>NC_092333.1:160775625-162060000 GCF_046630445.1 Rutidosis leptorrhynchoides
CCTTTTTAATTTAATGTCTCGTAGCTAAGTTATTATTATGCTTATTTAATCCGAAGTAATCATGATGTTGGGCTAAAAATATTAAAATTGGGTAATTGGGCTTTGTACCATAATTGGGGTTTGGACAAAAGAACGACACTTGTGGAAATTAGACTATGGGCTATTAATGGGCTTTATATTTGTTTAACTAAATGATAGTTTGTTAATGTTAATATAAAGATTTACAATTGGGCGTCCCTAAAAATAACCATATACACTCAATCGGACACGATGGGCGGGATATTTATACGTACGAATAATCGTTCATTTAACCGGACACGGGAATGGATTAATAGCCACTAGAATTATTAAAACAGGAGTGAAATTATATACAAGGACACTTGGCATAATTGTTAACAAAGTATTAAAACCTTGGGTTACACTCAGTTGACATCCTGGTGTAATTATTAAACAAAGTATTAAAATATTGTTACAGTTTAAGTCCCCAATTAGTTGGAATATTTAACTTCGGGTATAAGGATAATTTGACGAGGACACTCGCACTTTATATTTATGACTGATGGACTGTTATGGACAAAAACCAGACGGACATATTAAATAATCCAGGACAAAGGACAATTAACCCATGGGCATAAAACTAAAATCAACACGTCAAACATCATGATTACGGAAGTTTAAATAAGCATAATTCTTTTATTTCATATTTAATTTCCTTTATTTCATATTTAATTGCACTTCTAATTATAGCACTTTTATTTATTGGTATTGTATTTAATTGCACTTTTAGTTATCGTACTTTTTAATTATCGCAAGTTTATTTTATCGCATTTTTATTATTCACAATTTCATTATCGTTATTTACTTTACGCTTTAAATTAAGTCTTTTATTTATTTAATATTTTACATTTGGTTTTAACTGCGACTAAAGTTTTAAAATCGACAAACCGGTCATTAAACGGTAAAAATCCCCCTTTAAAATAATAATAATATTACTTATATATATATATTTGTATTTTTATAAAAGTAAACTAATATAGCATTAAGCTTTGTTTAAAGATTTTCCCTGTGGAACGAACCGGACTTACTAAAAACTACACTACTGTACGATTAGGTACACTGCCTATAAGTGTTGTAGCAAGGTTTTAGTATATCCATTCTATAAATAAATAAATATCTTGTGTAAAATTGTATCGTATTTAATAGTATTTCCTTGTAAAATTTAAGCTATTTTATATACACCTCGCATAACATCACTTAGCAATAATAAAAAGCCTAAGAGTGGGGAAGATGAAGTAACACCTAATGATGACTTGATAATAAAGAACCTCGTTGTTGATACAAAATTAAATGACCCCGTTATTAACAGTTCAATGAAGAAACTTATTAAACGGATTCGCGGTGCTAGAACAAAGGGGAACTTTAAGTTATGTAACCGGTTAGTATTTAATCTATCGCCTAAATAAAAGGCGAAACTAGTTGAATTTGTGGATATTACACTGGAATCCGACCAATGGCTTAAAGCAAAAGTCACAGATATGTAAGTTGATTATGGTCCAAAAGAAATTGACGATGAAGTTAATCACAATTTCGACACCACAGCTACCTAAGTGTGGGGAGATTCAAATGTTCTAAAAAGAAAACGCTGTCTAGAGTTATTTGTTCTGTTCTCGTGTAGTTCCGAGAATGGAATCCGATTGGTCTTTTCCACTAGCAGGCACTAAAGAACTAGTTTTCTTCCCCCATTCTGAATTTTTTTGTTTTGTAGGTTTTGTATCAAATTAATACGCTTTTTAAATTTAAGTTTTGTGTGAATTTAAAAACAAAATTTACTTTATTTCATTAAGTTTAAAAAATGATTTCTAAAATTCGTCGTAAGTTAAAGACTAGATCATAGAATCGAAATTGCTTTACCCGAGGGCGGGGCCAAAAATTTTGTTATCATTATTTTTAATTTTATTGATCTAAAGTATACCAAAAAATCCGAAAATCTTTGTTTTTAAAACACTCGCTTTAAAATGACAAATTTTAATTATTCATTTAATTTTTTTTAATAAATAAAGGTTTTATAAAAAATATATATATTATATATATGTTTTTAGTTTATCTTATGTACAAAACAGGGTAAAACAGCGCACTTTCAAATACTGACATTAAGTTCAGCAAAAGCTACTAATTTTGATGACAAGACGCAAAATATCAAATGTGATATAAAATAATATGTTTGCAAACTCGGTATTTTTAATCACTTTTCTACACTAATCACCCTCATGAATTTATAATTATAGTCTGATTTCATGCAAATGAGGGCATTGCATGATCTCAAGTGTGGGGAAGGGTTATAAATTCTCTCGGGTTTACACTTAGTTTAATTGCCAAATTTTGTGAAAATTTGAAAAAATTTCAACTAAATGAATTCAAAATCATGTTTATACATATTTATGAACGATAAAACTAGGTGATAATACCGAAATTATTGTTACCTCGGAGAGAACATAAATTGAGAAACAACCCAAAACGCTTGAATTCATTTAAAATGGAATAGAAGAGAATAAAAAGGCAAAGAAAAGAATAAATAAAAGCTAAGTGTGGGAAGAATTTACCAAGTTCTTTAAAACACATATCACATATTTGGTACAGATTATTGCAGGTACTTTTGCTTTGGACTAAACTAATCAGTTTTACCCGATTTACTGTAATATATTTGAAAGAAAGATGGATCTACACGATGAATCAGTTCCATTATTAAAAGGAAGTAAAGTCTTTCGAAAAAGACACGCGCTTCTTGATTTAGGTCAGGAAGTTGTCGTCCAGACCAGCTGTAGGTTGACGAAAAACCTTGAAAAGTTTTCTCGAAAATCAGCTGGAAATTCACGGATCTCAGCATCAAACAGGGTCGCCAAGTGGTCAGACTTATCCTAACCATGAGAGAATCTGTCTCGTAAAATGGGAAGGGCGCCGTGCAAATTAGCTTGATAAGACTAATGAATCAGACCCCCAGAAAGGATAATCTCCTTAAAGATTAAAAATCAGCTTTTAAGCCTGATATTACTCAATCCTTGAGATTGACTTTAAAGATTGAGAATTACAAACTCATGGAATTCGATGATATCTAAACTCGAGCTTGAACGAGAAAATATTTTGATCAAAATTAAAACCGATTTGTTTTTTGAAAACCTATTTTCAATGCGTTCATTACCATTGAACGTAAAATCCTGAGAATTCGTCGAAATTCATTAGGTCACCTGAACCAAATCGGGTGTCAACCGTAAGAACGGTGGTTGCATAGCATGGTCGAAGACAGGACCTTGTGCCAGACCAAAAAAAATTATAGGGTGATCTTTACTATTGTTCCTACAAAGGATAGTAATTGCATCCGACACGTTGTGGACCATGAACAAATGCATGTCATTAGACATTGCCTTAACAGTTGCTTGTTCAACGCTTTCCTGTACAACCGGACGGTAGTTTACCGAAAGGTAATATACGGAGTAAGTATACTGGACGTGTTGCTTTCCTAATACAAGGTTAGCAAGTGGGTGACACAAAACTGCAAGTTTTGAGCTAAAATTTTAAAAATCTGAAACCCACAAAACCCACAAAAACATTTTGCAACACCGGTGAAAGGTTATTCCGGAAAACTTATCTAGGGTAAAGACTAGATTGAATTTTCAAAAGATCAAATGTTTTCATAAAGATCCAATTTCCTAAAGGATCTAAATTTTCATAGTCATGTGGGACTGTAAACCACATCGTTACTATCATTGTGTATACCGCCATATCAAAATCACTAATGTACAATGTGTGAGAATAAAAAAAAGTGATTCAAGTGAAGTTCGTTTTATTTCAAGTTCTGTATTGCTTGAGGACAAGCAACGTTCAAGTGTGGGGATATTTGATAGTGCTCCAAACTAACATATATTTAGTCACAATATCATCCCAATATGTAAAGTTTTTAGTTGTAATTATTCTGTTTTTAAGTTGTAATCGTTTAAATAAATAAATGCAAAGACGAAGCACGAAGATTAAAGAATTGAAGAAAAAGTGCCACTAAAACTGGAAAAGGATCCTTAAAGCCATAGTGCACTCAAAAGCGTCTTAAAAAGTGAGTTAAAAGACTTGCGCGGATTTTGGGAGTTAAGGAAAATAATTTTTTGTGCAAATTACAAATTGCGAAACGCAAAGTACAAGATATCTACGCGTACGAAAGGACGTTCTAAAATCCGGAACTGAGACATAAACAGAGCATCAACGCGCGAGTCAACGGGCCAAAAAGTACAAGTCAACTATGCACAAGAATATAATATAATATATATATAATTATATATATTATATATATTAAATAAATATGTCGACAAGCTAGGTGCCAAAAGCATATGAGCTGGATTAGGAGGCCATGCGATCGCATGGCCTGGAGGCACAATTTCCATGCGATCGCATGGCAGCAATTTGCTGGTCAGGTGCTATAAAAAGGCAACGAATTGGACGAAATATACACATCTTTTTCTTTTCCTTCCTCTGATCAATGTAATATATATTTATATTTATAATATTAAGTTTAAATTAAGTTTAATAATAATTGGGTTATTGTAAGAAATTTTTTAAGGTTTTGTAAGTCGGAACTCTGTCCGTGTAACGCTACGCGATTAATCACCACTGTAAGCTATGTTCTTCCTTTTTAAATTAATGTCTCGTAACTAAACAATTATTATGCTTATTTGAGCTGAAGTAATCGTGATGTTAGACTAAATATTAAAGACGGGGTTATTGGTTTTGTACCATAATTTGGGTTTGGACAAAGAACGACACTTGTGAACATTGGACTATGGACTATTAATAGATGGGGGGTATTGTCTAATTGAATGATAACTCATTGGAATCTGTCGAACCTATCTTCAAATTAGTTAATCTAATAATTATTAAATGATTATGCATGTCCTATTTAGTGACGTTTATACGACATCTTTTACAAATCATTTAATTTAATCAATTGGATTGGGTAATTTATTATTCATTATGGCCAAGTGAATAAATTAATGTATCATGGACTAATTATAACAGGGGTAGATTACATACAAGGGTAATTGGTGTAATTGTTAACAAAGTATTAAAACCTTAGATTATACGCAGTCGATAACCTGGTGTAATCATTAAACAAAGTATTAAAACCTTATTACAGTTCGAATCCCTAATTAGTTGGAATATTTGACTTCGGGAATAAGGTTAATTTGATGAGCATTTTATAATTATGACCGATGAACTATTATGGACAAAAACCAGATAGGTTTCAAATAATCCAGGACAAAGGACAATTAACCCAAGAGTAATAAATTAAAATCAAAATGTCAAACATCATGGTTACAGAAGTTTAAATAAGCATAATTGTTTTATTTTATATCTCATCATACTTTTATTTACTGTCATTGTCATTTTAAATATTGTTATTTATTTTACGCATTTTAATTATCGTCATTTATCTTTACGCTTAAAATATAAAATCGATAAACCGGTCATTAAACGGTAAAACCCCCTTTTATATAATATTATTACTACTTATATATATATATATATATATATATATATATATATATATATATATATATATATATATATATATATATATATATATATTATATGAATATAGTTGTTAAAAATATAGTACGTATCACTAGCTCCCTGTGGAATGAACCGGACTTACTAAAAACTACACTACTCTACGATTAGGTACACTGCCTATAAGTGTTGTAGCAAGGTTTAGGTATGTTCCATAAATAAATAAATAAAACTTGTGTAATTTGTATCGTATTTTGTAATAAAAATAATAGTATTTCGTACTACACCTCGCACACATCATCTACAACAATTGTGCTATTCAACAGAAGTCATAGACAAAGTTGAACAGAAAAGGACACGCGTCGGCGGCTGAAAAGTGACCTTACAAGACCATGTGGGAATGCAGAAGTTTAACGCATGTGCAGACATGTGTAAATCTTTGTCAACGCCTAGGGAACACAAAATTCTATTTGTTTAATCAAATAGTGGTGCCAAACCGAATTGGGGTATTCCTACAAATAACTATCAAAGAGGAAAGAAGGGAGCACGCTCTCTGATACAATTGTCCCCACAAGTACAGACATCCTATGTACCAATGGACAATGGATCAATTACCTGAATAATAGGACAACTATAAATAGAAGTATTCACTATTGTCATATTTAGTGGTGTGAGTTTTATTTATTAAGAGTATAAACTTGTAATAGCTTTAGATAACCTCGATAACTATAACGTAGGTAAATCTGTATCAATAAACTATCATTCCACCAAGGATAGTTGTGATTCTTTGTGATTCATATCAATAAAGCATAAATGTTGAATATTACCTTTGACTCTTATCTTATTTAATTGTATGAATACTAATTTGCTTAAACTGTTATGATAAACAAAAAGAATTGTATTCACCCCCTTCTACAATACTCCTGTTATTAATCAAGGGACCAACAAGTACAGATTGGTAAGGGGATGTTGTGACTTACTCGACTTCGAACTCGTTAAAAATTGAGCTTTATTTATCGATTTATCAAGTTCAAACAAGCGCGCGAGCCCACACAAGTCTTTCATTTTGATATGTATTATAATATTAATATATTAATTAACTTGTTTTATGAGCCCGTGCGTTGCACGACATTTGTATAAATTAGTAGTCGATAACGTTAATATTAATACTTATCAAATGTATCATTTAATTACAATAAAAAAATCTTTTATTACTGATAACATTTGTATCGAAACATCAGTATTGAATAATAACGCGTAGATTATGAGCCTGTCCGTTGGAATCATTTTAACTTAATTAACAAATATTCGATTTATTACCAAACATTTGCCCCTAAAAAGTTATTTTAAAACTGATCGTTAAGAATAATATTTTATGTACATCTCTAATTGTATACGTTTTTAGTAGAAACAAATTTTATTACGTCAAAATCACAAACGAAGCAGAGCAGACATACATCTAAATATTTATAAAAATTATCAATTAACTATTTAACTTTAATTGACAATTATGAGTCCGTTCGTTTATATAATATTCTACAAATATTATATTTACATATATTTATGCGCAAACTCTAAATTAATTTATATTATATCAGATATCATCCATAAATAATATTATAATATTAATAAAGAAATTTCATTTTATAATTTTTAAAACAATAAGAAAGATTGTAAATGATTTTTAATATATGACCATTTATTTTATATATATATATATATATATTGTAACGACCCTACTTTTTCCGTTATCTTTTGCTGTTAATTATTTAACGACCGTTAATTATTATTCGTGCCACGTCATTTCTATGACCTATATTATTATTTTTGTAATAATATATTAATTATTATGTGTTATATGAATATTTGTATTCATATCTTTAATTGTACGTTTCTACGTGTCGCGGATTTCTATCCGGCGAATCTTTTCGGTTTTCAAACCAACGGTCGAACTTTTGGGATTTTTAAGTTCTAATTATTTTAAATATGATATTTTGATGTCATATGATTAAATATAGTGTTTATATATTTTATTCGTCGCGTATTTATTATCTCTCCGAAAAATCAATCGCGTAGCGGCATTTTCGCGTTTCGGGTTTCGTTCGGGCGTTCGGGCCACTAGGATTTTGTTATTTATCAAATTGGGCCACTATGGGGCCCACCCCATTCAGTTTTTGGCCGAAATTGTCAAGGGGAGGGGAAAAAGTTGTCAAACTCTCATTCTTGTGATCTTAATCCATAACCTCCTCATTTCACTTTCATTTTAACCTAAACCAAATTATTTTCTCTCCTTCTTTTTCTTCTTTTGGCCGTCACCCATCACTAGCATCATCATCATCATCTCACAAAATATTACATGGATCAAGAAGCTTTAATCATCATCGCGTTCATCTCTTCGAGCTCTACACGCCTATATTAATCAATTCTTGATTAGGGTATAAACCCTAACCCTAGAACTTTTGATTTTTCTTTATTTTACTGTATTTGATGTCTATTTTAATAGTATGATGACTATTGGTTGTTGTAATGATGTTGGTATGCGTAGAATTACTCGAATACATATGTTTTCGGTTTGATATAATTGGGACAGCAGCTAATTCGTGTCTTTCTGTTATTGTGACTGTTATAAAAGTTAAAATAAAGTATCTATATGAGTTCCTCTCATCAAGACATTAATTTTAGACTCCGGATTCATGTCGTTTCGATTCCCGGAACCCTAATTATGATCAAAGTGGTATTTTGTTAAGATTGAAATGTGATTTTGGTATGAACCAGGTTTGCTCTGACTTTGTGACCATATTTGGTGACTTTAGGGTGTGTTAGTGTGTTAGGACTGATGGTGGGGCGAACTTTCATGTTCGGGTCATCTCAATCCGAGCCACGAATCACCCGTTACGTCTAAAACACGTTTTTGATTGAATTGAAGTTCCAAGTAGTATATTGGCTGTATATCACGACTTGTGGGCTGTTCTTGGTGTGTTCTTGAGTGTACCAAAGTGTCGGGTGATTTGCTTAGGCGGAGATATATGTAAGGCTCGCCGAAAACCGACACCCGGGGCTCAAGATACGACCCGATGAACTTTTGATTAAAACTTATGGTTAATTATTAAACTTAGGATAAAAATAATGACTTTCATTATTAATTAATTACTTATGATATAAGAAGTAATTATTATTATTTAAGACTTATGATATGTATATTTATTATATCATTTAATTATTACTTATGATTTAATTAAACTTTTAATTAAACTTATGATTAATAATACTTTTATTATTAATGGAAAATACTTATGATAAGTACTAAACTTATATTATGAGATTATTATTATAAGACTTATAATAAGGATTAAATAATTATTTAATTATTATAAGACTTAGTTAGTATTTAATTATGATTTAATTATTAAATACTTATGGTTTAATAATTTTAATTAGAAACTTATGATATGATTAATAATTCATTATTAATTAATAATACCTATGATATAATTTAAAATTTATTATTAATTAATAATACTTATATTATGACTAATATTTAATTAATTAATTAAATACTTATGTTATATTAATTATATCATTTAAACTTATATTAACTTTAATAATTCATTTTAATTTAATTAAACTTATGTTATGACATAATTAGACATATTTAACTTTCATTAACATTATAACTTACATTATTATTATAACTTACACTTTTAAATTAATGTTGACTATGTTTGACCAAGGTTGACTTTTGAGTTGACTTTCGGTTGACTTTGACTTTCAGTTGACTTTTGTTGACTTTCTAATTAAGGAAACTTTCTTAACTTATAAACTTTCCTAAAATAGCAACTTTCTAAATTTGGAAACTTTTCAAAAATAGAAACTTTCCAAAAATGGAAACTTTCCAAAAATAGAAACTTTCCAAAAATAGAAACTTTTCAAAAATAGAAACTTTCCAAAAATAGAAACTTTCCAAAATGGAAACCTGCTAAAAATAGAAACTTTCTAAAAATAGAAAGTGTGTGTCCGTAAGCTGTTCCGATCAAACCGATGCATAGTGAGTATTGTTCTATGACTACTTGCAATATGTACAATAGCTATCATACTAAGACTTGACCTAAGTTAGTTATTTATATCGACCTGCTTTATTTATAGGTCGGCGTTGTGATCATTCCTGATCACTTTACTTCATTTGCTGTTCGCATATTTGTGTGGTTACTTCGTTTGCTATTAAGGTGAGTTATAGTCCCATTTTCTATTTTAAATCTTTTGGGATGAGAATACATGCAATTTATCTTATATTTTGGACACAAGTGGAAGTTGGTTTAAATTATTCATTGTGAGTTGAACAAAAATATTCCCTAGTCTGGTAACTGTAATCACTGGTTTTTACTAGTGAACGTGAATCCTATGGATAGATCTATCGGGTTTGACAACCCCATTTTTTGCTAGTCGCGCTAGCAATTTATAATCGGAATGTTTAGTACTTCGTATTTTGTTGTAGATACACTTGTTCGGTGTATATTATTTATTGTGTTTGGCAAGGGTAAATAAATGGTTAAGTGGTTACCAGGTGGCTCACGGTAAATGGAATAATGTTATTATATGTTTTCTAGCATATAATTTGGTGGTCCAAAAAGGAGTTTTTATGTTTTCAAACATAAATTTTTGTTGTTTAAATTAAATATTGTTTGCAATATTAAACCTATAATTCACTCAACATTTTTGTTGACAGTTACTCGCATGTTTTATTCTCAGGTTCATGATTGATTGCTTCCGCTGTGCTTAGAGAGTCTGCATATTTTTGATGGCAGCTTTTGTTAAACAATAACTTGCATTCTATTTTGATACATTTAATAGTGGATGTTGTTGACTTTGTTTTGGTCAACTTTTAGTTAAGTAATAATATATGGTTTTTCTAAACTTACATATTTTGATAGGTTTCCTTTATAGGAAATCATTTTTAAATATAAAGAATGCAAGGTTATTTATTAAATTCATATAGAGTTATGATCAAGCTGTGGGACCAAGATAACGATGGTCGTCAAGTGTACTTTGATGGGTCGTTAAATATATATATATATATATATATATATATATATAAATGTTATCAATATTTATATTAAATTAATTTATCTTTTAAAACAATATTATTTATGATCATTTACAACAATTTCATAATAATAATAATAATAATAATAATAATAATAATATAAAATATATAATATATAATATTATTAATATAATATAACATAATATAATATAATATAATATAATATAATAATAATTTCGTTATTAATATTAATATATTATTATATAATGATATAATATAATATTTAAGGTAATGAAATATGTATATTAAATTAAATTAGAAAATCTAATAATTCAATTAATATATTGAAAAAACTGATAGACTGACACGTGGCAGGAATAAAGGAGTAGTTGACACGTGACAAGAATTAATCAGGAGTTGACACGTAGGATTATTATCACGCATTTTATATAGTGTGTGTGTGTGTGTGTGTGTGTATATATATATATATATATATATATATATATATATATATATATATATATATATATATATATATATATATATATATATATATATATATATATATATATTATTGTAACAGAGAATTATATATATTAACGAGTCGATCGAGCTTGTATAAGATCGAAAGAGTGAAACTCGAGCTTAGCATATATATTAGGCTCAAAACGAGTCGCTCGAACTTATATATATATCATACTAGTCGAGCTTGGCTCGATCTATTAATATTTAAATTTTAGACGAGTTGAGCTCGAACCTAATCGAGTTTGAGCTCCGCTCGGCTCGTTTACATATCCTACAACTTGGTAGGGCCTGGTATCTTTCAGTCTCTGGTTAAAGTGTCATGTGTCTTTGAAAGCCATGTTTTTAGTCTTGTTACCTCTTCAGCTATTATTTTTTTAATGGCAACATATATCATATTATAACACCTCTTGCAAGGAACTAGAGGAAAACAAAGAAAAGGCATTACAACTGCATTAATAGCCAATTGTTCCAACTAATAACATCTTTACCCCTATTATACAACCATGAGAATGAATAAAAACGGGAAAGATCGAATAAATCTCCTTTTCTCAATGCCGAATCCAGATATAACATTCCATTTCGATGCCTCCAAAGTAACCATAAAGTGGCTACCATAATCGAATAAAATCTTGACTTTTTTGAACCTATTGCTGACCATGCATCGTACCAAATCATGCAATCTTCCCAACTAGCAAACGAGCTAATGTCAAAACCAATCCATGTAGAAATTCTCCTCCATAAATCTCTAGCAATAGGACATGAATACATCAAGTGATTTAAAGATTCAACTTGGTATCTACATATAGGACATCCAATACACTGAATTTCGAGACCCCTCTTTGAGAGATTAAATCGTGTAGGTAAGCGATCTTGAGCCAAACACCATAAAAAATGTTGATTTTGAGTAGAATCATCTTGACCCATTTTTTCAAAGGTAACGTATGTTTATTATCAATATACAATCGTGTATCACTTACAAAGTATGAGTCCTTTTTACCAATTGCCCAAATCAGAGTATCATTAATATTCGACAAGGAGACATCAGCGATACATTCTCCCAACTCAGTTAAGCTTTGTTCATTTCTACTACCAATATTTGTTCTATTCCAGCTCCGTTTCCATTCGCCTTCAACCAGCTTTTCAGCAATCTTATGTTCTTTATATGTGGCCAAGTGAAATAACCTGTTAAAAGATTCACAAAACGATTTATCAACAATCCTGCCAAAATCGAATGTTCCATCCATTGCCCAATTTATGCTTTATTGAATTTAGAGGGATCAAGCTCTCCTGTTGGGCGTTCTCATAAGTTTTGATAATATTGGCCCAATACCCACGATTAGATTGCACTGAATTTAAAGAATCCACATTTAGACCATAAACCAAATAAACAACATCCTTCCAAAGAGCTTTCGATTCATCATTGTACTTCCACAACCATTTGAATAAAAGAGCCATATTAAACGATTCCAAACTTCCAATATTCAATCCACCCTTTTCGAACGAAGATAAAATAGAATTCCACTTAATCCATGCCATTTTACGACATTCATCATCACCACACCAAAAAAATGTACACCGAAGTCTTTCAAGCTCGTGTAAAACAGTTTTAGGACATTTAAACAAAGAAAGGTAATATATACCTAAACTTCTGAGAACCGACTTAATAAGAGTAAGTCGACCTCCAAAAGACAGCATACGGGCTATCCATATTGAAAGTCTCTTCTTAAACTGATCAATTATGGGTCTCCAACTTGAAATCAAGTTCATATTTACCCCCATTGGTAAACCCAAATACGTCATAGGAAACACACCTTTAGATACTCCTGAATGAGCAACCACTTCATCCAACTCTTCTTCATCAACACCAATACCATATAAATGAGATTTTTGAACATTTATATGCAAGCCTGATGCTAGAAAGAAGATCTTAAAAATTCGAATTATATTATCAATTTCATCAACACTCCAATTCGACACAATCATAACATCGTCCACATATAACAAATGGGAATATTTTTGTTAAATGAACCCACTTGAACACCCCTTATTGCACCAGAGTCAACCGCATTCTTAAGATCAAGGTGAAGGCCCTCCATAATTATGAGAAATAAGAATGGACTTAAAGTATCTCCTTGACGAAGTCCACTTTTGATGTGGAATTCATTTGTTGGACTACCATCAACCAGGATTGAAGTCCTAGCTTGATTAAGGCACATACCAATCCATGTTCTCCATTTAACACCAAAACCCAACTTGGCTAGCATATGAGCAAGATAAGATCAATTGATCGAGTCATAAGCTTTTTAGAAATCCACTTTTAACAACATCAATTTTTTCGTCTGAGATTTATACCATTCCATCACTTCATTGAGAATCAATGGCAAGTCAAGTATTTGTCTACTTGAGATAAATGCGGAGTGTTCGATACTTATAACTTTATCAATCACTGATGACAACCTTATAGCAAGAATTTTAGCTATAATTTTGTATAAAATACCAATAAGCGAAATAGGTCCATAATCTTTAATTAAGGTAGGATTATTGACCTTAGGGATAAGAGTGATGAAAGCAGAACTTGCTCCATTTGGAAGAATCCCCGAATTAAATGCTTCTTAAATGGATCGAACAATATCATTTTTAATCAAATCCCAATAGGTTTTAATAAAACAAAAAGTAAAACCATCGGGACCCGGAGCCTTCGTACTACCACAAGATCACACTGCATTGCGAACCTCTACTTCACTAACAACATCTTCTGAAAACATTCTATCCGCATCATTTAAAACTCGTTGTGGATTACTACTACTGAGCAAACAACAAGAGTTGGTATTTGCAAACTTTTTTTTATAAAAGTTGAAAAATTCTTGTTTAATCTGAGATGGGTCTGTGATCCACAATCCTTCAACCAATATCCCACGAACATTTTGATGTTGACATCTTTGATTAATTAAACCATGGAAGAATTGTGTATTTTCATCACCATCGATAGTCCATTTCAATCTTGATTTTTGCATTAAATCTTCCTTTTCCATTTTGGCAACAGATTCAATATCATGAATTATCTGCAACCTTTCCTCCTTTTCGATACTTGTTGCCACTCCATTATCCACCAAGTTTTCCAACTGTTTTAACAGAGAATTAAGATCTTTTTTAAACAAATCTTCGTTACTCTTCTTGTCTTTGATCCATAGCTTCATCTTAGCTTTTAATACCCGCAACTTATGTTGGAAATTCACATTCTCCAGATCATTGTCCTTAAAGATAGATTCAACAATATTTTCCAGATCATCGTACTTCAACCATGAATGAAAGAATTTGAATGGAGTTGGACCAAAATCCAATTTCAAAGTGTGAAGTAACAACGGGCAATGATCAGAAAATCCTCTGTCTAAAGCTGTCACTTGAATGTCCGGAAAATTAGATGCTATATTCTGAGATATCATTAAACAAACAATGAGACTCATCTTTGAACCAACTTTATTCATCCAAGTGAATTTTCTCCCTCCAACTGGGAGATCAATAAGACCCGAATTATGAATAAATGTGTTGAAAACAGCAGCCTCATGAAAGTTAAAAACAGTTCCAAACCTTTCATCTTCCGATCTAACTTCATTGAAATCACCGAAAAGAATAAATGATCCTTCATGAGAATTCATGAATACATTTATACGATTCACATTAGGGCTTTGGCTCAACTATTTTGTGGAACATATATATTTATCTTAAAGGCGGTGGTGTTTGAATTGTTCAATTTACCTTGAACAATAAGGAAATTGTCATCACTCCAAATATGTTCTTTAACAAAAAAGTAAAGATCCCATATAGAAATTATACCACCTGACAATCCTCTTGAAAGACTACAAGCAAAGTCAAAACGATAATTATACCACCTGACATCTTAGTTTTTTGTACACCCAAGAAGAAAACATTGTTAACTTGACACAACTCCTTGATCCATTTGTGCTTTAGGCTGCACTTACTCCCTCTTAAATTTATTGATAAGACCTTCATGAGAAACGTTTAAATTGATCCCCACTTTTGAGTAATTCTGTAAATGATTTAATACAATCATCTTCATTATAGCCCAACTTAATGCCCAAATCAACCATCTTCTTTAATTCAAACTCAAAGGAAGAACCTCCGGCATTAACAGAAAATTCATTATAACTTTCGAAACCAGGTGGAATAGATGGATCAGAAGACTGACTATTAACCTTTGAATCGTACATGTCTTCTGCAATCTGGTCATTTTCAATCTGATCTCCTTGATTAACGCTATCATTCTGGTAACTAAAATGATCATCAGAATAATTATAACCCTCATCTTCCATCTCCTCTTCATGCACTTTATGATCATCATCATTAATATAGTCTGTAATTTTTGTAGTCCATGTCCCAATTTCATGAACCCAAACTTCATAGTCATCACCCCTTATATTGACAATAATTTTATCAGAAATTGAATGTTTGAGAGTTGTAGCAATACATGTCCTCACAACACTTAAAGGTTTAGTATCATCGTTATCAAAAAATTTGAATTTCCCAAACATGTTTGCAACCTTCATATACGCAGAGGACTTCCAAGCACAAGTGGGCAATCCATGTATTTCAATCCATGTCATCCTTTCGTTAACAACAAATTTATCCGTTACAGATTTAACAACGGGGTTCATAGAGCATAAAGAAGTGTTTTCCTTAAATGCTTTACAAGAAGCCTCACTGTTAAAAGAAATCCATAACCAAGGACCCCCAATATGTGTTATGAACTTGGATTGTAAGTAATCTTCGTGCCTGAAACGGAACCGACTCCGGATTGATCTTTGAATAGTGTGAACACTTTCCTAATCGAATATTTCGACCCAATTAGCCACGGGTTACACGAAGTTTCGATTGGGATAAGACAAAGACTAGATTGTTGTCTTGGCTAAAAGAAAACAATCAAAACAATTGCAGAGATTTATCTTCTAATTGTTTAAGTTGAAAGTGTGTGTAAAAGGTTAAATTTCTGGAACCTTTTTCAAATACACAAAGGGTGTGTTTATAACGGGTCAAAAGGTTTCTTGAAAAGTCACAACCTTTGATTCATACCCATTAGTAACTTGGAAGTTTACATTCATGTATTTACACTTAAAATGGTCTAAAAACATGAAAAAAAAACGCAGTTAAAAATGCCCTGGAACAACCCCAAAACGTTTGGGGTTCGAATGTGTCTTTTGGGTTGAAAAGGCATCTTTTCCGCGTGCCCAGTGTTAAGCCGCGCCGCGGGCTAACGAAGCAAAACACTCCTAAATATGCAAAAGTCTCGACCTTGAAATCATGCTTTAAGCCGCGCCGCGGGCCCAGGAGCCGCGCCGTGGCTTAAAGCTACTGCACACCAAAATTTTGTTTAACCTTATTTTCAATTGTGTTTAGCCTTTCAAGTCGCGTTTCGCATTCTTTCAAGTCCAATTCGCATTTCTAAGTTCCAAACATTATTTCCAAGTCCAAAAGAAACCTCAAACCACCTCACGCTTTACGAACGTGTACTCCACACTCTCCGAATTCGTGTAACGTATCAATGATTTGAAAACACTTTCAACATAGCAATCCAATCCCTAAAATGTATGTTGGATCATGTTAAAATCACCAACAATATGATGAACCGAACAATCATTGAAACCATCATCATGAAGATGGCGTTTAATATTTTTAATAGACAGAACTTCCTTGAATTTAACCATCACTACTTCCAATGGATTAAGAGAAGAATGTAAATCTTCATCCTCCAAAGATGAGTTTAAAAGATGCTTTGGTGTTACATCTTTGGATATAGCAGAAACCCCTTTAACAATTGATGCATAAGAAACATCATTGATAGCCATCGGAATAGTTTTAGGACTATCTTGTGATTTTTCTTTATTGACGATTAGGACATATTTTTGTTTCACTGAATTTACCACTCTTCTGGATTGTCTTTGGAATTTGGGAATTGATACCAAAAGCCTAAAGTCACCAATCCAAATAGATGACAAGATTCTAGCATAACGTTCTGCGTCATCTATTTCCTTGAAACGAACAAACCCAAATCGATGACCATATTTTGATTTTTTAAATGGGATAAAAGTATCAGTGATTTTTCCATACGATTCACAAATTGTCCAAAGTTGTTTTGCATCAATATGAAAAGGAATACTATGAACATAAAAAGAGATTTCGTTACCGGTGGTACCCTGCCAATTGAACGCAGTTGTTGACAGTGGCGGAAGCAGAAATTTTTTCTATCGGGGGCGAATTTTTTTTGTTGGCAAAAATGAAAGTTTTGGGGAAAAATTTGGAAGTTTTTGGACAAAATTTGGAGGTTTAAGGGCAAAATTTGGAGGTTTTGGGGCAAAATTTAGAGGTTTTAAGACAAAATATGAAGACTCTGGGGAAAACAAAAATTTCATTGGGAGCAAAATCGAAAAATTCAAAATTTTTACACTGAAACTTGCAAATGGCGGCTGGCCCCCTCTGTCCCCATTTATTTTCGCCCCTGCTTGTAATTATCTCCTTTTTTTATTCTTTCTTTAAACGCGATACCAACCATCATCGTGTATGTGAATGAAACGGGATCCACCCATGATCGATTTTGATCACAGATGACCGGAAACTGAATGGAAATTGGAAAAATTGAACGGATAGTGAACGGTTACTATTAGTTCTTCGGATATAAAATCAAGGCCCCAAAGTTTGTATTTGTTTCGATTTTGTATCCAGAGTTTTTGTCTTGGTTTCACGGTTTAGTTTGAGATCGAAACAACATTATAGATCAGTTTTAATGTCTCCTTCTGCCGAAGATTCTATAACCTACGTTGTATCTTAATAATTGTTGCAGACCGGCCTCATAAATGTCAATATGTCATTAATATAGAACCAGTTGTGCTAAGGTAGATTATGTGATTAGTGGTTGAGCATTTTCATCAATAGCGTTCCCATCCACCTGGTGGTTTTCAAAGTTCCTAACTGAAACTTCTGAGCAACAATGGAATATTTGACAAAAAAATGTGGGGAAAAGAGTTGAAAGGAGTCGAAGTTAGGTGTTCAACCCAAAAATCGAACTGAATGGAAATCGAAAAAAAACCAAACCAAATTTGAATTCGGTTTTCGATTCGGTTTTCAAAATTGAAATCGGTTTTTGGTTTTACTTTTTCAAATTCGATTTAAATGGAAACCGGATTCAAAAACGAGAATTTAAAATCGATTTATTATGATTATTTTGGCTGAATTATGATTTTAGGGGTTTTTCAGTTTTTACCGACTGAACCGAATTAAATTCGGTTTGCATTTGAATTAGAAATCGTTTCGGTTTTCTATTTTGCCTTGCAAAATTTTCAAAACCGAACAAACTGAATCGAAAATCGAAAAAAATCGAATAGATCAACACCCCTAGAAGCCATATCGTGTGGATAGTAGGTTGTCCCACATAGGCTGCTTATGAAAAACAGAAGGCTTAGAGCTATTTATATAAAGCGGCATGTGGAAAGATCCGAATGCAACTATGCAGTGAGCACAAAACAAACTATTCTTTTGGCGTTTGATTGATCGAAATAGGAAATGGACACTTATAATGGGACAACTCATAATAAAAGTGTAGAAATTTGTAATGAGACAGAGATAGTACTAAAAAGAATAACATCCTGTTATGAACTTATCTCATACTAGGACAATCATAAGTCATGAGTGTACAACTCGCTCCGAAAAGTTAGATTGAAGGAGGATGGAATACTTTGACTTCCACACACCACACTTTTATGTCGTTGATGTGAAATTGTTACAATACCTCATCCTTAAAGAGCTAACAGCCCCGTTGGTCACAACTACATTGCTCACAGTTGGCACCCTCTCTTCGGTTCAGCCACCTTTCGAGGCATCATAGGTCACGGCTATGCTGCTCATGGTTGACGCTTTCTCTTAAGGTCCAAGCAACCACTCCATAGAGTACCACTCCGAGGTGTTGGAACTCGAAAGACGGGTTGATCTAATACCATCTTATATGAACTTATACCAACTAGGCACAACCATAAATCGTAAGTGCAAACCCCAAAAGCTAATTTGAAGAAGGAAGAAACACCTACACTTAAAAGTCAACACACCACATATAGCCATCACCACATTCTTGTGTCATTGATGTGGGATTGTTTTCAACTCATTGCCATACACCTATTTTTGGTGAGTTACTTCTCCTATTGAAGATTTCAATCATTTAAAAAGTTAGTATCAAGTTTTCTAGTCAAATATATGAAAAGCATATATTTTTATGTATTACTAACAATAACATAAAATGGAATAAGGCATGATCATGAACATTGGTTCTAAGAAAAATGATACAGATGGCAATATGGCTTGGAATGGGGTAAGCTATACTCCGTGATAACTCCCAATTTTTCAGTTAAAGCGATTTGCAAGCTTTTATCCACTTGAAAACATTTCAACCTCTTGGAGATAATCGGTTAATGCGGGTTCCACATAGGAAATTGGAAGAAACAAACGTGTGCATATAAATCTAGAGAACCTCCCTTGACTACCAATTGGTTTTAGAGTACTAGGGAACTCATGGACATCCAACTTTTGACCCGCATCCTTACTAACTAACTTCTTTGAATAACCATTAGAGGTAACAGAACCAATTTAAGAGAGGTTCTTGCCTGCAGTAATCGGTATGTAGGCTCCTGGTTTCAAAATATATGGTAGATTGGTAGAACATTGAAATGTAGTTGATACTAATGTATGAAATATGCCACAAATTGTGTGTTTACCAGTTAAGCATAGACCTTGTGGGTGACACAGCTGCAGATGCTGCTCAATTTATGTATACAGCTGTGGACTGACCACAGGGATTTTTCAAGATACGAAGAAGTTGGAGAAGGTTGTAAACAGAAAACAAAGTATATTTTGTTTGAAAATATGACGTTTCCATGCCAATGAGATCCAAACAGGTTGGAAAAGTGTAAATCCCTTGCTTGCAGATGCAAATGCTTGATTTGTTCATGTGGTGTGTGAGTTGACTTTCCCAAAAAAAAAGTTTGATTTGTTCTACTTAAACATTTATGTTGCAGGTAAGCAATACGGTTTCTGGTTGAAATGAAGTTCAAGGATTGAGGGACAAGGTGAAATCAAACCTACTGGTGCTGAAACTTCTTTGCAATAAGACCACTAAAGTGAGTGACATATAGGTAATCTATTTTGCTTTAAAGTTCTTAGGGGTGGCAGTCATCGTCAAAAGTCAAAAGCGACATGGAAATTACCAGGCTATGGTGGGGATTCTCAACCCTCCAAGCAATTTAATTTTCATGTTCAGTTGGAATTGGGTAAACAGATTAACCCGTTTGATCCAATATCAACCTAAACCCACTTGCCAACCACTTCGACCCATTTACCTGAAGAAGTTATGCGGGTCATGCCCGCTTAACGGGTACCAGGTGAGGGTTGAAACTCCCAGCTCGTTTATCAAATCAAGTTAGGCTTTGGTCGAGAATCTCAACCCACCAAGCTGATCTGACTATTGCTACCCCGTAAAAATCATTGATGTCGTCATGTATCCAGGAGCAGAGCTTTATTAGGGCATGTCCCAAAAAATTTAATAAGTACGAGTAATAAAATTTGTAGCCCTTTGAATTACGGATATAAAGGCTTTTGATTAAACTAAATCAAAGTCCGTATAAAGAAGATATGGCAAAAATGGTGAAGGCCTGCATATTTTGTTTTCATCAACAATTTACTTCATTCTTCCATAACTCTTGGGCATTTATAACTTGAAATCAATCTAAAACTGAAGTTTAAGAAGTTAACTTAGATGATGTACAATTAGGATCGATATTCTCACCTAAAATGTGTATAAAATATGTAACTTTGTCCTCCAAACATTGCGTTTTTATTTACTAAAAACCGTGTCACACATTAGACAAAATTTGGCCCCCCAACCATTACATTCAAGCTCCGCCAATGCATGTATCCTTGTACATATAAGCATGTGCTATTACTCGGTTTTATAAACCTATTGGATTGGATTGGATTGGATTGTGTATATATATCTAGATTCAATGGCAAAACTAATAAAAAGAAACAACTGTTGAAAATGTATGTTGTATATATTCAATTAACATGTTTTACATCAATATGAATCTATGAATCAAAGTGGGAATTACTTAATTCATGTCTAAAAGTACCTAAACAATATGTCATCTATGAATTACAACAAGAGGGAACTTGAACTTATCTGAAATAAAAGGAACCACCTCAGGGTTCTTCACCAAATCTTCATATAAATCATACTCTGCTTGATAATCATGCAAACTAAGCTCGTTTTTCTGATTCGTATGATAATGATGTTTAGCTGAATCCGATTTCCCAAACCCAAAGATATCAACTTGATCACAAACCCCTAACGCAAACATAATCGCTTGCATACCCGAAGAATAATGAAACTCAGTTCCACCATGGGACCCACTCCACGATTCCAACGGCTTCCCTGTTTCTCTCAAGTATCTATTAACCGAATAATACTTAACAATTCGCGCACACAACACATCCAGCCGTGGATCCGTTATCGTTAATGGGGCCTTGTGGGACGAGTTACATACAGCGTAATCAAGAAAATGCACAGGTTGTGACATGTACATCATTATAGGCACATTTTCGCCATACGGATGACAAAAACAACCACCTCTACGCGAACATAAATGTAAAATGTTGCTATTCATGAATGAAAGACTTGTTTTTGAGCCCACAAACCGTTCATAACCGCCAATTCGGGCGTTATTTAACCGGATCACGAACTCGTGCTTATCGATTACCTCACCTTGATTACCTTTAAGCAATATCCCACTGTTACCCACCACAGCGCAAGTTCTATACTTTTTTTCCGGGTTGACTTTTAAAGTCTTCAATACGTTGACCATGTTCAACATTACATCATAGTCAAACCGACGTTGACGCCACCAATCTCGTAAAAACCGCCGGAATTGCAACCGCAGCTGATGAATCTCCGGTAACCGTAGGTCCACCGGCCCACCTCTAACAGACCTTGATCCAATTTCCAAACGGTAGCGCCCAGCCGACAAAAAAGATCGCTGACGATTGCCTTTGAACGTTAAAACATCACCGTCCACCAACTGTTCGACGTTTTGCCTCAATGAATCATCAGCTAAATCGATTGCGGAAAACGTGAGTATACTTTCATTGAACGCTGTAGAAACGTTGTGTATCACAAACGGAGCTCCGGCGGCGCCGGAAAGAATGAGACGGAAGCATAGAGTGACGGCGGCGGCGGCGAAAACGAAGATAACGCTGAACAACGGCCGGATTGACCGTTTTATAATCATGGCTTGTTTAGATCGAGATCGGAAGAAGGTATGAATCGGCGGTGTGGTCATAGTTTGTAATGAATTGATGTTAAGTAGATTATAGTTCGTTGATTTTTCTTCATGGGTTTATGATAATGAAATGATGGATAATTGGGTGAGATTTAGATGGTTGAAAGTACATGTTTGATTGAATCTGAATCTATGTGTATTAATTAATTAATTTATAATTCAAAAGTTTGATTGATGATGTGTATGTATGTACTCTGGGTGTGATTTAGATTGAGGTTAACGGGTGATTAATACTCCCTCCGTCCCTAAATTATTGTCCAGTATTCCATTTTGGGATGTCCCAAATTAATTGTCTACTTCCATAAATAGAAAGGAAATGAGATATTTCATTGGTGGATATGGAGAGAGAAGATATTTCATTGGTAGAGAAATAAAGTTAGTGGGATTTCCTAAAACTGTGTGTTTTTTGTCTGGGGACAATTAATCTGGGACGGAGGGAGTAACTGATTATTGAATTTGCAATGATTAGTGCAATTTCTTGTTATATCAGTTAATTTTTTACTTGCGTCACCTGATGTTTGATTGTATCAGTCAATTTTTAACTTGCGTCACCTGATGTTTGATTGTATGAGGTAAATTTAATTTTCTATATAAATTTAGTTATATAGTTATATTTGATATTTGATGAGTGAATCGATCACAATAATTAGTGAAAACTAGTTGTTGAACCCTCGCTTCGCGTCAGGAGTTGCGATTTTCAATTTATTTTATTGCGTTTAGTTTGTAAAATTATTTCGTGGCTAAAGAATGATGTCGTTGAAGCGCAAGAGTCGAACTAAAATGTATAACCCGTGAAAAATTTAAATGTTATTTTAAATTAACAATATATGTCCATCTCCCCGTTTAGCTATGTAATTATCGACTTTTAAAAATTTAACGCAAAATCAACGTGTATGAAAAGTACCCCAAATATTTAGCGTTTTTTTAAAAAGCGTTCATTTTGCGTATAGTTAGTGACATTGTGTTCCTAAAATTATTTTTAGTTTAACGATGGTGTCGGAAAAATTTAACTCGTTGCAAGCGAAAAGATATGACCCGTTGAATATTTGGGTGGAGTTTATTCAAGATTTTTTATGAAAATGGTTATTTGACACTTTACCCCTCTGTTTGGGGCAGATTTGAATATTTGAAAAAAGTGTGAGGGTCTTTGTTGGTGTAGTGAAATTTAATTAGAATTAAAAAAAAGATGGAAGGATGAAAATACCCTTAGTTACTATTCACCTTTTTTGTCTATTAAATAATATAGTAATATCATTGCTCATAAACATTGTTCAATTTAATACTAATCATTTACATTGATATATGTACACATTGTAGTTAATTTGATGAATGGATGATATTTAGTGTTTAAATTTTGTTCAAGCGTTACATATAATAATAATGTCGGGTATAATGATTTTATGATTTAGTAATCTGGTTTGTAAATTGTGAATAAATCAGATCGATATGAAGATGTTGATGTGGTAGTTAATTGTTAAGTTCATCGTTTAAAAAGTTCTTCATTCAACGGCCTAAGGAATGTTTGTAAGCGTCGCAGAGATTGACTTGAAAACCTTTCACGAAAATACCGTTCGTTGAATGTACTTCGACATATTAATGTTATGTCGATTGTGTATATCTCCTTGAATCGTAAGGTTTATAGTTATAGCCAAATTATAATTCTTGAATCATTTTCACCGCCATATCTTTCCCAACATACTCTCATAATATGCGGATATATATATATATATATATATATATATATATATATATATATATATATATATATATATATATATATATATATATATATAGATGTGTCTTAGTCATATTTGAATAGGATTTATCTAAACCGACTTTGAGAATGCGCGGTCACACAATCACAAGGGTAATACGTCCGCATCTAATATTTGCAAATCGATGTGCAATGATGAACAACAATATGCGCACCAAATACCTTATTTACTGAAGCGCAATTATGTGCGTAATGTTAGGAATCGGTAATGGAAAACCTAAACTAACTATGACCTCATTAGCAAAAACCCAATCCACATAAAACTCTTGTAGTTGAACTACACCCACATACAACAAACGGATAAATGAACAACGATAATTATCTACAACGGCACATGGATTTAACGTGGTTATATCTCAACTCCAAACACGTCAAAGAGTTTAGTCCACAGGCGCAAATAGGAAATTGTTCACTGATATTTTAGTGCACACTGATTACAAGAGGTTAGGTTTACAACATATAGGGTGAAAAAGAAATTGTTTCCTAAACTAAACCGACTTTCTGGGCAAGGCAGCCTCGCGGTCCTCGAGAAGTGCATCGCGATCCGCGATCCATGTAACTGAAGCTATCGTGACCTACAAGAGTGCTCGACCAAAAACCATCTATAACCTCGCCCCCAGGAGCTTATGATCGCAAACTGCGAGCCATCAAGCGACTTTCTCCCTTCTTTTCTTGTTCAAAAATTTCACAAGACTTAACAATCTCCCACTTAAAGATTTTGAACAAACCCTACACCAATCTCCATTTCAACTTCGTCAAGGAACCTCATGTATACTGCCAAGAGCACTTAGGAAACACACACTCCAACTACGTCGAGTTGGAAGACTTTCGATAAAGAGTACTTCAACATACCTAGTCAAAATTGGAAAATCAAAACTTCCTTAACTGTCAATGTTGCTCAATCAAACACACCTACAGTAACTCCAGATCATCTGATTATTAAAGTCCTCTTCAATACCGCCGGATTACCATATGGAACACACCACTCTTCCACGCCTTGGGAAGGAAGACTTTTGACACCTAAAATGTTGAGATATAATCCAATCTTCATTATTAGCTTGGGCCATATCAGTTTCTACATCACCATATTCTTACACTAGAAGATCCATTAAAGTATACGCTTCAAATACAGGATTCAACCGGGAGACTTCCCCGCTGACGTTCGTGCTCTTCTTTTGCGTGTGCGGAATCAACCTTTAAGTTTATAAACATATACTATGACGAATCCACACTTACGGGCAGTATCCCGATCGGTGTAGTGAAGTATCGATAAGTACAAGATTGTCCCAAGAAAGGTGACGGAGTCAAAGGTTAGTGAATGTGATTATTCTTATTTCTTTAATCATAATTATATTTTGGGGGATTGGTTATTGCATGGGCAATAGTGGTTGATTGATTTAAAGATAATAAAATGATTAATAAACGGTTATCTCCGGTCGCAGATGTTACATAGAATGAGATTATAGAATTAAGAAAATACTACCTAATGACTTTAAGTGTCGAACACGGGTAGCGACATGATTAACCGATTTACCCTCAATATAGTTTCCACCTGTCACGTGGTTGCCTGATATGCCCGAATCGTACGGTTTATTTATGTGGTGTCTTTAGGTCGCAAGGTGTCGATACGAACTTATTAACAGAGTTTTAAATTTATAATTTGCTGGGCCTAAATCTATTATTCCTTCCTATGGGTTAGCAAGGGAAAATATGACCTAGGGTCGTTCCTTGAGTGATCAAATTTGAAGCGGAGCTTATTCAGATAATTTAGTGATTAAGATGTGTTTGAACACAATTTAGTATCCAAGACTAGTGGCAGGTACACCTTGTTTGGAAAGGCAGGATCCTTTTGGTCCCAATAAATTGGCGACTGTTCGAAAAATCCAATAATCAAGTCCAACCGGTTTATTCTAGACACCACTTTATCCGGAATATCAAATTGTGTAAAGGCTATAGTTGGGTTGATTTGATTTATTAATGTATTTAAAATATTAAAGCAATATAATTATAATAAGCTAGCTAGCATGCAACAGTTAAGGACAAAGAAGACGTGGTTCACCATGATTTAAGATAACGTAGTGTTGGGATGATTGCGTGACACTCATTGGATGAATATACCTTTGTGTAAACACTAGATTCCCTACTAATTGATTTCTCGATTAGCATGTCACGAGGAACTAGGCTATCATGATTCTGATTGGATGGACTATGCTCAACTCCCGACACTTTATCCGGTTTAAGAATATAAGCGGCCCATCTTGGATGCAATGCATACCTTGGGCGCACGAATAAAGTAGCATAGCCATATATATATATATACATATATATATATATACATATATATATGTATATATATATATGTATATATATATGTATATATATATGTATATATTTATGTATATATGTATATATATATATATATATATATATATATATATATATATATATATATATATATATATATATATATATATATATATATATATATATATATCCAACCTTTCTTAACACCTTAGTGTATCACCCAAGTGAGTGGTTGTGATTGTGTTTCAAATTTCTTTCTATTAATGGTTTCGTAAACTTTAAGGGTTTGTAGACAAATTAGAACTTCTGATAGTTCTCAGTCATCCTTAAAGATTTATAAGCTTAGTTTGTATTGTAGTGCGTTAAATTCCCATTTATAATTTAAACCAGTCATTACTTAAATCTGCCCAAAAAATCCCTTAGTTATCCACCATGTACTACACTTATAGTAGTTCCATAGCTTCTGACCTTGACCATGCTCAAGTGGTCCTATAGTACATCAACACTGTACTCTACTATTGCAGCATTATTTCCTCGAGTCTTATACTTTTGACCAATGTCTTGAACTGGTCCTTACGATAATTCCCCATGTACTTTATAGTATTTCCAATGGGTTCATACCATGACCAATGTATAAACACAGATAATTAATTACTTTATAATTGTCGACTTTATAAAAGGTTTTAATCACGTTTATTGGTGGAAGGACGGTAATAACGAGGTTTAATATCATAGACAGAAAGCGAGTACGAAATGATAATCATCTCTAACTAACATTATTAAATCATGGTAAATAATCAAGCAATTACTCACACAACATGGCAACAAGCATTTCTAATATTAATAAATCACAAACATCTAACAAGAATATTATAACAAATTAATGAAAGAAATGATAGATATTACCGAATAATGTCAGTAGAATAACACTTGTATTTCTTCATAATATCCATAGCGTTACAATGTTTGATAGCTTCTACTACTAACTACATACTAATCTCCTATTGATCACTAGAGAGCGACAATAGAGAGATAATTAATTTTCTAATCTATGTACTTTTCTCTCTTTAGAATCTAGAGAGAGAAAGTAGAGAGAGAACTAATCTCCTACTGATCACTAGAGAGCGACAATAGAGAGATGTTTTAGAGAAAGAAGTGAAGAAGGTGTGTGTAAAAATGGATGACAAATGCCCATAAAATAGACTTGGTTTTTGCTAGCATACTGCTGGCAGGCCAGGTCGTTTGCCAGGGGAAGCCATTTTCTTGGGCTGTTTGCTGGCAGGCCGTTATTGATGTTGGCAGGCCGTATGGCACCCTGGAAGGCCGTATGGCAAGCCGTTTGGCTTGGATCATTTTGCTTGTTCCCGGGATCGTAACTTGGTTTCCGGGATCGTAACTTGTCTTTCACCATTTTCGCTCTAGAATATTCGTTTTAGCTCCGTTTTACTTGATTCTTTTTGCATCGCCTTTGTAATTACTAAATCTACCAAATTAACTGACAAAGTGATTATTTTCCGACAAAGTTTGGAACTTTATTATTTTTGGGCCTAATATCGAGGTAAAAATGTGACTTTTTAGCCAAGATTAAATATCCCACACTTAGACTTTGCTTATCCTTAAGCAAACCTTTCTTTTATTTTGAGTTCAAGGATGCTTCTGAGGTTTTCGTTCTATTATTCAAGTGGCATTGTTATTTATTATAAGAGCAAAATCAGACAAACCGTCTTCTAAAAGGGGTAGAAACTATCTCTGCAAGCATGAAGGGAGGTTACATGACATTGGCTTCCTTACACGGGTCACTCAAATCACTCAATTGTTTGGGGTTTCCTATCAATCTATGAAATGAATTCGCTCATAGCCAGTCATGTTGCAAGTATTGTCATAGGCTTGACCACGAATCAAATCTCCACCGGTTAGAAAAGGACGGCACTGATCTTCTCCCTAATCATTTATTCAAGAGGAAGAGCGGGTTTAAAGGTTGGTTTGTGGAGAAAAGTGAAGGTTTTGATAAGGTGAAAAGGGTGATTTTCGAATCATTGAAATTTAGAGAGATTCGATAGATTTCGGTTTCATTGAGGATATACTTTTTCTAGGAAAGATGATACTCTATTTTTATTGAAGAGTTCCTCTAGAGGGCGCTGATTTTTAGTGAAGGCTTTGCTTCTTTTCTGCAATCCTCCTGGGTCATAATTTTAATTTTCTTGGGGATATACGCTTTTATTCGAAGACTTTTCTCTTCTTTATTCTTGAAACTTTGCTCAACTATTTTTTTCGGCATATCACATCTTCATAACTTTGTCTATTTCTTCTTGTGCCCAGAGAGAAAGGTATTTCACCAAAAATAGGTCTTTTTGACCTATCAAAAACAGTCTGGGATTTCGGAATTTTTCGACAAATGTTTGAAGTAAACTTGGTCGATCTATCTCTTTGAATTTTTAGATTTTGGAAATGAGAAAGGAAAGTGGTGGAAAGAGTAACGTATTTGATAGTGAATTTGGGGGTGAGTATTTTCTGATTCATCAACTCTTTGGCTTGAGTTGGTCGGTTTAAATGTGTGGAGTGGAAACGGAAACGGATGGTTTTTGTCTTCTCTATTTAGAATGATTTAAGAAGAAGTATCGCACATACACCACATATGACGCTTACTAACCATTAGCCTTGAAATGTATGTCAAGGTCAAGTTCTAACTCTAAATGCTAACATCGACACTCTCAACGGAAAAGATAGTGAAGCGTTAAAAATGAATGCTTATTGGGCCATTTTTGGGTGCCTCACAACAATTATATTGGGTCGATAATGCCTAGTCATGCAATGTCTTATAGAGAATCGGTTATTCATAAGAAGATATATGTCCTCATTTATCTTAAATTTAGAACAAACATGCTTGATTTTCGAAAGTACTTTTTCAGAAAGTATCATTTAGTCAAAATTTTTGAAAAATTTACGTTGAGGACAAAGAATCTAAATAGTAGGTATACTCGAAAAGCTTAGTAAAATTTTAAGTTAAGAACATTTTCCGAACATCCCATAGCTAATTACGATGTACTACACAGCTATCCCACACTTAGAGGAACATTGTACATAATGTTCATTCTTAAATATTAGGGAACTAAAATCCCACACTTAGAGTTTGAACATGTCGAAAAATGTATCTAAGCTCAATATTGGATTGGAATACCACACTTAGTGATAAGCTTGGGATAGGGTATAGTATAAAGATATAACGAAGCAAAATAAATAAATGAAGAGAAAGAAACAAATTACTCCCCCTGGGTGCGGCTGTGAGCTGAGGATCTGAAGGTAGACTGAGTTGAAACCATCTTCTGTTGGATTCGAATGGGTCTTCTGGAAGTGTACTCGAGCTCATTATAGCGTTCCCATCCTCCATACACCATCCACCAATAACTTTCAATGAAATAATCAACGAGTTTCCTTGTCATTTCATCATTATTCAGAGAGTCTCCACCACAGGCATCAATAAATGTTTATTACTTGTAAAAATGGAAAACATCAAACCTAGACAGGTGATTAAGCTTTAGGCCATAGACTCACTGATTTGCGTTTTGATGAAAAGGTTATTTGAAAACTTGAGGGTTTCAAAATTAGGTTTTTGAAAATTCAACAAATCAGTGTATGACTAAAAAGCTTAATCCTACAATTAAAGTTTGACTACCTTTAATTTTAAGACTTTTGAAATAATGTAATTAATTCACTTAAGCTCAAGACAAGTAGGAGAAGTGAACTCGTCCTAAGAAACGTTGAAAATTTTATTTTAAGTTTCACTTTTCACTTATTCAATTAACCTAATTATCCTAATCTAACCACTACTAAAGCTATAGAAAAATAAACACAAGGGTTGCCTCTTGAGAAGCGTTTGTTTTTGTTCGAGAGCCTGACTCTAGCCTTATTTCTCAGGAAATCTAGGCGGCTCCATTGCATCTATCAGTAGCCACAAGAGGTAATATTGGAACCTACCGAAAGGATTGAAGCGGACATAGAATATGGTATGTTCAATGAGAGAAAAAGGTGGTTTGAAGTGAATGCTTTGTTTAACTTGAGGTATAACAAAGCTATCAGCTTCTTCTACCTCCTTGATTGGTGCGGGTTGGTCAAACGAGTCCTTGATGTGTAAAATCGCGTATATAATTTATTTTTGGAAGATACCGATTAAAAAGATTACTACACACTAACGGACAGTGTACCCGATCGTGCAATAGTATATAAGTTGGTAAATCCAAAATCGTTCCAAGGACAATTTAAAAGTGAGAATTAAGATTGCAACTAATGAAGATAAACTAAGTAAATCTATTAAAATTGAAAATACGAGATAATGATTTTTGTGGCTATTTAACGATTAGCCAAATCAAGATTTGATTTAAAAGTAAAATAAAAACAATATTTTTGGTTTTTAGATTTATAAAATTAAAACAAGAAAGCAATTAAGATAGTTTTGATATCAAATGGAATGGAAATGCTCGTCTAGACCTTTTACCCTCAGAATTGGATGTTTTTATACTTTAGCCCGATTTAAGACTTAATACATGCAAATTACTCAGTCGATCCATCAAGAGTTCTCTTTAGCAAGTACTCAAATTAGAATTACTAGATGTAGGGTTCCCTGGCACCTAAGACCTTTTCGTTTGTGACTATTTAATTAACTAGATCAAATATTTGAATAACAATTGCCTTTGCGTTCGCTCTACACAATTCACCCCTATATCGTCTAACCGTTTGAACTTAATTTACCCCTGGTCCGGTTTAGCAAAAAATCAATTAAGACAAATCAATTGTAAACTAGTGTATTAAATCAACAAGAATTCTCTTTATCAAACAAATACACTAATCAATCAAGTTTATAAAGTTGAATATCAATAAGAATCGATCTTTTATTCAAACTATTGATATAAACATGCATAAGTTCATAAACCATAAATCATAACATCCAAAACCTCGGTTATTAATCTAGACAAGTATTAAAAATTTAGCCAACAATCATGGCTGAAAACAAAATCATAAATAAACAATTAAGAGAATTCATTATGTTGATAAGAATTAAACCTAATGAAAATAGTGATCTTGAATGATGAACGAATCGAGATGCGTTTCCAGAATGATTGAGTTGATTGAATGATGTTGGGATTCCCCAAAAATCACCAAAATTCGCCCAAAAGCTGCTGGAATTCTTTTGGACGGAAGAATGAGTATTAGGGTAAAAAATTCGGGCCTTAAATAGAGTTTCCAAAAATTGGTGGCCGACTAGACCCGCGCCGCGGCTAAAAAGGCCCGCGCCATGGCTATACCCTGTAGCTGAAGCATCACTTTTACAAATTGACTATAAACAAAATACACATAATCACGCGATACGGCCCTTGGACCCCGCGTCGCGGCTCTCTGCTGTTCCAGATTCTAACTTATATTTTTTTTACATATTATTCGCTAGAACTCGATCCGACTTATGCACTTAACCAAAACTAGTACTTATGATAACACGATGAAAATTGTACCTCAAAAGTCTTCAAACTATGCAACTCAACGCTTATCGGTTCCTAAACTCGAATCTTCACAAAATCAACCAAAACACTCCAATTCGTATCCAAATGGACCAAATAATGACCGATATTGCGATAGAAATAATAGATGAAATGCGCAATATCAGTCCTCATCACTCAATGATGTGTATGTCATTATGTATTTGAGTGATGATTTATAGGGTAGCCTTGACAAAAATCCGTCTTTCTTCTTTGTGACTTCAGGTTGGTCGTAATGTTGTACTCTAAGCATAGAGGTAGGACAATGTCCATTGACATCTCCAATATGGTTACAACATTAGCAACTACTTCGATGCTAGAATCCTGCATCTCTTTTTTCTTATCCGGGCTCTCCATTTCAATTTCTTCATCCACCTCCTCGTTACTCTGGTCGGGAGTTTCAAGAATAATTGGTTCAGAGAGTTCTTCTAGAACGAAGTACTCTCTAGTCATTAAAAGATCAGAATAAGGTGGGAGTGAATATTGGGTTGGTGTGGAGTGGTTATTCTTCTTATCTTCTACTTGTATCTTCTTCTCTTCATTCTCGGAATAGAATGTGACTTTCTTAGTGGAGATGGTATTTACTTCGGTGTTCCCATTAGAAGGACATACAGATTCGTCGATCGTGAAAGTGACCTCTTCTCCACGGACTCTCAAGGTGATAGTCCGTGAAGAAACGTCAACGATCGCTTTGGTTGTATTCATGAAAGGTCTTCCTAAGATGATAGAGGTTTTCTTTATAGTCCATAATCACAAAGTCATTCGGAAAGAGGAATTTGTCAACCTTAACCATGACGTTCTCAGATATTCCCTTAGGATATCTGGTGGATTAGTCAGCTAGCTGGATGCTCATTTTGGTAGGGTTAAGGTTTCCAATTTCAAGTCTCTGGAACAGTGAGTAGGGCATGAGATGGATGCTGGCACCAAGCTCAGTGAGAGAATAGATAGTACCAGATTGGTAGATAGAACAAGGAAGGGTAAATCAACCGGTATCTCCTAGTTTTTCAGGAAGAGTATATAATAGAATGGCTGAACAATTCGCGTCCAGTAGGACATTGGGTACTTCGGGTACCTTATCCTTGGTTGATAGGAGTTTCCTAAAATACTTCTTATTATGAGGATTTTTAGACACAGTGTCCAAAAATTTATCGTCAAGCTTGAAAGATTTCATCTTGTTATGTCTTTGCTTGAGACGGCCTGGGAATGGAATGGGTGTTTTCCCATCAGGTTTAGGCGATGACTCAATGACTACTACCGAAAAGGTATTAGTTAGTTTCTTCCCCTTAGAAGAAACTGAAGGTTGGCTATGTGCCACCTTTGAGTCATTTTTAGGACAACCTAGAGAATCGAGATGTTGATTTAGCTGGCTTATTTGATTTTCAAGACTACTCAAGTGATTAGTCATGACTAAGTCAGCTACGTCTTGTCTTGCTGTGATCATGTTGATGATTCACAGTAGGACATCGTCTGGACTTGTCTCTAGTGGGGTAGTGGGTTTGGTAGGTTGGTTGTGCAGATGAGCTAGGATCTTATTGGAGTAGACAACAGAGTCTCACATTCATCCTCGTATACCTTGGTCGGATGTGGGTCGGTACAATGCTGGCATATTGCACTTGAGACACATGTTGCAGGAGTTTCTTTAGCTCTCCGACTTCTTTAGTGAGATTTTCTATTTGGTCCGAGAGAAATTTGATGGTTTTATTTTTGATAGGATCAGAGGCGGAAAGCGGTGTTACTGATGAAATGTGCTCTTCCGTGTTCCAATCGTGATGGTGCATAGTCATCTCCTCGATCAATCTCCAGGCTTCGTCAGCAGTGAAGTTCATGAAGTTACCTTGAGAAACAACATTAAGTATAGACTTGTTGTTCTGATTAAGACCTTTGTAGAAGGTCAAAATTTGAACAGAGCTCTCAAGACGGTGATTCGGGCATCTTCGAAGAAAATGTCCGAATCTTTCCCATGCAATGTAGAGTGATTCATCGTATACTTGTTGAAAGTTTACGATATCATTCCTAAGTCTGCTTTGTTTTGATGGGGAAAGTACTTGATTAAGAAAGTTGTTGTCATTTCCTCCCATGAGGTGATAGAGTTAGGTTCTAACCCCTCGAACCAGGTTTTTGCATGAAGAGTTAAGGAATATAAGAACAGATATCGATGAACTACATCTTGTTCAACCCCGTTTTACTTATATGAGTTGGATAAGAAGAGGAATCTATCTAAGTGAGAGTTGGGATAGTCATTTGGTAAGCCGTAGAACTGGCAATGGTTCTGAATGAGTTGTATGATGCTATACTTAAGCACAAAAGACGCTCCGTTAACCTCTGGATAGAGTATCGGTCCTCCTCGTCCTTCTAACAAGGGTTTGGTGATTTCAGCGAGAGTGATGCATGCGGCCATCATCGAACTACCGGCAGGTAAGTGTGGATCTCGTCGGATAGGTACAATGTATGATATCGGATAGAAGAAAGGATGTGTCTGAAGAATTCTTAGCGGTCTAAGTAGGTTAAACCATCCTAAAGGTTCACTACTAAGGAAGTCCATTTTAAACTTTTTAATATTAAATAACTTAACTACGGTAAACTAGTAACTTCTGAAAAAGCTAGTCTCAATCAAAAGTGTCTCTTAAAAACTAACTAATATAAACAGGCTCCAAATTGTACTACCGCTCCCCGGCAGTGACGCCAAAAATTTAACTCTACCTATGATATGCCCGAATCGTACAGTTTATTTATGCGGTGTCTTTAGGTCGAAAGGTGTCGATACGAACTTATCAACAGAGTTTTAAATTTATAATTTAATGGGCCTAAATCTATTATTCCTTCCTATAGGTTAGCAAAGGCAAATAAGACCTAGGGTCGTTCCTTGAGCGATCGAATTTGAAGCGGAGCTTATTCTGATAATTTAATGATTAAGATGGGTATGTATACAATTTAGTAACCAAGACTAGTGGCCAGGTACACTAATGACGTACGTAATGCCACGCTGCATCATGTGCCGCGTCACGTGCAAAGCATGACGTCAAGCCCACAAAACGGCTAGTAGCTTCAGTATATTCAAGTCAACGCCACGTGAATGGTATCGTGACGTTGGCACGGTGTTGACTTGGTATTGCTGAGCTGGACCAAAATCCTACATACCAGGAATGTGGAGGACGTGGAGTAGGTTGTAGGCATGATTAGAAGGTTCTAATGGCAGTTATGGAGAGTGGGCACTATTATAGCGGTTATTATGCATAACTGTCCATTATCTATCTATAAATAGCTGCTTTAACCCTCATTTGAAGGCTAATCGATATCACACACTCTAATCTTCTTTTCATCCCTACCTTAGAGGCTCGACAAAAGACAAACACCACCACAACTCTCATATCCCATTTAACCGGAGGAGACCCCTTCCAAAGGTTAGATTTTCCTTTTTATTCACCTGCACTCGAACCATACAATTTTGGTTTGATCATTTGGCGTCATCCGTGGGACCCTTTGATCGCTCTTTTGAACAAGATGACCGGAGGTTCCAATCCACTACCAACTGTGAACGTTGACAAAGAACCATATGACCCTTTGAAGCCTAATGACGGTAGCGCCTATGAAACTCCGAATGACTCCATCAAACACACCAGATTGCAGTTTGATGGCGACGAAGATGAATCCGATCGACTCAACGTAGAGGAGACGGAAGCTCTAGAAGGATTCATAAGTCAGCTCAAGCCCATCATCGGTGAAGAGGCCATACGCTTTCTGGCGAAGGGAGGATTTGTCTTGCCCTCACTCATAACCAAAGGCGGTGAGAAACTAACCGGCATGTCCAAAGTCCCGCCCCGCAGCTCTACACGCTTGGGGTCTAAGACTGGTAAGAGTTATGGAAAAACCAGGAAGGAGGCCCGTAAGGACTTGATTTAGAACTTGATTCTAGCCGCACCATAATCCATGAGTGCTCAAGTCTTACAGCCCGGCGTGGCGGACAAAATGTTGAACAACTGGTACGCCATGATGGGAGGAGATAAAGTGAAATGACCATTCGAGGTTTCCGCAATGTCGGAGAAGTTTACCCGAGAAATAGCTACTCATCCGCTGCCCACAGTCCTCACCACCCCCTAACGCTATAGATGTATGACGGCAGCACGGATCCGGAGGACTTTTTGCAACAATTTGAACATGCTGTCAAGACACAACATTGGGACGATCCTACGGCGTGCCACATGTTCCCGGGACAGCTCTAATCCGTCGCGAGTGAGTGGTTCTCCAAGTTACCCGCTTTAAGCATCACCAGATTTACGGACCTTATATCCAAGTTCATTCAACGATTTCAGAACTTTAAACGTACCGAACTGACTCATTTGGACGCACACATCATCAAGATGAGGCTGCGTGAGTCTCTGATGAATTTCACCACCCCCTTAACGGCGGAGTGCCAGAAAATTCCTGATTTGCCGGAGTCGCGGCAGATTTCTGTGTACATTATGGGGATCTGTCAGATCTGACATTTATCTTTAGTAAAAATGATGTGGCGTAAGTTACCAAAACCGTCTGTTGCGACGGTAAAGATGGTGAGAGATTATGTACGGTCAGAGGAGTTCACTGACGCTGCCATTGGGGATCACAGATCAACGGTCCGAAGCGATAAAGATGACAAAGGTAATGTTAAGAGCCACGCGAGCAACAAGTACAAGGGAAGCGGCAGCGGTAGCAGCGGAAGCTACGGACGCTCTAGTCACAAGTCTGATAATCGCCGCAACTACCACCCATATGAAAGGTACGGTTCCAAAAGGTTGTCACCTGAGGAGGAAAGTCTGATAGAGTCATTATCCCAAACGCCAAAAGAAATTTTGGCAACGAGGGAGGTAAGCAAGCATTTTCCGCCTCCAAAACCGATGCAGCCGCATTTTGCTGTTGACGAAAATAAATGGTGCATTTTTCATGAGGATAAAGGTCACGGCGTTGACGACTGCAGGGAACTTAAGAAAGTGATAATTGAACGATTAAAACTTAGAGAACTTGACCACCTAAAACCGTCGCTTGTCAATACTCTCGGAAGAAAGAAATTCGCTTGGTAATGGGGAAAAGAAAAGGCTCCCGAGAAACATATTCACATGATATAGATGTGGCCCTCCAGCCACATTCAAAAAGCGGAAGTGTTTGAAGAATGGGCATGCGCCCCCCCTATCACGTTCCCCGCTTTCTGGCAGGTCTGCCCTACCGACCTTCCCGTTACGATAACTGCAACGGTGGGATGCTGTGACGCCCCGTACAAAATCATCATGTACGAATCGTCAACAACAGGTCCATTACACGGTATAATACTACATGCTATTTTAAAATAAGTTTTGCATTCATGAAAAGATAACGTTTTACAAAAGATAACGTGACATAAAGGTCGTTACAAAGCCATTATTCAAAATAACATAAGTTGTGAATGCAAAATAAAAGTTCCATGATTGAGACATCTCTAAGTAATGCAGCAAAATTCTAACACATCGAGTCTGTAACAGCAAGTCTATAACACCAAGACTATAACAGCAAGTTTAACAGTGGAAGCAACAACGTCTAAGCACCTGAGAAATACACGCTTAAAAAGTCAACACGAATGTTGGTGAGCTATAGTTTGTTTATAATCAGTAATGTAATGTAGACCACGAGATTTCAGTGCTTCAACCAGCAAGTTAAATCAGTATTTCAAATCAGTAAGATAAAGTATATGCTTATCCGTGGGCACCCGGTAACTAACTTAACGTAATAATACCCCATAAAAGTACACTTGGACAGTGCGTATGTTAGTACTTGTATCTAGTATGTAAAACATAAAAAGCGCATGTATTCTCAGTCCCAAAAATAGTAAAGTAAAAAAGGGAAGCTATAACTCACAGTGAATCTGCGGTAAAATCGATACGTAAATGTAAGCAAGTAGTAAGTTGGTCCAAACAAGTAAGTTGGTCGATCCAAAAGGTCCTCAACCTAAGTCAATGGTTACTAGGTCAATAAATTGTCCCCAAAATTTAAAAGTAAATAAATTAAGTCTTAAGTATCATCATCATCATTCGTAAAAGCTAAAGTAAGTTTTCAACAAGTATAGAGATTGAAACAAAAGGCTGATTTCAGACAGCTGCTACGACCTCTATACAAAATGAAAAGACGAGTGGTCAGTGGCCAAGGCTCTGTATGTAAGTCCTATAACCTCTTTCCAATTTTCAGATCCTAACTCTATGTCGTTTGACCGCGGCGATGGTTCAAGCGCGAGTAGGTCAGAATTTTTCAGCACATCTTTACAAAGGCGTAGTGATTTTCGGAAGGCTATAAATCCTAAACCGTATATCGGATTTAGGTGAGTCCTAAATGAAAAGTCATCTACTCAAAACGAACTATCTGAAAATCAATTTTCCAGAAGTCCCAGGAGTCTGATCAGACCCAAAAAACAGTAAATAAGTGCTCCGGTAGGTTTCTTGGTGTTTGATGCTCATCACGGTTCTCATCCTTGATGCGTGTAAGCTTCAAGTGTATAACTCTTTGATGTTTTAGCATCACTTTGACCAAGTTTCAACCATCAACACACAACTAAGAGTAAAAGCTAACATTCTACAAGTTTTGAACATCAAGGTTGCCTCTTTATTGCATAAACACAATAAAGCTTCAACCTTTGTCCTTTTGACACAAGTTTATGCATCTTCATCATATGAGATGATGAAGACTTGATTTTTATCATCACAACAATCACAAAAAGGTTCCAAATAATTGAGATCTACAATGATGACTTAGATCTCAAGTATTAAGAAAACCATAAGCTAGAAAGCTTGGATCTTTACAAGATTAATGAGACCATAAGCTAGATAGCAAAGATCTAGTGAAAGTAATGAGACAATAAGCTAAAAAACTTAGATCTTTAACAAAATAATGAAACCCTAAGCTAGAAAGCTTGGATCTTTAATGTTCTTGAAGATCCTTAAAGCAAAAAAGCTAGATCTACAAGTTACATGAAGATCATAAACACAAGTTTTGATCTTTTTAACAAAATAAAGAGATCATAAGCTAGAAAACTTAGATCCAACAAAGTAAATGAAGATTCAAAGCTAGAAAGCTTGAATCTTTCATGTTCTTGAAGGATTCAAATCAAAGTTTGAATCTACAAGATATAACAATATCAAGAAGCTAAAAAGCTTGATCTTATGATGATGATGATGATGTCGTGTACATGAAGAAGAGAAGAAGAAGAAGAAAATTTAAAACTTACAAATTTTAGAGTGAGAAAGACTAGAGAGAATATTAGAGAGTAAGTGTGTGTAAAATTTGAATGAGATCAAGTGTAAAATGGATGATCAAGGCTTGTATTTATAGTGTGGTGGTGGTGGTGGTGGTGGTCTTCCAAAACCGTAGGCCTTAGATAGGGGATAAGGGGACAACTTTTTGCTTTTTGGTTAGTGTTGGTCTAAAGGTGGTGCTTATTGTTAGGATCCCATGCAACATGTATGGTAATGGTGAACAAAAATGCTAGTATGTTGGCTCTTAATAATAGGTATTTGTCTTTCATATTAGTGGGTCATTAACTTATTAAAATTGGGCTAATTAAATGGCCCATTAGCTTGAGTAGGGTGGGCTAAAGTCCAATAAGGTAGAAAGTCCAACAAGACTAACTAGTGTGCATAGTAAATTACTAAGCGTAATTAAGCAACCAATAAGCCAAGTAATTGTCATTAGAAAATAACAATTAGTATTACGTAGTCATAATATTCCAATTATGACCAAAGTTAAACGTATACCAAGTACATAGCTCGTTTCAAACGACAAGTGACACTAACGGTCGTAAAAGCATTCGGGGATCAAGTTAAGTGATTACACACTTAATAGCACGTTGTAAGATATTAATGAAAGTAATTAACATGAATAAAGATCCCAGAATATAATATAGCTCAGTACGCACATATACGCAGATTCGTGAAAGTATAGAGCACAAAAATATAAGTCGAAAAAGTCGGGTCGTTACATTACCCACCCGTTAAAGAAAATTTCGGGAGAGGGACCAACAACGGTACCGAATTTGAAGAAGAATGAGTGTATCAAAGTTCCGAGGGACTCGCGGGCTCAGAAGTGAGCTATTTACCTTGAAAGGTACTTTGGCGCATAAACGTAAGATTAGATATATACCATTAACTAAGTCTCTTGACCTTAGAGATCAACAAATTGATTTCATTTCTTGTTAACATGAAGATGTCATCTGAATATATCCACCAAAAGGAAAAATGATGTTTTCAGCCTTATAGGCATCTTCAGTAAGCTGGATGCATGAAATGCATCATGAATGTTACCAAACTCATCTAAAACATTGAGCGCTCATGTCGCAATATAAAGCTGACAGATAGAATGGAAAACATGGCAATCACAACATACTACATGTGAACCTATCCTTAGATGGAATGAAAGCGCAGTTCCATAATGTAACTTTATCCTTTCAGTTACATCTTGAAGTTATGGTTAACATTAACTAGAACAACATATAGTTGCAACCAACGAAGGAAGGAATATATAGAGTAACCACATCAGTGTTATAGACATTTTAAGCAGTCCCGTCCAAGAGGATAACAAGATTCATAGATTTTTAAAGTATTTTACATTACATTTTCGAAAGAAAATCGCACGAAAGGTGTGATCTTTGAACGAGAGTGAGCTCTTCGAGCGGGTTGATCTGAATTTATCCTTATACTTAAGGGGATGCGTGGATGAGAAGATACGTGAACCCTTGGTCATAAAGAATGGTTTACTCTAAGTGAAAAAATCTCAAAAATGATTCCTTGTGCCTCAACCTACTGATTCATGGAGATGATGTTTACGAAGGGGGTTGCGATTAGCCGTAAAATATTGAGAGTAGAAACCCACCTAGTGCATTTCCTACAATGGGATGACCACTGAGTGTACCTCAGAAAACTAATTTATCGGCCCGCGTTTTTGCCATGTCTAACCTTAAAAGGAACATTTTACAAGCGCAAAGACTTTCTAACAAATTTTTATAAATCTGTCATCCAAAGTGGCTCAAGAGTTTTTAACCAAGATCTTAATAGTAAGCTTCATCCCTAACGGAGGGCGAGAAGAAGTGTGATCCATACATGGTGTAGTCTAATACGAAAACCTTTAATAAAATCAACCACAAAAGTTTTGAAAAACCTTTAAACGTTTGATGTGACAACATAAACGGAACGAAGTTCCTAGTAAATTTAGAAGTATGCACAACGTGTATCATTTTGCACAAAACTATTTGACTTAAGTTAAATAACTCAATAAAGGAGCGATTTTTAAATAATTTGAAGGTATAACTTAGTATGTACTAACCCAAAATAAGTAAGGGTAAATTTATTAACTTAATTATATACATACATATATAATTTTATAAATCGCATAAGTGACAGAAAAATTTTATTACTTTCATTTTTCCATAAATCTCCTGAGGACCGCACAAATAAACGTGTAAAAATTTTGATAAACATAGTTTTTCGTATTTCAGAGGTTACGAGTTGAAAAAGATCGGGTGAAAAATATTAGAATCATCGGGTGACATGTTACTAGGTAATGAAAACTAATGGATTAAGTGTAGTTTTGATAATTATCAGGACATAAGTCTTTGGGCCAAAAATGTTCACCTGCGAAGCCTTTGCTAAAAGTGAGGTATGAAGGATAGAGCATGAGGACGAGAAGTTAATCACTTCTTGACTTTTCAAAATGCCAAATAGGTTATGACTAATATTAAAGTCGAAATACTGATGGTGTTATTATCACTAAATGGAAATCCCCTGGAATAAGTCAGGACTTAGAGTTATGTAAGAAAGAGCATCGTTCCAACAGGTGTAGCTAATAAGATCCTTGGGGTAACACAATAGTTTCGAATGGTTTAAGTGTTAGTGGATGCCCAAAGGCTCTGCATGACATGGCAGTAAGTGCCTTTATCACACACACACACACATGAATCTCTCGATTTCGACGGTTGTAAAGTCTTCATGATGACTTGGATACGTATAACACGAAAAATTTTGTATAACAAGCAACGAAAATTTTATAGAAATCGTTTTAGGTGACAATGTAAGAAAAGAAACGAAGTTCTCAGTAAACTAGAGTTATGTACAACATGTACTATTCTAAGTAAAATATATTTTGAATAAAAGAATTGATTTGTAAAAGTAAAAGTAAAATTTCATATGTACTAGTCAAAAATAAGTAATTATTTACTTCATTATATACAACATATATGGTTTCTAAAATTTGTACGAATGACAATTAAATAAATTTATTTTTATAAAACTTTGAGAAGATTACACAGAAAATAGTGTGTGTAAAATTTTTGGCAAACAAAATTTTCATATTTCGGAGGTTACAAGTTGGAAAAAGATTGATGAGGACTGGGTAAAAGATTTTTAAAAATTTCGGGTGATATGTGAGGTAATAAAAACTATTGAATTTAAATGTGGTTGACGACTATTAGTAGGAGATAAGTCTTTTGACCAAAAATACTTAAGTGTGAAGCTGTTGCTTATAAGTAAGATACGAATGGGAGAGTATGAGGATGAGAATTAACCACCCATTAATTTTGGAAAATTTTGAACTGGTACGACTAATATCGAAGTAAGAAGGATGATGGTGTGATTATCATCAAATGAGAAATCTCTCGGAATACGTTAGGATTTAGAATCGTGTAAGAATGAGTATCAAATAAGATTCTTGGGTAGTCTCTAATATAGAATTTGAATCGCTGAAGTGACTGGATACAATTTCCTGTATCGTTGTACAAGTTTGTCCATTGTATTGGTTTCTTTCATGGCTAGAAAGTGAGCAGATTTGGTGAGATGGTCAAAAATAACCCAGATAGTGTCATAACTGCCTACCGTTTTCAGTAACTTCGTGATGAAATCCATTGTTATTACTTCCCATTTCAATTGTGGGATTTCGGGCTGTTGAAGTAACCCAGATGGCTTTTGGTGTTCGGCTTGGACCTTGGAACAAGTCAGACACTTCCCAACATAAGTAGCAATGTCCTTTTCTCATGACCTTTTGTGCCTTCATGCAACTAATAAGGTTCAGCTTCGGGCTACTTCTCTTCCCGTAAACTATTAATGGCTCACCATTCTCGTGAGGTATACGAATAATCTTCTCTCTATAAATAACTTTCGATTTCATCCTTGAAAGCGAGTCCGTTCCAACTATTTCATCAAAGCTTCCTAACTTGATGAGTATTAGGTTAATCCTAAAGTCTATTCCAACTATTACATCAAGCTTCCCAAATTAATGGGTGTTAGGTTAATCTTAAGGTTCATTCCAACCAAATCTTATTATACTACCGTGAAAAATTCTATCAATCTTCTCAAATAACATCTGCTTGCGCGTAGGTAACTAATCCTTTCCACTACTACTTTAAAACTTCCAAGTTTTGTTGACATGAGGTCATCTCCAAATGACCCACCTATTAATTTTAAGGTACTACCTTAAATTATTCCTCTATCTCCGCCAACTTACCATTAGCTTGTCCTATAGAATACTTAACTCTCATGGTTGGTAATGGCTTATTAGTCATAACACTAAGGTTCTTAGATATAAGGTTTCTATCGCTCTAGTATTAAACAACTTCGAGATAATGAAACATTGTGACAAAATGTACCCTAACTAAAATCAGGACCCATGCGAGTCTCCATAGCTGAGATAACGATTGCTCTACCGCAAGTAAGTCCAATGTTTTTCCTATTTGAGAACTTTTTTCTTAAGAGTTCAGGGTGTCGATATTTATAACAAATTTTCGGGTTATCAATTCAGAAATCAAGGCCCTTCTTGTATAGTATCTAGGCTACGCGTTTATTCTTTCCCTACCTCTAATAGACCATAATGCGTATACTCAAGTGGTTCCTACCAAAATTTTCTCTGAATCACTTCATATTCCTTATATAGTAACATTGGGACTTCTGCATGATTTACTACAATATAATCACGCTGGCCTGGCGTCATTATATTGTACTAAATCGTACGTTCATTCCAATATCACTCCATATGGTCAATGTAACGTGATCACTTCAAGTCCTACTCAATTTCACCTAACGGAGCTTTATCTATGCTATCTCAAAACAAATTCTACATAATTAATCTCAAGGTTTCTCGGAGTGGGTGCGTAGGTTCCGTAGGTCGTGCATCAATGCCTAAATGTCCCGCAATTTCTTCAAAATGTTCAGGTTCAGGTAATGTCGTTAGGTTCCTTTCTAGAAATTCAATCTGGGTCTCGTGTCAAGTTGTAGCAAGTAGTACTACGATATGTCTTGAGGCAACTCCCAAGTCTTTGGGTATGGCTGAGCATCAGTGAAATACACTATGACCTTGTGAAAAGAGATGCCTTCCCGACTTCTCCAATGTCTAAGAGTGTTAGGGACCTAAGTCCAGAAGTGTCGTTAGATCGTCGAGTAGTGGTGAAGAATGAAAGAGATAAGTAACGGTCATGAAAGCGTACGGGATACGGGTCAACTTACGGAAACTGAACAACGTTGTACGTGGCTAATTAGGGTCAACTTTAGCGGTACTCTTCCTAGATTGCGTGAAGTAATGTTTCGATCTCTGGAACGGTGGAACGATAGTAGTAGGTGGATTACAATACTAATCCTTAGGGTTAGACGAATGGGAAAAGGGTTTAGAAAAAACATCTGAACTAGGAAAGATAAATTTTCCAAGTCGGTACAGCGAATAGCAGACATGTAGCGAGAACGTAATCAGACATAATAACTACAACAGCCTAGATCGTCTACAGCAGTACATAGCATGGCAATAATAACAGGATCAAATAGAAGTATCATGCAAAAAGCAGATAGTAGCATGCAGTAGCGAGAATAAGCAGTAGCATATAGTAAGTTCACCTAGCAGTAAAAGTAAGCAGTAGCATGTAGCAGGTTCCGCAGAAACAAGTAAACGAGCAAGTTGTAGATTAGTCCTATTAGCGAATCCTACTCGACTCGGTCAAGACTCACTAATGCAACCCTATAACCAATGCTCTGATACCAAATGTGACGCCCCGTACAAAACCATCATGTACGAATCGTCAACAACAGGTCCATTACACGGTATAATACTACATGCTGTTTTAAAACAAGTTTTGCATTCATGAAAAGATAACGTTTTACAAAAAATAACGTGACACAAAGGTCGTTACAAAGACATTATTCAAAATAACATAAGTTACGAATGCAAAATAAAAGTTCCATGATTGATACATCTCTAAGTAATGCAACGAAAGTCTAACACAGCGAGTCTGTAACAGCAAGTCTATAACACCAAGACTATAATAGCAAGTCTAACAGCGGAAGCAACAACGTCTAAGCACCTGAGAAATACACGCTTAAAAAGTCAACACGAATGTTGGTTAGCTATAGTTTGTTTATAATCAGTAATGTAATGTAGACCACGAGATTTTAGTGCTTCAATCAGTAAGTAAAGTCAGTATTTCAAATCAGTATGATAAAGTATATGTTTATCCGTGGGCACCCGGTAACTAACTTAACGTAATAATACCCCCTAAAAGTACACTTGGTGAGTGCGTATGTTTTCAAAGTATCAAACACCCGTTAAATGCTAGTGCGACTAGCCCGAGTGGGGATGTCAAACCCTATGGATCCATATCTAATATTCACGTTCATCGGTTCAAAAACCAATGATTAAACGTTACCGTGCTAAGGGGAATCTTTGTGCCTTTATATCACCCACACATATATAAAGTTTAAGTACTCGTGTCTAGTATGTAAAACATAAAAATCGCATGTATTCTCAGTCTCAAAAATATTAAAGTAAAAAAGGGAAGCTATAACTCACAGTGAATGTGCGGTAAATTCGATACGAAAATGTAAGCAAGTAGTAAGTTGGTCCAAACAAGTAAGTTGGTCGATCTAAAAGGTCCTCAACCTAAGTCAATGGTTACTAGGTCAGTAAATTGTCCCCAAAAGTTTAAAAGTAAATAAATTAAGTCTTAAGTATCATCATCATCATCGTCATCATTCGTAAAAGTTTTCAACAAGTATAGAGATTGAAACAAAAGACTGACTTCGGACAGCTGCTACGACCTCTATACAAAACGAAAAGACACGTGTGAGACGACCCGTCCTAATCCATAAGGACGAATACAATAACATATGATTACATTGTGAGGTATTTGACCTCTAAATGATACATTTTACAAACATTGCATTCGTTTTTAAAGGACAAACTTTCATTACATCGAAAGTTGACAGGCATGCATACCATTTCATAATATATCAAACTATCACTGTCTTAATAATAATCTTGTTGAACTCAACGACTCGAATGCAACGTCTTTTGAAATATGTCATGAATGACTCCAAGTAATATCTCTAAAATGAGCAAATGCATAGCTGTAACGGCCCGGATTTTTTGACTTACTTTTGTGCTTTGTGCTTTCACGAAACTGCGTATTTGTGCATACTGACCTAGCTTATGCTCTGGGATCTTTAATAATGATTAATTACTATCGTTAATATCTTACTACGTGTAATTAAGTGTGTAATCACTTAGCTTGATCCCCGAATGCTTTTACGACCGTTGGTGTCACTTATCATTTTAAACGAGATACGTACTTGGTACACGTTAAACTTTTGTCGTAATTGGAATATTATGACTGCGTAAACTTGATTGTTATTTATTATAACAATTACTTGGCTTAAGAGCTTATTTAATTAAGCTTAGTGTTTACTAATGCTTACTAGTTACCTTAATGGACTTGTCACCGTATTTGACTTTCCATGTCCCGACTTGTCTTTGTGACACACGCTTTTCACGAATAATATTTAGAATATTATTTACGTTCATGATTAATTTTTATTAATCATTTTTAATTAACTAATGTAAGTAGTTAGTTACTTGGGCTTTATTTATTTAATTGTTACATACTTGGACTTGGGCCTTTATCAATGGACATGGACTTGGAAGCCCACCCTACTTTCTTAATGGACTAGTTAGCCCATCATTAAGCTAGTGAATTATTAAGGCTTAAACTAGATTAATTAGTTAATAAGGAGACAAATACTACAAGCATGCTTGCACCTCTTTCCCATGCATTTAACTTTAATCTATTCTAAGCTTACACCATCTCCCCATGCATGAAAGTTGGCTTTTGACCTTGCCCCTTTTGGCACTCCTTTGGCCATTGGTTTTGTAGCTAGGAGGAACGAGTTTCATTTCTTCTTTTTTTTATACTTATAAACTAGTTTTCTACTTCATTTTTCACACACATACTTACACCACTCTATTTTTCTCTCATCTTTTCTCTCAAACTTGTAAGTAACAAAACTTTATTTTCTTTCTTTTTCTTGTTCCAAAACCGAATTATTCATCATCATCATTTACTAGTTTGTAGTTTGTTGTTGTTTGTAGTTAAAGATCAAACTTGTTAGTTTGTATCTTCATGAATCTTGTTCTTCCATCTTTGTTTGATGAAGAACCAAGAACAAGGATCTAAGTTTCTATAACTTATGGTTCTACACTTAAATGTTTAAAGATCTAAAACTCATAAGCCTTGAGAGCTTACTTGTGTTCATGTTTTGTAGACTTAAATTCTTAAGATCCAAGCTTGACTTGTATCTTCTTAAGTATGAAACAAACATGAACATAATACTTGTAACTTTAGTTTATTTCTTTCTTTTGTAAGTACTTTAAAGTTGTGATGTTGTTAATTTGGTTAAGTATTACTAGTTAAACTTGATCTCATATTTCTTGAAACTAAAGTTAAACTTTGTAAGTTCAAGAACATGGAAGTATAACTTTCTAGTTATAACTTCATAAACTTATGTTGGATCTAAGTTTCTATTGCTTATGGTCTTCTAATTTTGTTATAAACAAGAGCTTATAAGCTTATATACATTTTTGCAAGATGAAAATCTAAGTTTCATAACTTATGGTTTTATTAAAGTAAAGATCCAAGTTCTATAACTTAGGATTTAACTTAAGAACACTAGATCTAGACTTTCTAGTCTAGGATCTTTAAGATCTAACTAAGAACTAAGTTCTACAACATAAGATCTTGTTTATTTAGTTTACTTTCAAGTTTATAGCTTAATATTACTACTAGAACTCATGTATGTGTCGGATCTAAGATCTTGATGTAACTTTGGTTCATCAACCTACTTACAACCCTTAAATGAGTTGTGCTACTTATCTTAGACATACACTAGTTTTATAATGGTCAAACCTTGATTAAGATGATGTAAAAACATCAACGAGTTGTACACTTGAAGCTACAAGCATCAAGGATGAGAACCGTGATGAACATCAAGCACCAAGAACCCACCAGAACACATTACTTACTGTTTTCTGGAACTGATCAGTAACCTGGGCTACTGGAAAAGTTAATTTCCAGATTTTTCGGTTCGATTAGATGAGTTTTTGTTTAAGACTCGTCTTAATCCGATTTACGGTTTAGGATTTATAGCCTTCCGAAAGTCACTACACCATTGTAACGTTGTGCTGAAATTTCTGACCTACTCGCACTTAAACCGTCGCCATGGTCAAACGAAGATGATTTTGGTTCTGAATTTTGGTCAGCAACTACTGGACTCACATACGGAGCCATAGCCACTGATTTCGCATCTTTTCGATTTACATAGAGGTCGTAGCAGCTGATCAAAGTCAGCCTTTGTTTCGATCTATACTCTTGATTGAAACTTACTTTGCCCTTTTTGACTTATGATGAATGATGATGATACTTAAGACCTAATTTACATACTTTTAAACCTTTGGGAATGATTTACTGACTTAGTAACTTTTGACTTAGGTTGAGGACCTTTCGGACCAACTACTTGCTTACTTATTTCATACGGACTGTTACTACTTAACCACTGTGAGTTATAACATCCCTTTTTTACTTTAACTATTTTGGGAACTGAGAATACATGTGCATTTTACGTTTTACATACTAGGCACGAGTACTTAAACTTTATATATGTGTGGGTGATACAACGGCATAAACTTTCCCCTTAGCTCGGTAACGTTTAGTCATTGGTTTTTGAACCGGTGAACGCGAATCTTAGATATGGATCCATAGGGTTTGACATCCCCACTCGGGCTAGTCGCACTAGCATTTAACGGGTATTTAATACTTCGTGAACATATGCACTCGCCAAGTGTACTTTTAGGGGGTATTATTACATTAAATTAGTTACCGGGTGCCCACGGTTAAACATATACTTTATCATACTGATTTGAATTACTGATTTAAACTGCTGGTTGAAGCACTGAAATCTCGTGGCCTACATTACATTACTGATTACAAACAGATTATAGCTCACCAACATTCATGTTGACTTTTTAAGCATGTATTTCTCAGGTGCTTAGACGTTGTTGCTTTCGCTGTTAGACTTGATGTCTTGGTGTTACAGGCTTGCTGTGTTAGACTTCCGCTGCATTACTTAGAGATGTCTCAATCATGGAACTTTTATTTTGCATTCGTAACTTACTTATTTTCAAACAATGGCTTTGTAATGACCTTTGGGTCACGTTGATATCGCGTATTTTATACACATTTTCATTAGCGATATCGGTCACATTTTGGTCCATTCGGATACGATTTGGCGGTTATATTGATCATATTGAGATTTGTTCGAGTTTGAAAAGCTAAGTGTTGAAACGTGGTGTTTTATGGAGTTTATGAGGCGTTTTGTTAGTTTGTTATTGCTAAAGGCGCACCGAGGATGAAAACGTTAATTATTTATCGGGTATATTGGGTTTTGAGTGAAGAAAGAGTGTAAAAAGTCAAAGGAACCAGACGCAGTGTATCGTCGCGGCGCGGAAAGGGGCCTCGCGGCGCGACATAGTACTAGTTTCCAGATCAGAAAGTGAGTTAAGAAGGTAATTATTTTATGAGTATCTCCGCGGCGCGACCAATAACGTCGCGGCGCGACACCTCTGGCGGTTCAGCTATTTTGGCAAGTATAAAAGGCCCGAATTTAACCCTAAATAATCATTATCGTATCCAGACGAATTCCAGCCACTTTTTGACGAACTTAGGTGATTTTTGGGGATCTTCAAGGTCATTCTAAGGTACGAATCATTCCGGGAACAAGTCTTGATTCGTTTATATTTCAGGATTCAATCTTTGATTAGGTTTATTCTTTTGTTATCAACAATGAATTTCTCTATTTCTTTGATTGTTATTTTGGTTTTAGCCATTATTGTAGGCTAAGCTTTTAATGTTTGTCTAGACTGAATATTTGCAAGTGTTTGGATGAAACCTTGATGTTTTATTAATTGATTCATGATAATTATGAGTTTTGATTAAGAACCATTCTTGTGGGTGTTGATTATTGTTACTAGGTTGATTAGTGAATCTTGTTTGAACAAGGGGAACCCTGTTTCAATTTAGTGATCTAATTTCTAATTGATTTGTCTTAACCAATTGGGTGCTTACTGGACCAAGGGGGTAAACCGGGTAACGTAATTGAACAAAATAGGGGTGAATTATGTGGAGCGAACGCGTAACCAATTGAATCTTAATCTTATAATTAGCTAGTTACTAAGTCACAAACGAAAGATGGTATTTGGTGAAAGGGAACCCTAAGCCAATTAATCCTAGTTTGACGTGTTTGCTAAAAGAGAACTCTGGGTAAACCGACTCTGTAATTGCGTGCATTGATTAATAGAACTAGTGCTTAATAACAAATCATCCAACACTGCGAATAGGATATCTAGGCGAACATTCTTTTATCCATTGAATTCAAATATCTTTACTTTTCCGTTGAGTCTGCATTTCTTTTACTTAAACTTAAAAACACAAAAATATTGTCTTTTACTTTTTAAAGCTATCTTGATTTGGCTAATCGTTAAATAGCCGCAAAACAAACTATCTCGTACTTTCAATTTTCATAGTTTAACTTAGTTTACTTTTATTTGCAAACTTAATTCTCACGTTAATACTGTCCTTGGAACGATACTTGGAATTACCATTTTTATACTATTGCACGATCGGGTACACTGCCCGTAAGTGTGTAGTAATCTTTAACCAGGCATATTTCCAAAGATAATTTATATACTAGATTTCACACATCAAGTTTTTGGCGCCGCTGCCGGGGACAGTTGTGTTGAAAATTAAGTTTGATAATTAAGTTTGAAAATTAAGTTTGTTCTTAGTTAATTTTAACTGTTTATTTTAGTTTAATTCTAATTGAGTCGGTGCGTTTAATCGGTTTGTTAGCTGTGTTCTTGCAGTTACAGGTAGTGTATGCCACACACGCGTTCTTCATGTTCTCCGATTTTAACACCGTTTGACGAGCCTGAAAGAGAGTTGTTCAAAGTCTTAAGTCAAGAGCAAAAATCTAAAGTGGATTCATCACCGTCTTCGAGTGAAATAGTAGTCAATTTGTTCAGTAACACAGACATTGTGGTGCCCGAGACACCACCAGAAGTTAACTCAGAAGAAGATTCTTACGTTTCGTCTGACACCTCAGATACTGAAGAAATGGCCGAAGAACCACCTCGTCCTCAGACTATGGCAGAAAAGTTGAAGGCCACCAGAGGAGGCCAAGGCAATTCGATTACTCAGCCGGATATTAATCAGCCTTTTCAAATCACAGGGCCGATCCTGAATTTGATTTCTTCTGATTGCCGATTCTATGGCAAAGATACCGAGGATGCTAACGAGCATCTTCGTAATTTTAATGATGTTTCTAACTTGTTTAAACTACATGAGGTTGCCGACACTTCAATCAAGACAAGGCTTTTCCCTTGGACTCTTAAGGGAGAAGCCAAGAGATGGTTAGATAAGCAACCAGAAGGTACGATTACATCTTGGGCGACTTTGGAAGATAAGTTTTTGTCGAAGTTTTTCCCTGCTTCTCGAGCTGCTCGACTTCAAGCAGATATTTCTCAATTTAGATAAAAGAGCAGTGAGACATTGTTTGATGCTTGGGACCGTTTTGCTACTTTGTTACGCTCGTGTCCGCAACACGGGTTGAATGATTTACAGAAGGTTCAGATTTTCTACAAAGGTTGTGATATTCCTACGCGTCAAAGTATTGATCAAGCAGCAGGTGGAACGTTAATGGATAAGACCGAAGAAGAGGCATTAGCGATTATTGAAAAGCAAGCTGCTTATTCTCATGAGTGGCATCAAGATCATGAGTCTTTCCATTCAGCTTCAGTTAAGAGAACAGAGACTACAGGTACAGGTGCTTATGATGATTTTGGGTCTTTCAGTGCTAAGTTGGATTCGTTTGGTAGGAATTTGGAGAAGATGAACAAAGACATTCATGGTATGAAGGTTGGTTGTGAATACTGTGGAGGTTTACATCTGGGCAATGATTGTGATGCAGGTTTGACTATGAATCAGAAAAAAGAGATTAATTACATTAGTCAGCAGAATAACAATCAGTTTCAGGGACGTGCTCAGTTTAACAGGAATTTCAACAATCCTTATAATCCGCAAGGTAATCAGGGTTCGAGGTTCCAACCGGGTTCTAGTGGAGGTTTTCAGCAGCAAGCTCCCGGTTATTTTCAGAAACCACAGGTCGAAGAGAAAAAGTCCAACCTTGAGGCTATGATCGAGAAGTTAGTGATATCTCAGACTCAACTTGTCACTACCGTTACTCAGAATAATGAAAAGAATGACCAAATGTTTCGAAATCAACAAGCAGCTATTCATAATCTTGAACAGCAAATTGGTCAACTTGCTAATAAGAGTAGTGAGAGGAAACCGGGAGAGTTACCGAGCAAGACGGATACTAACCCGAAAAACGGGCATGTTAATGCTATCACCACCCGAAAGTGGTTTAGCATATTATCCACCGAGGAAGCCCGACGAGTATGATTTGAGGGTACCGTTAGTTAATGATAGTGAGCCGGTTGTTGAAAGTGAACCGGAAAGGGAAAAGGAGCCGGAACAGGTGGCTGAAAAAGTTGTTAAGGAACCGGTTACTGTTGCTGCTAAACCGGTAGTTAGAGAGTATCAACCACCGCTCCCATTCCCGAGGAAACAGCGATTGGAGAAGCTAGAGGCTGAAAAGTCCAAGTTCATGGACTTGATTAAAAAAGTTAACATAAATATGCCTTTTATTGATGTTATTGCAGGTATGCCTAAGTATGCGAGGTTTCTCAAAGATTTGGTGACTAACAGGCAGAAGCTGGAGAACGTGTCTTCAGTCAGGTTGAATGCGGCATGCTCAGCGGTTGTTGCAAACAAGCTTCCCGAGAAGCTTGAAGATCCTGGAAGTTTTACCATTCCTTGTTTACTTGGTAATTTGGACTGTATGAGGGCTTTGGCGGATTTGGGGGCTAGCATTAATTTAATGCCTTATTCTATTTACTTAAAGCTAGACCCCGGGGAGTTAAAACCCACGCGTATGGCTGTGCAGCTAGCTGACCGCTCTATTAAATTCCCTCGTGGAATCATAGAGAATATGCTAGTGAAGACCGGGTCGTTAGTTTTTCCGGCGGATTTTGTGGTTTTGGATATGGAAGTGGATGAAAGGATTCCACTAATTTTGGGTCGGCCATTCTTAAATACTGCTAGGTGTATGATTGATGTGTATGGCCAAAAGTTGACCCTTAGGATAGACGATTTGAGTGCAACATTCTCAATCGACCATGCTTTAAAATACCCTGGCTACACTGATGATACATGTTATTTTCTTAACACTGTGAATGTCCAGTCTGAGTTTTTGCAGGAATTCCCAGAGTTACAGGGTTCAGGAGAATGCTCATTGGTTGAGATTGATGAAGAGTTGCAGGTTGAGGAGGTGGATATTTTAACCACCTTGATGGAAAACGGCTATGCGCCGACTGAAGAGGAGTTCAAAGAACTCGAACGTGATTCAGATTACCGGAGCAAGTCTTCAATTGAAGAACCTCCCGAGCTTGAATTGAAGCCACTTCCAGATCATTTGGAATACGCTTACTTGCATGAGGAATCTAAGCTTCCGGTAATTATTTCTTCTTCTCTTTCAGCAGGTCAGAAAACTGAGCTTGTAACCATGCTAAAGGCCCATAAACCGGCCATTGCATGGAAGATTCACGACATTAAGGGTATTAGTCCCTCCTATTGCACCCACAAAATTCTAATGGAGGATAACTCCAAACCTGTGGTGCAACGTCAAAGGAGGTTGAACCCGCACATGCAAGATGTCGTGAAGAAAGAGATCGTTAAGCTCCTTGATGCAGGTCTGATTTACCCGATTTCTGACAGTCCGTGGATTAGCCCGGTACACTGTGTACCTAAGAAAGGTGGTATGACTATTACCACTAATGATAAAAATGAGTTAATTTCCACTCGAACTGTCACGGGGTGGCGTGTTTGTATCGACTACCGTAAGTTGAACGACGCCACACGCAAAGACCACTTCCCGCTACCTTTCATGGATCAAATGCTAGAGAGGTTGGCGGGAAACAGTTTCTATTGCTTTCTCGATGGTTTCTCGGGCTATTTTCAAATCCCTATCTCGCCCGAGGACCAAGAGAAGACTACTTTCACGTGCCCGTATGGCACATTTTCATATCGACGCATGCCTTTTGGCCTTTGCAATGCTCTGACCACTTTTCAAAGGTGCATGATGGCCATATTCCATGACATGATAGAAGATTGCATGGAGGTGTTCATGGATGACTTCTCGGTCTTCGGTGACACTTTCGATTCATGCCTTCTCAATTTAGAACGGATGTTGGTCAGGTGCGAAAAATCCAATCTTGTGCTCAACTGGGAGAAGTGCCATTTCATGGTTCAAGGGGGCATAGTTCTCGGGCACAAGATTTCTAAAAACGGTATAGAGGTGGATCCCGCAAAGGTTACCGCTATTAAAAACCTTCCACCTCCCACCGATGTTAAGGGTGTTAGGAGTTTCCTCGGGCACGCCGGTTTTTACCGGCGATTCATTAAAGATTTTTCTAAGATTGCAAACCCGATGAATAAACTCCTTGAAAAAGACAGCCCGTGGAACTTCTCCGAAGAGTGCCAAAAGGCATTCGAGCTTTTGAAGGAGAAACTCATCAATGCACCAATCATAATTGCTCCGAATTGGTCCCTTCCATTCGAGCTTATGTGCGATGCATCTGATTTCGCTGTTGGCTCTGTTTTGGGTCAAAGGGTCGAGAAGCATTTCCGACCCATCTATTATGCAAGCAAGACCTTGCAAGGAGCACAATTAAATTATACTACCACTGAAAAAGAGCTCCTTGCGGTGGTCTTTTCGTTTGATAAGTTCCGGTCCTACTTAGTCTTGTCTAAGACTATTGTTTTTACGGACCATTCTGCTTTAAAGTACCTTTTTGCTAAACCGGATGCAAAACCCCGACTTCTTAGATGGATCTTGCTTTTGCAAGAATTTGATGTTGAGATCCGGGATAAAAAGGGTGCTGAAAACTTAGCGGCCGATCACCTTTCACGTCTTGAGAACCCCTCCCGTGAGGTTCTCGATGAGACTACCATTCGTGATGATTTTCCCGACGAATATCTCATGAAGGTGGATAAGGTTGACGAGCCGTGGTACGTGGACATTGCTAATTATCTCGTTGGGAGATTCTTAGAAAAAGGGTGGTCACATCAAAAGAGGAAGAAATTCTTCAGTGACCTTAAGTACTATTTCTGGGAGGATCCCTATCTTTTTCGTTGTTGTCCCGATGGGGTTATCCGCCGGTGTGTTTCAGGTGATGAGTGTATGCGTATTTTAACCGAGTGCCATAGTGGGCCTACCGGTGGGCATTTTGGACCCCAAATTACGGGGCGTAAAGTCTATGATGCCGGCTTTTATTGGCCGACAATCTTCAAGGATGCCCACCTGGTTTGTAAGTCATGTGATTCGTGCCAAAGGGCCGGTAAAGTCACCAAACGGGATGAGATGCCTCAACAAAGCATCCAAGTTTGCGAAGTTTTTGACGTTTGGGGAATTGACTTTATGGGGCCATTTCCGAAATCTCAGAATTATAGTTACATACTCGTTGCCATTGACTACGTGTCTAAATGGGCTGAAGCGCAAGCTTTACCCACAAATGATGCACGAGTTGTGATTTCATTCCTTAAGCGTTTATTCTCTCGATTTGGAACTCCTAAAGCTTTAATTAGCGATAGGGGTACTCATTTTTGTAACGCCCAAATGGAAAAGGTATTGAAGCGATATGGAGTTCTCCATAAAGTTTCTACTTCATACCATCCCCAAACGAGCGGACAAGTTGAGAATACCAATCGAGCTCTTAAAAGTATTCTTGAGAAAACTGTGGGTTCGAATCCGAAGGAGTGGGCAAATAAGCTCGATGAAGCTTTGTGGGCGTTTAGAACCGCCTACAAAACGCTAATTGGTACCACTCCTTATCGGTTGGTTTATGGGAAAGCGTGCCATCTCCCGTTGGAGATTGAGCATAAGGCTATGTGGGCACTTAAACAGTGCAATTTAGATTTGAAGGAATCCGGACGCCTAAGGGCGGGGAAATTGAATGAGCTTGGTGAATTACGCCTAGATGCGTACGAGAATTCATTGATCTATAAAGAGAAAACCAAGCAATGGCATGATAGGAAGTTAAAGGGTCTAAAAGAGTTTAACGAAGGCGACCGAGTGCTTTTGTTTAACTCTAGATTAAAGCTTTTACCGGGAAAACTCAAGTCCCGGTGGACGGGACCATTTGAGGTTGTTAAGGTGTACCCATACGGTACGATCGAGTTAAAAAATGCGAATGGTATTACCTTTAAGGTTAATGGACATCGTGTGAAGAAGTATTTTGATGGTCCGTTAGAGATTAATGATGAGGTTCACGTTGAACCCGATCCCAACGCCACTTGAAGTTGGGGACGAGTCGTGTGAACGACTCGTAAAATAAGGTTCACATTGTTGTATAATTTGTATAATTAGGTGTGATCACGGGTTTGCTGCATCTAAATTGCTAAATAATTGCTTTTGATCGATTACTTGTTGGTTATATGGTTAGTTTTGGGGTTTAAAGGTAATCAAAGGCTGCTGTATTATAAAAAGGGCGAAATGCCAATTCCAGTGAAAGGCCGCGGCGCGGAAATGGGGATCGCGGCGCGATGATGTTAATGATTTGGTAACAGAAAGAGGCCTAAAGATGGTTTTTACACGCGTGTATTACCGCGTCGCGACATCTGGGGTCGCGGCGCGAGGTATAGCAGGATTTTGGTTCATGTATTTTTATAGATGTTTGTGTCAGGTGTAGTATACTGCCGCGGCGCGGCAAGTAACGTCGCGGCGCGACGATACAGGCGCGACGATTCTGAACCCCTCGTTAGTGTTTAAAGTTAAATGGGTCAACCCAATTTTTCACATAACCCGACGAGTATTACACCCTTTTTAGGGTTTTTACATCAGTTTTTCACCACAACTCTCATACTTATCTTTCAAACTTACATAAGGCTTTCAAACCCTAATTTCAATCTACCCAAATTGCTACTTAATTTCTTCAATTGCTTGCTTAAACATGCCGGTTAAGGTCCGAATTAAACTAATCTCTTACTTTTTCTTCCATGTATCTTGATTAATCTTGTTAATTCTAGGGTTCATGTTTGAATTTTTAAGGGGTTATGTTTAATTGAATCTTTTATGCTTTAATATGAATTAATTGTTGATGAATATGATATTATTGTGTTGTCTTCATGATTTATTGTGTTGATTATGCATAATATTGATTCTTGAAATTAGGGTAGTGATTAAATCCGAATTTTATGTTAATTATTTGGGGATTTTGTTTGTAAGGGAGTTGATTGTTAATGATGGAATGTTTTAAGATAGTGTGGGGTAATTTGGGAGGGTTTTATGTGTGATTTTGAAATTGGTTAAGCTTGATGAGATTTGTGATTAATGCGTTCATTTACTTGAATGTTGGAATTGTTTAATATTGTTGGAATTGGGTATTTGACTTGTTGAGTTGGTTAAATTGAGTTTCAAGTGAATTGTGTAATGAGGAGTTTTATGCTTTAGAGTTTTGGAGTTGGTTTGAATTGGTTAAATAGAACACAAACATATGTTTTGGATACTTGCTATGGTCTAAATGCTTAATTGAAGTTGAAACAAGTTTGATGGTAGTTGATGCAAGTATGTGGAACATGTTGATTTCGCTTAACGCTAACTTTTCAATGTTTTGTGTTTGGATTGGTTTTTGTTTAATTTGTGTAGAGAAGCAGAGGTAATGCTCCATCATCCTCCACGGCTCAAGCCCGTAGGGAGGAAGAGCGACGAACAAACCCGGAAGTTTGGTTGGAACAAGTGCAGGAAGAATTCTCTAATTACTATGAATTTATTTTGGCTAGAAATATCCAAGCTACTTGGTATTTTAGCTGGAATGAATTAGAGAGAGCGTCTGGTGATGTTAAGGAGGATGTTGCTTCATTGTTGTCGATGTCTTATCATGGGTTCGATCTAGATTCCTGGGAACGTGCCATGTCCTTAAGGGAGGATCTTTATAGAGAGTTAATTGTTGAATTTTTCTCCTCTCTTAGCTACCGTACTAGAAGAAATGGGGAAGATCAAGCGTTCTTAACTTTTCGCTTGGGAGGCGAGAGACGGGCAATGAGTCGACTCGATTTAGCTCAGGCATTAAATTTATATGAAGGGTGGAACGAGAATTTGTTGAAACGGTATTTAAAAGAAACAGAGTTTATTGGAAGCCAGGAAGGTTATAGTGAGCGTGATTTTTGGGAAGAGATATCGGGTTTGGTGCCATTTGTGTCTAATGAATCGAAAGGCTCTGATATTCAGCGCAGGGATTTACGGTTGTTTCAGAAACTTTTGTCAAGTACTTTTTGTGGCAGACGGAATGGGAACGACAAAGTAAATTCCACCGAGTTATGGATTATGTATAGGTATACGCGTAGTGCACATGTGGATTTGTGCAATCTTATTGGTACATATTTGTCGAATCATTCAAGAGAAACTAGAGCGACACGGCCAATTCTTGGTGGTCATTATGTTACGCGAATAGCGAAGTTTTTCGATATTGATTTCAGCAGGTGCACCAAATTAACCGATCAGTTGCAAGTTATGAAACCTTTTAATTTAAGGTTTTATTTTAACGCAAATTTTGTTATGTGGAATGCGAATCGAGATGGTGTGGTAGCATTTGTTGAGCCACAAGCACCTGCAGTTGGAGGTGCTAATCAGGGTGTTAATGAGCCGGAGCCGGTTGCTCCAAATGTGCATGCAGGGGGTGAACAACAGTGGGGTATTTCCCAAGAGGTTTGGGACGGTTTGGTTTCGTCAGTTGGTAATTTACAGGTTGGTATGTCAAGAGGGTTCAGTGATTTTCGAGGGGATCAGCGGGAACATGATAACCGCATGTGGGCAAGCCAGCAAAGAGTAGAGTCGAGTAACTCTAGGCAGGAGGAAAGGTTAGATGAGATAGCCCATGATCAGCAGTGGATTGCATATGGCAATGATTGGCAGCGCCATAATGATCGCCTCTATTATTATGATCCGAATAATTATTATGGCACAACAGCTCAGACACCGGTTTATTACCGCAGTGATGTTCGGCCACGAGTTCAGGCCCCTATTTATGACGAGCAGGAGAGGTTGGAGAACGCGCGAGAGCGTTTTCAGCAGCAGTACCCATACGGCAGCTGGCCGTATGGTGGATTTCAGTGAGGAGGGCCTGCGAGCCCGTGATCTTGTTGTATTTGTTTAGACTATTTTCATTTCGTTTGGGTTGTACTTGAATATTTTTATTTTTCATATTATGTACTTGAGACCTTATTAGGGGCAAGGCGTTTCGGTACCGGGTGGTACCACCTTGTCCCATTTATGTAGTTTGCTTGTTTTTCTTTTCTTAGGTGTGTTGGTGAAACAGTTTTTCAAGTCTGGCATTAAGTTCAGCAAAACTACTTGAGTGATGATATTGGTGTGAGGATCAGGAATAGACGATGTTCTTATGCTGGCAGTCAGTTCAGCGCCATCTGTCACTGTCATTCCACGATCTGTGGTTAAGCTCGATAAGTTTTTATTTTTCTTACCCTTTCGATTTTAATCCATTTTTGATCTCAAATAATGGGGACATTACTTGATCTCAAGTGTGGGGTGGGGGATGTAAAATCTCTCGGGTTGGTTATTAATAGAATCATCATTATTTTGGATATCATATCTAAAAGACTTGACGTTTCACGGGGTTTTGGTCGAAAAAAAAAAATTGAAAAATTTAGGGGAAAATAAAAAAAATTGAAAAATTAGTTAGCGAAAAAAAAAAAAGAAAAGAAAAGAAAATATATATATATATAAAATATAGTTAAAAATTCGACCAAAACCCTTGTTTAAGTATGGCTTGGTATTTATATTTCATGATGTTTAAAGAAGCCAAGGTTGTTCCACATGTTCATTACCATTGAACATGAAATCCTACGAGTTCGGGGAACTCAATAGTAGGTCACCTGTACCAAAACGGGTGTAAACCGTGAGAGAGCGGTGATTGCATAGCGTGATTGTGACCGAATCACGTGCCAGATCAAAAATTTTTGGTTACTTGGTATAGCATACTTCCGAAACTATATCATTTTATTATTGCATCATTTAAATGATGTGATACTGTGGGAAGAGGAGCCTTGAGCTTCACTAGTGCTGTCCTTTTTAGGAGCAATAGCTACGTGCTTGTGTTTGCTTAGACAACACAACCCATAGCCAAAAGCTATGGAACCCGAAGGTTTTCGGGATTTTTCAAAACCGGTGTCAAGTGAAACAGATTGGCACTTCCGAGTGATTCAGATCCACTCATTAAGGAAGTAAAGTCTTCCGACCGTCCTACTTGGTACGTATACCTCTTAAGTGTGCCATTTCATTACCCATCATATCACGATGAGGTACCGTTAGAGGAGAAAGTCTTGAACTTTCAAAACACATTCATTATTTTGAATGTGAAATCCTACATGAACATTCAGTTCATACGTAGGTCATTTGTACAAAAACGGGTGTCAATCGTATGAACGGTGATTGGATCGTGTGGTCGAAGCCGGGCCATACGCTAGATCGAAAACTTATACAGGGCGGTCTTCATTGTTTCTCCTAACAAGGACAATGTATGCGCTCGACCACCTTTTATGACCATACAGGATGAATCCACTCCATCCTAAAAGGAGTCAAGTCTCCCGAACGACACACTTGCTGATTTATTTCAGAAGATGTAGTCCAGACCAGTTGTAGGGTGACGAAAAACCTTGAAAAGTCATTGCTAAAATCGACTGGAAATCTATCAGGCCTCAACATCAAACAGGGAAACTAGTAGTCAAAGCTTATCTCAATGAGGGAGATTTGCTAGCCAAATGGGAAGCGCACCATGATACACAAAATGTCAGTGATTGATCAGATTTCCAGTGGATAACCTCCGGAAAGGTAAGATATCAGCTTTTAAGCCTGATGAACTTCAATCTTCATGATTGACCTAACGGATTAGACGGTTACCTCATAACCGTCGATGATATCCGGACGTAATGTGTATCCTCCTAAGCACATTATTTTCTTACCGACATCTCGCGATGTTAGGTACTGTGGGAGGCTTGGCTTGACCAATTGCGGGGTAGCCCGTGCATTCTCTTGGCACATGTGTTCGATTGCTTATTCCTTGGTGCTAGGTTCCCACTTGATTCCCGGATTCTTTGAAGATTTATATTATGATCGAGATTCTCTACTTCATCATTATGAAGATTATTTTCGAGTTCTATTGCTTGAGGACAAGCAAAACTCTAGTGTGGGGTGGTTTGATATCGCGTATTTTATACACATTTTCATTAGCGATATCGGTCACATTTTGGTCCATTCGGATACGATTTGGCGGTTATATTGATCATATTGAGATTTGTTCGAGTTTGAAAAGCTAAGTGTTGAAACGTGGTGTTTTATGGAGTTTATGAGGCGTTTTGTTAGTTTGTTATTGCTAAAGGCGCACCGAGGATGAAAACGTTAAGTATTTATCGGGTATATTGGGTTTTGAGTGAAGAAAGAGTGTAAAAAGTCGAAGGAACCAGACGCAGTGTATCGTCGCGGCGCGGAAAGGGGCCTCGCGGCGCGACATAGTACTAGTTTCCAGATCAGAAAGTGAGTTAAGAAGGTAATTATTTTATGAGTATCTCCGCGGCGCGACCAATAACGTCGCGGCGCGACACCTCTGGCGGTTCAGCTATTTTGGCAAGTATAAAAGGCCCGAATTTAACCCTAAATAATCATTATCGTATCTAGACGAATTCCAGCCACTTTTTGACGAACTTAGGTGATTTTTGGGGATCTTCAAGGTCATTCTAAGGTACGAATCATTCCGGGAACAAGTCTTGATTCGTTTATCTTTCAGGATTCAATCTTTGATTAGGTTTATTCTTTTGTTATCAACAATGAATTTCTCTATTTCTTTGATTGTTATTTTGGTTTTAGCCATGATTGTAGGCTAAGCTTTTAATGTTTGTCTAGACTGAATATTTGCAAGTGTTTGGATGAAACCTTGATGTTTTATTAATTGATGCATGATAATTATGAGTTTCGATTAAGAACCATTCTTGTGGGTGTTGATTATTGTTACTAGGTTGATTAGTGAATCTTGTTTGAACAAAGGGAACCCTGTTTCAATTTAGTGATCTAATTTCCAATTGATTTGTCTTAACCGATTGGGTGCTTACTGGACCAAGGGGGTAAACCGGGTAACGTAATTGAACAAAATAGGGGTGAATTGTGTGGAGCGAACGCGTAACCAATTGAATCTTAATCTTATAATTAGCTAGTTACTAAGTCACAAACGAAAGATGGTATTTGGTGAAAGGGAACCCTAAGCCAATTAATCCTAGTTTGACGTGTTTGCTAAAAGAGAACTCTGGGTAAACCGACTCTGTAATTGCGTGCATTGATTAATAGAACTAGTGCTTAATAACAAATCATCCAACACTGCGAATAGGATATCTAGGCGAACATTCTTTTATCCATTGAATTCAAATATCTTTACTTTTCCGTTGAGTCTGCATTTCTTTTACTTAAACTTAAAAACATAAAAATATTGTCTTTTACTTTTTAAAGCTATCTTGATTTGGCTAATCGTTAAATAGCCACAAAACAAACTATCTCGTACTTTCAATTTTCATAGTTTAACTTAGTTTACTTTTATTTGCAAACTTAATTCTCACGTTAATACTGTCCTTGGAACGATACTTGGAATTACCATTTTTATACTATTGCACGATCGGGTACACTGCCCGTAAGTGTGTAGTAATCTTTAACCAGGCATATTTCCAAAGATAATTTATATAATAGATTTCACACATCACACGTACTTATGTTTATGCTTCTATTCATAGGAAGCACGTTATCTTTTGTAAAACGCTATATTTTCATGAATGCAAAACTGGTTTTTAAACAGCATATAGTGTATGACTATGTAATGATCCTGTTGTTAATGATCCATACACGATGGTTTTGTACGGGACGTCACATTTGGTATCATAGCATTGGTTGTAGGAAATTAGATTGCATTAGTGAGTCTAGACCGGACCGAGTAGAATTCACTAATAAGACTAATCTACAACTTGCTAGTTTACTTGTTTCTGCGGAACCTGCTGCATGCTACTATGTTATATTACTGCATGTCACTGCTTACTACTACTGCATGCCACTACTTACTTCTACTGCTATATGAACTTGTTGCATGCTACCGTTTCCTTTTACTGCTATGTAAATTCGCTGTACGCTTTTGCTTATTCTCGTCACTGCATGCTATTATCTGCTTTTGATTGCACGCTCGATACTGTTATTACTGCCATGCTATGTACTGCTGTAGACAATCTAGGCTACTGTAGTTATTATGTCTGATCACGTTCTTACTACATGTCTACTATTCGCTGTACCGACTAGGAGAATTTATTTTTCCTAGTTCAGATGCTTTTCTGAACCCTGTTCCCACTCGTCTAACCCTAAGGACTGGTATTGTAATCCACATGTTACTACTGTTCCACCGTTCCAGAGATCGAAACATTACTTCACGCAACCAAGGAGGAGTACCCCTCGAATTACATGCCCACTAAAGTTGATCCTCGGAGGAGATATGTGAGGACTTGTCGGAGTAACCGCACCCTGAGCTCACCCTAATTAGCCACGTACATCGTATGAACATTAGAAGGATATTCAGTTTCCACAAGTTGACTTGTGTCCCGTACGCTTTCATGACAGTCACTTATCTCTTTCATTATTCACCACTACTCGACGACCTAACGACACTTCTATACTTAGGCATTGGAGAAGTCGGGAAGGCATCTCCTTTCACAAGCTCATAGAGTCTCCTACTGATGCTCAGCCATACCCAAAGACTTGGGAGTCGCCTCGAGACATATCGTATCACTACTTGCTACACGTACAACTCAACGTGAGACCGAGATTGAATTTCTAGAAAGGAACCTAACAACGTTACCTAAACCCGAACATTTTGAAGAAATTTTGGGACATTTAGGAATTGATGCATGAACTACGGAACCTACGTGCCCGCACCAAGAAACCGTGAGGTTAATTATGTAAATTTTGTTTTGAGATAGCTTGGATAAGGCACCGTTGGATGAAATTGAGTAGAACTTGAAGTGATCACGTTACATTGACCATATGAAGTGATATTGGAATGAACGTACAATTTAGTACAATATAATGACGCCAGGCCAGCGTGATTATATTGAAGTAGATCATGCAGAAGTCCCAATGTTACTATATAAGGAATATGAAGCGATTCAAAGGAAATTTTGGTAGGAACCACTTGAGTATACGCATTATGGTCTGTTAGAGGAAGGGAAGGAATAACCATGTAGCCCAGATACTGTACAAGAAGGACCTTGATTTCAGAATTGATAACCCGAAAATTTGTTATAGATGTAGACACCCTGGATACTTAAGGAAAAAGTTCTCAGATAGGAAAAACCTTGGACTTACTTGCGGTAGAACAATCGTTATCTCAGTTATGGGGACTCGAACGGATCCCGATTTTAGTTAGGGTGCATTTTGTCACAACATTGTATTGTTTCGGAGTTATTTAATACTAGAACGATAGAAACCTTATATCTAAGAACCTCAACGTTATGAATAATAAGCCATTAATAACCATGAGAGTTAAGTATTCTATAGGACAAACAAATGGTAAGCTGGCAGAGATAGAGGAATAATTTAAGGTAGTACCTTAAAATTAACAGGTGGGTCATTTGGAGATGACCTCATGTCCACAAAACTTGGAAAATTTTAAAGTAGTAGTTGGAAAGGATTAGTTACCTATGCACAAGCAGATGTTATTTGAGAAGATTGATAAAAATTTTCACGGCAGTATAATAAGATTTGGTTGGAATGAACCTTAAGATTAACCTAATACTCATCAAGTTAGGAAGCTTGACATAAAAGCTTGGAATGGACTTTAGAATTAACCTAATACTCATCAAGTTAGGAAGCTTGATGAAATAGTTAAAACGGACTGGCTTTCAAGGATGAAAGCGAAGGATATTTATAGTGAGAAAATTTTTTGTATACCTCGCGAGAATGGTAAGCTAAAATCTATCTGGTTACTTCAACAGCCCGAAATCCCACAATGGAAATGGGAAGGAAATTGTATTCAGTCACTTCAGCAATTCAAATTCTATATTAAAGATCACCCAAGAATCTTATTTGATACTCATCCTTACGTGACTCTAAATCCTAACTTATTACGAGAAATTTCTTATTCGATGATAATCACAACATCATCCTTCTTACTTCGATATTAGTCATACCCGTTCAAAAATTTTACCAAAATCAATGGGTGATTAATTCTCATCCTCATACTCTTCCATTCGTACCTCACTTATAAGCAACAGCTTCACACTTAAGCATTTTTTGGTCAAAGGACTTAGTGCCCTACTAGTAGTCATCAAACACATTTAAATCCAACAGTTTTCATTACCTCGTAACATTTTTTGCTCAAATATCACCCGAGATTTTCAAAAGTCTTTTTCTAACTTGTAACCTTCGAAATATGAAAATTTTGTTTGCCAAAATTTTATACACACTATTTTATCGTGCGATCCTCTCAAGGTTTATAAAAATAAATTTATTTTATTGCCATTCGTATAAATTTTAGAAGCCGTATTTGTTATATATAATAAAGTAAATGATTACTTATTTTTGACAAATACATATGGAATTTTACCTTCACTTTTACAAATCAAATCCTTTATTCAAAAGATATTATACTCTGAATGGTACGTGTCGTACATAACCCTAATTTACTAAGAACTTCGTTTCTTCTCTTACACTGCCACTATAAACAATTTCTATAAAACTTTCGTTGCTTATTATATAAATTTTTTCGTTGATTATTCGTATCCAAGTCATCATGAAGACTGACAACCGTCGAAATTGAGAAATTCATGTGTATATGTGATGAAGGCACTTACTACCACGTCATGCAGAGCCTCCAGGCATCCACTAACATTTAAACCATTTAAAATTATTGCGTTACCCCAAGGATCTTATTTGCCATACATGTCGGAGCGATGCTCTTCCTTACGTAGCTCTAAGTCCTGACTTATTCCAAGAAACTCTCATTTAGTGATACTAACACCATCAGTATTCCGACTTTATTATTAGTCATAACCTGTTTGGCATTTTGCAAAGTCAAGAAGCGATTAACTTCTCGTCCTCATGCTCTATCCTTCATACCTCAATTTTAGCAACGGCTTCGCACGTGAACATTTTTGGCCCAAAGACTTATGTCCTAATAATTATCAAAACTACGTTTAATTCATTAGTTTTCATTACCTAGTAACTTGTCACCCGACGATTTAAATATTTTTCACTCAATCTATTTCAAATCGCAACCTCTGAAATACGAAAGCTATGTTTATCAAAAATTTTACACGTTGATTATTCGTGCGGTCCTCACTGGATTTATGGACAAATGAAAGTAATAAGATTTTTCTGTCACTTATACGATTTATAAAATCATATATGTATGTATATAATTAAGTTAATAAATTTACCTTTACTTATTTTGGTTAATACATACTAAGTTATATCTTCAAATTATTTAAAAATCGCTCCTTTATCGAGTTATTCAACTTAAGTCAAATAATTTTGTGCAAAATGGTACACGTTGTACCTACTTCTAAACTTACCAGGAACTTCGTCCTGTTTATGTTGTCGCATCAAACGTTTAAGGGTTTTTCAAAACTTCCTTGGTTGATTTCATTAAAGGTTTTCGTATTAGACTACACATGTATTGATCACACTTCTTCTCGCCCTCCGTTAAGGATGAAGCTTACTATTAAGATTTTTGTTAAAAACTCTTGAGCCACTTTGGATGGCAGTTTTATAAAATCTGCTAGAAAATCTTTGCACCCATAAAATGTTCTTTTTAAGGTTAGACATGACAAAAACGCGGGCCAATAAATCAGTTTTCTGAGGTACACTCAGTGGTCACCCTATTGTAGGAAAGGCACCAGGTGGGTTTCTGTTCTCAATACTTCATTGCAAATCGTAACACCCTCGTAAACCTCATCTCTATGAATCTGTATGTAGAGGTACAAGAAATCATTTTTGAGATTCTTTTCACTTAGAGTAAACCATTCATTATGACCAAGGGTTCACGTATATTCTCATCCGCATATCCCCTTAAGTACACGGATAAATTCAGAACGAACCGCTCAAAGAGTTCATTTTCATTCAAAGATCAAATCTTGTTATCCCTTTGGGAAGGGACTGCTTAAAACATTTACGGCACTGATGTGGATACTTAATATATTTCTTCCTTCGTTGGTTGCAACTATCTGTTGTCCTAGTTAATGTTAACCCTAACTTCAACATGTAACTGAAAGGATAAAGTTACATTATGGAACTGTGCTTTCATTTCATCCAAGGATAAGTTCACATACAGTATGTTAAACTGGGTGATATCCTTCATTGTTCGTTCAGACCGTCCTGAAGACACTATAAATAATTATAGCTTGCAAGTCCGATTGGTCACTTTCAGCTACAAATTTCAATTCATTTATTCAAATGAAACGTTCTTAAATATCGGGTTCTTTATGCCTAAGGCCTCCTTCCGAAATCAAGGGGTTAGTAAAATCCGTGGCTAACACTATCCAGACATCAAATCGCATGGCTGTGATCACCATGTTTTCTATTCTACCTGTCAGCTTTGTATTGCGACATAAGCACTCAATATTTTAGATGAGTTTAGAAACATTCATGATTCATTTCACGCAACCAGCTTACTGAAGATGCCTGTAAGGCTAAAAACACCATCTTTCCTTTTGTGGATATATATTCAGATGACATACTCATGTTAATCAGAAACGAAATCAAATTGTTGACCTTTTAGGACAAGAGACTTAATTAATGGCATATACCTATTCTTACTTTCATACGCCGAAGTACCTTTCAAGGTAAATAGCTCACTTCTGAGCCCACGAGTCTCACGGAACTTTGATACGCTCCTTCTTATTCAAATACGGTACCATTGTTGGTCACTCCTCAAAATTTCGGGACGAAATTTTCTTTAACAGGTGGGTAATGTAACGACCCGGCTTTTTTGACTTACTTTTCTGCTTTGTGCTTTCACGAAACTGCGTATTTATGCGTACTGAGCTAGCTTATGCTCTGGGATCTTTAATCATGATTAATTACTTTCGTTAATATCTTACTACGTGCTATTAAGTGTGTAATCACTTAACTTGATCCCCGAATGCTTTTACGACTGTTGGTGTCACTTATCGTTTTAAACGAGATACGTACTTGGTACACGTTAAACTTTTGTCATAATTGGAATATTATGACTGCGTAAACTTGATTGTTATTTATTATAACAATTACTTGACTTAAGGGCTTATTTAATTAAGCTTAGTGTTTACTAATGCTTACGAGTTACCTTAATGGACTTGTCACCGTATTTGACTTTCCATGTCTCGACTTGTCTTTGTGACACACGCTTTTCATGAATAATATTTAGAATATTATTTACGTTCATGATTAATTTTTATTAATCATTTTTAATTAACTAATGTAAGTAGTTAGTTACTTGGGCTTTATTTATTTAATTGTTACATACTTGGACTTGGGCCTTTATCAATGGACATGGACTTGGAAGCCCACCCTACTTTCTTAATAGACTAGTTAGCCCATCATTAAGCTAGTGAATTATTAAGTCTTAAACTAGATTAATTAGTTAATAAGGAGACAAATACTACAAGCATGCTTGCACCTCTTTCCTATGTATTTAACTTTAATCTATTCCAAGCTTACACCATCTCCCCTTGCATGAAAGTTGGCTTTTGACCTTGCCCCTTTTGGCACTCCTTTGGCCGTTGGTTTTGTAGCTAGGAGGAATGAGTTTCATTTTTTTTTTGATACTTATAAACTAGTTTTCTACTTCATTTTTCACACACATACTTACACCACTCTATTTTTCTCTCATCTTTTCTCTCAAACTTGTAAGTAACAAAACTTTATTTTCTTTCTTTTTCTTGTTCCAAAACCGAATTATTCATCATCATCATTTACTAGTTTGTAGTTTGTTGTTGTTTGTAGTTAAAGATCAAACTTGTTAGTTTGTATCTTCATGAATCTTGTTCTTCCATCTTTGTTTGATGAAGAACCAAGAACAAGGATCTAAGTTTCTATAACTTATGGTTCTACACTTAAATGTTTAAAGATCTAAAACTCATAAGCCTTGAGAGCTTACTTGTGTTCATGTTTTGTAGACTTAAATTCTTAAGATCTAAGCTTGACTTGTATCTTCTTAAGTATGAAACAAACATGAACATAATACTTGTAACTTTAGTTTATTTCTTTCTTTTGTAAGTACTTTAAAGTTGTGATGTTGTTAATTTGGTCAAGTATTACTGATGTGTTCTAGAGGTGTGTATGAAACGGCTACCAGTTTTATATTTATTTACTACAGGAAATCACCTAAATTAAACTAAAACACAAAAGGCAAGTATACCTATCGTGTAATAATATAGCTAAGGTAAAGTTCGGGAGGTCGATCCATGGACACTATTATTGGGTGTCTTACTAGGTCAAATTAGTTAATTAAGTAGTTAAACTAGATTTAGTAATATATAGTAATTATAGGTAACTTTGGGGGGATTTACCGTTTAATGACCGGTTTGTCGATTTTATATTTTTAAGCGTAAAGATAAATGACAATAATTAAAGTGCGTAAAATAAATAAATGATGATAAATAAAATAACAATAAATAAAATTGCGATAGAATATGAAATAAAAGGATTATGCTTATTTAAACTTCCGTAATCATGATGTTTGACGTTTGATTTTAATTAATTGTTACCCGGGTTAATTGTCCTTTGTCCTGGTTTATTTGATACCTATCTGGTTTTTGTCCATAATAGTCCATCGGTCATAAATATAAAGTGCGAGTGTCCTCGTCAAATTACCCTTATACCTGAAGTCAAATATTCCCACTAATTAAGGATTTAAACTGTGACACAATTATCACTTCTGTCAACAATTACACTAGTTATTACTGTATGTAATCCACCCCTGTTTTGATTAGACATGAATATTAATTTACCCACTTGATCAGTTTGAATAATCAATTACCCAACCCGAATAATTAATTAAATGATTATAATAGATTCCATATGAACATCACTAAATAGGACAACCATAATCATTATTAATTATTAGGTTAATTAATTTGAAAATAGGTTTGACAGACTCCAAAGAGTTGTCACTCAATTAGACAATACCTCCATCTATTAATAGTCAATAGTCTAATTTCCACAAGTGTTGGTCTTTTGTCCAAACCCCAATTATGGTACAAAATCCAATAACCCCATCTTAATATTTAGTCCAACATCACGATTACTTCGGCTCAAATAAGCATAATAATAACTTAGTTACGATACATTAATTTAAAAAGGAAGAACATAGCTTACAGTGGTGATTAATCGCGTAGCGTTACACGGACAGAGTTTTGACTTTAAAACCCGTAAAACATTTCTTACAATAACCCAATTATTATTAATCTTAAATTAAACTTAATATTATAAATATAAATATAAATTACATAAGAAAGAAAGAAAGAGTATGAAGAGGTGAAGGTATCTCCGTGAATTCCATTTTATAGGCAAAATGAATTACTGTAGCAAGGTGGAAATTTAGCTGGAAAGGTAGCTAACGATAATTCAATTCACTGAATTGAATTATTGATTGAAATATTTTCACTTATGGTCCTTTAACTATGCTCAATTAATAACTTTTTATTATTTATTATTATTCTTATTATGAATTATTTAAATATTATATTATATTCTTGAGCATAGTTAACTTGTAATTTTAGCTCTGTTGAGTCGTACGTTGATAATTGGTTCATGTCTCGGTTCCGGATTTCCAAACTCTTTTTCGTATGCTTAGATATCTTGTACTTTGCATTTTGCGGCTTGTACTTTTGTAATTTTGAGACGTTTCTCATCAATAAATTGAACCACTTGAATTGTACGTTGTACTTTTTAGCTTTTTGGTCATTTGCGTCTTCAAATCGTCGAATCTGTCTTTTGTCTTCACCTTTTATTATTTAAACGATAATTACTTGAAATTAGAACAATAGTAACTAAAAGCTTTACATATTGGAAGGATAATGCTATGAAATATATTTTCGTTTTTAGCATTATCAAATATCCCCACACTTGAGCGTTGCTTGTCCTCAAGCAATACCGAACTTGAGATTAAATCACACTTCACTCGAATCACTTTTTATTCTCACACTTTATACATCAGTGATTTTGATACGGCGATATAAACAATGATAGTAACATTGTGGTTTACAGTCCCACATGACTATGAAAATTTAGATCTTTTAAGGAAATTGGATCTTTATGAAAACATTTGATCTTTTGAAAATTCAATCTAGCTTTTACCCTAGATAAGTTTTCCAGAATAACCCTTCACCGGTGTTTGCAAATTATTTTTGTGGGTTTGGTAGGTTTCAGATTTGAAAATTTTAGCTCAAAACTTATGGTTTTTTTGTCCCCCACTTGCTAACCTTGTATTGGAAAAGCAACACGTCCAGTTTACTTGCTCCATATATTACCTTTCGGTAAACTACCGTCTGGTTGTAAAGGAAAGTGTTGAACAAGAAACTGTTAAGGCACTGTCTAATGACATGCTTTTGATTATGGTCTATAACGTGTCGGATGCAATTACTATCCTTTGTAGGAGCAATAGTAAAGATCACCCTATAGTTTTTCGGTCTGGCACAAGGTCCTGTCTTCGACCATGCTATGCAACCACTGTTCTTACGGTTGACACCCGATTTGGTTCAGGTGACCTAATGAATTCCGGTGAATTCCTAGGATTTTACGTTCAATGGTAATGAACGCATTGAAAATAAGTTTTCAGAAAACAAATCGGTTTGTAATTTTGATCAAAATATTTTCTCGTTCAAGCTCGAGTTTAGATATCATCGAATTCCATGAGTTTGTAATTCTCAATCTTTAAAGTCAATCTCAAGGATTGAGTAATATCAGTCTTAAAAGCTGATTTTTAATCTTTAAGGAGATTATCCTTTCTGGGGGTCTGATTCATTAGTCTTATCAAGCTAATTTGCACGACACCCTCCCCATTTTACGAGACAGATCCTCTCATGGTTAGGATAAGTCTGACCACTTGGCGACCCTGTTTGATGCTGAGGTCCGTCGATTTCCTGCTGATTTTAGAGATGACTTTTCTAGATTTTTCGTTAACCTACAGCTGGTCTGGACGACAACTTCCTGACCTAAATCAAGAAGCGCGTGTCTTTTTCGGAAGACTTTACTTCCTTTTAATGATGGAATTGATTCATCGTGTAGATCCATCTTTCTTTCAAATATATTACAGTAAATCGGGTAAAACTGATTAGTTTAGTCCAAAGCAAAAGTACCTGCAATAATCTTGTACAAAAATATGTGATATATGTTTTAAAGAACTTGGTAAATTCTTCCCACACTTAGCTTTTATTTATTCTTTTCTTTGCCTTTTTATTCTCTTCTATTCCATTTTAAATGAATTCAAGCGTTTTGGGTTGTTTCTCCATTTATGTTCTCGCCGAGGTAACAATAATTTCTGCATTAACACCTAGTTTTATCGTTCATAAATATGTATAAACATGATTTTGAATTCATTTTATTGAAAATTTTTCAAATTTTCACAAAATTTGGCAAATAAACTTGTGTAAACCCGAGAGAATTTATAACCCTTCCCCACACTTGAGATCATGCAATGCCCTCATTTGCATGAAATCAGACTATAATTATAAATTTATGAGGGTGATTAGTGTAGAAAAGTGATTAAAAATACCGAGTTTGCAAACATATTATTTTATATCACATTTGATATTTTGCGTCTTGTCTTCAAAATTAGTAGCTTTTGCTGAACTTTAATGTCAGTCTTTGAAAATGCGCTGTTTTACCCTGTTTTGTACATAAAATAAACTACAAACATATATATAATATATATTTTTTATAAAAACCTTTATTTATTTAAACAATTTAAATGAATAATTTTTTTTAAAAATTTTGTTTCCTTTTACTTTAGGTAGTTTCAGTATGTTTACCTAGTCCGTCCCTTGACAAAATTTAAAATTTGTCGTTAAAGCGATTGTTTTAAAAGCAAAGATTTTTGGGTTTTTTAATTTTTTTGGTATACTTTAGATCAATAAAATTAAAAATAATGATAACAAAATTTTTCGCCCCGCCCTCGGGTAAAGCAATTTCGGTTCTATGACCTAGTCTTCAACTTACGATGAATTTTAGAAATCATTTTTTAAACTTAATGAAATAAAGTAAATTTTTTTTTAAATTCACACAAAACTTAAATTTAAAAATGCATATTAATTTCATACAAAACCTACAAAAATAAATTCAGAATGGGGGAGAAAACTAGTTCTTTAGTGTCTACTAGTGGAAAAGACCAATCGGATTCCATTCTCGGAACTACACGAGAACAGAACAACTAACTCTAGACAGCATTTTATTTTTAGAACATCTGAATCTCCCCACACTTAGGTAGATGTGGTGTCAAAATTGTGATTAAATTCATCGTCAATTTCTCTTGGACCATAATCAACTTGCATATCTGTGACTTTTGCTTTAAGCCATTGGTCGGATTCCTGTGTAATATCCACAATTTTAACTAGTTTCGCCTTTTCTTTAGGCGATAGATTGGATACTAACCGGTTAGATAACATAAAGTTTCCCTTGGTTCTAGCATCGCGAATCCGTTTAATAAGTTTCTTCATTGAACTATTAATAACGGGGTCGTTTAATTTCGTATCAATAACGGGGTTCTTTGTTATCAGGTCATCATTAGGTGTTACTTCATTTTCCCCACACTTAGGCGTTTTATTATTGTTAATCACTACCGTTGGAGTTGGTAAAACAACATGGTTCTTACCAATCATTTTTGTTGGTTCAACGGTTTTGGTTGGTGGAGATTTAGACTTTCGAATCATAAAGGTGATCGATTTTTCACCATTGCTAAGTGTCATTCTACCTTCTCTTACATCAAATAACGCCCCGGTAGACGCTAAGAATGGTTGACCTAAAATTAGAGGAATGTTTGAGTCCTCTTCTATGTCAATGACAATAAATTTGACTAAAAAGGTTAAATTACCCACTTGAACGGGTAGGTTGTCAGCAATTCCAACTTGGTGTTTAATAGTTTGATCAAAGAGTCGAAGACTCATTTCCGTTGGACTTAACTCACCTACTCCTAATCTCTTATATAATGAAAGAGGCATAACACTCACACTCGCACCTAAATCTGCTAGTGCATCATACATGACACAATCACTAAGTAGACAAGGAATAATAAATTCACCCGGATCACCCACCCTGGGTGGAGGTTTTGGTGGAACTGTCTTCACCGGGTTTATCTTTACGGTTTTTGTTTCTTGCACTTTCTTATTCTTTTTCTTCTTTCCAAAGGTATCACAAACTTTATTACCTATTACTTGCTCATACTCAACTCCTTTTCTTGGAAACGGGATGAGTGGTCTGTATGGTGCCACCACTGGCTTTACATACTCGGGTAGTGGTGGTATTGTAACTTCTTCATTGTTACTCACATCTAAAACCTTCCCATCTTCTGGTGTTGGTTTTTCAAAATTCGTTGACACCATATTAACATTCTCATTCCGAGGATTTACTTCAATATTACTCGGTAGCTTTCCTTGTTCCCTCTCACTCATCATGCTAGCAAGAGTACCTACGCGTTTTTCTAGATTCAAAATGGAAGCTTGTTGAGTTCTTAATGACTGATCAAACCTCTCATTCGTTTGGGTTTGAGATGTAATAAATTGTGTTTGAGATTCCATTAGCTTTGCCATCATTTCTTCTAGATTTGACTTTTTCTCTTCAGTTTGTTGTGGTGGTTTATACAAGCCAGGTCTTTGTTGATTGAAAGTGTTGTTTTGAGTTGGTTGGTTATTCAGACCTTGTTGGTTATACGAGTTATTGTTGGATCCATTTGGATTGTAAAGAATGTTTTGATTTCGATTAAAGTTTGGCCTTGGTGGTTGATAATTATTTTGATAATTATTTCCCGGACTTTGGTTCATGTAGGAAACATTCTCACGTTGTTCCATCATTTGCTCAATATGACAATCTTTTATTAAGTGTGGTCCACCGCATTGCTCACAACTGATTCGTATTGCGTGAATATCTTTATTCATCTTTTCCATTCGTTTCTCGAAAGCATCTATTTTTGCGGAAACGGAATCAAAGTCATGGCTATAATCGGCTCTAGCCACTTTAGATGAACGAAAAATATCTTTTTCTTGGTGCCACTCATGTGAGTGGGAGGCTGTGTTATCAATGATTTTGTGAGCTTTGGTTGCGGTTTTTTTCATAATGGAATCACCAGCTGTTATGTCGATGTCTTTTCGTGTAGAAATGTCGCATCATTGGTGAATATTTGTACTATTTGATAAGTATCTAAACCGTGTTGAGGACATCCTCTCAACAACTTTCCAAATCTTGTCCACGCCTCATATAATGTTTCATTTGGCTTTTGCGTGAACGTAACAATTTCTCCTTGAAGTCTCATGGCTTTAGATGCCGGAAAGAATTGTTTAAGAAATTTTTCAACTAAAACATCCCATGTATCAATCGCCCCTTCAGGTAACGATTCTAACCAATCTTTGGCTTCTCCCTTTAAAGTCCAGGGAAATAACATGAGATATATCTGTTCATCCTCATCTTCTCTGATTTTAAATAGAGTACCGATCCTATTAAAGGTTCGAAGATGTTTGTTTGGATCTTCTTTTGGCGTACCACTATATTGGCATTGATTAGTTACCATGTGTAGGATTTGTCCTTTGATTTCATAATCTGGCGCATTAATATCTGGCTTAATAATGGCGTGACCTTGGCCAGTGCATGTGGCTCTCATTCGATCTTCCATACTTAGAGGTTCCGTTATTTCCATATTTGAATTTGTTGAATCTGAATCACTAGAGGATTCTGATTTAACGGTTTGTGGTTCAGGAGGAATGATTAGTGATTCAGGATATTGTCCTTGAATATCCTCCGGGTTTTTAATTTTGAATTCGGGTTCAAAAAATGGATTATCAGGATTTTGAGTTGGAGTACTTGGATTGCTAGATGATGTTTCTAAAGAAAAATCAACGGCGACAATGTTGGCTAGATATCTTGATCTGGTTACAGGTGGTGAACGTATGAAAGGTGGTGAACGTTTTGCTCGGTGCATTCACTGAATATCCTATTAGTTATAAAAATAAAAAAATTATATAAGTTATCAAATTAATAGACTTTTCTGATTTTACCCACGTTTTGAATAGCCAATAGATTCAGCAGGTAGCCAGGACCCTTTAAATCGGAAGCCCACAACTTGCCACTAACAAATCCTACTATTACTACGAACCAGAAAATTTTGAATGTCTATCAATTTAACCACTTAAAACAATTTTTCGTCGAAATTTTGAAATAAAAATCTATGTCCTAAAAACTAGAGCGTCGAGAAATAAGAAAGAAAAAGAGCGTGTCGAAAAATAAAAGGTCGAAAAATAAGAAAATTGTAGCGCGTTGAAAATTAAAAAGGGATTCTAAACGAAAAACGGGAATTACTTAAAAGGATACTAAAATTTTAACACGGCGTCGCAAAATTTTAAGGCACCTAAATCTTAGTCTAAAGAAAAAGCACTTAAGGGATTTTACGGCAAAGCCTAAAAATCTAAAAGTATAAAAATAACTATGGCAAAACTAAACTTAATACTAAAAGTTGTGACTAGAGTCTAAAAATCTAAAGGTAATAAAACTTAAATTTTTTTTTTTAATTTTATAAACAAAATCTTAAAAATATATTTTTTAAATAATTTTTTTTACGAAATTAATAATTTTTTTATTATTATTTTATTTTATTTTTTTACGTTTTAATTTTTTTTTTTAAATTTTTTTAATATTTTTTTTAAAAAAATTTTTATTTTATTTTTATTTTTTTAAAAAATAAGATTTTTTTATTATTATTTTTTTTATATTTTTTTAAGTTAAAAAAATAGAAAAGCAAAAACTATTTAATTGTTTTTTTAATTCATTTACTATTCATTGAATAGTAAATGAAACGAAATTAATTAATTTACTATTTACATGAAAGCGATATGATAGAAATTATTAATTATAAGTTACATAATATACCCCTGAAGTATTTAATAAATACGACTTTTTAAAACTTTACGATTCAAATTTGATTCAAAATTATTATTATATTATTATATTTTATTTCAATATTATTATCTTATTATATTTATTAAATTATTATATTTAAATTAATATATCTTTAATCAGTCAAAAACTAAAAAAAAACTTAAATACCCCGTGAAGACACAAAAAGTGTCCCCGGCAGCGGCGCCAAAAACTTGATGTCTTCTAGAGGTGTGTATGAAACGGCTATCAGTTTTATATTTATTTACTACAGGAAATCACCTAAATTAAACTAAAACACAAAAGACAAGTATACTTATCGTGTAATAATATAGCTAAGGTAAAGTCCGGGAGGTCGATCCGTGAACACTATTATTGGGTGTCTTACTAGGTCAAATTAGTTAATTAAGTAGTTAAACTAGATTTAGTAATATATAGTAATTATAGGTAACTTTGGAGCGATTTACCGTTTAATGACCGGTTTGTCGATTTTATATTTTTAAGCGTAAAGATAAATGACAATAATTAAAGTGCGTAAAATAAATAAATGACGATAAATAAAATAACAATAAATAAAATTGTGATAGAATATGAAAGAAAAGGATTATGCTTATTTAAACTTCCGTAATCATGATGTTTGACGTTTGATTTTAATTAATTGTTACCCTGGTTAATTGTCCTTTGTCCTGGTTTATTTGATACCTATCTGGTTTTTGTCCATAATAGTCCATCGGTCATAAATATAAAGTGCGAGTGTCCTCGTCAAATTACCCTTATACCCGAAGTCAAATAGTCCCACTAATTAAGGATTTAAACTGTGACGGAGTTATCACTTCTGTCAACAATTACACCAGTTATCACTGTATGTAATCCACCCCTATTTTGATTAGATATAAATATTAATTTACCCACTTGATCAGTTTGAATAATCAATTACCCAACCCGAATAATTAATTAAATGATTATAATAGATTCCATATGAACGTCACTAAATAGGACAACCATAATCATTATTAATTATTAGGTTAATTAATTTGAAGATAGGTTCGACAGACTCCAATGAGTTGTCACTCAATTAGACAATACCCCCATCTATTAATAGTCAATAGTCCAATTTCCACAAGTGTCGGTCTTTTGTCCAAACCCCAATTATGGTACAAAATCCAATAACCCCATCTTAATATTTAGTCCAACATCACGATTACTTCGGCTCAAATAAGCATAATAATAACTTAGTTACGATACATTAATTTAAAAAGGAAGAACATAGCTTACAGTGGTGATTAATCGCGTAGCGTTACACGGACAGAGTTTCGACTTTAAAACCCGTAAAACATTTCTTACAATAACACAATTATTATTAATCTTAAATTAAACTTAATATTATAAATATAAATATAAATTACATAAGAAAGAAAGAAAGAGTATGAAGAGGTGAAGGAGTCTCCGTGAATTCCATTTTATAGGCAAAATGAATTACTGTAGCAAGGTGGAAAGTTAGCTGGAAAGGTAGCTAACGATAATTCAATTCACTGAATTGAATTATTGATTGAAATATTTTCACTTATGATCCTTTAACTATGCTCAATTAACAACTTTTTATTATTTATTATTATTCTTATTATGAATTATTTAAATATTATATTATATTCTTGAGCATAGTTAACTTGTAATTTTAGCTCCGTTGAGTTGTACGTTGATAATTGGTTCATGTCTCGGTTCCGAATTTTCAAACGCTTTTTTGTATGCTTAGATATCTTGTACTTTGCGTTTTGCGGCTTGTACTTTTGTAATTTTGAGACGTTTCTTATCAATAAATTGAACCACTTGAATTGTACTTTGTACTTTTTAGCTTTTTGATCATTTGCATCTTCAAATCGTTGAATCTGTCGTTTGCCTTCACCTTTTATTATTTAAACGATAATTACTTGAAATTAGAACAATAGTAACTAAAAGCTTTACATATTGCTGTCTTGGTGTTACAGGCTTGCTGTGTTAGACTTCCGCTGCATTACTTAGAGATGTCTCAATTATGGAACTTTTATTTTGCATTCGTAACTTACTAATTTTCAAACAATGGCTTTGTAACGACCTTTAGGTCACATACTTATGTTTATGCTTCTATTCATAGGAAATACGTTATCTTCTGTAAAACGCTATATTTTCAAGAATGCAAAACTGGTTTTCAAACAGCATATAGTGTATGACTATGTAATGATCCTGTTGTTGATGATCCGTACATGATGGTTTTGTACGGGGCGTCACAATAGCGGAAGATTTCTTTCATACCTGAGAATAAACATGTTTAAAAGTGTCAACCAAAAGGTTGGTGAGTTCATAGGTTTATCATAACAATCATTTCAATATTTTAATAGACCACAAGATTTCAGATATTTAATTGAACACGTAACCCGAGTACAAAATAGTACGCATAACCTGCGAATTAAAAATCATTCATATGGTGAACACCTGGTAACCGACATTAACAAATGCATCTAGAATATCCCCAAATATACAGGTACATTCATCTATATATAAAATCAAAGTACTAAAGCATCCATAACCTGGATGGGATTCGTTAGGCCCATAGATCTATCTTTAGGATTAGCGTTAGTTAGGGGGTCTGTTCCTTAATTCTTAAGCTACCAAGCTAAAAGGGTGATATCCAGTATAATAATTCAACCTTAGAATGTAGTTTCAAGTACTTGTGTCTATTTCGAAAAACAGAGTTAAAAGCAGCGCATGTATTCTCAGTCCCAAAAATATATATTGCAAAAGCATTTAAAAAGGGAGCAAATGAAACTCACAATACTGTATTTCGTAGTAAAAATACATATGACGTCATTGAACAAGAGTAGGGTTGGCCTCAGATTCACGAACCTATATCATTTTTATATATATTAAAACATATAATGGTATTCAACTCAGTTTATATATATTAATTTTGTAATATATTTATTTAAAATAGTAATGTGTTTATTAATTCAAATGTTATATATATCTATATATGTTATTTTATATTAAAATAGTAAATCAAATATACTTATGATATATGTATCAATTATATTTATATAAATATCTCTTGTTAAAATAATAATTATGATAATACTAAAATAATAATAATAATAATACTAATGATTAGGTTTAATAATGATACTGAAAATAATAATTTTGATAATAACATTAGTTATTTTATTTGTAGTAATAATAATAAAATAATAATAAAGATAATAATAATAATAATAATAATAATAATAATAATAATAATAATAATAATAATAATAATAATAATAATAATAATACCATAATCATTATCATCTTATGATCATCATCAACGTAATCATAATCATCATCATGAACACGACATCTCTTTCATCATCATACGATTTATCATTATCATCATTTCTTAATCCTAACCATCCTGTGACCCATTATCATGAATCTTCATCATGTAAACTTAATCATCATCATGAATCTTCATGATGATAACCGTAGCATCCTTATCACCTCATCATCATACTATCATCATGTTGTCATCATCTATTCGTCATCAACATTATCAAATTCATTATCTTTTATCAATATCAACATCTTCATTAATATTATTATATTCGCATCATAAACGTTCTCATCATCTATCGAAAACATCATCCTTAATTACTTCATTAACCACATCATCTTAACATAAACCGTATCAATTATCATAATCTTCTTCATCATTATAATCATCCCTCCTCATGGAATCATCATCAATATCTAACTAAATTTGGGTTTGGCCCAATATCAAAACAAGATCACGGCCCAAATAGAAATCCAATATATAAAAAAAATACAGCCCAAGTAGCAATTCGTGGCCCATTACTTAGATTAATTAGTTTTCCAGTCCATCAAAACAATTACAGAAGTCGATGGTTGGCAGTTTTGATGATGTCGTTCGAACCAGAAAACAAGCAATAGAAATAGATTGGTGGAAATGGGAAAACGAAAGGTGGCTGTGGTGGTTTACAGTTGTACAATAGCATCAAACATCATCCTTAATATTGTACCATTATCGAACTCCTTTATCATCATCTTCATTACAGCATCATCATTATCACGTCGTTAGCATCGCCTCATCATCATTCTTGAATTATTATCATAACATCATCAATTCATTTTAACTTCATTGTTCATCACAGAATCATCACCATTCCTGTCTCGTTATCGCCGTTAATCATCCTTGTATCTCCTGTTCACCGTCTTCTTCATTCATCACCTTCATCTAATAGAAACAGAAACGTACAATAGCTGTAGCAGTCGAGCAGGTACTACAGTAGTGATATTTGATGGTGATGTTTTCTAATGGTGGTGGTATGGTGAAGGTGACGGTGAAACTAGGGTGGTCGTTTGAAATAGCAACATCAGGTTGTAACAGAAAAAAATTTGCCAATTTTGATGGTTTTGAGTTTAAAATCAAACAGAAAGATCTGAGTAGAAGCTTTTAAGGGTAGTTGTTATTGGAGGTTTAGGGTGATGATCGTGTTTCTAATGGAGATCAAGGGTGCTCCTGTGGTGGTTTACTACGTTGATGTTTTGTTATTGAAACCGTAAAAGAAGAAGAAGTAGAGAGAGAGAGATATAGAGAGTGAAGAGATGGTTTGTTGTGAGATTTCATTGAACAAGAAATATAGAGAAAGAGAGTGGTGACTAGGGTGTCTCACGGTGATGGTGGCTGGCGGTGATGAGGTTGAGGTGGTGATGGTCGTGGTGTATGATTAAAGATGATGGTGGTGGAAGGGTTTGTTTGAAGATGGTGGTGGTTTTGTAGCCAAGCCCCATCTTGGTTTGTCTCGTCAAATAACACAAGGAATGAGAGAAGGAGTAACAAATTACATTTTGTGATCAAACAAAGACACATAAATAATAACAATCAAGTCTATTTCTTTTAATTGAAACCGGACCGGAGTAGCTCTCATCGTGTGATTCGATAACCGGTTTCCCCTCTGGTGATCCCTTCTATAACATTTCTTATGTTATATAAACTTATATACAGTTCTTGGTGTAGATTCATTTAAAAAGGCTATGATATATAATATCATAAAAATTAAATGAAAGGAAAAAAAATAAAAGACTACAACTTACATCAATAATGGAGTTAGTGGGTGTGGATATAAAAATGTAAAGAATTAAATGAGAATGATGGTTGGTGGTTTGATTGAATGCAGTATGTGCCTATGTATGTATATATAAATGAGATGAAAAGGTTCAACACAGTGATATCAATTATGCAATATGTATCACTCAACAACAGTAACCAATATAAAGTAATGATTTTAATAATTAATTAAAATTAAAACGTGTAGTTCCTTAGCCGCCATCTATCACGGACTGAATTTCATGCTCCGTTGTAAATCAGTGGCGCATAAAAGTAATCAGAAAAATCCCAAATTTTTACAGTAATTATATTTATTTATTTTAGTCATTATGGTATAAATTTCGATCCTTAATTTGTTAAATAAAAATTACATCAACTGTCCCTCTCAATTCTGGGTAAAATATAAAAAGTGTTAAAACTTATCAAATAGTTCCTAAATACATTTTTAATAAGTCTAAAATTTATAGAACTCATTTTTGTATCATCGTTTATTTTAAAATTACATAAGTTTGAATTTAACTTGCTTAATATCAATCGAAACATCAAACAAGTATTACAATCATTTAATATTTTTTTTAATATACTTTATTTATATATATAGATATACTTAAAATAATAATTATTATAATATCCTATTTTTATTTTTATTAATTTTTAATAACAACAACATATAATACTTCAAATTATATTTCGAATTATTATTTATATATACATACACACATATCTATTTACAATTAATTGTTCGTGAATCGTCGAGAGCAGGAGAAGGTCAATTGAATATATGAAACAGTTCAAAATTTTTGAGATTCAATTAAATAGACTTTGCTTATCATGTCGAAACCATATAAAGATTAAGTTTAAATTTGGTCGAAAATTTTCGGGTCGTCACAGTACCTACCCGTTAAAGAAATTTCGTCCCCGAAATTTGATCGAGATCGTCATGGCTAACAGTAAGAATGTTTTCCTGACGAATATGAGCTAATAAATATAGTTTTATCATCATTTAGTAATAGGGATAAAACGATTTGATTACTCGAAGCGTACAGGTGAAGCTGTCACAAAAGATTGAGATAGAGATTTAACTTTTGACGTAGTCACGGTGGATTTCCAGAATTTAAGGGATCTAAAAGAAAATCTTCGTACTAAGATTTGATGCTTCAGTTCTTAAGAAAATTAGAATCCTCTTTGATTAAATGCGATAATCTGTCACGATTGTTCTATTTGATATTTCACTATAAATTCACCCTCTTCGTTTCCTTTATATTTTGGAGTTCCATCCTTTTGTTTTCTCTTCTCGACTTTAAGTCAAGCGAATAATGATCCAGAATTCGTAGGTATGAAGTTTCAAATGAACATGACTAATGTTCTAAGAGAGAGATTGTAATAGCACGATCTTGATTGGTCAAATTACAAGAATTCAAGATAAAAGATAAAACTATTAGAAAGATATATTCTTGGTATGTTGGGAGATTAGGTAGAATTTAAGAGTCGTGTAACATGGCACATGATGACGTTATGATTTGTGAATCATCACATTACATTAGAAATTCAGCATGACTTTCTATAATATAATCACGTTGATCAAGTGTCATTATATTATACTAACTTATGCATCAATTTCCAACACTACTTCAAAATCATTCATAATTCAAACTCTAAGTTTTTCAGAGATTTAGAAACTAAAACAGTTTTCTTTTATGATATAACACACATAGCGCGGAAAGATAATTAATATCGGGCAAGAATATTTATGATGATATCTTCCAAAATATAGAGGATATTTATAATGAAAGATACGATAGTATCTTATAATTCTACTGATGTGCGTAGAGGTGTATACGAAATAGTTATATTTTTACAAGGAAATACTATTAAATACGATACAATTTTACACAAGTTATTTATTTATTTATAGAGTGGAAATACCTAAACCTTGCTACAACACTTATAGGCAGTGTACCTAATCGTACAGTAGTATAGTTTTTAGTAAGTCCGGTTCGTCCACAGGGAACTAGCCAAGTTTAACGCTATATTTTTAAAAACTATATTTGTATAAATATATATATAAATATAAGTATTATTATTATTATTATTAAAAGGGGGTTTTTACCGTTTAATAACCGATTTGTCGATTTTAAAACTTAAGTCGCAGTTAAAACCTAATGTAAAATATTAAAAATAAATATAACTTAATTTTAAGCGTAAAGTAAATAACGATAATGAAATTTCGATAAATAAAAGTGCGATAAATAAAATGACGATAAATAAAATTGAGATAATTAAAAAGTACGATAATTAAAATGATAATAAATTAAAGTGCGATAATTAAAAGTGCAATTAAATATGAAATAAAGGAATTATGCTTATTTAAACTTCCGTAATCATGATGTTTGACGTGTTGATTTTAGTTTATTACCATGGGTTAATTGTCCTTTGTCCTGGATTATTCAATATGCCCATCTGGTTTTTGTCCATAACAGTCCATCAGTCATAAATATAAAGTGCGAGTGTCCTCGTCAAATTATCCTTATATCCGAAGTCAAATATTCCAACTAATTGGGGACTTAAACTATAATTACACCAATTTTCCTTGTATATGTAATTCACCCCTGTTTTAATAAGTCCATTGACTATTAATCCATTCCCGTGTCCGGTTAAATGAACGATTATTAGTACTTATAAATATCCCGCCCATCGTGTCCGATCGAGTGTATATGGTTATTTATAGATACATCCAATTGTAAATCTTTATATTAAATTAACAAACTATCATTTAATTAAACAAATATAAAGCCCATTAATAGCCCATAGTCTAATTTCCACAAGTGTCGTTCTTTTGCCCAAACCCCAATTATGGTACAAAGCCCAATTACCCAATTTTAATATTTAGCCCAACATCACGATTACTTCGGCATTAAATAAGCATAATAATAACTTAGCTACGAGACATTAATTTAAAAAGGTTGAACATAACTTACAATGATTAATAATAGTGTAGCGTTACACGGACAGAATTTCGACTTACACACTTACAACATTAGCTAACATACCCTTATTATTATTAAATTAAAATTAAAATTAATATATATATATATATATATATATATATATATATATATATATATATATATATATATATATATATATATATATATATATATATTATGTTGAGAGATAGAGAAGAGAAAAAGATGTGTGATATTCGGCCGAAAACTGCAAAATTTATAGGATGTCACCAGATTTTTTGCTCCATGCGATCGCATGGATATTGTTCTTTTTGGCCATGAGATAGCATGGCCTGGGATTCCAGCTCACAAATGTTTGTTTTCTTCTTGCCGACAGTTTTATTAAATAATATAATATATATATAATTTTAAGAATTAATTATATACTATATTATATTCATGTGCATAGTTGACTTGTAATTTTTAGTCCGTTGCGTCGAGCATTGAGAGTTGACTCTGGTCCCGGTTCCAGATTTTCGAACGTCCTTGCGTACAATTTAATATCTTGTACTTTGCGTTTTGCGTCTTGTACTCTTGTAATTTCGAGACGTTTCTCATCAATAATTTGAACCTCTTGGATTGTACTTTGTACTTTGTACTTTTGAGCTTTTTGGTCGTTTGCGTCTTCAATTCGTCGAATCTGTCTTTTATCTTCACCTTTTATTATACAAATGAATATCACTTGTAAATAGAACAATTGCAACTAAAAGCTTGTCTTTCTTGAGGGATAATGCTATGAAATATATTTTCGTTTTTAGCATTATCAAATATTCCCACACTTGAGCGTTGCTTGTCCTCAAGCAATATAGTCTTGAAATTAAAATACTAGAATCACTTCTTTATTCTTCACACTTTGTACATCAGTGATTTCTATATGGCGGTATGAACAATGGTAGTAACGATGTGGTTTACAGTCCCACATGACTATGAAAATTTAGATCCTTAAGGAAATTGGATCTTTATGAAAACATTTGATCTTTTGAAAATTAAATCTAGCTTTTACCCTAGATAAGTTTTCCAAAATAACCCTTCACCGGTGTTCGCAAATTGTTTTTGTGGGTTTTGTGGGTTTCAGATTTTAAAATTTTAGCTCAAAACTTGCGGTTTTGTGTCACCCACTTGCTAACCTTGTATTGGGAAAGCAACACGTCCAGTATACTTGCTTCGTATATTACCTTTCGGTAAACTACCGTCCGGTTGTAAAGGAAAGCGTTGAACAAGCAACTCTTAAGGTAATGTCCCGTGACATGCTTTTAATTATGGTCTATATCGTGTCGGATGCAATTACTATCCTTTGTAGGAGCAATAGTAAAGATCACCCTATAGTTTTTCGGTCTGGCACAAGGTCCTGTCTTCGACCATGCTATGTAACCACCGTTCTTACGGTTGACATCTGATTTGGTTCAGGTGACCAAATGAATTCCAGGTGAATTCCTAGGATTTTACGTTCAATGGTAATGAATGCATTGAAAATGGGTTTTCAGAAAACAAATCGGTTTATAATTTGATCAAAATATTTTCTCGTTCAAGCTCGAGTTTAGATATCATCGAATTCCATGAGTTTGAATTCTCAATCTTTAAGGTCAATCTCAAGGATTGAGTAATATCAGTCTTAAAAGCTGATTTTTGATCTTTAAGGAGATTATCCTTTCTGGGGATCTGATTCATTAGTCTTATCAAGCTAATTTGCACGGTGCCCTCCCCATTTTATGAGACAGATCCTCTCATGGTTAGGATAAGTTTGACCACTTGGCGACCCTGTTTGATGCTGAGGTCCGTGGATTTCCAGCTGATTTTCGAGAAAACTTTTCAAGATTTTTCGTAGACTCTACAACTGGTCTGGACGACAACTTCCTAACCTAAATCAAGAAGCGCGTGTCTTATTCAGAAGACTTTACTTCCTTTTAATGATGGAATTGATTCATCGTGTAGATCCATCTTTCTTTCAAATATATTACAATTTACCGGGTAAAACGGTTAATTTTGTCCAAAACAAAAGTATCTTCAATTATTTGTACAAAAATATGTGATATATGTTTTAAATAACTTGGTAAATTTTTCCCACACTTGGCTTTTATTTTCCTTTCTTTGCCTTTTTATTGTCCTCTATTCCATTTTAAATGAATTCTAACATTTTGGGTTGTTTCTCAATTTATGTCCTTTACGAGGTAACAATAATTTCGGTGTTAACACCTAGTTTTATCGCTCATAAATATGTATAAACATGATTTTGAGTTCATTTAATTGAAAATTTTGAAAATTTTTACTAGAATTGGGTAGTCAGTATATAAGACTAGGGCTGTTCTTTATTATCAGAGAGCACTAGATTCTAATACAACTACTGCGTTACTAGTATTTTTAATGGTAACCAAGTGTAAAAGTCAAAAAATTTTAAAAGTCCGGAAGAATTTAACCCCTTCCCACACTTAAGATCTTGCAATGCCCTCATTTGCAAGAAATCGGTAACAAAATAAATTATTGAGGGTGATTAGCGTAGAAAAATGATTAAATTTTACCAAAGTTTCCAGACATATTGGCGTTTGTTTGCTGAATGATAAATGGTGCACATCATTTGTTCATTCCGTCTTGTTGTTACATCACATTTGTTTTTCGTTTTGTCGTCAAAATTAGTAGCTTTTGCTGAACTTAATGCTAGTCTTTGAAAATGTGCTGTTTTACCCTGTTGTGTACAATTGACAAAATACATACATACAAATAATAACATGCATGGTAATTTGAAATGAGACTTAACATCCCACTTTCAAATCAAATATGAAATATTAGTACAAAATAATAAAAATATTAAACACTACATTAAAGTATCACAATATCATATGTTTTAAACATAAGTAAATAAAAATAATAAAAAGATAAAAATTACCAACGGGAACTATATCAATCTGGATAGGGGTTCCAGTTTATCTCGTCGGGCGGGTTACATGGTTGGTTATAGGTATACTGATAGGCCTGGTTAGGGTCGTAGAGAGTAAATGGTGGTCGCATATCGGGCTGGTGTGGAGGATAGTAAGCAGATCGGGTCGGTACATAGTGATCCTGAGGTGATAGCTGGCTCATGATCTGATGCTGATGATAGTGCCATCTATCATGCTGTCGTTGTCTAGAATGCTCGTACACATCCTGGGCGTGCCACTGCTCATATCGACTATGTCTATCCTGGTTTGTCATTTCTACCTCATCTATACGCTGGTATACGTCGGTCATAGCCTCCCTAATGACATCACTAATGTCATCCGCTTCCTCCATTTCCTCATCTGAACCTCTCTCTACCTGAGGATGACTACCATCATATGGTATTGCCTGATTGCGTCTGCTTTTCAATACCTTAGCACCCTGATAGACCTTCAATCCTAAAGTATCATCATGTTCCCTACATACCATAAGTGGACCCCCTTGATCCCTATCTACACCCAAATACTCTCCAATGAGAGTAACAAAAATACCTCCTCCTATTATTCCCCCGTCCTGTATTCCGGCTACCACTTTGGACAGATAAAAACCAACACAGTAGGGGATATTAACAAAGCTTCTATTGTTTCGAATACACTTAAGTTAAAATAAGTCATGTAAGGTCATCTTCTCCTTGTTTTTACCTCTTTGTGTAATCGAATTAGCTAAAAATCTATGTATAATACGTAACTCTGCTTTGTTAATATCTAAATAGGAGTGTCTTCCTCCCAGCGAAAAAACATTATAATTTGACATACGCCTCCAGATGGCGTTTGCGTCAAAATTCCTATCTACCCGCTCCCCATGATAAATCAAATTTGTACAATCAGGTAGTAGTAATTCACCAGGAGTGTAAATCTGTAAAGCCCTGGCCATGTCCAGCATGGACATCCTGTACATCCTACGGCCAAGTATAAATCTAAGAAAACTTCTATCATCTAACCTAACTACATCCACATTAAGTGAAATAGTACTCATAAGCTCAACGCACCACTCTTTATATACAGGTCTACGAATGGTGAATAAACGTTCCCAATCGGAAAAAGAAGAGCTGACATACCTTTGGATCAGATGCAGTCTAACTGAGTTAACTAGTTGGACCCTTTCCAAAGGCTCCCAATCGATTACCCTCGGTACTTCTACATTTTTAGTTACCAGTTTGAATTTGTTACTTTGATACGTCGGGTAATCTCTCCAACTTCGAACAAATCTCAAATTGGGATGCAACTGTTCTTCATGAATCATCGGGTGTGCTACTATCGGATGAATCGGAAAAATTACGTAGGCATTAACAAATTCTTGTTGCAGATCATAATATGGTATGTGTTGATCAGGTTGTTGTTGTTCTTGTTGTTGCTCCAGTTCAGGTTCTGGTTCATATTGTGGCTCATATTGCATTTCTGGTTCTGGAGCAGGTTGCCTAGATGATGATGATGCACCATCGGTATCGGTATTTTTTTGTAAAATACATTAAAAACAAAATTTGTGCATCCAAATATGCATTAGTGTTAGCAAAATAACAACTTGAAACAATTACAATAACATGTTCATTCAAAATTAAACTTATACACATTTTTACAATTTTCACAATTCTACACTTTTTCAAATAAGCATATATGAAAATGTTTACAAAGTTCATAAGCATTCAACTCAAATAACATGTTAAAACAACCATTACTAGCAATTAAACAAGTTTCAAATGGCATTTACATCAATTTAATCAAGTTCATGAATTTTAGACCTAAAAAGTCCACTTTAATTCTCAAAAATCATGTTTAGGATCAAAGTTTGGATCATTCACTACAAGAAAAGTGAGTTTATAGGACCCTTTCCCTAGGACCCTCGTAAATTAGGGCCCTAAGGATCCATTTATTGGGACGGTTAAATATTTGAGGTCCCGGTATATGAGATACGCTTATAACGAGGTGTCCTAATAAGTAATAAGATGTCCTAAAAACCTATACGCTTATAAAGTAATGTCCTAAAAAGCTTTACGCTTTTTCAATGGTGTCTTAAAGAACTATACGGTTTTACAGTGGTGTCCTAAAAAGCTATTTAATGTGACACAAGAGTTTTTATGGTCATATTATCTTAGGTTTTAATAGGACATTTAGAAATTAAGCCCCATTATGAGATACACTCACACAATTGTGTCCTAAAGTCCTATTTAATATGATACATGATTTATAGAGGTCCTATTATACTATGTTTTTATAGGACATTTGAAAAATGGGTTGCACTACGAGATACATTTGCAAAGTGGTGTCCTAAAAACTAATTGATATGACATATAAATTTTAGGGTACTATTATCATATGTTTTTAAAGGACATGAAACAAACTAAAAAGAACATTTACATTTTTATCGAAAGTTGCATAAAAAAATTTGAAGGTGAAATTTTCCCACCAAACTTACATTTCCATTTTACATTTCAAATTATTTGAACCCTCAATCTTTTATAGGTTTTTGTTGCAAAAATTTAATCCCACCATTTTAATCCAATTTTATAATCTCACCAAAATTAAACCAATTTCCTCATTTCTCTAAAATCATATTCTGAATCAATAACTTCAAAAGTTGTCTATTTTGCTGCCACTTAGACTTTAGAGCGAAATGAAAATTTTAGGATTTTAAGACTGTTCTTCCCTCTTTGAATTTCACTAAATTGTTTTCACCATTCACTCTTTCAATTTGGCCGTCTATTTCCCTCCTATTTCACTAAAAAAAAATTAATATACCATTTTAAAACAATTCAAGTGCATAAACCTTTTAATCTCAACCTCTTTCTCATCTTGGTCAGATTTCTCATACAACTCACGCCATTCTATTCTCTAATCTCAGATCCAATTTTGATTCTTCTTTAAACTCGAAACTGAAATTGATCTTTATTACTGTATATGGTTTTCTTTTACTTGGTTGTCAATTTTGGCTTCTATCACAATCGATGCTGCTGCGACCACCACCACTGTCGTTGCTGCTACCACCTACACCTCCGCTACTACCACGTCGTCCACCACCATCGCCGGAACTGCCACCACCGCCGGAACTGCCACCACCGCTGTACTTTTTTCAGGTTGTTGTGCTATCGTTTTGGTTTGTTCGATCTATCTGTTTCGCGATAATGTGAGTGCTTACTACTACATCTTTGTGTTTATTTGATTGTCTGTCCTTTCTCTTTTGGTAAAAGAATTTTAGCTAAAAAAATAAAAAATAAATTAGGGTTTGTATTGCAAGTAATCGTCACTGTTAACAGCCTGGATGAACACCAATCGACCGATTCGTCTATGATCAAGCTGATTGGCCTTTTGATTGTTTTGATTTACTCTTTTTTCCTATTTTAAATGGCGTTCGTATTTTGTTGCAGGTTGTCCCTAACGTGTATCTGCCGAACCTCATGATAATATTTAACATTTTTTAATATTGGATTTGGGTTTTCAAATCTATTTGCAATGGTAACTTTTTTTACGTACATAGTTAATTGGTGTTTCAACTTATGATTCTTCTTTTTTGGGTTTTTGTCCCAAAAATTAGAAACCAAACAAACCGAATGAGTCTTAACAAGCTTCTCTTTGTAGTATAAGTTGTAGTATAGGTGCTCAGTGCTGGTGAATTTGTGACTCATGAAGGTATGCACTTTTTTTCATTGAAAATCTGATGTTTTATTGTTATTGTGTTTCTATGTATTATTTCTAACTAATGCACCAATTGTTATATTTTGTCATTACAAATATATAAATCTCCTTTTATGGATTTAAGTTATGTGTGAAGCTAAATTTACATTTGCGTGGGTTTAATTTCACTCTTGATGTGCAGCTGTTTTGATAAAATCATATGTTCTTTATGCTCTAATTTTGCTTCTCTAATGATTAAAGTAAATAAGTAATGTTATTGAAGTTTCTTTCTAAATCAAACATACATGTAGTCATTTATTCAACAACCGTGTATTTGTTTCAGGTTATTATCTATAATGCAAGCTATGGAGATTTTCAGCTGATATCTTCTTTAACATGTACAATATTAATATTGTTATGTTGACCATTTGTACACTTCAATGTACGTACAGTCTACAAACTGGGCAGATGATATATAAATGCAAGTATACATTTATTTATTTATTTTGCTTATTGTTGATTTCTTTTACTTCCATTCATTTTAAATTGGTTACGTTTCAAATGCGTACAGGAGAAGTGTCACTGGATTTCTGGAAGTATGTACGATTAATTACGATGGGTTTATGGAAGGTATTTGCAATTGATTATTCTTTTACATAATAGGTTAGATTTGGTTCAGTGCGTTATATTAGTCTGTTTGTTTTCTGTGTTTGCAAGGCAGGGGCTATGAGGCACACAGTGTGATACCGTAATAATATGTACAGTGGTTGATCTTATGAGTCCTCTTACTCTCCTGTTGAATCTGGTGTAGCGACCCGACCAAATCGTCATTGACGGCGCCGTCTACTTAGGTCCCATTACCTGATTATAAGTCTTTAAGATAACGTTTGACCAAAATATGTCGCCTTCATTTCAAAATACAGATTGTTTCAAAGTTTACAAGAATTGTTCAACCAAAAGTTAAGTTACAACGTTATAAGTACGCTTGAAATCTAGGCGACACGGTTTAAAGTAAAGACAAAGGACGCTCCATGAAATGCATGTATACTCGACATCGGATGCATGTATCAAATAGTAAGCGGAAGCATGTTTCACATATCGTGCAAGACCTGAGAAAAACATAGAAATCTGTCAACGAAAAACGTTGGTGAAATCATAGGTTTAAGTAAGTAAGTACAAGTGAACCACAAGATTTGCATCAATGAAATAATAGTAATACATTCCAAAAGTTTGTTTCACGAGCACCCAATTATCAAAGCTTAACATTCCTTCCATTGTATACCCCATCACTTAGTGCTAGAACAAACACTGATTCTCGAAAATATATTTCATCCGTAGACGGTAGCGAACCGTCAAGGATGAGGGTTGTCAACCCATATGGCCATATAACATAAGTTCTCGCTTACACCCGGCAAGTGTAACTAATGATAATCGAATTGAGGATTTTGTTCTAAACTCGTATGTAGAATGTTTGTTTTCCCGTTCTTGTGTTCACTTAGTTAAAAAGAATCGTTTATGTTTTCTCATCCCAATATAGGTTCAAAAAGAGTAAAAGTGGGACTATGATCTCACCTTTGATTGCACGAGTATAAATGTACTTCACAAAGTAAACGTGTGCATGAATGTTGCTTAGCCTTGACCTAAACAAATAAGTTGTATCAATTAACCGGTTACGACACAAGGCCGGGTGAAATGTGTTCAATTAGTCCTATGGCTCAATACGACTTGAATAGTATAGCATGTGAATCACGTTGTCAAGTTTCATGCAAGAATCACGTACAAAAGCATGTTAGAACGATTGTATAAAAGTTTGGTTAAGTTTGACTAAAAGTCAAACTTGGTCAAAGTCAACGAAAAGTCAACACGTTCGGGTCGGGTCCCGAACTATTTTTCTAAGCTTAGAAGTCATATATGAGCATGTTGGCCAAGTTACATGTTAATCGGAGGTGCGTAGCATAGCAAACATTTTTCGAAATTTGACAAAGTAGGTCAGAATCTGACCACGGCATATGCCGCGCCGCGGCCAGAGGTGTCGCGCCGCGACATTAGGCGTGGCCTGGTACCTGGTCAGTTCAAATGTTCAAGTCTTGGTCAAAACTTCAAACAACCATAAAACGCAAACCGTAAACAACTAGAAGGCGTATCTTATACCGTTGGAAAGCTCTTTTGACAAGGAACACAACTAAACATGTATCATCAATCAAAAACATCATTTACAATAACCAAAAACTCGTCAATTGATCAAGAAAGGTTTATTTTCAAAGTTTCAAGTTCGTAAAACGTATTTTATGATTCGGGAATCCAATTTACACATACGATATGCCGTTTCGAAGGTAATTAAGCATACATTACAACTAATCACTAACAATTAACATTCCATGGCATTCAAGCATCAAAAGTTCATGTCAAGAACTATCAAACCCTAGTCAAACATCACAAAATCAATATTCATGTTTTTGAAGTTTTCTTAATCAACCTACGCATCAAAACGAAGCTAGTGATACTAGTAACACAATTAAAACATGCACTTTAACAATCTAACAACATTCACTCATCCAAAATCAAGGATTAAGCACCCCCATTTCAAGTTCATGCTAGTTACTCCAAAAACAACAAATCGAGCAAACCAAACATATATTCATGTTAGACTCGAGCCATAGACACTAACTAACACCATTTCAAATCAAAACACGAATTTAGAGAAATCTAGAGTTTTAGAAATGTTACCCAAACGAGATGAAGTTGGTATCAAATTGTAGAGGATGAAGAGAGGATTCCAAATATGTAATCGGATTTGTTGTGAGCTTCCAAGATTGAATTTAGATGATGAATGAATGGAATGGGTTTGTGTGTGTGTTCTTGAGATGGAGAGAAAAGGGATGAGGGAGATGATGGAATGGATGAAATGGGTTGACTAGTTGACCTAGTCAACTAGTTTGCCCATTTGGCAACTCCGGTCCCTCGAGTTTCAAAGCGGGTGCGGGATTTAACCGATCGAATATTTTTAAAACGCAAGTTAACGAGAGATGTTATAATTAAATGACGGAATTATTATGAACGTTAGTCAACGGAAACTACGAATTTAAATAACGAAAGGTATTATTTAAAAGAAAAAGACGGTGTTAAAAATAAATTTAACGGAAAAACGCGGGATGTTACATTATCCACAACTCAAAAGAAATTTCGTCCCGAAATTTAGTTGGAAGTAGTAGTCGATATCTCTTACTCGAGACTTTACGTTGTCAATGCTATGAATAAGTGAAAGTACGTTCTTGAGGGTTCTCATGAATTTGGATAGTCAGGGTTTTACGTTGCATTAAGGTTCGGTTTTTACGATCCCCAGTTTCAACTGGTTTTCCTATGAAGAGAAGTTTGTCATCGATAGTTGATGTATCCAGCAGGATTGCACGTTCCTGTTCCGCAGGACACGTTTCTAAGTTTGTTACACGAAATGTAGGGTAAACGGAAACTTAATTGAGTCGGAAGTTCTAAACGGTAGGGAGCGGTTCCAATACGCCCCAAGGTTTCAAAAGGGTTAACATGTCGCGGGTTCAACTTTCTCTGATTCCCGAAACGGATTACACCCTTCCAAGGTGCGGGTTCTCAATATTACGCGGTTACACACTGGGACTTGTGAGGTTCTCCTCTAAGTTTGGTATAACTCTTCTGGCGACAATGGGTTGTCTCGAGCCCTTCTCGGACTTGAACGATCTCAATTGTTGTTTCTTGATGGAGTTCAGATTTCGGTGGTTGATGCTTTGGTTAAATGAACAGGGGTATGACATTAGCAGTCATATAAGGTTTCGAAAGGTGCGCGTGAACACACGAGTGGTAACTACTGTTGTAAGAGTGATCTACTAAAGGTGACAATACGAGTTTGTGAGATGTCTTTCCAAGACGTAAATCGTTCGTTTGCTCGGTTCGTCAGTTTGTGGGTGGTACGCGGTACTCATGTCTAAGCAGGTTCCCCAAGGTTTCTTGTAAAACTAGAAGTGAAACGAGTATTTCGATACAGAATAATTGACAAAGATACACCGTGTTGGAAAAGAATCTCTTAAGATACGTTTGAACAAGTTAGTTAGGGTTCGAAAAATGTTCGTTAGGACTATTCACCCTCGTGGCGAATACTTATGTAATATGAGGAGTTTCTCTATCCATGGAGAAATGTTACAAGGAGTTTCTTTAAACGGAAATGCGAACGGTAAAGATAGTAGTGAAATGAGGACTTAGAATAGGATGAGTTTACATCTCGAGGTTGCTATAACGTGCCTCTAGTTGTCAAAAGTTGAAGTCTGAAAGAGAAACGAGGTAGTACACGTAGTTGTATAGTTCGGGGTTGAATAATAGTTGACCGATTATCAGAAACACAAGGGCGTTAAGTCAAAGAAGAGTGAAGTATCGTTGGATTGTGTGTTATCTTAATTTCCAGTAATATCAGACGGTAACGGTGAAATAACAGAGGTATGTAGTGTGGTACGTGATGACAAGAATATTGATCGGATCCACAATTTAGTATTCGAATTCTTCGTGCAAAATAACGAATTTCCGTCCCGTTGATTTCGAGTCGAGGGAGTATGCCTTTCGGCGTCCAAGTAGAAATATTTCCATATTTGAGTCCCATCTGGTGTTGTACGAATTTAGCTAGAAATGTTGGTGTGAAGAATCACGCTCAAGGTTCGATCGCGGAGAGATTAAAGTCGTGTAATACGAGAAAAGTCAGAAATGAATCTTCGGTAACAACCGGTGAGATCTAAGATTTTTACGAATACAAGTCTGAGTTGGGAGAGTTTCCTGATTACATGTGGCTTGATTTCGAGATTGATTGTAATGCCTTGACCATTAACTTCATGGTCTAGAAAATTGGACTTCGTTCAACAGAAATTCTCACTCGGAGAATTTGGTATAAAGTTGCTCTTTTCTCAAAAGTTCGAGCGTAAGATGGTGATGTTGTTCGTTTTCCTTCTTTACTTAAATAAGTTAAGATGTCATCTATAAATACGATAACAGATTAGTCTATATGAATTTGCATACGCGGTTCAAGAGGTTTATGGATACGGGCGAGCCCTAAATAAATCAAGCGGTACTAAGAGAGATTTACAACTAACGTTGCGAGTTCGGAAAGTGGCTTAGGAGACATCGTCTCACTTAACCCCCAATTGATGATAACCGGAACGGAGGTCGATTTGGAACATACGGGATTCGTGCAAATAATCATGAGGTCATGGATGCGAGGGAGAGGGTATCGGTTTCCAACCGAAAATTACTCAGTTCACAATAATCTATACAAGATGATGGGGAAACATTTTTTTTTTTTTTTTTTTTTTTTTTTAACGAATAGGTTCCGAGCTCCCTAGTTCTATAGGTGTCAAGTCAAAAGTCTTAACGTATTTCCTCCAATAAAATTTATAGGCACACAATATTTTTCCGTCGGTCACTTAAATCGTCTAAGTAGTATCTGGGGGAAAGAGGTGGAATATAAAGAGCATGAGTCAAATCCTTGGTTATAAAACGTCTAGCGGTAATCGAATCGAACAAGTATGAAATATACGGTTTGTTGTGAAGAAACGTACCCGTTACTAGTCCATCGTCGTTCCGGGCATCCTTGGTGTCGATGTCGAAGGTTCAACGGCGTGCGTTGGGGTTGATTTTATTATTTGGGCATTCATTCCTAAAATGACCCGTTTGGCCACATTTGTAGCAAATACTCGGCTTTGGTGCGTCGGGCCCCTTTTGAGTGATGGGGGCAGTACTTCCACAATACTTGGCAATATGACCACTACCTTGGCACCGATGGCAAATTAGCTTGCCACATTCACCAAAATGATGCTTGTGGCATTTGTTGCAAAAAGGTAGTTTTCCGGCATAGCCTTTCTTGTCGTTGGAGGTAAAAGGCTTCTTGGCGGGGTTGTTGTTATTGTCGTGGTTGCTTGATTGAGAGGCTTCCCATGTTCTTTTGTTGTTACTCGGGTGGTTCTCGACCATTGGTGCTGGTGCTTCCACTTCATTCACCGTTTCTAAGGCTTGGCGGGCCATTGTTAAAGCCTCTTGTAGGTTAGTGGGTTGAGATGTCATTACCTTGTGTTGAATGCTCTTAGGGAGGCCATCCATGTAAAGTTCGACTCTTAGGGATTCGGGAGTCATGAGATTTGGACACATCGAGACTAGTTCGGTAAACCGTTGATTATAAGCTTCGAGGTCATTTCCGGCCGTTTTTAAATTCCTTAGACCCTGTTCGAGCCTTCGAGTCTCGTCGCGCGGGAAGTATTCGGTGATCATCCTTTCTCTTAATTCGGTCCAAGAGAGTGTAAGGGCTTCATCGATACCCACTGATTGTACATACGTGTTCCACCATGAGAGAGCGATACCGGTAAGAGTGAGGGTGGAAAACTTGACCTTATCTTGGTTTCGACAACCGCTCGTATCAAAAACGGTCTCCATTTGTTCAAACCATCGGGTGAGAATAATCGGTCCCCCGTTTCCATCGAAAGTGGGAGGATTGTACTTCATGAAGTTCTTGTAGGAGCAACCTTCGTTTGAATTACCGGTTCCATGATTGGTGTTGTTGGGAAAGTGATCGGCCACGGCCGTACCCACGGCGGTGGTTATCATTCGTTGAAGAGCTTGTCCTAGAGTTTCGAGAGGAGTATTGTGTTGACCTTGGTGAGCCATTGTTCCTTCATGACACAAGAATATCGTTGGTTAGTATTTTCAACAATACTAACCGGAGTATGGAATAAGGATAGAGAGGAAATTTTTCCTTGACTCGCCTTAAATTCTTTACGTCATAATGTCGGAACGTCCATGTGAATCACCGTAATATAATCCCGGAAATTATATTACCCTGATTTACATGTGCATTTAACATTACTTTATAAAGTCAAGGTGGCGCGTCAACAAAATTTATCAACGTAAGATCGAGATCGAATACGAGTCAGATATGATAGAAGAGTTCGAGTATAAATGTACAAATAGTCAAGTAATTCCTACTTCAGTCTATATGCCGGTTGTAGTCTAGATTCACCTATGTACCCTATGACTCGGGGTGGACACAAATGAACTCTAAATCCCTACAACCAAGGCTCTGATACCATCTGTAGCGACCCGACCAAATCGTCATTGACGGCGCCGTCTACTTAGGTCCCATTACCTGATTATAAGTCTTTAAGATAACGTTTGACCAAAATATGTCGCCTTCATTTCAAAATACAGATTGTTTCAAAGTTTACAAGAATTGTTCAACCAAAAGTTAAGTTACAACGTTATAAGTACGCTTGAAATCTAGGCGACACGGTTTAAAGTAAAGACAAAGGACGCTCCATGAAATGCATGTATACTCGACATCGGATGCATGTATCAAATAGTAAGCGGAAGCATGTTTCACATATCGTGCAAGACCTGAGAAAAACATAGAAATCTGTCAACGAAAAACGTTGGTGAAATCATAGGTTTAAGTAAGTAAGTACAAGTGAACCACAAGATTTGCATCAATGAAATAATAGTAATACATTCCAAAAGTTTGTTTCACGAGCACCCAATTATCAAAGCTTAACATTCCTTCCATTGTATACCCCATCACTTAGTGCTAGAACAAACACTGATTCTCGAAAATATATTTCATCCGTAGACGGTAGCGAACCGTCAAGGATGAGGGTTGTCAACCCATATGGCCATATAACATAAGTTCTCGCTTACACCCGGCAAGTGTAACTAATGATAATCGAATTGAGGATTTTGTTCTAAACTCGTATGTAGAATGTTTGTTTTCCCGTTCTTGTGTTCACTTAGTTAAAAAGAATCGTTTATGTTTTCTCATCCCAATATAGGTTCAAAAAGAGTAAAAGTGGGACTATGATCTCACCTTTGATTGCACGAGTATAAATGTACTTCACAAAGTAAACGTGTGCATGAATGTTGCTTAGCCTTGACCTAAACAAATAAGTTGTATCAATTAACCGGTTACGACACAAGGTCGGGTGAAATGTGTTCAATTAGTCCTATGGCTCAATACGACTTGAATAGTATAGCATGTGAATCACGTTGTCAAGTTTCATGCAAGAATCACGTACAAAAGCATGTTAGAACGATTGTATAAAAGTTTGGTTAAGTTTGACTAAAAGTCAAACTTGGTCAAAGTCAACGAAAAGTCAACACGTTCGGGTCGGGTCCCGAACTATTTTTCTAAGCTTAGAAGTCATATATGAGCATGTTGGCCAAGTTACATGTTAATCGGAGGTGCGTAGCATAGCAAACATTTTTCGAAATTTGACAAAGTAGGTCAGAATCTGACCACGGCATATGCCGCGCCGCGGCCAGAGGTGTCGCGCCGCGACATTAGGCGTGGCCTGGTACCTGGTCAGTTCAAATGTTCAAGTCTTGGTCAAAACTTCAAACAACCATAAAACGCAAACCGTAAACAACTAGAAGGCGTATCTTATACCGTTGGAAAGCTCTTTTTACAAGGAACACAACTAAACATGTATCATCAATCAAAAACATCATTTACAATAACCGAAAACTCGTCAATTGATCAAGAAAGGTTTATTTTCAAAGTTTCAAGTTCGTAAAACGTATTTTATGATTCGGGAATCCAATTTACACATACGATATGCCGTTTCGAAGGTAATTAAGCATACATTACAACTAATCACTAACAATTAACATTCCATGGCATTCAAGCATCAAAAGTTCATGTCAAGAACTATCAAACCCTAGTCAAACATCACAAAATCGATATTCATGTTTTTGAAGTTTTCTTAATCAACCTACGCATCAAAACGAAGCTAGTGATACTAGTAACACAATTAAAACATGCACTTTAACAATCTAACAACATTCACTCATCCAAAATCAAGGATTAAGCACCCCCATTTCAAGTTCATGCTAGTTACTCCAAAAACAACAAATCGAGCAAACCAAACATATATTCATGTTAGACTCGAGCCATAGACACTAACTAACACCATTTCAAATCAAAACACGAATTTAGAGAAATATAGAGTTTTAGAAATGTTACCCAAACGAGATGAAGTTGGTATCAAATTGTAGAGGATGAAGAGAGGATTCCAAATATGTAATCGGATTTGTTGTGAGCTTCCAAGATTGAATTTAGATGATGAATGAATGGAATGGGTTTGTGTGTGTGTTCTTGAGATGGAGAGAAAAGGGATGAGGGAGATGATGGAATGGATGAAATGGGTTGACTAGTTGACATAGTCAACTAGTTTGCCCATTTGGCAACTCCGGTCCCTCGAGTTTCAAAGCGGGTGCGGGATTTAACCGATCGAATATTTTTAAAACGCAAGTTAACGAGAGATGTTATAATTAAATGACGGAATTATTATGAACGTTAGTCAACGGAAACTACGAATTTAAATAACGAAAGGTATTATTTAAAAGAAAAAGACGGTGTTAAAAATAAATTTAACGGAAAAACGCGGGATGTTACATCTGGTACTCCTGTTGAATTAAGAAGATCAGTGCTTTCAAATATTGACCGTTTCTCGGGTCTCGAAACTTGATGTCCGACAACTGGTACTATTATTTTATGTGTTTTGTTGTGAAAGTAAATTTTCTCATCCTTTGTTATTTGATAATGAGTTGTTTAATTTAGATTTGCCTTAATGTTTGCATCTGTTGTTAGTAATCATTGCATCATAAATGTTATTTTATGTTTCACCTGTCCCCAAACTACCTTATTGATCCGGTTAGTCATCATTATATTTAGCCTTAAAGTAGTTTGAAAGACGATACATGTTCTTATTATGGTTTCTACTGAATTTGTTAACTACAACTGTCTCTTATATGCATTATAGGTCTTTTATATTTTGGTAGTGAATTTGATATGTAACGACCCTGGTTTTTCCTACGTTATTTATTAATAATTATTATTATTAATACGCTTGATTAAACGAATGTATGTTATTACATTTACATGTTGCTTTAATTGCCCGTACTTGAACTTTAAATGCCCGAAACGTCTTTGTGACACCCGGAACTTGCACGAATAATATTTTAAGATATTATTTACATTCATGATTAATTTTATTAATCATTTTAATTAACTAAAGCTATTAGTTAGTTACTTGGGCTTAAGTTGGACTTTTAGTGGACTTACATGTTACTTGCATACAACTTGGGCTTTATACATGTACATGGACTTATGAGAGCCCACCCTACTTATTAGTTGGACATTATTAGCCCATAAGACTTGTAAGTAGTATTTAGAGAAGTAAACAAACTAGTTAAGAGACTTGGAATCTAGTTGACATGTGATTCCCATGTAAACACCACCATTACCCAACTTTTAAAACTTTGCACACAAGGAACTAGTAGGCAACACACTCCCCCCTCTTTTTTTGCTGCTGTAACCGTGGACCTAGGGGGGGGATACAAGAGATTTTGTTTACCTTACTTACTCACTAGTTCACTTGCTCACTCATTTCTCATAAACACACACACTTGCTTCATCTTTTCTCTTATCTTTCTCTCAAGTTCTTCTTTCTTTCTTGTAAGTGTTTGAAACAACTTCTTTTCTTCTTTTCTTTGTTGGTAAAAACTGATTTCTACATGAACATAATCATCATCAATCTTTGTTGTTAAAACTTTTGTTACTTGTTCTTGTTTAAAGTTAATTACTTGTAGGTTACTAAGTTGTTTACTTACTTACTTTCATGTTACAAGATCAAACTTCTTAGTTTGATTCTTCATTTATATCTTGTATTTAACAAGAACATCAAGAACATAATCTCTCTAGTTATGTTCTACATATTTTGTTTCAAAGAATTAAAGTTCATAGTTGTATAAACTCTTTACTTGTAGTTCTTGAAGTAACTTTGAAGTTACTTCACTTAAAGATCAACTTGGGTTGAATCTTTAAAAGTAAGAGCAACTATGAATCATCTTCTTGTTTAGTTAGCTTTCTACTCTATTTATTTCAAAGATTTAAAGTTTATAATTTTTATAATTGTTACTTGTGTTCTTGTTTGTTGTATGTTACTAGAATACCACCTTCATGGTTGGTTTAGGCTTATCATTCATTTTCTTTATTTCTTATTGTTAGTTGCTTACTACACATTTGAACAAGGACATGAAAACAACAAGAGCTTACACTTTGGTGCAAGTATCATGGATCCAACACTTGGTTGTGATCTTTCTTAGTGTTCATGAACTTGTTCATAAACTTACATGTAACCTTGGTTCATCAAACACCTACAACACTTGCACTTGAGTTATGATGGACAAACCTTGGTCAAAATGATGTTAACACATCAACGAGTTGTACACTTGAAGCTATACGCATCAAGAATGAGAACCGTGATGAACATCAAGCACCGAGACAACCGGAACTCTCCAAAACCCACTGTTCTGTCCAAGACCTACTGACCTGATGCTTCTGGAACAGACCAGCAGACCTGGGCTGTTCTAACCTTGATTTTTAGATAGAACTTTTCGAGTAGATAACTTTTCATATAGGACTCGTCTTAATCCGAGTTACGGTTTAGGATTTACGGCCCTCCGATCGTTACCATGTCCTTTAACGTTGTGCAGAAATTTCTGACCTACTCGCACTTAGACCGTCGCCACGGTCAAACCAAGACGAGTTTGCTTCTGTAAATTTTACCACACTTAAGGGACTCATAGACGGAGCCATGACCACTGGTCTCACCTTAATTCAGTAAGGGTAGAGGCCGTGGTGACTGACCGAAGTCAGCCTTTGTTTTAAACGACTTTCATAAACGAGTCTTACTTGTTACCTTTTGTTTAATGATGATTGATGATGACCCTTATGACCTTAATTACGTACTTGTAAACCTTTTGAGACGACTTATTGACTTAGTGCTATTTGACTTAGGTTGAGGACGTTTGGACCGTTACTTGCACACCACTTTCCGACTACTACCTTACCATTACTACTAATCATTGTGAGTTATAGCATTCCCTTTTTACTTTAACTTATTTTGGGAACTGAGAATACATGCGGATTTTATGTTTTACATACTAGGCACGAGTACTTAAACTTATATATGTGTGGGTTATACAACGGCATAAACATTCCCTTTAGCTCGGTAACGTTTAATCATTGGTTTTTGAACCGTGAACGCGAATCTTAGATATGGATCCATAGGGTTTGACATCCCCACTCGGGCTAGTAGCGCTAGCATTTAACGAGTGTTTAATAATTCGAGGTTATACGCACTTGCCAAGTGCACTTTAAGGGGGTACATTAAACGTTAAGTTAGTTACCGGGTGCCCATGGTTAAGCATATACTTTTACATACTTTTGAAACGCTCGTTGTAGCACTGAAATCTCGTGGCCTACTTACATTACTGTTATACTTAAACTATAGCTCACCAACCTTTGTGTTGACCTTTTTAAGCATGTATTTTCTCAGGTGCTTGAAGTCGCTTCCGCTATCTTACTAGTCGTGCTGTAGAACCCGCTGCCTAGTGTTGTTATCGCATGACTACTTATGTTGCATTCAAACTTTTTACTTATGAACTTATGTTATGTAACGACCATTATGGTCACGTACACTTATTTAATGCTTCTACTTAGCGAAGCATACTTTTGATTTGTAAAACAATTGACGTATGTTATGACGTCACTTTTATTTATGAATGTAAACTCTGTTTTGAAAACGCATATAGTACTTAACCTTGTAATGATCCTGTTGTTGATGGTCCGTACATGATGATCTAGTACGGGGCGTCACATTTGGTATCAGAGCATTGGTTGTAGGGAATTAGGATGCATTAGTGAGTCTAAGACCGACCCGAGTAGGATTCACTAATAGGGCTAATCTACAACTTGTTAGTTTACTTGTTTCCGCTGAACTTACTGTATACTGCTGCTTACTGTTACTGCTATATGCCGTATGCTACTACGTGATTTCACTACTGCATGCTATTACTTGCTTTCGATTGCATGCTAGTTTCGTACGATTACTGATATTGCCATGCTACTTATTGTTATACATGATTTAAACTGTTGGCCTATTATTTGCTTGCTTTATGACATACTGACATGGAAAATTTATTTTTCCTTGTTCAGATGTCGGACGTTCCACCTACTGACATCTCTAGCGGCTCAGGCCCCGTTGTTCCACCCACTGCTGCACCTGTTGCTGCTGCTGCTGCTGCCGACATTCCGGCCCCGACACCCACTGGCGACCCCGGCGCCTCTAGTTCTGGAGCTAGCTCTAGTGTGCCTATCCCGGCGTCTTCTTCCAGACCCCTGAGGCAACTGGCTCGCATTGGTGGCATGGAGATCCCCGCGGAGTTCGGGGAAGGTCCCTTCCGTAATCACTGGCGCACACCTTGCCGACGCACTGCCGACGGCCGCTTAGCCGTGATTACGCCAGGCCGACACCGACAGATGTTGGCCGCTTTCGGATATGTTGAGCCACCCGCGCCACCACCGCATGATTCAGACGACGGTTCTTCCACCGATGCTTCTTCAGACGACACCTCATCTGACGACTCCAGTGATGAGGAGGATCCCGCTGACCGACCGATTCAGGCACCTTCTACCCCGCCGAAGAAGCGGTATCGCTTCGCTGGCATAATTCCTGGTCGTACTGTCACTGACGCTTATGGTCGGCGTCGTAGGATCACTGCTCGTAAACGGCTGGTGCCGTACCCCGCCGACCCACTGATATTACCGTCTCCACCCAGAGCCGGACCATCCACTTCAGCACCACCGGCTCCACCTGCACCGCCAGCACCACCTGCCCCACCATCTTCCTCTAATGAGGAAATGAGGCGGGAGATTGAGATTCTCCAGACTCGAGTTACTGAGCTCGAGGAGCAGATGACTCATGTTTTGGACATCTTGTACCCACCATCGCCGTAGGACTTAGTACTAGATTCTGTATTGTAATCTCTTTTTGTAATTTCATATTTCACTTATGTAATGTACGAACTTGTTGTAATGTATGAACTTATTATCATTAATGAATGGAATTTGTGTTGTTACTTTGTGCGAAAGTGTTCTATTTACATTATCATATCATGGTTTTGTGGTACTTATATATGCTTGCATTACTTAATCAACATGTGTTGTGCTGTTTTCATGTTGGTTGTTATATACTATATTATTATTATTTGCATAATGGATTTTGACTTGAGTCAAAATGTTTGTATAGAACATCATGGCCAACGGGAGATCTATCCCCACCGCGGCACAAATTGAGGAAATGATTAACGAGCGAGTCACTGCTGCACTAGCTGAAAGACAACCCCAAGTTCCACCACCACCGCCTGTCAATCCACCTGTCGTCCGAGATGGGTGTACTTACAAGGAATTTCAAAACTGCAAGCCACACTACTTCAGTGGCACTGAGGGACCCGTCGGTCTCACCAGATGGTTCGAAAAGTTGGAATCGGTATTCAGGGTTAGCAATTGTTCTGAGGCTAACAAAACGAAATTTGCATCTTGCACGCTGTCTGATGGCGCGCTCACATGGTGGAATACCATGGCCCAAGCGAAAGGAATTGATGAGGCGTATGCTACGCCTTGGGAAGAATTTAAATGTGCTATGATCGAGGAATACTGTCCGAGAACCGAGATTCAAAAGATGGAAATCGAATTTATGCAATTGAAGACCGTAGGGAACGACCTTAACAGCTACAACCGTAGGTTTTTGGAATTGGCTCTTATGTGTCCAACCATGGTCACCCCCGAATTTAAGCGTTTGGAGAAATACTTCTCGGGACTTCCTAAGTCCATCAAGGGTAATGTTACCTCATCCAAGCCACCAAGTGTTCCCGAAGCAATGCGCATGGCGCATACTCTCTTGAATCAAATCATCCTTGACGAGCCGGAGAAGGCTAAGTTTGAAACTGTTAGTGGTGAAAAGAGGAAATGGGACAACAACCACAACAACAACAGGGGTAGGAACTATGATCAAAACCCGGCAAAACGACATGAAGGGTTCAGGCAAAACAACAACATGCACAACAACAACACCAACCCCAACAACAACAACCGCACCAATCCGAACTACAAAGGAACCTTACCACAATGCAATAGGTGCTACAAGCACCACACTGGGTATTGCAATGTTATCTGTGAGAAGTGCCAACGATCTGGACATGTTGGCAAGGATTGCAAGGTTACCACTTTGAATGTGAAGCCAAACCACAACAACAATGGGCCTAAGAAGTGTTATGAATGTGGAAAGACGGGCCATTTCAGAAACGAGTGTCCTAACAAGCGTAAGGATGGCGGACCACCACGTGCTAGAGCCTTCAATGTTAATGCAAGAGACGCTCGCGACAACCCCGACTTGGTGACAGGTATATTCAAGATCAACAATCTTTTAGCTTCTGTCCTATTTGATACTGGTGCCGATAGGAGCTATGTGTGTAGACATTTTTGTGATAAGTTAGATTGGTCGTTAGTTCCTTTGAAGGAAAGTATGCTTGTCGAGGTCGCCAATGGAAAACTTGAAAAGGTTGACCATATTAGTCGCGGAGCTATTATCAACATAGCTGGTGCAGATTTCGAAATTGATTTGATACCTATCAAACTGGGAAGTTTTGACGTGATCGTCGGTATGGATTGGTTGAGCAAGATAAAGGCCGATGTTATCTGTGGAGATAAAGCACTTCGCATACCACAAGGAGATGGCGAACCACTGGTTATCTATGGAGAGAGATGTACCTCGAAGTTGAACCTCATTAGTTGCGTGAAAGCACAAAAGATTATGAAGAAGGGACGCTTTGCTGTCCTAGCACATGTGAAAGCGGTAGAAACTGAGGTGAAGAACGTGAACGATGTGCGTATTGTGAACGAGTTTTCCGATGTCTTTCCCGAAGAATTGCCTGGATTACCACCGCAGAGAGCAGTAGAGTTTCAGATTGACTTAGTGCCAGGAGCTGCACCTGTAGCTCGCGCACCTTATAGACTCGCACCTTCCGAGATGCAAGAATTACAGAGTCAACTACAAGAGCTATTAGATCGAGGGTTTATCCAACCAAGCTTCTCGCCTTGGGGCGCACCTGTGTTGTTTGTAAAGAAGAAGGATGGATCCTTCCGTATGTGTATCGACTACCGTGAACTCAACAAATTGACTATCAAGAATCGATATCCTCTTCCACGAATTGATGATCTTTTTGATCAACTACAAGGATCGAGCGTTTATTCAAAGATCGATTTGCGATCCGGATATCACCAGCTGAGGGTGAAGGAAAGTGACGTGATGAAAACTGCATTCAGGACCCGTTATGGTCATTATGAGTTCCTCGTGATGCCATTCGGTTTGACAAATGCACCTGCCGTGTTCATGGATCTCATGAATCGTGTCTGCAAGCCTTACTTGGATAAGTTTGTTATCGTCTTCATAGATGATATCCTCATCTACTCTAAGAGCGAAGAAGAACATGAGCAACACCTTCGGCTAGTGCTTGAACTCTTAAGACAAGAGCAACTTTACGCCAAATTCTCCAAGTGCGAATTTTGGTTGAAGGAAGTACAGTTTTTGGGTCATGTTGTGAGCGACCAGGGTATCAAAGTTGACCCCGCCAAGATTGAAGCCATCAGCAAGTGGGAGACCCCCACTACTCCAACGCATATTCGCCAATTTCTAGGTCTCGCCGGTTATTATCGAAGGTTTATCGAAGGATTTTCTCTGATTGCGCGTCCTTTGACCGCACTGACTCACAAGGGCAAGAAGTTCATTTGGGAACCCACACAAGAATCAGCATTCCAAACTTTGAAGAAGAAGTTAACCTCCGCACCTATCCTATCACTTCCTGAAGGCAGTGACGACTTTGTTGTTTATTGCGATGCATCGAAGAGTGGTTTTGGTTGTGTACTGATGCAACGATCAAAGGTTATTGCCTATGCCTCCCGCCAATTGAAGATTCACGAGCGGAACTACACTACACATGATCTTGAACTTGGAGCCGTTGTCTTTGCACTCAAATTGTGGAGACATTATCTGTATGGAACTAAGAGCACTATCTTCACCGATCACAAGAGTCTCCAGCACATCTTCGATCAGAAGCAATTGAATATGAGACAGCGTCGATGGATCGAGACGCTCAACGACTACGATTGTGAACTCCGTTATCACCCTGGCAAGGCCAATGTTGTAGCTGACGCTTTAAGCCGAAAGGAGAGGACGGCACCTCTCCGTGTTAGGGCTCTGAACATCACCATCCACTCGAACCTCAACAACCAGATCAGAGTAGCCCAAGTTGAGGCTCTCAAGGAGGAGAACATATCTCACGAGCATTTGAACATACTTGTCTCTCGATTCGAGGTTAGAGAGTCTGGACTCCGATGTTATGCCGGAAGAATTTGGGTACCTTACTATGGAGATCTACGAAGCCTGATACTTGATGAAGCACACAAATCGAGATATTCGATTCACCCCGGTGCAGGTAAGATGTACCACGACCTTAAAGAACAGTATTGGTGGCCGAATCTTAAGAAGGACGTTGCGACTTATGTTGGAAAGTGTTTGACTTGCTCGAAGGTTAAAGCCGAGCATCAGAGACCTTCTGGGTTACTTCAACAGCCGGAAATCCCACAATGGAAGTGGGAAAGGATCACAATGGATTTCATTACTAAGCTGCCGAAGACGGTGGGCGGATGCGATACTATTTGGGTTATTGTTGACCGCCTCACCAAATCTGCACACTTCCTAGCGATGAAGGAAACTGATACAATGGAAAGACTTGCTCAGCTGTACATCAAAGAGGTTGTATCTCGTCATGGTGTACCTTTATCAATCATCTCCGATCGCGATCCCCGTTTTGCTTCCAGATTTTGGCGTTCTTTGCAAGAAGCCATGGGAACTCGTCTTGACATGAGTACTGCTTATCATCCTCAGACTGACGGGCAAAGTGAACGAACGATTCAGACCTTGGAGGACATGCTGCGTGCATGTGTCATTGATTTTGGGAAGGCCTGGGAAAGGCATTTGCCACTCGCCGAATTCTCGTACAACAACAGTTATCACTCAAGCATTAATGCTGCACCTTTTGAAGCATTGTATGGTCGTAAGTGCCGATCTCCTATTTGTTGGGCCGAAGTAGGCGAAAAGCAAATCACCGGACCCGAGGTAGTTCACGAAACCACGGAGAAGATTGCTCAGATCCAAGCTAGACTTAAGACTGCCCGTGATCGCCAAAAGAGCTATGCCGATCTTAAACGGAAAGACTTTGAATTTAATGTTGGTGATCGTGTAATGTTGAAGGTTGCACCTTGGAAAGGTGTGATCCGTTTTGGAAAACGTGGAAAGTTGAACCCACGTTACATTGGTCCATTCGAGATCTTGGAACGTGTTGGACCAGTTGCATACCGTTTGGATCTACCAGCACAATTGAGCTCAGTTCATCCTACTGATAATGCTAAAAACGAACATATATTTCATAGCATTATTCCTCAAGAAAGACAAGCTTTTAGTTGCAATTGTTCTATTTACAAGTGATATTCGTTTAAATAATAAAAGGTGAAGACAAAAGACAGATTCGACGAATTGAAGACGCAAACGACCAAAAAGCTCAAAAGAACAAAAGACAATCAAAAAGGTTCCAATTATTGATAAGAAACGTCTCGAAATCACAAGAGTACAAGATTCAAAACACAAAGTACAAGATATTAAATTGTACGCGAGGACGTTCGAAAATCCGGAACCGGGACCAGAGTCAACTCTTAACGCTCGACGCAACGGACTAAAAATTACAAGTTAACTATATATATAAATATAATATAATATATAATTAATTATATTAATTATATATATATTATATATATATATTTAAAACCGTCGGCAGCAGGAAACTCCAAGGGTGTAAACTGTAAATACCTCTCCGCGACTCGCGGAGTTTTAAGGGTATTTGGCCGCGAGTCGCGGAGCCCCAAAAATCAAGTCTGGCTATAAATCAACCCGAATTCTGATCAAAATCAACATCATTTTTTTCTTCTCATTCATACGAAGTAATATATATTTATATTTATAATTTATATTTTAATTTTAATTATAATTCTAATAATAAGGGTATGTTAGCGAATGTTGTAAGGGTGTAAGTCGAAATTCTGCCCGTGTAACGCTACGCTATTTTTAATCATTGTAAGTTATGTTCAACCTTTTTATATTAATGTCTCGTAGCTAAGTTATTATTATGCTTGTTTAAAACAAAGTAATCATGATGTTGGGCTAATTACTAAAATTGGGTAATTGGGCTTTGTACCATAATTGGGGTTTGGACAAAAGAACGACACTTGTGGAAACTAGACTATGGGCTATTAATGGGCTTTATATTTGTTTAACTAAATGAAAGTTTGTTAATGTTAATATAAAGATTTACAATTGGGCGTCCCTATAAATTACCATATACACTCGATCGGACACGATGGGCGGGGTATTTATATGTACGAATAATCGTTCATTTAACCGGACACGGGAATGGATTAATAGCCACTAGAATAATTGAAACAGGGGTGAAATTACATTCAAGGGTAATTGGTGTAATTGTTAACAAAGTAGTAAAACCTTGGTTTACACGCAGTCGATAACCTGGTGTATTCATTAAACAAAGTATTAAAACCTTGTTACAATTCGAATCCCCAATTAGTTGGAATATTTATCTTCGGGTATAATAATAATTTGACAAGGACACTTGCAATTTATATTTATGACTGATGGACTGTTATGGACAAAAACCAGACGGACATATTGAATAATCCAGGACAAAGGACAATTAACCCATGGGCATAAAACTAAAATCAACACGTCAAACATCATGATTACGGAAGTTTAAATAAGCATAATTCTTTTATTTCATATTTAATTTCCTTTATTTTATATTTAATTGCACTTCTAATTATCGCACTTTTATTTATTGTTATTTTATTTAATCGCACTTTTAATTATCATACTTTTAATTATCGCAATTTAATTTTATCGCATTTTTATTATTCGCAATTTCATTATCGTTATTTACTTTACGCTTTAATTTAAGTCTTGTATTTATTTTATATTTTACATTAGGTTTTAACTGCGACTAAAGTTTTAAAATCGACAAACCGGTCATTAAACGGTAAAAACCCCCCTTTATAATAATAATATTACTTATATATATATTTGTATTTTTATAAAAGTAAATTAATATAGCGTTGAGCTTTGCTTAAAGATTTCCCTGTGGAACGAACCGGACTTACTAAAAACTACACTACTGTACGATTAGGTACACTGCCTATAAGTGTTGTAGCAAGGTTTAAGTATATCCATTCTATAAATAAATAAATATCTTGTGTAAAATTGTATCGTATTTAATAGTTTTTCCTGCTAAAATTTAATAGTATTTTATACCCCTCTGCTTTAACATCAAGTATTTTTGGCGCCGCTGCCGGGGAACTATCTTAAAAGCCGGAAGCGCAACGCTAATATAAAGAAAAAAAAAAAAAAAGATTTTTTTTAGTTTACTTTTATTAAAATTCGTTTTTGTAAAAATACGTTTTAATTATTCAAAAATATAAAAAGAAAAACAAAAATATAAGTATTTTTAGGATTTTGTTAAATATTTAAGTTTTATAAGTTTCTTTATTTTTATTTTAGTTTATAAAAATATAAGTTTTAATTTTAATATCTTTTAATTATTTAAAAAACAGAAAACAAAATAAAAAAAAAAAAATAAAGAAAAACGCGTAAAAAGTAAGTCCTGTCAACTGAATTCCTGAACCCCGCGACTCGCGGGGATTTCTTCTTTATTTGCCGCGACTCGCGGAGGGCTTCTGACACACGGACAAAACCCTAATCACGGGTTATTTTTAATTATTATTATTATTAAAACCTAAATATTATTATTATTATTATTAGTTTTAAGTTTTATTTTTATTTTTGTATTTAGTTTAAATAAGTTTTTATTAAATTGTAAAATTAATAGTTTTATTAAATAAATAATATAAAAATAATATTTTTATAAAAATTGTACTTTTTACAATTTTTTGTATATTTTTATATTTTGTACCTTTTTAATCGTTGTAGCGTAACTTTTGTATTTTTAGCTCATATTTAATTTTGAACTTAGTTTTAGCTATAGTTATTTTTACTCCTAGATTTTTAGGCTTTGCCGTAGAATTCCTTAAGTGCTTTTTCTTTAGACTAAGATTTAGGTGCTTTAGAATTTTGCGACGCCTTTTTAAGTTTTAGTTTCTTTTTAAGTTATTTCCATTTGGAATTTAGTTTTTCCTGTAAGCTTTAATATTTTTAGATACCTTTTACTATGTATCAATTATCATTCCAATTAGTAATTTCAATTTGCGATTATAATTTTAAGTTAGTTGTAGTAATAAGGTTAAATTAATTAAGTATTTTTAAGTTTTTATAAGTTTCTTTTATTTTTCCGTCACCTTTTATTTTTCAACCATTTTTTTTCTTTTTCGACCTTTTGCGACGAACTCTTTTTCTACGCTATTATCTCTCTTATTTCTCGCTATTCTAGTTTTAGGACTTAGAATTTTTTCTACTTCTTATCTAAATTTCTAAAAATTACGAAAATTTATTTTAAGTGGTTAAATTGATAGACATCAAAATTTTCTGGTTCGTAGTAATAGTTGGATTTGTACGTGGACCGGGTTATTGGAGCCAAACAGTCCTCAATTATATTGAGACCAAACGAATCCTGCCCCTCTGCTGCATCTTTTGGCTATTCGAAACGTGGGCAAAATCAGAAAAGTCTATTGATTGGATAACTTATTATAATTTTTCTTTCCTTTTTAAAACTAATAGGATATTCTGTGAATGCACCGAGCAAGACGTTCATCACCTTTTGTACGTTCACCACCTGTAACTCGATCAAGACATCGTTTAACAAATATAACCGCCGTTGATTTTTCTTTAGAATCGTCATCCAGTCGACCAAGTACTTCAGTTCAAATTTCCGATAATCCATTTTTTGAACCCAACCTCACAATTGAGAATCCAGAAAATATTCAGGAACGGTTCGTAGATCCTGAACCATTAAACTTTCCTCCGGAACCACCAATCATTCAAACAGAGATTGTTGAGGAACGAACTATTAAATCAGAATCATCTAGTGATACCGAGTCAACAAATTCAATTATGGAGAATCTGGAACCTTTAAGTATGGAAGACCGAATGAGAGCTAAACGCACTGGCCAAGGTCACGCAATTACTCATCCAGACATTAATGCGCCAGATTATGAAATCAAAGGACAAATTCTACACATGGTGACTAATCAATGCCAATTTAGTGGTGCGCCGAAGGAAGATCCAAATGAACATCTACGTACCTTTAATAGGATCTGCACACTATTTAAAATCCGAGAAGTGGAAGATGAACAGATATATCTCATGTTATTTCCCTGGACTTTAAAGGGAGAAGCCAAAGATTGGTTGGAATCGTTACCTGAAGGGGCGATTGATACATGGGATGTTTTAATTGACAAATTTCTTAAACAATTCTTTCCTGCATCTAAAGCCGTAAGACTTCAAGCAGAAATTGTTACGTTCACACAAAAGCCGAATGAAACTCTATATGAGGCATGGACAAGATATGGAAAGTTACTAAGAGGATGTCCGCAACATGGTTTAGACACCTGTCAAATAGTACAAATATTCTACCAAGGATGCGACATCACTACAAGAAAAGACATAGATATAGCAGCTGGTGGTTCTATTATGAAGAAAACCGAAACTGATGCTTACAAAATTATTGATAACACTGCTTCCCACTCGCATGAGTGGCATCAAGAAAAAGATATCATTAGATCATCTAAAGCAGCTAGAGCCGATTCTAGCCATGACTTAGATTCCATTTCCGCAAAGATAGATGCTTTCGAGAGACGAATGGAAAAGATGACTAAAGATATTCACTCAATACGAATTAGTTGTGAGCAGTGTGGAGGACCACATTTGACAAAAGATTGTCTCAGTATTGAATTAACAATGGAACAAAGAGAGAATATTTCATACATAAACCAAAGGCCTGGAAATAATTATCAGAATAATTATCAACCGCCAAGACCTATTTACAATCAAAATCAGAATTATAACCGAAATATTCCATACAACAACCAACAAGGTCCTAGCAATCAACAAGTATCCAATAATACTTACAATCAGCAAAGACCAAATTTTCAAAACAAACCACCACAACAAACCGATGATAAAAAGCCGAATTTAGAAGATATGATGACGAAGCTAGTTGAAACTCAAACGCAGTTTTTCACATCTCAAAAACAAACCAATGAACAAAATGCTCAAGCATTTAGAAACCAACAAGCTTCTATTCAAAATCTGGAACAAGAAGTAAGTAACCTAGCAAGGTTAATAGGTGAAAGAAAACCGGGAAGTTTACCAAGCGATACAAATGCTAACCCCCGGAATGAAACAGCTAAAGCTATTACCACAAGAAGTGGTACGACACTTAAATCACCTGAAATACCTGTAACTTCTGATGAAACTATTCCTACTCCACAAGAACCACAACTTGATCAAGATAAGGAAAAAGAACCGGTAGTTGAAAAGGTTAATGAAGATAACACAGTTAAGGCTAAACCTTATGTTAAACCATACCAACCACCACTTCCTTATCCGAGTAAAATGAAGAAGGAAAAACTTGAAGCCGAGCAATCCAAATTCTTGGATATGTTTAAACAGATAAATGTAAATCTTCCTTTCATTGATGTGATTTCAGGAATGCCAAGGTATGCTAAATTCTTGAAAGATCTAATCACGAATAGAAAGAAAATGGAAGAACTTTCGGCTGTTACTATGAATGCTAATTGTTCAGCAGTGCTGTTGAATAAGATACCAGAAAAACTATCTGATCCAGGAAGTTTCACAATTCCATGTTTTCTGGGTAGTCTTAGTTCAATAGAAGCATTGGCTGATTTAGGTGCTAGTATAAATTTAATGCCGTATTCACTATACGCTAAACTAGACCTTGGAGAATTAAAACCAACCAGAATAAGCATACAACTAGCCGATAGATCAATAAAATATCCTAGAGGGATAATGGAGAACATGCTAGTTAAAGTTGGTACTTTAGTATTTCCAGTAGATTTTGTTGTTCTGGACATGGAAGAAGATTCTCAAGTTCCTCTCATATTAGGAAGACCATTCTTAAACACGGCTAAAGCAATGATAGACGTGTTCGGTAAGAAACTGACCCTAAGTATAGAGGATGAGAGTATTACCTTTTCAGTTGATAGAGCCATGCAACAACCACAATCTGCAGATGATACATGTTATTATATTCAAACTATAGATGCACATGCAGAATTATTAGAAGAATTTCCAGAATTACAAGGAACAGGAGAATGTTCTTTAGGAGAAGGTAATGAACAAATTGATGAAGCTGAAATGTTAGCTACACTTATAGCTAATGGATATGAACCAACAACAGAAGAAATTCAAATGCTAAAAGAAGAAGACAGATATCGATATAAATCATCGATAGAAGAACCTCCGAAATTAGAGTTAAAGCCACTTCCAAACCATTTGGAATACGCTTATTTACATGGTGAATCTGAATTACCTGTAATAATATCGTCTTCTCTTACTGAAAATGAGAAATCACAACTCATTTCTGTGTTGAAAGCTCATAAACCAGCCATTGCATGGAAGATTCATGATATTAAAGGAATAAGTCCTTCGTATTGCACACATAAAATCCTTATGGAAGAAGGTCATAAAACGTATGTGCAACGCCAACGAAGACTAAATCCTAATATGCAAGATGTAGTTAAGAAAGAGATTATTAAATTGCTAGATGCAGGTTTGATATATCCAATCTCTGATAGTCCATGGGTAAGCCCAGTTCAATGCGTGCCTAAGAAGGGTGGTATGACTGTCATCACAAATGAGAAAAATGAGCTTATTCCTACTAGGACTGTAACAGGATGGCGTGTATGTATTGATTATAGAAAATTAAATGACGCCACCAGAAAAGATCACTTTCCCTTACCTTTCATAGATCAAATGTTGGAAAGATTAGCCGGAAATAGTTACTATTGTTTTCTAGATGGATTTTCCGGATATTTTCAAATTCCAATAGCACCCGAAGATCAAGAGAAAACCACATTCACGTGCCCTTATGGTACTTTTGCTTACAAAAGAATGCCATTTGGACTTTGTAACGCCCCTGCAACCTTTCAAAGGTGTATGATGGCGATTTTTCATGACATGATAGAAGAATGCATGGAAGTATTCATGGATGACTTTTCAGTCTTCGGTGATACATTTAAATCATGTCTAGTTAATCTGGAACGAATGCTAATTAGATGCGAAAAATCAAATCTAGTACTTAATTGGGAGAAATGCCATTTCATGGTTAAAGAAGGCATCGTTCTTGGACATAAAATTTCAAAAGAAGGAATTGAAGTGGATAGAGCTAAAGTAGATGTAATTGCTAAACTTCCACATCCCACCAATGTTAGAGGAGTTAGGAGTTTTCTAGGGCATGCCGGTTTTTACCGACGTTTCATAAAAGATTTTTCAAAAATTGCCACTCCTATGAATAAACTCCTAGAAAAGGATGCGCCATTCATCTTTTCAGATGAATGTATCAAATCTTTTAATATTCTTAAAGAAAAACTCACTAATGCACCGATCATGATAACACCAAATTGGAATCTACCATTTGAACTAATGTGCGATGCAAGTGATTTTGCAATGGGAGCCGTTTTAGGACAAAGGATTGAAAAACGATTTCAACCTATATATTATGCAAGTAAGACGTTACAAGGAGCACAAACGAACTATACAACTACTGAAAAAGAACTCCTTGCTATTGTCTTTGCTTTTGACAAATTTCGATCATATCTAGTTCTAGCAAAAACGGTGGTCTATACCGACCATTCTGCTCTTAGATACCTATTTTCAAAACAAGATGCTAAACCAAGATTAATCCGTTGGATCTTACTCTTACAAGAGTTTGATATTGAAATCCGAGATAAAAAAGGAGCAGAAAATCTCGCCGCTGATCATCTTTCTCGTCTTGAAAATCCCGAATTAGAAGTTCTGAATGAATCGGCCATAAAAGACAACTTTCCTGATGAATATCTATTGAAGATAGATTATAAAGAAATCCCATGGTTTGCAGACTATGCAAACTACTTAGTTTATGGATTCCTTGAAAAAGGATTATCGTACCAAAGACGAAAGAAATTCTTCAGTGATATAAAACACTATTTCTGGGAAGATCCACATCTGTTTAAAAGTTGTCCCGATGGAATAATACGCCGATGTGTATTTGGAGATGAAGCTAGTAAAATTTTAAACCATTGTCACACAGGACCAACAGGAGGGCATTATGGGCCTCAACTAACAGCAAGAAAAGTTTATGAAGCTGGATTCTATTGGCCTACAATTTACAAAGACGCACACCTTCTTTGCAAATCCTGTGATGCATGTCAAAGGGCCGGAAAAATAAGTCAACGTGATGAAATGCCACAAAATGTCATCCAAGTATGTGAAGTATTTGACATTTGGGGTATTGACTTTATGGGTCCATTTCCAAAATCTCATAATAATCTATATATACTCGTAGCCATTGATTATGTATCTAAATGGGCGGAAGCACAAGCTCTCCCAACTAACGATGCACGAGTTGTAGTCAACTTTTTAAAACGTCTTTTTGCAAGGTTTGGAACACCGAAAGCTTTAATAAGTGATCGGGGTACTCATTTCTGTAATAATCAACTTGAGAAAGTTCTTAAAAGATATGGAGTAACTCATAAAATCTCCACTGCATATCATCCACAAACAAGTGGACAAGTTGAAAATACCAACCGAGCTTTAAAACGTATTCTAGAGAAAACCGTAGGATCAAATCCGAAGGAATGGTCCATTAAATTGGAGGATGCACTCTGGGCTTTTAGAACAGCCTACAAAACTCCAATTGGAACCACACCTTTTAGACTTGTTTATGGAAAAGCATGTCATCTTCCAGTAGAAATTGAACACAAAGCATTTTGGGCTTTGAAGACATGTAATCTTGATTTACATGAAGCCGGACGTCTACGATTAAGTCAACTAAACGAATTAGAAGAATTAAGACATGAAGCATACGAAAATTCGTTAATCTATAAAGAAAGAACGAAGAAATGGCATGATAAAAGAATCAGAAGCTCAAAAGAATTTAAAGAAGGAGACAGAGTTCTTCTTTTCAATTCACGATTCAAGCTATTTCCTGGAAAATTGAAATCAAGATGGTCTGGACCATTCATAGTCAAAAGAGTTTTCCCATACGGAACGATAGAATTGATAAATTCAAATGGGATTGAATTTAAAGTTAATGGTCACAGAGTTAAACATTACATACATGGTCCGATGGAAGTCGACAACGAAGTTAATCACAATTTCGACACCACAGCTAACTAAGTGTGGGGAGAATCAAGTCTTTAAAGGATAATATGTATTTCTGTTAGAGTTAGATTGTCTGTTTTCGTGTAGTTCTCGAAAATGGAACACGTATGGTCTTTCCCTAGCAGACCCTAAAGAACTAGTCTTCTCCCCCCATTCTGAATTTTTATTTTTTTTTAGGTTTTTACGAAATGAAGACTGCCTGTGAATTAAACCATGGTCTAATGCTACACGCTTTGATCACTAAAAGAAATAATGACATACTACCGAGTGAAATAGTATCAGTAATCAGAGAAAGAATGGACGGAGTTAGAAAAGGATCCAGATGCGAAGATAATAAGTTACAATTTGGTAAAGGAAAATCAAAATCCGCAGCGAAAAGAAGAGCACGACACCTAGAAAAATGTCACAAATGCGGAAAATGGTCACATGGAGGTAAATGTTCAAATAATCAAACCTATTCAAATACCGAATTTGTTACTTTATGCAGAGACGGACCGTTCATATGTATAGAAGAAAAGACAATGAATGCTCGAGGTTACGCCTATGCAGCCATGGAAAACCAATTAAACCGACTATCTTATGAATATAATAGATCATATAACTAAGAAATCTATTTCACAGGTATGTCTGTACAGTTTTTATTTTTATTTTTATTTTTAACCTTTTGATAATAAACGCTAATTTGTTCGCTAAAAAGTATTAAATTGGTATTGAATAAAATTAGGTTTGGCGACCGAAATTATTGATATCATTCAAAAATTTATTACATCACTGCAAAATTTAACGTTTATTCTTAAGGTATAAATATCTTTAAACAATCAAACCAAAATATTTCAAAAATTCGTCATGAGTTAAATTAGGTCTTGGAACCGAAATTACTTTACCGAAAAGAGGGGCGCATATTTTTGATAATATTTGATTGATTAAAGTGGGATAAAAAGACAAAAAGATTTTTATTTTTACCATGTTTTTAAAATTAATATTTAAATCTTAAGTTAATATTGTAAATTTTGTAAAAACAATATATTTAAAATTGTAAATATTTGAATTTTTAAAATTAAGTTTGGTATGAATTTTTGAATTTTTAAATTAAGTTTGGTGTGAATTTATGAATTTTTAAATTAAGTTTGGTGTGAATTTTTAATTTTTAAAATATGAAATTTTAATTTTATGCATTTCAAATTTTAAGTTTGTTGTGAATTTTTAATATTAATTTTGAATTTTATATTTAAGTAGTGTGAATTTAAAAACAAAAATTTACTTTATCTCATTAAGTTAAGAATATGATTTTTAAAATTCGTCGTAAGTTGAAGACTAGGTCTTTGAACCGAAATTGCTTTACCCGAGGGAGGGACGAGAACTTTTATTATCATTATTTTTAATCTTATTGATTTAAAAGTATGCCAAAAACATTAAAAAACCCAAAAATCTTAGCTTTTAAAACAATCGCTACAAAAAGACAAATTTTAAAATTTTGTCGAGGGACGGATTAGGACATCGATCCGAAACGACCTCGTCCTAAATAACAAGGGAAACAAAATTTTAAAATTAATTTCTTAATTGTTTTAAGAAGTTAAAGATTATATATAAAAAAAAAAAAAAAAAAAAAAAGGGTAAACTCCGCGACTCGCGGAGTTTGCAGTGCAAATCTCCGCGACTCGCGGAGGGACCAAATTACAGAAAAAAAATAAAACAGCTGAAACGATCAGTCACTCCCACACACACAAAACACAGAAAAATACTGCGAAAAAGAGCTCGAAAAAACCCGAAAATCACCCCCAAAAAATCTCAATTTTTAACCGTTAATCACCAAATTTTTTGCTAAAATCATGTTGAGAAGGATGATATCTAAGAACTACTCAAGAAAAACGGTAAATTTCTACACCTAAACACCATTTAATTCGAATTTTAGTGTTCTTGAGCTAATTTTTACCCAATTTGATTTTGATGCTTTTTAGTGTAATTAGACTTAAATTGTTTGTATATTATGCTTGTATAACCTAGATTGATGCTGTTTAACATGATTAGAAGCCTTAAACTTCAAATTTTGAATAATCTAGGGTTTGTGTTCTTGAGCAATTTGGGGCTTTTTGATATAAACAGGTTATGGCCGATTTTTGTCATGAATTGTTGCTAAATTGAGTAGTGTAACATGTCTAGGTAGTTAAATGATCCAAACTTTGAGCCTAAACATGATTTTGAGAATTAAAGTGGACTTTTTCAAGTCCAAAATTCATGAACTTGATTTTTGAAAGATAATGCCATTTGAGACTTGTTTATTTGCTAGTAATGATTATTTTGACATGTTATTTGAGTTGAATGCTTATGAACTTGGCGAAAATTTTCGTATATGCTTATTTGAAAAAGTGTAGATTTGATAAAAATGTGAAAATAAGCTTAAGTTTGATATAAATTGATAATGTCATTGTAATTATTTTGATTGATGATTTTGCTGACACTAATGCATATTTGGATGCACAAAATTTGTGTTTGATGTGTTTTGCAGAATGAAAGGGGTGAATCTTCATCCCAAGCCCGTCATGCTCCTGCTGAGAACTTGGAACAACAGGAGGTAGATAACTACTACAAGCAGGATGTACCTCATCCAGTCATGACCTTTTCAGATATGCACTTGGAACAGTTGCACCCGAACCTGAGATTTGACAGACTTTGGATAGATTATCCAAAATATCAACGGGGTTTGCATACTCTTCATTCCAAGGTTGTTGAGGTACCAAGGGTCATAGAATGGGGACCCTTGGAAGCTGTAGAATTGGCCGGGCCAATTAGAGAATTACTGGTACAGAGGTATGGTAATTCTTCTTTTAATGACTGGATATGTTTATTCACCATACGCAGACCTGTATATAAAGTATGGTGTGAAGAGTTGTTATGTAGTATAGAGTTGAATGATCGGGTAGCTAGTTTAACCGATCGTTCTTTTATTAGATTTTTGTTAGGCGGTTCGATGCGCCACATGTCATTACTGGACATGGCTCAGGCTTTACGTATATATACGCCTGAGGAATTAGCGTCTGCCGATTGTAGAGGATTGATACTAAACGGTAGGAAAATAGATGAAAATTTTGATACACACGGTGTGTGGAGTCAAATGACAAGCCATCACCGTTTTAAAGGGGGAAACTACTCTTATTTGGATATAGATAGAGCCGAATTAAGAGTAATACATAGATTTTTAGCTAATTCGATTACACAAAGGGGTAAAAACAAAGAAAAGGTAAATGAACAAGATTTGTTTTACCATATGTGTATTCGAGACCCACACAGCGCTGTAAGTATACCATATTGTGTGGGTTATTATTTATCAGCTATGGTTCGAGGGATGCGTCCACATAGCATAATAGGAGGTGGCATTTTTATTACTTTGATTGGTGAATATCTCGGTGTGGATATAAGTCGGGGGGGATTATTAGTAGAAGAGCCGGAACCCCGCGACACTATAGGTTTAAATGTATACCATGGTGCTAAAGTTTTGAAGCGGCGAAATAACGCCGCAGTACGATACAATGGTAGACATCCACAGGTAGAGAGAAACCAGGAACAAGGTAATGTAGGAGGGGGGAATCAGATGCAAGAAATGCATAGGTTTATAGCTTCTCAGGAATACGAAAATGCTAGACAGAGAGCATTTGAGGATTGGCAAGTTCATCAGAACCAGATCATAGCGCATTGCCAACATATAGGTAGAAACTATATTCCTACACCGAAACCCGTCTTCCCTCCTTGGTCGATAGAGATGCAGCCACCATATCCTACGTATGACCCTGCCGAAGCATTCTATAGCACTTATGGTTATGCGTGGAACCCCTATTGGTACCAATATCATCCTTAGTTTATTTATTATTTTTTTTTATTATTTTGTAATTTGTAATTATTGATACATTTAATATTTTTGCTAATATTGTAATCATTTTTATAATTATCTAACTTTTATTCTTAGATTTTAATAATTTTTGAATGTGGGGTAATAAACCAAACTTCAAAAATATGTATATATGTTTGCAGTTTATCTTATGTACACAACAGGGTAAAACAACGCATTTTCAAAGACTGGCATTAAGTTCAGCAAAAGCAAGTAATTTTGACGACAATGATGCAAAATGTATGTGAAATAACAACAAGACGGAATGAACAAATGACGTGCACCATTTATCATTCAGCAAACAAACGCCAATATATTTGGAAACTTTGGTAAAAATTTAATCATTTTCACACAAATCACCCTCAATAATTTAAATTGTTACTGATTCCTTGCAAATGAGGGCATTGCAAGATCTTAAGTGTGGGAAGGGATTAAATTCTTTCGGATTTTAAAATTTTTATATTAAACACTTGGTTACCATTAAAAATACTAGTAAAGCAGTAGTTGTATTAGAATCTAGTGCTCTCTGATAATAAAGAACAGCCCTGGTCTTATATACTGACTACCCAATTCTAGTAAAATTTTTCAAAATTTTCAATTAAATGAATTCAAAATCATGTTTATACATATTTATGAACGATAAAACTAGGTTTTAACACCGAAATTATTGTTACCTCAAAAAGGACATAAATTGAGAAACAAACTAAAACGTCAAAATTCATTTAAAATGGAATAGAGGACGATAAAAAGAAAAATAAAAAAAAGCCAAGTGTGGGAAAATTTATCAAGTTATTTTAAACATATGTCACATATATTTGTAACAAATAACTGAAAATACTTTTGCTTTGGACTAAACTAAACTGTTTTACCCAATGAAAGAAAAGAAGAGATGGATCTACACGATGAATCAATTCCATCATTAAAAGGAAGTAAAGTCTTCCGAAAAAGAAACGCGCTTCTTGATTTAGGTCATGAAGTTGTCGTTCAGACCAGCTGTAGGTTGACGAAAAATCTAGAAAAGTCATCACTAAAATCAGCAGGAAATCCACGGACCTCAGCATTAAACAGGGTCGCCAAGTGGTCAGATTTATCCTAACCATGAGAAGGATTTATCTCGTACAATGGGGAGGCACCATGCAAATTAGCTGGATAAGACTAATGAATCAGATCCCCAGAAAGGATAATCTCCTTAAAGATTAAAAATCAGCTTTTAAGACTGATATTACTCAATCCTAGAGATTGACCTTAAAGATTGAGAATTCAAACTCATGGAATTCAATGATATCTAAACTCGAGCTTAAACGAGAAAATATTTTGATCAAAAATACAAACCGATTTGTTTTCTGAAAACCCTATTTTCAATGCGTTCATTACCATTGAACGTAAAATCCTAGGAATTCACCTGGAATTCATTAGGTCACCTGAACTAAATCGGGTGTCAACCGTAAGAACGGTGGTTGCATAGCATGGTCAAAGACAGGACCTTGTGCCAGACCGACAAATTATAAGGGTGAGCTTTACTATTGCTCCTACCAAGGATAGTAATTGCGTCCGACACGTTATAGACCATAATCAAAAGCATGTCACGGGACATTGCCTTAACAGTTGCTTGTTCAACGCTTTCCTTTACAACCGGACGGTAGTTTGCCGAAAGGTAATATACGGGACAAGTAAACTGGACGTGTTGCTTTCCAAATACAAGGTTAGCAAGTGGGTGACACAAAACCGCAAGTTTTGAGCTAAAATTTTCAAATCTGAAACCCACCAAACCCACAAAAATATTTTGCAAACACCGATAAAGGGTTATTCCGGAAAACTTATCTAGGGTAAAAACTAGATTTAATTTTCAAAAAGATCAAATGTTTTCATAAAGATCCAATTTCCTTAATGGATCTAAATTTTTATAGTCATGTGGGACTGTAAACCATATCGTTACTACCATTGTTTATACCGCCGTATAGAAATCACTGATGTACAAAGTGTGAAGAATAAAGAAGTGATTCTAGTATTTCAAGACAATATTGCTTGAGGACAAGCAACGCTCAAGTGTGGGAATATTTGATAATGCTAAAAACGAACATATATTTCATAGCATTATTCCTCAAGAAAGACAAGCTTTTAGTTGCAATTGTTCTATTTACAAGTGATATTCGTTTAAATAATAAAAGGTGAAGACAAAAGACAGATTCGACGAATTGAAGACGCAAACGACCAAAAAGCTCAAAAGAACAAAAGACAATCAAAAAGGTTCCAATTATTGATAAGAAACGTCTCGAAATCACAAGAGTACAAGATTCAAAACACAAAGTACAAGATATTAAATTGTACGCGAGGACGTTCGAAAATCCGGAACCGGGACCAGAGTCAACTCTTAACGCTCGACGCAACGGACTAAAAATTACAAGTTAACTATATATATAAATATAATATAATATATAATTAATTATATTAATTATATATATATTATATATATATATATTTAAAACCGTCGGCAGCAGGAAACTCCAAGGGTGTAAACTGTAAATACCTCTCCGCGACTCGCGGAGTTTTAAGGGTATTTGGCCGCGAGTCGCGGAGCCCCAAAAATCAAGTCTGGCTATAAATCAACCCGAATTCTGATCAAAATCAACATCATTTTTTTCTTCTCATTCATACGAAGTAATATATATTTATATTTATAATTTATATTTTAATTTTAATTATAATTCTAATAATAAGGGTATGTTAGCGAATGTTGTAAGGGTGTAAGTCGAAATTCTGCCCGTGTAACGCTACGCTATTTTTAATCATTGTAAGTTATGTTCAACCTTTTTATATTAATGTCTCGTAGCTAAGTTATTATTATGCTTGTTTAAAACAAAGTAATCATGATGTTGGGCTAATTACTAAAATTGGGTAATTGGGCTTTGTACCATAATTGGGGTTTGGACAAAAGAACGACACTTGTGGAAACTAGACTATGGGCTATTAATGGGCTTTATATTTGTTTAACTAAATGAAAGTTTGTTAATGTTAATATAAAGATTTACAATTGGGCGTCCCTATAAATTACCATATACACTCGATCGGACACGATGGGCGGGGTATTTATATGTACGAATAATCGTTCATTTAACCGGACACGGGAATGGATTAATAGCCACTAGAATAATTGAAACAGGGGTGAAATTACATTCAAGGGTAATTGGTGTAATTGTTAACAAAGTAGTAAAACCTTGGTTTACACGCAGTCGATAACCTGGTGTATTCATTAAACAAAGTATTAAAACCTTGTTACAATTCGAATCCCCAATTAGTTGGAATATTTATCTTCGGGTATAATAATAATTTGACAAGGACACTTGCAATTTATATTTATGACTGATGGACTGTTATGGACAAAAACCAGACGGACATATTGAATAATCCAGGACAAAGGACAATTAACCCATGGGCATAAAACTAAAATCAACACGTCAAACATCATGATTACGGAAGTTTAAATAAGCATAATTCTTTTATTTCATATTTAATTTCCTTTATTTTATATTTAATTGCACTTCTAATTATCGCACTTTTATTTATTGTTATTTTATTTAATCGCACTTTTAATTATCATACTTTTAATTATCGCAATTTAATTTTATCGCATTTTTATTATTCGCAATTTCATTATCGTTATTTACTTTACGCTTTAATTTAAGTCTTGTATTTATTTTATATTTTACATTAGGTTTTAACTGCGACTAAAGTTTTAAAATCGACAAACCGGTCATTAAACGGTAAAAACCCCCCTTTATAATAATAATATTACTTATATATATATTTGTATTTTTATAAAAGTAAATTAATATAGCGTTGAGCTTTGCTTAAAGATTTCCCTGTGGAACGAACCGGACTTACTAAAAACTACACTACTGTACGATTAGGTACACTGCCTATAAGTGTTGTAGCAAGGTTTAAGTATATCCATTCTATAAATAAATAAATATCTTGTGTAAAATTGTATCGTATTTAATAGTTTTTCCTGCTAAAATTTAATAGTATTTTATACCCCTCTGCTTTAACATCACCTACCTTCCATGTGTCAAACTTGAAGAAGTGTCTTGCTGCACCCGAACTCATCATACCATTGGAAGAACTTACTATTGATGACAAACTCCACTTTGTGGAGGAACCTGTTGAGATTATGGATCGTGAGATCAAAACTTTGAAACGCAACAAGATTCCGATTGTACGAGTACGATGGAATGCCAAACGAGGACCTGAGTTTACTTGGGAACGAGAGGATCAAATGATGCGGAAATATCCTCATCTTTTCCCGACTCCTCCATCTACTTCAGCTTAAATTTCGGGACGAAATTTTCTTTAACAGGTGGGTAATGTAACGACCCTGGTTTTTCCTACGTTATTTATTAATAATTATTATTATTAATACGCTTGATTAAACGAATGTATGTTATTACATTTACATGTTGCTTTAATTGCCCGTACTTGAACTTTAAATGCCCGAAACGTCTTTGTGACACCCGGAACTTGCACGAATAATATTTTAAGATATTATTTACATTCATGATTAATTTTATTAATCATTTTAATTAACTAAAGCTATTAGTTAGTTACTTGGGCTTAAGTTGGACTTTTAGTGGACTTACATGTTACTTGCATACAACTTGGGCTTTATACATGTACATGGACTTATGAGAGCCCACCCTACTTATTAGTTGGACATTATTAGCCCATAAGACTTGTAAGTAGTATTTAGAGAAGTAAACAAACTAGTTAAGAGACTTGGAATCTAGTTGACATGTGATTCCCATGTAAACACCACCATTACCCAACTTTTAAAACTTTGCACACAAGGAACTAGTAGGCAACACACTCCCCCCTCTTTTTTTGCTGCTGTAACCGTGGACCTAGGGGGGGATACAAGAGATTTTGTTTACCTTACTTACTCACTAGTTCACTTGCTCACTCATTTCTCATAAACACACACACTTGCTTCATCTTTTCTCTTATCTTTCTCTCAAGTTCTTCTTTCTTTCTTGTAAGTGTTTGAAACAACTTCTTTTCTTCTTTTCTTTGTTGGTAAAAACTGATTTCTACATGAACATAATCATCATCAATCTTTGTTGTTAAAACTTTTGTTACTTGTTCTTGTTTAAAGTTAATTACTTGTAGGTTACTAAGTTGTTTACTTACTTACTTTCATGTTACAAGATCAAACTTCTTAGTTTGATTCTTCATTTATATCTTGTATTTAACAAGAACATCAAGAACATAATCTCTCTAGTTATGTTCTACATATTTTGTTTCAAAGAATTAAAGTTCATAGTTGTATAAACTCTTTACTTGTAGTTCTTGAAGTAACTTTGAAGTTACTTCACTTAAAGATCAACTTGGGTTGAATCTTTAAAAGTAAGAGCAACTATGAATCATCTTCTTGTTTAGTTAGCTTTCTACTCTATTTATTTCAAAGATTTAAAGTTTATAATTTTTATAATTGTTACTTGTGTTCTTGTTTGTTGTATGTTACTAGAATACCACCTTCATGGTTGGTTTAGGCTTATCATTCATTTTCTTTATTTCTTATTGTTAGTTGCTTACTACACATTTGAACAAGGACATGAAAACAACAAGAGCTTACACTTTGGTGCAAGTATCATGGATCCAACACTTGGTTGTGATCTTTCTTAGTGTTCATGAACTTGTTCATAAACTTACATGTAACCTTGGTTCATCAAACACCTACAACACTTGCACTTGAGTTATGATGGACAAACCTTGGTCAAAATGATGTTAACACATCAACGAGTTGTACACTTGAAGCTATACGCATCAAGAATGAGAACCGTGATGAACATCAAGCACCGAGACAACCGGAACTCTCCAAAACCCACTGTTCTGTCCAAGACCTACTGACCTGATGCTTCTGGAACAGACCAGCAGACCTGGGCTGTTCTAACCTTGATTTTTAGATAGAACTTTTCGAGTAGATAACTTTTCATATAGGACTCGTCTTAATCCGAGTTACGGTTTAGGATTTACGGCCCTCCGATCGTTACCATGTCCTTTAACGTTGTGCAGAAATTTCTGACCTACTCGCACTTAGACCGTCGCCACGGTCAAACCAAGACGAGTTTGCTTCTGTAAATTTTACCACACTTAAGGGACTCATAGACGGAGCCATGACCACTGGTCTCACCTTAATTCAGTAAGGGTAGAGGCCGTGGTGACTGACCGAAGTCAGACTTTGTTTTAAACGACTTTCATAAACGAGTCTTACTTGTTACCTTTTGTTTAATGATGATTGATGATGACCCTTATGACCTTAATTACGTACTTGTAAACCTTTTGAGACTACTTATTGACTTAGTGCTATTTGACTTAGGTTGAGGACGTTTGGACCGTTACTTGCACACCACTTTCCGACTACTACCTTACCATTACTACTAATCATTGTGAGTTATAGCATTCCCTTTTTACTTTAACTTATTTTGGGAACTGAGAATACATGCGGATTTTATGTTTTACATACTAGGCACGAGTACTTAAACTTATATATGTGTGGGTTATACAACGGCATAAACATTCCCTTTAGCTCGGTAACGTTTAATCATTGGTTTTTGAACCGTGAACGCGAATCTTAGATATGGATCCATAGGGTTTGACATCCCCACTCGGGCTAGTAGCGCTAGCATTTAACGAGTGTTTAATACTTCGAGGTTATACGCACTTGCCAAGTGCACTTTAAGGGGGTACATTAAACGTTAAGTTAGTTACCGGGTGCCCACGGTTAAGCATATACTTTTACATACTTTTGAAACGCTCGTTGTAGCACTGAAATCTCGTGGCCTACTTACATTACTGTTATACTTAAACTATAGCTCACCAACCTTTGTGTTGACCTTTTTAAGCATGTATTTTCTTAGGTGCTTGAAGTCGCTTCCGCTATCTTACTAGTCGTGCTGTAGAACCCGCTGCCTAGTGTTGTTATCGCATGACTACTTATGTTGCATTCAAACTTTTTACTTATGAACTTATGTTATGTAACGACCATTATGGTCACGTACACTTATTTAATGCTTCTACTTAGCGAAGCATACTTTTGATTTGTAAAACAATTGACGTATGTTATGACGTCACTTTTATTTATGAATGTAAACTCTGTTTTGAAAACGCATATAGTACTTAACCTTGTAATGATCCTGTTGTTGATGGTCCGTACATGATGATTTAGTACGGGGCGTCACATGATAGGTTTCATTATTTTTCTGTTTTTCCTGTAATATAACTTGCTAATTAATTGCATTATAGATGTTTACCAGTCTGGTACTGAAATAGATAATTGATGTTGTATTTTTCTTGCGGCTGAACTTTCTGATAGATCTATTTTTATGGTCTATCAAGGAACAAACAATAGTAGTCATATTCAATAATATGTTAAACTAATATATTCTTTTCATCGCCCAACTCTTCAAAGGAACGTATAAAATAGATGACAAATTCACAACAGTGCAAATCACAACTGTGCAATTCATCAGGGAGGTACGTAAACTTAGTTGATTTCAAATGCTATGTATTTACATTTACATTGTCATTATAAGAAAAAGTTTATATTTTGTAGCCACTCAAATGAATTAGTTAATAACTTATATGTATATGTATTAAATGACACGTGTTTCTTTACTCAGACTGTGAGACGACCCGACCCAATCCATAGGGACGAATACAATAACATATGATAACATTGCGAGGTACTTGACCTCTATATGATACATTTTACAAACGTTGCATTTATTCTTAAAAGGCAAACTATCATTACATCAATATTTGACATTTTCGTCTAACATTTCATAATATCCAAATGACCTAATCTGTCATTTACTTATTTATATTCTCTATTGAACTCCAATGACTCGAATGCAACGTCTTTGTATCATGGCTTAAAAGGTCCCAAGTAGTATCCTTAACATGAGCTAATGCACAGCGGAAGACTTAATTCATACCTGAGAATAACATGCTTTAAAACGTCAACATAAAGTTGGTGAGATATATAGGTTTGATGCTAGCAGCGTTATAACAATGGAACACAAGATTTCATATATAAACATTTTAATAAAAATATTCTAAGTGGTTGAGCACTTGGTAACCATACTTAACATTTAATCACGTCGCATATTCCCTTTATTATGAAATCTTACTACACCGTACCAAGGTGTAGTCACGAAACGAAGTACTGTGCAACCGTTGAATACTGGTCGTCCAGTCCGGTTGGGGTTGTCAGGCCCGATAGATCTATCAACAGGATTCGCGTTTACAATACCGCTGTAAATATTAGTTACCAAGCTACAGGGAAGTATGCCAGTGGTACAACTCAACGTAGAATATATTTTTCAGTTACTTGTGTCCATAGCGTAAAACATAAAATACATGTATTCTCATCCCGAAATATTTAGAGTTTAAAAGTGGGACTATATACTCACTTTTGTCTTGAAGATATGTAATTTCGACTTGGTCTTCGATTGATATCACGAACCTATCCATATATAATATATCAATACCTTTTCTTTTTAAACAATCGTCACATATATATACTTATAATACTTTTAATACTTTTAATAATTCCTTAGTCCGTAGTTAGCAGTCCGATGTTAGTAATTCAATTTTAATGGTTCATATTTAGTTGTTTAATAAACCCCCAATGAAATAAATAAAAACCCCATCGTATATGTATTGGTCGAGATTAATCTTGACCCATGGTACTGGTGTTGTCAAATGACGTGTTGCGTACATAAAGTACCGGTGTTGTCAAATGACGTGTTGCGTACAATCATGGGATCTTATGATTAATCTTCTCGTATTGTTTACGGGTGATCCTGAACCATATAAAATTAAATTATGAGTACATATGTATAAAATATCATGTTACTTTAGGAAGATGTGATTTATTTAATTTTCTCCAATTATTTTCGTGGCTAAACTAGTCTTGGATATCCGATTTTGTTTTGGTCATAATTTCTTCGTTACAACTCCGTTTTCGTTGATTCAACTTTCCACTTCCTTGGATCGAGTCCCTCTTTAAGAATATGAACTGTAAATACCTTAGTTTGTATTCGAAATCATAGGTCATAGGTCAAATTTTGGTGAAACTTATGAAGTTAATCATTTTTGTTACAAAAACATCATTTAATGACCATTTTTCTAAAAATACTTATACTATGAATTAAATCATGAAATTTTTATGTGTTAACATATTCATAAGAAATATCATTTTTCCAGAATATAAACCTCCAATTCAAAGTTCAAGATGGTTTTTAATTATCCAACCCAAAACAGCCCCCGGTTGCACTCCGACGTCATAAAAACAGTTTTTTAAGGTATTCTTTGAAAAACCAAGTTATACCTTGTTAAATTAGCATATATTTAAGTTATATTACAGGTCTTGAAGTATTTTAAAAGTTAAGTTAGAAGGATCTATTTAGTTTGCAAACAAGTTTGAAATCATTCAAACTATGTTTTTGTTGTTAAAATTGTATACCATACAATAAGATAGCTATATATATATGAATCGAATAAGGTTATGAACAAAGTTACTACCTCAAGTTACTTGGACAAGATTGCTGTAAAAGAGGAGTAAAAACCTAGAACCAAAAGTGTGATGAAATTGGATGAAAGATTGGAAGCAACTTAAGACATAAACTTGAATTGAAAGTTGTATTTTTGTAGTGTTTTTGTTGATCTTTTTATGGTGGTGTTTAAGGTGATTCTTGAGAGGATTTTTGCTGGAGTTCTTAGAAAGACATGAGGCTAGTAAGTGTGTGTGTTTAGCTAGAGAAATGATGTTCCAAAAATTGAAAATGGATGCATGTATTTATGGTGGTGTAAAAGGTGTATAAATTTGTAATTTTGTGAAAAGATCTTTTAATCATGTGAAATTGTCATACTAAATAACAAAAGTAGTTACCTTATACATAAGGCATGAACAAGGGCTGGTTGGTGGTGATTTGATGTGTATATACCAATAGTAAATACGTATAGAAGCTAGGTATGATACGAGTACATATACTCTAGATATACGTATAGAAATCTTGTGAAAAATGGAATGAGGATTCAAATATAGCTATCTTTTGTGAATATACTTATATTGTTTTATGTATTTAAGTCTTTAAAAGTGATTAAATACATTATATATACGATATATGTATAAACATTATAGGTCGTAAGTATTTATGTCAAATAACGTTACGTATAGTTATCGTTTTGAAAGCTTAAGTTAGTAGTTTCAAAATATACTTATAACTTATTGTTATTAATACAAAATGAGATATTTAAACATCCTTAAATCATGTTAAATATGTATATATACATATATATACACAAACGTATAATTAACATATATTGTATAGTTCGTGATATCATCGGTCAAACTAGACGGTTAAACGTTATGTAAAACTCTTTTCAAAATCATAAATCTCAACAATTTAGATTTATTATCATGTTGGTAAGTTTTAATTTATGTAAATATTAATCTTATAAGTGTAAAACGATCGGAAAAATTCGGGTCGTTACAGTACCCACCCGTTAAAGAAATTTCGTCCCGAAATTTGGTAGAGGTTGTCATAAATAACAATAGGAATGTTTTCATGACGAATATGAGGTATTAATAGAGTTTTATCATTATTGGAAGATATGGATAAAATGATTCGGTCATGTGAAGCGCACGAGTGAAGCTATCACAAAAGAATGAAATGAGTGAATATAGAATTGTTTTAACCGATGTCGAGATTAGGATTGATTTCCAGAATTTAAGGGATTTAAAGAAAATCTTATGTAATAAGATTTGGTTCTTCGATGATTTAGAAAACAGGATCTCCTTTGATTTAATGCGATAATCTGTTTCGATTTCTTTGTCGGATATTTCACTATAAATCCACCTCCTTCCCTTTCTTACTTCCATACCTCACATCTCTTACTCTTCCTCCTCTAATTCATACCTTAAGGTATCCTTTAAAATGCTTCATCCCGTTCTGATTTTTGTTATACTTCTAACTTTCATATCTTTCATTCTTCTCTTTCATCTACCGCTAGAAGAATCTATTCACTTTTATGATTTTCTTGGAATTATAATGTTTCTAATTCTCCCGTGTCTTTACGTCGCCATACGTATTGATACACACGGTTTGTAGTTTCTGGGTGGTTATTGGGTTTGATATCTTTCCATATATTTCGATGCTCCTGCTTCTGTTTTCCATAATCATTGTCATCCATAGTTAATACTCTCTCCTATTTGCTGTAATCTATACCCCAATTTCTATTTTGGGACTTTGTCCCTTCGTTTCTTCTTCCCGTCCTTGAGTCAAGCGATCAATAGTTCGAAATTCGTAGGTATAAAATTCGGAATGAACATAGCTAATGCTCTAAGAAAGGAATGGTAATGGCACGATTTTGATTTGTCAAATTACCAGAATATCCAGGAAAATAGAACTAGCAAGATGATTTGTTCTTAATATGTTTCGGAATTGGATAGAATGTAAAAGTCGTGTAACATGGCATATGATGACGGTACTGTGAATCATCATATTCCATTAGAAACTTAACATGACTTACTGTAATATAATGAAGTTGATCAAGTTTCATTATATTATACTAGTTCATGCATCAGTTCCCAACACTGCTTCAAAACATTCCTATTTTAAACTTGAAGGATTTAGAAACTAACACAGTTTCCTTTATATTGTAACGCAGATATTACAGAGAGATAAATGATTTCAGATAAGGATAGTGGTGAAAATATCTTCAGAAATATTGAGGATATTTATAATGAAAGATATGATAATATCTTGGAATTTCTAATGTCGAAGGATGATGATGAAGATTGACCCGTAAGGGTTTAGATTCAGAAGCAAGGTGTTTGCTACAGAATCGTCATAATTCTTTATGTACAAGTTTAGTCCTTGTAACTTGTTCAGAGTCTCCTTCATGGTTTGTTCAATCCGGTTTTCAGTACCAATTTTTCTATCGAGCGTTCCTAACACTTCCTTCTTTTATCATCAACATTTGGTCATTAAGACCTTCTACAACATGCTGCTTCGTCAGTATTTTCAAAGTTATCGGATCTAGGTCATTGGTTATCAAACCAAGATGGTTTAAGGAGAATTGTATTTTTAGATGATTAAACGCTGATGGTAATATGATGGAATATAAAAGGTTCTCCGGTAACGATGGCGAAAGAACAACGTATATATATATATATATATATATATATATATATATATATATATATATCGAGATTGTAATAAGAGTAGTCTTACTGAGATATCGAAGTGGAGCTGTGACAAAATTAGTTAATTGAAAAGGAATCGCGTGATTGTTTTTGCTAATGGATGATAAGGAATTCGATGCGGATACGTTTTAACTATAACTTCGAGTTCAAAAATTTTTTAGGTGCATAACTGTATGCATAAATCTTTATTCCGTAGACGAGGTGCGGCTGGTTGAACTTCTCGATCGAGATGTTTTCAAGAATCATGAAAAGTTGTGAATGCGAATTGTAATCGTCAAGATACAAATGAGGTTTAAAATAGAATCAAGTGGCAAACTTGAAGGATTGTTTAGTTTCATATGTAATAATCATCATTTTAACTCATTTTTAATTGTCCAAAGTTAGCAGTCCAATAGTCCGATTGTCCAATGGTTCAATAAATTCATATATGAACTAAATATAAAATATTCGAATTACTTAATACGTATCGTGACCCGTGTACTGGTCTCGGTGTCGATCACAACTCAAAGTATATATATATTTTGGAATCAACTCCGACCCTGTATAGCCAACTCCCACCTTCACATATAGAGTGTCTATGGTTGTTCCGAAATATATATATAGATGGATCAATATGATAAGTCGAAACCTTGTATACGTGTCCCGTTATTTAAAATGCGTAAAATAAATAAATATATATCATGACCCATTATACAACGTGTTGTCTCAGAATTAATCCGACGTGTTGTTGTACATGTGTCCCGACGGTATGTAAAGTACAGAAATTAAAATTGCAAGAATGTAAATTGCGATAAATTAAATATTAATCAGTTAGCTGGGAACAGTTAGCCGGAACAGTTAGCGTGTAATCCTATCACAATTTCAATTAATTAATTCATCTGTTTCTAACAATTTTTATTTTGCCAATGTTTCTTCATTATGCCACTTGTTGGATTCGGATAGGTAAAAATCCAAATATGAAATTTAAATGGAAATGGTTAATCTGGGGTGAACGGATACGTATATCGGTAATTGTAAGTAGGATAATAAATGATCGTTGAATCAGATTCGAAGAATGTACAGTGTAACTTGTTAATGTGAATTCTAAATATTCCTTGGGTACTACCCACCCGTTAAAATATTTTCATCATTAACAGTTTGTACGAATGAAATTTTTAATTACAATCTTTATGAAAATATATTTGCATATATATTTTCTTCGGAGGTAACTATGAATTTAATGAGTCAATAAAATATTCAACTCATTTGATTTATCGTTATTACTAGATTACATAATCTCCAAAACATTAGAGATTACATAATCGTCATGTCGAACGAAGAACGATACGTAAAGAAGAGGTAATCGGTGTAGAATGATATGTAGAACAAAGATCATATTCGAAGTTCAGATGATGATGTTGAGGTACGTGGTGCGGATGTGATTGTTGGTGGTGGTAATGATACGGTTGGTGTTGATGCTGATGATGTCGTTGACGTCGATGATGCTACTGGTACTGAAGATTGCGAGGTTGATGTTGTTAACGGTACTGGTTATGCTGCTGGTGCTGCTGCTGGTGTTTGTAACCTTCGCACCGTGTTCTCCAAAGCCGTCACACGAGCGCGAAGTTCGTTAATTTCTGCTAGTACACCAGGATGATTGGCGGTTGGAGTGAGCGAATGAACAAGATCCGAAATATGGGATAGGATATAATCGTGACGAGATACTCGAGAAATGAGAGAGAAAATGGTTTCTCGAACAGGTTCGCCGGTAAGTGCTTCAGGTTCGTCGCCAATGGGGCAATTCGGTGGGTGAAAGGGATCACCTTCTTCTTGTCTCCAATAATTTAGTATACTACTAACCCATCCCCAATTCATCCAGAATAGATGATGAGAAATTGGTTGATCCATTCCAGTGACGCTGCCTTCGGAGCCCGAATGGAAATCCATATCAGCGTAGCTGTCGGAGTTGGAGGAATTCGAACTGGACGCGGAGTTCATCTTGTACAGTCGGGGAAATGAATTTTTGGTTTGGAATAGATTATAGGAGTTGGGTTTGGTATTCTTCAATACATAATTTACATATGTATTTATAATACTCAAAATCCCGTGAATTACGGAGAATCTTTGAAATTCGTCAGGCAATGTCTATAGCAACAGATACGCTAGGATACGAATTTTGTCTATACACTATCGATGCACCAAATGCAGTAAGACGTGTCTAGACTTAAGAATACTAAGCAGGCAATTCTTAAGGATGATAAGCAGATGATTTTCGACTAGATATGATAAGCAAAACTTTTGACATGTAGACACGGTCAAAGTCCAGACTCACTAATGCATCCTAACAACTACCAGTTAGACACACTAATGCAAGGCCTGGTTCGCTAAGACCAACGCTCTGATACCACATGAGACGACCCGACCCAATCCATAGGGACGAATACAATAACATATGATAACATTGCGAGGTACTTGACCTCTATATGATACATTTTACAAACGTTGCATTTATTCTTAAAAGGCAAACTATCATTACATCAATATTTGACATTTTCGTCTAACATTTCATAATATCCAAATGACCTAATCTGTCATTTACTTATTTATATTCTCTATTGAACTCCAATGACTCGAATGCAACGTCTTTGTATCATGGCTTAAAAGGTCCCAAGTAGTATCCTTAACATGAGCTAATGCACAGCAGAAGACTTAATTCATACCTGAGAATAACATGCTTTAAAACGTCAACATAAAGTTGGTGAGATATATAGGTTTGATGCTAGCAGCGTTATAACAATGGAACACAAGATTTCATATATAAACATTTTAATAAAAATATTCTAAGTGGTTGAGCACTTGGTAACCATACTTAACATTTAATCACGTCGCATATTCCCTTTATTATGAAATCTTACTACACCGTACCAAGGTGTAGTCACGAAACGAAGTACTGTGCAACCGTTGAATACTGGTCGTCCAGTCCGGTTGGGGTTGTCAGGCCCGATAGATCTATCAACAGGATTCGCGTTTACAATACCGCTGTAAATATTAGTTACCAAGCTACAGGGAAGTATGCCAGTGGTACAACTCAACGTAGAATATATTTTTCAGTTACTTGTGTCCATAGCGTAAAACATAAAATACATGTATTCTCATCCCGAAATATTTAGAGTTTAAAAGTGGGACTATATACTCACTTTTGTCTTGAAGATATGTAATTTCGACTTGGTCTTCGATTGATATCACGAACCTATCCATATATAATATATCAATACCTTTTCTTTTTAAACAATCGTCACATATATATACTTATAATACTTTTAATACTTTTAATAATTCCTTAGTCCGTAGTTAGCAGTCCGATGTTAGTAATTCAATTTTAATGGTTCATATTTAGTTGTTTAATAAACCCCCAATGAAATAAATAAAAACCCCATCGTATATGTATTGGTCGAGATTAATCTTGACCCATGGTACTGGTGTTGTCAAATGACGTGTTGCGTACATAAAGTACCGGTGTTGTCAAATGACGTGTTGCGTACAATCATGGGATCTTATGATTAATCTTCTCGTATTGTTTACGGGTGATCCTGAACCATATAAAATTAAATTATGAGTACATATGTATAAAATATCATGTTACTTTAGGAAGATGTGATTTATTTAATTTTCTCCAATTATTTTCGTGGCTAAACTAGTCTTGGATATCCGATTTTGTTTTGGTCATAATTTCTTCGTTACAACTCCGTTTTCGTTGATTCAACTTTCCACTTCCTTGGATCGAGTCCCTCTTTAAGAATATGAACTGTAAATACCTTAGTTTGTATTCGAAATCATAGGTCATAGGTCAAATTTTGGTGAAACTTATGAAGTTAATCATTTTTGTTACAAAAACATCATTTAATGACCATTTTTCTAAAAATACTTATACTATGAATTAAATCATGAAATTTTTATGTGTTAACATATTCATAAGAAATATCATTTTTCCAGAATATAAACCTCCAATTCAAAGTTCAAGATGGTTTTTAATTATCCAACCCAAAACAGCCCCCGGTTGCACTCCGACGTCATAAAAACAGTTTTTTAAGGTATTCTTTGAAAAACCAAGTTATACCTTGTTAAATTAGCATATATTTAAGTTATATTACAGGTCTTGAAGTATTTTAAAAGTTAAGTTAGAAGGATCTATTTAGTTTGCAAACAAGTTTGAAATCATTCAAACTATGTTTTTGTTGTTAAAATTGTATACCATACAATAAGATAGCTATATATATATGAATCGAATAAGGTTATGAACAAAGTTACTACCTCAAGTTACTTGGACAAGATTGCTGTAAAAGAGGAGTAAAAACCTAGAACCAAAAGTGTGATGAAATTGGATGAAAGATTGGAAGCAACTTAAGACATAAACTTGAATTGAAAGTTGTATTTTTGTAGTGTTTTTGTTGATCTTTTTATGGTGGTGTTTAAGGTGATTCTTGAGAGGATTTTTGCTGGAGTTCTTAGAAAGACATGAGGCTAGTAAGTGTGTGTGTTTAGCTAGAGAAATGATGTTCCAAAAATTGAAAATGGATGCATGTATTTATGGTGGTGTAAAAGGTGTATAAATTTGTAATTTTGTGAAAAGATCTTTTAATCATGTGAAATTGTCATACTAAATAACAAAAGTAGTTACCTTATACATAAGGCATGAACAAGGGCTGGTTGGTGGTGATTTGATGTGTATATACCAATAGTAAATACGTATAGAAGCTAGGTATGATACGAGTACATATACTCTAGATATACGTATAGAAATCTTGTGAAAAATGGAATGAGGATTCAAATATAGCTATCTTTTGTGAATATACTTATATTGTTTTATGTATTTAAGTCTTTAAAAGTGATTAAATACATTATATATACGATATATGTATAAACATTATAGGTCGTAAGTATTTATGTCAAATAACGTTACGTATAGTTATCGTTTTGAAAGCTTAAGTTAGTAGTTTCAAAATATACTTATAACTTATTGTTATTAATACAAAATGAGATATTTAAACATCCTTAAATCATGTTAAATATGTATATATACATATATATACACAAACGTATAATTAACATATATTGTATAGTTCGTGATATCATCGGTCAAACTAGACGGTTAAACGTTATGTAAAACTCTTTTCAAAATCATAAATCTCAACAATTTAGATTTATTATCATGTTGGTAAGTTTTAATTTATGTAAATATTAATCTTATAAGTGTAAAACGATCGGAAAAATTCGGGTCGTTACAGACTGCTTCACTCAATCGAGACGAAACTCCTTCGATTATATTTTTTTTTTATAATTTGCTAATGCATATGCTAATAATTATAACAGCGACGGATGTTCTTGGCTCTTTAGCGGATGAATTTGTGCTGGCCTGAAGGTATATAACTTTATTTAATTTATAACGATTTACGTCTATAATCGTTTGTTTTAACCCTTTTCTCCTTATGAAGTTATAGTCTCTTCGATTGAATGAAGATTGCTACTGATGGTTTTGTGGGTCAACAGTTGTTGCTTTTTGAAGCAACCGACAAGTTGCTATGCGCTGCTGGTGTTTGCTTACAATTCGAAGGTATGGATTTGTAGATAGGCTATGTTAATGGATTAAAAAGTGTTGGTTTAGTTATGTTTTATATTTGTTATTTTTTTTATTTATGTCCAACATGCTCCTCCTTTTAGTGCCCCTTTTGTTTGTTGCTGTGTTTTTGTGTTATCCCCGCTGCAACACGCGGACCGGACCGGACCTCGTTATGTTGACCATTAGTAGTTACAAATTTTATCTCTTCATTAGTCATGGTAGATGTTGATTACTTTTTAAATTTAAGTTCATTCTGTGTGTATTGATAGTTTAATTTGACTACAATAATCTTGCAATTTAGTTTATCTCATAAAATGTACTCAACCGGACTTTAGAATATGTGCGCTATGCTGTACTCAATTTAATTTATGCTTATACGTGAATGATTTGTTTGTAGGTAGTGCCTTTCGATTGAGAAGATTTAATAAAGACCTTGGACTTATGCTTCATGACTTTGATGCTTTTCATTAATCTCCAATTGTTACCTTAATGTAATGTTGGATATTATATTGTTTAAGTTACTTATGTTTAGTGCTATTTTCAACAATATTATGTATTAAATCCTTGTTTAAGTTATATATTTATATATTAATTTTAAAAACAAGGTAAAAATTAAAAATCTTTTTGGTCTTTTATCCCACTTTAATCAATCAAATATTATCAAAAATATACGCCCCTCTTTTCGGTAAAGTAATTTCGGTTCCATAACCTAATTTTACTCCTGATGAATTTTTAAAATATTTTGGGTTGATTGATTAAAGATATTTATACCTTAAGAATAAACGGTAAATTTCGCAGTGATGTAATAAATTTTTGTATGATATCAATAATTTCGGTTACGCATACCTAATTTTATTGAATACCAATTTAATACTTTATAGCGAACGATTCAGCGTTTATTATCAAAAGGTTAAAAGCAATAAAAATAAAAACTGTACTTACTTACCTGTGAGATAGAATTCTCAGAGACCTGCTTTAGCCGACTCATAGGAGAGTCGTGTGATTTGATTCTCCATAGCTACATAAGCGTAACCTCGATTCTTCAATATCTTTTCTTCTAAACATATGAACGGTCCTTCTCTGCATAGAGTAACAAATTCGGTATTTGAATATGTTTGATTATATGAACATTTACCTTCGTGTGACCATTTTCCGCATTTATAACATCTTTCAAGGTGTCGTGCTCTTCTTTTTGTTGCTGATTTTGATTTTCCTTTACCAAAATGTATCTTATGATGATCTTTCCTGAGTTCTTTTCTTACTCCGTCCATTTTGCCTCTTATGAAGGATACTAGTTCACTCGAAAAGGTGTCATTATTACGTTTAGTAATCATAGCGTGTAGCATTAGACCATGGTTCAGATCAAAGGAATTCTTCATCTCGTAAAACCTAAAAAAAATAAAAATTCAGAATGGAGGGAGAAGACTAGTTCTTTAGGGTCTGCTAGGGAAAGACCATTCGGATTCCATTCTCTGAAACTACACGAAAATAGAATATCTAACTCTAACAGAAATAACTATTATCCTAAAAAGATTCGAACTTTCCCACACTTAGTTAGCTGTAGTGTCGAAATTGTGATTAACTTCATCTTCAACTTCCATTGGATTATCTATGTAATGTTTAACTCTGTGACCATTAACCTTAAATTCAATCCCATTTGAATTTATTAATTCTACTGTTCCATATGGGAAAACTCTTTTGACTATGAATGGTCCAGACCATCTTGATTTCAATTTTCCAGGAAATAGCTTGAATCGTGAATTGAAAAGAAGAACTCTGTCTCCTTCTTTAAATTCTTTTAAACTTCTGATTCTTTTATCATGCCATTTCTTCGTTCTTTCCTTATAGATTAACGAATTTTCATATGCTTCATGTCTTAATTCTTCTAATTCGTTTAGTTGGCTCAACCGTAGACGTTCGGCTTCATGTGAATCAAGATTACATGTCTTCAAAGCCCAAAATGCTTTGTGTTCAATTTCTACTACAAGATGACATGCTTTTCTGTAAACGAGTCTAAAAGGTGTGGTTCCAATTGGAGTTTTGTAGGCTGTTCTAAAAGCCCAGAGTGCATCCTCCAATTTCATGGACCATTCCTTTGGATTTGATCCTACGGTTTTCTCTAGAATACGTTTTAATGCTCGGTTGGTATTTTCAACTTGTCCACTTGTTTGTGGATGATAAGCGGTTGAGATTTTATGAGTCACTCCATATCTTTTGAGAACTTTCTCAAGTTGATTATTACAAAAATGAGTACCCCGATCACTTATTAAAGCTTTCGGTGTTCTGAACCTTGCAAAAAGACGTTTTAAAAAGTTGACTACAACTCGTGCATCGTTAGTTGGAATAGCTTGTGCTTATGCCCATTTAGATACATAATCAATGGCAATGAGAATGTATAGATTATTATGAGATTTTGAAAATGGACCCATAAAGTCAATACCCCAAACGTCAAATACTTCACATACTTGAATGACATTTTGTGGCATTTCATCACGTTGACTTATTTTTTCGGCCCTTTGACATGCATCACAGGATTTGCAAAGAAGGTGTGCGTCTTTGAAAATTGTAGGCCAATAGAATCCAGCATCGTAAACTTTTCTTGTTGTGAGTTGAGGCCCATAATGCCCTCCTGTTGGTACTGTGTGACAATGGTTTAAGATTTGACTGGCTTCATCCCCGAATACACATCGGCATATTATTCCATCGGGACAACTTTTAACCAAATGTGGATCTTCCCAGATATAATATTTTATATCACTAAAGAATTTCTTTCGTTTTTGGTACGATAATCTGATGTCGTAGCGTGGGGTTACGAAATATACTATATTTTTAATACGGAATGCTACAAAATTTAACAAGTTTTAATTAAATATTTACAAAATGGATATACCAAAACCTTGCTACAACACAATAGGCAGTGTACCTAGTCGCGGAGTAGTATAGTTTTTAGTAAGTTCGGTTCGTTCCACAGGGAGACGGGCTTATGAAACACTTATTTTTATATAATTATATTTGTACAAAAATATATAAATATATATATAATAATATATAAAAGTGGGTTTACCGTTTAATGACCGGTTTGTCGATTTATATTTTAAGCGAAGCGTATAGTAAATGATGATATTTAAATAACAATATAAAATAAATAACAATAATTGAAATGACAATAAATAAAAGTACGAGGAAAAATGAAATAAAATATATTATGCTTATTTAAACTTCCGTAACCATGATGTTTGACGTTTTGATTTTAATTTATTGTCCTGGGCTAATTGTCCTTTGTCCTGGATGTATTTGAAACCTATCTGGTTTTTGTCCATAATAGTTCATCGGTCATAATTATAAACTGCTCGGCAAATTTAACCTTATACCCGAAGTCAAATATTCCAACTAACTGGGGATTCGAACTGTAACAAGGTCTTAATACTTTGCTTAATGAATACACCAGGTTATCGACTGTGTGTAAACCAAGGTTTTAATACTTTGTTAACAATTACACCAATTACCCTTGAATGTAATCCACCCCTGTTTTAATGAGTCCATTGACTATTAATCCATCCCCGTGTTCGGTCAAATGAACAATAATTCGTACTTATAAATATCCCGCCCATCGTGTCCGATTAAGCGTATGTGGTTATATATAGATACTTCAAATCATAACCTTTATATTAAATTAACGAGGTATCGTTAATTTAATATAAAGCCCATTAATAGCCCATAGTCTAATTTCCACAAGTGTCGTTCTTTTGTCCAAACCCCAATTATGGTACAAAACCCAATTACCCCGTCTTTAATATTTAGTCCAACATCATGATTACTTTGGCTCAAATAAGCATAATAATAACTTAAGTACGAGACATTAATTTAAAAAGGAGAACATAGCTTACATTGATTATTTATCGCGTAGTGTTACACGGACAGAGCTCCAACTTTAAAAACCCGTAAAAATAACTTTTACATAACCCAAACTAATCTAATATAACACTAATCTATACTATATATACATATATATATTTATTTATATTATACTAGGGAGTATTATTATTATTCTCTTTTATGGGTGTGTGGTGTTCTCAAACTCGGACGAAAAATGGCAAATTTATAGACCAGGCCTGATTCTGATCCTCATGCGACTCGCATGGGAAATAGCCTTCTGGCCATGCGACTCGCATGGCCACCAGAATCCAGCTCAATCATTTTTGTTTTCTTGTTCGTCGACATAATTTAAAATAAATATAAATATATAAATAATTAATATAATTATTTATATATTATATTTTATTCTTGTGCATAGTAGACTAGATATTTTTGGTCCGTTGCGTCGGGCGTTTCTTCTTGGCTCGGGTCCCGGTTCTGGATTTTCGGACGTCTTCGCGTATTATTTTATATCGTGTACTTTGCGTTCCGCAACTTGTACTCTTGTCATTTTTAGACGTTCTTCATCAATAATTTGAACCACTTTAATTGTATCTTTGTACATTTGAGCATTTTGGACCTTTCCGTCTTCAATTCTTCGTTTTCGCCTTTTGTCTTCGCACTTATTAAATATAAACGAATATTACTTGAATATGGAACAATTACAACTAAATAATTTACATATTGGGAGGATATTGCTACTAAATATATGTTCATTTGGAGCACTATCAAATATCCCCACACTTGAACGTTGCTTGTCCTCAAGCAATACATAACTTGAAATTATAATACATCACACGAATCACTTCTCTATTCTTCACACTTTGTACATCAGTGATTTTGATATGGCGGTATAAATAATGATAGTAACGATAGAACCATGGTTAAAGGTGGGTGTGTCATCCACAGTTGCCTCGGGTTTAGGTCAACGACACTTGCAATCAAATAGCCGATTTACTTTCGTTTTCCAAAGCAAAGTGCACATTTGAAAGGTGGTTTACAGTCCCACATGACTATAAAAATGTAGATCCTTAAGGAAATTGGATCTTTATGAAAACATTTGATCTTTTAAAAATTCAAGCTAGATTTTACCCTAGACAAGTTTTCTGATTTGATCCATCATCGGTGTTGCAAAATATATTTGTGGATCAATATTTTGGCTTAAAACTTTTAGGTTCGTGTAATCCACTGCTATCCCGGTATCGGAAGCACACATCCAGTTTACTTGTTCCGTATATTACCTTTCGGTAAACTACCGTCCAGTTGTAAAGGAAAGCGATGAACAAGAAACTGTTAAGGCAATGTCTAATGACATGCATTTGTTCATGGTCTAATTAACGTGTCGGATGCTAGAACTATCCTTGGTAGGAGCAATAGTAAAGATCATCCTTTGATTTTTTGGTCTGGCACAAGGTCCTGTCTTCGACCATGCTATGCAACCACCGTTCTTACGGTTGACACCCGATTTGGTTCAGGTGACCTAATGAATTCCAGGTGAATTCCTAGGATTTTACGTTCAATGGTAATGAACGCATTGAAAATGGGTTTTCAGAAAACAAATCGGTTTGTAATTTTTATCAAAATATTTTCTCGTTCAAGCTCGAGTTTAGATATCATCGAATTCCATGAGTTTGAATTCTCAATCTTTAAGGTCAATCTCAAGGATTGAGTAATATCAGGCTTAAAAGCTGATTTTTGATCTTTAAAGGAGATTATCCTTTCTGGGGATCTGATTCATTAGTCTTATCAAGCTAATTTGCACGGTGCCCCCCCATTGTACGAGATAAATCCTTCTCATGGTTAGGATAAATCTGACCACTTGGCGACCCTGTTTGATGCTGAGGTCCGTGGATTTCCTGCTGATTTTAGAAACGACTTTTCTAGATTTTTCGTCAACCTACAGCTGGTCTGGACGACAACTTCTTGACCTAAATCAAGAAGCGCGTGTCTTTTTCGGAAGACTTAACTTCCTTTTAATGATGGAATTGATTCATCGTGTAGATCCATCTCTCATTACAGTAAATCGGGTAAAACAGTTAATTTAGTCCAAAACAAAACACCTGCAATAACTTTACAGAAACATGTGATAGATAGTTCTTAATTGAATGACTTGGTATATTCTCCCCACACTTAGTTTCTTTCTTTGCCTTTTTATTCTCCTTTATTCCATTCTTAAATGAATTCAAGCATTTTGGGTTGTTTCTCAATTTATGTCCTTTTCGAGGTAACGATAATTTCGGTATTAACACCTAGTTTTTATCGTTCATAAATATATATAAACATGATTTTGACTTCATTTAATTGAAAATTTTTCAAATTTTCACAAAATTTGGCAAATAAACTAAGTGTAAACCCGAGAGAATTTATAACCCTTCCCCACACTTGAGATCATGCAATGCCCTCATTTGCATGAAATCAGACTATAATTATAAATTCATGAGGGTGATTAGTGTAGAAAAGTGATTAAGAATACCTAGTTTGTACTTACAAAGCTCGTCGAATGATAGATGGCGCGCCTCATCGTTCATTCCTTCTTATTTTATCACACATGTTTTTCTTCAAAAATGGTTGCTTTTTTGAACAGTTTGCTAATCTTTGAAAATGCGTCTTTTACCCTAACTTATCATGCATGTTTATTAACGAGTTATGCACTAACCCGAACCCCTAATTTAACATTAAGTGGGGTTAAACTTCCCCACACTTAGCTGACGACATGTGAAGTCGGTAGAATAAGTTCCTCGAATTAAAATAGTGAGCCAGTTATTTATATCTCGGGTGGTGTATAATATATCAATGGGTTTAAAGTTTAGACTCACCCGTTGATCGTCACTACTTAATTCTTTTTTAAGTGTAGCTTTTAGTAAATGGATATGTCTCTTTTCTGGTTCTTGGTCAAATGGATCGTTATATACTGACATACATATTCCTATAGGGTGGTCAATTCCTAACATTTCCTTCCGTTCATTCTCGGGATCAAAGTTTTCACCTCTATTACCCATTTGGGTAAAATTTGAGGTGTCATTATCTATTACAATTCTTAGTTCATCTTCGGTAGATGATTTGTCTATTGAGAATATTGGGTTGGAAGGTTGTGGAATGGTGAATTTCGGGATCGAAGTAGATTCTTCTTCATTAATGGTACTTATTGGTCCCACCACTTTGGTCTCGGGGGTAAAATTTTCAACGTTATCGTTTTCCCAAGAGTACCAATTTGTCACCCTTACTTCTTCTTCATCCATTGGTGGATCGATGATTTCGTCGGTAGAGGCTAATGTGTCGATATGTTGTGAAATTGGTAAAACTGAATAAAAAGTATCATCGGGATAGTTGGTGATTTCGGAGCTCTCGAATTCATCAAAATTCGATGATTTGAGATTTTCTTGAACAATACTCCTCAGATCAACAGGTGTGTAGTCTGATAGAGTTTCAGCTTGCCGGTTTACAAACTCGCTCATTTGTTCATTTTGAGCATCGAGTTCTTCGAGTTTGATTTTCATATGATCTAAAGAATTTTCGGACACGTAATTTTCCTCGTCTTCTGGTTGTTGAGTTTGGATATATTCTTGGGAATAATCCCAGTTTGAATTGCGTTCTTCATAATCGTTCCATGCAGGTTCTGTGGGTGCGTAATTTTCCATAGGAACGTAATAGTAACATTCCCATGTTGAGTGATAATCTCCACAGATTTCACAACCAGTTATTGTTTCATCGTTCGCGAACCAAGATTGACTGAATGAATTGTCATCAACACTCGGTTGAGAGTATTGATTTAATTGATTTTGGAGTTCAAAAAGAGTTTCCAAGGCCTTGCTTTCAAAATTTTCCATTTTATTGCGATGGCCAAATTTTAGCTACAATGTGGTACAATCACGAATTATCCTATTAGTTATAAAATTTAGAAAAACTTATATAAGTTATCCAATTAATAGACTTTTCTGATTTTGCCCACGTTTCGAATAGCCAAAAGATGCAGCAGGTAGCCAGGACCCTTTAAATCGGAAGCCCACAACTAGCCACTAACAAATCCAACTATTACTACGAACCAGAAAAATGTCAACGTCCATTAATTTAACCACTTAAATAATTTTTCTTTCCGTTTGGAGAATTAGATAAGAAGTAGAGAAAATTCTAAGTCCTAAAAACTAGAATGTCGAGAAATAAGAAAGAAAAAGATTGCGCGTCGAAAAGTGTCGAAAAATAAAAATAAGAAAGAAAAACGTCGGAACTTAAAAGTCTAAAAATTATATCTAAAAAGTTGCGCCTAAAGGTCTACAGGTAAAACTAAAGCGAAAAACGGCGTCGCAAAATTCTAAAGCACCTAAATCTTAGTCTAAGGAATAAGCACTTAAGGGATTTTACGGCAATGCCTAAAAATTCTAGAAATAAAAATGAAACTACGGCAAAAACTAGACTTAAAACTAAGCACGAATGATAAAAATACAAAAATTACGCTAAAAATAAATAAAAGATACAAAATATAAAAGTTAATAAAAAGTTTATAAAAATTATTAGTTTTATAAAAATATTATTTTTATATTTTATATTATAAAAGTATTAAGTTTATAAATTTAAAACTAATTAAAAGTAAATATAAATTAAATTATCTAAAAATAATAATAATAATAATAAAAACTAGGGTTATAATAATAATAATAAAATAAAAAGTAATAAATGCGTTTTTAGGTCAAGTGAGTGGGCCTGTCAGAACCCCTCATGCGACTCGCATGGGTCTAAGAGAAAAGGTCATGCGACTCGCATGACCTGCTGGTTCAGTTCAAGAAGGGTTCAAAAATGACAGGTCAGTTCATATTATTTATTATTTATTATTTATTTTTATTTTGTTTTATATTTAAAGTAAAATATATATAAAATAAATAAAAACTTATATTTTTATAAAACTAAAAATAGAAATATTTTATATTTTCATAAATAAAAATCTTAAAAATATATAAAAGCAATTATTTTTTTTTCGGTTTTTAAATTTTTAATTTTTTTTTTATAGATTTTATATTGTTTTTCTAAAAATGTAAATAAATATTTCGCCGACTCCCCGGCAGCGGCGCCAAAAACTTGATGTCGTAGCGTGGGGTTACGAAATATACTATATTTTTAATACGGAATGCTACAAAATTTAACAAGTTTTAATTAAATATTTACAAAATGGATATACCAAAACCTTGCTACAACACAATAGGCAGTGTACCTAGTCGCGGAGTAGTATAGTTTTTAGTAAGTTCGGTTCGTTCCACAGGGAGACGGGCTTATGAAACACTTATTTTTATATAATTATATTTGTACAAAAATATATAAATATATATATAATAATATATAAAAGTGGGTTTACCGTTTAATGACCGGTTTGTCGATTTATATTTTAAGCGAAGCGTATAGTAAATGATGATATTTAAATAACAATATAAAATAAATAACAATAATTGAAATGACAATAAATAAAAGTACGAGGAAAAATGAAATAAAATATATTATGCTTATTTAAACTTCCGTAACCATGATGTTTGACGTTTTGATTTTAATTTATTGTCCTGGGCTAATTGTCCTTTGTCCTGGATGTATTTGAAACCTATCTGGTTTTTGTCCATAATAGTTCATCGGTCATAATTATAAACTGCTCGGCAAATTTAACCTTATACCCGAAGTCAAATATTCCAACTAACTGGGGATTCGAACTGTAACAAGGTCTTAATACTTTGCTTAATGAATACACCAGGTTATCGACTGTGTGTAAACCAAGGTTTTAATACTTTGTTAACAATTACACCAATTACCCTTGAATGTAATCCACCCCTGTTTTAATGAGTCCATTGACTATTAATCCATCCCCGTGTCCGGTCAAATGAACAATAATTCGTACTTATAAATATCCCGCCCATCGTGTCCGATTAAGCGTATGTGGTTATATATAGATACTTCAAATCATAACCTTTATATTAAATTAACGAGGTATCGTTAATTTAATATAAAGCCCATTAATAGCCCATAGTCTAATTTCCACAAGTGTCGTTCTTTTGTCCAAACCCCAATTATGGTACAAAACCCAATTACCCCGTCTTTAATATTTAGTCCAACATCATGATTACTTTGGCTCAAATAAGCATAATAATAACTTAAGTACGAGACATTAATTTAAAAAGGAGAACATAGCTTACATTGATTATTTATCGCATAGTGTTACACGGACAGAGCTCCAACTTTAAAAACCCGTAAAAATAACTTTTACATAACCCAAACTAATCTAATATAACACTAATCTATACTATATATACATATATATATTTATTTATATTATACTAGGGAGTATTATTATTATTCTCTTTTATGGGTGTGTGGTGTTCTCAAACTCGGACGAAAAATGGCAAATTTATAGACCAGGCCTGATTCTGATCCTCATGCGACTCGCATGGGAAATAGCCTTCTGGCCATGCGACTCGCATGGCCACCAGAATCCAGCTCAATCATTTTTGTTTTCTTGTTCGTCGACATAATTTAAAATAAATATAAATATATAAATAATTAATATAATTATTTATATATTATATTTTATTCTTGTGCATAGTAGACTAGATATTTTTGGTCCGTTGCGTCGGGCGTTTCTTCTTGGCTCGGGTCCCGGTTCCGGATTTTCGGACGTCTTCGCGTATTATTTTATATCGTGTACTTTGCGTTCCGCAACTTGTACTCTTGTCATTTTTAGACGTTCTTCATCAATAATTTGAACCACTTTAATTGTATCTTTGTACATTTGAGCATTTTGGACCTTTCCGTCTTCAATTCTTCGTTTTCGCCTTTTGTCTTCGCACTTATTAAATATAAACGAATATTACTTGAATATGGAACAATTACAACTAAATAATTTACATATTGGGAGGATATTGCTACTAAATATATGTTCATTTGGAGCACTATCATAATCCTTTTTCAAGGAATCCACATACTAAATAGTTTGCATAGTCTGCAAACCATGGAATTTCATTATAATCTATCTTTAATAGATATTCATCAGGAAAGTTATCTTGTATGGCTGATTCATTTAGAACTTGTAATTCAGGATTTTCAAGACGAGAAAGATGATCAGCGGCGAGATTTTCTGCCCCCTTTTTATCTCGGATTTCAATATCGAACTCTTGTAAGAGTAAGATCCAACGGATTAATCGTGATTTAGCATCTTGTTTCGAAAATAGATATCTAAGAGCAGAATGGTCAGTATAGACCACCGTTTTAGCTAGAACGAGATATGAACGAAATTTGTCAAAAGCAAAGACAATAGCAAGGAGTTCTTTTTCAGTAGTTGTGTAATTTTTTTGTGCTCCTTGTAACATCTTACTAGCGTAATAAATAGGTTGAAATTGTTTTTCAATCCTTTGTCCTAAAACGGCTCCCATTGCAAAATCACTTGCATCGCATATAAGTTCAAACGGTAGATTCCAATTTGGAGTTATCATGATTGGCGCATTAGTAAGTTTTTCTTTAAGAATATTAAAAGATTTGATGCATTCACCTGAAAAGATGAATGGAGCATCCTTTTCTAGGAGTTTATTTATAGGTGTGGCAATTTTAGAAAAATCTTTTATGAAACGTCGGTAAAAACCGGCATGCCCTAGAAAACTCCTAACTCCTCTAACATTGGTGGGATGTGGAAGTTTAGCAATTACATCTACTTTAGCTCTATCCACTTCAATTCCTTCCTTTGAAATTTTATGACCAAGAACGATGCCTTCTTTAACCATGAAATGGCATTTCTCCCAATTAAGAACTAGATTTGATTGTTCGCATCTAATAAGCATTTGTTCAAGATTAACTAGACATGATTCAAATGTATCACCGAAAACTAAAAAGTCATCCATGAAAACTTCCATGCATTCTTCTATCATGTCGTGAAAAATTGCCATCATGCACCTTTGAAAGGTTGCAGGGGCGTTGCAAAGTCCAAATGACATGCGTTTGTAAGCAAAAGTACCATAAGGGCACGTGAATGTGGTTTTCTCTTGGTCCTCGGGTGCTATTGGAATTTGAAAATATTCAGAAAAACCATCAAGAAAACAATAGTAACTATTTCCGGCTAATCTTTCCAACATTTGATCAATGAAAGGTAAGGGAAAGTGATCTTTTCTGGTGGAGTCATTTAATTTTCTATAATCAATACAAACACGCCATCCTGTTACAGTCCTAGTAGGAATAAGCTCATTTTTTCATTTGTGATGACAGTCATGCCACTCTTCTTAGGTACGCATTGAACTGGGCTTACCCATGGACTATCAGAGATTGGATAAATTAAACTTGCATCTAGCAGTTTAATAATTTCTTTCTTAACAACATCTTGCATATTAGGATTTAGTCTTCGTTGGCGTTACACATACGTTTTATGACCTTCTTCCATAAGGATTTTATGTGTACAATACGAATGACTTATTCTTTTAATATCATGAATCTTCCATGCAATAGCTGGTTTATGAGCTTTTAGCACAGAAATGAGTTGAGATTTTTCATTTTCAGTAAGAGAAGACGATATTATTACAGGTAATTCAGATTCACCATGTAAATAAGCATATTCCAAATGGTTTGGAAGTGGCTTTAACTCTAATGTCGGTGGTTCTTCTATCGATGATTTGTATCGATATATGTCTTCCTCTTTTAGCATTTGAATTTCTTCTGTTGTTGGTTCATATCCATTAGCCATAAGTGCGGCTAACATTTCAGTTTCATCAATTGGTTCAGTTCCTTCTCCTAAAGAACATTCTCCCGTTCCTTGTAATTCTGGAAATTCTTCTAACAATTCTGCATGTGAATCTATAGTTTGAATATCATAACATGTATCATCTGCAGATTGCGGTTGTTGCATGGCTCTATCCACAGAAAAGGTAACACTCTCGTCCTCAATACTTAGGGTCAGTTTCTTACCGAACACGTCTATTATTGCTTTAGCCATGTTTAAGAATGGTCTTCCTAATATGAGAGGAACTCGAGAATCTTCTTCCATGTCCAAAATAACAAAATCTACTGGAAATACTAAAGTACCAGCTTTAACTAGCATGTTTTTCATTATCCCTCTAGGATATTTTACTGATCGATCGGCTAGTTGTATGCTTATTCGTGTTGATTTCAATTCTCCAAGGTCTAGTTTAGCGTATAGTGAATACGGCATTAGATTTATACTAGCACCTAAATCTGCCAATGCTTCTATTGAACTAAGACTACCCAGAAAACATGGAATTGTGAAACTTCCTGGATCTGAAAGTTTTTCTGGTATCTTATTCAATAGTACTGCAGAACAATTTGCATTCATAGTAACAGCGGAGAGTTCTTCCATTTTCTTTCTATTTGTGATTAGATCTTTTAAGAATTTGGCATATCTAGGAATTCCTGAAATTACATCAATGAAAGGAATATTTACATTTATTTGTTTAAACATATCCAAGAATTTGGATTGCTCGGCTTCAAGTCTTTCTTTTCTCATTTTACTCAGGTAAGGAAGTGGTGGTTGGTATGGTTTAACATAAGGTTTAGCCTTAACTGTGTTATCTTCATTAACCTTTTCAACTACCGGTTCTGTTTTCTTATTTTGATCAGGTTGTGGTTCGTGTGGAGTAGGAATAGAGTCATCAGAAATTACAGGCATTCCAGGTGGTTTAAGTGTAATACCACTTCTTGTGGTAATGACTTTAGCTGTTTCATTCCGGGGGTTAGCATTTGTATCACTAGGTAAACTTCCTGGTTTTCTTTCACCTATTAACCTTGCGAGGTTACTTACTTCTTGTTCCAAATTTTGAATAGAAGCTTGTTGATTTCTAAATGCTTGAGCATTTTGTTCATTGGATTGTTTCTGAGATGTGAAAAACTGCGTTTGAGATTCAACTAGCTTCGACATCATGTCTTCTAAATTTGGCTTTTTATCATCAGTTTGTGGTGGTTTATTTTGAAAAATAGGTCTTTGCTGATTGTAAGTATTATTGGATACTTGTTGATTGCTAGGACCTTGTTGGTTGTTGTATGGAACATTTCGGTTATAATTCTGGTTTTGATTGTAGATTGGTCTTGGCGGTTGATAATTATTCTGATAATTATTTCCAGGCCTTTGGTTAATGTATGAAACATTCTCTCTTTGTTCCATTGTTTGTTCAATACTGAGACAATCTTTTATCAAATGTGGTCCTCCACACTGCTCACAACTAATTCGTATTGAGTGAATATCTTTAGTCATCTTTTTCATTCGTCTCTCGACAACATCTATCTTTGCGGAAATGGAATCAAAGTCATAGCTAGAATCGGCTCTAGCTGCTTTAGATGATCTAACGATATCTTTTTCTTGATGCCAATCATGTGAGTGGGAAGCAGTGTTATCAATAATTTTGTAAGCTTCAGTTGCGGTTTTCTTCATAATGGAACCACCAGCTGCTATATCGATGTCTTTTCTTGTAGTGATGTCACATCCTTGGTAGAATATTTGTACTATTTGATAAGTGTCTAAACCATGTTGCGGACATCCTCTTAACAACTTTCCAAATCTTGTCCATGCCTCATATAGAGTTTCATTTGGCTTTTGTGTGAACGTAACAATTTCTCCTTGAAGTCTTACGGCTTTAGATGCCGGAAAGAATTGTTTAAGAAAATTTTCAACTAAGACATCCCATGTATCAATCGCCCCTTCAGGTAACGATTCCAACCAATCTTTGGCTTCTCCCTTTAAAGTCCAGGGAAATAACATGAGATATATCTGTTCATCCTCCACTTCTCTTATTTTGAATAAAGTACAAATCCTATTAAAGGTACGAAGATGTTCGTTTGGATCTTCCTTCGGTGCACCACTAAATTAGCATTGATTAGTTACCATGTGTAGCATTTGTCCTTTGATTTCATAATCTGGGGCATTAATGTCTGGTTGAGTAATTGCATGACCTTGTCCAGTGCTTTTAGCTCTCATTCGGTCTTCCATACTTAGAGGTTTCAGATTTTCCATGATTGAATTTGTTGAATCTGAATCACTAGAGGATTCTGATTTAATGTTTTGTTCCTTGACAATCTCTGGTTGAATGATTGGTGGTTCCGGAGGAAAGATTAATGGTTCAGGATCTCTGAATTGCCCCTGAATATCCTCCGGATTCTCAATTGTGAGGTCTGGTTCAAAAAATGGATTATCGGAAATTTGAATTGGAGTACTTGGTCGACTTGATGACGATTCTAAAGAAAAATCAACGACAACAATATTGGCTAGATATTTTGATCGAGTTACAGGTGGTGAACGTATAAAAGGTGGTGAACGTTTTGCTCGGTGCATTCACTGAATATCCTATTAGTTATAAAAATAAAAATTATATAAGTTATCAAATTAATAGACTTTTCTGATTTTGCCCACGTTTCAAATAGCCAATAGATGCAGCAGGTATCCAGGACCCTTTAAATATGAAGCCCACAACTCGCCACTAACAAATCCAACTATTACTACGAACCAGAAAATTTTGGATGTCTATCAATTTAACCACTTAAAATAATTTTTCGCCGAATTTTAAAAAATTTTTAGAGAAGAAATAGAAAAAAATCTAAGTCCTAAAAACTAGACCGTCGAGAAATAAGAAAGAAAAAGAGTGCATCGAAAAACGTCGAAAAATAAAAGATCGAAAAAAATAATAAAAAGAAAACGTAGCGCGTCGAAACTTAAAAGTCTAAAAACTAAGAATAAAAAATTGCGTCTAAAAGTATTAAAGCTTAAAAGGAATTCTATATCCAAAACGGCAATAACAAAGTACTAAAATCTTAAAACGGCGTCGCAAAATTCTAAAGCACCTAAATTTTAGTCTAAAGAAAAAGCACTTAAGGGATTTTGCGGCAAAACCTTAAAATCTAGAAATAAAAAGAATTGCGGCAAATACTAGTCTTAAAATTAATTACGAATTATAAAAATACAAATTACGAATTACGATTAAAAAGATATAAAAATAAAAAGAAACTTAGAGTTTATAAAAAAATACAATTTTTATAATAATATTATTTTTATATTTTTATTTTATAAAAGTATTAGTTTTATAATTAATAAAACTAAATATAACTTAAAATACAAAAATAATAAAACTAAAATTAATTAAATAAATAACTAACCCTAATTAGGGTTTATAATAATAATAATTAAAATATACTCCGTAATTAATGCAGTAGGTCAGAGGTATCAGGCATGTCAGGTTACCTCATGTGATCGCATGAGGTTTCCTTGTTAATTCCATGCGGTCGCATGGTTCGTGGATCCAGGCCAGAAATTTGGCCGCTACAGTATTGTGGCCCGATTCTTTTACTTATTTTGTTTTTTATGTTTTATATTTATATAAAATATTTATATAAATTAAATAAAAACTTATATTTTTACAAACTAAAAATAGAAATAGAAATATTTATAATTTATATATTGTGAACAATTCTTAAAAATATATATATTTTGTTTTTCTTTTTATATTTTTGTATTTTTTTATTTAAAACGTATTTTTACAAAAGTGTATTTTTACAAAATTAAACTAAGACTTAATAAAAATCTTTTTTTTATATATAGCGTTTCGCTTCCGGTGTTTAAGCAAAGTCCCCGGCAGCGGCGCCAAAAATACTTGATGTGCGTAGAGGTGTATACGAAATAGTTATATTTTTACAAGGAAATACTATTAAATACGATACAATTTTACACAAGTTATTTATTTATTTATAGAGTGGAAATACCTAAACCTTGCTACAACACTTATAGGCAGTGTACCTAATCGTACAGTAGTATAGTTTTTAGTAAGTCCGGTTCATCCACAGGGAACTAGCCAAGTTTAACGCTATATTTTTTAAAACTATATTTGTATAAATATATATATATATATATAAATATAAGTAGTATTATTATTATTAAAAGGGGGTTTTTACCGTTTAATGACCGGTTTGTCGATTTTAAAACTTAAGTCGCAGTTAAAACCTAATGTAAAATATTAAAAATAAATATAACTTAATTTTAAGCGTAAAGTAAATAACGATAATGAAATTGCGATAAATAATAGTGCGCTAAATAAAATGACGATAAATAAAATTGCGATAATTAAAAAGTACGATAATTAAAATGACAATAAATTAAAGTGCGATAATTAAAAGTGCAATTAAATATGAAATAAAGGAATTATGCTTATTTAAACTTCCGTAATCATGATGTTTGATGTGTTGATTTTAGTTTATTACCATGGGTTAATTGTCCTTTGTCCTGGATTATTCAATATGTCCATCTGGTTTTTGTCCATAACAGTCCATCAGTCATAAATATAAAGTGCGAGTGTCCTCGTCAAATTATCCTTATATCTGAAGTCAAATATTCAAACTAATTGGGGACTTAAACTATAATTACACCAATTTTCCTTGTATGTAATTCACCCCTGTTTTAATAAGTCCATTGACTATTAATCCATTCCCGTGTTCGGTTAAATGAACGATTATTAGTACTTATAAATATCCCGCCCATAATGTCCGATCGAGTGTATATGGTTATTTATAGGTACATCCAATTGTAAATCTTTATATTAAATTAACAAACTATCATTTTGTAGTGACCCAAACTTTTCCATGTTTAAATATATTAATTGAGATTGATATTTACATGATTAAATGTTTCCAACATGTTAAGCAATCAAACTTGTTAAGACTTGATTAATTGAAATATGTTTCATATAGACAATTGACCACCCAAGTTGACCGGCGATTCACGAACGTTAAAACTTGTAAAAACGACATGACGATATATATATGGATATACACATGGTTAAAATGAGATTATGATAAGTAAGTATCTCCATAAGTATATTAACAATGAGTTATATACATATAAACAAGACTACTAACTTAAGGATTTCGAAACGAGACATATATGTAACGATTATCGTTGTAACGACATTTAAATGTATATATATCATATTAAGATATATTAATATATCATAATATCATGATAATATAATAAGTTAACATCTCATTAGATATAATAAACAATGGGTTAACAACATTAATTGAGATCGTTAACTTAAAGGTTTCAAAACAACACTTACATGTAACGACTAACGATGACTTAATGACTCAGTTAAAATGTATATACATGTAATGTATTTAGATGTATTAAAATACTTTTGGAAGACTTCAAGACATATATCAAAACACTCATACTTAACGAAAATGGTTACAGTTACTTTCCCATTCTTTTCTTTCATCAAGAATTCTAGTCGTATTCTTACCCGTATTATACACAGCTTCAAAACGTACTTCCTATGGGTATATACCAATAGGAACTAGCATGGGATTCCACTCTTGATTATGTCATGTATGACTAATCAATTTTAACTTCTACCATGAGCTAGTCAACTAACTAGAACTCCTTTTAACCCCACTCACCACTCACCAATTACCACTCATCATTCACTCCATTTCACTTCCAATTCTCTTTCTAATTCTCTCTCAACACACACACACTATTATGAACGTATTTTTCCAGTAGTTAATCATCATCTTCATCAAAAATCACTTCAAGAATCAAGCTATAATCATCATAGGAAGAACACTTCAAGAACACTTCAAAAATCCCTTCAAGTTTACTAATTTACTTCCAAGCTTTCTAATCCATTCCAAGTAATCATCTAAGATCAAGAAACCTTTGTTATATACAGTAGGTTATCTTTCTTATTCAAGGTAATATTCATATTCAAACTTTGATTCAATTTCTATAACTATAAACTATCTTAATTCGAGTAAAAATCTTACTTGAACTTGTTTTTGTGTCATGATCCTACTTCAAGAACTTTCAAGCCATCCAAGATCCTTTGAAGCTAGATCATTTCTTGTCACTTCCAGTAGGTTTACCTACTAAACTTGAGGTAGTAATGATGTTCATAACATCATTCGATTCATATATATAAAACAATCTTATTCGAAGGTTTAAACTCGTAATCACTAGAACATAGTTTAGTTAATTCTAAACTTGTTCGCAAACAAAAGTTAATCCTTCTAACTTGACTTTTAAAATTAACTAAACACATGTTCTATATCTATATGATATGCTAACTTAATGATTTAAAACCTGGAAACACGAAAAACACCGTAAAACCGGATTTACGCTGTCGTAGTAACACCGCGGGCTGTTTTGGGTTAGTTAATTAAAAACTATGATAAACTTTGATTTAAAAGTTGTTATTCTGATAAAATGATTTTTATTATGAACATGAAACTATATCCAAAAATTATGGTTAAACTCAAAGTGGAAGTATGTTTTCTAAAATGGTCATCTAGACGTCGTTCTTTCGACTGAAATGACTACCTTTACAAAAACGACTTGTAACTTATTTTTCCGACTATAAACCTATACTTTTTCTGTTTAGATTCATAAAATAGAGTTCAATATGAAACCATAGCAATTTGATTCACTCAAAACGGATTTAAAATGAAGAAGTTATGGGTAAAACAAGATTGGATAATTTTTCTCATTTTAGCTACGTGAAAATTGGTAACAAATCTATTCCAACCATAACTTAATCAACTTGTATTGTATATTATGTAATCTTGAGATACCATAGACACGTATACAATGTTTTGACCTATCATGTCGACACATCTATATATATTTCGGAACAACCATAGACACTCTATATGTGAATGTTGGAGTTAGCTATACAGGGTTGAGGTTGATTCCAAAATATATATAGTTTGAGTTGTGATCAATACTGAGATACGTATACACTGGGTCGTGGATTGATTCAAGATAATATTTATCGATTTATTTCTGTACATCTAACTGTGGACAACTAGTTGTAGGTTACTAACGAGGACAGCTGACTTAATAAACTTAAAACATCAAAATATATTAAAAGTGTTGTAAATATATTTTGAACATACTTTAATATATATGTATATATTGTTATAGGTTCGTGAATCAACAGTGGCCAAGTCTTACTTCTCGACGAAGTAAAAATCTGTGAAAGTGAGTTATAGTCCCACTTTTAAAATCTAATATTTTTGGGATGAGAATACATGCAGGTTTTATAAATGATTTACAAAATAGACACAAGTACGTGAAACTACATTCTATGGTTGAATTATCGAAATCGAATATGCCCCTTTTTATTAAGTCTGGTAATCTAAGAATTAGGGAACAGACACCCTAATTGACGCGAATCCTAAAGATAGATCTATTGGGCCTAACAAACCCCATCCAAAGTACCGGATGCTTTAGTACTTCAAAATGTATATCATATCCGAAGGGTGTCCCGGAATGATGGGGATATTCTTATATATATGCATCTTGTTAATGTCGGTTACCAGGTGTTCACCATATGAATGATTTTTATCTCTATGTATGGGATGTGTATTGAAATATGAAATCTTGTGGTCTATTGTTACGATTTGATATATATAGGTTAAACCTATAACTCACCAACATTTTTGTTGACGTTTAAAGCATGTTTATTCTCAGGTGAATATTAAGAGCTTCCGCTGTTGCATACTAAAATAAGGACAAGAATTGGTGTCCATGTCTGTATGATATTGTGTAAAAACTGCATTCAAGAAACTGATTTCGATGTAACATATTTGTATTGTAAACCATTATGTAATGGTCGTGTGTAAAAGGATATTTTAGATTATCATTATTTGATAATCTACGTAAAGCTTTTTAAACCTTCATTTATAAAATAAAGGTTATGGTTTGTTTTAAAAATGAATGCAGTCTTTGAAAAACGTCTCATATAGAGGTCAAAACCTCGCAACGAAATCAATTAATATGGAACGTTTTTAATCAATAAGAACGGGACATTTCAGTTGGTATCAGAGCGTTGGTCTTAGAGAACCAGAATTTTGCATTAGTGTGTCTTATCGAGTTTGTTAGGATGCATTAGTGAGTCTGGACTTCGACCGTGTTTACTTGAAAAATGATTGCTTAACAAATTTTGTTGGAAACTATATATTTTTAACATGTGAATATTATGTGATATATTAATCTCTTAACGCGTTTGATATTATGTGATAGATGTCTACCTCTAGAACAAGTCCCATTGACTCACCTAATAATAATGAAGAGTCAAATGTAAATTGGAATGATTCGTGGACTGATTCACAAGTTCCCGAAGAGGAACCGGAAGAAGAGTCGGAACCAGAAGAAGAATCGGAACTGGAAGAAGAATCGGAACCGGATGAAGAAATAGAACCGGTGGGGGAAATAATAAAACGGTTAAGTAAAAGAAAATCCTTAACCAACTGACCAAGGTTAATTATGGTCAATGGTGTTTCCGCTAAGGAAGCAAAATATTGGGAGGATTACCAATTCTCCGATGAATCGGATTCTGACGAGAATTCCGATGATGTTATAGAAATTACCCCAACTGAATTTAAAAAGGCAAAAGAAAATAATAAGGGAAAGGGCATAAAAATAGAGAAATCTAATTCCAACCCCGATGAACTTTATATGTATCGTCAACCCCCGAAGTCCTTAAGTTGTAACAATGACCCGGGAACCTTTAAACCACCAGGTTTTTCTAAACCAATGTGGAGAACGACGGCTCGTATTAGGGGAACATCATATATCCCTAGAAACTTAGCAAAACGAACCAAAACCGAAGAAGAAGAAGAAACAAGCGAGTCGGAATAAGATAGTTGTATTCGTGTGGTGTAATATATGTAATATAGTGTGCTTATGCTTTATGATATATGTAAAAATTGCTTGTATTAATAAGTATTTTTTTTTATGAATCTAACTCTTGTCTATTTTACAGTATAAAAACACAAAATGGATAGACAACCCAATATTTTAAGAGACCTACCCGGAGACATGATTGATGAAATCTTGTCTAGAGTCGGTCAGAATTCTTCGGCACAACTATTTAAGGCGAGATCAGTTTGTAAGACATTCGAAGAACGTTCCAAGAATGCCTTGGTTTATAAAAGGCTTTTGTTCGAAAGATGGGGGATATCACATTGGGAAATCCATAAGTTACGATGTGTTTACTTTGACGCATATATTGCGGGGAACCCAAATGCTATTTTACGCAATGGGTTAAGAAATTATTTTGACTCAATATATCCGAATATTGGACTTCGTGATTTAGAAAAAGCGGCTAACATGCAACATAAAGAAGCATGTTATACTTACGGATTAGTAATGTTCGCTTCTCACCAAAGTGAGAACAAGAACATCGGCCTACAACTATTAAACAAAACGTTCCCACAAGTGACGGAGTCGGTAATTGGGGTAAGAAATGAGGTTTTTAGATTGTTACGGGACTGTTGGACATTACGTAACCCTCGTCCCTTTGACGACGTTACAACACGCTGTCTTATCAACGGCCATAACGGTTATGTTCCACAAGACCAAGGATGGGAAGTAGTCCTAGTAAAACCAGAATGCATGACTTGTTTCTGGACGTATGAATTACGTGTCTTTATTGCCTTTGCTGAACGACTTGTGTACTAGCTAGAATTATCTTCACAACTATCTTGTATCAAAGTTATTGTGTGCTATATTTCATGCTTTATGTAAAATAAGCGGTATTGTAAGTTTGTAAAATATTGTATAAAAGTTTGAACGCGAAATATTATTATAATCAGTTTTTCATATAGAATTGTAGTAGTTGAATTGTATATTAGCTACTAAGTATGAACTTAACGGGTAGGTACTACCCGAATTTAAACTTATAAAATGCTAATATGAAGAAAAAGCTTTTATAAATGAGTTCATATTATGCTACGAAATACTATTAACTACTCTTAATATTCTGTATGATTAACTTGTTCCATTTGACTATTTTGAAGGAAATGGCACCGACTACTCGACACACCGTAAATATGAATGAAGAGGAATTCCGTACTTTTCTAGCTTCAAACATAGCTGCAGTACTGGCTGCGCTACATACCAACAATAACCTTGGATCTAGCAGTACAGGAAATTGTGTAGGATGCACCTACAAAGAATTCACTGCCTGCAAACCTTTGGAATTTGATGGAACCGAAGGACCGATCGGATTGAAACGGTGGACCGAGAAGGTCGAATCGGTGTTTGCCATAAGTAAGTGTACTGAAGAGGACAAAGTAAAGTACGCTACGCATACCTTCACAGGTTCTGCGTTAACATGGTGGAATACCTATCTAGAGCAAGTGGGACAAGACGATGCGTACGCACTACCGTGGTCAGCATTCAAGCACTTGATGAACGAGAAGTACCGTCCCAGAACCGAGGTCAATAAGCTCAAGACAGAACTTAGAGGGTTACAAACCCAAGGATTTGATATTACCACGTACGAAAGACGATTCACAGAATTGTGCCTATTGTGTCCGGGAGCATTCGAAGATGAGGAAGAGAAGATCGACGCGTTTGTGAAAGGATTTCCGGAAAGAATCCAAGAAGATATAAGTTCACATGAGCCCGCCTCCATACAACAGGCATGTAGAATGGCTCACAAACTAGTGAACCAGATTGAAGAAAGAATTAAAGAACAGACTGCTGAAGAGGCCAATGTGAAGCAAGTCAAAAGAAAGTGGGAGGAAAACGGTGATAAGAATCACCAATACAACAACAACAGCAATTACAACAATAATCGCAACAATTATCCCAACAATCGCAACATCAATCGCAACTACAACAAACGGCCCAACAACAACAACAACAATAACAACAACAACAACAACAACAACAACAACAACAACAACAACAACAACAACAACAACAACAACAACAACAACAACAACAACAACAACTACTACTACTACTACTACTACTACTACAACAATCATCCCAACAACAATAATAACCGCAACAACAACAACAATCAGAAGCAGCTATGCCAAAGGTGTGAAAAGTATCACTCGGGGTTCTGCACCAAATTTTGCAACAAGTGTAAAAGAAACGGTCATAGCGCGGCGAAGTGTGAGGTCTACGGACCAGGGGTTAATAGAACGAAAGGAACAAATGGTGTCGGAACGAGTAATGGCGGAGCAAGTAGTGTCGGAGCAAGTTATGCCAATGTAGTTTGTTATAAATGTGGAAAACCGGGCCACATTATTAGAAATTGCCCGAACCAGGAGAACACGAATGGACAAGGCCACAGAAGAGTTTTTAATATTAATGCGGCAGAGGCACAGGAAGACCCGGAGCTTGTTACGGGTACGTTTCTTATTGACAATAAATCTGCTTACGTTTTATTTGATTCGGGTGCGGATAGAAGCTATATGAGTAGAGAGTTTTGTGCTACATTAAGTTGTCCATTGACGCCTTTGGATAGTAAATTTTTACTCGAATTAGCAAATGGTAAATTAATTTCAGTAGATAATATATGTCGGAATCGAGAAATTAAACTGGTTAGCGAAACATTTAAGATTGACTTGATACCAGTAGAGTTAGGGAGTTTTGATGTGATCATCGGTATGGACTGGTTGAAAGAAGTGAAAGCAGAGATCGTTTGTTACAAAAATGCAATTCGCATTATACGAGAAAAAGGAAAACCCTTAATGGTGTACGGAGAAAAGGGCAACACGAAGCTACATCTTATTAGTAATTTGAAGGCATAAAAACTAATAAGAAAAGGTTGCTATGCTGTTCTAGCACACGTCGAGAAAGTACAAACTGAAGAAAAGAGCATCAATGATGTTCCCGTCGCAAAAGAATTTCCCGATGTATTTCCGAAAGAATTACCGGGATTACCCCCACATCGATCCGTTGAATTTTAAATAGATCTTGTACCAGGAGCTGCACCAATAGCTTGTGCTCCTTACAGACTCGCACCCAGCGAGATGAAAGAACTGCAAAGCCAATTACAAGAACTTTTAGAGCATGGTTTCATTCGACCAAGCACATAACCGTGGGGAGCTCCTGTTTTGTTTGTCAAGAAGAAAGATGGTACATTCAGGTTGTGTATCGACTACCAAGAGTTGAACAAACTTACCATCAAGAACCGCTACCCACTACCGAGAATCGACGACTTATTTGATCAACTACAAGGCTCGTCTGTTTATTCAAAGATTGACTTACGTTCCGGGTATCATCAAATGCGGGTGAAAGAAGATGATATTCCAAAGACTGCTTTCAGAACATGTTACGGTCATTACGAGTTTATGGTCATGCCATTTGGTTTAACTAATGCGCCAGCTTTGTTCATGGACCTTATGAACCGAGTGTGTGGACCATACCTTGACAAGTTTGTCATTGTTTTCATTGATGACATACTTATTTACTCAAAGAATGACCAAGAACACGGTGAACATTTGAGAAAGGTGTTAGAAGTATTGAGGAAGGAAGAATTGTACGCTAAATTTTCAAAGTGTGCATTTTGGTTGGAAGAAGTTCAATTCCTCGGTCACATAGTGAACAAAAAAGGTATTAAGGTGGATCCGGCAAAGATAGAAACTGTTGAAAAGTGGGAAACCCCGAAAACTCCGAAACACATACGCCAGTTTTTAGGACTAGCTGGTTACTACAGAAGGTTCATCCAAGACTTTTCCAGAATAGCAAAACCCTTGACTGCATTAACGCATAAAGGGAAGAAATTTGAATGGAAGGATGAACAAGAGAAAGCGTTTCAGTTATTGAAGAAAAAGCTAACTACGGCACCTATATTGTCATTGCCTGAAGGGAATGATGATTTTGTGATTTATTGTGACGCATCAAAGCAAGGTCTCGGTTGTGTATTAATGCAACGAACGAAGGTGATTGCTTATGCGTCTAGACAATTGAAGATTCACGAGCAAAATTATACGACGCATGATTTGGAATTAGGCGCGGTTGTTTTTGCATTAAAGACTTGGAGGCACTACTTATATGGGGTCAAAAGTATTATATATACCCACCATAAAAGTCTTCAACACATATTTAATCAGAAACAACTGAATATGAGGAAGCGTAGGTGGATTGAATTGTTGAATGATTACGACTTTGAGATTCGTTACCACCCGGGGAAGGCAAATGTGGTAGCCGATGCCTTGAGCAGGAAGGATAGAGAACCCATTCGAGTAAAATCTATGAATATAATGATTCATAATAGCCTTACTACTCAAATAAAGGAGGCGCAACAAGGAGTTTTAAAAGAAGGAAATTTAAAGGATGAAATACCCAAAGGATCGGAGCAGCATCTTAATATTCGGGAAGACGGAATCCGGTATAGGGCTGAAAGGATTTGGGTACCAAAATTTGGAGATATGAGAGAAATGGTACTTAGAGAAGCTCATAAAACCAGATACTCAATACATCCTGGAACGGGGAAGATGTACAAGGATCTCAAGAAACATTTTTGGTGGCTGGGTATGAAAGCCGATGTTGCTAAATACGTAGGAGAATGTTTGACGTGTTCTAAGGTCAAAGCTGAGCATCAGAAACCATCAGGTCTACTTCAACAACCCGAAATCCCAGAATGGAAATGGGAAAACATTACCATGGATTTCATCACTAAATTGCCAAGGACTGCAAGTGGTTTTGATACTATTTGGGTAATAGTTGATCGTCTCACCAAATCAGCACACTTCCTGCCAATAAGAGAAGATGACAAGATGGAGAAGTTAGCACGACTGTATTTGAAGGAAGTCGTCTCCAGACATGGAATACCAATCTCTATTATCTCTGATAGGGATGGCAGATTTATTTCAAGATTCTGGCAGACATTACAGCAAGCATTAGGAACTCGTCTAGACATGAGTACTGCCTATCATCCAAAAACTGATGGGCAGAGCGAAAGGACAATACAAACGCTTGAAGACATGCTACGAGCATGTGTTATTGATTTCGGAAACAGTTAGGATCGACATCTACCGTTAGCAGAATTTTCCTACAACAACAGCTACCATTCAAGCATTGAGATGGCGCCGTTTGAAGCACTTTATGGTAGAAAGTGCAGGTCTCCGATTTGTTGGAGTGAAGTGGGGGATAGACAGATTACGGGTCCGGAGATTATACAAGAAACTACCGAGAAGATCATCCAAATTCAACAACGGTTAAAAACCGCCCAAAGTCGACAAAAGAGCTACGCTGACATTAAAAGAAAAGATATAGAAGTTGAAATTGGAGAGATGGTCATGCTTAAAGTTGCACCTTGGAAAGGCGTTGTTCGATTTGGTAAACGAGGGAAATTAAATCCAAGGTATATTGGACCATTCAAGATTATTGATCGTGTCGGACCAGTAGCTTACCGACTTGAGTTACCTCAACAACTCGCGGCTGTACATAACACTTTCCACGTCTTGAATTTGAAGAAATGTTTTGCTAAAGAAGATCTCACTATTCCGTTAGATGAAATCCAAATCAACGAAAAACTCCAATTCATCGAAGAACCCGTCGAAATAATGGATCGTGAGGTTAAAAGACTTAAGCAAAACAAGATACCAATTGTTAAGGTTCGATGGAATGCTCGTAGAGGACCCGAGTTCACCTGGGAGCATGAAGATCAGATGAAGAAGAAATACACACATCTATTTCCAGAAGATTCGTCAACACCTTCAACAGCTTAAAATTTCAGGACGAAATTTATTTAACGGGTAGGTACTGTAGTGACCCGAACTTTTCCATGTTTATATATATATTAATTGAGATTGATATTTACATGATTAAATGTTTCCAACATGTTAAGCAATCAAACTTGTTAAGACTTGATTAATTGAAATATGTTTCATATAGACAATTGACCACCCAAGTTGACCGGCGATTCACGAACGTTAAAACTTGTAAAAACGACATGACGATATATATATGGATATACATATGGTTAACATGAGATTATGATAAGTAAGTATCTCCATAAGTATATTACCAATGAGTTATATACATATAAACAAGACTACTAACTTAAGGATTTCGAAACGAGACATATATGTAACGATTATCGTTGTAACGACATTTAAATGTATATATATCATATTAAGATATATTAATATATCATAATATCATGATAATATAATAATTTAACATCTCATTAGATATAATAAACAATGGGTTAACAACATTAATTGAGATCATTAACTTAAAGGTTTCAAAACAACACTTACATGTAACGACTAACGATGACTTAACGACTCAGTTAAAATGTATATACATGTAGTGTATTTAGATGTATTAAAATACTTTTGGAAGACTTCAAGACATATATCAAAACACTCATACTTAACGAAAATGGTTACAGTTACTTTCCCATTCTTTTCTTTCATCAAGAATTCTAGTCGTATTATTACCCGTATTATACACAGCTTCAAAACGTACTTACTATGGGTATATACCAATAGGAACTAGCATGGGATTCCACTCTTGATTATTTCATGTATGACTAATCAATTTTAACTTCTACCATGAGCTAGTCAACTAACTAGAACTCCTTTTAACCCCACTCACCACTCACCAATTACCACTCATCATTCACTCCATTTCACTTCCAATTCTCTTTCTAATTCACTCTCAACACACACACACTATTATGAACATATTTTTCCAGTAGTTAATCATCATCTTCATCAAAAATCACTTCAAGAATCAAGCTATAATCATCATAGGAAGAACACTTCAAGAACACTTCAAAAATCCCTTCAAGTTTACTAATTTACTTCCAAGCTTTCTAATCCATTCCAAGTAATCATCTAAGATCAAGAAACCTTTGTTATATACAGTAGGTTATCTTTCTTATTCAAGGTAATATTCATATTCAAACTTTGATTCAATTTCTATAACTATAAACTATCTTAATTCGAGTAAAAATCTTACTTGAACTTGTTTTTGTGTCATGATCCTACTTCAAGAACTTTCAAGCCATCCAAGATCCTTTGAAGCTAGATCATTTCTTGTCACTTCCAGTAGGTTTACCTACTAAACTTGAGGTAGTAATGATGTTCATAACATCATTCTATTCATATATATAAAACTATCTTATTCGAAGGTTTAAACTCGTAATCACTAGAACATAGTTTAGTTAATTCTAAACTTGTTCGCAAACAAAAGTTAATCCTTCTAACTTGACTTTTAAAATTAACTAAACACATGTTCTATATCTATATGATATGCTAACTTAATGATTTAAAACCTGGAAACACGAAAAACACCGTAAAACCGGATTTACGCCGTCGTAGTAACACCGCGGGCTGTTTTGGGTTAGTTAATTAAAAACTATGATAAACTTTGATTTAAAAGTTGTTATTCTGAGAAAATTATTTTTATTATGAACATGAAACTATATCCAAAAATTATGGTTAAACTCAAAGTGGAAGTATGTTTTCTAAAATGGTCATCTAGACGTCGTTCTTTCGACTGAAATGACTACCTTTACAAAAACGACTTGTAACTTATTTTTCTGACTATAAACCTATACTTTTTCTGTTTAGATTCATAAAATAGAGTTCAATATGAAACCATAGCAATTTGATTCACTCAAAACGGATTTAAAATGAAGAAGTTATGGGTAAAACAAGATTGGATAATTTTTCTCATTTTAGCTACGTGAAAATTGGTAACAAATCTATTCCAACCATAACTTAATCAACTTGTATTGTATATTATGTAATCTTGAGATACCATAGACACGTATACAATGTTTCGACCTATCATGTCGACACATCTATATATATTTCGGAACAACCATAGACACTCTATATGTGAATGTTGGAGTTAGCTATACAGGGTTGAGGTTGATTCCAAAATATATATAGTTTGAGTTGTGATCAATACTGAGATACGTATACACTGGGTCGTGGATTGATTCAAGATAATATTTATCGATTTATTTCTGTACATCTAACTGTGGACAACTAGTTGTAGGTTACTAACGAGGACAGCTGACTTAATAAACTTAAAACATCAAAATATATTAAAAGTGTTGTAAATATATTTTGAACATACTTTAATATATATGTATATATTGTTATAGGTTCGTGAATCAACAGTGGCCAAGTCTTACTTCTCGACGAAGTAAAAATCTGTGAAAGTGAGTTATAGTCCCACTTTTAAAATCTAATATTTTTGGGATGAGAATACATGCAGGTTTTATAAATGATTTACAAAATAGACACAAGTACGTGAAACTACATTCTATGGTTGAATTATCGAAATCGAATATGCCCCTTTTTATTAAGTCTGGTAATCTAAGAATTAGGGAACAGACACCCTAATTGACGCGAATCCTAAAGATAGATCTATTGGGCCTAACAAACCCCATCCAAAGTACCGGATGCTTTAGTACTTCGAAATTTATATCATATCCGAAGGGTGTCCCGGAATGATGGGGATATTCTTATATATATGCATCTTGTTAATGTCGGTTACCAGGTGTTCACCATATGAATGATTTTTATCTCTATGTATGGGATGTGTATTGAAATATGAAATCTTGTGGTCTATTGTTACGATTTGATATATATAGGTTAAACCTATAACTCACCAACATTTTTGTTGACGTTTAAAGCATGTTTATTCTCAGGTGAATATTAAGAGCTTCCGCTATTGCATACTAAAATAAGGACAAGATTTGGAGTCCATGTCTGTATGATATTGTGTAAAAACTGCATTCAAGAAACTGATTTCGATGTAACATATTTGTATTGTAAACCATTATGTAATGGTCGTGTGTAAAAGGATATTTTAGATTATCATTATTTGATAATCTACGTAAAGCTTTTTAAACCTTCATTTATAAAATAAAGGTTATGGTTTGTTTTAAAAATGAATGCAGTCTTTGAAAAACGTCTCATATAGAGGTCAAAACCTCGCAACGAAATCAATTAATATGGAACGTTTTTAATCAATAAGAACGGGACATTTCACATTTAATTAAACAAATATAAAGCCCATTAATAGCCCATAGTCTAATTTCCACGAGTGTCGTTCTTTTGTCCAAACCCCAATTATGGTACAAAGCCCAATTACCCAATTTTAATATTTAGCCCAACATCACGATTACTTCGGCATTAAATAAGCATAATAATAACTTAGCTACGAGACATTAATTTAAAAAGGTTGAACATAACTTACAATGATTAATAATAGCGTAGCGTTACACGGACAGAATTTTGACTTACACACTTCAAACATTCGCTAACATACCCTTATTATTATTAAATTAAAATTAAAATTATAATATATATATATATATATATATATATATATATATATATATATATATATATATATATATATATATATATATATATATATATATATATATATATATATATATATATATATATTACATTGAGAGATAGAGAAGAGAAAAAGATGTGTGATATTCGGTCGAAAACTGCGAAATTTATAGGATGTCACCAGATTTTTTGCTCCATGCGATCGCATGGATATTGTTCTTCTTGGCCATGCGATCTAATGGCCTGGGATTCCAGCTCACAAATGTTTGTTTTCTTCTTGCCGACGGTTTTATTAAATAATATAATATATATATAATTTTAACAATTAATTATATATTATATTATATTCATGTGCCTAGTTAACTTGTAATTATTAGTCCGTTGCATCAAGCGTTGAGAGTTGACTCTCGTCCCGGTTCCGGATTTTCGAACGTCCTTGCATACAATTTAATATCTTGTACTTTGCGTTTTGCGTCTTGTACTCTTGTAATTTCGAGACGTTTCTCATCAATAATTTGAACCTCTTGGATTGTACTTTGTACTTTTGAGCTTTTTAGTCGTTTGCGTCTTCAATTCGTCGAATATATCTTTTGTCTTCACCTTTTATTATATAAACGACTTGTAAATAGAACAATTGCAACTAAAAGCTTGACTTTCTTGAGGGATAATGCTATGAAATATATGTTCGTTTTTAGCATTATCATCTACAATCAAAATGTGATGAAGAAATTCATTCACAATGATTTAGGACAATTACGGAACAAGGTATTCGCTAAAGATTTCATCAGAAACCGAATCATCTGGATTCTTTATGTACAAATTTAGTCCTTGTGATTTGTCCTCAGTCTCCTTATGGTTTGCGCAATTCGTTTGTCAGTATCAAAACTTTTGAGATTTTTCAGTATGTCGCTCTTTATTATCAAACTTTTGACTGTTTAAACAGTCTTCAAATTTCGCTGCTTCATCAACTTTTTCAGAACTTAGATGTCTGATTCGTAAGCTAGAGGGCTTTTCAGGAATTTAGAGATTCCGAATTGAAATTCATTAGTCCAGAAGATATACGTTATATATAGATATATAACTGTTGACGTAGGAACGCTACGAAATTCGAGAATTAATGATTAATGCTTCCCGGTATTTGGTATGGCAACTATCATTACAAGATGTCGATGAGTACATGATAGGATTTCAATAAATAAGTATAGAAATTTTTCGGAGAGATTTAAGCCAAGGAGCAACGAGGTTGCTGGTACGTTTGTTGGTAATATTGCAGAATATAAAAGGTTTCCCGGTAACAATAACAATGGCAAATGTATATATCAAAGTTATAATAAGGTTGATTAGAACGAAAAGTCGAAGTTGACTTGTTAGAGCTGTGACAAAACTGACTATTGTGAAAAAGAATTGCAGTGTTATTTTCTGTAATAATAATGCCATAGGAGCTAGCACATATACGTGTTAAACCTTCACTTAGTTTTCGAGAGTTTTTCAGGTGCATAACTATATGCATAAATCTTTCCTTCTGTAGATGAACTGTGATTGGTTCATCCTCTCGATTGAGGTGTTTTCAAGAATTATGAAAGGTTTGAGCGCGGATTGTAATCGTCAAAATACAAATAAGGTTTAAGATAAAATCAAGTGGCAAACTTGAAGAAATGTTTAGTTTCATATGTTATAATCAATATTTTAATTCATTTTAATTGTCCAATGTTGGTAGTCCACAGTTAGTAGTCCACAGTTAGTAGTTCAATAATTCATATATAGTTTAATATATAATATTCGAATTAATTAATAAGTGTCGTGATCCATTGTATACATGTCTCAGACTCAATCACAACTCAAAGTATATATATTATTTGAGAATCAACCTCAACCCTGTATAGCTAACTCGAACATTACCGCATATAGAGTGTCTATGGTTATTTCAAATAATATATATAGATGATAGTGCTCCAAATGAACATATATTTAGGCACATTATCCTTCCATTATGTAAAGCTTTTAGTTGTAATTGTTCTATTTTTATGTAATATTCGTTTAAATAAATAAGTGCGAAGACAAAAGAAGAAAATGACGATTTAAAGACGCAAATGACCAAAAAGCTAAAAAGTACAAAGTACAATCCAAGTGGTTCGAAATATTGATGAGAAACGTCTCAAAGTTACAAAAGTACAAGTCGCAAAACGCAAAGTACAAGATATTAAATTATATGAAAGGACGTTCAAAAAATCAGAACCGGGACCTGAGCCGACTATCAACGCGTGACGCAACGGAGCTAAAATTACAAGTCAACTATGCACAAGAATATAATATAATATTTAAATAATTATATAAATTATTTATATATTATATATTATATTAAATAACGTCGAAAAACTAGCAAACAAACAATTCTGAGCTGGATTCCCAGGCCATACGATCGCATGGCCAGAAGACACAAATGCCATGCGATCGCATGGAGCAAAAAGGTTGGCCACATTGCTATAAAAGGCGCAGTTTCAGTCGAGTTTATGTACATCTTTTTCTCTTCTCTTCATCTGTAACATAAATATATATATTTATAATTTTAATTTTAATTTAAGTTTAATAATAATTGGGTTATTATAAGAAATGTTTTACGAGTTTTAAGTCGGAACTCTGTCCGGGTAACGCTACGAGATAAATAATCACTGTAAGCTATGTTCTTCCTTTTCAAATTAATGTCTCGTAACTAAGTTATTATTATGCTTATTTAAGCCAAAGTAATCGTGATGTTGGACTAAAAATTAAGATTGAGTTATTAGATTTTGTACCATAATTAAGGTTTGGACAAAAGACCAACACTTGTGGACATTGGACTATTGACTATTAATAGATAGGGGGTATTGTCTAATCGAATGACAACTCATTAGAACCTGTCGAACCTATCTTCAAATTAGTTAATCTAATAATTATTAAAATGATTATGTATGTTCTATTTAGTGACGTTTATATGCCATCTTTTACGATCATTTAATAAATTATTCGGATTGGGTAATTGATTATTCATTCTGATCAAGTGGGTAAATTAATATTCATATGTCATTAAAACAGGGGTGGATTACATACAAGGATAATTGGTGTAATTGTTAACAAAATATTAAAACCTTGAATTACGCGCAGTCGATAACCGGGTGTAATTATTAAACAAAGTATTAAAACCTTGTTACAGTTCGAATCCCTAATTAGTTGGAATATTTGACTTCGGGAATAAGGTTAATTTGACGAGCATTTTATAATTATGACCGATGGACTATTATGGACAAAAACCAGATAGGTATCAAATAAATCCAGGACAAAGGATAATTAACCCAGATAAATAAATTAAGATCAAAAAGTCAAACATCATGGTTACGGAAGTTTAAATACGCATAATTGTTTTATTTCATATTTCATCGTACTTTTATTTACTGTCATTTTATTTACTGCAATTTACTTTATCGCAATTTAAATTTTGTCATTTATATTATCGTCATTTATCTTTACGCTTTATTTAAAATCGACAAACCGGTCATTAAACGGTAAAAACCCCCTTTTATAATAATATTACTATATATAATTATATATATATTATATAAATATAGTTGTTAAAAATATAGCGTTAAACTCAGCTAGCTCCCTGTGGAATGAACCGGACTTATTAAAAACTACACTACTGTACGATTAGGTACACTACCTATAAGTATTGTAGCAAGGTTTAGGTATATCCACTCTATAAATAAATAAATAACTTGTGTAAAATTGTATCGTATTTAATAGTATTTCGTAGTAAAAATATAACTATTTTGTATACACCTCTGCGTACATCAATAGATGACGTCGATATGATATGTCAAAACATTGTATATGTGTCCTGATATTTAAAATGCGTAAATAACGGTATTTAAATGACGATAAATAAAGTGCGTAAAATAAATAACAGAAATTAAATGACGAGAAATAAAATTGCGAGAATTAAAATTAAGATAAATAAATTGCGATAATTAAAATTGCGATAATTAAAAAGTAATAGGGAATTAACAGTTAGCTAGGAACAGTTAGCTAGGATTTTGTTAGCGTGGATTCTTAACAAAATTTCTCATAGTTAATTTGTTTGTTTCTAATAAATTTTATTTTGTTCAATGTTTTCTTCATTATGCCACTTGTTGGATTCTGATAGGTTAAAATCTAAATATGAAATTGAATGAAAATGGTTATTATGTGTTGAACGGATTCGTATATTTGTGGATGTAAGTAGGATAGTAAATGATTGTTGAATCAGATTCGAAGAATGTACAGTGTAACTTATTAGTGTGAAATCTAATTATTCATCGGGTATTACCTACCCATTAAAATATTTTCACCATTAACAGTTTGTACAAAAGATTTTTAATTACTATCTTTATGAAAACATATATACGTGTATATTTTCTTCAGATGTAATCATGGATTTAATGAGTCAATATGATATTAAACTCATTTGATTTACCGTTAGAACAAGAATATATAATCTCTAAAACATTAGAGATTACATAATCATCATGTCGAATGAAGATAAATGATGTAGAACGTCATGTAGAACGAAGATAATCGATGTAGGACATCATGTAGTATGATGATTATGCTGGAGGTACAGACTGTGAGTTTGAGGCATGTAGTATTGAGGCTTGTGCTGCGGATGTTGTTGTTGGTGGTACTGGTGTTTCCGGTGCTGTTGCTGAAGCTGGTAGGTTTTGCACCACATTTTCCAAATTGATTACTCGAGCGCGAAGCTCGTTGACTTCTTCCATTATTCCGGGATGATTGTCGGTCGGAACGAGCGGATGAATAAGGTTTAGAATTATGGATAGAATATAATCGTGTTGAGCTACTCTAGAAATGAGGCTGAAAATGGTGTTTCGGATAGGTTCGCCGGTAAGTGCTTCTGGTTCTTCACCAAGAGGTGAATTTGGTTGGTGGAAGGGATCGCCTTCTTCGCGTCTCCATTGATTAAGTCGGCTACGAACCATCCACAATTCATCCAGAATAGATGATGGCTAATTGGTTGATCCATTCTAGTGATGCTGCTTTCGGAGCTTGAGTGAAAATCCATATCGGAATCCGAGGGACTTGAACTAGTGGCGAGTTCCATTTCGTACGATTGAATAAAGAATTTTTCGATATGAAATGATTTTCGGCTATCGGATGGTATTCTAATTACATAGAGCATCTATATATATAGAACAAAACATTTCCTAGATTACGGAGGAATTTACGGAATATACTAGGCATAGTTTACAGTAACAGATACTCTAAGATATGAATTAGCAGATACGCTAAGATATGAATTTATCTATACACTATCTATGCAATAGAGGCAGTAAGATGTGTCTAGACTTTAAGGATGATAAGCAAGTAATTTTTGACACGAAATGATAAGCAAAACTTTTGACATGCAGACACGGTCAAAGTTCAGACCCACTAATGCATCTAAACAACTATCAGTTAGACACACTAATGCAAGACCTAGTTCGCTAAGACCACCGCTCTGATACCACATGAGACGACCCGTCCTAATCCATAAGGACGAATACAATAACATATGATTACATTGCGAGGTATTTGACCTCTAAATGATACATTTTACAAACATTGCATTCGTTTTTAAAGGACAAACTTTCCTTACATCGAAAGTTGACAGGCATGCATACCATTTCATAATATATCAAACTATCACTGACTTAATAATAATCTTGTTGAACTCAATGACTCGAATGCAACGTCTTTTGAAATATGTCATGAATGACTCCAAGTAATATCTCTAAAATGTGAAAATACACAGCGAAAGATTTCTTTCATACCTGAGAATAAACATGCTATAAAGTGTCAACCAAAAGTTTGGTGAGTTCATAGGTTTATCATAATAATCATTTCAATATTTTAATAGACCACAAGATTTCAGATATTTAATTATACACGTAACCCGAGTACAAAATAGTACGCATAACCTGCGAATTAAAAATCATTCATATGGTGAACACCTGGTAACCGACATTAACAAATGCATCTAGAATATCCTCAAATATACAGGTACACTTATCTGTATATAAAATCGAAGTACTAAAGCATCCATAACCTAGATGGGGTTCGTTAGGCCCATAGATCTATCTTTAGGATTCGCGTCAATTAGGGGGTCTGTTCCCTAATTCTTAGGCTACCAAGCTAAAAGGGTGATATCCGGTATAATAATTCAACCATAGAATTTAGTTTCAAGTACTTGTGTCTATTTCGTAAAACAGAGTTAAAAGCAGCGCATGTATTCTCAGTCCCAAAAATATATATTGCAAAAGCATTTAAAAAGGGAGCAAATGAAACTCACAATACTGTATTTCGTAGTAAAAATACATATGACGTCATTGAACAAGAGTAGGGTTGGCCTCGGATTCACGAACATATATCATTTTTATATATATTAAAACATATAGTGAACATATAATGGTATTCAACCCAATTTATATATATTAATTAGGTAATATATTTATTTAAAATAGTAATGTATTTATTAATTCAAATGTTATATATATCTATATATGTTATTTTATATTAAAATAGTAAATCAAATATACTTATGATATATGTATCAATTATATTTATATAAATATCGTTTGTTAAAATAATAATTATGATAATACTAAAATAATAATAATAATAATACTAATGATTAGGTTTAATAATGATATTGAAAATAATAATTTTGATAATAACATTACTTATTTTATTTGTAGTAATAATAATAAAATAATAATAAAGATAATAATAATAATAATAATAATAATAATAATAATAATAATAATAATAATAATAATAATAATAATAATAATAATAATAATAATAATAATAATATTAAGAATTATACCATAATCATTATCATCTTATGATCATCATCAACGTAATCATAATCATCATCATGAACACGACATCTCTTCCATCATCATACGATTTATCATTATCATCATTTCTTAATCCTAACCATCCTGTGACCCATTATCATGAATCTTCATCATGTAAACTTAATCATCATCGTGAATCTTCATGATGATAACCGTAGCATCCTCATCACCTCATCATCATACTATCATCATATTGTCATCATCCATTCGTCATCAACATTATCAAATTCATTATCTTTTATCAATATCAACATCTTCATTAATATTATTATATTCGCATCATAAACTTTCTCATCATCTATCGACAACATCATCCTTAATTACTTCATTAACCACATCATCTTAACATAAACTGTATCAATTATCATAATCTTCTTCATCATTATAATCATCCCTCCTCATGGAATCATCATCAATATCTAACTAAATTTGGGTTTGGCCCAATATCAAAACAAGATCACGGCCCAAATAGAAATCCAATATATAAAAAAATACAGCCCAAGTAGCAATTCGTGGCCCATTACTTAGATTAATTAGTTTTCCAGTCCATCAAAACAATTGCAGAAGTCGATGGTTGGCGGTTTAGATGATGTCGTTCGAACCAGAAAACAAGTAATAGAAATAGATTGGTGGAAATGGGAAAACTAAAGGTGGTTGTGGTGGTTTACAGCTGTACAATAGCATCAAACATCATCATTAATATTGTACCATTATCAAACTCCTTTATCATCATCTTCATTACAGCATCACCATTATCACGTCGTTTGCATCGCCTCATCATCATTCTTGAATTATTATCATAACATCAACAATTCATTTTATCTTCATTGTTCATCACAGAATCATCACCATTCATGTCTCGTTATCGCTGTTAATCATCCTTATATCTACTGTTCACCATCTTCTTCATTCATCACCTTCATCTAATAGAAACAGAAACGTACAATAGTTGTAGCAGTCGAGCAGGTACTACAGTAGTGATATTTGAAGGTGATGTTTTCTAATGGTGGTGGTATGGTGAAGGTGACGGTGAAACTAGGGTGGTCGTTTGAAATAGCAACATCAGGTTGTAACGGAAAAAAAAAATGCCAATTTTGATGGTTTTGAGTTTAAAATCAAACATAAAGATCTGAGCAGAAGCTTTTAAGGGTGGTTGTTGTTGGAGGTTTAGGGTGATGATCGTGTTTCTAATGGAGATCAAGGGTGATCCGGTCATCACAAATTTCCAACCATCATTCTCGTTTAGAAACAACCAACCATCATTAGAAACAACCAACCATCATTCTCGTTTAATTCTCGTTTAATTCTCGTTTAAATTTGGTCGAAAATTTCCAGGTCGTCACAACGTGGTCAGTGGCCAAGGCTCCATATGTGAGTCCTCTAACTGCTTTCCAATTTTCAGATCCTAACTCGATGTCATTTGACCGTGGCGACGGTTTAAGCGCGAGTAGGTCAGAATTTTTAGCACGTCATTACAAAGGCGTAGTGATTTTCGGAAGGCTATAAATCCTAAACCGTATATCGGATTTAGGCGAGTCCTAAACGAAAAGTCATCTACTCAAAACGAACTATCTAAAATTCAATTTTACATAAGTCCCAGGAGTGTGATCAGATCTGAAAAATAGTAAACAAGTGCTCCGGTGGGTTTCTTGGTGTTTGATGCTCATCACGGTTCTCATCCTTGATGCGTGTAAGCTTCAAGTGTACAACTCTTTGATGTTTTAGCAGTACAACTCTTTGATGTTTTAGCATCACTTTGACCAAGTTTCAACCATAAACACACAACTAAGAGTAAAAGCTAACATTCTACAAGTTTTGAACATCAAGGTTACCTCTTTATTGCATAAACACAATAAAGCTTCAACCTTTGTCCTTTTGACACAAGTTTATGCATCTTCATCATATGAGATGATGAAGACTTGATTTTTATCATCTCAACAATCACAAAAAGGTTCCAAGTAAGTGAGATCTACAATGATAACTTAGATCTCAAGTATTAAGAAAACCCTAAGCTAGAAAGCTTGGATCTTTACAAGATTAATGAGACCATAAGCTAGAAACTAAGATCTAGTGAAAGTAATGAGACCATAAGCTAAAAAACTTAGATCTTTAACAAAATAATGAAACCCTAAGCTAGAAAGCTTGGATCTTTGATGTTCTTGAAGATCCTTAAAGCAAAAAAGCTAGATCTACAAGTTACATGAAGATCATAAACACAAGTTTTGATCTTCTTAACAAAATAAAGAGATCATAAGCTAGAAAACTTAGATCCAACAAAGTAAATGAAGATACAAAGCTAGAAAGCTTGAATCTTTCATGTTCTTGAAGGATTCAAATTAAAGTTTGAATCTACAAGATATAACAAGATCAAGAAGCTAAAAAGCTTGATCTTATGACGATGATGATGATGTCGTGTACATGAAGAAGAGAAGAAGAAGAAGAAAATTTAAAACTTACAAATTTTAGAGTGAGAAAGACTAGAGAGAATATTAGAGAGTAAGTGTGTGTAAATGTGAATGAGATCAAGTGTAAAATGGATGATCAAAGCTTGTATTTATAGTGTGGTGGTGGTGGTGGTGGTGGTGGTCTTCCAAAACCGTAGGCCTTAGATGGGGGACAAGGGGACAACTTTTTGCTTTTTGGTTAGTGGTGATCTAAAGGTGGTGCTTATTGTTAGGATCCCATGCAACATGTATGGTAATGGTGAACAAAAATGCTAGTATGTTGGCTCTTAATAATGGGTATTTGTCTTTCATATTAGTGGGTCATTAACTTATTAAAATTGGGCTAATTAAATGGTCCATTAGCTAGAGTAGGGTGGGCTAAAGTCCAATAAGGTAGAAAGTCCAACAAGACTAACTAGTGTGCATAGTAAATTACTAAGCGTAATTAAGCAACCAATAAGCTAAGTAATTGTCATTAGAAAATAACAATTAGTATTACGTAGTCATAATATTCCAATTATGACCAAAGTTAAAGGTGTACCAAGTACATAGCTCGTTTCCAACGACAAGTGACACTAACGGTCGTAAAAGCATTCGGGGATCAAGTTAAGTGATTACCCACTTAATAGTACGTTGTAAGATATTAATGAAAGTAATTAACATGAATAAAGATCCCAGAATATAATATAGCTCAGTACGCACATATGCGCAGATTCGTGAAAGTATAGAGCACAAAAATATAAGTCGAAAAAGTCGGGTCGTTACAGACGCTGCAAGGTTTTCCAGAATTTATGTCGACACGGGCAGCGCAGTTGATGTCTTGTACGAGCACTGTTTCTTGCAACTACCCCAAGATGTACGGGATAAGTTAAAGCCGCCACTTCATCCCGTCGCTAGATTCACAGGTGAAAGTACTTGGCCTCCTGGTCGGGTAGATATTGAGGTTACATTAGAAGAAAACAAAAAGTGTCAAACGGTGGCTCTGAACTTCGTGGTTGTCAGAAGTCAGTCAAAATACAACATCATCATAGGATGGAAGCGCTTCGTGAGTTTGGGCGATTGTATCCACCGTGCATGGAATGATGAAATTCCCAACCCCGCTGGGCGTTGCAACCGTTTTCTCAGACCGAATACCGATTGTAGGTCAAGTTGAACCACCCAGCAGCAGGCAGCGCCGATTGAACAGGGAGGACATGTTATTATCAACCACTCTTTTCCTGAAAAAGTTATACAGATTGGGAATACATTGTCCAACGAAATGAAAAGCGTGTTATGTGAACTTTTAGCAAACATCGCAGACGTGTTTACATGGCAGGAATCGAACATGACCGGGGTGCTGCGTAGTGTCACAGAGCACCGTTTAAACGTCAATCCCAGCCTGACTCCGGTACGACAGAAGAAACGAGGCATGGCGCCAGAACGCAGCGTTTTCCTCAAAAATGAAGTGGAGAAGTTGGTGCAAGCAGACATATTGAGGGAAGTCAAGTACCAGACATGAGTTGCTAATCCGGTACTGGTCAAAAAGGCGAACAGATCGTGGAGGATGTGTGTAGACTTCAAGAATATCAAAAAAGCTTGTCCCAAGGACAATTATCCGTTGCCAGAAATTGAATGGAAGGTAGATTCATTGGCCGGCTTCCGTTTCAAGTGTTTCCTCAATGTTTATAAAGGTTATCACCAGATCCAAATGGCGGAACATGACGAAGATAAAACTGCGTTCCACACTGATCAGGGTATTTTTTGTTACACGAAGATGCCTTTTGGGTTGAAGAATGTAGGCGCGACGTATCAAAGGCTAATAGACGTCGCGTTCAAAAAACAGATTGGTCAAAACGTTGAAGCATATGTTGATGACATCGTGATCAAAAGTCATACCGAAGCGGATCTTTTGAAAGACATCCAGGAGACGTTCGACTCGTTATGAAAAATTAACATGAAGCTAAATCTAGAGAAGTGTAGTATCGGATTCGAAGAAGGAAAATTCTTGGGACACGTTGTTACGACACGCGGCATCAGGGCAAACCACAACAAAATCCAACCATTGACGAAATGGCCGCGCCAAGAACAAAAAAAGAAGCACAAAGCCTAAACGGCAAGCTTGCAGCGCTATCTAGGTTCTTGTCAAAGGCAACAGAAAGATCATTACCCTTCTTCAATGTGCTAAAAGAAAGTGTCGGTCGAAACTTTAATTGGACACCCTAAGCGGAATAGGACTTTCAGGAGATGAAGGCTTTAATCTGGACGCTGCCGACACTAACCGCCCCAGTACCGGGTAAAGTAGTCGTTCAATTTATTTTTTACAACTTTTGTAAAAATGTATCTTTTGACGCTGACGTATCAAGGAAACTTTGACAATTTACCTGGCGGCGGGGGCCGAAGCGATCAGCTCGGTACTCATCGCGGAGAGAGGCGGCACGCAGATGCCAGTTTATTTTGTTAGCAAAGTGCTGCAACACGGTGAAGTCAATTACAAACCGATTGAGAAACTTATTTTTGCATTAGTCCATACTGCGAGGCAGTTGAGACGGTACTTCCAGGCACACCCAATGCTGGTGCTAACCGATTCGCCTATCAAACAGGTACGGTATGACGATTGAGGCCAGAGCATCGTGGAGTAATTCTAACCAATTTTTCACGCAGGTACTAAACAAATCGAAGGTTTCTGGCAGGTTAGCCAAGTGGGCCATTGAACTCAGCGAACATGAAATTAATTACGCTCCCCGTACCGTTGTTAAAGGCCAGATCATGGCAGATTTTATGGTCGAATTTATATGAACCGCGCCACCAAAGTCGGTCGTTGAAGAAGTGCCCAACACCGTTACGTGGGAACTATTTACTGACGGAGCGTCAAGTTCTGATGGCGCAGGCGCAGGACTAATTTTGATATGTCCTAAGGGGGAGGAACACACTTACGCATTGCATTTCGAGTTCCCCGCCTCCAATAATGAAGCCGAGTACGAGGCGCTTTTGTCTGGTTTAAGGATGGCTGAAAAGATGGGGATAAAGGCCCTGAAAGTCTCGGTTAATTCTCAACTCATATCGAATCAAATGAATGAGACATTTGAGGCTAGGGATCTGGCTATGCAAAAATATCTGAAATTAGCATAAGAGATGGCCAACAAATTTGAACTTTTCTCAATCTCGCAAGTACCTCGGTCCATGAACAAAAAGGCCGACGTACTCAGTAAACTGGCAACGAGCGTGTTCAGTCACTTCGCCAAGGACGTTTGGGTAGAGGTCCTAATTCAAAAATCCACTGACGTGGTACAAGTATTGACGCGCTTCGATAACAAATACGTTATACGCATAATTAATTTAAAACACGATGAACTCTGGCATGTACTAATTTTCTTGCAACGTAACGTATTACAGGAAGTGGCCCCTGTAGAAGAGGTCGAGGCCTGGATGAGTCTAATCACTATGTATCTCAGACACGGGACGCTGCCAATAGATGGGGCAGCGGCTAGAAAGATTCGTATGAAAGCACCTTCATACACACTAAGGGATGGTATCTTGTTCAAGAAATCCTTCACCGCACCGCTATTAAGATGCGTCGGTACGAATGAGGCAGAAATAATTGTTAGGGAGGTACATGAGGGGACTTGTGGCATGCATGCAGGGTTTAGGACCGTTGTGGGAAAGATAATGCGGTTGGGGTATTTTTGGCCGTAAATGTACCACGACACAAAATAAATCATTAAAGCTTGTGCTTCATGCCAACGTCACGCTCCACAAATTCACATGCTGTCGCATGATTTAATACCCATCACGTCTGCTTGGCCCTTTCTACAAATGGGCAATTGATTTGGTAGGACCTTTCCCAGATGGAAAGCACTTGGTCATTGTAATTGATTTCTTTACCAAGTGGGTTGAAGCCAAACCCTTGAAAAGCATAATGGGAAAACTAATTGTGAACTTTGTTTGGGAGGAGATAGTGTGCCATTTCGGGGCACCACACGAAATTGTAAGTGACAATGGCAAGCAGTTTGCTCATGACCCGTTTCGCTCCTGGTACGACGGGTTGAATATCAAACAAACTTTTAGTTTTGTTGCCCATCCACAAGCAAACGGGCAAGTCGAAGTTACCAAATGAGACATTGCTGCAGGGATTAGGGCAAGGCTGGACACGGATAGGAAAGGTTGGGCTGATGAGCTCCCGCAAGTCTTGTAGGGGTTCCGAACCACGCCTAAAGGCAGTAACATAGAAACGCCTTTCAGCCTTGTTTATGGTTCCGAAGCGGTAATACCGACAGAAATCGCCGTTCCAACCCAGCGCGTTTTAGAATTCAATGATGAGTCCAATGTTATTAACTTGAAAGAAAATTTGGATCTGTTGGAAGAGAGGCGTGAAATCGCCACTATCAGAGAAGCGTCTAACAAGCAGAAAATTACCAAGTACTATAACCAACGTGTAAAGGAACGTACTTTCCGTCCCGAAGATTATGTGTGGCGTAATAACAATTGTGACGACCCGGAAATTTCCGACCAAATTTAAACTTAATCTTTATATAATTCCGACTTGATAAGCAATGAATTTTAATAAATCTTGAACCTCCGAAAAAAAAAATTACACAAGCTTTTGATCACCCTTTTATTCCGACGATTCATGAACGTCATAACTTGATTTAATTGTTTAATTGTTTAATTATTGTGTGTATATATATGGATTTATATATATTTAACTTGAAAATATGATAATTAAATATCTCATTAAGTATATTAACAAAGTATTATATATATATATTCATACTACTAATTTAAAGAGTTTTCAAACATTATATATATTACTATTTAAACGACGTAATTAACTTATGTTAAAATGTATTTACATATAATGTATTACGAGTGTAAATACATCCTTACAAGTATTGAATACACTTTATAATATACCAATACATATAAAGGATAGCTATACTCGTATTTCCGTTCAATTTCCTCAAAGAATTCTACTCGCATTCATACGATATTTTTATCCATATTATACACAGCTTCTAGAAGTATTTACTATTGGTATATACCAATAGAAATCTGTAATTATTTGTGTAATATGTCATCCATAACCTAATCAATTTAATATGTCATGCATGACTTAATACAATTTAACTTATCTTAGATATTTTCTCTAAAAGCCAAAATTATAAGCTTATAAATAAGGACCATTTTAACTCATTTTTACTCCACATTTTCTTAAAACTAAAACACACACTTGAATGCTCTCATATCATACTTTAATCTCAACTACTTTCCTCTTCATAATTAAGGTAAAATACTTCTCAAAATCCTTGTTCAATTCCTTGTATAGTTGCTATCTTATTTTACTTATAAAACTTGTAAAAACTAGAACTTGTTTTGGTGAACACCAAGCTTGTTTGAAAAACTAATCTAATCTTTCTAAATTAACTCTAATAACACTTATTTATATGTATTATGATGTTATATTAAGTTAATATAAGAACTTATAACTTGTACATATGAAGAACACCTTAAAACTTAACATATATCCTTTAATCTCCATTCGGTAAAAAGCGGGCTGTTTTGGGTTGGGAATTAAAAAACTATCTTAGACTTTGAGTTCGAGGCTAAGACTTTTGAAATATGTTAATATATGTAAATAAGACTTCCAGTATTTTTTTCATGATTTTAGACAAAGTGGAAGTATTTTATCAAAAATCATATATTGGGTGGATGCCGGGATTTTTCCAAATTTGTCCACCGACACAAAAAGAGGGTAAAGCTATAAAAATTACTACTTGGGATGAAATTTTTCGAATTGGTTTTGAAAAATTTACTTCTTAATGAATCCATAGCAATTTGATTCACTTTAAACGGAGTTGTAATGAATATTTGGCGAGCAAAACAAAATCTGTTAAAATTAACGTTGTATGGACGAAATTTATATTATAAAAACTATATTAATCATATCCTTGTTAACTTTTCCTATATCCTATATATATTTGGACATGTTATCAGTAGTATAACAAAATATTATAATCTTGGTTAATTCTGTGATTGTATATATGTATAATAATATTCTTGGTACGTCCTAACACAATAAGTATACAATACGTTTTGATAAATTCTAAGACAATACGTACACAATAAGTCATAGTTAATTCTAAGACAATACGTATACAATACGTCTCTGGGTTGATGCAAAGACAATACGTATACAATACGTCGTGGGGGTAATTCTAAGATTATATGTATATATATATACCGATTATTCGACTGTTGGACTTTTCAGACTATTTTGGACTACTAACAAAGGACTACTAACAATGGACTACTAACATAAAATATTAAAAATTATTATATAAGTATTCTATGAACTTGCTTTATTTTATTCATATGTCGTATTATTATCTGAATCGTTATTATTGTTATAGGTTTGTGAATCCAAGGACGACGGTCATATTTTTGATAAGTTGAAAACTTATTATTAATATACTTTTACTACTGTGAGTATATAGTCCCATTTTTAAACTCTACAAATATTTTGGGATGAGAATACATGCATTTTATGTTTTACGCCATAGACACAAGTACTTAAAATATATTCTACGTTGAGTTGTACCACTTTGCATATCTTCCCTGATAGCTTGGTAACTAATATTTACATGTTGTAAGAACATGTATACGCGAATCCTATTGATAGATCTATCGGGTTTGACAACCCCAACCGGGCAAGTCGCTCTAGTATCGTAAACGGTTGCATAGTACTTCATTTTTACTACACTTGGTACAGTGTAAGGAGATTTCATAATAAAGGGAATATGCTACATTAATTGTTAAGTATGGTTACCAAAGCGCTCAACAACTTATAGAATACTTTTATACACTTGCGAGTGTACATATATTTATAACTATGAAATCTTGTGGTCTATATTTATATCGATGCCAAACCTATATATCTCACCAACCTTTGTGTATTATATTCGACTGTTATGTCACGTGTGTAGTATTTGGAAACGGATGTATTATGGGGATTATTTCTTAAATAATCATCCACTTGTTTAAAACATGCATTATGTATAATAATAGTGTGCTTTTTATGAAACAAATGCAATATTTTCTAAAACGTATCATATAGAGGTCAAATACCTCGCTATGGGACTAATGAATAACGTACCACGTTTATAGTAATATGGATGAGTCGTTTTAGTTGGTATCAGAGCGGTGGTCTTAGCAAACCAGGTCTTGCATTAGTGTGTCTAACGGATAGCTATTAAGATGCATTAGAGAGTCTGGACTTCGACCTTAACTGCATGTCAAAAGTATTGCTTATCATTTCTAGTCGAAAATATCTACTTATCACCCTTAGAAAATTACCTGTTTATCATTCTTAGTCTAGACACATCTTACTGCATTGATTACATGAATAGTGTATAGACGAAATTCATATCTTAGCGTATCTGCTAATTCATATCTTAGCGTATCTGTTACTATAAACTTTGCCTAACATATTCCGTAAATTCCTCCGTAATCTATGAAATCTTTTGCTCTATATATATAGATATTCTATGTAATTAGAATACCATCCGATAGCTGGAAATCATTTCATATCGAAAAATCCTTTATTCAATCGTACGAAATGGAACTCTCCACTAGTTCAAGTCCCTCGAATTCCAATATGGAGTTTCACTCGAGCTCCGAAAGCATTGTGTCCGGAATGGATCGACCAATTAGCCATAATCTATTTTGGATGAATTGGGGATGGGTTCGTAGTCTACTTAATCATTGGAGACAAGAAGAAGGTGATCCCTTCCATCCACCACATTGCCCTCTTGGTGAAGAACATGAGGCACTTACCGGTGAACCCGTTCGTAACACCATTTTCTCTCTCCTTTTCAGGATATGCCGCAACGAGTATAATATTACTAATATTATTGAGGCTATCCGACCTTTACTCCGTATCTTGCATGGTGAATTATTTAGTAAAAAAAAATTACTGTCATGAAAAGCAAAACTTCATTAGCAAGTGCATCCTACATCATTTCATTCCCTTTATAAAGCTCTTGACCTCTCGTTTTATTCAAGAAACTTTAAACATCTTCTTTCACAATACAAAACAAAACAAATTCTCATCATCTATACTCACATCAAACCACTACCAGCACCAGCACCAGCAGTACCAACAACATCACAAGCCTCAACATCGCAAGTTGCATTACGAGCATCAACATCATACGCACCGCAGGCACTGAGGGATACCAACAATAATGAGTGATGATGTATTAATTCATTATTTCATTTACGTTGAAGAAATATTCCGCGGCGATTATGTAATCTCTAAAGTTTTAGGGATTATTCATTTCTAGTTCTAACCGTAAATCAAATGAGATTAATATAATATTAATTCATTAAATCCATATTACATCTGAAGAAAATATATATACATATATTTTCTTAAAGACTGTAATAAAAATTCTTTTGTACAAAATATTACTTGTGAAATTTTATTTTAACGGGTAGGTAATACCCGAGAAATACTTAAGTTCACATTAATATGTTACACTGTACATTTTCAATGATGTTTCGATAATTGTTAATTATACTCTCTCCTTTCATAGCAATATACATCATTTTACAAAATTCAAGACAACCATTTTCCAAACCAATTCAATTACATATTCTGATTTTGACAGATCAAAATCCAAGTCAAGATTTAAGAAGTGCCATCAATCTTAAATTCCTACATCCTTCAAAATCATACTTTAAATTCAAACTATACTAGAACATCACTTTCATTCACAGAACTCATAATGATATTCGTATCATTCAAGATTCACGACGAATTCATTATACGGATATTGACGATGACAACCTACGTCTAAACCCTTCAAAATTCTTGAAAACGTCTCAACTAAGGAACAATCGAGAGAATGAACCAATCACACGATACATACGAAGAATATATGCATATAGATATGCATTCGGAGGACACTTGAACCTAAGCAAAGGTTCAACACGTATCCGTGTCAGATCCTTTAGCATTATTATTACCCAAAATAACTTTACAATCCCTTTTCAAAATAGCGAATTTTATCACAGCTCCAAAAAGACAACTTCAACTTTTCATCCGGAGTAGCCTTATTATAACCTTGATATATACGTTGTCTTTTCGCCATCGTTACTGGAAAACCTTTTATATTCCACCACATTAGTAGTAAGCTTACCAGCAACTTTATTGCTCTTTGACTTAAATCTCTCTGAAAGATCACTATAAAACCTTGTCATGTACCCATCTACATGTTGTAACAATAATTGTCATACCAAACCCCAGGAAGCATCAATAATTATTCTTGAATCTCACATCATTTCTGCATATACATATAACGTTATTTCCTGGAATTATAATTCTAAAATCCGGAATAGCACTTCAGCCTACGAATCAGTACTATGAAGTTTTGAAAAAGCTGAAAGAAGCAGCAGAAACTGTAGACAATCGTAACAGTCAAAAGTTGATGATAAAGAATATTGTGTTAGCAAAGTACAGAAAAAGAGAAGGTTTGGAACTGGAAAACAGATTTAGCAAACCCTGAAGGAGGCTGTGGACAAATCACAAGGACGAAATCTACCTTCAAAGAATCCAAATGATTCAATGTCTGCTAAAATCCTTAGCAAATACCTTGCTCCTTACTCTAAAACCCTTGCGGACAATATTCTTCATCATCCTCTTATCTTAAATATTCTAAGATATCATCGTATCTTCCATTATAAATATCCTTCATATTTCTGAAGATATTTTCATAACCAATCTTATCTGAAATCATTTATTCCTTCGCGTTATCTGTATTACATCATAAAGAAAACTATTTTAGTTTCTAAATATCTGAAACCTCTGAGTGTAAAGTATGAATGTTTTTGAAGTAATGTTGGGAACTGCAACATGAATTAGTATAATATAATGACACTTGATCAACGTGATTATATTACAGTAAGTCATGCTGAGTTTCTAAATGGAACATAATGATTCACAGACCATAACATCATCATGTGCCATGTTACATGACTCTTACATTCAATCTAATCTCTAAACATATCAAGAACATATTCTATTAATAGTTCTATCTTTTCCTTTGGATTCTGGTAATTTCACAAGTCAAATTGTGCTATTACAATTTCTCTCTTAGAGCATTAGCAATGTTCATTCCAAATTTCATATCTATGAATTCTAGACCATTATTCGCTTGACTTGAAGTCGGGAAAAGAAGATGGAAGCATGAAACTCCAAAATATAAGGAAAAATATAAGCACGAAGACAACACAGAAATTACAAACCATGTATATCGATGCGTATAGCAATTTAAAGACACTGGAAAACTAAGAACACTATAAACCTAAGAGCATTGTAGAAATTAACTGATTCCTCCGGTGGAAGATGAAAAAGAAGAATGACAGATGTGATAGTCAAGAATATATCAAGAATTAAAACTGGATGGAGCATATTGACGAATGTTTTGGAAGTACGAAGAAAGGAAGAAAGTATAAAAGATGGGAGATGTGGAAATAAGGAAACATAGGAGGTTGATTTATAGTAAAATATCCGACAGAGAAATCGAGACAGATTATTGCATTAAATCGAAGAGGATCATAATTTCCTTAATCGCCGAAGAATCAAATCTTATATAGATTACAAAGATTTTTTTTAATCCGGAGATCAACCGTGATGACGTCAAAAGATAAGACGAATCCCTATTTTCTCATTTCACTCTTTTACGATAGCTTCACTCATACGTTTCGAGTAATCGAATTATTTTATCCATATTTATCAATCATGATAAAACCCTATGAATCAACTTATATTCATTATAATAACATTCTTATTGTTAGCCTTGACGACCTCGATCAAATTTCGGGACGAAATTTCTTTAACGGGTAGGTACTGTGATGACCCGGAAATTTTTGACCAAATTTAAACTTAATCTTTATATAATTCTGACTTGATAAGCAATGAATTTTAATAAATCTTGAACCTCCGAAAAGATTTTTACACAAGCTTTTGGCCACCCTTTTATTCCGACGATTCACGAACGTCATAACTTGATTTAATTGTTTATTGTTTAATTATTGTGTATATATATGGATTTATATATATTTAACTTGAAAATATGATAATTAAATATCTCATTAAGTATATTAACAAAGTATTATATATATATTTTCATAATACTAATTTAAAGAGTTTTCAAACAATATATATATTACTATTTAAATGACGTAATTAACTTATGTTAAAATGTATTTACATATAATGTATTACGAGTGTAAATACATCCTTACAAGTATTGAAAACACTTTATAATATACCAATACATATAAAGGATAGCTATACTCGTATTTCCGTTCAATTTCCTCAAAGAATTCTACTAGCATTCATACGGTATTTTTATCCGTATTATACACAGCTTCTAGAAGTATTTACTATTAGTATATACCAATAGAAATCTGCAATTATTTGTGTAATATGTCATCCATGATATAATCAATTTAATATATCATGCATGACTTAATACAATTTAACTTATCTTAGATATTTTCACTAAAAGCCAAAATTATAAGCTTATAAATAACGACCATTTTAACTCATTTTTACTCCACATTTTCTTAAACTAAAAACACACACTTGAATGCTCTCATATCATACTTTAATCTCAGCAACTTTCCTCTTCATAATTAAGGTAAAATACTTCTCAAAATTGTTGGTCAATTCCTTGTATAGTTGCTATCTTATTATACTTATAAAACTTGTAAAAACTAGAACTTGTTTTGGTGAACACCAAGCTTGTTTGAAAAACTAATCTAATCTTTCTAACTTAAATCTAATAACACTTATTTATATGTATTATGATGTTATATTAAGTTAATATAAGAACTTATAACTTGTACATATGAAGAACACCTTGAAACTTAACATATATCCTTTAATCTCCATTCGGTAAAAAGCGGGCTGTTTTGGGTTGGGAATTAAAAACCTATATTAGACTTTGAGTTCGAGGCTAAGACTTTGGAAATATGTTAATATATGTAAATAAGACTTTCAGTATTTTTTTCATGATTTTAGACAAAGTGGAAGTATTTTATCAAAAATCGTATATTGGGTGAATGCCGGGATTTTTCCAAATCTGTCCACCGACACAAAAAGAGGGTAAAGCTATAAAAATTACTACTTGGGATGAACTTTTTTGAATTGGTTTTGAAAAATTACTTCTTAATAAATCCATAGCAATTTGATTCACTTTAAACGGAGTTGTAATGAATATTTGGCGAGCAAAACAAAATCTGCTAAAATTAACGTTGTATGGACGAAATTTATATTATAAAAACTATATTAATCATATCCTTGTTAATTTTCCTATATCCTATATATATTTGGACATGTTATCAGTAGTATAACAAAATATTATAATCTTGCTTAATTCTGTGATTGTATATATCTATAATAATATTCTTGGTACGTCCTAACACAATAAGTATACAATACGTTTTGATAAATCCTAAGACAATACGTACACATTACGTCTTAGTTAATTCTAAGACAATACGTATACAATACGTCTCTGGGTTGATGCAAAGACAATACGTATATAATACGTCGTGGGGTAATTCTAAGATTATATGTATATATATACCGATTATTGGACTGTTGGACTTTTCGGACTACTAACAATGGACTACTAACATAAAATGTTAAAAATTATTATATAAGTATTCTATGAACTTGCTTTATTTTATTCATATGTCGTATTATTATCTGAATCATTATTATTGTTATAGGTTCGTGAATCCAAGGACGACGGTCATATTTTTGATAAGTTGAAAACTTATTATTAATATACTTTTACTACTGTGAGTATATAGTCCCATTTTTAAACTCTACAAATATTTTAGGATGAGAATACATGCATTTTATGTTTTACGCCATAGACACAAGTACTTAAAATATATTCTACGTTGAGTTGTACCACTTTGCATATCTTCCCTAATAGCTTGGTAACTAATATTTACATGTTGTAAGAACATGTATACGCGAATCCTATTGATAGATCTATCGGGTTTGACAACCCCAACCGGGCTAGTCGCTCTAGTATCGTAAACGGTTGCATAGTACTTCGTTTTTACTACACTTGGTACAGTGTAAGGAGATTTCATAATAAAGGGAATATGCTATATTAATGGTTAAGTATGGTTACCGAAGCGCTCAACAACTTATAGAATACTTTTATACACTTGCGAGTGTACATATATTTATAACTATGAAATCTTGTGGTCTATATTTATATCGATGCCAAACCTATATATCTCACCAACCTTTGTGTTGACTGTTTAAGCATGTTTATTCTCAGGTCCTTAAGAAAGTCTTCTGCTGTTGCATTATCTGAGCAAGCTATGCATGGAGTCTCATGCTTTTATTTAAATGAAATGTTGCATTCAATAAAACCTTTGTCATGTATTATATTCGACTGTTATGCCACGTGTGTAGTATTTGGAAACCGATGTATTATGGGGATTATTTCTTAAATAATCGCCCACTTGTTTAAAACATGCATTATGTATAATAATAGTGTGCTTTTTATGAAACGAATGCAATATTTTCTAAAACGTATCATATAGAGGTCGAATACCTCGCTATGGGCCCAATGAATAACGTACCACGTTTATAGTAATATGGATGAGTCGTTTCAACAATGCTAGCCGGGTTAAAGATACTGGCAAATTAGGACCTAACTGGGAAGGTCCGTATGTGGTTGTCGAAGCAATTGGCAACGGAGCGTATAACTTGAAGACGCATGACGGAAAGTTCGTGCCACGCACATGGCATGCAACCATTCTTAAGAAATTCTATGTTTAGAATGTTTGGCACGTTAAAACTTGATGTTTCTCATTTTTAATGTGTTTTACTTTTAGTTTGTAACTGATCACCACAACTTTGTAAGCGTGACGTTCCATGGATTGGTTTGATTTCATTTGAATTTAATGCATTTTCCAGTTCATTTAATGCATCACGTAACTGTTTATGGCAACACTTCGGTGTATTAATTGTAAGTCCATTCCTATGTTACGCATGCCTTGAACAAAGAATAATCTAGCTTTCGAACGGCATGAACGACACTTCACATTGAAACGTACGCTGAAGTGACACCGTAACGGGATGCCTTCGGGTTTGGTACTCGTCGCGTCAATCCCAACATGGTCTAGATACATGCAAGTTATGACAAATTTATCAAGTATAACCTTGAAATGCCACGCTACCGTGACGACGAGAGCGTGCTAAATGTGTGAGCAAATGATACATATTGCGAAAATAATCAATATAAATGGGATAGAATTACACAGTTCCATTTAAAATGAATTGTTAAATTACAACCGTCAACAATTCAAATACAAATTAAAAAGGTCCTAAACTATTTAAGAATCATCCCTTCAATCTTCGCCACGTCCATCCCTGGCTGACTTCCCATAGCCTCAATGAAAGGAACCTTAACCTCCTTTACTTCTGTGGTAGCCACATCATACTTGTCGTACGCATCCAGATCTAAATGGTTTTGAATTGCGTCAGGTAGAGGATCCGTAAGCGTGACGTTTTCGTTCATCACAGTGAACGTTTCCAGGTGCCCAACACCTTTAGCAGCATCAAGCAGCCTGCCAAACGGATCCATGACATGGGGTGACATGATGGCTTGTTAAAGATGAGGGGATCAGGGAAGTCAACTGTTGGATGTCATCTGTTGCCTTCTTATGGGCAACGGTTAGCTCTTGAACCTGTGTGGCAAGGAGCTCCTTGCTCACCCTCTCCTCAGATAGCTCCTTTTGAGCCACGTTCAAATCCGCGAGGGCTTGTTTTTCTTTTTCAACAATGACTACCAAATTCTTTGCAGCCCGATGTGCCTCCTTCAGCTCTACGAGCTTCTCTCGCTTTGCTTCTGCAACCGCCATCCTGTGACCTTCCATTTCGTCCCTCAAATTTTTCACCTCGGCATTAACCTCCTCCACCAGCGCCTCTGCCTTCTGACAACGCTGCTCTGCGTTGTCAAAGTGATCGATCTCATCACGGGTCAATGCAAGACCTTAATGAATATGTTGTATACGCGCATCATTGTCTGGCATTTTCTTTAACTCATCAACCAGAGCAGGAGGGCAAATCTTCTAAAGATACTCAAATTGAGATTTAACTCTTTTGCCCCACTGAGGGTTCTGGACGAGCGACATATATTGGTTCTAGGTTAGTAATGGGTGTTAATGTTTGGGTTTGCGTCGCACCCCCCATTTCGGTGGTAGCATTTTTTGACGACTGGACGGCCGACTCCCCCTCTTTCCGGGGATCACCTTCCGACAATTTGGATACGGGTACCCTCTTGAATTTAAGCCATTCGATGTTAGGGTGGCGGATCGCTTGACCAAAGTCCATCTCTGCAAAGAAAAGCAGTTATTAATATAAATAAAATAAAATCGGAACGAGAAAACTTACAAAGAATGCTACGGCATGAAGAGCATACCCATTCCGTTATAAAGCACCATGGGCACCTTATTTGTCCAAGGCCAGTAACATTGAACGTTACCTAGCTTCAGCATCACCTCGCCGTAAGGACGCATGTCAATCTCAGCGTCCTTACAAAAATTGAACAGATCCTTTTCCTCCGAAGTCAAATCCGGTGTTTTGGATAGTTCTGGAGAATGGGTGAAGCGCTACGGAACCAGATGGGCATGCCCTTCGCCTAGCGCGTCCTGGTGAACAAACACAAACATATCCCTCCAATCATGAAGAGATGGGGATTTCTTCGAGGTGAAGTTACACTTCTTTTCAAACGTGTATCAGCCCTTCCCGGACGTTGACAGCTTGAACGTTGCTCGAAAAATGTTCAAGAGTGTCGACCGACCCTGTCCCTTAAAGAACATTTCAAATATGATTACGTGTTGCCACGCGTGAGGATGAAGTTGTGAAACACTAATCTAATAGTGCTCCAATACAGACGCAACGAAAGGTGTAAGCGGCAAGCGTAGGTTGCCAACCGATATCGCCTTCATATATAGCGTAAAATAATTAGTGGGAGGGGTATGGTCATGTTGTTCATCCTCCGCTACAATCGTATGCCATCCGGCAAGCGGCGGATAATTACCGATAAAGTCCTCAAGTAAATCTGATGTACGTTACTATGTTCCATCGCAACATCCGCTTTAGACATGATGTACTAACCTTTGAAACAAATAAAACAACAGTACGTGACGAGAAAGTGAAAAGCACTTGAAGAACTTAACAGCAATGGACTAGAATTATAATGTGCAAACGCAAGGGGTAAGTATAAATGAGAGGGTAAACCCTCTATATATAGATAATGTTTTGGATGAGCCTCACTAGTGGGCTTTCATCCTGGAAGTCCACGTGCTTTTTCACCATGGCTTCATGACCGTTAGATTCACACCGTTTCAGTTCGTACAGCTGTAATAATAATGGAGTTTACCTGGGGAACAACACGTTTGGCGGCTGATGGGATGGTTTATGTAAGATCCACTCATGATGTTCATTTTATATTATAAAATGCAACAACCTCACATCATTTTGATGGAATGCAAATACCATCATTCCGCGAGGCGTATTATCTGTTGTGTCAGATTTTTATCTTCACAGAAAGATATTGTTAGTTTGGTCACGTACAAGTACTTTTTGTACCCAACCAAACTGGGGGGACTTAATGACGTACGTCACGCCACGCTGCGTCACGTGTCGCGTCACGTGCAAAGCATGACGTCAATCCCACAAGACGGCTAGTAGCTTCAGTATATTCAAGTCAATGCCACGTGACTGGTATCGTGACGTCCTTAAGGTGTTGACTTGGTATTGTTGATCTGGACCAAAATCCTACATACTAGGAATGTGGAGGATGTGGAGTAGGTTGTATGTGTGATTAGAAGGTTCTAATGGCAATTATGGAGAGTGGACACTATTATAGTGGTTATTATGCATAACCGTCAATTATCTATCTATAAATAGGTGCTTTAACCCTCATTTGAAGGCTAATCGATACCACACACTCTATTCTTCTTTTCATCCCTACCTTGGAGGCTCGGCAAAAGATAAACACCACCACAACTCTCATATCCCATTTAAACGGAGGGACCCCTTCCAAAGGTTAGATTTTCCTTTTTATTTACCTGCACTCGAACCGGAGGGACCCCACACACTCTAAGGATAGAGAAGATGTGGTTCACCATGATTTAAGATAACATAGTGTCGGGATGATTGTGAGACACTCATTGGATAGATATACCTTTGTGTAAACACCAGATTCCCTACTAATTGATTTCTCGATTAGCATGTGAAGAGGAACTAGGCTATCGTGATTCTGATCGGATGGACTATGCTCAACTCCTGACGCTTTATCCGGTTTAAGGATATAAGCGGTCTATCTTGGATGCAATGCATAACATGGGCGCACGAATAAAGTAGCATAGCTATATATATATATATATATATATATATATATATATATATATATATATATATATATATATATATATATATATATATATATATATATATACACATATATACATATATATACATATATACATATATATATATATATATAGAATATAGATATATATATAATATCCGACCTTTTTTAACACCTTAGTGTATCACCCAAGTGAATGGTTGTGATTGTGTTTCGAATGCCTTTATGTTAATGGTTTGGTAAAATCTAAGGGTTTGTAGACAAATTAGAACCTTTGATAATTCTCAGTTGTAACGACCCGACAAAATTGTCATTGACGGCGCTGTTAACTTAGGTCCCGTTGCGTGGTCATAGTCCCTATATGAGACGCGTTTGACCAAAATTATGTCGCATTCATTTGAAGCCTACAAGACTTGCAAAGTTTAGTTTACCAAACGGTTCGACAACAAGTTTAAGTTTACAAAAGTTGTAAAGTATAAATGAAATAACTTGCGACATAATAAGTTGAAAATCCCGGTTGCTATAAATAGCGTAAGTATGTATGCTATAAGTTTGAATCCAAAGGTGCTATCACTAGCGTATGTATGAATGTATACTTGACTCCAAGCAAGTAATCAGAGTGTATGCATGTATGCTTGACCCCAAGCAAGTATGAGTGTACGCTGAAGCATGTATCAAATAGCCATTCATGAACCTGAGAAACATATAGAAAACTGTCAACGAAAAATGTTGGTGAAATCATAGGTGTATTAGTAAACGTTATATTTTGAACCACAAGATTTAGTATTTCCATAACGTTGATTATCTAAATCGTTTGCATTCCAAAAGTATGTTCGCGAGCACCCAATTATCAAGACTTAACGTTTCCTTCCATAGAACCCCATCACAATAGTGTTAGAACATACACTGTTTCTCAAAAATACATTCCATCTGAAATGACGGTAGCGAACTGTCCGAATGAGGGTTTGTCAAACCCGTATGGATTCACATAACATAAATTCACGTTTACACCCGGCAAGTGTAACTAATGATAATAGAATTGAGGATTTTTTTCTAACTCACTGTGGAATGTTTGTTTCATCGAACTTGTGTTCAAAACATAAAAGTAAGTAATACAGAATGTAACAAAGTATATGTTTCTCAGCCCACGATTTAAAAGTATGAAAGTTATTGAAAAGGTGGGACTATGATCTCACCTCGAGTGCACGAGTATAAATGTACTTCACAAAGTAAACGTTTGCATGAAAGTTGCTTAGCCTTGACCTAAACAAGTAAGTTGTATCAATTAACCGGTTACGACACAAGGTCGGGCGAAATGTGTTCAATTAGTCCTATGGCTTGTTACGACTTGATTATATAGCATTTGAGTCACGTTGTCAAGTTTCATGCAAGAATCAAGTATAAAATAAGATTAGAACGATTGCATAAGTGTTTTGTTAAGTTTGACTAAAAGTCAAACTTGGTCAAAGTCAACGTAAAAGTCAACGGGGTCGGGTCGGGTATCCGAAAATTTTTCTTCAATTAGTAATCATATATAAACATGTTGGCCAAGTTTCATATTAATCGGAGTTGCGTATAAGCGGGAATGAATTTATGAAAACACAAAATAAGTTGGTCTACTTTTTCAGCACAGGAGCGTCGCACCAAAACCAGGAGCGGCGCTCTTGGGACCAGAAGTAGCGCTCTTGTTTCCAGGAGTGGCGCTCTTGAAGTCTGATGAAAAAAACTCCACAAAAAGGCCTACCAGGAGCGGCGCTCTTAGTTCAGGAGCGTCGCTCCTGTACCTGGGAAATGCACGAACCAAACTTCAAACAAGCATAACTCATGAACCGTAAACATTCAAAACAAGTATCTTATATCGTTGGAAAGGTATTTCGACAAGGAACACAATTAAACACATTTTATCAAGCAAGTTCATCATTTACCACAACAAAAACCTAGTCAAATGATCGTTAAATGTTCATAATCAAAGTTTCAAGTTCTAAAAATGCATTTCGTGATTCGGGCAACCACTTTACATGTATGATATGCCGTTTCGAAGGTAATTAAATATATAATACAACTAAACACTTACTAACAACATCTCATGTCATTCAAAACATCAAAGTTCATTTTAAAAGCTATCAAACCCTAACCAAGAATCACAAAATCAATAATCATGTTTATGAAGTTTTCTCAATCAACCTACACATCAAATTGAAGCTAATGATGCTAGTAACACATTTAATACATGAACTTTTAACATCTAACAACATTTAATCATCCAAAATCAAATATTAAGCACATCCATTTTCAAGTTCATGCTAGTTACTCCAAAACAATAAATCGAGCAAACAAAACATATATTCATGTTATACTTGAGTCATAGACACTAACTAACACCATTTCAAGTATATAAAACGAATTTAGAGAAATCTAGTGTTTTATAAATGTTACCCAAATGTGATGAAATTGGTACCAAAATGTAGAGGATGAAGAGAGGATCACGAAAATGTAATTTGTCTTGACGTTGGCCTCCTAGATCGAATTTAGATGATGAATGATTGAGTTGGGTGTTTGTGTGTGTTTTTGAGATGGAGAGAAAAAGAGGAGGAAGGAGGTGGACGATGGATGGAAATGAATGGATGAGAATGGTGGGTTGACTAGTTGACCTAGTCAACTAGTTTGCCCACTTGACAACTTCGGTCCCTCAAGTTTCAAAGCGGGTGCGTGAATTAACCAAACGAATATTTAAAAAACGTTCGAGTAAACGAGAGATGTTATAATCGAATAACGAAATATTAAGAACGTTAGTTAACGAAAGATACGAATTTAGATAACGAAAGATATTATCTAAAAAAAGTCGGTGTTAAAAATAAATTTAACGGAAAAACGCGGGATGTTACATTACCTACACCTTAAAAGAAATTTCGTCCCGAAATTTAGTTGGAAGTAGTAGTTGTTGTTTCTTCTTCGAAACCTCGCGTTGCAATTTCTACGAATATGTGGAGGTACTTCCTTGGGCCTTTCAACGAACTTTGAAATTCGGGGTTTTACTTTGTTTCAGAGTTTGGTTTCACGATTCATGGTTTCAACCGGTTCTCCAAGGAAGTGGAGTTTGTCATCGATAGTAAGTTCATCAAAAGAAATAACAAGTTCTTGTTTGGAAAGATACCTCTTTAAGCTTAATTCATAGAATGTAGGATGAACGGAGACTCAAATGGGTCGAAAAATCTAAACGGTTAGCAACGGGTCCAAAACACCCCAAGATTTTAAAAGGATCAAAATATCGTGGATTTAGCTTTCTACGTTTCCCAAAACGGATTACACCTCTTCAAGGTGCGACTTTTAACATTTTGCAGTTACCCACTTGGGATTCGAAAGGTTTACGCCTAACTTCGGCATAGCTCCTTTGGCGACTACGGCCGTCTTGATCCTTTCTCGAATTTGAATAATCTTAACGGTTATTTCATGAATGAGTGCGGGTTCGGTGATTTGATTATCATTTACTTGGTTCTACAAAAGGAGAATGACGTTTCCGGTCATATAAGATTTCAAAAGGTGTGACGTTAATACTTGAATGATAACTATCGTTGTAAGAGAATTTGGTTAAAGGCAAAGACTTTTCTCAAGTAAATTTGAAGTTTGATATCACAAATTCGTATTATGGTTTCCGAGGTTTGAATCGTACATTTGCTTTGTTCGTCGGTTTGTGGGTGATACGGGGTACCCATGTCTAAACGTGGTCCCGAGGCTTTTTGTAAGGCACTCCGAAATCTAGAAGTGAAACAAGGATCTCGGTCCGAAACGAGGCACATTTCTGTAAGTTATATTTGAACAAATTTGTTAGGACCTGGAAACGTTTGTTAGAACAAGTTTCTTATCGGTTTCTGAAAACGTTCATTATGACTATTCACCCTCGTGGTGAATATTAGTATAACGTGAAGAGTCTCTCCCTCCATTGAGAATTTAGATAAAAGATTTCCTTATACGGGAGTACGAGTATGATGTGAGAGAAGTTTCCGCCTCGATGTGAGCATAACAAGCATATTGTAGTTCGTCGATAAAACTGTAAGAAAACGAGATAGTATACGCGTGTAACACATGTTTGAAGTTGAAGGAATTTGTCATTCATTCGGAAGTATAAATATGGTTCGACAATAACCGAAGATGTGTCCCTGGTATGGTTGTTATCAATATTCTCGGAGTTTTCGGATATCCAACAAGAAAAATGAAGTCATGTACATGGCACATGGTGGTGATTAGGTTGATCGAGTCCAACCACCATCACGTGTCATTAGAACTTTGGTATGACTTACCGTAATATAACTACGTTGATCAAGTGACGTTATATTACGCTAACTCATACCTCCATTCCCACATCACCCAATAAAATCAAGTTCTTGTAATCGTGAAGATTTAAATTGAACAAAGTATAGCGACATCACTAATGTGACTCGTATTGAATCAAAAGAATTAATGCAACTCTGAAGAAGCGTTTTCCGAGGGAAATGTATAAATGATTGTTCACGTCAATGCGGTTCAAGTCAAACAATAATGTCTTTAGGTACGAAAAGAGTAATGAATCATGATAACGAGTAGTACACAACCGTAGTGATAAATAGTGATGACGATACTCATCTAAAGTAGTGGTGAAAATTTTACAACACTTGTGGATGGTAAGCCGGGACGGTGACGAATAACAACTGAGGAGACGGAGTTCTCGAACTAGTATGACAAATGAAATCGTTGCCATCCTTACGCGTATGAATCATGAATTTACATGTGTTACCAGAAAGTGGCAGAATACGGATTCGTATGATGAAAACTTGGTACCATCAAGAAGTTTGCCTAAGAATGATTTAAGTATAATGCACAAGTAGTCAAGTAAGTGCTATCTATAGCAAATGCAAGTCAGAATACAATGATTAACTATCCGGTTGTAGTCTAGATTCACTAATGCGTCCTAACGACTCTGTCAGACACACTAATGCACATCCTAGATCCCTACAACCAACGCTCTGATACCATCTATAGCAGCAGATGGGGTAGAAACCCACCCAGTGCCTTTCCAGCTAACCTCTTGGTGACCACTGAGTGTGCCTCAGACACTGATTTTACGGCCCGCATTTCTGCCAAACTGCCAACCCTCCTGCAAAGGGATCGCAAGGGGTAAGAGCCAATGCTTCATCACAGGTAACACTATGAGAACCCCCTCTACGATTAACCTGCCTAAAAGCATAGTCCGTTCGGGGTGCCCGGCATGACAGCCGGACGCGAGACTACCTTTTCGGCTAAAGTTAAACCAGCTCTGATACCATTTGTAACGACCCAACAAAATTGTCATTGATAGCGCCGTTAACTTAGGTCCCGTTGCGTGGTCATAGTCCCTATATGAGACGCGTTTAACCAAAATTATGTCGCATTCATTTGAAACATACAAGACTTGCAAGGTTTAGTTTACCAAACGGTTCGACAACAAGTTTATGTTTACAAAAGTTGTAAAGTATAAATAAATAACTTGCGAAATAATAAGTTGAAAATCCCGGTTGCTATAAATAGCGTAAGTATGTATGCTATAAGTTTGAATCCAAAGGTGATATCACTAGCGTATGTATGTATGTATGCTTGACTCCAAGCAAGTAATCAGAGTGTATGCATATATGCTTAACCCCAAGCAAGTATGAGTGTACGCGGAAGCATGTATCAAATAGCCATTCATGAACCTGAGAAACATATAGAAAACTGTCAACAAAAAATGTTGGTGAAATCATAGGTGTATTAGTAAACGTTATATTTTGAACCACAAGATTTAGTATTTTCATAACGTTGATTATCTAAATCATTTGCATTCCAAAAGTATGTTCGCGAGCACCCAATTATCAAGACTTAATGTTTCCTTCCATAGAACCCCATCACAATAGTATTAGAACATACACTGTTTCTCGAAAATACATTCCATCCGAAATGACGGTAGCGAACCGTCCGAATGAGGGTTTGTCAAACCCGTATGGATCCACACAACATAAATTCACGCTTACACCCGGCAAGTGTAACTAATGATAATCGAATTGAGGATTTTGTTCTAACTCGCTGTGGAATGTTTGTTTCATCGAACTTGTGTTCAAAACATAAAAGCAAGTAATACATAATGTAACAAAGTATATGTTTCTCATGTAACATCCCGCCTTTTTCCGTTTACTTTTCCGTTTAACTATTTAAAGTCCGTTATATGATTATGACATGCCTCGTTAATACGCGTTTTAAAATATCTCGTTTAGGTAATTCACGCACCCGCAACCGAACTAGAGGGACCATTATTGCCAAGAGAGCAAAGAGGTGACTAGGTCAACTAGTCAACCCTTCACTCTCATCCATTCATTTATTTCCTTTTCTTTTTCCATTTTCTCTAATACTTTCACCAAATCTCTCAAACACCACTTCAAGGATTCATCATCCAAATCAAATCGAGTAAGCATCCATCTAAACAAATTGCATATTCGGAATCCTCTCATCTTCCTCTTCGATTCCATACCGATTTCATCAAGTTTGGGTAACTTTCTAAAATCACTAGATTTTGTGTTCTTGATGTTTTTAACTTATAAAGTTGTTAATTAGTGTCTATGGCTCAATTCTAACATGAATATATGATTTATATGTTCGACTTTGTTATTTGAAGTAACTAGCATGAACATAAACTTTGGTGTGTTTGATTTGGTAATTTGGTTGCTTAAATGTTGTTGTTATGGTAAAGTGCAAGTATTAAATGTGTTACTAGTAGCACTAGCTTCAATTTGATGTGTAATTTGTTTTAGAAAACTTCATAAACTTGATTATTGGTTTTGGTGGATTTGGGTTAGGGTTTGATGAACTTGAAATGAACTTTTGATGCTTTGAATGACATGAAATGTTATTTGTAAGTGTTAGGTTGTATTGTATGCTTGATCACCTTCGAAACGGCATATCATTCATGTAAATTGGTTGCCGAATCATCAAATTTCATTTATGAACTTGAGTGCATTTAATGAGGAGCTTTGAATGTGATTTTGGTTGTTGTAAAAGTAAATGTGATGGATGAAATATGTTTAGTTGTTTTCCTTGTCAAAATACCTTTCCGATGATATAAGATACATACTTTGGTTGTTTGCGAGTCATAAATGGTGATTGGTTGAAGTTAGGTTCGTGCATAAAACTTAAAAACTGCCAGAATTCTCTGCACAGGTAATGGCGCGGCGCGCCATATACCCGCGCGGCGCGCCAAAGTGGTATGTCCAACTTTGTCGATTTTTGAATAATGTTTGCTATGTTACGCACCTCCGATTCACATGTAACTTGTTCTAACATGCTCATACATGATTAATAACCTCAGAAAAATAGTTCGGGACCCGACCCGAACGTGTTGACTTTTTCGTTGACTTTGACCGACCAAAGTTTAACTTTTTGTCAAACTTAACCAAATGATTATGCAACCTTCCTAACTTGTTTCTATACTTGTATCTTGCATGAAACTTGACAATTTGATTTCACATGCTACATAATCGAGTCGTAAAGAGCCATAGGACTAATTGAACATCTTTGACCTATCGTGTTTACCGTTATTGATACGACCTATTTGTTTAGGTCAAGACTAGCACTATCCTTCGCACACGTTATTTTGTGAAGTACTTTTCGTACGTGCACTCAAGGTGAGATCATAGTCCCATCTTTCAAACAACTTTTATGCTTTAAACTATGGGATGAGAAACACATACGTATCATACTTTTATCCATTGAACACAAGTACGAAAACGAACATTCCACGTACGGGTTTGAACAAAAATCCTCAATTCAATTATCATTAGTTACACTTGCAGGGTGTAAACGTGAACTTATATTATGTGATCACATGGGCTTGACGAGCCTCATTCGGACGGTTCGCTACCGTTAGCGGATGAAATATATTTTCGGGTCTAGTGTATGTTCTAACACTACGCAAAGGGTGCAAAACAGTTAAGTTTGATAATTGGGTGCCCGCGAAACAAATAACAACTTTGGAATGCAAATGATTTTGATAATCATATTATATTAAATCTTGTGGTTCAAATGCAACGTTTACTAAAACACCTATGATTTCACCAACATTTTCGTTGACAGTTTTCTATATGTTTTCTCAGGTTCTTGAAAGCTACTTGATACATGCTTCCTCACTCTTTTTGATACTTGCTTGAATGTCGAGTATACATGCATAGTTTGATACTTGCTTGAATGTCGAGTATACATGCATAGTTGGAGCGTCTTTTGACTACTTTAAATTGTGTCGCATAGGTTTCATTCGTACGTTAAACATTGTAATGTAACTAGTCTTTGAACTACATTTGTAAACTTGAAACATCCTTTTACTTATGAAATAGATGCGACATATTTTGGTCAAACGTCATGATAAAGACTTATGACCACGCAACGGGACCGAAGTAGTCGGCGCCGTCAAACATGATTTGGTCGGGTCGCTACAGATGGTATCAGAGCGTTGGTTGTAGGGATTTAGAGTTCATTGGTGTCAACCCCGAGTCATAGGGTACATTGGTGAGTCTAGACTACAACCGGCATATAGACTTGAAGTAGGAATTACTTGACTACTTGTGCATTATACTCGAACTCGTCTATCACATCAAATTCTTATTCAATCTTAATCTCACGTTACTTAATTTAATTGCCTCGCCACCTTGACTATATGAATTAGTGTCGAATGCACATATGAATTAGGGTAATATAATTTCCGGGATTATATTACGGTGACTCATATGAACATTCCGACATTATGACATAAAGAATTTAAGGCGAGTCAAGGAAAATTTTTCTCTATCCTTATTCCATATCATGGTTAGTATTATTAGGAATACTAATCAACGGTATTCTTGTGTTTTGAAGGAACAATGCCTCCTCGTCGTGTGCCACGCCATGAGACTCCCGAACAAGCTCTACAACGAATGATAGCCACCGCCGTGGAAGCAGCCATGGCCGATCACTCTTCCAACAATAACAACAACCACAACAACAACAACAATGGAGCCGGTAACTCAAACGAAGGGTGGTCCTACAAATCCTTCATGGGGTGCAAACCTCACACTTTTGATGGAACCGGGGGACCGGTCGTGCTCACCCGATGGTTTGAGCAAACGGAAGCCGTCTTTAGCATAAGCGGTTGTCGAGACCAAGACAAGGTCAAATACTCCACTCACACCTTCGCCGGTGTCGCTCTTACATGGTGGAATACTTATGTACAATCGGTGGGTACCGATGAAGCTCACGCCCTCTCTTGGGCCGATTTAAGGGAAAAGATGGTCATCGAATATTTCCCTCGCGAAGAAACCCGAAAGCTCGAACAAGAGCTAAGAACCTTAGAGGCGGTCGGAAACGATCTCAAGGCCTATAATCAACAATTCGCCGAACTATCCTTGATGTGTACCAACCTCGTGAACCCCGAATCTCAAAGGGTCGAACTTTATATGTATGGTCTTCCAAAGAGCATCAAACAAGGGGTGATGTCATCCAAACCCGCTAACCTACAACAAGCATTGAACATGGCCCGCCAATTGATCGAAACGGTTGACGAAATCGTAGTTCCGGCACCTAAGGCCGAGGATAAATCGGGCGGCAACAAAAGAAAGTGGGAACCCTCCCAATCAAGCAACAACAACTTTACTAAGAAGCCTTACACCTCCGACGCCAAGAAAAGTTATGGCGGAAATAAACCCTTTTGCAACAAATGCCACAAGCACCACTATGGTGAATGTAGCAATCTATTTTGCCACCGGTGCCAAAGGGGTGGTCATGTGGCCAACGATTGTAGAAGTGCCGCCCCCGTCGCTCAAAAGGTGCCCAATGCACCAAAACCGGGTACTTGTTATGAATGTGGCCAAACGGGACATTTTAGAAATGCATGTCCGAGGAAGAAAGCCAACCCCAACACACGCGGTCGAGCTTTCAACATCAACACCGAGGAAGCCCGAGATGACAATGAATTAGTCACGGGTACGTTTCTCCTCAACAACACTTATGTTACTTGTTTATTCGATTCGGGTGCCGATAAGAGTTTTGTATCCAAGACTTTGACTCATTCTTTAAACACTCCACCACTTCCACTAGATACCACTTATACCATTGAAGTGGCCAACGGGAAACTATTGAGTGCCGACACATATTACCGGGGGTATACTTTAAACATTTTGGGTAATGAGTTTGAAATTGACTTGATACCCATGGAACTAGGAAGCTTCGATGTATTAATCGATATGAATTGGCTAGCCAAAACGAAATCTCACATCCTTTGTGATCTTAATGCAATCCGAATTCCTATCGAGAATGGTGAACCTTTGATCGTCTATGGCGATAAGAGTTGCACCGGACTCAACCTCGTTTCGTGTATTAAAGTTAGAAAACTACTCCGTAAGGGTTGTTTTGCGATCCTTGCTCACGTTAAGAAAGTCGAGTCCGATGAGAAGCACATTGATGATGTGCCAATTGTTAGTGACTATTCCGATGTATTTCCCGACAAATTGCCGGGCCTTCCACCTCATCGACCGGTTGAATTCCAAATCGATCTTATTCCGGGAGCCGCACCCGTAGCACGTGCACCATATAGACTCGCTCCATCCGAAATGCAAGAATTGCAAAGTCAAATCCAAGAACTACTTGATCGTGGTTTTATCCAACCTAGCCATTCACCTTGGGGCGCTCCGATTTTGTTTGTTAAAAAGAAAGACGGATCCCTACGAATGTGCATTGATTATCGTGAACTAAACAAATTGACGGTTAAAAACCGATATCCTCTTCCTCGCATCGATGACCTCTTTGATCAACTACAAGGGTCTTGTGTATATTCAAAAATCGATCTCTGCTCGGGTTATCATCAATTAAGGGTTAAGGGGGAAGATGTCTCCAAAACCGCTTTTTGAACTCGTTATGGTAGTTATGAATTTCTTGTAATGCCATTTGGTCTCACTAACGCACCGGCGGTGTTCATGGATCTTATGAACCGCGTGTGCAAACCGTATCTTGACAAATTCGTTATCGTGTTCATCGATGATATTTTGGTTTATTCTAAAAGCGAAGAAGAACACGAGGAACACCTCCGGTTCGTGCTTGAACTTTTAAGACAAGAACGACTCTATGCCAAATTCTCCAAGTGTGAATTTTGGTTGAAGGAAGTTCAATTTCTTGGTCATGTTGTAAGTGACCAAGGTATTAAAGTCGATCCAACAAAAATCGAAGCCATTAGTAAATGGGAGACTCCCACTACTCCTACTCACATTCGTCAATTCTTGGGTCTCGCCGGATACTACCGTAGATTCATCAAGGATTTTTCTTTGCTTGCTCGTCCTCCAACTGTAGTGACCCGAACTTTTCCATGTTTATATATATTAATTGAGATTGATGTTTACATGATTAAATGTTTCCAACATGTTAAGCAATCAAACTTGTTAAGACTTGATTAATTGAAATAGGTTTCATATAGACAATTGACCACCCAAGTTGACCGGTGATTCACGAACGTTAAAACTTGTAAAAAAACTATATGATGACATATATATGGTTATATATATAGTTAACATGATATTATGATAAGTAAACATATCATTAATTATATTAACAATGAACTACATATGTAAAAACAAGACTACTAACTTAATGATTTTGAAACGAGACATATATGTAACGTTTATCGTTGTAACGACATTTAATATATATATATCATATTAAGAGATATTCGTACATCATAATATCATGATAATATAATAATTTAAAATCTCTTTTGTTATTATAAACATTGGGTTAACAACATTTAACAAGATCGTTAACCTAAAGGTTTCAAAACAACACTTACATGTAACGACTAACGATGACTTAACGACTCAGTTAAAATGTATATACATGTAGTGTTTTAATATGTATTTATACACTTTTGAAAGACTTCAATACACTTATCAAAATACTTCTACTTAACAAAAATGCTTACAATTACATTCTCGTTCAGTTTCATCAACAATTCTACTCGTATGCACCCGTATTCGTACTCGTACAATACACAGCTTTTAGATGTATGTACTATTGGTATATACACTCCAATGATCAGCTCTTAGCAGCCCATGTGAGTCACCTAACACATGTGGGAACCATCATTTGGCAACTAGCATGAAATATCTCATAAGATTACAAAAATATGAGTAATCATTCATGACTTATTTACATGAAAACAAAATTACATATCCTTTATATCTAATCCATACACCAACGACCAAAAACACCTACAAACACTTTCATTCTTCAATTTTCTTCATCTAATTGAACTCTCTCAAGTTCTATCTTCAAGTTCTAAGTGTTCTTCATAAATTCCAAAAGTTCTAGTTTCATAAAATCAAGAATACTTTCAAGTTTGCTAGCTCACTTCCAATCTTGTAAGGTGATCATCCAACCTCAAGAAATCTTTGTTTCTTACAGTAGGTTATCATTCTAATACAAGGTAATAATCATATTCAAACTTTGGTTCAATTTCTATAACTATAACAATCTTATTTCAAGTGATGATCTTACTTGAACTTGTTTTCGTGTCATGATTTTGCTTCAAGAACTTTGAGCCATCCAAGGATCCATTGAAGCTAGATCCATTTTTCTCTTTTCCAGTAGGTTCATCCAAGGAACTTAAGGTAGTAATGATGTTCATAACATCATTCGATTCATACATATAAAGCTATCTTATTCGAAGGTTTAAACTTGTAATCACTAGAACATAGTTTAGTTAATTCTAAACTTGTTCGCAAACAAAAGTTAATCCTTCTAACTTGACTTTTAAAATCAACTAAACACATGTTCTATATCTATATGATATGCTAACTTAATGATTTAAAACCTGGAAACACGAAAAACACCGTAAAACCGGATTTACGCCGTCGTAGTAACACCGCGGGCTGTTTTGGGTTAGTTAATTAAAAACTATGATAAACTTTGATTTAAAAGTTGTTATTCTGAGAAAATGATTTTTATTATGAACATGAAACTATATCCAAAAATTATGGTTAAACTCAAAGTGGAAGTATGTTTTCTAAAATGGTCATCTAGACGTCGTTCTTTCGACTGAAATGACTATCTTTACAAAAACGACTTGTAACTTATTTTTCCGACTAGAAACCTATACTTTTTTTGTTTAGATTCATAAAATAGAGTTCAATATGAAACCATAGCAATTTGATTCACTCAAAACGGATTTAAAATGAAGAAGTTATGGGTAAAACAAGATTGGATAATTTTTCTCATTTTAGCTACGTGAAAATTGGTAACAAATCTATTCCAACCATAACTTAATCAACTTGTATTATATATTATGTAATCTTGAGATACCATAGACACGTATACAATGTTTCGACCTATCATGTCGACACATCTATATATATTTCGGAACAACCATAGACACTCTATATGTGAATGTTGGAGTTAGCTATACAGGGTTGAGGTTGATTCCAAAATATATATAGCTTGAGTTGTGATCAATACTGAGATACGTATACACTGGGTCGTGGATTGATTCAAGATAATATTTATCGATTTATTTCTGTACATCTAACTGTGGACAACTAGTTGTAGGTTACTAACGAGGACAGCTGACTTAATAAACTTAAAACATCAAAATATATTAAAAGTGTTGTAAATATATTTTGAACATACTTTGATATATATGTATATATTGTTATAGGTTCGTGAATCAACCAGTGGCCAAGTCTTACTTCCCGACGAAGTAAAAATCTGTGAAAGTGAGTTATAGTCCCACTTTTAAAATCTAATATTTTTGGGATGAGAATACATGCAGGTTTTATAAATGTTTTACAAAATAGACACAAGTACGTGAAACTACATTCTATGGTTGAATTATCGAAATCGAATATGCCCCTTTTTATTAAGTCTGGTAATCTAAGAATTAGGGAACAGACACCCTAATTGACGCGAATCCTAAAGATAGATCTATTGGGCCTAACAAACCCCATCCAAAGTACCGGATGCTTTAGTACTTCGAAATTTATATCATATCCGAAGGGTGTCCCGGAATGATGGGGATATTCTTATATATGCATCTTGTTATTGTCGGTTACCAGGTGTTCACCATATGAATGATTTTTATCTCTATGTATGGGATGTGTATTGAAATATGAAATCTTGTGGTCTATTGTTACGATTTGATATATATAGGTTAAACCTATAACTCACCAACATTTTTGTTGACGTTTTAAGCATGTTTATTCTCAGGTGATTATTAAGAGCTTCCGCTGTCGCATACTTAAATAAGGACAAGATTTGGAGTCCATGCTTGTATGATATTGTGTAAAAACTGCATTCAAGAAACTTATTTTGTTGTAACATATTTGTATTGTAAACCATTATGTAATGGTCGTGTGTAAACAGGATATATTAGATTATCATTATTTGATAATCTACGTAAAGCTTTTTAAACCTTTATTGATGAAATAAAGGTTATGGTTTGTTTAAAAATGAATGCAGTCTTTGAAAAACGTCTCATATAGAGGTCAAAACCTCGCAACGAAATCAATTAATATGGAACGTTTTTAATCAATAAGAACGGGACATTTCAGTTGGTATCAGAGCGTTGGTCTTAGAGAACCAGAAAATTTGCATTAGTGTGTCTTATCGAGTTTGTTAGGATGCATTAGTGAGTCTGGACTTCGACCGTGTTTTCTTTAAAAATGATTGCTTAACATTTTTGTTGGAAACTATATATTTTTAACATATGAATATTATGTGATATATTAATCTCTTAACGTGTTTGATATTATGTGATAGATGTCTACCTCTAGAACAAGTCCCATTGACTCACCTAATAATAATGAAGAGTCAAATGTAAATTGGAATAATTTGTGGACTGATTCACAAGTTCCCGAAGAGGAACCGGAAGAAGAGTCGGAACCGGAAGAAGAATCGGAACCGGAAGAAGAATCGGAACCGGATGAAGAAATAGAACCGGTGGGGGAAATAATAAAACGGTTAAGTAAAAGAAAATCCTCAACCAACCGACCAAAGTTAATTATGGTCAATGGTGTTTCCGCCAAGGAAGCAAAATATTGGGAGGATTACCAATTCTCCGATGAATCGGATTCCGACGAGAATTTCGATGATGTTATAGAAATTACCCCAACTGAATTTAAAAAGGCAAAAGAAAATAATAAGGGAAAGGGCATAAAAATAGAGAAATCTAATTCCAACCCCGATGAACTTTATATGTATCGTCAACCCCCGAAGTCCTTAAGTTGTAACAATGACCCGGGAACCTCTAAACCACCAGGTTTTTCTAAACCAATGTGGACAACGACGGTTCGTATTAGGGGAACATCATATATCCCTAGAAACTTGGCAAAACGAACCAAAACCGAAGAAGAAGAAACGAGCGAGTCGGAATAAGATAGTTGTATTCGTGTGGTGTAATATATGGAATATAGTGTTCTTATGCTTTATGATATATGTAAAAATTGCTTGTATTAATAAGTATTTTTTTTATGAATCTAACTCTTGTCTATTTTACAGTTTAAAAATACAAAATGGATAGACAACCCAATATTTTAAGAGACCTACCCGGAGACATGATTGATGAAATCTTGTCTAGAGTCGGCCAGAATTCTTCGGCACAACTATTTAAGGCGAGATCAGTTTGTAAGACATTCGAAGAACGTTCCAAGAATGTCTTGGTTTATAAGAGACTTTCGTTTGAAAGATGGGGGATATCACATTGGGAAACCCATAAGTTACGATGTGTTTACTTTGACGCATATATTGCGGGGAACCCAAATGCTATTTTACGCAACGGGTTAAGAAATTATTTTGACTCAATATATCCGAATATTGGACTTCGTGATTTAGAAAAAGCGGCTAACATGCAACATAAAGAAGCATGTTATGCTTACGGATTAGTAATGTTCGCTTCTCACCAAAGTGAGAACAAGAACATCGGGCTACAACTATTAAACAAAACGTTTCCACAAGTGACGGAGTCGGTAATTGGGGTAAGAAATGAGGTTTTTAGATTATTACGGGACTGTTGGACATTACGTAACCCTCGTCCCTTTGATGACGTTACAACACGCTGTCTTATCAACGGCCATAACGGTTATGTTGCACAAGACCAAGGATGGGAAGTAGTCCTAGTAAAACCAGAATGCATGACTTGTTTCTGGACGTATGAATTACGTGTATTTATTGCCTTTGCTGAACGACTTGTGTACTAGCTAGAATTGTCTTCACAACTATCTTGTATCAAAGTTATTGTGTGCTATATTTCATGCTTTATGTAAAATAAGCGGTATTGTAAGTTTGTAAAATATTGTATAAAAGTTTGAACGCGAAATATTATTATAATCAGTTTTTCATATAGAATTGTAGTAGTTGAATTGTATATTAGCTACTAAGTATGAACTTAACGGGTAGGTACTACCCGAATTTAAACTTATAAAACGCTAATATGAAGAAAAAGCTTTTATAAATGAGTTCATATTATGCTACGAAATACTATTAACTACTCTTAATATTCTGTATGATTAACTTGTTCCATTTAACTATTTTGAAGGAAATGGCACCGACTACTCGACACACCGTGAATATGAATGAAGAGGAATTCCGTACTTTTCTAGCTTCAAACATAGCCGCAGTACAGGCTGCGCTACATACCAACAATAACCTTGGATCTAGCAGTACAGGAAATCGTGTAGGATGCACCTACAAAGAATTCACTGCCTGCAAACCTTTGGAATTTGATGGAACCAAAGGACCGATCGGATTGAAACGGTGGACCGAGAAGGTTGAATCGGTGTTTGCCATAAGTAAGTGTACTGAAGAGGACAAAGTGAAGTACGCTACGCATACCTTCACAGGTTCTGCGTTAACATGGTGGAATACCTATCTAGAGCAAGTGGGACAAGATGATGCGTACGCACTACCGTGGTCAGCATTCAAGCACTTGATGAACGAGAAGTACCGTCCCAGAACCGAGGTCAATAAGCTCAAGACAGAACTTAGAGGGTTACGAACCCAAGGATTTGATATTACCACGTACGAAAGACGATTCACAGAATTGTGCCTATTGTGTCCGGGAGCATTCGAAGATGAGGAAGAGAAGATCGACGCGTTTGTGAAAGGATTACCGGAAAGAATCCAAGAAGATATAAGTTCACACGAGCCCGCCTCCATACAACAGGCATGTAGAATGGCTCACAAACTAGTGAACCAGATTGAAGAAAGAATTAAAGAACAGACTGCTGAAGAGGCCAATGTGAAGCAAGTCAAAAGAAAGTGGGAGGAAAACGGTGATAAGAATCACCAATACAACAACAACAACAATTACAACAATAATCGCAACAATTATCCCAACAATCGCAACATCAATCGCAACTACAACAAACGGCCCAACAACAACAACAACAACAACAACAACAACAACAACAACAGCAACTACAACAATCATCCCAACAACAATAATAACCGCAACAACAACAACAATCAGAAGCAACTATGCCAAAGGTGTGAAAAGAATCACTCGGGGTTCTGCACCAAATTTTGCAACAAGTGTAAAAGAAATGGTCATAGCGCGGCGAAGTGTGAGGTCTACGGACCAGGGGTTAATAGAACGAAAGGAACAAATGGTGTCGGAATGAGTAATGGCGGAGCAAGTAGTGTCGGAGCAAGTTATGCCAATGTAGTTTGTTATAAATGTGGAAAACCAGGCCACATTATTAGAAATTGCCCGAACCAGGAGAACACGAATGGACAAGGCCGTGGAAGAGTTTTCAATATTAATGCGGTAGAGGCACAGGAAGACCCGGAGCTTGTTACGGGTACGTTTCTTATTGACAATAAATCTGCTTACGTTTTATTTGATTCGGGTGCGGATAGAAGCTATATGAGTAGAGATTTTTGTGCTAAATTAAGTTGTCCATTGACGCCTTTGGATAGTAAATTTTTACTCGAATTAGCAAATGGTAAATTAATTTCAGCAGATAATATATGTCGGAATCGAGAAATTAAACTGGTTAGCGAAACATTTAAGATTGATTTGATACCAGTAGAATTAGGGAGTTTTGATGTGATAATCGGTATGGACTGGTTGAAAGAAGTGAAAGCGGAGATCGTTTGTTACAAAAATGCAATTCGCATTATACGAGAAAAAGGAAAACCCTTAATGGTGTACGGAGAAAAGGGCAACACGAAGCTACATCTTATTAGTAATTTGAAGGCACAAAAACTAATAAGAAAAGGTTGCTATGCTGTTCTAGCACACGTCGAGAAAGTACAAACTGAAGAAAAGAGCATCAATGATGTTCCCATTGCAAAAGAATTTCCCGATGTATTTCCGAAAGAATTACCGGGATTACCCCCACATCGATCCGTTGAATTTCAAATAGATCTTGTACCAGGAGCTGCACCAATAGCTCGTGCTCCTTACAGACTCGCACCCAGTGAGATGAAAGAACTGCAAAGCCAATTACAAGAACTTTTAGAGCGTGGTTTCATTCGACCAAGCACATCACCGTGGGGAGCTCCTGTTTTGTTTGTCAAGAAGAAAGATGGTACATTCAGGTTGTGTATCGACTACCGAGAGTTGAACAAACTTACCATCAAGAACCGCTACCCACTACCGAGAATCGACGACTTATTTGATCAACTACAAGGCTCGTCTGTTTATTCAAAGATTGACTTACGTTCCGGGTATCATCAAATGCGGGTGAAAGAAGATGATATTCCAAAGACTGCTTTCAGAACACGTTACGGTCATTACGAGTTTATGGTCATGCCGTTTGGTTTAACTAATGCACCAGCTGTGTTCATGGACCTTATGAACCGAGTGTGTGGACCATACCTTGACAAGTTTGTCATTGTTTTCATTGATGACATACTTATTTACTCAAAGAATGACCAAGAACACGGTGAACATTTGAGAAAAGTGTTAGAAGTATTGAGGAAGGAAGAATTGTACGCTAAGTTTTCAAAGTGTGCATTTTGGTTGGAAGAAGTTCAATTCCTCGGTCACATAGTGAACAAAGAAGGTATTAAGGTGGATCCGGCAAAGATAGAAACTGTTGAAAAGTGGGAAACTCCGAAAACTCCGAAACACATACGCCAGTTTTTAGGACTAGCTGGTTACTACAGAAGGTTCATCCAAGACTTTTCCAGAATAGCAAAACCCTTGACTGCATTAACGCATAAAGGGAAGAAATTTGAATGGAATGATGAACAAGAGAAAGCGTTTCAGTTATTGAAGAAAAAGCTAACTACGGCACCTATATTGTCATTGCCTGAAGGGAATGATGATTTTGTGATTTATTGTGACGCATCAAAGCAAGGTCTCGGTTGTGTATTAATGCAACGAACGAAGGTGATTGCTTATGCGTCTAGACAATTGAAGATTCACGAACAAAATTATACGACGCATGATTTGGAATTAGGCGCGGTTGTTTTTGCATTAAAGACTTGGAGGCACTACTTATATGGGGTCAAAAGTATTATATATACCGACCACAAAAGTCTTCAACACATATTTAATCAGAAACAACTGAATATGAGGCAGCGTAGGTGGATTGAATTATTGAATGATTATGATTTTGAGATTCGTTACCACCCGGGGAAGGCAAATGTGGTAGCCGATGCCTTGAGCAGGAAGGATAGAGAACCCATTCGAGTAAAATCTATGAATATAATGATTCATAATAACATTACTACTCAAATAAAGGAGGCGCAACAAGGAGTTTTAAAAGAGGGAAATTTAAAGGATGAAATACCCAAAGGATCGGAGAAGCATCTTAATATTCGGGAAGACGGAACCCGGTATAGGGCTGAAAGGATTTGGGTACCAAAATTTGGAGATATGAGAGAAATGGTACTTAGAGAAGCTCATAAAACCAGATACTCAATACATCCTGGAACGGGGAAGATGTACAAGGATCTCAAGGAACATTTTTGGTGGCCGGGTATGAAAGTCGATGTTGCTAAATACGTAGGAGAATGTTTGACGTGTTCTAAGGTCAAAGCTGAGCATCAGAAACCATCAGGTCTACTTCAACAACCCGAAATCCCGGAATGGAAATGGGAAAACATTACCATGGATTTCATCACTAAATTGCCAAGGACTGCAAGTGGTTTTGATACTATTTGGGTAATAGTTGATCGTCTCACCAAATCAGCACACTTCCTACCAATAAGAGAAGATGACAAGATGGAGAAGTTAGCACGACTGTATTTGAAGGAAGTCGTCTCCAGACATGGAATACCAATCTCTATTATCTCTGATAGGGATGGCAGATTTATTTCAAGATTCTGGCAGACATTACAGCAAGCATTAGGAACTCGTCTAGACATGAGTACTGCCTATCATCCACAAACTGATGGGCAGAGCGAAAGGACGATACAAACGCTTGAAGACATGCTACGAGCATGTGTTATTGATTTCGGAAACAGTTGGGATCGACATCTACCGTTAGCAGAATTTTCCTACAACAACAGCTACCATTCAAGCATTGAGATGGCGCCGTTTGAAGCACTTTATGGTAGAAAGTGCAGGTCTCCGATTTGTTGGAGTGAGGTGGGGGATAGACAGATTACGGGTCCGGAGATTATACAAGAAACTACCGAGAAGATCATCCAAATTCAACAACGGTTGAAAACCGCCCAAAGTCGACAAAAGAGCTACGCTGACATTAAAAGAAAAGATATAGAATTTGAAATTGGAGAGATGGTCATGCTTAAAGTTTCACCTTGGAAAGGCGTTGTTCGATTTGGTAAACGAGGGAAATTAAATCCAAGGTATATTGGACCATTCAAGATTATTGATCGTGTCGGACCAGTAGCTTACCGACTTGAGTTACCTCAACAACTCGCGGCTGTACATAACACTTTCCACGCCTCGAATTTGAAGAAATGTTTTGCTAAAGAAGATCTCACTATTCCGTTAGATGAAATCCAAATCAACGAAAAACTCCAATTCATCGAAGAACCCGTCGAAATAATGGATCGTGAGGTTAAAAGACTTAAGCAAAACAAGATACCAATTGTTAAGGTTCGATGGAATGCTCGTAGAGGACCCGAGTTCACCTGGGAGCGTGAAGATCAGATGAAGAAGAAATACCCGCATCTATTTCCAGAAGATTCGTCAACACCTTCAACAGCTTAAAATTTCGGGACAAAATTTATTTAACGGGTAGGTACTGTAGTGACCCGAACTTTTCCATGTTTATATATATTAATTGAGATTGATGTTTACATGATTAAATGTTTCCAACATGTTAAGCAATCAAACTTGTTAAGACTTGATTAATTGAAATAGGTTTCATATAGACAATTGACCACCCAAGTTGACCGGTGATTCACGAACGTTAAAACTTGTAAAAAAACTATATGATGACATATATATGGTTATATATATAGTTAACATGATATTATGATAAGTAAACATATCATTAATTATATTAACAATGAACTACATATGTAAAAACAAGACTACTAACTTAATGATTTTGAAACGAGACATATATGTAACGTTTATCGTTGTAACGACATTTAATATATATATATCATATTAAGAGATATTCGTACATCATAATATCATGATAATATAATAATTTAAAATCTCTTTTGTTATTATAAACATTGGGTTAACAACATTTAACAAGATCGTTAACCTAAAGGTTTCAAAACAACACTTACATGTAACGACTAACGATGACTTAACGACTCAGTTAAAATGTATATACATGTAGTGTTTTAATATGTATTTATACACTTTTGAAAGACTTCAATACACTTATCAAAATACTTCTACTTAACAAAAATGCTTACAATTACATTCTCGTTCAGTTTCATCAACAATTCTACTCGTATGCACCCGTATTCGTACTCGTACAATACACAGCTTTTAGATGTATGTACTATTGGTATATACACTCCAATGATCAGCTCTTAGCAGCCCATGTGAGTCACCTAACACATGTGGGAACCATCATTTGGCAACTAGCATGAAATATCTCATAAGATTACAAAAATATGAGTAATCATTCATGACTTATTTACATGAAAACAAAATTACATATCCTTTATATCTAATCCATACACCAACGACCAAAAACACCTACAAACACTTTCATTCTTCAATTTTCTTCATCTAATTGAACTCTCTCAAGTTCTATCTTCAAGTTCTAAGTGTTCTTCATAAATTCCAAAAGTTCTAGTTTCATAAAATCAAGAATACTTTCAAGTTTGCTAGCTCACTTCCAATCTTGTAAGGTGATCATCCAACCTCAAGAAATCTTTGTTTCTTACAGTAGGTTATCATTCTAATACAAGGTAATAATCATATTCAAACTTTGGTTCAATTTCTATAACTATAACAATCTTATTTCAAGTGATGATCTTACTTGAACTTGTTTTCGTGTCATGATTTTGCTTCAAGAACTTTGAGCCATCCAAGGATCCATTGAAGCTAGATCCATTTTTCTCTTTTCCAGTAGGTTCATCCAAGGAACTTAAGGTAGTAATGATGTTCATAACATCATTCGATTCATACATATAAAGCTATCTTATTCGAAGGTTTAAACTTGTAATCACTAGAACATAGTTTAGTTAATTCTAAACTTGTTCGCAAACAAAAGTTAATCCTTCTAACTTGACTTTTAAAATCAACTAAACACATGTTCTATATCTATATGATATGCTAACTTAATGATTTAAAACCTGGAAACACGAAAAACACCGTAAAACCGGATTTACGCCGTCGTAGTAACACCGCGGGCTGTTTTGGGTTAGTTAATTAAAAACTATGATAAACTTTGATTTAAAAGTTGTTATTCTGAGAAAATGATTTTTATTATGAACATGAAACTATATCCAAAAATTATGGTTAAACTCAAAGTGGAAGTATGTTTTCTAAAATGGTCATCTAGACGTCGTTCTTTCGACTGAAATGACTATCTTTACAAAAACGACTTGTAACTTATTTTTCCGACTAGAAACCTATAATTTTTTTGTTTAGATTCATAAAATAGAGTTCAATATGAAACCATAGCAATTTGATTCACTCAAAACGGATTTAAAATGAAGAAGTTATGGGTAAAACAAGATTGGATAATTTTTCTCATTTTAGCTACGTGAAAATTGGTAACAAATCTATTCCAACCATAACTTAATCAACTTGTATTATATATTATGTAATCTTGAGATACCATAGACACGTATACAATGTTTCGACCTATCATGTCGACACATCTATATATATTTCGGAACAACCATAGACACTCTATATGTGAATGTTGGAGTTAGCTATACAGGGTTGAGGTTGATTCCAAAATATATATAGCTTGAGTTGTGATCAATACTGAGATACGTATACACTGGGTCGTGGATTGATTCAAGATAATATTTATCGATTTATTTCTGTACATCTAACTGTGGACAACTAGTTGTAGGTTACTAACGAGGACAGCTGACTTAATAAACTTAAAACATCAAAATATATTAAAAGTGTTGTAAATATATTTTGAACATACTTTGATATATATGTATATATTGTTATAGGTTCGTGAATCAACCAGTGGCCAAGTCTTACTTCCCGACGAAGTAAAAATCTGTGAAAGTGAGTTATAGTCCCACTTTTAAAATCTAATATTTTTGGGATGAGAATACATGCAGGTTTTATAAATGTTTTACAAAATAGACACAAGTACGTGAAACTACATTCTATGGTTGAATTATCGAAATCGAATATGCCCCTTTTTATTAAGTCTGGTAATCTAAGAATTAGGGAACAGACACCCTAATTGACGCGAATCCTAAAGATAGATCTATTGGGCCTAACAAACCCCATCCAAAGTACCGGATGCTTTAGTACTTCGAAATTTATATCATATCCGAAGGGTGTCCCGGAATGATGGGGATATTCTTATATATGCATCTTGTTATTGTCGGTTACCAGGTGTTCACCATATGAATGATTTTTATCTCTATGTATGGGATGTGTATTGAAATATGAAATCTTGTGGTCTATTGTTACGATTTGATATATATAGGTTAAACCTATAACTCACCAACATTTTTGTTGACGTTTTAAGCATGTTTATTCTCAGGTGATTATTAAGAGCTTCCGCTGTCGCATACTTAAATAAGGACAAGATTTGGAGTCCATGCTTGTATGATATTGTGTAAAAACTGCATTCAAGAAACTTATTTTGTTGTAACATATTTGTATTGTAAACCATTATGTAATGGTCGTGTGTAAACAGGATATATTAGATTATCATTATTTGATAATCTACGTAAAGCTTTTTAAACCTTTATTGATGAAATAAAGGTTATGGTTTGTTTAAAAATGAATGCAGTCTTTGAAAAACGTCTCATATAGAGGTCAAAACCTCGCAACGAAATCAATTAATATGGAACGTTTTTAATCAATAAGAACGGGACATTTCACCAACCGCTTTAACTCACAAGGGAAAGAAATTCAATTGGGCGACCGAACAAGAATCCGCATTTCAAATCTTTAAAACAAAGCTAACCACCGCTCCTATCTTGTCACTTCCCGAAGGCAATGACGATTTTGTTGTGTATTGAGACGCCTCGAAACATGGTTTTGGGTGTGTGTTGATGCAACGAACGAAAGTCATTTCTTATGCTTCTCGACAACTCAAAATTCATGAACGAAACTACACGACACATGATCTCGAACTCGGAGCCGTTGTCTTTGCACTTAAAATGTGGAGACACTATCTTTATGGAACCAAGAGTACTATCTTTATCGATCACAAAAGTCTCCAACACATCTTCGACCAAAAGCAACTAAACATGAGACAACGAAGGTGGATTGAAACCTTAAACGATTACGATTGCGAGCTTCGTTACCATCCCGGGAAGGCAAATGTAGTAGCCGATGCCTTAAGTCGAAAAGAAAGAGCGGTGCCTCTTCGTGTCCGAGCCTTAAACATCACCATCCACACAAACCTTAATAGCCAAATTCGGGTAGCCCAAGATGAGGCTCTCAAGGATGAAAACCTTTCACATGAGCTCTTGAAAATTCTCGTCTCTCGATTCGAAATTAGGGAGACCGGACTCCGATATTACGCCGGAAGGATTTGGGTGCCTAGTTATGGGGACCTACGAAACCTTATTTTAGATGAAGCCCATAAGTCACGATACTCGATTCACCCCGGTGCCAATAAGATGTACCACGACCTTAAACAACTATATTGGTGGCCGAACATCAAAAGGGACGTAGCTACTTATGTTTCCAAGTGTTTGACATGTTCCAAAGTCAAAGCCGAACACCAAAGACCGTCCGGATTACTTCAACAACCCGAAATCCCGCAATGGAAGTGGGAAAGAATAACAATAGATTTTATCACCAAACTACCAAAAATGACGGGCGGTTATGATACCATTTGGGTTATTGTTGACCGTCTCACCAAATCCGCACACTTTCTCGCCATGAAGGAGACCGACAAAATGGAGAAACTTGCACGATTTTATATCAAGGAGATCGTAGCCCGACATGGTGTACCTTTATCGATTATCTCCGACCGAGATGGCCGTTTTATTTCTAGATTTTGGCGTACCTTGCAAGAAGCGTTAGGAACGCGTTTAGATATGAGCACCGCATATCATCCTCAAATCGATGGACAAAGCGAACGTACAATTCAAACCTTAGAGGACATGTTACGAGCTTGCTTGGTTGATTTTGGAAAAGCTTGGGACAAGCACTTACCTCTCGCTGAGTTCTCTTACAACAATAGTTATCACGCGAGTATAAAAGCTGCCCCATTCGAAGCATTATATGGCCGAAAATGCCGTTCTCCTCTTTGTTGGGCCGAAGTAGGCGACGTACAAATCACCGGACCCGAACTCATTCACGAAACCACCGAGAAGATCGTTCAAATCCGAGATAGGCTTCGGACGGCCCGGAGTCGTCAAAAGTGCTATACCGACAAAAGACGCAACGACCTTGAATTTCAAGTCGGTGACCACGTCATGTTAAAAGTCGCACCTTGGAAGGGTGTAATCCGTTTTGGGAAACGCGGGAAGCTAAATCCGCGGTATATTGGTCCTTTCGAAATCTTGGAGCGTATTGGAACCGTTGCTTATCGTTTAGATCTTCCACCTCAATTGAACTCCGTTCATCCTACCTTCCATGTATCTAACTTGAAAAAGTGTCTTGCCGAACCCGATATCGTCATCCCTCTCGAGGAACTTACTATTGATGACAAACTTCATTTTGTGGAGGAACCGGTTGAAATTGTGGACACCTCCGTCAAGACATTGAAACAAAGCCGAATCCCGATTGTTAAAGTCCGTTGGAATGCCAAAAGGGGACCCGAGTTTACTTGGGAAAGGCAAGATCAAATGCAAAAGAAATACCCTCATTTATTCCCGGCTCCGGAAACGCAAGATCCCGAGGAAGAAACAACGACTACTACGCCTACTTAAATTTCGGGACGAAATTTCTTTTAAGGAGTAGGTAATGTAACATCCCGCCTTTTCTGTTTACTTTTCCGTTTAACTATTTAAAGTCCGTTATATGATTATGACATCCCTCGTTAATAAGCGTTTTAAAATATCTCGTTTAGGTAATTCACGCACCCACAACCGAACTAGAGGGACCATTGTTGCCAAGAGAGCAAAGAGGTGACTAGGTCAACTAGTCAACCCTTCACTCTCATCCATTCATTTATTTCCTTTTCTTTTTCCATTTTCTCTAATACTTTCACCAAATCTCTCAAACACCACTTCAAGGATTCATCATCCAAATCAAATCGAGCAAGCATCCATCTAAACAAATTGCATATTCGGAATCCTCTCATCTTCCTCTTCGATTCCATACCGATTTCATCAAGTTTGGGTAACTTTCTAAAATCACTAGATTTTGTGTTCTTGATGTTTTTAACTTATAAAGTTGTTAATTAGTGTCTATGGCTCAATTCTAACATGAATATATGATTTATATGTTCGACTTTGTTATTTGAAGTAACTAGCATGAACATAAACTTTGGTGTGTTTGATTTGGAAATTTGATTGCTTAAATGTTGTTGTTATGGTAAAGTGCAAGTATTAAATGTGTTACTAGTAGCACTAGCTTCAATTTGATGTGTAATTTGTTTTAGAAAACTTCATAAACTTGATTATTGGTTTTGGTGGATTTGGGTTAGGGTTTGATGAACTTGAAATGAACTTTTGATGCTTTGAATGACATGAAATGTTATTTGTAAGTGTTAGGTTGTATTGTATGCTTGATCACCTTCGAAACGGCATATCATTCATGTAAATTGGTTGCCGAATCATCGAATTTCATTTATGAACTTGAGTGCATTTAATGAGGAGCTTTGAATGTGATTTTGGTTGTTGTAAAAGTAAATGTGATGGATGAAATGTGTTTAGTTGTTTTTCTTGTCAAAATACCTTTCCGATGATATAAGATACATACTTTGGTTGTTTGCGAGTCATAAATGGTGATTGGTTGAAGTTAGGTTCGTGCATAAAACTTAAAAACTGCCAGAATTCTCTGCACAGGTAATGGCGCGGCGCGCCATATACCCGCGCGGCGCGCCAAAGTGGTCTGTCCAACTTTATCGATTTTTGAATAATGTTTGCTATGCTACGCACCTCCGATTCACATGTAACTTGTTCTAACATGCTCATACATGATTAATAACCTCAGAAAAATAGTTCGGGACCCGACCCGAACGTGTTGACTTTTTCGTTGACTTTGACCGACCAAAGTTTGACTTTTTGTCAAACTTAACCAAATGATTATGCAACCTTCCTAACTTGTTTCTATACTTGTATCTTGCATGAAACTTGACAATTTGATTTCACATGCTACATAATCGAGTCGTAACGAGCCATAGGACTAATTGAACATCTTTGACCTATCGTGTTTACCGTTATTGATACGACCTGTTTGTTCAGGTCAAGACTAGCACTATCCTTCGCACACGTTATTTTATGAAGTACTTTTCGTACGTGCACTCAAGGTGAGATCATAGTCCCATCTTTCAAACAACTTTTATGCTTTAAACTATGGGATGAGAAACATATACGTATAATACTTTTATCCATTGAACACAAGTACGAAAACGAACATTCCACGTACGGGTTTGAACAAAAATCCTCAATTCAATTATCATTAGTTACACTTGCAGGGTGTAAACGTGAACTTATATTATGTGATCACATGGGCTTGACGAGCCTCATTCGGACGGTTCGCTATCGTTAGCGGATGAAATATATTTTCGGGTCTAGTGTATGTTCTAACACTACGCAAAGGGTGCGAAACAGTTAAGTTTGATAATTGGGTGCCCACGAAACAAATAACAACTTTGGAATGCAAATGATTTTGATAATCATATTATATTAAATCTTGTGGTTCAAATGCAACTTTTACTAAAACACCTATGATTTCACCAACGTTTTCGTTGACAGTTTTCTATATGTTTTCTCAGGTCCTTGAAAGCTACTTGATACATGCTTCCGCACTCTTTTTGATACTTGCTTGGATGTCGAGTATACATGCATAGTTGGAGCGTCTTTTGACTACTTTAAATTGTGTCGCATAGGTTTCATTCGTACGTTAAACATTGTAATGTAACTAGTCTTTGAACTACATTTGTAAACTTGAAACATCCTTTTACTTATGAAATAGATGCGACATATTTTGGTCAAACGTCATGATAAAGACTTATGACCACGCAACGGGACCGAAGTAGTCGGCGCCGTCAAACATGATTTGGTCGGGTCGCTACATCTCAGCCCACGATTTAAAAGTATAAAAGTTATTGAAAAGGTGGGACTATGATCTCACCTCGAGTGCACGAGTATAAATGTACTTCACAAAGTAAACGTGTGCATGAAAGTTGCTTAGCCTTGACCTAAACAAATAAGTTGTATCAATTAACCGGTTACGACACAAGGTCGGACGAAATATGTTCAATTAGTCCTATGGCTCGTTACGACTCGATTATATAGCATGTGAGTCACGTTGTCAAGTTTCATGCAAGAATCAAGTATAAAATAAGATTAGAACGATTGCATAAGTGTTTTGTTAAGTTTGACTAAAAGTCAAACTTGGTCAAAGTCAACGTAAAAGTCAACGGGGTCGGGTCGGGTATCCGACAATTTTTCTTCAATTAGTAATCATATATAAACATGTTGGCCAAGTTTCATGTTAATCGGAGTTGCGTGTAAGCGGGAATGAATTTATGAAAACACAAAATAAGTTGGTCTACTTTTTCAGCACATGAGCGTCGCACCAAAACCAGGAGCGGCGCTCTTGAGGAACAGAAGCGGCGCTCTTGTTTCCAGGAGCGGCGCACTTGAAGTCTGATGAAAAACTCCACAAAAAGGCCTACCAGGAGCGGCGCTCTTAGTTCAGGAGCGTCGCTCCTGTACCTGGGAAATGCACGAACCAAACTTCAAACAAGCATAACTCATGAACCGTAAAATTCAAAACAAGTATCTTATATCGTTGGAAAGGTATTTCGACAAGGAACAAAACTAAACACATTTCATCAAACAATTTCATCATTTACCACAACAAAAACCTAGTCGAATGATTGTTAAATGTTCATAATCAAAGTTTCAAGTTCTAAAAATGCATTTCGTGATTCGGGCAACCAATTTACATGTATGATATGCCGTTTCGAAGGTAATTAAACATACAATACAACTAAACACTTACTAACAACATCTCATGTCATTTAAAACATCAAAAGTTCATTTTAAAAGCTATCAAACCCTAACCAAGAATCACAAAATCAATAATCATGTTTATGAAGTTTTTCCAATCAACCTACACATCAAATTGAAGCTAATGATGCTAGTAACACATTTAATACATGAACTTTTAACATCTAACAACATTTAATCATCCAAAATCAAATATTAAGCACACCCATTTTCAAGTTCATGCTAGTTACTCCAAAACAACAAATCGAGCAAACAAAATATATATTCATGTTATACTTGAGCCATAGACACTAACTAACACCATTTCAAGTATATAAAACGAATTTAGAGAAATCTAGTGTTTTAGAAATGTTACCCAAATATGATTAAATTGGTACCAAAATGTAGAGGATGAAGAGAGGATCACGAAAATGTAATTTGTTTTGATGTTGGCCTATTGAGTTGGGTGTTTGTGTGTGTTCTTGAGATGGAGAGAAAAAGAGGAGGAAGGAGGTGGAAGATGGATGGAAATGAATGGATGAGAATGGTGGGTTGACTAGTTGACCTAGTCAACTAGTTTGCCCACTTGACAACTTCGGTCCCTCAAGTTTCAAAGCGGGTGCGTGAATTAACCAAACGAATATTTTAAAAACACTCGAGTAAACGAGAGATGTTATAATCGAATAACGAAATATTAAGAACGTTAGTTAACGAAAGATACGAATTTAGATAACGAAAGATATTATCTAAAAAAAAGACGGTGTTAAAAATAAATTTAACGGAAAAACGCGGGATGTTACATCAGTCATCCTTAAAGATTTATAAGCTTAATTTTATTGTAGTGCGTTAAATTCTCATTTATGATTTAAACCAGCTCTTACTTAAATCTACCCAATAAATCCCTTAGTTATCCACCATGTACTACACTTATAGTGGTTCCATAGCTTCTAACCTTAACAATGCTCAAGTGGTCCTATAGTACATCAACACTGTACTCTACTGTTGCAACAGTATTTCCTCGAGTCTTATACTTTTGACCAATGCCTTGATCTGGTCCTTACGATAATTCCCCATATACTTTATAGTATTTCCAATGGGTTCATGCCTTCACCAATGTATAAACACAGATAATTTATTACCTTATAATTGTCGACTTTATAAAAGGTTTTAATCACGTTTATTGGTGGAAGGATGATAATAACGATGTTTAATATCATCGACAGAAAGCGAGTACGAAACGATAATCATCCTTAGCTAACATTATTAAATCATAGAAACACAATCAAGCAATTACTCACACAACATGGTAACAAGTATTTCTAATATTAATAAATCACAAACATCGAACAAGAATATTATAATAAATTAATAAAAGAAAGGATAGATATTACCGAATAATGTCGGCAGGATAACACTTATATTTCTTCATAATATCCATAGCGTTACAATGCTTGATAGCTTCTACTACTAACTACATACTAATATCCTATTGATCACTAGAGAGCGACAATATAGAGATAATTAATTTCCTAATCTCTGTACTTTTATCTCTCTAGAATCTAGAGAGAGAAAGTAGAGAGAGAACTAATCTCCTACTGATCATTAGAGAGCGACAATAGAGAGATATTTTAGAGAGAGAAGTGAAGGAGTGTGTAAAAATGGATGACAAATGCCCTTTAAATAATCTTGATTTTTGCTGGCATACGGCTGGCAGGCCGTATGGCAAGCTGTATGGCCAGGTCGTTTGCCAAGGCAAGCCGTTTTCTTGGGACGTTTGCTGGCAGGCCGTATGGCAGGCCGTTTGGCTTGGATCGTTTTGCTCGTTCCCGGGATCATAACTTGGTTTCTGGGGTCGTAACTTGTCTTTCACCGTTTTCGCTCTAGAATCTTCGTTTTTGCTCCGTTTTACTTGATTCTTTTTGCATCACCTTTGTAATTACTAAATGTACCAAATTAACTGATAAAGTGATTATTTTACCGATAAAGTTTAAAACTTTATTATTTTTGGGCCTTAATATCGAGGTAAAAATGTGACTTTTTAGTCGATATCATTGCCACTAGGATTTAACGTATTAATATACTAACGAGACCTAATCGATTCGGTGTGATTAACCAACCATATTACAAAGTGAATATGTGATGTAATATCACGACTCTGAGTCTTTGATGGTTCAAGATTAACATACAGAGTTCTAGGCCTTTTGACTATTACAACCTAGGGATTCACTATAGCCTTATGATATATTGTTAGTGAAATTTATTGCACCGAAAATTAACCAATACAACTAACTACGCATGTAAACGTGGACCAAAACTCAGAATAGTGGTTTAATTTAATTAGGCCATTAGAATAGACATGATAAAACATTCGAAAACCAAGTTTTAACCTTCGGTTCATGTCAGGCCGCCGGCTGTTGTTATCCATCCGTCGGCTAACGTGTTGAACAAGTAGAGCTGCCGACTAGTCATAAACAACCGCCAACTAACTCGTGCTCTTTCTAGATATTCATAGACACCTAAGTGTTCCATACTCAAGCCGACGGCTAGCCATAGACAACTCCGTCTAGAGTGTTAACAGGCATAAAAATATCCTAAAATCCATAGATTCAATCGAACAAAATTCGGGTTTTTAAGGTCTCTGAGCCGCCGGCCCAACTTACACAAAAATTAATCCGAATATAGTTTTCATTCCTTTATACCCAAACCAATACCTAAGGGTGTTTAGCTATGCATGTTGGTCAGAAAGCTGGTAAAAACATAAAGATAAATAATAAATAATATTCATTAAAAGAATAATGAATAAAACGGGATTATACATTTTAATAAACGATGAACAAAAGATGAATATGAATGGAATTAACTTTAATAACTTGAAGAAAAGCTGCTATATTCGTTCTTGAATTGAAAAATAACTTGGAATTGAAATTTCAATACTCGAAACTAAAATTGAAATGTAAATTGAAGTAAAAAATGGAAACGGAAACGAATTACAAACCTAACCTAGAGAGAAAAATCTACTAAAAACTGTATGAAAACTGGAACCAGAGCCGTCTTTTATATAGGCAAAAGTCCACCATAGGCCAAGCTTCCTAGGCCGCCGACTAGCTATGTTTATTAAGGATGGGTCAGCAGCTGCTGTCTTCTCTTCGACATCTTGATGGAGGTGATTTTCAGGTTTAATGTAGACGTGGAGCCGACATCATTGACTTCTGGGCCAACGGCTTGAACATGAAATCCAGGATTCTCATATAAAGCTTTTAAAACGTGATCAATTACCTTATCTTGAACCGCCGACCAATATTTCTACCTTGCGGTCGGAGCTCAATTACACGCCCGTGCTGACTTAAATAACTAGACTTGTACGCATTTGTGTTTTCAATAAACTCTTCCATTTTGGAAGAGTTTGTTACGAGAGATGCAGTACCCGTGTTGGAAGAAGCAAAACCTCTAGCCGCTTTTCTTGCCCGATCTCTCCCCATAGTACGCGGTAGCAGATCATCATCAAACAAGCCGTTCCTTTGAGTTTAAACCGATCTTTGATCAACGGTTTGATTATCACCAATTTCGTAAGTTTCGTCCTCGTCCTGAATAACATGTGCTCTTCTACCAAACGGGAGAGGAGCATATCTCTTCGATTTATCTTTCAAGAACTCCCAAACTTCTTTATATGCCCATTGATTCACGTAACGTGTTTGGTAAGTTTTAAGCGCGCGATCATAGACATCCTTTTTGTTTCGGATGATGTGTCTTGATTGCAGTCTTCTTCATTGTAAATGGATTTAAAATCTTTGCACGCCTTATTCAAATAACGGAATATGCCCGACAAGTGATCGTCTCGTGAAACCCACCCGGATTCATTGTAGAACGGAATTTATAACGTATAACTAATTATTATATTATTTTTATAATACAGACTAAGCTAGTTCGATTAAAAATTGACACTCTAAAAATCAAGTTCTATCCACTAATCAAACTATCTCACTCACCCTTTAAAGATCGATGTTCACTCACCCTTTAAATTAAAGATCGATGTTAACACGAATGATTTTTCTAATAACATGCAGCTCTTAGTATTGTTTTAAAAATTGGGACACGTGTTAGAGTGAAGTGGCTTGAACAAAACGGAGAAACACAAGACTCGCGATCGTGAGAATGAAAGTCGCGATCGTGAGTGCTGAAGAGACAAGAGTTCGCGAGATGGAAAGCTGGATACGCGGCTCGCGATCTCGAACCAAGGTCTGTCGGGCCAAAGTTTCCAAAACTGAGTTTTCTTGGTCCCTAAGTTGTTTCCTTGTTATGTTGTGCCTATATAAACCCCTAATGTAACTCATATCATGTATCACGAATTCTATCAATAAAATCTCTCTAGTTTGGTTCGTGGATTAAAGTAATCAACCCTTGATTATATATAATCACGTTAAATTATCGTATTCTTATTTTCTTTGTTATTGTCTTCGTTTGTCTTTGTGAGAGGGTGATTTTTCTGGAAATCACTCTTATTATTGGTTCCTAAATCCTAACAACATGCATATCGCAAATTTTGTTCATACATTATAATTAATAACCACACTCATTTTCGGAAGTTATAATAAACGTTGATGGTCGAACAAAATGGTTTCATCTTCAACTTTTGTGTCTTTTTTTGGTTGTTACAAATTAAATGTCAGTGTTTAACTATGTGACATACCACATCGTATCAACTCCATCAAAGTTCAAAACAAACTAAAAATGTGTCATCTATAGATTCTAACAGGAGGAAACTTGAACTCAGTAGAAACAAAAGGAACGGCTTCAGGCCAATTTACAATATCTTCGTATAGATCATACTCCGCCTCGTAATGGTGCAAACCAAGCTCGCTTCTCTGAACCGTATGATAATGATGTTTAGCTGAATCCGATTTCCCAAAACCAAAAATATCAACTTGATCGCAAATCCCTAACGCAACCATAATCGCTTGCATACCAGACGAATAATGGAATTCGACTCCCCCATGAGCAGAAGCCCATTCATCTAATGACTTTCCGGTTTCTTTCATAAACCTTTTTACCGAATAGTACTTAACTATTCGTGCACATAATACATCGAGTTGTGGATCAGTTATTATCAACGGCGCCTTGTGAGATGAATTACACACAACGTAATCAACAAAATGAACCGGTTGTGACATGTACAACATTATAGGCACGTTTTCTCCGTACGGGTGACAAAAACAACCTTGTCTACGCGAGCAAAAATGTAGAATGTTGCTATTCATGAACGAAAGACTTGTTTTTGAGCCCACGAATCGCTCGTAAGTGGTGATTCTTGCATTGTTTAACCGGATCACAAACTCGTGCCTATCGATAAAGTCGCCTAGATTGGTTTTGAGTAAGATGCCACTATTACCTACAACCGCACACGTCTTGTACTTCTTTCCGGATTCCAGGACCATGTTTGAGATTACATCTGGCTTGAACTGGCGATTTTGCCACCAGGCAAGCAGATGTCCCCGGACTTTTAACCAGAGTTTATAAAAGTCCGGGGACATGAGGTCCATGGGACCCTCGGGGGTAGAACTTGCACCGATATTCAAGCAATATCGACCTTTAGATAAAAATGCAAGTTGGCGAAGAGATTTAGCGCTTGGAAAATCCGCGTCCACTAACTCTTCCACGTCTCGTGTCAATGCATCATCAGCTAAATCGACCGTAGCAAACGCCAACAAAGTTCGGTTGAATATCGGGGGAAGCTTTCGTGTTCTACCTTCGTTATTAGTGATGAACAGTTTTTCATTTGCCACGGAAACAACCATCCTTAGATATAGCGCTGCAGCTATTGCAACAAACACAAAAACAAACAATACTTTATAGATTGGGCGAGCCATCCGCTTCATCATCTTTTTAAACACAAGATATCGGAACTCGTACCCACAACCTTTTGGTTGACGACGTAGTGAACGGATTGGATTGCGATCTGACCAGCTATGAATCACAGCTTGTACATACTTAGTTTCAAGTAGATGCGATTTTTTTTCATTTTTTTGCAATAGATTGATGAATGTTGAGATTGAAATAGTTGGAGGCGCATCTTGGATTGAATCTTGAAATATATTATGGTGTAGCGGCCGGTTTAGTATTTTATTTAGGGAAGAGATTATCAGGTGTACTCAACTAAGGAAGGTTTTGTCTTCATAACATTCCCCTTTGGGTCACACTTGTGCAGTTTGTGTAGTTTATGTCTGGGGAATGGTGATTGACTTTTTTCTAAATCGAATTTTTAATAGTCCAATTACGTAATTTAATTCTTTTTTGATTTAATATATTGTATGTATACGTATAGATATGTTTTTTGCTAGGAGAAAAACAATATATTAACGTAAGTGCAAGTGCAACCACTGCCCGAATGGATGTGTTCCCGGGTACCGTCGATCGGGTTCGGATTTCCGCCCGCACGTGTGTGTTACGTGCAAATGATGAGGGTCGTTGAAAGAAATGATCTACTGATGACAAAAAATCGTCGTTCAAAAAAAAAAAAGTGCAAGTGCAACCTACTAAAAATGAAGAGTTACTACATATATATTTAGACGGAGTAATATCCTACATAATTTTAAATAAAAATTCACTATTAAATATTACTCCGTATTAAACTTCTCATTCCAAATGTAATTAATTAGAAAAATTCTGGTGCACGCGTTGCGACTATACATTCTCAAGTTTTTTATAAAACTAATGTTATAGGAAAAAAAATGAGTAATTCTATGCTTACAAACAAAATTTACATAAAAAATTTTACAAACTGATTTGTCACTATATGACTGGTTATGATTTGCTCATCTTTCTTATCACCATTCATCCTATTGGTTACATGTCATTATGTATGAAAGTTTTTTTAAAATCATCAGGCCCGGATATTGGGCTGTGCAGCCCGTTCGATCGCACAGGGCCCATATTCAGTTGGGGCCCAAATAAAAAAGTCCAATAATGTAACACCTCGTTTTCCCCGTATATGATTTATAGGTGTATTGTGTATGTACGATAGGCGTATGAAGGGTTCGGGACATGTTTGGGTGTTGAGGTCTTGTATGCAAGGAAAGGTGTCGGACCACGTTGAACGTCGCGGCGCGACGAAGGAGGCCGCGACGCGGCAATTAACTGGAATCCAGATCAGAAGTCCGATTAAAAATGATCCCAGACCTAGGCAAATGTCGCGGCGCGACACTTAAGGCCGCGGCGCGGCGATACGGGCAAACTGGTGCCAGATTCTTGTAATTTTAAATAAGGTTCAAGGGCAATTTGGTCATTTCACGATTGAGCCAGATGGGGATCTTAAATCTGGACCACCCATTTCATTTCTCGTTTTATTTTTCCTTTTCTTTTCATTTTTCCTCTCAAACTCAAACACCCACTTGATTTCAAAGGGATTTTTGGAAAGGAAGAAGCGGGATTTGATCTTTGGCGTAGTTGACAAGTTTGTTCTCCTCGTTCCTAGCTACACGGTGATACTAGTGGTAAGCTCTAACTCCGAATTTCATTTTCGTGTTCATCATTCAAATTTGGGGCTTTTGATTGTATGATTCATAGATGGAACCCATTTAGTTGTTAATTGGAGATTAACACCAAGATTCGGGTTTATAAGTGTTAAAGGCGGGTTTTGGGTTGGTTAATAATTTAACCATGTTTAAGACTTGTAAATGGTGTACAATCACTAGCATTAGTGATTATTGGTGTTTTGGAGACTTTTAGGGTTTTCGTGGTTGACTAATTTTGACTAGAGTCAAAATTAGGGTCTGTTGAGGATTACGACCCGAATGTCGATTCGGTGAGGTTTGTAAACTTAAAATTGATTAAGTTGAATTATAAAACCGAGTTAAACATATTTTGGTGTCAAAACTTGTAAATGATGAGATTTTGACCTTATGGGTCAAAATTAGGGTTTATGGGCGATTTTGAGAACGATAAGTGTTTAACACTTGTGTTCGGGTTTAATTGGCATATTAGGACCATTATCACTTGTGTTGGTGATTATTGGGTAATTTGGGCGCGGGTTGTCCTTGGAAGTGCATTTGGGTCGAAATTGCACTAAGTGTCGAATTGAGTTGGTTTGTAGATCCAATCTAAGTGTGTTGTTGAATTTGTGATAATGGATTAGGTACTTTCCATTGACGAGTTGCGGATTACTTGGAAGCATTTCTTCAAGGCGACAAGGTGAGTGTTAATATCCTATGTGCATATGTATGTGTAGGATGGGTGCGGGTCGGGTGAAGGGGTTCTCGGTTATAGAGCTCACTTCTCATATAGGTGGAATTGTTGGACTTGTGTATAGGTCCAATTGGCACGGTTGTGCGTTTTGGTTGACTACATTGGTGAGGTGCACACTTTGTGTGTACGTTATCACATGGGCGTGTGATGTGGATTATATAACCCCAATGGCGAAGGGTTAATATTGTGAGTGGAATATCTATGTATGTATGTATATGATTTATGTGCCCGTAGTAATGGTGTCACATAACCGTTTTTGTGACCATAGTTGTAGGACATAGCCGTTTTGTCCATATTGATAGTTGTGGGACATAGCCGTTTTGTCCACATTGATAGTTGCCCGTAGTAATGGTGTCACATAGCCGTTTTTGTGACCATAGTTGTGGGACATAGCCGTTTTGTCCAAATTGATAATTATGCACATAGCCGTATTTGTGCATATGGTGGTGAGTAATAGCCGTGTTTTACTCCCACGTTGTTGCCCGTATTAATTGTTGCACATAGCCGTGTTTGTGCACATGATTGTGAGTAATAGCCGTGTTTTACTCATACATTGATCAAGTGATGCCATAGCCGTTTTTGGAACACTTGGGGGTGATGCCATAGCCGTTTTTGGAACACCTTGGGGGTTAGCATGCCATAGCCGTGTTTGGAAGCTAACGGTTGTTATGAACATCGATGACTTGTTTCGCGAAGTCATTCCCTTGCGAAGATTTGGTTAACCATGGTTATTGTGTTGTAAGCGTAAGCAAATTATGTTATTCGAGATATATATATATATATATATATATATATATATATATATATATATATATATATATATATATATATATATATATATATATATATATATATATATATATATATTGTATACGTATAATGTTGTATTGTCGTGATGTAGCTAACTCTCTGGGTGTAGCTTATTGGCATTGTTCACATCGTCGTTGGTGAACTTATACTTGTTGATATCTTTAGCTTGTTGCTTAGAGATCGTACGGTATGCTTAGTGTAGTTGCCTTATACTTGGATGCTTCGGTATGCGGTATTGATATTGTGTGGCGTGTCCATTTTATACATATATATGTATGTAGTATGTTAACATTTACTAAGCGTTAGCTTACCCTCTCGTTGTTGATATTTTTATAGGTTCGCATGATGGTGGCTCGGGTAAGCATGGGAATTAGAGATCTTGACTAGTATGCTTTAGAAGATCTTGCTTTCGTACTTGATTAGGATTTGGGTAGCGTAGTCCCAAATCACCATGCTCGGTATATGTTTAAATATCGCATTATTATATTAAGGAGTTTAATTTATTAATGTGTGTTTTAAGTTCGTTGAACTTACTTTGGTAACAAATATGTTTTGGAACCTATGTAATGGAACCTAAAATATTATTTGACGCGTATTAAAAGGAAAAAATTTTATGGGCCGGTCTTATTACGGGTTGGGTTGTTACAAATAAGGGGTATCTATGTCCAGTATCTATATTTTATTAAAGTTTTATAATATAAACTAGTGAAATGACCCGTGAAATCACGGGTTTGTTCATACGAAACAGTTTCATGATATGTTTTAGGTATTGAGTAAATGTAATTGCCAAAGTCTTTTAGTTTAATGACCCGTGGAACCACAGATTCCGACTACGAAACTTGTTAATCAAATTATTGAAGTTTATAAAATACATAAAGCAAATATTGACAACGAAAGCGTACCACAAACATTTTGTCTGGAACATATGATCTGAGGCACACCGGGATCATGAAGGTAGGTGATATTGTTTTGAAATTTTGACTAAATAATATGTAGGAGAAAATATTTTGTCTGAATCAAATATTTTGAAAGAGAGAATGCTAAACCATTAATATGAAGGTAGGTGATATTGTTTTGAAATTTTGACTAAATAATATGCAGGAGAAATTTTTTTAAATTTAGAAACAGAATAATTGCTTAAATTATATCTCTTTTGCATTTATTTTTCATTATTATAATTTTACCTTTAATTGTTATTAATTATTAATTAATTATTAATTAAAATTAATTGTTATTTATGACATCATCATGATACTCTAAGAATTTTTCAATTTCTTTTTGAATTTTTTTAAGCTTGAAAAATATTCATTTATGACATTATCATTTTAGAATTTTAATATAGATAGATTAGAAAGCCGCTACCGTCTCCATGTATATGCCTTAACTTCTCAATTAAACTTGACTTTATACTCCGTATTACACTTTTCTTGTCATATTTATATTTTATTTATATTTATCTCTTAACGAGTTGTAATCCTTTGCATCCATTAATTTGCTTCAAATTCGAGAAACCAATGTGAATGTGACATGTGACGCGAAAATCACATGTGATTGGAAAAAAAATTAAATTTTTTTTTAAAAAAATTCAAAATATTATTTTTTTTTAAAAAATTTCAAAATTTTTTTTTGAAATTTTTTTTCCGAATTTTTTCTACAATCACATGTGATTCTGCATGTCAATCACATGTGATTGTAAACCCAATCACATGTGATTATGCATGTCAAATCCAATCACATGTGATTGTAAAATTCAATCACATGTGATTGTGCAGGTAAATCACATGTGATTATAAAAAAAAAATTGAAAAAAAAAAATTTCGGGGAAAAAAATTTCGAAATTTTTTTTTTTTTTAAAAAGAAGATTTTTCGAAAAAAATAATTTTTCAATTTTTTTTTCAATCACATGTGATTTTCTCACATGTCGTGAATCTCAACTTAATTTATGGATAGAAATGAATATTCCTCTTTAACTTATATTTATTTATTGATATTGTGTATATTTATTTTATTGATTTAAAATCTGAAATCTATTTCTAATATCTAATGTATAGTTGCACGGCGTCCGATTAGATTCCTTTTGATTTATCGCTACAAACTTGCAAGTCACAATTCAGGTATACATATATAATTTAAATTTGATAATTATAATTATTATTTTACTTGTTACTTATAATAATTTAATATGTCAATATTAATAATTTAAGAACACTAATTTAATAATTTAAGAACTTATGGCTCCTAAACACAACTCTGGATATAAAAAAATGTTTAAAAAGAAAAAGACTAGACGCATTTATAAAGTCTCAACATGGGGCTCTAGACAAGTTTGTTGAAAAGAAAACACACGTTTGTTCTGAGGATCAACCTGGTGGTGATAATAATGTTGTTAGTGGTGACTTTGAGGACGTTAATCTTAATCATGAGGGTGTTGATCATGTTAATATTGAAATTGTGAGTGATGGTGACGGTGATAGTGATAGTGATAATCATGGTAATAGTGATAATGATCATGATGGCATTGCCGATGGCGACAATAATGAAGATGGTGGTGATGATGAGTGTGATAGTGAGGATTGGCATTGATATTTATTGAAAATGATTTGCTAGAGAGTGTTGATTATGAAGAGTTGACTAACCACCTTGCTTCCAAAAATGCAAAGAGGGCATCATTATTCATATAACATATGTATATAAATTTTTGATTAGATATTATGTTTTTTTGCAACGGTTATATTAATTGATGCTAGTATTCATGAAGATTTTTAGTAATATTGGACTTGTTATTATATATGAAAAGTTTATTATTATACAAAAGGCCTACTTTTATTTATTGGACAACGCCACAACCCCTCCTTGCTACTGAAAACTCCGCGTTCAGCCCAAATAATAAGGGCCAATTTTTACGTCTCGAACAGGGCCTTCAAAATCAATGAGACGGCCCTGAAAATCATGTAAGTCTAAAATTTCTCAAAAAATAAAAAATAAAAAAATAAAAAAAAAGTTGACAAAAAAAGAAAACAATGGACTAGAAAGACGGGGAGGAAAAGGCATGACCAGAAGAATTGTGTGCCCCAACTACTATGAGTTAAGCAACTAATGGACAGACCAGACCGCATAAAAGACTACTGGAATAGAAAAAGAGAAGGGATTCACAGGCAGTAAAGGCAACCGGAATCATTCTATTCAATTCCATGTTGTTTCTCTTATCAACTCATGAATGTATCTCTTGGTGTAGCAATCCACTCATTATAATAAGTTGAGTTTATTTATTTATTATATATATGTTTTCTTTATAAAAAAAACTCCGTTTCGAATATAGTTATTTACTTTATATCTAAAGGCAATACTTTAAAACCTAAACATCACTATGGGTAACTTTTTTTTTTTTGGAGAGAGTGAGTTGCTGGAATCTGTTAAATAAGTCAACGGGAAAGTTACAATAATAAAATGGATTCGTCTACAAACCCAAACGGCCAGTCAACACGACCCATAAAACTTCAGTTTTGACTCTCTTGGTCAAACACAGTAATTTCAATTACTTACTTATTTACTGTTGTTGTGGAAATTCAACCTGCCTAACACTTACAAAAATAAATAAATATAAATAGATCAATAATAGTAAAGCATGATATGAATGCCGGTTAACCAAAGGTTTGTGAATTACTATAAGACTTTTTTGCTAAGTTGGTCCCTCTATTATACCCCAAATCGCTAGTTTGGTCCCTCGGTTTTTAATTTGGCAATCAGTGTCCCTGAGTTATTTTGATTTTGCAATTGGCGTCCCTCCGTCAAATTTCTGTTAAAAATGTCCGTTAACCTTGTCATGTGCAATGCATGTGAGGGTAAAATCGTCTTTTTACTAAAAATAAGGGACCACCGGCGCAAAATATCTTAACTAAAAATGAGGGACCACTGGCGCAAACTTATAATGAGGGACCACCGTTAACCTTTCTCTCTCTCTCTCTCTCTCTCTCTCTCACTTGCTCCACCCCAAAAAGCAAACAACCACTTCTTACATTTTGAACGCATTTTGCTCTTAGATCCGATCGAATTAGAAGTCGAAACCGTCATCATTAAACTCGCAGCAATTTTCCGAACCTGAAAGTACAACTTTCGCTGACAAACCTTTCTCCACGCGCTGCCACGCGCCGCCTCTCAGGTTGCCGGAATAGTGCTCCGGTCACTTTTTTTTTCCAGGTAATATTACGGAGCTTGGAGCAAAAGTCCTTGCGAACCAGAAACCTCGCTAATTTGCTGGCTGCTGCTACCTCTGTGCCGTCGGTTGCCGCAGGTTGCCGGAACTCCCTTGCTCTAACAAGGTTGTGTTTGTTTTCTCTGACCCTTAAAACTTCTCTGTTCTACTACTTTTCTTTTTGTACCTAACGGTGCTGTTCCACTTCTTTTTGGTTTTTCATTACATATAACTATCTTTTTTTATAGTTATAATATATTTCCATATACCTACTGTTTTTTTGAGCATTATTCATTTTTTATAATTTTGATTTCTTTAATTTTTTTGAGACCCCACTTGCCCTGTATTTGTTTTTAACTGGTTAAGGGTACTATTTGCCTTTGTTTTTAACTTGCTGCTTCTTTGGGATAGAAACGTTTTTGCTAGCTATTTCTACTTCGGTTTTAGCAACTCTTTCCTACTTTTAGTGTGCTGTTTATAGGGTAAGATTAACTCGTCACTTACGCATGGTTACTTGAGGTCATGTCCTATTAGTTTAGGGGCGGGTAGGTCTAGAGGGAGTAGAGATACTCGCGTTAGGATTAGAGTAGGTAGTTGGAATGTAGGAACTTTGACTAGCAAATCCCGTGAACTTGTAGATACGTTACTTAAGAGTAATGTGGACATATTGTGTGTTCAAGAGACCAGATGGAGGGGCGAAGAGGCGGTTGACATTGACGACTACAGGTTGTGGTTCTCGAGTTCTAGAGTAGCTAGAAACGGGGTAGGGATCCTTATAGGACCCCTATATAAGGATAATATTGTGGGTGTGGATAGGTGTAGCGATAGGATTATGTCGGTTAGGGTAGTTATCCAGGAGGAGACTTACATGGTCATTTGCGCCTACGCACCTCATGCTGGTTTAGGAGATGATGAAAAAAGTCGCTTTTGGGAAGCGTTAGATGAAGTTGTGAGGAGTTGCCCCACTGACCATCGATTGGTTATTGGGGGAGACCTTAATGGTCATATAGGAACGATCTCGGACGGATATACGGGTGTCCATGGGGGCTTTGGGTACGGAGTTCGGAATGAAGGACGCTCTATTCTCGAATTTGCTGTTGCTCACGATCTGGTTGTTGCAAACTCTTTCTTTAGGAAGACGGAAGCACAACTAGCTACTTTCCACAGTGGGGGACATAGTACCCAGATTGACTATTTGCTGCTTCGCAAAGGGGACCTTAGAGCTTGCAGAGATTGTAGAGCCCTGACTACCTGGACTTGTTCCACCCAACACAGATTATTGGTCATGGACTTGGTTCTGCAGAGGCGGGTTAGTAAGAGAGTGAGGGTCGTCCAACCTAGGATCCTTTGGAAGAATCTGATTGAAGGGAAAGTCGAAACTTTTAAAGCGTCGGTGTTGGAAAGAGTAGAGGCAGGAATGGATACCATTACTCAAGTGGACGCATATCAGATGTGGAATAGGATGGCATCTGCTATTAGGGATGTTGCCAAGGAAACCTTAGGTGTGGCAGTAGGGACATCGAGAGGACATAAGTCTGATAGAGAATCATGGTGGATTAGTGATGAGGTTCAAACCAAAATCGCGCTTAAGCAACTGAGGTTTAGGGAGCTCATTTCATGTCGGGACGGGACACGTGATGATAGAACTAGGGCAGAAGAGAGGTATAAAGAAGCCAACAGAGAAGCTAAGAAGGCCGTTGCCCGTGCAAAAGATAAAGTGTATGAAGACTTGTATAGGAAACTAGACTCTAAAGAAGGAGCAAATGATATTTACAGGATTGCAAAAGCTAGGGAGCGTAGGAGGAGGGATATAGATAACATCAAGTTTATCAAGGATGAAGCCGGTCAAACCATAGTGAAGGAAGAAGAAATTAGGAAAAGATGGGAAGGGTATTTCTCATCTCTTTTCGTGGGTGAAGGACCTGGGCGCCAAGAGGTTCCGCAGGACTTGGGAATAGGACAATTCCGGAACAACAATTTCTGTAGGAGAATCAGTCAGGAAGAAGTAAGTTCGACACTACGAAAGATGGGTAGAAACAAAGCTGTAGGACCAGACCAGATCCCAATAGAGGTGTGGCGGTGCCTTGGCGAGGATGGTGTCAGGTGGTTGACGTGTCTTTTCAATAAGACGCTTAGAAGTTATAAAATGCCTACGGAATGGAGACTCAGCGAGATTATCCCTATTTACAAAAATAAAGGGGATGCCCAAATCTGCGGTAATTATAGAGGCGTAAAATTACTTAGTCATACTATGAAGCTTTGGGAGAGAGTGATTGAGACTAGACTTCGACGCGAAACTACGGTTTCAGAAAACCAATTTGGCTTCATGCCAGGGCGCTCTTCGATGGAGGCAATTCATATTTTAAGAAACGTTATGGAGAAGTATAGGGAGAAACAAAAGGGTCTAGAGATGGTCTTCCTAGACTTAGAAAAAGCCTATGATAGCGTACCGCGAAAGCTGATTTGGAAGACACTTAATGTTAGGGGTATCCCAAGTAGATATATTAGAGCTATTATGGATATGTACGATGGGGCGAAGTCCTGTGTCAGGACGCCTGTGGGAAACACAGAGTATTTCCCGATAGAAGTAGGCTTGCACCAGGGATCAGCCCTTAGTCCTTTCCTTTTCGCTTTGATTCTCGACGAGCTGTCTCGAGGAATACAAGAGAACATCCCTTGGTGTCTGATTTTTGCCGATGATATCGTGCTTGTATCAGAATCAAAGGATGAGCTTAACAGAAGACTAGAACAATGGAGGGAGGCCTTAGAACAAAATGGGTTACGGATCAGCAGACAAAAGACAGAATATCTTAGGTGCGAATTTAGTAGGACTGAGGATGAACTAAATAGTGGAGGGATTATCAGCATTGGGGACCAGATCTTGCACCCACAAGAGTCGTTTAGATATCTAGGTTCGGTCCTCCACAAATCGGGGAGGATAGACGAAGACGTGACTCATCGTATTAAGGTAGGTTGGTTGAAGTGGAGAGCGGCGAAAGGGGTCTTGTGCGACAAGAAGATACCGCTCAAATTGAAAGGGAAATTCTTTAAAGTAGCTATTAGACCTGCCATGTTGTACGGATCAGAATGTTGGCCAATGACGAAGGCCCAAGAGAGAAGGATGGAAGTAGCAGAAATGAGGATGCTTAGGTGGACGTGTGGTAAAACTATGTTAGATAGGATCCCGAATGGTGTGTTTAGGGAAAACCTTGGAGTCAGTAGCATCATCGACAAGCTAAGGGAAGAACGGCTTCGATGGTTTGGGCATGTGATGAGGCAACCACGTATGGCCCCGGTTAGGAGAGTCGAGGCACTCACGGTCGATGGCGTAAAGAGACGGGGTAGACCTACACGTAGGTGGATGGATAGACTTAGGCTCGACATGAGGGAGCTTTCGTTGACTGAGGACATGACTTCTGATAGAGGTGCGTGGAGAGCTAGAATTAGAATAGTCGAGTAGGGCTACATCCTTTTATTTTTTTATTTTTTTTTACTTGTTTTTTTTATTAGGATCCTTATTTTTATTCTCTTTCTTTTTATTACTATAATAATAATAATAATAATAATAATAATAATAATATTATAATATTATTATTATTATTATTATTATTATTATTATTATTATTATTATTACTAATTTTATTATTATTATTATCTCTATATTATTATTATTAGTATTTGTTGTTATTTTATTATTATTATCTCTATATTATGGCGTCTACTACTACTATTTTTTTTTTTAAAAAACTTTTTCCTACTTAAAGGTCGGAGGTCCTCTCGAAAGCAATCTCTTTATCCGTCGAATAAAGAGAGAGATGACTTTCTCTACTCTTGAGAGTGTTTTCACTCTGGGTGGAGAAATGACTTTTCTTTATTCTCGGATAGGGGAAGGATTGTCTACATCTCACCTCCCCCATACACCACTCATGTGGTATTGGGTTACGTTGTTGTTGTTGTTTATATTTTTATTTTATAAATTTATATAAACAGGAATCTATAAATTATTATTATTATTATTATTATTATTATTATTATTATTATTATTATTATTATTATTATTATCATCATCATAACTTCAATATTAGTAATAATAATAATACTAATAATTATAATTCTAATAATAATAATAATAATCAATTTAATGATAATACTAATGATAATAATTATAATTATAACAATAATAATAATAATAATAATAATAATAATAATAATAATAATAATAATAATAATAATAATAATAATAATAATAATAAAGATTTTTGAAATTGAAAACTACCTCAAAAAGTGCTAAAAAAAAAATATTTGTCGCAAACCGGACTCGAACCGAAATTATACAGAACATAGCTTTATTTAACCCGTATTTAAATAACTCATCTTCTTCATCGCCATTTCAAAACCAAATCCACCCGGGATCAAATCAACATTATAAACAAACATCTAAACATTTTTAAGACTCTCAAACAAAGTATAATCGAACCATAAACTCTTGAATTAATTGAAAATACCAAAAAAAAAAAAAAAAGAGAGAGAGAGAAACAGCTTAGCTGCTGTCGTGATGAAGAACACAAAAAAATTTTAGCTTTTGATTTTTAAGAACGTTTTAGCTCAAGCTTCCTACACGAAATATGTTTTAAAACTTTTCTGTAATCTTTATCAAACCTCAATTTCACTTAATTCGTAACACAAAATTCGAATTTAAATGAAGAACACTGTTTGACTTTTTGAGTTTAAAAGTTTGACTCACGAATTCAAAGTGAATAACAAAAATTGGATCGTAAAACTTTGCAGGAAGTTTAAGTGGATGATTCCTAATAAGATTGCAATTCCGGTTTTTGAAAATTGATTTTAATTCAAAATTTTGAAAAAAAAAATATGAATACAGAGTGTCGAGCTTGTTCCTTCTTCCTTTTTCTGTTTTCCTTCTCTCGTTGCAGCAGATGAAATGTATTCAATGATTTGTTGTTGGGTTCTGAATAATTGAAGTAAGAATAAAAGGACGGCCGATTGTTTTATTGTGGATGAAGGTCGACAAAAAAAATATTCGGGCAGGAGAAAAACAAGAGGAATAAATACAAAAATTTGTAAAGTTGATCACGATGGTTATTGCATTTAATAATTTCTGATTTTAACATTTGTATTTAATTAATAATAATAATTAATAAATATAAATATATTAAGAATAGTTTGTAATAATATTATGAATAATAATAAAAATAATAATAATAATGAGAATATTAATAACAATATAATAATAATTATTAATACTAATAATAATAATAATAATAATAATAATAATAATAATAATAATAATAATAATAATAATAATAATAATAATAATAATAATAATAATAATAATAATAATAGTAATAATAATATCAAAATAATGCTAAATATAAGTTTTTTGCGCCAGTGGTCCCTCACTTTTAGTTAAGATATTTTTGCGTCGGTGGTCCCTTGTTTTTAGTAAAAAGACGATTTTACCCTCACATGCATTGCACATGACAAGGTTAACGGACATTTTTAACAGAAATTTGACGGAGGGATGCCAATTGCAAAATCAAAATAACTCTTCCCAACTAGCGATTTAGGGTATAATAGAGGGACCAACTGAGCAAAAAAGTCATGCTATAACCTGATCATTATCTATATGAACCTAGGAAATCAATGATCAGTAATGTTTAGTTATTTACTTCAAGCAAAGATACATGTTAAGTAATCGTTTCTGTTAAAACTCATCTAACAACTATACTTATACTTATAGAAGTGAACTATTAATTTGGAAGAACTTAAAAAAAAATTACTGGACTATCAATATAGAACGGAAGTAACCAGCGAAATACTTGTGCTTATGAGTTCCCACATATCCATGACTCTTTATCTCATGATCCACAATTTTAGGCAACCACCCCAAGACTCGGTCAAAGCTAGCTAAATAATAAATAAATTAATAATTAATAAAACTAACACTTAGATTAATACTAACTAATTATTAATCTCAACTAAACATAAAATATTATACAAAACTTATGATAAACTGATTAACTCAACACCTCGTAAGTCATATCTCAAAGAAAGATTATTGATCTGGAACTTTGTGAATCTTTTCTAAGTTTTGATGATCCACAGTGCTAGTTATAAAACACAAAAGCTAAAGAACTCAAACTGTTTGTTCTTACCTTAAAAAACACTAGGAAACAGCAACAATATAAGCGTTCCATGAATCTTGCTGTTGAAAACTTGTAACTTCCTCATACTTTATATCTTGGCCTGCACCAAATCCTTCAATGCTTTTAATATTCTGACTGTCGGGCATTTGACGCATCCAAAAATGAACTGATCGAAATCCAGCTTCTTCCATACAATCTTTAATCTCCGGTAATGACCACCTACACACAAAATTAATTAATTTACTAACCTTCATCAATAATTAGTAAACATGAATTACATAAACTAGGGGTGGCAATTCTCGACACGACATATATCCCGACTCAAAAATAAACAGTGTAGGGTTGCAACTATCAACCCACCACTCTGATTTTTATAGGTTGCGTTTGGGTTAGGGTTCAGGTAAACGGGTCAACCTGCAAATTACAAATAATTTTTGAAAGTCTTCTTATTTAAAAAAAAAAAAAAAAATGAACATATACCAACACATCAACCCGAAACCAGCCAACCAACTTGTTTGACCCATTAATGTAAACATGTAAAGGGAGACATGTCTAAGTTAGGGTAAATTCAATCCGACCCGAACTGCCATGTCTAGTCAAAAAGCATTGAAATCTATGCAATGCAAGTAAAGAAGTTTACAATCTCCAGCTGTATGAAAACGCGTGACGGAGTTTTTTCTTCTGTAAAGTAAAATGCAGACTGATTCTTGTTTTCCTTTGAACGATATCAAACCCAGCTTGCTCCCAAGTATACTGGTATTAATACAAACACAAATGTTAGATAGACAACAAACGACGATATGTAAATACATAATTTAGTTACTTACCGTAAAATTTGGAAATCTTCTTTGCATCCTTAGTTCACATTCAGATGATGTACCTCCATATAAATCCATAACAAAAATCCCGCCTTTTTTAGACAACGCATTTCGGGCATGTTTAAAATAAGAAACGAGCTCACGACGACTGTGAAGACAGCAACAACTATAGTTGAATGCACATATTATGTCTCTAGGTGGAAGCGTTTCAGAAATAGCAACGGGTTCAGAATTGGTATCCTTATTTTCAATTGTTAAATTATTCATAACGTTTTGAAGATTGGATTTCACTAATTTTGCTTCTTGAGGTTGCAAAACATTTCCATGGTAAAGAAAGATTCTTGAAGATAAATCTGCTCCGATTTTGTTGACGTTGTTTTCGATGCACCATTCAAGAGCCTCAACGTCCAAATCTAAACCAATGGCTGTCCTTCTTGAGTCACTTCTAAGCCATTCTGTACTGTGATTATATATCGTATGATTAACAATGATACAAGTAGTGATTTTGATCTAACGAAAATACACTTAATATGTATCTATTAAAACAAAGCAAAACATTCCTTTTATCAAATTATGTCACTTATCATTGCACTGATTTTATATATCGTTCCACAAATGCCAAAATAGTTCATATGTTACATATACTTGCACCATCACTGTAGCACATAATCAGTATCCGCGATTATCATATGAATGTGAATGCATTTTCATAGTGATTAGTCAGCTGTTAGTATTTGGGTATGATACAATATTTTGATTTTCAGGGGTTAAATAATTGGTTTGGGATTAGCTTTAGAAAACTGATTATGATTATTGATTATCAATACGATTACAACATTTATCTTGTGGGACCCTCCAAATTCTGAGACAATGGTCTTCAAGAAGAGGGGATAGAATCAGAACATGAACATTCTACTTCATAGAATGTTAACCCAACACCCCCCTTATTCTCAACAAACTATATATTAACACAACCAACACATAATTCATACTGCAGTCTGCACATCTAAAAAATACACTCCATTGTTTTGTCACTACCACCCAAATCATTAAACAAAAACCACTACTCCAGTGACACGTGTACATGACTAATTTTCCTACATATAGTTTGTAATAATCAAAGTCAAGCTAAATACTCAACAACAAGTTACTATTTGAAAACCAAACTTTCAGGCAACAAAAGCACATTAGGTAACTATCCAATTACTCTGTATCATAACACTTTAAAAAATGCAACACCTAAACATCATGCTACTACGATTTCAAAGATAGATAAATGTCAACAGAATAGCAAAATGTAGTATCATATACATCAAAATTTGTTAACTTTATGAAGGCATGGTTGTAAAAGTCCTCCGACTAGGCAGTTGGATTTTGAAGTAATCCGACTAGTCTCCCACTTCCCGGACAGATTTATTCGGTCATATAAAAGTCATATTTAATGGGTGAAAGTCGAATTTTTTAATTTAATGTCGAATTTATTCACTCAAATTCGACAAATACAGTCAAAAAAAATTAAGTTCTACAGGGTCTGTACTCTGTACCGAGTACCGACCTAGCTACTTTTGCGACCGGGGAATACCTGAGGAGAGCAGTGCCACAAAAGTCTTCTTGAAGATGAAGGGGAGCCCTGCCACCAACATAAGTCAAAAAGAACTTTTGCAGATAACTAATGTCTCCTTTTGGTGACTGCAACAACAACAACAACACACACATTATCCAACAATAAACCAATTTCAGAAATCAATCAATCAAAATCTCAAGTAAAAACAAACTAACAAATTAGATGTTACCTGTACGGATTGTTGATAAAGAGAGAACTTTGAAGGGAGATTAATATCATCAGGTGATGATGGGAGTTCGTCATCTGGTTCATGTTCTTCTTCGGCATCAGAGTGAGTTTCGTGATGTTGTTGTTGGTGTTGCTGATCATCATTTTCTTGTAGGTAGTAAGATGCGTCTTTGCGAATTCGTTGATTTTTTTGCTTTTTTCCGTTCTTCCCCATTTTTATTGGTACTGCGTTTATTGGCGGCTCGGAAATTAGGACTACAGCCTGCAGGGTTGTGAGTGTATGAGTTTGGAACGAAAAGGTTCCGATTATTTTATTGACATTTTTTAGTATCACCGGATAAAATTAGGACCGAGGTATCGAATCAATTTACAAAAGTGGTATTGATTTTGGTTTCGGTTATGTACCGGTTTTTTCGATATTATACCCTATGAAATCGAAAATTAGTTTTCGTTAAATGAAATGTGATATCTAAGTCTATGAGTACACAAAAGCACGGATCATAAATCCTAAAAATATCACTTGCATATGTGAACCGAATCAAAAAGTCATACACGTTTATTTATTCGGTATCTATGTTCAGTTTACTCGTACTAAACTGAATGATACCAAAATCAAAAGTGTCCCAAATGAAGAATCAAAACCGAAACTGAATCTCCGTAGGTTCAGTTTCCGGTACCAGTACCTATTCGGTTGAGATTTTTCGAGATTTTTGTTCACGCTTAAATAAAGTTATATATGCTACGTATATTTATCATAACTTTGGTAATACATTTTGAAACGGCCCAAACCGATTTATTAAATGACTTGTAAAAATATGACATGTTTTTTTTTGTCCCAGGAAAATGGAGCGGAGCTACACTTTTAATTTAATATTCAAATCACATTTCCAACATACTACAAGCCTTGATGTATCCAAAACCCGCATAATAAAGTTTACAAAACATACAACAAGTTTTCGACATCGAGGGTCACATGACCCATAAAAACACTAAGTGTTTAACACGGCCCAAATTACAACAAATCACGAGTTAAGACTCAAAATCCCAACCCGATACCAAGAGCATTGTAGTGACCCGAACTTTTCCATGTTTATATATATTAATTGAGATTGATATTTACATGATTAAATGTTTCCAACATGTTAAGCAATCAAACTTGTTAAGACTTGATTAATTGAAATATGTTTCATATAGACAATTGACCACCCAAGTTGACCGGCGATTCACGAACGTTAAAACTTGTAAAAACGACATGACGATATATATATATATGGATATACATATGGTTAACATGAGATTATGATAAGTAAGTATCTCCATAAGTATATTAACAATGAGTTATATACATATAAACAAGACTACTAACTTAAGGATTTCGAAACGAGACATATATGTAACGATTATCGTTGTAACGACATTTAAATGTATATATATCATATTAAGATATATTAATATATCATAATATCATGATAATATAATAATTTAACATCTCATTAGATATAATAAACAATGGGTTAACAACATTAATTGAGATCGTTAACTTAAAGGTTTCAAAACAACACTTACATGTAACGACTAACGATGACTTAACGACTCGGTTAAAATGTATATACATGTAGTGTTTTAATATGTATTTATACACTTTTGAAAGACTTCAATACACTTATCAAAATACTTCTACTTAACAAAAATGCTTACAATTACATCCTCGTTCAGTTTCATCAACAATTCTACTCTTATGCACCCGTATTCGTACTCGTACAATACACAGCTTTTAGATGTATGTACTCTTGGTATATACACTCCAATGATCAGCTCTTGGCAGCCCATGTGAGTCACCTAACACATGTGGGAACTATCATTTGGCAACTAGCATGAAATATCTCATAAAATTACAAAAATATGAGTAATCATTCATGACTTATTTACATGAAAACAAAATTACATATCCTTTATATCTAATCCATACACCAACGACCAAAAACACCTACAAACACTTTCATTCTTCAATTTTCTTCATCTAATTGATCTCTCTCAAGTTCTATCTTCAAGTTCTAAGTGTTCTTCATAAATTCCAAAAGTTCTAGTTTCATAAAATCAAGAATACTTTCAAGTTTGCTAGCTCACTTCCAATCTTGTAAGGTGATCATCCAACCTCAAGAAATCTTTGTTTCTTACAGTAGGTTATCATTCTAATACAAGGTAATAATCATATTCAAACTTTGGTTCAATTTCTATAACTATAACAATCTTATTTCAAGTGATGATCTTACTTGAACTTGTTTTCGTGTCATGATTCTGCTTCAAGAACTTCGAGCCATCCAAGGATCCGTTGAAGCTAAATCCATTTTTCTCTTTTACAGTAGGTTTATCCAAGGAACTTAAGGTAGTAATGATGTTCATAACATCATTCGATTCATACATATAAAGCTATCTTATTCGAAGGTTTAAACTTGTAATCACTAGAACATAGTTTAGTTAATTCTAAACTTGTTCGCAAACAAAAGTTAATCCTTCTAACTTGACTTTTAAAATCAACTAAAAACATGTTCTATATCTATATGATATGCTAACTTAATGATTTAAAACCTGGAAACACGAAAAACACCGTAAAACCGGATTTACGCCGTCGTAGTAACACCGCGGGCTGTTTTGGGTTAGTTAATTAAAAACTATGATAAACTTTGATTTAAAATTTGTTATTCTGAGAAAATGATTTTTATTATGAACATGAAACTATATCCAAAAATTATGGTTAAACTCAAAGTGGAAGTATGTTTTCTAAAATGGTCATCTAGACGTCGTTCTTTCGACTGAAATGACTACCTTTACAAAAACGACTTGTAACTTATTTTTCCGACTATAAACCTATACATTTTCTGTTTAGATTCATAAAATAGAGTTCAATATGAAACCATATCAATTTGATTCACTCAAAACGGATTTAAAATGAAGAAGTTATGGGTAAAACAAGATTGGATAATTTTTCTCATTTTAGCTACGTGAAAATTGGTAACAAATCTATTCCAACCATAACTTAATCAACTTGTATTGTATATTATGTAATCTTGAGATACCATAGACACGTATACAATGTTTCGACCTATCATGTCGACACATCTATATATATTTCGGAACAACCATAGACACTCTATATGTGAATGTTGGAGTTAGCTATACAGGGTTGAGGTTGATTCCAAAATATATATAGTTTGAGTTGTGATCAATACTGAGATACGTATACACTGGGTCGTGGATTGATTCACGATAATATTTATCGATTTATTTCTGTACATCTAACTGTGGACAACTAGTTGTAGGTTACTAACGAGGACAGCTGACTTAATAAACTTAAAACATCAAAATATATTAAAAGTGTTGTAAATATATTTTGAACATACTTTGATATATATGTATATATTGTTATAGGTTCGTGAATCAACCAGTGGCCAAGTCTTACTTCCCGACGAAGTAAAAATCTGTGAAAGTGAGTTCATTTACTCCCTTTTTACTCATTACATTTTTGGGCTGAGAATACATGCAAATGCTTTATTAACTGTTTTACAATATTTATATGCGTGAGTTCATTTACTCCCTTTTTACTCATTACATTTTTGGGCTGAGAATACATGCAAATGCTTTATTAACTGTTTTACAATATTTATATGCGTGAGTTTCATTTGCTCCCTTTTTACTCATTACATTTTTGGGCTGAGAATACATGCAAATGCTTTATTAACTGTTTTACAATATTTATATGCGTGAGTTTCATTTACTCCATTTTTACTCATTACATTTTTGGGCTGAGAATACATGCAAATGCTTTATTAACTGTTTTATAATATTTATATGCGTGAGTTTCATTAATCCCTTTTTAAATGCTTTTGCAATATATATTTTTGGGACTGAGAATACATGTGCTGCTTTTATAACTGTTTTACGAAATAGACACAAGTAATCGAAACTACATTCTATGGTTGAATTATCGAATCGAATATGCCCTTTTTATTAAGTCTGGTAATCTAAGAATTAGGGAACAGACACCCTAATTGACGCGAACTCTAAAGATAGATCTATTGGGCCTAACAAACCCCATCCAAAGTACCGGATGCTTTAGTACTTCGAAATTTATATCATATCCGAAGGGTGTCCCGGAATGATGGGGATATTTTTATATATGCATCTTGTTAATGTCGGTTACCAGGTGTTCACCATATGAATGATTTTTATCTCTATGTATAGGATGTGTATTGAAATATGAAATCTTGTGGTCTATTATTATGATTTGATATATATAGGTTAAACCTATAACTCACCAACATTTTTGTTGACGTTTTAAGCATGTTTATTCTCAGGTGATTATTAATAGCTTCCGCTGTCGCATACTTAAATAAGGACGAGATTTGGAGTCCATGCTTGTATGATATTGTGTAAAAACTGCATTCAAGAAACTTATTTTGTTGTAACATATTTGTATTGTAAACCATTATGTAATGGTCGTGTATAAACAGGATATTTTAGATTATCATTATTTGATAATCTACGTAAAGCTTTTTAAAACCTTTATCTATGAAATAAAGGTTATGGTTTGTTTTAAAAATGAATGCAGTCTTTGAAAAACGTCTCATATAGAGGTCAAAACCTCGCAACGAAATCAATTAATATGGAACGTTTTTAATCAATAAGAACGGGACATTTCAGTTGGTATCCGAGCGTTGGTCTTAGAGAACCAGAATTTTGCATTAGTGTGTCTTATCTAGTTTGTTAGGATGCATTAGTGAGTCTGGACTTCGACCGTGTTTACTTGAAAAATGATTGCTTAACAAATTTTGTTGAAAACTATATATTTTTAACATGTGAATATTATGTGATATATTAATCTCTTAACGCGTTTGATATTATGTGATAGATGTCTACCTCTAGAACAAGTCCCATTGACTCACCTAATAATAATGAAGAGTCAAATGTAAATTAGAATGATTCGTGGACTGATTCACAAGTTCCCGAAGAGGAACCGGAAGAAGAGTCGGAACCGGAAGAAGAATCGGAACCGGAAGAAGAATCAGAACCGGATGAAGAAATAGAACCGGTGGGGGAAATAATAAAACGGTTAAGTAAAAGAAAATCCTCAACCAACCGACCAAGGTTAATTATGGTCAATGGTGTTTCCGCCAAGGAAGCAAAATATTGGGAGGATTACCAATTCTCCGATGAATCGGATTCCGACGAGAATTCCGATGATGTTATAGAAATTACCCCAACTGAATTTAAAAAGGCAAAAGAAAATAATAAGGGAAAGGGCATAAAAATAGAGAAATCTAATTCCAACCCCGATGAACTTTATATGTATCGTCAACCCCCGATGTCCTTAAGTTGTAACAATGACCCGGGAACCTCTAAACCACCAGGTTTTTCTAAACCAATGTGGATAACGACGGCTCGTATTAGGGGAACATCATATATCCCTAGAAACTTGGCAAAACGAACCAAAACCGAAGAAGAAGAAACAAGCGAGTCGGAATAAGATAGTTGTATTCGTGTGGTGTAATATAAGTAATATAGTGTGCTTATGCTTTATGATATATGTAAAAATTGCTTGTATTAATAAGTATTTTTTTTATGAATCTAACTCTTGTCTATTTTACAGTATAAAAACACAAAATGGATAGACAACCCAATATTTTAAGAGACCTACCCGGAGACATGATTGGTGAAATCTTGTCTAGAGTCGGTCAGAATTCTTCGGCACAACTATTTAAGGCGAGATCAGTTTGTAAGACATTCGAAGAACGTTCCAAGAATGCCTTGGTTTATAAAAGGCTTTCGTTCGAAAGATGGGGGATATCACATTGGGAAATCCATAAGTTACGATGTGTTTACTTTGACGCATATATTGCGGGGAACCCAAATGCTATTTTACGCAATGGGTTAAGAAATTATTTTGACTCAATATATCCGAATATTGGACTTCGTGATTTAGAAAAAGCAGCTAACATGCAACATAAAGAAGCATGTTATGCTTACGGATTAGTAATGTTCGCTTCTCACCAAAGTGAGAACAAGAACATCGGGCTACAACTATTAAATAAAACGTTCCCACAAGTGACGGAGTCGGTAATTGGGGTAAGAAATGAGGTTTTTAGATTGTTACGGGACTGTTGGACATTACGTAACCCTCGTCCCTTTGACGACGTTACAACACGCTGTCTTATTAACGGCCATAACGGTTATGTTCCACAAGACCAAGGATGGGAAGTAATCCTAGTAAAACCAGAATGCATGACTTGTTTCTGGACGTATGAATTACGTGTCTTTATTGCCTTTGCTGAACGACTTGTGTACTAGCTAGAATTATCTTCACAACCATCTTGTATCAAATTTATTGTGTGCTATATTTCATGCTATATGTAAAATAAGCGGTATTGTAAGTTTGTAAAATATTGTGTAAAAGTTTGAACGCGAAATATTATTATAATCAGTTTTTCATATAGAATTGTAGTAGTTGAATTGTATATTAGCTACTAAGTATGAACTTAACGGGTAGGTACTACCCGAATTTAAACTTATAAAACGCTAATATGAAGAAAAAGCTTTTATAAATGAGTTCATATTATGCTACGAAATACTATTAACTACTCTTAATATTCTGTATGATTAACTTGTTCCATTTGACTATTTTGAAGGAAATGGCACCGACTACTCGACACACCGTGAATATGAATGAAGAGGAATTCCGTACTTTTCTAGCTTCAAACATAGCCGTAGTACAGGCTACGCTACATACCAACAATAACCTTGGATCTAGCAGTACAGGAAATCGTGTAGGATGCACCTACAAAGAATTCACTGCCTGCAAACCTTTGGAATTTGATGGAACCGAAGGACCGATCGGATTGAAACGGTGGACCGAGAAGGTCGAATCGGTGTTTGCCATAAGTAAGTGTACTGAAGAGGACAAAGTGAAGTACGCTACGCATACCTTCACAGGTTCTGCGTTAACATGGTGGAATACCTATCTAGAGCAAGTGGGACAAGATGATGCTTATGTACTACCGTGGTCAGCATTCAAGCACTTGATGAACGAGAAGTACCGTCCCAGAACCGAGGTCAATAAGCTCAAGACAGAACTTAGAGGGTTACGAACCCAAGGATTTGATATTACCACGTACGAAAGACGATTCACAGAATTGTGCCTATTGTGTCCGGGAGCGTTCGAAGATGAGGAAGAGAAGATCGACGCGTTTGTGAAAGGATTACCGGAAAGAATCCAAGAAGATATAAGTTCACACGAGCCCGCCTCCATACAACAGGCATGTAGAATGGCTCACAAACTAGTGAACCAGATTGAGGAAAGAATTAAAGAACAGACGGCTGAAGAGGCCAATGTGAAGCAAGTCAAAAGAAAGTGGGAGGAAAACGGTGATAAGAATCACCAATACAACAACAACAGCAATTACAATAATAATCGCAATAATTATCCCAACAATCGCAACGTCAATCGCACCTACAACAAACGGCCCAACAACAACAACAACAACAACAACAGTAACTACAACAATCATCCCAACAACAATAACAACCGCAACAACAACAACAATCAGAAGCAGCTATGCCAAAGGTGTGAAAAGTATCACTCGGGGTTCTGCACCAAATTTTGCAACAAGTGTAAAAGAAATGGTCATAGCGCGGCGAAGTGTGAGGTCTACGGACCAGGGGTTAACAGAACGAAAGGAACAAATGGTGTCGGAACGAGTAATGGCAGAGCAAGTAGTGTCGGAGCAAGTTATGCCAATGTAGTTTGTTATAAATGTGGAAAACCGGGCCACATTATTAGAAATTGCCCGAACCAGGAGAACACGAATGGACAAGGCCGTGGAAGAGTTTTCAATATTAATGCGGCAGAGGCACAGGAAGACCCGGAGCTTGTTACGGGTACGTTTCTTATTGACAATAAATCTGCTTACGTTTTATTTGATTCGGGTGCGGATAGAAGCTATATGAGTAGAGATTTTTGTGCTAAATTAAGTTGTCCATTGACGCCTTTGGATAGTAAATTTTTACTCGAATTAGCAAATGGTAAATTAATTTCAGCAGATAATATATGTCGGAATCGAGAAATTAAACTGGTTAGCGAAACATTTAAGATTGACTTGATACCAGTAGAGTTAGGGAGTTTTGATGTGATAATCGGTATGGACTGGTTGAAAGAAGTGAAAGCAGAGATCGTTTGTTACAAAAATGCAATTCGCATTATACGAGAAAAAGGAAAACCCTTAATGGTGTACGGAGAAAAGGGCAACACGAAGCTACATCTTATTAGTAATTTGAAGGCACAAAAACTAATAAGAAAAGGTTGCTATGCTGTTCTAGCACACGTCGAGAAAGTACAAACTGAAGAAAAGAGCATCAATGATGTTCCTGTCGCAAAAGAATTTCCCGATGTATTTCCGAAAGAATTACCGGGACTACCTCCACATCGATCTGTTGAATTTCAAATAGATCTTGTACCAGGAGCTGCACCAATAGCTCGTGCTCCTTATAGACTCGCACCCAGCGAGATGAAAGAACTATAAAGCCAACTGTAAGAACTATTAGAACGTGGTTTCATTCGACCAAGCACATCACCGTGGGGAGCTCCTGTTTTGTTTGTCAAGAAGAAAGATGGTACATTCAGGTTGTGTATCGACTACCGAGAGTTGAACAAACTTACCATCAAGAACCGCTACCCACTACCGAGAATCGACAACTTATTTGATCAACTACAAGGCTCGTCTGTTTATTCAAAGATTGACTTACGTTCCGGGTATCATCAAATGCGGGTGAAAGAAGATGATATTTCAAAGACTGCTTTCAGAACACGTTACGGTCATTACGAGTTTATGGTCATGCCGTTTGGTTTAACTAATGCACCAGCTGTGTTCATGGACCTTATGAACCGAGTGTGTGGGCCATATCTTGACAAGTTTGTCATTGTTTTAATCGATGACATACTTATTTACTCAAAGAATGATCAAGAGCACGAAGAACATTTGAGAAAAGTGCTAGAAGTATTGAGGAAAGAAAAACTGTACGCTAAGTTTTCAAAGTGTGCATTTTGGTTGGAAGAAGTTCAATTCCTCGGTCACATAGTGAACAAAGAAGGTATCCAGGTGGACCCGGCAAAGATCGAAACCGTTGAAAAGTGAGAAACCCCAAAAACTCCGAAGCATATACGTCAATTTTTAGGATTGGCTGGTTACTACAGAAGATTCATCCAAGATTTCTCCAAAATAGCAAAACCCTTGACTGCATTAACGCATAAAGGGAAGAAATTTGAATGGAAGGATGAACAAGAGAAGGTGTTTCAATTATTGAAGAAAAAGCTAACTACGGCACCTATATTGTCATTGCCTGAAGGGAATGATGATTTTGTGATTTATTGTGACGCATCAAAGCAAGGTCTCGGTTGTTGATGCGGTAGCGGAGTGGTATAAAATACTATTAATTTTTACAAGGAAATACTATTAAATACGATACAATTTTACACAAGATATTTATTTATTTAGAGAATGGATATACTTAAACCTTGCTACAACACTTATAGGCAGTGTACCTAATCGTACAGTAGTGTAGTTTTTAGTAAGTCCGGTTCGTTCCACAGGGAAATCTTTAAACAAAGCTTAACGCTATATTAGTTTACTTTTATAAAAATACAAATATATATAAGTAATATTATTATTATAAAGGGGGGTTTTTACCGTTTAATGACCGGTTTGTCGATTTTAAAACTTTAGTCGCAGTTAAAACCAAATGTAAAATATTAAAAATAAATACAAGACTTAAATTAAAGCGTAAAGTAAATAACGATAATGAAATTGCGAATAATAAAAGTGCGATAAAATAAAATTGCGATAATTAAAAAATACGATAATTAAAAGTGCGATTAAATAACAATAAATAAAAGTGCGATAATTAGAAGTGCAATTAAATATAAAATAAAGGAAATTAAATATGAAATAAAAGAATTATGCTTATTTAAACTTCCGTAATCATGATGTTTGACGTGTTGATTTTAGTTTTATGCCCATGGGTTAATTGTCCTTTGTCCTGGATTATTTAATATGTCCGTCTGGTTTTTGTCCATAACAGTCCATCAGTCATAAATATAAAGTGCGAGTGTCCTCGTCAAATTATCCTTATACCCGAAGTTAAATATTCCAACTATTTGGGGATTTAAACTGTAACAAGATTTTAATACTTTGTTTAATAATTACACCAGGATGTCGACTGAGTGTAACCCAAGGTTTTAATATTTTGTTATCAATTATACCAAGTGTCCTTTGTACATAATTTCACCCCTGTTTTAATTATTCTAGTGGCTATTAATCCATTCCCGTGTCCGGTTAAATGAACGATTATGCGTACATATAAATATCCCGCCCATCGTGTCCGATCGAGTGTATATGGTAATTTATAGGGACGCCCAATTGTAAATCTTTATATTAACATTAACAAACTATCATTTAGTTAAACAAATATAAAGCCCATTAATAGCCCATAGTCTAATTTCCACAAGTGTCGTTCTTTTGTCCAAACCCCAATTATGGTACAAAGCCCAATTACCCAATTTTAGTAATTAGCCCAACATCATGATTACTTCGTTTTAAATAAGCATAATAATAACTTAGCTACGAGACATTAATGTAAAAAGGTTGAACATAACTTACAATGATTAAAAATAGCGTAGCGTTACACGGACAGAATTTCGACTTACACCCTTACAATATTCGCTAACATACCCTTATTATTAGAATTATAATTAAAATTAAAATTAAAATATAAATTATAAATATATATATATATATATCGTATGAATGAGGAGAAAAAAGATGATGATTTGCGATCAGAATTCGGTTGCTTTTATAGGAAAAGTAGACTTTTGGGGCTCCGCGACTCGCGGCATTTTTGCCTTCAAACTCCGCGAGTCGCGGAGAATGAAATTACAGCTCACAACTTTGGAGTCTTTCTCTGCCGACGGTTTTTATTTATAAATATAATATATATATAATTAATATAATTAATTATATATTATATTATATTTATATACATAGTTAACTTGTAATTTTTAGTCCGTTGAGTCGAGCGTTAAGAGTTGACTCTGGTCCCGGTTCCGGATTTTCGAACGTCCTTGCGTACAATTTAATATCTTGTACTTTGCGTTTTGAATCTTGTACTCTTGTAATTTCGAGACGTTTCTTATCAATAATTGGAACCTTTTTGATTGTCTTTTGTACTTTTGAGCTTTTTGGTCGTTTGCGTCTTCAATTCGTCGAATCTGTCTTTTGTCTTCACCTTTTATTATTTAAACGAATATCACTTGTAAATAGAACAATTGCAACTAAAAGCTTGTCTTTCTTGAGGAATAATGCTATGAAATATATGTTCGTTTTTAGCATTATCAAATATTCCCACACTTGAGCGTTGCTTGTCCTCAAGCAATATCGTCTTGAAATACTAGAATCACTTCTTTATTCTTCACACTTTGTACATCAGTGATTTTTATACGGTGGTATAAACAATGGTAGTAACGATATGGTTTACAGTCCCACATGACTATAAAAATTTAGATCCATTAAGGAAATTGGATCTTTATGAAAACATTTGATCTTTTGAAAATTAAATCTAGTTTTTACCCTAGATAAGTTTTCCGGAATAACCCTTTACCGGTGTTTGCAAAATATTTTTGTGGGTTTGGTGGGTTTTAGATTTGAAAATTTTAGCTCAAAACTTGTGGTTTTGTGTCACCCACTTGCTAACCTTGTATTTGGAAAGCAACACGTCCAGTTTACTTGTCCCGTATATTACCTTTCGGTAAACTACCGTCCGGTTGTAAAGGAAAGCGTTGAACAAGCAACTGTTAAGGCAATGTCCCCTGACATGATTTTAATTATGGTTTATAACGTGTCGGACGCAATTACTATCCTTGGTAGGAGCAATAGTAAAGCTCACCCTTATAATTTTTCGGTATGGCACAAGGTCCTGTCTTTGACCACTATGCAACCACCGTTCTTACGGTTGACACCCGATTTAGTTCAGGTGACCTAATGAATTCCAGGTGAATTCCTAGGATTTTACGTTCAATGGTAATGAACGCATTGAAAATAGGGTTTTCAGAAAACAAATCGGTTTGTAATTTTGATCAAAATATTTTCTCGTTCAAGCTCGAGTTTAGATATCATTGAATTCCATGAGTTTGAATTCTCAATCTTTAAGGTCAATCTCAAGGATTGAGTAATATCAGTTTTAAAAGCTGATTTTTAATCTTTAAGGAGATTATCCTTTCTGGGGATCTGATTCATTAGTCTTATCCAGCTAATTTGCATGGTGCCCCCCCATTGTACGAGATAAATCCTTCTCATGGTTAGGATAAATCTGACCACTTGGCGACCCTGTTTAATGCTGAGGTCCGTGGATTTCCTGCTGATTTTAGTGATGACTTTTCTAGATTTTTCGTCAACCTACAGCTGGTCTGGACGACAACTTCATGACCTAAATCAAGAAGCGCGTTTCTTTTTCGGAAGACTTTACTTCCTTTTAATGATGGAATTGATTCATCGTGTAGATCCATCTCTTTTTTTTTTCTTTTATCGGGTAAAACAGTTTAGTTTAGTCCAAAGCAAAAGTATTTTCAGTTATTTGTTACAGATATATGTGACATATGTTTAAGATAACTTGGTAAATTTTTCCACACTTGGCTTTTATTTTCCTTTTTATCGTCCTCTATTCCATTTTAAATGAATTTTAACATTTTGGTTTGTTTCTCAATTTATGTTCTTTCCGAGGTAACAATAATTTCGGTGTTAAAACCTAGTTTTATCGTTCATAAATATGTATAAACATGATTTTGAGTTCATTTAATTGAAAATTTTGAAAAATTTTACTAGAATTGGGTAGTCAGTATATAAGAGCAGGGCTGTTCTTTATTATCAGAGAGCACTAGATTCTAATACAACTACTGCTTTACTAGTATTTTTAATGGTAACCAAGTGTATAAAGTAAAAAATTTTAAAATCCGAAAGAATTTAACCCCTTCCCACACTTAAGATCTTGCAATGCCCTCATTTGCAAGAAATCAGTAATAATTTAAATTATTGAGGGTGATTTGTGTGAAAATGATTAAATTTTTACCAAAGTTTCCAAATATATTGGCGTTTGTTTGCTGAATGATAAATGGTGCACATCATTTGTTCATTCCGTCTTGTTGTTATTTCACATATATTTTGCATCTTGTCGTCAAAATTAGTTGCTTTTGCTGAACTTAATGCCAGTTTTTGAAAATGCGTTGTTTTACCCTGTTGTGTACATAAGATAAACTGCAAACATATATACATATTTTTGAAGTTTGGTATATTACCCCACATTCAAAAATTATTAAAATCTAAGAATAAAAGTTAGATAATTATAAAAATGATTACAATATTAACAAAAGTATTAAACGTATCAATAATTACAAATTACAAAAAAAAAAAAAACTAAGTATACTAGGGATGATACTGGTACCAATAGGGGTTCCAGGCATAACCATAGGTGCTATAGAATGCTTCGGCAGGGTCATACGTAGGATATGGTGGCTGCATCTCTATAGACTAGGGAGGGAAGATGGGTTTCGGTGTAGGAATATAGTTTCTACCTATATGTTGGCAATGGGCTATGATTTGGTTCTGATGAACTTGCCAATCTTCAAATGCTCTCTGTCTAGCATTTTCGTATTCCTGAGAAGCTATAAACCTTTGCATTTCTTGCATCTCATTCCCCCCTCCTACATTACCTTGCTGTTGGTTTCTCTCCACCTGTGGATGTCTACCATGGTATCGTACTGCGGCGTTATTTCGCCTCTTCAAAACTTTCGCACCATGGTATACATTTAAACCTATAGTATCGCGGGGTTCTGGTTCTTCTACTAATAATCCCCCCCTGACTTATATCCACACCGAGATATTCACCAATCAAAGTAATAAAAATACCACCTCCTATTATGCTATGCGGTTGCATCCCCCGAACCATAGCTGATAAATAATAACCCACACAATATGGTATACTTACAGCGCTTTGTGGGTCTCGAATACACATATGGTAAAACAAATCCTGTTCATTTACTTTTTCCTTGTTCTTACCCCTTTGTGTAATCGAATTAGCTAAAAACCTATGTATCACTCTTAATTCGGCTCTATCTATATCCAAATAAGAGTAATTTCCCCCTTTAAAACGGTGATGGCTTGTCATTTGACTCCACACACCGTGTGTATCAAAATTTTCATCTATCTTTCTACCGTTTAGTATCAACCCTCTACAATCGGCAGACGCTAACTCCTCAGGCGTATATATACGTAAAGCCTGAGCCATGTCTAGTAAAGACATGTGGCGCATCGAACCGCCTAACAAAAATCTAATAAAAGAACGATCGGTTAAACTAGCTACCCGATCATTCAACTCTATACTACATAACAATTCTTCACACCATACTTTATATACAGGTCTACACATGGTGAATAAACGTACCCAGTCATTAAAAGAAGAATTACCATACCTCTGTACAAGTAATTCCCTAATTGGCCCGGCCAATTCTACAGCTTCTAAGGGTCCCCATTCTATGACCCTCGGTACCTCAACAACCTTAGAATGAAGAGTATGCAAACCCCTTTGATATTTTGGATAATTTATCCAAAGTCTGTCAAATCTCAGGTTCGGGTGCAACTCTTCCAAGTGCATATCAGAAAAGGTCATGACTGGATGCGGTATATCCTGCTTGTAGTAGTTATCCACCTCCTGTTGTTCCACATTCTCAGCAGGAGCATTACGGGCTTGGGATGAAGATTCACCCCTTTCAGTCTGCAAAACACATCAAACACAATTTTTTTGTGCATCCAAATATGCATTAGTGTCAGCAAAATCATCAATCAAAATAATCACAATGACATGATCAATTTATATCAAACTTAAGCTCATTTTCACATTTTCATCAAATCTACACTTTTTCAAATAAGCATATACGAAAATGTTTGCCAAGTTCATAAGCATTCAACTCAAATAACATGTCAAAATAATCATTACTAGCAATTAAACAAGTCTCAAATGGCATTATCTTTCAAAAATTAAGTTCATGAATTTTAGACTTGAAAAAGTCCACTTTAATTCTCAAAATCATGTTTAGGCTCAAAGTTTGGATCATTTAACTACCTAGACATGTTACACTACTCAATTTAGCAACAATTCATGACAAAAATCGGCCATAACCTGTTTATATCAAAAAGCCCCAAATTTGCTCAAGAACACAAACCCTAGATTACTCAAAATTTGAAGTTTAAGGCTTCTAATCATGTTAAACAGCATCAATCTAGGTTATACAAGCATAATACATAAACAATTTAAGCCTAATTACACTAAAAAGCATCAAAATCAAATTGGGGAAAAAATTGCTCAAGAACACTAATTTCGGATTAAATGGTGTTTAGGTGTAGAAATTTACCGTTTTTCTTGAGTAATTCCTAGATAGCATCCTTCTCAACATGATTTTAGTAAAAGATTTGGTGATTAACGGTTAAAAATTGTGATTTTGGGGGTTTTTTTTCGGGTTTTTTCGTGGGTTTTCGCAGCTGTTTTTTTTGTTTGTGGTGTGTGAAACTGAGCTGTTGCAGCTCTTTATTTTTTTTTCTGATATCCGATATCTCCGCGACTCGCGGTGAATAACCCTTCAAACTCCGCGAGTCGCGGAGTTTGATAATTTTTTTTTTTTTTATAATCATTAACTTATAAAACAATTAAGTACTTAATTTTAAAATCTCGTTTCCTTTGTTATTTAGGACGAGGTCGTTTCGGATCGATGTCCTAGTCCGTCCCTCTACAAAATTTTAAAATTTGTCTTTTTGTAGCGATTGTTTTAAAAGCTAAGATTTTTGGGGTTTTTTAATGTTTTTGGCATACTTTAATTCAATGAGATTAAAAATAATGATAATAAAAGTTCTCGTCCCTCCCTCGGGTAAAGCAATTTCGGTTCAAAGACCTAGTCTTCAACTTACGACGAATTTTAAAAATCATATTTTTAACTTAATGAGATAAAGTAAATTTTTGTTTTTAAATTCACACAACTTAAATATAAAATTCAAAATTAATATTAAAAATTCACACCAAACTTAAAATTTGAAATGCATAAAATTAAAAATTCATATTTTAAAAATTAAAAATTCACACCAAACTTAATTTAAAAATTCATATTATAAATTCATACCAAACTTATATTAATTTTTCAAATATTTACAATTTTAAATATATTGATTTTACAAAGTTTACAATATTTATAAAGGGTTCAAATATTAATTTTAAAAACATGGTAAAAATAAAATTAAAAATCTTTTTGTCTTTTTATCCCACTTTAATCAATCAAATATTATCAAAAATATGCGCCCCTCTTTTCGGTAAAGTAATTTCGGTTCCAAGACCTAATTTAACTCATGACGAATTTTTGAAATATTTTGGGTTGATTGATTAAAGATATTTATACCTTAAGAATAAACGTTAAATTTCGCAGTGATGTAATAAATTTTTGAATGATATCAATAATTTCGGTCGCCAAACCTAATTTTATTCAATACCAATTTAATACTTTTTAGCGAACAAATTAGCGTTTATTATCAAAAGGTTAAAAATAAAAATAAAAATAAAAACTGTACAAACATACCTGTGAAATAGATTTCTTAGTTATATGATCTATCCCATTCATAAGATAGTCGGTTTAATTGGTTTTTCATGGCTACATAGGCGTAACCTCGAGCATTCAGTGTCTTTTCTTCTAAACATATGAACGGTCCGTCTCTGCATAAAGTAACAAATTCGGTATTTGAATAGGTTTGATTATTTGAACATTTACCTCCATGTGACCATTTTCCGCATTTGTGACATCTTTCTAGGTGTCGTGCTCTTCTTTTCGCTGCGGATTTTGATTTTCCTTTACCAAATTGTAACTTATTATCTTCGCATCTGGATTCTTTTCTAACTCCGTCCATTCTTTCTCTGATTACTGATACTATTTCACTCGGTAGTATGTCATTATTACGTTTAGTGATCAAAGCGTGTAGCATTAGACCATGGTTTAGTTCACAGGCAGTCTTCATTTCGTAAAAACCTAAAAAAAAAATAAAAATTCAGAATGGGGGGAGAAGACTAGTTCTTTAGGGTCTGCTAGGGAAAGACCATTCGGGTTCCATTTTCGAGAACTATACGAAAACAGACAATCTAACTCTAACAGAAATACATATTATCCTTTAAAGACTTGATTCTCCCCACACTTAGTTAGCTGTTGTGTCGAAATTGTGATTAACTTCGTTGTCGACTTCCATCGGACCATGTATGTAATGTTTAACTCTGTGACCATTAACTTTAAATTCAATCCCATTTGAATTTATTAATTCTATCGTTCCATATGGGAAAACTCTTTTGACTATGAATGGTCCAGACCATCTTGATTTCAATTTTCCAGGAAATAGCTTGAATCGTGAATTGAAAAGAAGAACTCTGTCTCCTTCTTTAAATTCTTTTGAACTTCTGATTCTTTTATCATGCCATTTCTTCGTTCTTTCCTTATAGATTAACGAATTTTTGTATGCTTCATGTCTTAATTCTTCTAATTCGTTTAGTTGACTTAATCGTAGACGTCCGGCTTCATGTAAATCAAGATTACATGTTTTCAAAGCCCAAAATGCTTTGTGTTCAATTTCTACTGGAAGATGACATGCTTTTCCATAAACAAGTCTAAAAGGTGTGGTTCCAATTGGAGTTTTGTAGGCTGTTCTAAAAGCCCAGAGTGCATCCTCCAATTTAATGGACCATTCCTTCGGATTTGATCCTACGGTTTTCTCTAGAATACGTTTTAAAGCTCGGTTGGTATTTTCAACTTGTCCACTTGTTTGTGGATGATATGCGGTGGAGATTTTATGAGTTACTCCATATCTTTTAAGAACTTTCTCAAGTTGATTATTACAGAAATGAGTACTCCGATCACTTTTTAAAGCTTTCGGTGTTCCAAACCTTGCAAAAAGACGTTTTAAAAAGTTGACTACAACTCGTGCATCGTTAGTTGGGAGAGCTTGTGCTTCCGACCATTTAGATACATAATCAATGGCTACGAGTATATATAGATTATTATGAGATTTTAGAAATGGACCCATAAAGTCAATACCCCAAATGTCAAATACTTCACATACTTGGATGACATTTTGTGGCATTTCATCACGTTGACTTATTTTTCCGGCCCTTTGACATGCATCACAGGATTTGCAAAGAAGGTGTGCGTCTTTGTAAATTGTAGGCCAATAGAATCCAGCTTCATAAACTTTTCTTGCTGTTAGTTGAGGCCCATAATGCCCTCCTGTTGGTCCTGTGTGACAATGGTTTAATATTTTACTAGCTTCATCTCCAAATACACATCGGCATATTATTCCATCGGGACAACTTTTAAACAGATGTGGATCTTCTCAAAAATAGTGTTTTATATCACTGAAGAATTTCTTTCGTCTTTGGTACGATAATCCTTTTTCAAGGAATCCACAAACTAAGTAGTTTGCATAGTCTGCAAACCATGGGATTTCTTTATAATCTATCTTCAATAGATATTCATCAGGAAAGTTGTCTTGTATGGCTGATTCATTTAGAACTTCTAATTCGGGATTTTCAAGACGAGAAAGATGATCAGCGGCGAGATTTTCTGCTCCTCTTTTATCTCGGATTTCAATATCAAATTCTTGTAAGAGTAAGATCCAACGGATTAATCTTGGTTTAGCATCTTGTTTTGAAAATAGGTATCTAAGAGCAGAATGGTCGGTATAGACCACCGTTTTTGCTAGAACGAGATATGAACGAAATTTGTCAAAAGCAAAGACAATAGCAAGGAGTTCTTTTTCAGTAGTTGTGTAATTCGTCTGTGCTCCTTGTAATGTCTTACTAGCGTAATAAATAGGTTGAAATCGTTTTTCAATCCTTTGTCCTAAAACGGCTCCCATTGCAAAATCACTTGCATCGCACATTAGTTCAAATGGTAGATTCCAATTTGGTGTTATCATGATCGGTGCATGTCACACCCCCAAATTAGGGCCTAGGGTATTTGTGACTAATTATATCAAATCACAGTTGTATAAACGAGAACGACTCTATATGAGACGTTTTGAATAAAACATTTATTAATAAAACAGCGGAAGCATTAAAAGTTTTACATCAAATTTAAACTGAAATAATAATAATAGTCTTAATGCAAAGTAAATGTAATGAAATGAAGACTCCATGTAGCAGCATTCAATTCATCAGGTAGCAATCATGGCAATCATCTTATTCGTCACCTGAGACAAAACATGCTTAAAGTGTCAACCAAAAAGGTTGGTGAGTTCATTAGTTTATCAAAATCAATCATTTCCGTTATAATAATAGGCCACAAGATTTCAGTTTCATAAATATCCGTACACTAGCAAGTGTATAAAAGCATTCTATAAGTTGTAGGCACCCGGTAACAAGCCTTAACGTTCATGTTTTACCCTCTGAAGTACACCAGATCAGGTGTGTTTAAAATAACCTCGAAGTACTAAAGCATCCCATAGTCAGGATGGGGTTTGTCAGGCCCAATATGTAACGACCCGCACTTTTTCGATCATTCTATACTTATAAGATTGATATTTACATAAATTAAACCTTACCAACATGATAAGTAATCCAAATTGTTGAGACTTATATTTCCGAAAAGAGTTTTACACAACGTTTGACCGTCTAGTTTGACCGATGATATCACGAACTATATATGATAATTATACGTTTGTGTATATATATGTATATATACATATTTAACATGATTAATGAATGTTTTAATATCTCATTTTGTATTAATAACAACAAGTTATATGTGTATTTTGAAACTACTAACTTAAGTTTTCAAAACGATAACAATACGTAACGTTATTTGACATATATACTTAAGACTTATAATGTTATACATATATTGTATAAGTAATGTATTTAATTACTTTTAAAGAACTTAAATACATAAAACCATATAAGTGTATTCACAAAAGATAGCTATATTTGAATCCTCATTTCATTTTTCACAAAATTTCTATACGTATACCTAGAGTATTTGTACTCGTATCATACCTAGCTCCTATACGTATTTACTAATAGTAAATACACATCAAAATCACCACCTAACCAGCCATTATTCATGCCCTTAGAGCTAGGTAACTACTTTTGTATGATTGTTTGACAAATACACAAGATTACAAACTACAAATTTTGTCCATAATACCCCCATAATCACGTTTTTAAAGAGCAACATGTATCCTCATTTTGATTCACTTCTACTTCAAATTTCTTAAGCTAAACACACACTTGTTCTTACTCTTTAAACTCCATAACAATCCAGCAAGAAACCTTAAAGATCTAGCCATAAAAACCTTAGTTAAACACCATAAGAAAACCATACAAAAACACTTCAAGAAAACCCTCCAAGAACACCAACTTACTTCCAATCTTTCATCCACTTCTATCACCCTTTTGATTCTAGCTTCTTACTCCTCTTTTACAGCAATCTTGTCCAAGGAACTTGAGGTAGTAACTATGTTCATAACCTTATTCGATTCATATATATATAGCTATCATATTTTGTGGTATACAAGTTTAACAACAAGAACATAGTTTGAATGTTTTCAAACTTGTTTGCAAACTAAATAGATCCTTCTAACTTAACTTTTAAAATACTTCAAGACCTGTAATATAACTTATGTATATGCTAATTTAACAAGGTAAAACTTGGTTTTTTCAAAGTATAAGTATTTTTAGAAAAATGGTCATTAAATGATTTTGTTGTAACGAAAATGATTAACTTCATAAGTTTCACTAAAGTTTGACCTATGCCGTGTGATTTTGAATACAAACTAAGGTATTTACAGTTCATAGTCTTAAAGAGGGACTCGATCCAAGGAGATGGCAAGTTGAATCAACGAAAACGGACTTGTAACGAAGAAACTATGACCGAAACAAAATTGGTTATCCAAGGCTTAAATGACTTCGGGATTCATTGGAAAAATTTACATAAAATCACATACTTCTAAGATAACATGATATTTTATATATATGTACTTATAATTCAATTTTATATGGTTCAGGATCACCCGTAAACAACACGAGAAGATTAATCATAAGATCCCATGATTGTACGCAACACGTCATTTGACAACACCGGTACCATGGGTCAAGATTAATCTCGACCAATACATTTATGATGGGGTTTTACGGGAGTTTTATTTATTTCGTTGGGGGTTGTATTTATTCATTGCGGGTATATTAAACATTTAAAAATGAACCATTAAAAATTGAATTGCTAACCTCGGACTGCTAACTTTCGGACTAAGGAAATATTCAAAGTATTAAAAGTATAACAAGTATATATATATATAACGTTTGTTTAAAATGAAAACATATTGATATATTATATATGGATAGGTTCGTGATATCAACCGGAAGACCGAGTCAAATTATTTATATCATCAAGACAAAAGTGAGTATATAGTCCCACTTTTAAACTCTAAATATTTCGGGATGAGAATACATGTATTTTATGTTTTACGATATGGACACAAGTAACTGAAAAATATATTCTACGTTGAGTTGTACCACTGGCATACTTCCCTGTAGCTTGGTAACTAATATTTACAGCGGTATTGTAAACGCGAATCCTGTTGATAGATCTATCGGGCCTGACAACCCCAACCGGACTGGACGACCAGTATTCAACGGTTGCACAGTACTTCGTTTTTGTGACTACACTTGGTACGGTGTAGTAAGATTTCATATTAAAGGGAATATGCGACGTGAAAATGTTAAGTATGGTTACCGAGTGCTCAACCACTTAGAATACTTTTATTAAACTGATTATATACGAAATCTTGTGGTCTATATATATATTGCAGCCGGCATTAAACCTATATCTCACCAACTTTATGTTGACCTTTTTTAAACATGTCTATTCTCAGGTGATTTCTAAAGCTTCCGCTGCATCATGTTGGATCTAACCAGGATCTTGCGTACGCATGTTTGTGTCAAAAATAAAACTGCATATCCAAGATGTTGTACTGTAAAATATGCTAGAAACCGTGTTGTTGTCATCATTTGTAAAGTTTGTAAGTCGAAGATTATCGCTAAACGTTAATCTTCTTTTTATTGTCTTAGGCTTGTAACAAAAATAATGGTTATGGTTTGTAATGTATAATATATGCAGTTTTCTTTCAAAAATGTCTCATATAGAGGTCAATACCTCGCAATGAAATCATACGTTATCTAACGCGTTCTTATGGTTAAGGACGGGTTATGACATGTGGTATCAGAGCGGTGGTCTTAGCGAACCAGGTTTGCATTAGTGTGTCTAAACCGATAAGTCGTTAGGATACATTAGTAAGTCTGGACTTTGACCGGGTTTGATTTTAAAAAAAAAAAACCATTGCTTATCACTGTTGGTTAAAAATTCATATGTAAATATTATGTAAGTACTAATGGGTTAGTTGTTGTGTGATAGATGTCGGGCTCGAAACTTATTATCACATTCAGCGACTCCGAATCAGAATCTTCAGATTGTGTTTCAGTCATTAACATATCCGATGACGAAAATGGTATTTTTGGGGAAGACTCACAATTTCCAGATGAACCAACTATAGAAATATCGGAAAGTGAACCCGAGGAGGAAAGTGAACCCGAAGAGGAAAGTGAACCCGAAGAAGAAAGTGAACCCGAGGAAGAAATACTAGAAATTACGAAAGAAAAATTCGATCAAGGAAAGAAACGAAAAGCGAATGAATTAGAAAATTCAAATCCCGAACTTAGTGAGAATGACGTAGCACCAATTCCACTCAACACTACCACCCCTATTCCCGCTATTCCTATTAGTGCTATCCCCGCATCTAGTTCTTCGGCTCCTCAGCCAAAACGTAGGCAGACAGCTAGGATAAGCGTTAGGCCATTCATTGGAACTGAACGCCCTAGAAAATAGACCGAACGATGCACTGCCGTATTAAGCCATGGAATCATATAATGTTTTGTATAATATTATTAGTGTGGTTTGCTTAAAGTTTGATGTAAGATAAGCATATGTAAAATAGCGAAGTATGAAATGCAATAATTTTCCATGGTTAAGTATTATTTAGATTGTAGTAATTGATTCTGTACTAAGCTATTAAGTATGAACATTAACGGGTAGGTACTACCCAAGATATAATTATAAAACGCTAATAAGAAGAAAAGGCTTTTATAATAATACCTGGTTCATATTATTAACAAGCTATAAATGTACTATAAATACATACTACATCTATAATAATCCATGTGAATAATTATTTTCTTTCATTAGGTAATGGCGCGATTGAACCGAATGACGGAACAGGAAGTCGAGAACTTCATCAACCAGCGAGTCAACGATAGAATGCTATGGGTCGAAGCTGCAAGAGCTACTGCAGTTAATCCAAATCCTCGTGTAGGATGCTCCTACAAGACGTTTCAAGCTTGCAAACCTTCATCATTCAGTGGAACGGAAGGACCTATCGGTTTAACCCGATGGATAGAAAAGATGGAGACGGTGTTCAAAATCAGCGGTTGTGATGAAAAAGACATGACCAAGTATGCATCGTGCACTTTACAAGATAGTGCACTCACATGGTGGAAGAATTATGTGAAGGCGGTAGGAGGAGATGTAGCTTATGATACTCCATGGGAAGAATTCAAAGCAATGATAATCACCGAGTATTGTCCAAGGAATGAGGTTATTAAGTTAGAAGATGAGTTACGAAGTTTGAAGGTGGTTGGTACTGAAATCACCAACTACAACCAGCGATTCATGGAATTAGTTTTACTATGTCCTGAATTGGTTCCAACCGAAGCACGGAAGATTGAAATGTACAAAGGTGGTTTGCCCAAAAAGGTCAAGGCAAACGTTACGGCGTCGAAACCTAAGACAATTCATGAAGCTATAACCATGGCGAACGAGCTAATGGATCAGGTCATTTTGGACAAGAAAGCATTCAATACTGAGGTGAAGGTATTGGGGAACAAGAAAAAGTGGAATGGAGGTTATGATCGAGGTAACCAACAACAACCTTATAAGAAACAAGAAACCACGAAAGGTGCGGGTAGCGGTTCAGGCTTTGGTTACAAAGGACAAAGTCCTTTATGCAACCGTTGTCACAAACATCATTTTGGTTACTGCAGTGTGTTGTGCACCAAATGCAATAGACAGGGACATCTTGCTGAAGATTGTAAGGCTCTCGTTACAAATGCAAATGGTAACAAGACTCCTGCCACCAACGCAAATAGAACTGCTTTGGCTAACATTACTTGTTTTGGGTGTGGAAAACAAGGTCACTATAAGAGTCAGTGCCCGAATCCAGAAAAGAATGGCGGACCTGCACGTGGAAGAGCGTTTGTTATTAATGCTAGAGAGGCACGAGAAGACCCGGAGCTTGTTACGGGTATGTTTACCATTAATAACTTATCAGCATCTATTTTATTTGATACTGGCGCCGATAGAAGTTACGTGTGTATAAATTTTTACACTAAATTGAATTGTTCATCATTACCTCTAGATGCTAAGTACTTGATTGAGTTAGCTAATGGTAAGCTAATTAAAGCCGATAAAATTTGTCGTGATTGTGAAATAAATCTAGCCGGAGAAACGTTTAAAATCGACTTAATACCCGTAGAATTGGGAGGTTTTGATGTAATAGTTGGCATGGACTGGATGTCCAAAATAGGAGCGGAAGTTGTTTGTGCTAAGAAGGCAATTCGTATTCCTGGTAAGGATAAAATACCGGTGATGATTTATGGAGAGAAGGGTAATTCAAAGCTAAAACTCATTAGCTGTTTGAAAGCCAAGAAGTGTTTAGAAAAGGGATGTTACGCTATTTTAGCACATGTTAATAAAGTCGAAAAGGAAGAGAAGTGCATCAATGACGTGCCTGTGGCAAGAGATTTTCCCGAAGTTTTTCCGGAAGAATTGCCGGGATTACCTCCATTTAGATCGGTGGAATTTCAAATAGATTTAATACCAGGAGCTGCACCAGTGGCCCGTGCTCCATATAGACTTGCACCGTCCGAGTTAAAAGAACTTCAAAGTCAGTTAAAAGAATTACTGGACCGTGGATTCATACGACCGAGTACTTCACCGTGGGGAGCTCCAATTTTGTTTGTTAAGAAGAAAGATGGATCTTTTAGGATGTGTATAGACTATCGTGAATTAAATAAGTTAACTATCAAGAATCGGTATCCACTACCGAGAATTGATGACTTATTTGATCAATTGCAAGGATCATGTGTTTATTCAAAAATCGACTTAAGATCGGGCTATCATCAACTACGCGTCAAAGAAGAGGACATTCCGAAAACTGCTTTTCGGACACGTTATGGTCATTACGAATTTTTGGTTATGCCGTTTGGATTGACGAATGCGCCAGCTGTATTCATGGACCTCATGAATCGAGTTTGTAGTCCGTATTTAGATAAGTTTGTTATCGTTTTCATTGATGATATTCTTATCTATTCCAAGAGTGAGCAAGAGCATGAAGAGCATTTAAGGTTGATACTGGAGTTGTTGAGAAAAGAACAACTTTATGCTAAATTTTCTAAGTGTGCTTTCTGGTTGAAAGAAGTGCAATTTCTTGGTCACGTTGTTAATAGCGAAGGAATTCAGGTTGATCCAGCAAAAACTGAAGCTATTGAAAAATGGGAGACTCCTAAGACACCAACGCAGATACGCCAATTTTTGGGTTTAGCCGGTTATTATAGAAGGTTTATTCAAGATTTTTCCCGAATAGCTAAACCGTTGACAGCGTTAACGCAAAAAGGGAAGAAATATGAATGGACCTCGGAGCAGGAGAACGCATTTCAATTACTGAAGAAGAAGTTAACTACGGCGCCTATTTTATCGTTACCAGAAGGGAACGATGATTTTGAAATATATTGTGACGCTTCGCGACAAGGTTTTGGTTGTGTTCTTATGCAACGGAAGAAAGTTATTGCATTCGCATCCCGACAATTGAAGATTCACGAGCGAAATTATACGACGCATGATCTAGAATTGGGAGCAGTCGTGTTTGCATTGAAGATGTGGAGACACTACTTGTATGGGGTTAAATTCACTGTGTTTACTGATCATAAAAGCCTTCAACATATTTTTGATCAGAAACAATTGAACATGAGGCAACGTAGGTGGGTCGAGTTAATAAACGACTATGATTGTGAAATTCGTTATCATCCCGGGAAGGCAAACGTGGTGGCTGATGCTTTAAGCAGAAAAGAACGAGAACCAATTCGAGTACGAGCGATGAACATAAAAATTCGCATGAATCTCAACTCACAAATCAAAGAAATTCAACAAGAAGCACTTACTAAAGAAAATATAGGAAATGAAATAATGAAGAAGTATGAGAAGCAACTCGTTATGCGGGAAGATGGAATTCGATATTTTGCAAATCGTATTTGGGTACCGAAGTTGGGTGGATTAAGGAAGTTGATATTGAACGAGGCACATAAGACAAGATATTCGATACATCCTGGAGTTGGAAAGATGTACCAAGATCTTAAGACGCATTATTGGTGGCCTAACTTAAAGACCGACGTTGCAACATATGTTGGGGAGTGTTTGACTTGTTCCAAAGTTAAAGCAGAACACCAGAAGCCGTCAGGGTTACTTCAACAACCAGAAATCCCAGAATGGAAATGGGATGGTATTACCATGGATTTCATCACGAAGTTACCAAAGACTGCCTGGGGATACGACACCATTTGGGTAATTGTTGATCGTCTTACCAAATCTGCACATTTCTTGCCTATAAAGGAAACAGATAGAATGGAGAAACTATTACGATTGTATATAAAGGAAGTTGTTTCAAGGCATGGAATACCTATTTCCATTATATCCGATCGTGATAGTAGATTTACCTCAAAGTTTTGGCAATCACTACAGGAGGCACTAGGAACTCGGTTGGATATGAGTACCGCATATCATCCACAAACCGATGGACAGAGTGAAAGAACGATTCAGACTCTCGAAGACATGCTCAGGGCATGTGTGATCGATTTTGGAAACGGATGGGATAAATATCTACCGTTAGCAGAATTCTCGTATAATAATAGTTATCATGCGAGCATTGGAGCTGCGCCATTCGAAGCATTGTACGGAAGGAAGTGTAGATCTCCTATCTGTTGGAATGAAGTAGGAGATCGACAATTAACTGGTCCCGAGATCATACATGAAACGACTGAGAAGATAGTGCAAATCAAGGAGAGATTGAAAACAGCCCGTAGTCGCCAAAAGAGCTACGCCGATGTTCGAAGGAAACCATTAGAGTTTCAGGTCGGGGACATGGTTATGCTAAAGGTGTCACCTTGGAAAGGTGTAATACGTTTCGGCAAAAGGGGTAAACTGAACCCAAGATACGTAGGCCCGTTTAAGATCATCGAACGCATTGGACCGGTAGCTTATCGACTCGAGTTACCACAACAACTCGCCGGAGTACATAATACCTTTCACGTCTCAAACCTTAAGAAGTGTCTTGCAAAGGAAGACCTCACCATTCCTCTTGAAGAAATCCATGTCGACGAGAAACTACAATTCGTCGAAGAACCAATCGAAATCATGGACCGTGAAGTTAAACAGCTCAAACAGAGTAATATACCGATTGTTAAGGTTCGTTGGAATGCTAGAAGAGGTCCCGAGTTTACTTGGGAACGCGAGGATCAGATGAAACGAAAGTATCCGCACTTGTTTCTCGATAACGCAAAATAGGTACAATTTTAAAATTTCGGGACGAAATTTATTTAACGGGGAGGTAATGTAACGACCCGCACTTTTTCGATCATTCTATACTTATAAGATTGATATTTACATAAATTAAACCTTACCAACATGATAAGTAATCCAAATTGTTGAGACTTATATTTCCGAAAAGAGTTTTACACAACGTTTGACCGTCTAGTTTGACCGATGATATCACGAACTATATATGATAATTATACGTTTGTGTATATATATGTATATATACATATTTAACATGATTAATGAATGTTTTAATATCTCATTTTGTATTAATAACAACAAGTTATATGTGTATTTTGAAACTACTAACTTAAGTTTTCAAAACGATAACAATACGTAACGTTATTTGACATATATACTTAAGACTTATAATGTTATACATATATTGTATAAGTAATGTATTTAATTACTTTTAAAGAACTTAAATACATAAAACCATATAAGTGTATTCACAAAAGATAGCTATATTTGAATCCTCATTTCATTTTTCACAAAATTTCTATACGTATACCTAGAGTATTTGTACTCGTATCATACCTAGCTCCTATACGTATTTACTAATAGTAAATACACATCAAAATCACCACCTAACCAGCCATTATTCATGCCCTTAGAGCTAGGTAACTACTTTTGTATGATTGTTTGACAAATACACAAGATTACAAACTACAAATTTTGTCCATAATACCCCCATAATCACGTTTTTAAAGAGCAACATGTATCCTCATTTTGATTCACTTCTACTTCAAATTTCTTAAGCTAAACACACACTTGTTCTTACTCTTTAAACTCCATAACAATCCAGCAAGAAACCTTAAAGATCTAGCCATAAAAACCTTAGTTAAACACCATAAGAAAACCATACAAAAACACTTCAAGAAAACCCTCCAAGAACACCAACTTACTTCCAATCTTTCATCCACTTCTATCACCCTTTTGATTCTAGCTTCTTACTCCTCTTTTACAGCAATCTTGTCCAAGGAACTTGAGGTAGTAACTATGTTCATAACCTTATTCGATTCATATATATATAGCTATCATATTTTGTGGTATACAAGTTTAACAACAAGAACATAGTTTGAATGTTTTCAAACTTGTTTGCAAACTAAATAGATCCTTCTAACTTAACTTTTAAAATACTTCAAGACCTGTAATATAACTTATGTATATGCTAATTTAACAAGGTAAAACTTGGTTTTTCAAAGTATAAGTATTTTTAGAAAAATGGTCATTAAATGATTTTGTTGTAACGAAAATGATTAACTTCATAAGTTTCACTAAAGTTTGACCTATGCCGTGTGATTTTGAATACAAACTAAGGTATTTACAGTTCATAGTCTTAAAGAGGGACTCGATCCAAGGAGATGGCAAGTTGAATCAACGAAAACGGACTTGTAACGAAGAAACTATGACCGAAACAAAATTGGTTATCCAAGGCTTAAATGACTTCGGGATTCATTGGAAAAATTTACATAAAATCACATACTTCTAAGATAACATGATATTTTATATATATGTACTTATAATTCAATTTTATATGGTTCAGGATCACCCGTAAACAACACGAGAAGATTAATCATAAGATCCCATGATTGTACGCAACACGTCATTTGACAACACCGGTACCATGGGTCAAGATTAATCTCGACCAATACATTTATGATGGGGTTTTACGGGAGTTTTATTTATTTCGTTGGGGGTTGTATTTATTCATTGCGGGTATATTAAACATTTAAAAATGAACCATTAAAAATTGAATTGCTAACCTCGGACTGCTAACTTTCGGACTAAGGAAATATTCAAAGTATTAAAAGTATAACAAGTATATATATATATAACGTTTGTTTAAAATGAAAACATATTGATATATTATATATGGATAGGTTCGTGATATCAACCGGAAGACCGAGTCAAATTATTTATATCATCAAGACAAAAGTGAGTATATAGTCCCACTTTTAAACTCTAAATATTTCGGGATGAGAATACATGTATTTTATGTTTTACGATATGGACACAAGTAACTGAAAAATATATTCTACGTTGAGTTGTACCACTGGCATACTTCCCTGTAGCTTGGTAACTAATATTTACAGCGGTATTGTAAACGCGAATCCTGTTGATAGATCTATCGGGCCTGACAACCCCAACCGGACTGGACGACCAGTATTCAACGGTTGCACAGTACTTCGTTTTTGTGACTACACTTGGTACGGTGTAGTAAGATTTCATATTAAAGGGAATATGCGACGTGAAAATGTTAAGTATGGTTACCGAGTGCTCAACCACTTAGAATACTTTTATTAAACTGATTATATACGAAATCTTGTGGTCTATATATATATTGCAGCCGGCATTAAACCTATATCTCACCAACTTTATGTTGACCTTTTTTAAACATGTCTATTCTCAGGTGATTTCTAAAGCTTCCGCTGCATCATGTTGGATCTAACCAGGATCTTGCGTACGCATGTTTGTGTCAAAAATAAAACTGCATATCCAAGATGTTGTACTGTAAAATATGCTAGAAACCGTGTTGTTGTCATCATTTGTAAAGTTTGTAAGTCGAAGATTATCGCTAAACGTTAATCTTCTTTTTATTGTCTTAGGCTTGTAACAAAAATAATGGTTATGGTTTGTAATGTATAATATATGCAGTTTTCTTTCAAAAATGTCTCATATAGAGGTCAATACCTCGCAATGAAATCATACGTTATCTAACGCGTTCTTATGGTTAAGGACGGGTTATGACACAATAGATCTATCTTTAGGATTCGCGCCTACCGTACATAGACAAGTAGTTTAATGTTACCAAGCTAAGGGTATATTTCTGGTTTAAACCCACATAGAATTAGTTTTAGTACTTGTGCCTATTTCGTAAAACGTTTATAAATCAGCGCATGTATTCTCAGCCCAAAAATATATATAAAAAGGGAGCAAATGAAACTCACCTTAAATAGCAGTTGCAGTATTCCACGCAAGAAAGGAAAGTAAAGCAAGTAAGTGACCGAGATATCAACTAGAAGTAGTTCTTTAAGAGAGAAATGAGAGATTAAGGTGTAAGTTTGAAATGAGAAATGTATGTGGTATTTATAGTTGAAAATGTTAGGTAAAAAAAAATTAAAATAAAATAAGTAAATCTTAAAAGTTAAAATAAGAAAAATTATTTTGTATTTTTATTAAAAGTAAATCTTAAAAGTTAAAATAAGAAAAAGTAGTTTGTATTTTTATTAAAAGTAAAATCTTAAAAGTTAAAATAAGAAAAAGTAGTTTGTATTTTTATTAAAAGTAAATCTTAAAAGTTAAAATAAGAAAAAGTAGTTTGTATTTTTATTAAAAGTAAATCTTAAAAGAAAAAGTAGTTTGTATTTTTGTATTTATTTATTAAAAGTAGATATAGTTTTGATTTTTTTTTTTTGTATAAAATTCTAAAAAAACAAAAATTTGTTTAATATATTTCTAAGAACATTTAAGATTTTATTTCTATATTTGTTTAATTATTAAATACGAATTTTATATAAATATTATTATTATATTTAGTTTTTATAAAAATTAAAATTTATGATTATTAATTTATAGTTTTTATTAGTTTTATAAATGTTATAATATTATGTATTATTTAGTTAATTATATATTCTATTAACTAAATAACAAAAGTAATATAAATATTATATATATATTCATTGATGTAATTATGTTATATTATATATCATAATCTTATTTATAATATTTATAATTATATTATTTATTTTAAGCGTACGTTTATTCGGTCAACGTTAAATTTATTCGTATATAACAACTCTAGGTATTTTAGTAAAATCGGAAGTCGAAAAGTGAGGGTTGTTATAGTACCTACCCGTTAAAAGAAATTTCGTCCCGAAATTTAGTTTTTGCCATCAATCGGCGTTGTTCGTACCTAGACGAGGATATTTACGTTTTATCTGGTCTTCACGTTCCCAGGTAGGTTCGGGGCCATTCGTGAATTCCAACGGATAGAATATTGTTCTGTTTCATGCATTTAAATAATACGAACCCTAATTTCTTACAGGTTCTTCTATAAAGTGCATTTTATCATTAATGCGGAGGTTATCTAAAGGATTAATAAGAGTGTCATTTGACTAGGTTATCCTCAAAAGGGATGATGGTGTTATACGAGCATTTTAGTAAACTGTACACATGAAATGTGTTATGAATAGTATTGAGCTTATTTAAAACTTTGAGTGTTTATGTCACAATATTAGGGTAGACAAAACAGAGAGTAGTTCATGAAAATTATAGTCATGAAGTTTGATAGAGATCATCATTGTTTACAACAAGAATATTGTAATGATGAATATAAGTTGAAAAAATAAAGTTTTATCACTACTGAATAATATGGATAAAACAATTTGATTATAGGAAGCGTATAAATGAAGCTATTGTAAAAGAGTGAATGAGAAATTAAATGTTCGCCTTAACTTTTGACGTAGTCACGATTGATTTTCGGAATTCAAGGGATTAAAGGAAATCTTCGTAATCCATAAGATTTGATTCTCCGGTAATTAAGGAATTTGAAATTTTCTTTGATTAAATGAGGTGAATTGCTTCAATTGCTGTGTTTGGAATTTTGCTATAAATTAGCTTCTTCCATTTCATTATCTTCACCACTTCTATACTTTCTTCCTCAATTCATACTTCCAAAGATTGTGAGAATGCTCCATCCAGTTCTTATCCTGGATATTTTTCTGACTATCATTTCAGTCATTCTTCTTTTTCATTTACCACTAGAGGAATTTGTTTTCTTCTACTATTACCTTGGGGTCATAGTGTTTTTAATTCTCCCATGTCTTTACGTTGCAATACGTATTGATATACACGGTTTGTAATTTCGGTATCGTTATCGGGCTACATATTTTCCCTTATATGTCGGAGCTCTTTGCCTTTTTATTCTCCTCTCGACTCTAAGTAAAGCGAGTAATGGTCCAGAATTTGTAGGTATGAAGTTTCGAATGGACCTACTGTTCTAAGCGTAATATCACGATTTGATTTGGGAAATAACCAGAATTACTGAGGATAGAACTATCAAGAATATATTTTCTTGATATGTTCAGAGATTAAGTAGAATGTAAGAGTCGTGTAACATGGCAAATGATGATTATAAAGTCTATGAATCATCGTCTTCCATTAAAAATTTAGCATGACTTACTGTAATATAATCACGTTGGCCTGACGTCATTATATTATACTAACTCATGCTTCAATTCTCAACACTACTTCAAATCATTCAAAATTTGAATTTAAATTTTACGAAATATAGAAACTTAAACAGTTTTCCTTTATGATGTAATAAAAATATTGCAAAGAGATAATTAATTGCGGACAAGAATCGTTATGAAGCTATCTTTAGAAATATCGAGGATATTTATAACGAAAGATACGATGATATTTTAGAATTTCTAAAATCGATGGATAATGAAGAAATTCTTCTGTAAGGATTTAGAATGCGTAAAAAGATCTTCTGTGATTTCCTTCAGAAATCGAATCATCTAGATTCTTTGGTTATAGGTTTAGTCCTTGGGATTTGTCCTTGGTCTCCTTCATTATTTGCTCAATCCGTCTTTCAATACCATATATTCTTTTGAGCTTTTCCAACACACAATTCTTTATTATCAAGCTTCTGGTCATTAAGGCCATCTACAGCTTTTGCTGCTTCATCAGCATTCTCAAGGTTAACTGATCTGAATCATTGATTATAAATCCGATATGTTTTCAAGGATTTTGAAGAATGTACAATGTAATATATTAATGTGAATGTTAGATATTTCTTGGGTATTACCTACCCGTTAAAATATTTTCACAATCAACAGTTTGTACAAAAGAATTTTTAAATACAATCTTTATGAAAATATACATACATATATATTTTCTTCAGATGTAATTATGGATTTAATAAGTTAATATAATATTAAACTCATTTGATTTACGGTTGAAATGAGAATAAATAATCTCCAAAACTTTAGAGATTACATAATCGTCGCGGAATATTTCTTTAATGAAGTTATGAATCAATACTTCATCGTTCATTGTTATTAATATACCTCAGTAAATGATGTTGATGCTCGTGGATTTCTTGTGAAATTCATAAGGCACAAATGATGTTTTCGAGAAATTTTTGAGTACATCGAAAAATAGGAGTGTAAAATCACACATGCATTTGAATAATACACTTAGTTTATTATGAAATGGAGTTTATTGTACTGAAGCAGTGATTAATGATTGTTAAGTCATTAACGAAGGATGTACATCATAGCGTATTAGTGATATGAATTAACCAAGTAGTACATACTAGTTAAGATTCACACGTAATAGTTTAGTACGAAAAGATTTATTATTGTTCCAAACCATATATATATAAAGTATACATATATAATTCTTCAGGAAGAATGAGTCAATACATCTTAACTCATTATTACTAATATTCCTTAGTATCTATGGGCGTATGATGTCGATGTTTGAGGTACCGATTATGATGTTGAGACGTGGGATGCTGATGTTGTTGTTGGTGAAGCTGATGCTATTGGTGGTGATGCTGATAGTACTGGTGGTGCTGGTGCTGCTGCTGGTGCTGCTGTTGGTGCTGCTTGTGGTACTTGGTTAGTAAGTGTGAGCCTAGCTACCAAATCGCGCACTATTTCCTCCAGGGTTTCTATTTTACGCTCGAGTCTATGGATTTGTTCTACCCATTCCTCTGTAAGGTTTGTCAATTCTTGATATTTAGTTCGAAGTCTTCTAACTTCTTCTAATAACCCTTTCTGGTTAGAATTCGGGAGTAGAGGACGAATATTGTCGTTGGTTACATCGAGTCGACCTTCGAGGCGGAAAATCCTTGCGAAATGAGTGAAAACGGTATTGCGAACAGGTTCGCCGGTAAGCGGATCGAGTACTCCGACGTTTGGTGGTAAGTTTGGCTCGTGATAAGGAGTACCTTCTTCATTTCTCCATAGGGTGAGTATTTCGCGAACCCATCCCCATTTTCTAAAGAAATCACGGTAATTGATCGGTGGGTGTGCTCCTGTCACGCTATCTTTGGAGCTAGAAGAACTTGAGGAATTAGGTGAGAAATCCATATTATGTGTTTGGAATAGGGTTTGATATGAAATGGGTGTTGAATATTGAATGATATATTCGTCTCCTTGAATACGTATATATAGCAGAAAGATTTCCGTAATTTACGGAGGAAATTTAGGAAAAGTGTTAGACAAGGTCTATTGGGAATAGATATGCTAAGATATAATTTGTCTATACTCCAATAATGGCAGTATGACGTGTCGAGATTATAAAATGATAAGTATGTAATCTAATAATCTTTCGATTAAAGACTTTCAATTCGTATACTGTGATAACCCAATGACATTTCCTGATTCGCAAACCGATGCATAAAGGCATAAGGCATATAGGTTCGTGATATAACAGGGAGTTATATACGTTTGAGTATGAATTATAGGAGTTTCAAAAATCTTGGATAATATTTCATGTAATACATATGTAATACACAAAACCAGGATAGATGACTAAGTGAGTTGTTCTTAATAAGTTCACCACTTATTAAGTGCGTAAGTGACTAAGTGTTGTATGATCACTATAGTCAGGTTTGATATTGTGCACCATACCCAAACATCTATGCCACCGCCGAGTCACTTGAATGATCAATTGTTACCGGTTGGCCCAGGAATTCTCGACCAAAATCTAAGTTTGGCATTCGAAATCCACAAGTGTCCCATAGTGGTACCAAGGATCACCCTAGGCCTTAAGTAGCGTTGACGTTCGAGTAATTTCACATTATCGTGTATGTTATAATCTTAAGATTTAAGTATAGTTTCTAAGGTATAGTGTAGCAATTAAAGGCAACAATTAAAGGCACTATGGTCAAGGAAAGTTGTAGTCCTACATTGCTAAGGTACCTAATTGTATAAGGCACACATAAAATGCAATCCTGGTTCTCTACAACAACCTGCTCTGATACCAATCTGTCACACCCCCAAATTAGGGCCTAGGGTATTTGTGACTAATTATATCAAATCACAGTTGTATAAACGAGAACGACTCTATATGAGACGTTTTGAATAAAACATTTATTAATAAAACAGCGGAAGCATTAAAAGTTTTACATCAAATTTAAACTGAAATAATAATAATAGTCTTAATGCAAAGTAAATGTAATGAAATGAAGACTCCATGTAGCAGCATTCAATTCATCAGGTAGCAATCATGGCAATCATCTTATTCGTCACCTGAGACAAAACATGCTTAAAGTGTCAACCAAAAAGGTTGGTGAGTTCATTAGTTTATCAAAATCAATCATTTCCGTTATAATAATAGGCCACAAGATTTCAGTTTCATAAATATCCGTACACTAGCAAGTGTATAAAAGCATTCTATAAGTTGTAGGCACCCGGTAACAAGCCTTAACGTTCATGTTTTACCCTCTGAAGTACACCAGATCAGGTGTGTTTAAAATAACCTCGAAGTACTAAAGCATCCCATAGTCAGGATGGGGTTTGTCAGGCCCAATAGATCTATCTTTAGGATTCGCGCCTACCGTACATAGACAAGTAGTTTAATGTTACCAAGCTAAGGGTATATTTCTGGTTTAAACCCACATAGAATTAGTTTTAGTACTTGTGCCTATTTCGTAAAACGTTTATAAATCAGCGCATGTATTCTCAGCCCAAAAATATATATAAAAAGGGAGCAAATGAAACTCACCTTAAATAGCAGTTGCAGTATTCCACGCAAGAAAGGAAAGTAAAGCAAGTAAGTGACCGAGATATCAACTAGAAGTAGTTCTTTAAGAGAGAAATGAGAGATTAAGGTGTAAGTTTGAAATGAGAAATGTATGTGGTATTTATAGTTGAAAATGTTAGGTAAAAAAAAATTAAAATAAAATAAGTAAATCTTAAAAGTTAAAATAAGAAAAATTATTTTGTATTTTTATTAAAAGTAAATCTTAAAAGTTAAAATAAGAAAAAGTAGTTTGTATTTTTATTAAAAGTAAAATCTTAAAAGTTAAAATAAGAAAAAGTAGTTTGTATTTTTATTAAAAGTAAATCTTAAAAGTTAAAATAAGAAAAAGTAGTTTGTATTTTTATTAAAAGTAAATCTTAAAAGAAAAAGTAGTTTGTATTTTTGTATTTATTTATTAAAAGTAGATATAGTTTTGATTTTTTTTTTTTGTATAAAATTCTAAAAAAACAAAAATTTGTTTAATATATTTCTAAGAACATTTAAGATTTTATTTCTATATTTGTTTAATTATTAAATACGAATTTTATATAAATATTATTATTATATTTAGTTTTTATAAAAATTAAAATTTATGATTATTAATTTATAGTTTTTATTAGTTTTATAAATGTTATAATATTATGTATTATTTAGTTAATTATATATTCTATTAACTAAATAACAAAAGTAATATAAATATTATATATATATTCATTGATGTAATTATGTTATATTATATATCATAATCTTATTTATAATATTTATAATTATATTATTTATTTTAAGCGTACGTTTATTCGGTCAACGTTAAATTTATTCGTATATAACAACTCTAGGTATTTTAGTAAAATCGGAAGTCGAAAAGTGAGGGTTGTTATAGTACCTACCCGTTAAAAGAAATTTCGTCCCGAAATTTAGTTTTTGCCATCAATCGGCGTTGTTCGTACCTAGACGAGGATATTTACGTTTTATCTGGTCTTCACGTTCCCAGGTAGGTTCGGGGCCATTCGTGAATTCCAACGGATAGAATATTGTTCTGTTTCATGCATTTAAATAATACGAACCCTAATTTCTTACAGGTTCTTCTATAAAGTACATTTTATCATTAATGCGGAGGTTATCTAAAGGATTAATAAGAGTGTCATTTGACTAGGTTATCCTCAAAAGGGATGATGGTGTTATACGAGCATTTTAGTAAACTGTACACATGAAATGTGTTATGAATAGTATTGAGCTTATTTAAAACTTTGAGTGTTTATGTCACAATATTAGGGTAGACAAAACAGAGAGTAGTTCATGAAAATTATAGTCATGAAGTTTGATAGAGATCATCATTGTTTACAACAAGAATATTGTAATGATGAATATAAGTTGAAAAAATAAAGTTTTATCACTACTGAATAATATGGATAAAACAATTTGATTATAGGAAGCGTATAAATGAAGCTATTGTAAAAGAGTGAATGAGAAATTAAATGTTCGCCTTAACTTTTGACGTAGTCACGATTGATTTTCGGAATTCAAGGGATTAAAGGAAATCTTCGTAATCCATAAGATTTGATTCTCCGGTAATTAAGGAATTTGAAATTTTCTTTGATTAAATGAGGTGAATTGCTTCAATTGCTGTGTTTGGAATTTTGCTATAAATTAGCTTCTTCCATTTCATTATCTTCACCACTTCTATACTTTTTCCTCAATTCATACTTCCAAAGATTGTGAGAATGCTCCATCCAGTTCTTATCCTGGATATTTTTCTGACTATCATTTCAGTCATTCTTCTTTTTCATTTACCACTAGAGGAATTTGTTTTCTTCTACTATTACCTTGGGGTCATAGTGTTTTTAATTCTCCCATGTCTTTACGTTGCAATACGTATTGATATACACGGTTTGTAATTTCGGTATCGTTATCGGGCTACATATTTTCCCTTATATGTCGGAGCTCTTTGCCTTTTTATTCTCCTCTCGACTCTAAGTAAAGCGAGTAATGGTCCAGAATTTGTAGGTATGAAGTTTCGAATGGACCTACTGTTCTAAGCGTAATATCACGATTTGATTTGGGAAATAACCAGAATTACTGAGGATAGAACTATCAAGAATATATTTTCTTGATATGTTCAGAGATTAAGTAGAATGTAAGAGTCGTGTAACATGGCAAATGATGATTATAAAGTCTATGAATCATCGTCTTCCATTAAAAATTTAGCATGACTTACTGTAATATAATCACGTTGGCCTGACGTCATTATATTATACTAACTCATGCTTCAATTCTCAACACTACTTCAAATCATTCAAAATTTGAATTTAAATTTTACGAAATATAGAAACTTAAACAGTTTTCCTTTATGATGTAATAAAAATATTGCAAAGAGATAATTAATTGCGGACAAGAATCGTTATGAAGCTATCTTTAGAAATATCGAGGATATTTATAACGAAAGATACGATGATATTTTAGAATTTCTAAAATCGATGGATAATGAAGAAATTCTTCTGTAAGGATTTAGAATGCGTAAAAAGATCTTCTGTGATTTCCTTCAGAAATCGAATCATCTAGATTCTTTGGTTATAGGTTTAGTCCTTGGGATTTGTCCTTGGTCTCCTTCATTATTTGCTCAATCCGTCTTTCAATACCATATATTCTTTTGAGCTTTTCCAACACACAATTCTTTATTATCAAGCTTCTGGTCATTAAGGCCATCTACAGCTTTTGCTGCTTCATCAGCATTCTCAAGGTTAACTGATCTGAATCATTGATTATAAATCCGATATGTTTTCAAGGATTTTGAAGAATGTACAATGTAATATATTAATGTGAATGTTAGATATTTCTTGGGTATTACCTACCCGTTAAAATATTTTCACAATCAACAGTTTGTACAAAAGAATTTTTAAATACAATCTTTATGAAAATATACATACATATATATTTTCTTCAGATGTAATTATGGATTTAATAAGTTAATATAATATTAAACTCATTTGATTTACGGTTGAAATGAGAATAAATAATCTCCAAAACTTTAGAGATTACATAATCGTCGCGGAATATTTCTTTAATGAAGTTATGAATCAATACTTCATCGTTCATTGTTATTAATATACCTCAGTAAATGATGTTGATGCTCGTGGATTTCTTGTGAAATTCATAAGGCACAAATGATGTTTTCGAGAAATTTTTGAGTACATCGAAAAATAGGAGTGTAAAATCACACATGCATTTGAATAATACACTTAGTTTATTATGAAATGGAGTTTATTGTACTGAAGCAGTGATTAATGATTGTTAAGTCATTAACGAAGGATGTACATCATAGCGTATTAGTGATATGAATTAACCAAGTAGTACATACTAGTTAAGATTCACACGTAATAGTTTAGTACGAAAAGATTTATTATTGTTCCAAACCATATATATATAAAGTATACATATATAATTCTTCAGGAAGAATGAGTCAATACATCTTAACTCATTATTACTAATATTCCTTAGTATCTATGGGCGTATGATGTCGATGTTTGAGGTACCGATTATGATGTTGAGACGTGGGATGCTGATGTTGTTGTTGGTGAAGCTGATGCTATTGGTGGTGATGCTGATAGTACTGGTGGTGCTGGTGCTGCTGCTGGTGCTGCTGTTGGTGCTGCTTGTGGTACTTGGTTAGTAAGTGTGAGCCTAGCTACCAAATCGCGCACTATTTCCTCCAGGGTTTCTACTTTACGCTCGAGTCTATGGATTTGTTCTACCCATTCCTCTGTAAGGTTTGTCAATTCTTGATATTTAGTTCGAAGTCTTCTAACTTCTTCTAATAACCCTTTCTGGTTAGAATTCGGGAGTAGAGGACGAATATTGTCGTTGGTTACATCGAGTCGACCTTCGAGGCGGAAAATCCTTGCGAAATGAGTGAAAACGGTATTGCGAACAGGTTCGCCGGTAAGCGGATCGAGTACTCCGACGTTTGGTGGTAAGTTTGGCTCGTGATAAGGAGTACCTTCTTCATTTCTCCATAGGGTGAGTATTTCGCGAACCCATCCCCATTTTCTAAAGAAATCACGGTAATTGATCGGTGGGTGTGCTCCTGTCACGCTATCTTTGGAGCTAGAAGAACTTGAGGAATTAGGTGAGAAATCCATATTATGTGTTTGGAATAGGGTTTGATATGAAATGGGTGTTGAATATTGAATGATATATTCGTCTCCTTGAATACGTATATATAGCAGAAAGATTTCCGTAATTTACGGAGGAAATTTAGGAAAAGTGTTAGACAAGGTCTATTGGGAATAGATATGCTAAGATATAATTTGTCTATACTCCAATAATGGCAGTATGACGTGTCGAGATTATAAAATGATAAGTATGTAATCTAATAATCTTTCGATTAAAGACTTTCAATTCGTATACTGTGATAACCCAATGACATTTCCTGATTCGCAAACCGATGCATAAAGGCATAAGGCATATAGGTTCGTGATATAACAGGGAGTTATATACGTTTGAGTATGAATTATAGGAGTTTCAAAAATCTTGGATAATATTTCATGTAATACATATGTAATACACAAAACCAGGATAGATGACTAAGTGAGTTGTTCTTAATAAGTTCACCACTTATTAAGTGCGTAAGTGACTAAGTGTTGTATGATCACTATAGTCAGGTTTGATATTGTGCACCATACCCAAACATCTATGCCACCGCCGAGTCACTTGAATGATCAATTGTTACCGGTTGGCCCAGGAATTCTCGACCAAAATCTAAGTTTGGCATTCGAAATCCACAAGTGTCCCATAGTGGTACCAAGGATCACCCTAGGCCTTAAGTAGCGTTGACGTTCGAGTAATTTCACATTATCGTGTATGTTATAATCTTAAGATTTAAGTATAGTTTCTAAGGTATAGTGTAGCAATTAAAGGCAACAATTAAAGGCACTATGGTCAAGGAAAGTTGTAGTCCTACATTGCTAAGGTACCTAATTGTATAAGGCACACATAAAATGCAATCCTGGTTCTCTACAACAACCTGCTCTGATACCAATCTGTCACACCCCCAAATTAGGGCCTAGGGTATTTGTGACTAATTATATCAAATCACAGTTGTATAAACGAGAACGACTCTATATGAGACGTTTTGAATAAAACATTTATTAATAAAACAGCGGAAGCATTAAAAGTTTTACATCAAATTTAAACTGAAATAATAATAATAGTCTTAATGCAAAGTAAATGTAATGAAATGAAGACTCCATGTAGCAGCATTCAATTCATCAGGTAGCAATCATGGCAATCATCTTATTCGTCACCTGAGACAAAACATGCTTAAAGTGTCAACCAAAAAGGTTGGTGAGTTCATTAGTTTATCAAAATCAATCATTTCCGTTATAATAATAGGCCACAAGATTTCAGTTTCATAAATATCCGTACACTAGCAAGTGTATAAAAGCATTCTATAAGTTGTAGGCACCCGGTAACAAGCCTTAACGTTCATGTTTTACCCTCTGAAGTACACCAGATCAGGTGTGTTTAAAATAACCTCGAAGTACTAAAGCATCCCATAGTCAGGATGGGGTTTGTCAGGCCCAATAGATCTATCTTTAGGATTCGCGCCTACCGTACATAGACAAGTAGTTTAATGTTACCAAGCTAAGGGTATATTTCTGGTTTAAACCCACATAGAATTAGTTTTAGTACTTGTGCCTATTTAGTAAAACGTTTATAAATCAGCGCATGTATTCTCAGCCCAAAAATATATATAAAAAGGGAGCAAATGAAACTCACCTTAAATAGCAGTTGCAGTATTCCACGCAAGAAAGGAAAGTAAAGCAAGTAAGTGACCGAGATATCAACTAGAAGTAGTTCTTTAAGAGAGAAATGAGAGATTAAGGTGTAAGTTTGAAATGAGAAATGTATGTGGTATTTATAGTTGAAAATGTTAGGTAAAAAAAAATTAAAATAAAATAAGTAAATCTTAAAAGTTAAAATAAGAAAAATTATTTTGTATTTTTATTAAAAGTAAATCTTAAAAGTTAAAATAAGAAAAAGTAGTTTGTATTTTTATTAAAAGTAAAATCTTAAAAGTTAAAATAAGAAAAAGTAGTTTGTATTTTTATTAAAAGTAAATCTTAAAAGTTAAAATAAGAAAAAGTAGTTTGTATTTTTATTAAAAGTAAATCTTAAAAGAAAAAGTAGTTTGTATTTTTGTATTTATTTATTAAAAGTAGATATAGTTTTGATTTTTTTTTTTGTATAAAATTCTAAAAAAACAAAAATTTGTTTAATATATTTCTAAGAACATTTAAGATTTTATTTCTATATTTGTTTAATTATTAAATACGAATTTTATATAAATATTATTATTATATTTAGTTTTTATAAAAATTAAAATTTATGATTATTAATTTATAGTTTTTATTAGTTTTATAAATGTTATAATATTATGTATTATTTAGTTAATTATATATTCTATTAACTAAATAACAAAAGTAATATAAATATTATATATATATTCATTGATGTAATTATGTTATATTATATATCATAATCTTATTTATAATATTTATAATTATATTATTTATTTTAAGCGTACGTTTATTCGGTCAACGTTAAATTTATTCGTATATAACAACTCTAGGTATTTTAGTAAAATCGGAAGTCGAAAAGTGAGGGTTGTTATAGTGCATTAGTGAGTTTCTCTTTAAGAATATTAAAAGATTTGATACACTCATCTGAAAAGATGAATGGCGCATCCTTTTCTAGGAGTTTATTCATAGGAGTGGCAATTTTAGAAAAATCTTTTATGAAACGTCGGTAAAAACCGGCATGCCCTAGAAAACTCCTACCTCCTCTAACATTGGTGGGATGTGGAAGTTTAGCAATTACATCTACTTTAGCTCTATCCACTTCAATTCCTTCTTTTGAAATTTTATGTCCAAGAACGATGCCTTCTTTAACCATGAAATGGCATTTCTCCCAATTAAGAACTAGATTTGATTGTTCGCATCTAATTAGCATTCGTTCCAGATTAACTAGACATGATTTAAATGTATCACCGAAGACTGAAAAGTCATCCATGAATACTTCCATGCATTCTTCTATCATGTCGTGAAAAATCGCCATCATACACCTTTGAAAGGTTGCAGGGGCGTTACAAAGTCCAAATGGCATGCGTTTGTAAGCAAAAGTACCATAAGGGCACGTGAATATGGTTTTCTCTTGATCCTCGGGTGCTATTGGAATTTGAAAATATCCGGAAAATCCATCTAGAAAACAATAGTAACTATTTCCGGCTAATCTTTCCAACATTTGATCTATGAAAGGTAAGGGAAAGTGATCTTTTCTGGTGGCGTCATTTAATTTTCTATAATCAATACACACACGCCATCCTGTTACAGTCCTAGTAGGAATAAGCTCATTTTCCTCATTTGTTATGACAGTCATGCCACCCTTCTTAGGCACGCATTGAACTGGGCTTACCCATGGACTATCAGAGATTGGATAAATTAAACCTGCATCTAGCAGTTTAATAATCTCTTTCTTAACTACATCTTGCATATTAGGATTTAGTCTTCGTTGGCGTTGCACATACGTTTTATGATCTTCTTCCATAAGGATTTTATGTGTGCAATACGAAGGACTTATTCCTTTAATATCATGAATCTTCCATGCAATGGCTGGTTTATGAGCTTTCAACACAGAAATGAGTTGTGATTTCTCATTTTCAGTAAGAGAAGACGATATTATTACAGGTAATTCAGATTCACCATGTAAATAAGCGTATTCCAAATGGTTTGGAAGTGGCTTTAACTCTAATTTTGGAGGTTCTTCTATCGATGATTTGTATCGATATCTGTCTTCTTCTTTTAGCATTTGAATTTCTTCTGTTGTTGGTTCATATCCATTAGCTATAAGTGTAGCTAACATTTCAGCTTCATCAATTGGTTCATTACCTTCTCCTAAAGAACATTCTCCTGTTCCTTGTAATTCTGGAAATTCTTCTAATAATTCTGCATGTGCATCTATAGTTTGAATATAATAACATGTATCATCTGCAGATTGTGGTTGTTGCATTGCTCTATCAACTGAAAAGGTAACACTCTCATCCTCTATACTTAGGGTCAATTTCTTACCGAACACGTCTATCATTGCTTTAGCCGTGTTTAAGAATGGTCTTCCTAATATGAGAGGAACTTGAGAATCTTCTTCCATGTCCAAAACAACAAAATCTACTGGAAATACTAAAGTACCAACTTTAACTAGCATGTTCTCCATTATACCTCTAGGATATTTTATTGATCTATCGGCTAGTTGTATGCTTATTCTGGTTGGTTTCAATTCTCCAAGGTCTAGTTTAGCGTATAGTGAATACGGCATTAGATTTATACTAGCACCTAAGTCTGCCAATGCTTCTATTGAACTAAGACTACCCAGAAAACATGGAATTGTGAAACTTCCTGGATCAGATAGTTTTTCTGGTATCTTATTCAACAGCACTGCTGAACAATTAGCATTCATAGTAACAGCCGAGAGTTCTTCCATTTTCTTTCTATTTGAGATTAGATCTTTCAAGAATTTAGCATATCTAGGCATTCCTGAAATCACATCAATGAAAGGAAGATTTACATTTATCTGTTTAAACATATCCAAGAATTTGGATTGCTCGGCTTCAAGTTTCTCTTTCTTCATTTTACTCGGGTAAGGAAGTGGTGGTTGGTATGGTTTAACATAAGGTTTATCCTTAACTGTGTTATCTTCATTAACCTTCTCAACTACCGGTTCTTTTTCCTTATCTTGATCAGGTTGTGATTCTTGTGTAGTAGGAATGGCTTCATCAGAAGTTACAGGTATTTCCGGTGGTTTAAGTGTTGTTCCACTTCTTGTGGTAATGGCTTTAGCTGTTTCATTCCTGGGGTTAGCATTTGTATCACTAGGTAGACTTCCCGGTTTTCTTTCACCTATTAACCTTGCTAGGTTACTTACTTCTTGTTCCAGATTTTGAATAGAAGCTTGTTGATTTCTAAATGCTTGAGCATTTTGTTCATTAGTTTGTTTTTGAGATGTGAAAAACTGCGTTTGAGTTTCAACTAGCTTCGTCATCATATCTTCTAAATTCGGCTTTTTATCATCGGTTTGTTGTGGTGGTTTGTTTTGAAAATTAGGTCTTTGCTGATTATAAGTATTATTGGATACTTGTTGATTGCTAGGACCTTGTTGGTTGTTGTATGGAATATTTCGGTTATAATTCTGGTTTTGATTGTAAATCGGTCTTGGCGGTTGATAATTATTCTGATAATTATTTCCAGGCCTTTGGTTTATGTATGAAATATTCTCTCTTTGTTCCATTGTTAATTCAATACTGAGACAATCTTTTGTCAAATGTGGTCCTCCACACTGCTCACAACTAATTCGTATTAAGTGAATATCCTTAGTCATCTTTTCCATTCGTCTTTCCACAGCATCTATCTTTGCGGAAATGGAATCTAAGTCATGGCTAGAATCGGCTCTAGCTGCTTTAGATGATCTAATGATATCTTTTTCTTGGTGCCACTCATGTGAGTGGGAAGCAGTATTATCAATAATTTTGTAAGCATCAGTTTCGGTTTTCTTCATAATAGAACCACCAGCTGCTATATCTATGTCTTTTCTTGTAGTGATGTCGCATCCTTGGTAGAATATTTGTACTATTTGACAGGTGTCTAAACCATGTTGCGGACATCCTCTTAACAACTTTCCATATCTTGTCCATGCTTCATATAGAGTTTCATTCGGTTTCTGTGTGAACGTAACAATTTCTGCTTGAAGTCTTACGGCTTTAGATGCAGGAAAGAATTGTTTAAGAAATTTGTCAACTAAAACGTCCCATGTATCGATCGCCCCTTCAGGTAACGATTCTAACCAATCTTTGGCTTCTCCCTTTAAAGTCCAGGGAAATAACATGAGATATATCTGTTCATCCTCCACTTCTCGGATTTTAAATAGTGTGCAGATCCTATTAAAGGTACGTAGATGTTCATTTGGATCTTCCTTCGGCGCACCACTAAATTGGCATTGATTAGTCACCATGTGTAGAATTTGTCCTTTAATTTCATAATCTGGCGCATTAATGTCTGGATGAGTAATTGCGTGACCTTGGCCAGTGCGTTTAGCTCTCATTCGGTCTTCCATACTTAAAGGTTCCAGATTCTCCATAATTGAATTTGTTGAATCGGTATCACTAGATGATTCTGATTTAATGGTTCGTTCCTCAACAATCTCTGTTTGAATGATTGGTGGTTCCGGAGGAAAGTTTAGTGGTTCAGGATCTACGAACCGTTCCTGAATATTCTCCGGATTCTCAATTGTGAGGTCGGGTTCAAAAAATGGATTATCGGAAATTTGAACTGAAGTACTTGGTCGACTGGATGATGATTCTAAAGAAAAATCAACGGCAGTAATATTTGCTAAATGTCTTGATCTAGTTACAGGTGGTGAACGTACAAAAGGTGGTGAACGTCTTGCTCGGTGCATTCACTGAATATCCTATTAGTTTTTAAAAGGAAAGAAAAATTATAATAAGTTATCCAATCAATAGACTTTTCTGATTTTGCCCACGTTTTGAATAGCCAAAAGATGCAGCAGAGGGGCAGGATTCGTTTGGTCTCAATATAATTGAGGACTGTTTGGCTCCAATAACCCGGTCCACGTACAAATCCAACTATTACTACGAACCAGAAAATTTTGATGTCTATTAATTTAACCACTTAAAATAAATTTTCGTAATTTTAAGAAATTTAGATAAGAAGTAGAATAAAAATCTATGTCCTAAAACTAGAATAGCGAGAAATAAGAAAGAAAAAGAGTTCGTCGAAAAAGGTCGAAAAAGAAAAATGGTTGAAAAATAAAAGGTGACGGAAAAATAAAAGAATCTTATAAAAACTTAAAAATACTTGACTAACCTAACCTTATTACTACAACTAACTTAAAATTATAATCGCAAATTGAAATTACTAATTGGAATGATAATTGATACATAGGTAAAAGGTGTCTAAAAATATTAAAGCTTACAAGAAAAACTAAATCCCAAATGGAAATAACTTAAAAAGAAACTAAAACTTAAAAAGGCGTCGCAAAATTCTAAAGCACCTAAATCTTAGTCTAAAGAAAAAGCACTTAAGGAATTCTACGGCAAAGCCTAAAAATCTAGGAGTAAAAATAACTATAGCAAAAACTAAGTTCAAAATTAAATATGAGCGAAAAAAATACAAATATTACGCTACAACGATTAAAAAGGGACAAAATATAAAAAAATACAAAAAGTTGTAAAAAGTACAATTTTTATAAAAATATTATTTTTATTTATTTTATTAAACTATTAATTTTACAATTTAATTAAACTTAATAAACTAAAATATAAATTAAATAAAACTTAAATTAAACTAAAACTAATTATAATAATAATAATAATTAGGGTTTATAATAATAATTAATTAATAATTACTCCGTGATTAATTGCAGTAGGGTTTCTGTCGGTGTCAGAATTACTCCGCGAGTCGCGGTATTTCAAACAACAAACCCCGCGAGTCGCGGGGTTTCAAAATTCAACCCTGGAACAGTTTAAAATTTTACGCGTTTTTTTTTTTGTTTTTGTTTATATTATCTTATTAAAATATTTATGTAATCTAAATAAAACTTATCTTTAATAACTAAGATAAAAATAAAATACTTTATAAAAAAAATAGATTTATATATATATATATATATATATATTTTTTTTCGGTTTTTTATATTTATAAAATATATTTATAAAATATATTTATAAGATAAATTAAATAAAACTCATATTTTTACAAAATAAAACTTATATTTATCAAACTCCTAAAAATACATAAATTTTTGTTTTTCTTTTTATATTTTCGAATAATTAAAACGTATTTTTACAAAAACGAATTTTAATAAAAGTTAACTAAATTTTTTTTTTTTTATATTAGCGTTGCGCTTCCGGCTTTTAAGAGAAGTCCCCGGCAGCGGCGCCAAAAATACTTGGAAATACTATTAAATACGATACAATTTTACACAAGATATTTATTTATTTAGAGAATGGATATACTTAAACCTTGCTACAACACTTATAGGCAGTGTACCTAATCGTACAGTAGTGTAGTTTTTAGTAAGTCCGGTTCGTTCCACAGGGAAATCTTTAAACAAAGCTTAACGCTATATTAGTTTACTTTTATAAAAATACAAATATATATATAAGTAATATTATTATTATAAAGGGGGGTTTTTACCGTTTAATGACCGGTTTGTCGATTTTAAAACTTTAGTCGCAGTTAAAACCAAATGTAAAATATTAAAAATAAATAAAAGACTTAAATTAAAGCGTAAAGTAAATAACGATAATGAAATTGCGAATAATAAAAGTGCGATAAAATAAAATTGCGATAATTAAAAAATACGATAATTAAAAGTGCGATTAAATAACAATAAATAAAAGTGCGATAATTAGAAGTGCAATTAAATATAAAATAAAGGAAATTAAATATGAAATAAAAGAATTATGCTTATTTAAACTTCCGTAATCATGATGTTTGACGTGTTGATTTTAGTTTTATGCCCATGGGTTAATTGTCCTTTGTCCTGGATTATTTAATATGTCCGTCTGGTTTTTGTCCATAACAGTCCATCAGTCATAAATATAAAGTGCGAGTGTCCTCGTCAAATTATCCTTATACCCGAAGTTAAATATTCCAACTATTTGGGGATTTAAACTGTAACAAGATTTTAATACTTTGTTTAATAATTACACCAGGATGTCGACTGAGTGTAACCCAGGGTTTTAATATTTTGTTATCAATTATACCAAGTGTCCTTTGTACATAATTTCACCCCTGTTTTAATTATTCTAGTGGCTATTAATCCATTCCCGTGTCCGGTTAAATGAACGATTATGCGTACATATAAATATCCCGCCCATCGTGTCCGATCGAGTGTATATGGTAATTTATAGGGACGCCCAATTGTAAATCTTTATATTAACATTAACAAACTATCATTTAGTTAAACAAATATAAAGCCCATTAATAGCCCATAGTCTAATTTCCACAAGTGTCGTTCTTTTGTCCAAACCCCAATTATGGTACAAAGCCCAATTACCCAATTTTAGTAATTAGCCCAACATCATGATTACTTCGTTTTAAATAAGCATAATAATAACTTAGCTACGAGACATTAATGTAAAAAGGTTGAACATAACTTACAATGATTAAAAATAGCGTAGCGTTACACGGACAGAATTTCGACTTACACCCTTACAATATTCGCTAACATACCCTTATTATTAGAATTATAATTAAAATTAAAATTAAAATATAAATTATAAATATATATATATCGTATGAATGAGGAGAAAAAAGATGATGATTTGCGATCAGAATTCGGTTGCTTTTATAGGAAAAGTCAACTTTTGGGGCTCCGCGACTCGCGGCATTTTTGCCTTCAAACTCCGCGAGTCGCGGAGAATGAAATTACAGCTCACAACTTTGGAGTCTTTCTCCGCCGACGGTTTTTATTTATAAATATAATATATATATAATTAATATAATTAATTATATATTATATTATATTTATATACATAGTTAACTTGTAATTTTTAGTCCGTTGCGTCGAGCGTTAAGAGTTGACTCTGGTCCCGGTTCCGGATTTTCGAACGTCCTTGCGTACAATTTAATATCTTGTACTTTGCGTTTTGAATCTTGTACTCTTGTAATTTCGAGACGTTTCTTATCAATAATTGGAACCTTTTTGATTGTCTTTTGTACTTTTGAGCTTTTTGGTCGTTTGCGTCTTCAATTCGTCGAATCTGTCTTTTGTCTTCACCTTTTATTATTTAAACGAATATCACTTGTAAATAGAACAATTGCAACTAAAAGCTTGTCTTTCTTGAGGAATAATGCTATGAAATATATGTTCGTTTTTAGCATTATCAGTTGTGTATTAATGCAACGAACGAAGGTGATTGCTTATGCGTCTAGACAATTGAAGATTCACGAGCAAAATTATACGATGCATGATTTGGAATTAGGCGCGGTTGTTTTTGCATTAAAGACTTGGAGGCACTACTTATATGGGGTCAAAAGTATTATATATACCGACCACAAAAGTCTTCAACACATATTTAATCAGAAACAACTGAATATGAGGCAGCGTAGGTGGATTGAATTGTTGAATGATTACGACTTTGAGATTCGTTACCACCCGGGAAAGGCAAATGTGGTAGCCGACGCCTTGAGCAGAAAGGACAGAGAACCCATTCGAGTAAAATCTATGAATATAATGATTCATACTAACCTTACTACTCAAATAAAGGAGGCGCAACAAGGAGTTTTAAAAGAGGGAAATTTAAAGGATGAAATACCCAAAGGATCGGAGAAGCATCTTAATATTCGAGAAGACGGAACCCGGTATAGGGCTGAAAGAATTTGGGTACCAAACTTTGGAGATATGAGAGAAATGGTACTTAGAGAAGCTCATAAAACCAGATACTCAATACATCCTGGAACGGGGAAGATGTACAAGGATCTTAAGAAACATTTTTGGTGGCCAGGTATGAAAGCCGATATTGCTAAATATGTAGGAGAATGTTTGACGTGTTCTAAGGTCAAAGCTGAACATCAGAAACCATCAGGTCTACTACAACAACCTGAAATCCCAGAATGGAAATGGGAAAACATTACCATGGATTTCATCACTAAATTGCCAAGGACTGCAAGTGGTTTTGATACTATTTGGGTAATAGTTGATCGTCTCACCAAATCAGCACACTTCCTGCCAATAAGAGAAGATGACAAGATGGAGAAGTTAGCACGACTGTATTTGAAGGAAGTCGTCTCCAGACATGGAATACCAATCTCTATTATCTCTGATAGGGATGGCAGATTTATTTCAAGATTCTGGCAGACATTACAGCAAGCATTAGGAACTCGTCTAGACATGAGTACTGCCTATCATCCACAAACTGATGGGTAGAGCGAAAGGACGATACAAACGCTTGAAGACATGCTACGAGCATGTGTTATTGATTTCGGAAACAGTTGGGATCGACATCTACCGTTAGCAGAATTTTCCTACAACAACAGCTACCATTCAAGCATTGAGATGGCGCCGTTTGAAGCACTTTATGGTAGAAAGTGCAGGTCTCCGATTTGTTGGAGTGAAGTGGGGGATAGACAGATTACGGGTCCGAAGATTATACAAGAAACTACCGAGAAGATCATCCAAATTCAACAACGGTTGAAAACCGCCCAAAGTCAACAAAAGAGCTACGCTGACATTAAAAGAAAAGATATAGAATTTGAAATTGGAGAGATGGTCATGCTTAAAGTTGCACCTTGGAAAGGCGTTGTTCGATTTGGTAAACGAGGGAAATTAAATCCAAGGTATATTGGACCATTCAAGACTATTGATCGTGTCGGACCAGTAGCTTACCGACTTGAGTTACCTCAACAACTCGCGGCTGTACATAACACTTTCCACGTCTCGAATTTGAAGAATTGTTTTGCTAAAGAAGATCTCACTATTCCGTTAGATGAAATCCAAATCAACGAAAAACTTCAATTCATCGAAGAACCCGTCGAAATAATGGATCGTGAGGTTAAAAGACTTAAGCAAAACAAGATACCAATTGTTAAGGTTCGATGGAATGCTCGTAGAGGACCCGAGTTCACCTGGGAGCGTGAAGATCAGATGAAGAAGAAATACCCGCATCTATTTCCAGAAGATTCGTCAACACCTTCAACAGCTTAAAATTTCGGGACGAAATTTATTTAACGGGTAGGTACTGTAGTGACCCGAACTTTTCCATGTTTATATATATTAATTGAGATTGATATTTACATGATTAAATGTTTCCAACATGTTAAGCAATCAAACTTGTTAAGACTTGATTAATTGAAATATGTTTCATATAGACAATTAACCACCCAAGTTGACCGGCGATTCACGAATGTTAAAACTTGTAAAAACGACATGACGATATATATATATATGGATATACATATGGTTAACATGAGATTATGATAAGTAAGTATCTCCATAAGTATATTAACAATGAGTTATATACATATAAACAAGACTACTAACTTAAGGATTTCGAAACGAGACATATATGTAACGATTATCGTTGTAACGACATTTAAATGTATATATATCATATTAAGATATATTAATATATCATAATATCATGATAATATAATAATTTAACATCTCATTAGATATAATAAACAATGGGTTAACAACATTAATTGAGATCGTTAACTTAAAGGTTTCAAAACAACACTTACATGTAACGACTAACGATGACTTAACGACTCAGTTAAAATGTATATACATGTAGTGTTTTAATATGTATTTATACACTTTTGAAAGACTTCAATACACTTATCAAAATACTTCTACTTAACAAAAATGCTTACAATTACATCCTCGTTCAGTTTCATCAAAAATTCTACTCGTATGCACCCGTATTCGTACTCGTACAATACACAGCTTTTAGATGTATGTACTCTTGGTATATACACTCCAATGATCAGCTCTTAGCAGCCCATGTGAGTCACCTAACACATGTGGGAACTATCATTTGGCAACTAGCATGAAATATCTCATAAAATTACAAAAATATGAGTAATCATTCATGACTTATTTACATGAAAACAAAATTACATATCCTTTATATCTAATCCATACACCAACGACCAAAAACACCTACAAACACTTTCATTCTTCAATTTTCTTCATCTAATTGATATCTCTCAAGTTCTATCTTCAAGTTCTAAGTGTTCTTCATAAATTCCAAAAGTTCTAGTTTCATAAAATCAAGAATACTTTCAAGTTTGCTAGCTCACTTCCAATCTTGTAAGGTGATCATCCAACCTCAAGAAATCTTTGTTTCTTACAGTAGGTTATCATTCTAATACAAGGTAATAATCATATTCAAACTTTGGTTCAATTTCTATAACTATAACAATCTTATTTCAAGTGATGATCTTACTTGAACTTGTTTTCGTGTCATGATTCTGCTTCAAGAACTTCGAGCCATCCAAGGATCCGTTGAAGCTAAATCCATTTTTCTCTTTTCCAGTAGGTTTATCCAAGGAACTTAAGGTAGTAATGATGTTCATAACATCATTCGATTCATACATATAAAGCTATCTTATTCGAAGGTTTAAACTTGTAATCACTAGAACATAGTTTAGTTAATTCTAAACTTGTTCGCAAACAAAAGTTAATCCTTCTAACTTGACTTTTAAAATCAACTAAACACATTTTTTATATCTATATGATATGCTAACTTAATGATTTAAAACCCGGAAACACGAAAAACACCGTAAAATCGGATTTACGCCGTCGTAGTAACACCGCGGGCTGTTTTGGGTTAGTTAATTAAAAACTATGATAAACTTTGATTTAAAAGTTGTTATTCTGAGAAAATGATTTTTATTATGAACATGAAACTATATCCAAAAATTATGGTTAAACTCAAAGTGAAAGTATGTTTTCTAAAATGGTCATCTAGACGTCGTTCTTTCGACTGAAATGACTACCTTTACAAAAACGACTTGTAACTTATTTTTCCGACTATAAACCTATACATTTTCTGTTTAGATTCATAAAATAGAGTTCAATATGAAACCATAGCAATTTGATTCACTCAAAACGGATTTAAAATGAAGAAGTTATGGGTAAAACAAGATTGGATAATTTTTCTCATTTTAGCTACGTGAAAATTGGTAACAAATCTATTCCAACCATAACTTAATCAACTTGTATTGTATATTATGTAATCTTGAGATACCATAGACACGTATACAATGTTTCGACCTATCATGTCGACACATCTATATATATTTCGGAACAACCATAGACACTCTATATGTGAATGTTGGAGTTAGCTATACAGGGTTGAGGTTGATTCCAAAATATATATAGTTTGAGTTGTGATCAATACTGAGATACGTATACACTGGGTCGTGGATTGATTCAAGATAATATTTATCGATTTATTTCTGTACATCTAACTGTGGACAACTAGTTGTAGGTTACTAACGAGGACAGCTGACTTAATAAACTTAAAACATCAAAATATATTAAAAGTGTTGTAAATATATTTTGAACATACTTTGATATATATGTATATATTGTTATAGGTTCGTGAATCAACCAGTGGCCAAGTCTTACTTCCCGACGAAGTAAAAATCTGTGAAAGTGAGTTCATTTACTCCCTTTTTACTCATTACATTTTTGGGCTGAGAATACATGCAAATGCTTTATTAACTGTTTTACAATATTTATATGCGTGAGTTCATTTACTCCCTTTTTACTCATTACATTTTTGGGCTGAGAATACATGCAAATGCTTTATTAACTGTTTTACAATATTTATATGCGTGAGTTTCATTTGCTCCCTTTTTACTCATTACATTTTTGGGCTGAGAATACATGCAAATGCTTTATTAACTGTTTTACAATATTTATATGCGTGAGTTTCATTTACTCCCTTTTTACTCATTACATTTTTGGGCTGAGAATACATGCAAATGCTTTATTAACTGTTTTATAATATTTATATGCGTGAGTTTCATTAATCCCTTTTTAAATGCTTTTGCAATATATATTTTTGGGACTGAGAATACATGTGCTGCTTTTATAACTGTTTTACGAAATAGACACAAGTAATCGAAACTACATTCTATGGTTGGATTATCGAATCGAATATGCCCTTTTTATTAAATCTGGTAATCTAAGAATTAGGGAACAGACACCCTAATTGACGCGAACTCTAAAGATAGATCTATTGGGCCTAACAAACCCCATCCAAAGTACCGGATGCTTTAGTACTTCGAAATTTATATCATATCCGAAGGGTGTCCCGGAATGATGGGGATATTTTTATATATGCATCTTGTTAATGTCGGTTACCAGGTGTTCACCATATGAATGATTTTTATCTCTATGTATGGGATGTGTATTGAAATATGAAATCTTGTGGTCTATTATTACGATTTGATATATATAGGTTAAACCTATAACTCACCAACATTTTTGTTGACGTTTTAAGCATGTTTATTCTCAGGTGATTATTAAGAGCTTCCGCTGTCGCATACTTAAATAAGGACGAGATTTGGAGTCCATGCTTGTATGATATTGTGTAAAAACTGCATTCAAGAAACTTATTTTGTTGTAACATATTTGTATTGTAAACCATTATGTAATGGTCGTGTATAAACAGGATATTTTAGATTATCATTATTTGATAATCTACGTAAAGCTTTTTAAAACCTTTATCTATGAAATAAAGGTTATGGTTTGTTTTAAAAATGAATGCAGTCTTTGAAAAACGTCTCATATAGAGGTCAAAACCTCGCAACGAAATCAATTAATATGGAACGTTTTTAATCAATAAGAACGGGACATTTCAAGCATGATCCCTAGAATTTTTCAATCCCCCACCCAAGTCCGAAGGCCACAAACATATCCGCTAAGCACAATCCCTCCTAAGCGTCTAGTCTAGCAACTAGATAGCTTCAATCCAAATCTTCCGGTACCTATAAAAAGGTAAACAACGAGGGAGTAAGCTACTACAATGCTTAGTGAGTGCAATACTTATATGCATACATACATAAACCACTTACTTGCGCATCTTACACATAACCGCATACAAGATAACATCACTAACGTATATAAACACCAACCCACTACAATCTGGCATGTTAATCGCATAGACAAGAATATAATACGCTACACTACAATAAACAATATATGAACACTATATGGTTAACCATACCCAAATGTGCAAATTCATTATCTGCACCAACACTCATTTTTATGTTTTGAGAGCATTGCACTCACTGGTGAGTTTAGTTAATAAGCAACGGGGTTCCGTGATACCACTAGTCTAGAATTTTTTTATGAATCACTTTTCCAATCGTATATGACACCACTAAATTTTAGTATAGGACCCCATATATTTTAGGATTTATATTTTCTTTTAGGTAAACAACCGGTAAAGTACCCGTAAAATATAATTAGTAGCGGGAAAAAATTTCAGGACCCCATTGAGTTTTGATCTGGATTCGCCACTGATTACACTAATAATTGATTATCCATACATACAGCCTACCATCTCACACTTTAAGCCTTTCATAAGAATTATCAGAAATCACTAATTGCTAATCACTACGGAGTATATAATAAGAGCGTTATCACCGGCTCACCCCTGGGGGTCGCCCTTGTGCTTGCCCTCGAGGGCACCGATGGCACGCCTTAGCCTTTTGCTCGTTCTCGTATATTCGCCATCCCCCTCGCCCTTTTTAACACACCGTAGCTTGGCAACAAATAAAAATAATTTAAAAATAATGGAAATATCCTTGACCGTTTACTAATAACTTAATACAACATTATACACCATAAATACACTCCTTTTATTCATTTTTTAGAAGAATAATTCATTCTTGCATCATACTTCAAACTCTTTTAATTTAAAATCACATTAGATGCAACAAAAAACTGCAAGAAATGATGTTGAATGATTTTTTACAGTGTTGCAAGGTTGATTAACAATCATTAAAAACTCGATAAAACTATATTATGTCAAAAAAAAAAAAATCGAATATTTATGTATGATGTGCGACTATACTCGATGACCGAAGACAACTGACACGTAATACGTGAACGTGAAGAAGATTACCACTCGGTAGTCGTCCGAGGAGATCATTCCGTGAAAAGAGTCGAAGTGAATCTCGTATGAACTGAGAATTACAAAATTCGAGCATTCATCAACTACTTCAAAATATGTTTATCAAATATATTTAGAATCGTACAACTAACCTCACCGTGTTCACAAATAACACCTTCCAGCAAAGTTTGGTTGATGAAGACGAAGATTAGTTTTATCATTTTCTTTCTATTTTATATTTATAGTTATATTTATATTATATTTATTTATGTATATTATATGTTTATTATTTATAACATATATTTAATATTTATATAGTTATTTTTAATTTATCTCTCAGTATTTATATTTATCTATAATTATTACTATATTTATCTAAATTTATTTATATTTATAAAAAACTAAAAGCTAAAGGTGAAATTTACATCTTAACTAACAAACAAAAATTATCAATAGTAATCAGGGGTATTTTCGACTTTTTCACATTTTTTAGAAAAAAATTTAACTAAATTTCATTTTACCAACAAAACCCCACACTTTTTTGAAAAATTCAAATCGACCCCCTAAACAGGGGTAAAGTGTCAAATAACCATTTTCATAAAAAATCTTAAATAAACTTCACCCAAATATTCAACGGGTCATATCTTCTCGCTCGCAACGAGTTAAATTTTTCCGACACCATCGTTAAACTCGAAATAATTTTAGGAACACAATGTCACTAGCTATACGCAAAACGGACGCTTTTTAAAAAACGCTAAATATTTGGGGTACTTTTCATACACGTTGATTTTGAGTTAAATTTTTAAAAGTCGACAATTCCATAGCGAAACGCGGAGATGCACATATATTGTTAATTTAAAATAACATTTAAATTTCTCACGGGTTATACCTTTTAGTTCGACTCGAGTTGCGCTTTAACGATATCATCGTTAGCCACAAAATAATTTTACTAAATACAATAAAATACATTGAAAATCGAAACCGGGCGCGAAGCTAGGGTTAGATAACTCGTTAAAGTTAAAGATAAAGATTATTAAGATTAAGAATTTGTTGACTTGACAAATCAAGATTCAAGCCAAGGGCACCACAAAAAGCTCAATCGATGAACGTATCTGATCGTCTATCTCGATCGAACACCAGAATCCCAAATCAATCATCATCTTCCAATTTCTAGGGTTTCGTTTCCCCCTACCCCCAGTTTCAATTACAACTACTTAAAACCAAATCACTCAAATTATATAATCCGTACATGCGATGTATAGCAATTTCAAAGAACAAGCAATCGAGTACGTAAAACAAGCAGTACAAGAAGATAATGCAGGAAACTACGCAAAAGCTTTCCCTTTATACATGAACGCATTAGAGTACTTCAAAACTCACTTAAAATACGAAAAAAACCCTAAGATTCGTGAAGCAATTACGCAGAAATTCACCGAGTATTTACGTCGTGCGGAAGAAATTAGGGCTGTTATCGATGACGGCGGTGCAGGTCCGGCGGCGAACGGTGGCGATTCGGCGGTGGCTGCGAAACCGAAAACGAAAGGTAAAGATGGTGGTGAAGGAGATAGTGATCCAGAAAAGGAGAAACTTAGGGCTGGATTGAACTCTGCAATTGTTAGAGAGAAACCTAATGTTAAATGGAATGATGTTGCTGGTCTTGAAAGTGCTAAACAAGCTTTGCAAGAAGCTGTTATCTTACCTGTTAAATTCCCTCAATTTTTTACTGGTTAGTACTCTATGATTGATGCTGTTTGATCTTAATTGTTTTGTTCATAATTGAAAGTTTGTTAGGCATAAAAGAGAGTACTTAGCTCTTGTTTAATTGGCAAAAGTTAGGTTTTAGTCATTTGATTTGTTTAAAGGGAGCAACTTGATAGGTTTAAGGGCTAAGTGCACATAAATTTTATCCAACTTTGCAGGTATTGTTAATGTATATTTATATATAGTTTATTTTTCTAACGGTATTATGTGCTTAGTAAACTTTCGGTTCTTGCTATTGTATGCAATAACCTATGATTTTATGTTATCTGATCTACTATGATCGGTGAACTGGTGGTGCAGAGCCTGTTTGGATGACATAATGGCTCATGTGGTTACAACTTGCAATGTCGGTAGATTTTTATGTATAAAATATGAAAATTAATTGGTTACTTGATGAAGAGGTTATTGAATACGTACAATGATAAGAATTTAAAGTTCCTTTTGACAAGTAAGATATGTACAATGAGTGATATGGTATGTTGCAATTATAAAGTTTTAAGATTATAAGATGTGATTGTCAAATTTTGCTCTAGGTACATTATAATTATCAAAAATTTCTATCGATACATTATTACTTTGTGTAATATTTCGTTGTATCACAGGCTGTCTGGGGATGTATCGATGTTTTTTTCTTATGCTTTATAGGCATATTATGCTCTTAAAGTTGCATGTTGATAAGTGATAAATTGCTGCTTTCAGGTAAAAGGCGGCCATGGAGGGCGTTTCTTCTGTATGGTCCACCTGGAACCGGTAAATCATACTTGGCAAAAGCTGTTGCAACTGAAGCTGACTCTACATTTTTTAGGTGAGACTTGTAATTACACAGTACACTTGTAGCTTTTATGTGAGATAATCACAATTTAACACCTGTATAGTGTGTGTAGTGTATCATAGTTAATTATGTGATACATGTATCCGTAAACTTGGTTTCCTGAAATTATCTATTACAGCGTTTCGTCATCAGATCTAGTTTCAAAGTGGATGGGAGAAAGTGAAAAGCTTGTTTCAAATCTTTTCCAAATGGCACGCGAGAGTGCACCTTCTATTATATTTATTGATGAAATTGATTCTCTAAGTGGCCAACGTGGTGAAGGCAATGAGAGTGAAGCTTCAAGACGTATCAAAACTGAAATTCTTGTTCAAATGCAGGTAATTGGTGGAAGTTAAAACTCATATCTTCTATCAAGGTTGCAAAAATTGTTACTCAGGGAGACTCGATTAGGACTTTTTATACTCGGATGTTGGCCAAGTCCGACTTTGACCTATTTTGACCGAGTTTTGACCAATTTTGACCGAATTTTGACCTATTTCGACTGGTATTCCGAGTAGTTTTGAGTTTTGACCCATTTTCTGAGTAATCCCGAGTTTGACCGAGTACTCGCCGAGTTGCAAAAACCAAGTACTCACAAAGTTCTATATATAATAGATTAATTGTTATGGGGTCTATATTTAATACTGATTCGTGTTTCTCAGGGTGTAGGGACAAATGATGATAAAGTTCTTGTACTAGCAGCAACGAATACACCATACTCTCTTGATCAGGTTTTGTAGAAAATTACTCTCTTAAGTCGTGACATACATTAAATAGAATTATAACTAACCAGTGATCCTTGCAGGCTATCCGACGTCGATTTGATAAGCGTATATACATTCCACTTCCCGATTTGAAGGCTCGACAACACATGTTCAAAGTAAGATATGCCGTGCACTAACATATGTAACTGGATCTAGTTTATCACGTGTTCTATGTAGCTCCTCGACCCTCATAGATATGAAATAATTATTTACTCTTTTTTTGGGCCAAGTGAAATATAAAAATTGCCTGAAAATGTTGTTGTTCTATTAATAAGTGGATGACTAGGTTAAAAAGGTTTAAGATTTTTGGAAGATGTTTTAAGAAAGTTATTAACTGCGTCTGCAATTAGGTAACAACCTTCTGGAAAAAGTTATGTTGATGGTAGGAGTTTATATGTGTTGCATATTCTATGTTAAATAAGGTGTCTGTTTCTTGACGTACAGGTGCATTTAGGAGATACTCCCAATAACTTAACTGAAAGCGATTTTGAAAGTTTGGCACGTAAATCAGAAGGGTTTTCTGGTTCAGATATTGCAGTCTGTGTAAGTGGCGAGCTTAAAGTTTTACCTTTCTCTGTGATATCCCGGGTCCATAATATTGTTTAGTAGAGGCAGAAAGATGGGTGGATCAAATGGGTCTCGGTATGCCTCAAAACAGGTTTGGGTTGAAAAAGGTCATCTATTATTACACATCCAGTTGACCCGCAAATTGTTTTTGATCTTTTATATAAGTTCACGTATAACAATTTTCAACAAATTTTTTATTTTTTTTTCGCACGGAACTTGTATCAATAATTGTATTACATCAATCAATTAATAATCTTTATTTTCAAATAAGAACAAATATTAAAGTTGTATGCAAAAAATACACCTTTGACAACCTTTAACGTCTTTAAGTCGCTCATTAGGCAACACCTTCTCCTTCTAGCTGAAGTTTTAGTTTGACCCATTTGAGATGGAAGTATAAGCACTAGCCAAGTCGATCCTTTCATAGGTAGATAGTTGTAGTTTGTGCCCTCTACTAATATTGTCTTTTATGCTATTCGAATGCTGATGGGATTTGCAGGTTAAGGACGTTCTATTCGAACCTGTACGTAAAACTCAAGATGCCATGTTCTTTGTTAAGACACATGAAGGTCTGTGGGTGCCCTGTGGACCCAAACAACCAGCTGCTATTCAGATCACAATGCAGGAGCTTGCAGCTCAAGGCCTGGCTGAAAAGGTAATCAAAAGTCAGTCAAATAGTTCTCTAAATTGGAGTCGACTAAATGGGCTGGTTGGGGGAATGGCTTCGCATGGCTTTTGGTCCAAGCGAATATTTTTTGTTACTGCCCGGAACCGGCAGGCCGTGCTGACCCAAAATACAATTTTTCTACATTTCTGTAATAAAATTATTTAGGAGGTTTTAAGCATTATAAAAGACTGTTTGATCCGTCTGGCTGATTAGAGTTCAAACATAAGCTGAATTTATGGTCAAATTGCTGCACCTCTATTAAAAATTGTAGCTTTATCTGATGTTTATCTTCGTGCCTAAATTTTAGTTATCTTGTGCTAAATACTTGTTTGCTAATTATAAACGTAAAACAGATTAGTCCACCCCCGATTACACGATCAGATTTTGACAAGGTTCTGGCTAGGCAGAGACCAACTGTGAGTAAAAGCGATCTCGAGGTCCATGAGAGGTTCACGAAAGAGTTTGGAGAAGAAGGTTAAGAAACGAAGAAGATTTGACGTAAACAAATGTACCTCAAATACTTGTTTGGTGTCGGATTATACTACATGTGTATCTATCTATTTTTCAAGTTTCAAGCTTTTGCAAGGCAGAAGTTGACAGTCATTGTGTTTTTACCTGTTTATCATGAAGAAATCATGGTGATTTAACTTTTTATACTCCCCATCTTAAATCATGTAAAAAGATATTATTTTCCTTCTAAATTACAGAAGACCTTCTACTCCAGAACATAAACACGAACATGTCGACTTGTGTGAGAACCAGAACTGATTTTAATGAACTTTATGATGTTCTTATTAGTGGTTTTAACATCAATCACTAAACTTGAGCAATTTTGTGCTTGTGACCTTCATGGCATGCTATTGTTCCACAATCTCGATCGGAACTTTTTTTATTTGTTTTTGGCGAAAAACATATAAATATATGATCTGATTATCGGAGGTATTACAAGTTATACATATCTCACATCCGCATGAACAAACTAAGAGTTCAACATGAACGAACAACCAATAAACAACTAAGCAACCAACTAACCAACGTACAATGACAATGTGCAACAACTTATAACAACCGCCAACCAGAAACAGATAAAAAAAAAATTAAAGCGATCCGCACGGGACCCCACCAGATGAAGACCCACATACAAGTTAGCGTAGCCACAAGAAACGCTCATCAGGGAACCCAAGAACACCCATCTCAATACCACGTACAAGTTCTGCAATGTTCAAGTGATCTGCAACGGACCTGGACTTTGTGTTTTCACCATCCGTCTACAAGATGAACTTGTCATTAGATACATTATCATCTGGTACTCTTTTGCATGATGACGCTGAGGGAAAATGTCGAACTACAAGTTCTTAATCCTATTTTCCTGTTGCTGCTAGCGATTAGCCGAATAGGCTATTGGTAACATCTTTGAAATTTATAGCCAACTCATTTTTACTAACAATGATCACCAATATTCTGCACAAGAGCATGCACCATCTTTAAAATGATGAAATCGATTCGAATCCCTAACAACTATTTCCCTTTCCTCAATCGTTGATATCAACTTAAACACAGTGTGACAGTCACCACAAACCCTAAGATTCTTCACAATCTGCAACAAAGTACCAGGAGGTGTCGAAATCAACCCAAAAGCTACTGCTAATCTCTCACTGTGTTGAAAAAGAATAGCTTCTTTATGCTCATCTTCAACATCATGAAGAACATAACTCGTATCAGGCAAATACCCTGCATCCCTTAATCGCAATCCCAATTCTTTTAACTTTAAATAAATTAAATCCGATGATATATGTGAAGTATCACCAGCAACGAATGAATACGTCTTGTTTTTTATTTCGATCCAGCTATAACCGGCTTCTTTCTTCACATTCCTTTCGTCCATCAACTTCCTAACTTTCGATCGTTCTTGCCAGTTACCAGATGTTGCGTATAAATTCGATAGCAACACGTATGAAGCTGAATCTTGTGGCTTTAGTGACATAAGTTTATCACCTGCGATTTTTCCAATCTCTATGTTTTTATGAACACGAGAAGCAGCCAAAAGCGACCGCCAGATGGTCCCACCAGCAGGAAACGGCATCTCGTTTATAAAAATCAAAGCTTTTTCGAGTAATCCCGCTCGGCTGAACAAATCAACCATACACGAGTAATGTTCTTGCGTAGGATCAATCTTCAAATTGTTAACCATCATGTTAAAATATCGTTCACCTTCATCGACTAATCCAGCATGAGTACACGCAGTAATCACACCAATAAATGTGATGTCATCCATTTCAAGATTCTCTTTTCGCATTCGCTCGAACACTTCAAGAGCCTTATTTCCGTACCCGTGTTGCGCGTATCCCGAAATCATCGCGTTCCATGAAACCAAGTCTCGTTCAATTTGTCTTTCGAAAACTTTGTTTGCACTCTCGATGTTACCTCTTTTCGAGTACATTGTAACCAGCGCACTACTTACGCACAATGCATCATTGTATTTTTCTTTTATTGCTCCTGCGTGAAACTGCTTACCATGCCCGATTGCAGCAGAAGGACCAGCACACGCGTTAAGGATACTCGAGAACGTATACTCGTTCGGTCTGACCCCATCGTTTGCCAGCTGGCGAAACGCTCGTATAGCCCCATCAACATCCCCTAACTGCGCATATCCTGATAAAATGGCCGACCATGTAACGATATCTTTTTCTTCCACGCACTCGAAGACTTTAACAGCATCATCATTGTTTCCTATCTTCATATACGCATCCAAAAGCGCAGTCCCAACTGAAGTTGACAATTCATAATTCGTCTTGATCGCTTGTGCGTGAATTTGAAAAGGCGAAATTGTAGGTTGAGCAGCAAGGATCGTCGAATAAGTGAACTCGTTCGGTCTAACTCCTTCTCTACACATTCGAAGATACAAATTTACCCCTTTAGTAACGTTGTTTTGTATGTATCCACCAATCATCGCAGTCCATGTCACCACGTTTTTAACCCCTTTCATTGTATCAAATAATCTCATTGTATCATCCATTTGTGAGCTTTTAGTATACGAAACCATAAGTGCAGTTCTAACATTAGGATCCGATTCCATACCAATTTTTGAAACAACACAATGTACTTGTTTCGTGAAAGCTATCTCTTTGATGTTTGCACACACTCTTAATATCGTTACAAACACCGCTTGTGTTAGTTTGACCCCTGCAACTCTCATCTTATGGAACAAATCAAGCGCAACTAAATCACGCCCGTTTGCCACGAGACCCGAAATCATACCATTCCAAGAAACCGAATCTCTAACTTCCGTACGATCAAACACTTTATTAGCGCATTGAACCATACGTGATTTTGAATACATACTAATTAAAGAATTACACACATATGTTGTCAGCTCAAAACCAAATTTTACAACCATGGTATGTACTTGCATTCCTTTTATAACTGCGCCGCTATCAGCTAATACTCCAAGAACTGTCGCGAATGTAAATGGATTAGGCTTGATTCCTTGAGCTTGCATTTGTAAAAAAAGCTCAATAGCCCGATCGTGCAGCCCAGATAACGAATACCCAGTCAGCATTGAAGTCCAAGATACTACATTTCTATCAGGCATTTCATCGAATACCATCTCTGCTAACGAAACTCCTTCCGTCTTCGTGTACATATCGATAAGTGAAGTGCCTACGCTAACATCTTTGATGAACCCGTGTTTAATACAGTCACAATGTATTTGCTTGCCTATTAATTGATCACACAAGCTTCCACATATTTTTAAAATACAAGAGAAGCTTGCACCGTTAACCGCTAACCCTGAACGACGGATTCCTAGAAAATGTTTGAGTGCTTGAGCGTTGTTATTGGTTCGAGCAAACTCGAAAAGAAGGTGGTTATGGTTGAAACTTGAAACATCTCTTTGAGTCATTTCGTCGAACGGGTTGTGTGCATTGTGAAAAAAACCGGTTTCAAACGAATTGGACTGGGATTCGAGTTCGAGTGTAGAAGCAATGGATTGTGATGAACGACATTGATTATAATAACATGTTTGAATCTTTTTAAAATAATGCAGCTTTTGTAAATTCATGATACCGATGGAATCATGAAATGGAGGGAGTGTCAAAGTTGGTTTGAAGGTTTAAGCCACCTGCTATTTTTCTTTCTAATCACAAACCCTAATTTAGGCCAAATGCAAATTTTCTTTCTGATCACAAATCCTAATTATTCTTAGTAGGCGGAATGAATGGAGATGATGTTCTAAGAAATAAAAGGATGAAATGACAAATATAACCATCATGTGAAGGCGCACATGGAGGTAATTAACTAAATTTAATTAATGTTCGTTAATCTTATGGATTAACCACACAACATCTGCAAATTTCAGGGTATGCATGTCCAAAAAACTTCAAATATATATACATACAATTTTGGACAAACTTTAAGAATCAACCGCATAATTTTATACTCTCACTGTTCCGGATTAAGAGTTTGACTAACGAGTGCCCTAAGAACACACGATAAAAATGATTTAAAACACTTAAAATTTCCAATTATAACTTAAAATACATTTATTAACCTCATTCATTTCTATTTATAAACAAAATATTAATTACACAATACATTAATTTTGGATATTTAGACTTCATCAATGATGCTTATCATGTGCTCTTAGAACACTCGTTAGCTTTTCCCATATTACTCAATGATGTTAGTACCGTATATTTCATCAAAATAACAAAAGGGTTTCAACACGATAATATGAATCTTATGTCCATCAACCTTGGTGGAGGGGTGAATTACAAAGTTAAACAAAACTCGATTCTTAGAACATGCGATCACTATACTTGGAATTCAAGAATCTATAGTTTCTATTATATTGCTAAAATGATGATGTCATTATTAAGCTAATTCATTTGTTAAGAAAAAATCTAAAATAAAAAGAAAAAAATCTAGGTCACTTAAATGATGTCATTAATCTTAATTATTTTATTATTAAAAAAATTGTACTTATAGTAACTAATTATTTGATAACTTAAATAATGATGCCATTATTATTTTCTATATTAATTACTCAATTAAAAATTAGAAAAAAACAACATAAAAATAAATAATATTTTTAAAACATGATCTTTCTGTTGAAGTATTTTTGGTCGAAATATTAAAGTTTTGTTTTTATTCTAATTCATCTTTAATTCTTTCCTAATTAAAGATATGTAATATATTATACGAAGTGTATATATATATTAGATATAAATAAATAAACCCCAAAGTGTTTCTTGGTGTGTGAGGCGTAAAAGATGAGCAGAAACAAAAGGTCAAGTTTTATTATTATTTTTCGTTCGATAAAGATAATATATACGGAGTATTTGTTTTTTGTACAAAAAAGGTACTGTACTAAGTTTTACTTTGATTTTTAAAGTTACAAACAATATTTGATATTGTTTTCGAGTTATATACGGACTAGCATCTGATTGGTGTTGTAGTTCATTTATTCTAACCAAGTTAAGTAAAACAATATGTTTGTAAAAACAACGACAAGTTTCTTAGTTGGAATCCGTGGTTCAACGGGTCATTAAACTAAATGACTTTAACCTTTACCTCACTGTTGAAGGACAATTTTTAGGTTGTTTTAAAAAGAGCTTCCTTATCAGTGGCGAGTTTAAGTGTAGGATTACGGGGTCCCGTGACACCACTAGTTTTTCGAAATTTATCACAATTTTTTTTATCGTACAGGACACCACTAAATTTAATAATGGGACCCCATATATTTTAAAAATTTTAATTTAATAATTTGAACTAATAAAATATTTAAAATTAGCACACTTATAATTTTATAGCACGGGCTTTAATATTTAAACAAAAAAATTAAGTACAACCCTTTTTCAATTTCTTCTTTTTTTGAACAGTTATTGGGATCACCCGAGGAGGACTTTAACCACCCGTTGCGATCATCTCCCGTTTCGACTTTGTTCTAAACATTAGATGTTTAAATTAGAAGAAAAGAAAAAAAGAAAAAAACAACAATGCTTGTGTTAGCTAATACTAAAACAGAATGAGGGTCAGAGATTAGAAGGTACTTCAATTTATGAATAGCTGTCTACTTTCATATATTGAGAAAGAAGTTTTAGGTGATATTAGCAATGAAGCAATTATGGATTAATTTTATCGTATGAAACCTCGTCGACAAATGTAAAAGCTTGTGAATATATGATCTTTTGTATAGGGGTAATATTTGTAAAAATATCAATTCCCCTTTTATATAAATGATACTCTTTTGTATGATGATTGTTGTAATGACGATAGTAATTATAACGGGCCGTTCAAATTCATATGGACGAATACATCAATGTCTGGTCCCATTGCGAGGTACTGACCTCTATATGATACGTTTTGTAAACATTGCATTCTTTTAAAAGACACATCGTATATAAATCCAATGACTTCTACGTATAGACAATCATCATAAATAATATTTTACAACATAACAACTGTGACGATTTCCAAATATGATACACAGTGATGATTTTGAATGCAACGTCTTTTGAAATATGCCATGAACGACTCCATGTAATATCTTTAAAATGAGCAAATGCACAGGGGAAGATTTCTTTTATACCTGAGAATAAACATGCTTAAAAATGTCAACCAAAAGGTTGGTGAGTTCATAAGTCTATCATAAACAATGATTTCAATAATTTTCAATAGACCACAAGATTTCATTTTCATAAACAACATACAGGAATCTCATCTATATAAAAATCATTCTCCCGATGAACCCCTGGTAACGGACATTAACAAGGATGCATATAGCTGTAACATCCCGTTTTCCTTGTACATGTCCAAAGGTACGTATTTGATCTTTAAAATGTATATACTTGGTTGGTGTGTGGGTAAATGATTTAAGATTTGAGTTCGGGGTGCATCTGGTAAACTATCGCGTTTTAAGGAGGTTTGTCGCGTCTGGGGTCGTCGCGAAACGCAACAGAGTGGGTTGATACGCGATAGCTTAAAAACCCCATCTCCAGACCAACTTGTTGCATTTGGGTGGGAGTGTCACGTCCTGGTTGTCGCGAAACGCGACAGGATGTCGCAAAACGCGACATTGTCGTAGATCTGACTATTTTAACCCGTTTTTGTGGGTATCTTTTGGGGTGTTTTGGTCTTTTCACTTTGTGGACGGTTTGGGGAACTTAAAGACTGACCCAAGCTTATCCTAAACACATTTATCACTCTTTAACCTACACACTTAAAGTCTAGAGAGAGAGTTAGAGTTTTAGAGTGAGAGAGCTCACTTTGGGGAAGAAGAAGGCCAAATCTCTCCCGAGCCCCAGTTTTAAAGTTATTCCCTACATCTCTAGCTACGTTTTGATAGTGTTGGTAAGTTTTAAATCCGAGTTTTGAGTTCAATTTGATTTATAGCTAGGGTTTGTTCATGTGTGACTTGTAAGACCCATTTGAGGGTTAAATGGGTGAATTTGGGGAAACTTGATGTATGAAAACCTTAAGGGTTGTGATTGAAATGTCCCGTTCTTATTGATTAAAAACGTTCCATATTAATTGATTTCGTTGCGAGGTTTTGACCTCTATATGAGACGTTTTTCAAAGACTACATTCATTTTAAAATAAACCATAACCTTTATTTCATCAATAAAGGTTTAAAAAGCTTTACGTAGATTATCAAATAATGATAATCTAAAATATCCTATTTACACACGACCATTACATAATGGTTTACAATACAAATATGTTACAACAAAATAAGTTTCTTGAATGCAGTTTTTACACAATATCATACAAGCATGGACTCCAAATCTCGTCCTTATTTAAGTATGCGACAGCGGAAGCTCTTAATAATCACCTGAGAATAAACATGCTTAAAACGTCAACAAAAATGTTGGTGAGTTATAGGTTTAACCTATATATATCAAATCATAATAATAGACCACAAGATTTCATATTTCAATACACATCCCATACATAGAGATAAAAATCATTCATATGGTGAACACCTGGTAACCGACATTAACAAGATGCATATATAAGAATATCCCCATCATTCCGGGACACCCTTCGGATATGATATAAATTTCGAAGTACTAAAGCATCCGGTACTTTAGATGGGGTTTGTTAGGCCCAATAGATCTATCTTTAGGATTCGCGTCAATTAGGGTGTCTGTTCCCTAATTCTTAGATTACCAGACTTAATAAAAAGGGGCATATTCGATTTCGATAATTCAACCATAGAATGTAGTTTCACGTACTTGTGTCTATTTTGTAAATCATTTATAAAACCTGCATGTATTCTCATCCCAAAAATATTAGATTTTAAAAGTGGAACTATAACTCACTTTCACAGATTTTTACTTCGTCGGGAAGTAAGACTTGGCCACTGGTTGATTCACGAACCTATAACAATATATACATATATATCAAAGTATGTTCAAAATATATTTACAACACTTTTAATATATTTTGATGTTTTAAGTTTATTAAGTCAGCTGTCCTCGTTAGTAACCTACAACTAGTTGTCCACAGTTAGATGTACAGAAATAAATCGATAAATATTATCTTGAATCAATCCACGACCCAGTGTATACGTATCTCAGTATTGATCACAACTCAAACTATATATATTTTGGAATCAACCTCAACCCTGTATAGCTAACTCCAACATTCACATATAGAGTGTCTATGGTTGTTCCAAAATATATATAGATGTGTCGACATGATAGGTCGAAATATTGTATACGTGTCTATGGTATCTCAAGATTACATAATATACAATACAAGTTGATTAATTTATGGTTGGAATAGATTTGTTACCAATTTTCACGTAGCTAAAATGAGAAAAATTATCCAATCTTGTTTTACCCATAACTTCTTCATTTTAAATCCGTTTTGAGTGAATCAAATTGCTATGGTTTCATATTGAACTCTATTTTATGAATCTAAACAGAAAAAGTATAGGTTTATAGTTGGAAAAATAAGTTACAAGCCATTTTTGTAAAGGTAGTCATTTCAGTCGAAAGAACGACGTCTAGATGACCATTTTAGAAAACACACTTCCACTTTGAGTTTAACCATAATTTTTGGATATAGTTTCATGTTCATAATAACAATAATTTTCTCAGAATAACAACTTTTAAATCAAATTTTATCATAGTTTTTAATTAACTAACCCAAAACAGCCCGCGGTGTTACTACGACGGCGTAAATCAGGTTTTACGGTGTTTTTCGTGTTTCCAGGTTTTAAATCATTAAGTTAGCATATCATATAGATATAGAACATGTGTTTAGTTGATTTTAAAAGTCAAGTTAGAAGGATTAACTTTTGTTTGCGAACAAGTTTAGAATTAACTAAACTATGTTCTAGTGATTACAAGTTTAAACCTTTGAATAAGATAGCTTTATATGTATGAATCGAATGATGTTATGAACATCATTACTACCTTAAGTTCCTTGGATAAACCTACTAGAAAATAGAAAAATGGATCTAGCTTCAACGGATCCTTGGATGGCTCGAAGTTCTTGAAGCAGAATCATGACACGAAAACAAGTTCAAGTAAGATCATCACTTGAAATAAGATTGTTATAGTTATAGAAATTGAACCAAAGTTTGAATATAATTATTACTTTGTATTAGAATGATAACCTACTGTAAGAAACAAAGATTTCTTGAGGTTGGATGATCACCTTACAAGATTGGAAGTGAGCTAGCAAACTTGAAAGTATTCTTGATTTTATGTAACTAGAACTTGTAGAATATATGAAGAACACTTAGAACTTGAAGATAGAACTTGAGAGAGATCAATTAGATGAAGAAAATTGAAGAATGAAAGTGTTTGTAGGTGTTTTTGGTCGTTGGTGTATGGATTAGATATAAAGGATATGTAATTTTGTTTTCATGTAAATAAGTCATGAATGATTACTCATATTTTTGTAATTTTATGAGATATTTCATGCTAGTTGCCAAATGATAGTTTCCACCTGTGTTAGGTGACTCACATGGGCTGCTAAGAGCTGATCATTGGAGTGTATATATCAATAGTACATACATCTAAAAGTTGTGTATTGTACGAGTACGAATACGGGTGCATACGAGTAGAATTGTTGATGAAACTGAACGAGGATGTAATTGTAAGCATTTTTGTTAAGTAGAAGTATTTTGATAAGTGTATTGAAGTCTTTCAAAAGTGTATAAATACATATTAAAACACTACATGTATATACATTTTAACTGAGTCGTTAAGTCATCGTTAGTCGTTACATGTAAGTGTTGTTTTGAAACCTTTAGGTTAACGATCTTGTTAAATGTTGTTAACCCAATATTTATAATATCAAATGAGATTTTAAATTATTATATTATCATGATATTATCATGTATGAATATCTCTTAATATGATATATATACATTAAATGTCTTTACAACGATAATCGTTACATATATGTCTCGTTTAAAAATCATTAAGTTAGTAGTCTTGTTTTTACATATGTAGTTCATTGTTAATATACTTAATGATATGTTTACTTATCATAGTATCATGTTAACTATATATATATATCTATATATATGTCATCATATAGTTTTTACAAGTTTTAACGTTCGTGAATCACCGGTCAACTTGGGTGGTCAATTGTCCATATGAAACATATTTCAATTAATCAAGTCTTAACAAGTTTAATTGCTTAACATGTTGGAAACATTTAATCATGTAAATATCAATCTCAATTAATATATATATAAACATGGAAAAGTTCGGGTCACTACAGTACCTACCCGTTAAATAAATTTCGTCCCGAAATTTTAAGCTGTTGAAGGTGTTGACGAATCTTCTGGAAATAGATGCGGGTATTTCTTCTTCATCTGATCTTCACGCTCCCAGGTGAACTCGGGTCCTCTACGAGCATTCCATCGAACCTTAAGAATTGGTATCTTGTTTTGCTTAAGTCTTTTAACCTCACGATCCATTATTTCGACGGGTTCTTCGATGAATTGAAGTTTTTCGTTGATTTGGATTTCATCTAACGGAATAGTGAGATCTTCTTTAGCAAAACATTTCTTCAAATTTGAGACGTGGAAAGTGTTATGTACAGCCGCGAGTTGTTGAGGTAACTCAAGTCGGTAAGGTACTGGTCCGACACGATCAATAATCTTGAATGGTCCAATATACCTTGGATTTAATTTCCCTCGTTTACCAAATCGAACAATGCCTTTCCAAGGTGCAACTTTAAGCATGACCATCTCTCCAATTTCAAATTCTATATCTTTTCTTTTAATGTCAGCGTAGCTCTTTTGTCGACTTTGGGCGGTTTTCAACCGTTGTTGAATTTGGATGATCTTCTCGGTAGTTTCTTGTATAATCTCCGGACCCGTAATCTGTCTATCCCCCACTTCACTCCAACAAATCGGAGACCTGCACTTTCTACCATAAAGTGCTTCAAACGGCGCCATTTCAATGCTTGAATGGTAGCTGTTGTTGTAGGAAAATTCTGCTAACGGTAGATGTCGATCCCAACTGTTTCCGAAATCAATAACACAAGCTCGTAGCATGTCTTCAAGCGTTTGTATCGTCCTTTCGCTCTGTCCATCAGTTTGTGGATGATAGGAAGTACTCATGTCTAGACGAGTTCCTATTGCTTGCTGTAATGTCTGCCAGAATCTTGAAATAAATCTGCCATCCCTATCAGAGATAATAGAGATTGGTATTCCATGTCTGGAGACGACTTCCTTCAAATACAGTCGTGCTAACTTCTCCATCTTGTCATCTTCTCTTATTGGCAGGAAGTGTGCTGACTTGGTGACACGATCAACTATTACTCAAATAGTATCATAACCACTTGCAGTCCTTGGCAATTTAGTAATGAAATCCATGGTAATGTTTTCCCATTTTCATTCCGGGATTTCAGGTTGTTGTAGTAGACCTGATGGTTTCTGATGCTCAGCTTTGACCTTAGAACACGTCAAACATTCTCCTACGTATTTAGCAACATCGGCTTTCATACCCGGCCACCAAAAATGTTTCTTGAGATCTTTGTACATCTTCCCCGTTCCAGGATGTATTGAGTATCTGGTTTTATGAGCTTCTCTAAGTACCATTTCTCTCATATCTCCAAATTTTGGTACCCAAATCCTTTCAGCCCTATACCGGGTTCCGTCTTCCAGAATATTAAGATGCTTCTCCGATCCTTGCTTTGATGCATCACAATAAATCACAAAATCATCATTCCCTTCAGGCAATGACAATATAGGTGCCGTAGTTAGCTTTTTCTTCAATAACTGAAACGCTTTCTCTTGTTCATCATTCCATTCAAATTTCTTCCCTTTATGCGTTAATGCAGTCAAGGGTTTTGCTATTCTGGAAAAGTCTTGGATGAACCTTCTGTAGTAACCAGCTAGTCCTAAAAACTGGCGTATGTGTTTCGGAGTTTTCGGGGTTTCCCACTTTTCAACAGTTTCTATCTTTGCCGGATCCACCTTAATACCTTCTTTGTTCACTATGTGACCGAGGAATTGAACTTCTTCCAACCAAAATGCACACTTTGAAAACTTAGCGTACAATTCTTCCTTCCTCAATACTTCTAACACCTTTCTCAAATGTTCACCGTGTTCTTGGTCATTCTTTGAGTAAATAAGTATGTCATCAATGAAAACAATGACAAACTTGTCAAGGTATGGTCCACACACTCGGTTCATAAGGTCCATGAACACAGCTGGTGCATTAGTTAACCCAAACGGCATGACCATAAACTCGTAATGACCGTAACGTGTTCTGAAAGCAGTCTTTGGAATATCATCTTCTTTCACCCGCATTTGATGATACCCGGAACGTAAGTCAATCTTTGAATAAACAGACGAGCCTTGTAGTTGATCAAATAAGTCGTCGATTCTCGGTAGTGGGTAGCGGTTCTTGATGGTAAGTTTGTTCAAATCTCGGTAGTCGATACACAACCTGAATGTACCATCTTTCTTCTTGACAAACAAAACAGGAGCTCCCCACGGTGATGTGCTTGGTCGAATGAAACCACGCTCTAAAATTTCTTGTAATTGGCTTTGCAGTTCTTTCATCTCGCTGGGTGCGAGTCTGTAAGGAGCACGAGCTATTGGTGCAGCTCCTGGTACAAGATCTATTTGAAATTCAACGGATCGATGTGGGGGTAATCCCGGTAATTCTTTCGGAAATACATCGAGAAATTCTTTTGCAATGGGAACATCATTGATGCTCTTTTCTTCAGTTTGTACTTTCTCGACGTGTGCTAGAACAACATAGCAACCTTTTCTTATTAGTTTTTGTGCCTTCAAATTACTAATAAGATGTAGCTTCGTGTTGCCCTTTTCTCCGTACACCATTAAGGGTTTTCCTTTTTCTCGTATAATGCGAATTGCATTTTTGTAACAAACGATCTCTGCTTTCACTTCTTTTAACCAGTCCATACCGATTATCACATCAAAACTCCCTAACTCTACTGGTATCAAATCAATCTTAAATGTTTCGCTAACCAGTTTAATTTCTCGATTCCGATATATATTATCTGCTGAAATTAATTTACCATTTGCTAATTCGAGTAAAAATTTACTATCCAAAGGCGTCAATGGACAACTTAATTTAGCACAAAAATCTCTACTCATATAGCTTCTATCCGCACCCGAATCAAATAAAACGTAAGTAGATTTATTGTCAATAAGAAACGTACCCGTAACAAGCTCCGGGTCTTCCTGTGCCTCTGCCGCATTAATATTGAAAACTCTTCCGCGGCCTTGTCCATTCGTGTTCTCCTGGTTCGGGCAATTTCTAATAATGTGGCCCGGTTTTCCACATTTATAACAAACTACATTGGCATAACTTGCTCCGACACTACTTGCTCCGCCATTACTCGTTCCGACACCATTTGTTCCTTTCGTTCTATTAACCCCTGGTCCGTAGACCTCACACTTCGCCGCGCTATGACCATTTCTTTTACACTTGTTGCAAAATTTGGTGCAGAACCCCGAGTGATACTTTTCACACCTTTGGCATAGCTGCTTCTGATTGTTGTTGTTGTGGCGGTTATTATTGTTGTTGGGATGATTGTTGTAGTTGCTGTTGTTGTTGTTATTGTTGTTGTTGTTGTTGTTGTTGTTGTTGTTGTTGTTGGGCCGTTTGTTGTAGTTGCGATTGATGTTGCGATTGTTGGGATAATTGTTGCGATTATTGTTGTAATTGCTGTTGTTGTTGTATTGGTGATTCTTATCACGGTTTTCCTCCCACTTTCTTTTGACTTGCTTAACATTGGCCTTTTCAGCAGTCCGTTCTTTAATTCTTTCTTCAATCTGGTTCACTAGTTTGTGAGCCATTCTACATGCCTGTTGTATGGAGGCGGGCTCGTGTGAACTTATATCTTCTTGGATTCTTTCCGGTAATCCTTTCACAAATGCGTCGATCTTCTCTTCCTCATCTTCGAATGCTCCCGGACACAATAGGCACAATTCTGTGAATCGTCTTTCATACGTGGTAATATCAAATCCTTGGGTTCGTAACCCTCTAAGTTCTGTCTTGAGCTTATTGACCTCGGTTCTGGGACGGTACTTCTCGTTCATCAAGTGCTTGAATGCTGACCACAATAGTGCGTACGCATCGTCTTATCCCACTTGCTCTAGATAGGTATTCCACCATGTTAATGCAGAACCTGTGAAGGTATGCGTAGCGTACTTCACTTTGTCCTCTTCAGTACACTTACTTATGGCAAACACCGATTCGACCTTCTCGGTCCACCGTTTCAATCCGATCGGTCCTTCGGTTCCATTAAATTCCAAAGGTTTGCAGGCAGTGAATTCTTTGTAGGTGCATCCTACACGATTTCCTGTACTGCTAGATCAAAGGTTATTGTTGGTATGTAGCGCAGCCTGTACTGCGGCTATGTTTGAAGCTAGAAAAGTACGGAATTCCTCTTCATTCATATTCACGGTGTGTCGAGTAGTCGGTGCCATTCCCTTCAAAATAGTCAAATGGAACAAGTTAATCATACAGAATATTAAGAGTAGTTAATAGTATTTCGTAGCATAATATGAACTCATTTATAAAAGCTTTTTCTTCATATTAGCATTTTATAAGTTTAAATTCGGGTAGTACCTACCCGTTAAGTTCATACTTAGTAGCTAATATACAATTCAACTACTACAATTCTATATGAAAAACTGATTATAATAATATTTCGCGTTCAAACTTTTACACAATATTTTACAAACTTACAATACCGCTTATTTTACATATAGCATGAAATATAGCACACAATAAATTTGATACAAGATGGTTGTGAAGATAATTCTAGCTAGTACACAAGTCGTTCAGCAAAGGCAATAAAGACACGTAATTAATACGTCCAGAAACAAGTCATGCATTCTGGTTTTACTAGGATTACTTCCCATCCTTGGTCTTGTGGAACATAACCGTTATGGCCGTTGATAAGACAGCGTGTTGTAACGTCGTCAAAGGGACGAGGGTTACGTAATGTCCAACAGTCCCGTAACAATATAAAAACCTCATTTCTTACCCCAATTACCGAATCCGTCACTTGTGGGAACGTTTTGTTTAATAGTTGTAGCCCGATGTTCTTGTTCTCACTTTGGTGAGAAGCGAACATTACTAATCCGTAAGCGTAACATGCTTCTTTATGTTGCATGTTAGCCACTTTTTCTAAATCACGAAGTCCAATATTCGGATATATTGAGTCAAAATAATTTCTTAACCCAGCGCGTAAAATAGCATTTGGGTTCCCCGCAATATATGCGTCAAAGTAAACACATCGTAACTTATGGATTTCCCAATGTGATATCCCCCATCTTTCAAACGAAAGCCTTTTATAAACCAAGGCATTCTTGGAATGTTCTTCGAATGTCTTACAAACTGATCTCGCCTTAAATAGTTGTGCCGAAGAATTCTGACCGACTCTAGACAAGATTTCACCAATCATGTCTCCGGGTAGGTCTCTTAAAATATTGGGTTGTCTATCCATTTTGTGTTTTTATACTGTAAAATAGACAAAAGTTAGATTCATAAAAAAAATACTTATTAATACAAGCAATTTTTACATATATCATAAAGCATAAGCACACTATATTACATATATTACACCACACGAATACAACTATCTTATTCCGACTCGCTTGTTTCTTCTTCTTCGGTTTTGGTTCGTTTTGCCAAGTTTCTAGGGATATATGATGTTCCCCTAATACGAGCCGTCGTTTTCCACATTGGTTTAGAAAAACCTGGTGGTTTAGAGGTTCCCGAGTCACTGTTACAACTTAAGGACTTTGGGGGTTGACGATACATATAAAGTTCATCGGGGTTGGAATTAGATTTCTCTATTTTTATGCCCTTTCCCTTATTATTTTCTTTTGCCTTTTTAAATTCAGTTGGGGTAATTTCTATAACATCATCGGAATTCTCGTCGGAATCCGATTCATCGGAGAATTGGTAATCCTCCCAATATTTTGCTTCCTTGGCGGAAACACTATTGACCATAATTAACCTTGGTCGGTTGGTTGAGGATTTTCTTTTACTTAACCGTTTTATTATTTCCCCCACCGGTTCTATTTCTTCATCCGGTTCCGATTCTTCTTCCGGTTCCGATTCTTCTTCTGGTTCCGACTCTTCTTCCGGTTCCTCTTCGGGAACTTGTGAATCAGTCCACGAATCATTCCAATTTACATTTATCTCTTCATTATTATTAGGTGAGTCAATGGGACTTGTTCTAGAGGTAGACATCTATCACATAATATCAAACGCGTTAAGAGATTAATATATCACATAATATTCACATGTTAAAAATATATAGTTTCCAACAAAATTTGTTAAGCAATCATTTTTCAAGTAAACACGGTCGAAGTCCAGACTCACTAATGCATCCTAACAAACTCGATAAGACACACTAATGCAAAATTCTGGTTCTCTAAGACCAACGCTCTGATACCAACTGAAATGTCCCGTTCTTATTGATTAAAAACGTTCCATATTAATTGATTTCGTTGCGAGGTTTTGACCTCTATATGAGACATTTTTCAAAGACTGCATTCATTTTAAAATAAACCATAACCTTTATTTCATCAATAAAGGTTTAAAAAGCTTTACGTAGATTATCAAATAATGATAATCTAAAATATCCTATTTACACACGACCATTACATAATGGTTTACAATACAAATATGTTACAACAAAATAAGTTTCTTGAATGCAGTTTTTACACAATATCATACAAGCATGGACTCCAAATCTCGTCCTTATTTAAGTATGCGACAGCGGAAGCTCTTAATAATCACCTGAGAATAAACATGCTTAAAACGTCAACAAAAATGTTGGTGAGTTATAGGTTTAACCTATATATATCAAATCATAATAATAGACCACAAGATTTCATATTTCAATACACATCCCATACATAGAGATAAAAATCATTCATATGGTGAACACCTGGTAACCGACATTAACAAGATGCATATATAAGAATATCCCCATCATTCCGGGACACCCTTCGGATATGATATAAATTTCGAAGTACTAAAGCATCCAGTACTTTGGATGGGGTTTGTTAGGCCCAATAGATCTATCTTTAGGATTCGCGTCAATTAGGGTGTCTGTTCCCTAATTCTTAGATTACCAGACTTATTAAAAAGGGGCATATTCGATTTCGATAATTCAACCATAGAATGTAGTTTCACGTACTTGTGTCTATTTTGTAAATCATTTATAAAACCTGCATGTATTCTCATCCCAAAAATATTAGATTTTAAAAGTGTGACTATAACTCACTTTCACAGATTTTTACTTCGTCGGGAAGTAAGACTTGGCCACTAGTTGATTCACGAACCTATAACAATATATACATATATATCAAAGTATGTTCAAAATATATTTACAACACTTTTAATATATTTTGATGTTTTAAGTTTATTAAGTCAGTTGTCCTCGTTAGTAACCTACAACTAGTTGTCCACAGTTAGATGTACAGAAATAAATCGATAAATATTATCTTGAATCAATCCACGACCCAGTGTATACGTATCTCAGTATTGATCACAACTCAAACTATATATATTTTGGAATCAACCTCAACCCTGTATAGCTAACTCCAACATTCACATATAGAGTGTCTATGGTTGTTCCGAAATATATATAGATGTGTCGACATGATAGGTCGAAACATTGTATACGTGTCTATGGTATCTCAAGATTACATAATATACAATGCAAGTTGATTAAGTTATGGTTGGAATATATTTGTTACCAATTTTCACGTAGCTAAAATGAGAAAAATTATCCAATCTTGTTTTACCCACAACTTCTTCATTTTAAATCCGTTTTGAGTGAATCAAATTGCTATGGTTTAATATTGAACTCTATTTTATGAATCTAAACAGAAAAAGTATAGGTTTATAGTCGGAAAAATAAGTTACAAGTCATTTTTGTAAAGGTAGTCATTTCAGTCGAAAGAACGACGTCTAGATGACCATTTTAGAAAACATACTTCCACTTTGAGTTTAACCATAATTTTTGGATATAGTTTCATGTTCATAATAACAATCATTTTCTGAGAATAACAACTTTTAAATCAAAGTTTATCATAGTTTTTAATTAACTAACCCAAAACAGCCCGCGGTGTTACTACGACGGCGTAAATCCGGTTTTACGGTGTTTTTCGTGTTTCCAGGTTTTAAATCATTAAGTTAGCATATCATATAGATATAGAACATGTGTTTAGTTGATTTTAAAAGTCAAGTTAGAAGGATTAACTTTTGTTTGCGAACAAGTTTAGAATTAACTAAACTATGTTCTAGTGATTACAAGTTTAAACCTTTGAATAAGATAGCTTTATATGTATGAATCGAATGATGTTATGAACATCATTACTACCTTAAGTTCCTTGGATAAACCTACTAGAAAAGAGAAAAATAGATCTAGCTTCAACGGATCCTTGGATGGCTCGAAGTTCTTGAAGCAGAATCATGACACGAAAACAAGTTGAAGTAAGATCATCACTTGAAATAAGATTGTTATAGTTATAGAAATTGAACCAAAGTTTGAATATAATTATTACCTTGTATTAGAATGATAACCTACTGTAAGAAACAAAGATTTCTTGAGGTTGGATGATCACCTTACAAGATTGGAAGTGAGCTAGCAAACTTGAAAGTATTCTTGATTTTATGTAACTAGAACTTGTAGAATATATGAAGAACACTTAGAACTTGAAGATAGAACTTGAGAGAGATTAATTAGATGAAGAAAATTGAAGAATGAAAGTGTTTGTAGGTGTTTTTGGTCTTTGGTGTATGGATTAGATATAAAGGATATGTAATTTTGTTTTCATGTAAATAAGTCATGAATGATTACTCATATTTTTGTAATTTTATGAGATATTTCATGCTAGTTGCCAAATGATGGTTCCTACATGTGTTAGGTGACTCACATGGGCTGCTAAGAGCTGATCATTGGAGTGTATATACCAATAGTACATACATCTAAAAGCTGTGTATTGTACGAGTACGAATACGGGTGCATACGAGTAGAATTGTTGATGAAACTGAACGAGGATGTAATTGTAAGCATTTTTGTTAAGTAGAAGTATTTTGATAAGTGTATTGAAGTCTTTCAAAAGTGTATAAATACATATTAAAACACTACATGTATATACATTTTAACTGAGTCGTTAAGTCATCGTTAGTCGTTACATGTAAGTGTTGTTTTGAAACCTTTAGGTTAACGATCTTGTTAAATGTTGTTAACCCAATGTTTATAATATCAAATGAGATTTTAAATTATTATATTATCATGATATTATCATGTATGAATATCTCTTAATATGATATATATACATTAAATGTCTTTACAACGATAATCGTTACATATATGTCTCGTTTAAAAATCATTAAGTTAGTAGTCTTGTTTTTACATATGTAGTTTATTGTTAATATACTTAATGATATGTTTACTTATCATAGTATCATGTTAACTATATATATATATATATCCATATATGTCATCATATAGTTTTTACAAGTTTTAACGTTCGTGAATCACCGGTCAACTTGGGTGGTCAATTGTCCATATGAAACATATTTCAATTAATCAAGTCTTAACAAGTTTGATTGCTTAACATGTTGGAAACATTTAATCATGTAAATATCAATCTCAATTAATATATATATAAACATGGAAAAGTTCGGGTCACTACAGTGATCTAGGGTTTAGTCATGTGATTTGGTGTTTATAGAGTTAATGGTGTTGTTAAATCACTAACACACTCATGTGTTAGTGAAAGTTTTGTTAATGGGTTCAAGTTTAACCAAATGGCGGGTATTGACTTTAAAATTGGTCAAATGGGTAATGATTGACCTAGTTGGGCAAGATGGGTATGAAATACCCCAATTTTGTGTTAGTTGGTGTTGTTGGACTTTAATCACTAGCTTTTAGTAATTAATGATAAGTATTGACTTTGGATGGGCGGTTTTTGTGCAAATGGGTCATTAAATACAATTGGGTCATTTAATGCACAAGACTTAATTGTTGGTGTTTAGTCCAACTAGCTTGCATGTTGATCGTGTACTTAATGTATTAGTTACTTTGCTTTGAAGCTTACGGAGTTGTTTAATTCATCACCTAGTCGATAAAGTGAGTGGAATAATTATGCGTATATGTATATGGCGTATTTATTTGTGAATGTTATGGTATGAACCAATGAGCCGGTGGTACCATAACTTGTATGTGGCGAGTGTCAAAGTGTGAACCACGAGCCGATAACATCTTGGTATTTGGGGTGATGCGAGCACCACGCGCCGGTAGCATCAAATTGTGAACCACGAGCCGGTAACACTAAAGTGTGAACCACGAGCCGGTAGCACTATAAAGGAGGCGTGAACCACGAGCCGGTAGCGCCAAAGTGTGAATCATGAGCCGGTAGCAATATAAAAGAGTATGACTCTAATGCGTAGTAGCATGAACCAAGGAGCCGGTAGCGCCACATCATTTCGTATGGTGTGAACCATGAGCCGGTAACACCATAGCGTTTGTGGTTAACCATATTGTGTTGTTATTGTTTATTGTTTAGTATATTATATATATTGTGTTGAGTATATGCTAATGTGGAGTTGTGATAGTGTACGAATTGTTAGAATTATGAGTATGATGACATGCTATTTGAGTTATAAGTTCGTATGAGGTATTTGGTGGGCGTGATTGCAAATAGATGGGTTATATATGTGTATGTATAACTGTTGCACTCACTAAGCTTTGCTTACCCCTCTCATTGTTTACTTTTTAGGTACAAACATGGAGAAATGGAAAGGGGTTACCGGGAATTAGATATTCCCATTTTGGTTGCTTAGATGAAGCTTTTGGAGGACGGCCTATTGTTTTGGGTAGTTTAGCCCCCAAACCATGCTCATGTGTCGTTTGGTTTAAAACTATCATTTTGAGGTCGAACTTGTAACACACTTGATTAAGGGCCTTCGTGCCTATTATGTAACTTTAAACTTGTTGGATGCTTAAACGTGTGGTATGAACCGGTTGATATCATGTAACCAATTAAAGTGGCGTATTATTGGTTTATTATATAAAAAAAAAAATTCGGGTGTAAAGACGGGTTGGGTTGTTTCAAGTGGTATCAGAGCATGGTCTAAGGGATTTGGGCGATTTGAGATAGGTGCCTAGACTTAGACTTTAATTGTGTATGAGTTTTATGCGGGACTTGTAGGAGACGGGTCAGACCGGGTGGGTTAGTGCCTAGGCTTAGGTGAACTAACCTTGTATTGATTGTTTTGTTTGGTGTTTGCGATCATCGAGCGAGATAGGCGTTGTACTAGCGAGTTAATGCAACGTGCTCACGTAACAATGACTAGCTACCATTGTTACGGGTGCAAATCGTGTTAAGCAAGCAATGTACGATGAGTATTGAGCGAGATGGGGTGGTGTGGTGTACGTATGTTGTTCTCGTTTGTTCTGTTGTTTAATTTGTTTCGTTTTATAGAATGAAGATGATAAACGGGCACGATACCGATAACGGGGGTACGAGCGAAGACTCCGACTTCAAGCTAAGGTTGAGGCCATCTTTAAAAGTCAAAAAGATAAATTTATTGAGGATGTTAGAAAGGTCTTCCAAGACTCGGTTGATGAGCAAATAACCGAGTTAATCAATGAACGAATGAATGCCGCGATCGACGAGGCATTCCAGGCTAGAAACATAAATCCTCATGGTGAAGGGGGTAATGGTAATGGTGGACAAGGGAGACGAGACTTCCATTATAAGAACTTCAAGGACGCTCAACCTCCTATGTTCAATGGGTGAGAGATCCGTTGAAAAGTACATGTTGGATTTCCGACATTGAAGGGGCTTTTCGTACTAGTGAATGTCCTCCCGAGAAGAAAACGAGATATGGTTCTAGTATGTTACGTGAAGAGGCTAAGATGTGGTGGGATGGAAAGATTCAATTGTATGGTGAAGAGCAATGTATGAGCTTGTCGTGGGAAGAGTTTAAAAAGGAGTTCTTTAATGAATATCTAACTCAATCCGATCTTAATAAAATCCAGGACGAGTTGCGCGATTTGCGACAAGGTTTGATGGACTTGGTTACTCTCAAGTCTACCTTCTTGTCAAAAACTCGTTTTTGTCCGGAGTATGTTGGCGATGACCGAATGTTGATGTTAGATTTCTATCGTACTTTAAGCGATGAGTTGAAACGTAAGATTAGTTGTGGAATGGCTAAGTCTTTTGAGGAGTTGTATGAGTTGGCTAGGGATTTCGAACCGGAGATCCTGAAAAGAAGTGATTTCTCTTTCTCTAAGAGAAATTTTGAAGTTTCAAGTCATTCGAACTTTTCAAACAAAAACAACAAGAAGGGTTCCGAAAGTGTTAATAGCGTGAAGAAAGGTGGTACTTCGAGTTATGGACCCACGTGTTTTAATTGTGGTCAAAAGTGAAATGTCCCGTTCTTATTGATTAAAAACGTTCCATATTAATTGATTTCGTTGCGAGGTTTTGACCTCTATATGAGACGTTTTTCAAAGACTGCATTCATTTTAAAACAAACCATAACCTTTATTTCATCAATAAAGGTTTAAAAAGCTTTACGTAGATTATCAAATAATGATAATCTAAAATATCCTGTTTACACACGACCATTACATAATGGTTTACAATACAAATATGTTACAACAAAATAAGTTTTTTGAATGCAGTTTTTACACAATATCATACAAGCATGGACTCCAAATCTCGTCCTTATTTAAGTATGCGACAGCGGAAGCTCTTAATAATCACCTGAGAATAAACATGCTTAAAACGTCAACAAAAATGTTGGTGAGTTATAGGTTTAACCTATATATATCAAATCATAATAATAGACCACAAGATTTCATATTTCAATACACATCCCATACATAGAGATAAAAATCATTCATATGGTGAACACCTGGTAACCGACATTAACAAGATGCATATATAAGAATATCCCCATCATTCCGGGACACCCTTCGGATATGATATAAATTTCGAAGTACTAAAGCATCCGGTACTTTGGATGGGGTTTGTTAGGCCCAATAGATCTATCTTTAGGATTCGCGTCAATTAGGGTGTCTGTTCCCTAATTCTTAGATTACCAGACTTAATAAAAAGGGGCATATTCGATTTCGATAATTCAACCATAGAATGTAGTTTCACGTACTTGTGTCTATTTTGTAAATCATTTATAAAACCTGCATGTATTCTCATCCCAAAAATATTAGATTTTAAAAGTGGAACTATAACTCACTTTCACATATTTTTACTTCGTCGGGAAGTAAGACTTGGCCACTGGTTGATTCACGAACCTATAACAATATATACATATATATCAAAGTATGTTCAAAATATATTTACAACACTTTTAATATATTTTGATGTTTTAAGTTTATTAAGTCAGCTGTCCTCGTTAGTAACCTACAACTAGTTGTCCACAGTTAGATGTACAGAAATAAATCGATAAATATTATCTTGAATCAATCCACGACCCAGTGTATACGTATCTCAGTATTGATCACAACTCAAACTATATATATTTTGAAATCAACCTCAACCCTGTATAGCTAACTCCAACATTCACATATAGAGTGTCTATGGTTGTTCCGAAATATATATAGATGTGTCGACATGATAGGTCGAAACATTGTATACGTGTCTATGGTATCTCAAGATTACATAATATACAATACAAGTTGATTAAGTTATGGTTGGAATAGATTTGTTACCAATTTTCACGTAGCTAAAATGAGAAAAATTATCCAATCTTGTTTTATCCATAACTTCTTCATTTTAAATCCGTTTTGAGTGAATCAAATTGCTATGGTTTCATATTGAACTCTATTTTATGAATCTAAATAGAAAAAGTATAGGTTTATAGTCGGAAAAATAAGTTACAAGTCGTTTTTGTAAAGGTAGTCATTTCAGTCGAAAGAACGACGTCTAGATGACCATTTTAGAAAACATACTTCCACTTTGAGTTTAACCATAATTTTTGGATATAGTTTCATGTTCATAATAAAAATCATTTTTTAAGAATAACAACTTTTAAATCAAAGTTTATCATAGTTTTTAATTAACTAACCCAAAACAGCCCGCGGTGTTACTACGACGGCGTAAATCCGGTTTTACGGTGTTTTTCGTGTTTCCAGATTTTAAATCATTAAGTTAGCATATCATATAGATATAGAACATGTGTTTAGTTGATTTTAAAATTCAAGTTAGAAGGATTAACTTTTGTTTGCGAACAAGTTTAGAATTAACTAAACTATGTTCTAGTGATTACAAGTTTAAACCTTCGAATAAGATAGCTTTATACGTATGAATTGAATGATGTTATGAACATCATTACTACCTTAATTTCCTTAGATAAACCTACTGGAAAATAGAAAAATGGATCTAGCTTCAACGGATCCTTGGATGGCTCGAAGTTCTTGAAGCAGAATCATGACACGAAAACAAGTTCAAGTAAGATCATCACTTGAAATAAGATTGTTATAGTTATAGAAATTGAACCAAAGTTTGAATATGATTATTACATTGTATTAGAATGATAACCTACTGTAAGAAACAAAGATTTCTTGAGGTTGGATGATCACCTGACAAGATTGGAAGTGAACTAGCAAACTTGAAAGTATTCTTGATTTTATGTAACTAGAACTTGTAGAATATATGAAGAACACTTAGAACTTGAAGATAGAACTTGAGAGAGATCAATTAGATGAAGAAAATTGAAGAATGAAAGTGTTTGTAGGTGTTTTTGGTCGTTGGTGTATGGATTAGATATAAAGGATATGTTATTTTGTTTTCATGTAAATAAGTCATGAATGATTACTCATATTTTTGTAATTTTATGAGATATTTCATGCTAGTTGCCAAATGATGGTTCCCACATGTGTTAGGTGACTCACATGGGCTGCTAAGAGCTGATCATTGGAGTGTATATACCAATAGTACATACATCTAAAAGCTGTGTATTGTACGAGTACGAATACGGGTGCATACGAGTAGAATTGTTGATGAAACTGAACGAGGATGTAATTGTAAGCATTTTTGTTAAGTAGAAGTATTTTGATAAGTGTCTTGAAGTCTTTCAAAAGTGTATGAATACATATTAAAACACTACATGTATATACATTTTAACTGAGTCGTTAAGTCATCGTTAGTCGTTACATGTAAATGTTGTTTTGAAACCTTTAGGTTAACGATCTTGTTAAATGTTGTTAACCAAATGTTTATAATATCAAAAGAGATTTTAAATTATTATATTATCATGATATTATGATGTACGAATATCTCTTAATATGATATATATACATTAAATGTCGTTACAACGATAATCGTTACATATATGTCTCGTTTCAAAATCATTAAGTTAGTAGTCTTGTTTTTACATATGTAGTTCATTGTTAATATAATTAATGATATGTTTACTTATCATAATATCATGTTAACTATATATATAACCATATATATGTCATCATATAGTTTTTACAAGTTTTAACGTTCGTGAATCACCGGTCAACTTGGGTGGTCAATTGTCTATATGAAACCTATTTCAATTAATCAAGTCTTAACAAGTTTGATTGCTTAACATGTTGGAAACATTTAATCATGTAAATATCAATCTCAATTAATATATATAAACATGGAAAAGTTCGGGTCACTACAAAAAGGGGCACATGGCCCGTGATTGTACCAAGGCACCGAGAAAACTTACTTGTTACAATCGTCAAAAGGAGGGGCATCGAAGGACTGAGTGTCCCGAGTTGTATGGTGATCAAGTAAAGAAGTTAGAGAAAGCGGTGGGTACGGCTAGGGGTTGCAACTATTTGATGACCAATGATGAAGCCAAACAATCCAATGAAGTTGTCTCAGGTACTTTCATGGTTAACTCTAATCCGGCAATGATACTTTTTGATAGCGGTGCTAATTTGTCGTTTGTATCTCCGAGATTTGTATCTAAACTTAATAAACCGCTAGCTAAATTAAGTCATCTGGTAGAAGTCGAAATAGCGGATGGTAAGACAGTGCTAGGGGTTGATGTTTGTAAAGATTGTAATGTTGTGTTTGGTACCGAAACATTTAAAATCGATCTTATCCCAATGACTTTGGGTGAGTTTGATATTGTTGTGGGTATGGATTGACTCGATCGTTATAGAGACGATATTGCATGCCACGAAAAGTTTATTCGTGTAAAGGCCCCAAGTGGGGGAGAGTTAATTATTAATGGCAATAAGCGAAGGAGACTCGTACCAATATGCACTTATGCATGGGCGCGATGTTTCCTTAATAGTGGTGGCATGGTTTTTCTTGCACATGTAGTTGATACTCGTGAAGAGCCACCATCCATACGTGAAATTCCGGTGATTAATGAATTTGAAGACGTTTTTCCGGATGAGCTATCGGGTGTTCCGACAGAAAGACAAGTTGAATTTCGCAATGAGTTGGTTCCGGGGGCTACCCCCATTTCTAAAACTCCTTATCATTTAGCGCCAACGGAAATGCAAGAGTTTTTGAACCAAACCCAAGAGTTGCTTGAAAAGGGTTTCATTCGACCGAGTGCCTCGCCATGGGGTGCTCCGATTTTATTCGTGAAGAAGAAAGATGGTAGCATGCGGATGTGCATTGATTATCGGGAGTTGAACAAAGTGACGATTAAAAATCGTTATCCATTACCTCGGATTGATGATTTGTTTGACCAACTCCAAGGCGCAACGTATTTTTCTAAAATTGACTTACGGTCCCGCTATCACCAAATGCGGGTCCGTGAGGAAGATATTGAGAAAACGGATTTTTAAACGCATTACAGGCATTTTGAGTTTGTAGTTATGCCTTTCGGTCTCACGAATGCACCGGCGGCATTCATGGATCTTATGAACCGAGTGTGCCAACCTATGTTGGACAAGTCGGTGATTGTGTTCATTGACGACATACTTTTCTATTCTAAGAGTATGAAGGAACATGGGCACCATTTGCGTGAAGTGTTGAAGACGTTACGGAAGGAAAAGTTGTATGCTAAATTCTCCAAGTGTGAATTTTGGCTAAGGGAAGTGCAATTCCTTGGCCATATTGTGAACAAAGAATGTATTTAAGTAGATCCGGGGAAGATAGAGACGGTGAAGAGTTGGGGACAACCGATTACACCTACAAAAATTTGAAGTTTTCTCGGATTGGCCGGTTATTATCGTCGGTTTATCCAAGACTTTTCGAAAATTGCTTCTCCGTTAACGAAGTTGACAAGGAAGAACGCGAGATTTAATTAGGAAAACGAGCAAGAGATTGCTTTCCAATTGTTGAAAGAGAAGTTGTGTCAAGCTCCGATTTTGGTGTTACCGGAAGGTGTTGAAGATATGACGGTTTATTGTGATGCCTCATTAAATGGGCTCGGGTGTGTTCTAATGTGAAGAGGTAAAGTCATCGCTTACGCCTCTCGACAATTAAAGGAACATGAAAAGAGATATTCGACTCATGATCTTGAATTGGCTGCGGTGGTTCATGCGTTGAAAATTTGGCGCCAGTACTTGTATGGTATCAAGTGTACGATTTATTCGGATCACAAGAGTTTGAAACATCTTTTTGATCAACGAGATTTGAACTATCATCAACGTAGATGGATGAATGTGGTGAAGGATTATGATTGTGAGATACTTTACCATCCGGGTAAGGCGAATGTGGTCACGGATGCGTTGAGTCGAAAGAGTCAACATCCGGCAATATGAGTAGGATCGTTACGCATGATTATTATTAACGATTTTCTTGTAAAGCTTGGTGAGACTAAAATTGAAGCTTTTGTTAACAACAAACATGAAGAACGAATCATGGGGCAAACGGAGTCTATCACCTTAGGCCCGCATGGTGTGTTGTCCTTTCAAGGAAGAGTGTGGGTACCTAGAATGGGGGATTTCCGACAAGTGCTACGTGATGAAGCACATAAGTTAAAGTATTCCATTCATCCGGGTGCGATGAAGATGTACCTTGATTTGAAGAAAGAGTATTGGTGGCCCGGCATGAAGCATGATGTTGTTAAGTATGTTGAACAATGCGTCACGTGTTTGCAAGTTAAGGCCGAACACCAAAACCCGTATGGTATGTTACAACCGTTAGAAATTCCGAAATGGAAATGGGAGCACATTACCATGGACTTCATTACAAAGTTACCAAAGATGGCGAGAACCCAATTTGATACGATTTGGGTGATAGTTGATCGGTTGACGAAAAGTGCATTGTTTCTTCCTATCCATGAGACGATATCGTCGGAGACTTTGTCTAAGTTGTTTATCAAGGATGTGATATCGAGACATGGGGTTCCTATATCTATTGTTTCGGATCGAGATACTCGTTTCACGTCTCGGTTTTGGAATAAGTTTTATGAAGATATGGGTACTCAATTGAAGATGAGTACGGCGTATCATCCTCAAACGGACGGTCAAACCGAGCATACGAATCAAACGTTGGATGACATGTTACGAGCGTGTGCTATTGATTTCGGTGGTAGTTGGGATGAACACTTACCTTTGGTGGAATTCTCGTACAACAATAGTTATCATGCTAGTATTGGAATGCCACCGTATGAGATGCTTTATGGACGAAGGTGTCAAACTCCTATTTGTTGGGGTGAAGTGGGACAAAGAGAAATTGGGAGTACCGATTTGGTTTTGGGCTCAACTTAAGGCGGCGCAAGATAGGCAAAAATCTTATGCCGATAAACGAATGTAACGACCCTACTTTTTTCGTTATCTTTTACCGTTAATTATTTAACGACCGTTAACTGTTATTCATGCCTTGTCATTTCTATGACCTATATTATTATTTTTGTAATAATATATTAATTATTATGTGTTAAATGAATATTTGTATTCATATTTTAAATCGTACGTGTCTACGTGTCGCGGATTTCTATCCGGCGAATATTTTCGGTTTTCAAATTAACGGTCGAGCTTTTGGGATTTTTAAGTCCTAATTATTTTAAATATGATATTTTAATGTCATGTGAATATTTATAGTGTTTATATATATTTTTCGTCACGTATTTGTTATTTCTCCGGATTTTCAATCGCGTAGTCGTGTTTTCGCGTTTCGGGTTTCATTCGGGCTTTCGGGGCACAAGCTATTGATCTATACTTCAAAGTGGGCTAAAGGGAGCCCACTCCCTCCCATATCTCTGCCAAAAACCCCACCCATATGCCAAGGGGTTGTTTTGTCAATTTTGCTAATTATTTCTACACTTACACCACTTGATACATTTTAACTAAACCTAGAAAAACCCTCATTTTTCATCTCCTACCTCTTATGGACGACTTACTCCACCTTTTTCATCAAAATTCAGCCAACCTAATCATCAATCAATTATTCATCATCTATCAAGATCAATTGCATAATCGGATTCATCATTTCGCGATCTTTAATCTCCTTCTTCTCAATTTTTGATTTGGGTATGAACACAAACCCTAGATTTTCAATTTTAATTTATTTTTACTGATTATACATGTATGTTAATATTATAGTACTTGTATTTGATTGTGGTGTTGTTAGTTTGCTTAGAAATGCTCGATTTCATATGTTTTCGGTTGATCAAAATTGGGACAGCAGCTATATCTATTAAATCAGTAACTTTGGTTAATGTTTTTGATTAATTTAAGTGTCTTAATGTGTTATTCTCATTGAGTACATAATTTTAGGCTTTGGATTCATGTTGTTTTGAGTTTCGGATCAAAAGTTGTGCCCGATTTAGGGTTTTGTTGAAATTAAAATGTAAAAACGATTTTTATCAGTTGGGGTCCAACTTTGTGACCATATTTGGAGTCTCTAGGGTGTACTATTGGGTTAGGATGGATGATTGGATGAACATTCATGTTCGGGTCATCGAAATCCGAGCCACAGATCACCCGGAATGACTAAAACAAGATTTAAAATGGATTAATGAATATGTTTGGCTAATGGCTGTAGGTCACGACTTTTGAACTGACCTTAGGGTGTTCTTGAGCTCACTAATGTTTCGGGTTGGTTGGTAGGACGAGGATATATATAAAATTCATCGAAAATCGACACCCGGTGCTCAAATTATGACCCGACGAATGTTTAATTAAAACTTATGGTTATAAAATGGAACTTATGATATAAATAATGATTTTCATTATTATTAAATTACTTATGATATAAAAGTAATTATTTTAATTAAATACTTATGATATATGTATTTATTATATCATTTATTAATTACTTTATGGTTTAATTAAACTTTTAATTAAACTTATGATTAATAATACTTTTATTATTAATAAAAAATACTTAAGATAAGTATTAAAATTATGTTATGAGATTATTATTATAAGACTTATAATAAGGGTTAATTAATTATTTAATTATTATAAGGCTTAGATATTATTTAATTGTAATTTAATTATTAAATACTTATGATTTAATAATCATAATTAGAAACTTATGATATGATTGATAATTCATTATTAATTAACAATACTTATGATATGATTTAAAATCTATTATTAATTAATAATACTTATATTATGACTAATATTTAATTAATTAATTAAATACTTATGTTATATTAATTATATTATTTAAACTTATGTTAACTTTAATAATTCAATTTAATTTAATTAAACTTATGTTATGACATAATTATACATATATGACTTTAATTAACATTATATCCTATATTATTAATATAACCTATACTTTTAAAATTAATGTTGACTATGTTTGACCAAGGTTGACTTTTGAGTTGACTTTCGGTTGACTTTGACTTTCAGTTGACTTTTGTTGACTTTCTAATTAAGGAAACTTTCCTAACTTATAAACTTTCTAAAAATCGAAAATTTCTAAATATGGAAACTTTCTAAATTTGGAAACTTTCCAAAAATAGAAACATTCCAAAAATAAACTTTCCTAAAATAGAAACTTTCCTAAAATAGAAACTTTTCAAAAATAAATTTTTTCCTGAAATGGAAACCTGCCAAAAATAGAAACTTTCTAAAAATAGAAAGTACGTGTCCTTACGCTGTCCTGATCAAACCGAAGCATACTGAGTGATGTTCTATGTTTACTTGCAACAAGTACTATAACTATCATACTAAGACTTGACCTAAGTTAGTTATTTATATCGACCTGCTTTATTTATAGGTCAGCGTAGTGATCATTCTTGATCACTTTACTTCGTTTGCTGTTTGCTTTTTGTGTGGTTACTTCATTTGCTTTAAGGTGAGTTATAGTTCCATTTTTCTATTTTAAATCTTTTGGGATGAGAATACATGTAATTTATTTTATATTTTGGACACAAGTGGAAGTTGGTTTAAATTATTCATTGTGAGTTGAATAAAAATATTCCCTAGTCTGGTAACTGTAATCACTGGTTTCTACTGGTGAACGCAAATCCTATGGATAGATCTATCGGGTTTGACAACTCCATTTCGAGCTAGTCGCGCTAGCAATTTATAATTGGAATGTTTAGTACTTCGTATTTAGTTGAAGATACACTTGTTCGGTGTATATTATTTATTGTGTTTGGAAAGGGTAAATAAAAGGTTAAGTGGTTACCAGGTGGCTCACGAAAAATGAAATAATGTTTTTATATGTTTTCTAGCATATAATTTTGTGGTCCAAAAAGGAGTTTTTATGTTTTCAAACATAAATTGTTATGGTTTAAATTAAATATTGTTTGCAATATTAAACCTATAATTCACTCAACATTTTTGTTGACAGTTACTCGCATGTTTTATTCTCAGGTTCATGATTGATTAATTCCGCTGTGCTTAGAGAGTCTGCATATTTATGATGGCAGCTTTTGTTAAACATTAACTTGCATTCTATTTTGATACAATTATTAGTGGATGTTGTTGACTTGTTTTGGTCAACTTTTGGTTAAGTAATAATGTATGGTTTTTCTAAACTTACACATTTTGGTAGGTTTCCTTTATAGGAAATCATTTTTAAATAAAGAATGCAAGGTTATTTATCAAATTCATATAGAGTTATGATCAAGCTGTGGGACCAAGATAACGATGGTCGTCAAGTGTACTTTGACGGGTCGTTAAAGTTAGTATCAGAGCGTTGGTTGTAGGGAATGCATTGATGTCTTTACCCGAGTCAATAGGGTGCATTAGTGAGTCTAGTCTACAACCCGGCCTATAATACATTATTATATGTGATTATTTGTATCATATTGGTATATATATTGTTATCATACATACATCTCTACTATGTTCTGAATCCAGGAGGAACTCCCATTCCGATTTAAACGTATTCTCCGATTCATGCGAACTTATCCTTATAAGAACACCTCGGATAGTGAAACCGAGGGATGTCATTCTTGACTCCTAAAATTCTCGACATTTCTATGTCATCTATTATGATTATGGATATAACGTTTGAGTTATATTACACGAGATGTCATTCTTGACTTCTAAATGCACGGCATTTCAATGTCAGCTATTATGTTTAGGTATATAACATTCTTGTTATATTACGTGCCTTTGTGCCGTTGTGCCTATGTGCTTTGGTTTTTGAACCGGAAAACGTCATTCTTGACTTTCAGAGATTCTTGGTACTTCGAAGACATTTTTATGTCATCGTTACTCCTATTCAGTACTTTTGATGTTTTTGTCTCTTGTGCTATCCTTAGCACATTGTTTAAGAAATCGTTTTAGAGAAATTGTGTGGAAATTCGCGGTTGATCGTGTGTCCTGACCTCATGTAGTGCTATTGGAATGGAACTATGAATTAGTGAAATATAATGGCATCAGGCCAACGTGATTATATTACGTTAATTCATAAAGAAGTCCCAATATTGTGACATGAGGAATAGAAAGCGAGTCAAAGAAAATTTTTTACACTACTTATTCAGAAATTCCGATGTATTACATGGGTAGGGAAAACATTCATTATCTTATTTGTTGATATACGAGAAGCTCGTTTTAACCAGATTATCTATCTCATGCTCAATCCTTCATAACTCGCTTGTTAGCAATAGCTTCGCTCAGGAACAGTTTTGCCCCAGGGACTTATGTCCTGATAACAGTCAAAACAACATTTAACTCATTGGTTTTCATGACCTCGTAACATTTGTTGGTCAAATGTCACATGACAATTCAAGTCCTTTACTCGATCTTCCACGATCTTACTTCAACTTGTAACCTCTGAAATACAGATACTCTGTTTATCATCGAGAGTTTTACACATTTGTTTAATTAGGTGGTTCTCACGAGATTTATGGGCGAATAGAAGTAACGAAATATTTTGTCATGTATACAATTTATAAAATCATATATGTACGTATGGATTCAAATGAATAAATTTACCCTTACCTGTTTTGGCTAGTATATACTAAATCATACCTTCAAAATTATTTTAAAACCACACATTTATTGAGCTGTTTGACTAAGTCAATTTGTTTTATATAAAATGGTACACGTTGTACCTACTTCTAAATTTACTAAGAACTTCGTTCCGTTTATGTTGTCACATCAAACGTTTAAAGCTTTTTGAAAACTCCTTTGATTGATTTTATCAAATTTTCGCATTACTCTACAGAATGTTTCGATCACAGTTCTTCTCATCCTCTGTTTAATGATCAAACTTACCATTAAGTTCATTGATAGAAACTCTTACACCACTTTGGATTCTGGTTTTATAAAATTTGTTAGTGATAATGCTAAAAACGAACATATATTTCATAGCATTATTCCTCAAGAAAGACAAGCTTTTAGTTGCAATTGTCCTATTTACAAGTGATATTCATTTAAATAATAAAAGGTAAAGACAAAAGGCAGATTCGACGAATTGAAGACGCAAACGACTAAAAAGCTCAAAAGTACAAAAGATAATCAAAGAGGTTCCAATTATTGATAAGAAACGTCTCAAAATTACAAGAGTACAAGATTCAAAACGCAAAGTACAAGATATTAAATTATTCGCAAGGACGTTCGAAAATCCGGAACCGGGACCAGAGTCAACTCTCAACGCTCGACGCAACGGACTAAAAATTTCAAGTCAACTATGCACATGAATATAATATAATATATAATTAATTCTTAAAATTAATATATATATTATATTATATTTAAAAACCGTCGGCATAAAAAAACAAAGACTTTTGAGTCTCCCTAGCTGGCCATGCGATCGCATGGCCTGGAAGGCATAAATCCATGCGATCGCATGGTGCACAGTTCCAGCCCACATGCCTATAAAAATCGAGCTTTGGTGCACCACAAAAACACATCTTTTTCTTCTCCTCATTCATACGTAGTATATATTTATATTTATATTTTAATTTTAATTTTAATTCTAATAATAAGGGTATGTTAGCGAATGTTGTAAGGGTGTAAGTCGAAATTCTGTCCGTGTAACGCTACGCTATTTTTAATCATTGTAAGTTATGTTCAACCTTTTTACATTAATGTCTCGTAGCTAAGTTATTATTATGCTTATTTAAAACGAAGTAATCAGGATGTTGGGCTAATTACTAAAATTGGGTAATTGGGCTTTATACCATAATTGGGGTTTGGACAAAAGAACGACACTTGTGGAAATTAGACTATGGGCTATTAATGGGCTTTATATTTGTTTAACTAAATGATAGTTTGTTAATTTTAATATAAAGGTTTACAATTGGACGTCCCTATAAATAACCATATACACTCAATCGGATACGATGGGCGGGGTATTTATATGTACGAATAATCGTTCATTTAACCGGACACGGGAATGGATTAATAGTCTATGGAATTATTAAAACATGGGTGAAATTATGTACAAGGACACTTGGCGTGATTGTTAACAAAGTATTAAAACCTTGGGTTACATGCAGTTGATATCCTGGTGTAATTAATAAACAAAGTAATAAAACCTTGTTACAGTTTAAGTCCCCAATTAGTTGGAATATTTAACTTCGGGTATAAGGATAATTTGACGAGGATACTCGCACTTTATATTTATGACTGATGGACTGTTATGGACAAAAACCAGATGGACATAATAAATAATCCAGGACAAAGGACAATTAACCCATGGGCATAAAACTAAAATCAACACGTCAAACATCATGATTACAGAAGTTTAAATAAGCATAATTCTTTTATTTCATATTTAATTTCCTTTATTTTATATTTAATTGCACTTCTAATTATCGCACTTTTATTTATTGTTATTATATTTAATTGCACTTTTAATTATCGTATTTTTAATTATCGCAAGTTTATTTTATAGCACTTTTATTTATCGTAATTTCATTATCGTTATTTACTTTACGCTTTAAATTAAGTCTTTTATTTATTTAATATTTTACATTTGGTTTTAACTGCGACTAAAGTTTTAAAATCGACAAATCGGTCATTAAACGGTAAAAACCCCCCTTTATTATAATAATATTACTTATATATATATTTGTATTTTTATAAAATAAAACTAATATAGCGTTAAGCTTTGATTAAAAGATTTTCCCTGTGAAACGAACCGGACTTACTAAAAACTATACTACTGTACGATTAGGTACACTGCCTATAAGTGTTGTAGCAAGGTTTAAGTATATCCATTCAATAAATAAATAAATATCTTGAGTAAAATTGTATTGTATTTAATAGTATTTCCTTGTAAAATTTAATAGTATTATATACCCCTTAGTTTTAACTATCAAGTATTTTTGGCACCGCTGCCGGGGACAATCTAGCTTAAAAGCCGGAAGCGCAACGCTAATATATATAAAAAAAAGATTTTTTTTGTTTACTTTTATAAAAAAAATACGCTTTTGTAAAAAAAATACGTTTTAATATATTCGAAAATATAAAAAGAAAACAAAAATATAAATATTTTTAAGAGTTTGTTAAATATTTAAGTTCTATAAAAGTTTCTCTATATTTATTTTATAAAAATATAAGTTTTATTTAATTTATAAAAATATATTATATAAATATTTAAAACAGAAAAAATAAACACAGCAAAAAAAATAAAAAAATAAAACATTCGGCCTGCTATTGTAGCAGCCCGTAAACTGGCCCAAAATCCTGGCTCATGCTATCGCATGAGCCCGAAGGCATAAACTCATGTGATCGCATGAGATCGTCTGACACGCCACAGTTTACCCTAATTCAACATTTATTACGGGTATTATTTATTATTATTAATTTAAAACCCTAATTAGGTTATATATATTATATTATTTAGTTTAGTTATTTTATTATTTGTATTATTTAGTTTAATTAGTTTAATTAATTTATAAAATTAATAGTTTTATAAAATAAATAATATAAAAATAATATTTTTATAAAAATTGTAATTTTTGCAACTTTTAGTATATTTTTATATTTTGTCCCTTTTTAATTGTTTTAGCGTAATATTTGTATTTTTCGCTCGTATCTAGTTATTAATTCATAGTTTTTGCCATAGTTATTTTTATTTATAGATTTTTAGGCCTTGCCGTAAAATCCCTTAAGTGCTTTTTCTTTAGACTAAGATTTAAGTGCTTTAGAATTTTGCGACGTCTTTTTAAGTTTTAGTACCTTTTTAAGTTATTGCCATTTGGGATATAGTTTTACTTGTAAGCTTTTATATTTTTAGACGCGACTTTTGGTTTTTAGTTTTTAGTTCCTTTTTAAGTTTCAACGCGCTACTTTCTTATTTTTATTTTTCGACGCCTTTTACCTATGTATCAATTATCATTCCAATTAGTAATCTCAATTTGCGATTATAATTTTAAGTTAGTGATAGTAATAAGGTTGGGTTAGTCAAGTATTTTTAAGTTTTATAAGTCACTCTTTTTCTTTCTTATTTTTCGACGCCTTTTATTTTTCGACCTTTTTCGACGCACTCTTTTTCTTTCTTATTTCTCGCTATTCTAGTTTTAGGACATAGATTTTTTTTCTACTTCTTATCTATACTTCTTAAAATTACGAAAATTTATTTTAAGTGGTTAAATTGATAGACATCAAAATTTTCTGGTTCGTAGTAATAGTTGGATTTGTACGTGGACCGGGTTTTGGCTATTCGAAACGTGGGCAAAATCAGAAAAGTCTATTAATTGGATAACTTATATAATTTTTTCTTTCCTTTTAAAAAACTAATAGGATATTCAGTGAATGCACCGAGCAAGACGTTCACCACCTTTTGTACGTTCACCACCTGTAACTAGATCAAGACATCTAGCTAATATTACCGCCGTTGATTTTTCTTTAGAATCGTCATCCAGTCGACCAAGTACTCCAATTCAAATTTTCGATAATCCATTTTTTGAACCCGACCTCACAATTGAGAATCCGGAGAATATTCAGGGACAATTCATAGATCCTGAACCATTAAATTTTCCTCCGGAACCACCAATCATTCAAACAGAGATTGTTGAGGAACAAACCATTAAATCAGAATCCTCTAGTGATTCCGATTCAACAAATTCAATTATGGAGAATCCGGAACCTTTAAGTATGGAAGACCGAATGAGAGCTAAACGCACTGGCCAAGGTCACGCAATTACTCATCCTGACATTAATGCGCCAGATTATGAAATCAAAGGACAAATTCTACACATGGTGACTAATCAATGCCAATTTAGTGGTGCGCCGAAGGAAGATCCAAATGAACATCTTCGTACCTTTAATAGGATCTGCACACTATTTAAAATCCGAGAAGTGGAGGATGAACAGATATATCTCATGTTATTTCCCTGGACTTTAAAGGGAGAAGCCAAAGATTGGTTGGAATCGTTACCTGAAGGGGCGATTGATACATGGGACGTTTTAGTTGAAAAATTTCTTAAACAATTCTTTCCGGCATCTAAAGCCGTAAGACTTCAAGGAGAAATTGTTACGTTCACACAGAAACCAAATGAAACTCTATATGAGGCGTGGACAAGATTTGGAAAGTTATTAAGAGGATGTCCGCAACATGGTTTAGACACCTGTCAAATAGTACAAATATTCTACCAAGGATGCGACATCACTACAAGAAAAGGCATAGATATAGCAGCTGGTGGTTCTATTATGAAGAAAACCGAAACTGATGCTTACAAAATTATTGATAACACTGCTTCCCACTCACATGAGTGGCACCAAGAAAAAGATATCGTTAGATCATCTAAACCAGCTAGAGCCGATTCTAGCCATGACTTAGATTCCATTTCCGCAAAGATAGATGCTGTCGAGAGACGAATGGAAAAGATGACTAAAGATATCCACTCAATACGAATTAGTTGTGAGCAGTGTGGAGGACCACATTTGACAAAAGATTGTCTCAGTATTGAACTAACAATGGAACAAAGAGAGAATATTTCATACATAAACCAAAGGCCTGAAAATAATTATCAACCGCCAAGACCAATTTACAATCAAAACCAGAATTATAATCGAAATGTTCCATACAACAACCAACAAGGTCCTAGCAATTAACAAGTATCCAATAATACTTACAATCAGCAAAGACATAATTTTCAAAACAAACCACCACAAACCGATGATAAAAAGCCAAATTTAGAAGATATGATGACGAAGCTAGTTGAAACTCAAACACAGTTTTTCACATCTCAGAAACAAACCAATGAACAAAATGCTCAAGCATTTAGAAATCAACAAGCTTCTATTCAAAACTTGGAACAAGAAGTAAGTAACCTAGCAAGGTTAATAGGTGAAAGAAAACCGGGAAGTTTACCTAGTGATACAAATGCTAACTCCCGGAATGAAACAGCTAAAGCCATTACCACAAGAAGTGGTACAACACTTAAACCACCGGAAATACCTGTAATTTCTGAGGACGCTATTCCTACTCCACAAGAACCACAACCTGAACAAGATAAGGAAAAAGAACCGGTAGTTGAAAAGGTTAATGAAGATAACACAGTTAAGGCTAAACCTTATGTTAAACCATACCAACCACCACTTCCTTACCCGAGTAAAATGAAAAAAGAGAAACTTGAAGCCGAGCAATCCAAATTCTTGGATATGTTTAAACAGATAAATGTAAATCTTCCTTTCATTGATGTGATTTCAGGAATGCCTATATATGCTAAATTCTTGAAAGATCTAATCTCACATAGAAAGAAAATGGAAGAACTCTCGGCTGTTACTATGAATGCTAATTGTTCAGCAGTGCTGTTGAATAAGATACCAGAAAAATTATCTGATCCAGGAAGTTTCACAATTCCATGTTTTCTGGGTAGTCTTAGTTCAATAGAAGCATTGGCAGACTTAGGTGCTAGAATAAATTTAATGCCGTATTCACTATACGCTAAACTAGACCTTGGAGAATTGAAACCAACAAGAATAAGCATACAACTAGCATATCGATCAATAAAATATCCTAGAGGGATAATGGAGAACATGCTAGTTAAAGTTGGTACTTTAGTATTTCTAGTAGATTTTGTTGTTCTGGACATGGAAGAAGATTCTCTAGTTCCTATCATATTAGGAAGACCATTCTTAAACACGGCTAAAGCAATGATAGATGTGTTTGGTAAGAAATTAACCCTAAGTATAGAGGATGAGAGTGTTACCTTTTCAGTTGATAGAGCAATGCAACAACCGCAATCTGCAGATGATACATGTTATTATATTCAAACTATAGATTCACATGCAGAATTGTTAGAAGAATTTCCAGAATTACAAGGAACAGGAGAATGTTCTTTAGGAGAAGGAACTGAACCAATTGATGAAGCTGAAATGTTAGCTACACTAATAGCTAATGGATATGAACCAACAACAGAAGAAATTCAAATGCTAAAAGAAGAAGACAGATATAGATATAAATCATCGATAGAAGAACCTCCGACATTAGAGTTAAAGCCACTTCCAAACCATTTGGAATACGCTTATTTACATGGTGAATCTGAATTACCTTTAATAATATCGTCTTCTCTTACTGAAAATGAGAAATCACAACTCATTTCTGTGTTGAAAGCTCATAAACCAGCCATTGCATGGAAGATTCATGATATTAAAGTAATAAGTCCTTCGTATTTCACACATAAAATCCTTATGGAAGAAGGTCATAAAACGTATGTGCAACGCCAACGAAGACTAAATCCGAATATGCAAGATGTTGTTAAAAAAGAAATAATTAAACTGCTAGATGCAGGTTTAATTTATCCAATTTCTGATAGTCCATGGGTAAGCCCAGTTCAATGCGTGCCTAAGAAAGGTGGCATGACTGTCATTACAAATGAGAAAAATGAGCTTATTCCTACTAGGACTGTAACATGATGGCGTGTATGTATTGATTATAGAAAATTAAATGACTCCACCTAAAAAGATCACTTTCCCTTACCTTTTATTGATCAAATATTGGAAAGATTAGCCGGAAACAGTTACTATTGTTTTCATGATGGATTTTCCGGATATTTTCAAATTCCAATAACACCCGAGGATCAAGAGAAAACCACGTTCACGTGCCCTTATGGTACTTTTGCTTACAAACGCATGCCATTTGGACTTTGCAACGCCCCTGCAACCTTTCAAAGGTGCATGATGGTGATTTTTCACGACATGATAGAAGAATGCATGAAAGTTTTCATGGATGACTTTTCAGTCTTTGGTGATACATTTGAATCATGTCTAGTTAATCTTGAACGAATGCTTATTAGATGCGAACAATCAAATCTAGTACTTAATTGTGAGAAATGCCATTTCATGCTTAAAGAAGGCATCGTTCTTGGACATAAAATTTCAAAAGAAGGAATTGAAGTGGATAGAGCTAAAGTAGATGTAATTGCTAAACTTCCACATCCCACCAATGTTAGAGGAGTTAGGAGTTTTCTAGGGCATGCCGGTTTTTACCGACGTTTCATAAAAGATTTTTCTAAAATTGCCACTCCTATGAATAAACTCCTAGAAAAGGATGCTCCATTCATCTTTTCAGATGAATGCATCAAATCTTTTAATATTCTTAAAGAGAAACTCACTAATGTGCCGATCATGATAACACCAAATTGGAATCTACCGTTTGAACTAATGTGCGATGCAAGTGATTTTGCAATGGGAGCCGTTTTAGGACAAAGAATTGAAAAACGATTTCAACCTATGTATTATGCTAGTAAGACGTTACAAGGAGCACAAACGAATTACACAACTACTGAAAAAGAACTCCTTGCTATTGTCTTTGCTTTTGACAAATTTCGTTCATATCTCGTTCTAGCAAAAACGGTGGTCTATACTGACCATTCTGCTCTTAGATACCTATTTTCAAAATAAGATGCCAAACCAAGATTAATCCGTTGGATCTTACTCTTACAAGAGTTCGATATTGAAATTCGAGATAAAAGAGGAGCATAAAATCTCACCGCTGATCATCTTTCTCGTCTTGAAAATCCCGAATTAGAAGTTCTAAATGAATCGGCCATACAAGACAACTTTCCTGATGAATATCTATTAAAGATAGATTATAATGAAATTCCATGGTTTGCAGACTATGCAAACTACTTAGTCTGTGGATTCCTTGAAAAAGGATTATCGTACCAAAAACGAAAGAAATTCTTCAGTGATATAAGACACTATTTCTGGGAAGATCCACATTTGTTTAAAAGTTGTCCCGATAGAATAATACGCCGATGTGTATTTGGAGATGAAGCTAGTAGAATTTTAAACCATTGTCACACAGGACCAACAGGAGGGCACTATGGGCCTCAACTAACAGCAAGAAAAGTTTATGATGCTGGATTCTATTGGCCTACAATTCACAAAGACGCACACCTTCTTTGCAAATCCTGTGATGCTTGTCAAAGGGCCGGAAAAATAAGTCAACGTGATGAAATGCCACAAAATGTCATTCAAGTATGCGAAGTATTTGACATTTGGGGTATTGACTTTATGGGTCCATTTCCAAAATCTCATAATAATCTCTACATTCTCATAGCCATTGATTATGTATCTAAATGGGCGGAAGCACAAGCTCTCCCAACTAATGATGCACGAGTTGTAGTCAACTTTTTAAAACGTCTTTTTGCAAGGTTTGGAACACCGAAAGCTTTAATAAGTGATCGGGGTACTCATTTCTGTAATAATCAACTTGAGAAAGTTCTCAAAAGATATGGAGTAACTCATAAAATCTCCACCGCATATCATCCATAAACAAGTGGACAAGTTAAAAATACCAACCGAGCTTTAAAACGTATTCTAGAAAAAACCGTAGGATCAAATCCGAAGGAATGGTCCATTAAATTGGAGGATGCACTCTGGGCTTTTAGAACAGCCTACAAAACTCCAATTGGAACCACACCTTTTAGACTCGTTTATGGAAAAGCATGTCATCTTCCAGTAGAAATTGAACACAAAGCATTTTGGGCTTTGAAGACATGTAATCTTGATTTACAGGAAGCTGGACGTCTACGGTTAAGTCAACTAAATGAATTAGAAGAATTAAGACATGAAGCATACAAAAATTCATTAATCTATAAAGAAAGAACGAAGAAATGGCATGATAAAAGAATCAGAAGTTCAAAAGAATTCAAAGAAGGAGACAGAGTTCTTCTTTTCAATTCACGATTCAAGCTATTTCCTGGAAAATTGAAATTGAGATGGTCTGGACCATTCATAGTCAAAAGAGTTTTCCCATACGGAACGATAGAATTAATAAATTCAAATGGGATTGAATTTAAAGTTAATGGTCACAGAGTTAAACATTACATAGATAGTCCGATGGAAGTCGACAACGAAGTTAATCACAATTTCGATACCACAGTTAACTAAGTGTGGGGAGAATCAAGTCTTTTAAGGATTATATGTATTTCTGTTAGAGTTAGATTGTCTGTTTTCGTGTAGTTCTCGAAAATGGAACCCGAATGGTCTTTCCCTAGCAGACCCTAAAGAACTAGTCTTCTCCCCCCATTCTGAATTTTTATTTCTTTTTAGGTTTTTACGAAATGAAGACTGCCTGTGAACTAAACCATGGTCTAATGCTACACGCTTTGATCACTAAACGTAATAATGACACACTTCCGAGTGAACTAGTATCAGTAATCAGAGAAAGATTGGACGAAGTAAGAAAAGAATCCAGATGCGAAGATAATAAGTTACAATTTGGTAAAGGAAAATCAAAATCCGCAGCGAAAAGAAGAGTACGACACCTAGAAAGATGTCACAAATGCGGAAAATGGTTACATGGAGGTAAATGTTCAAATAATCAAACCTATTCAAACACCGAATTTGTTACTTTATGCAGAGACGGACCGTTCATATGTTTAGAAGAAAAAACACTGAATGCTCGAGGTTACTCCTATGTAGCCATGGAAAATCAATTAAACCGACTATCTTATGAATGGGATAGATCGTATCACTAAGAATACTATCTCACAGGTAAGTCTGTACAGTTTTTATTTTTTTTATTTTTATTTTTAACCTTTTGATAATAAACGCTAATTTGTTCGCTATAAAATATTAAATTGGTATTGAATAAAATTAGGTTTGGCGACCGAAATTATTGATATCATTTAAAAATTTATTACATCACTGCGAAATTTAACGTTTATTCTTAAGGTATAAATATCTTTAATCAATCAACCCAAAATATTTCAAAAATTCGTCATGAGTTAAATTAGGTCATGGAACTGAAATTACTTTACCGAAAAGAGGGGCGTATATTTTTGATAATATTTGATTGATTAAAGTGGGATAAAAGCCAAAAAGATTTTTAATTTTATTTTTACCATGTTTTTAAAATTAATATATAAATATTAAATTAATATTTTGAACTTTGTAAAATCAATATATTTAAGTTTGTAAATATTTGAAAAATTAATCTTTTTAATATAAGTTTATATGTATAAAAACAAAAATATAATATAAGTTTGGTGTAAATTTATAATATGAATTTTTAATTAAGTTTAATATGAATTTTTAATTTTATTCATTTTAAATTTAAGTTTGGTGTGAATTTAAAAACAAAAATTTACTTTATTTCGCTAAGTTAAAAATATGTTTTTTAAAATTCGTCGTGAGTTGAAGACTAGGTCGTTGAACCGAAATTGCTTTACCCGAGGGAGGGACGAGAACTTTTATTATCATTATTTTTAATCTTATTGAATTAAAGTATGCCAAAAACATTAAAAAATCCAAAAATCTTTACTTTTAAAACCGCACTTTGATTTAAAAAATTTTAAAAATTTTGTCGAGGGACAGACTAGGACATCGATCCGAAACGCCCTCATCCTAAAAAGAAACAAATTTTTAAAATTTTATTAATTTTATGTTTTATTAAGAATAAGGTTTTATATAAAAAAAAAAACCCTGAAAGTACTGTACCCGGAACCCCATGCGATCGCATGGGGTTTACTCTTCAACCTCATGCGATCGCATGAGGCTGGATTCCAGGCCAGTTTGATAAAAAGAACAGCTCGCTGTTCTGCACAAAAAACACACACACATATACGAACCAACCCCAAAATCACCTCTAAAATTCGCAATTTTCCACCGTAATTCGTCATTTTTCTTGCTCTAATCATGCCTAGATTCTCATTCTTCAGCAAAATAGTAAAAATTACACCCCTAAACTCTATAAATTCCTAGTTTTTGTGATAATTACCAATTTTTTTACCTAATGCAATTTTGTTAATTTCTAGTGTAATTAGTGTTAAATTGTTAGTATTTTATGCATGTATAACCTAGATTGATGCTATTTAACATGATTTGAAGCCAAAAACTTCAAAATTTTTAGAAATCTAGGGTTTGTGTTCTTGAGCAATTTGGGGCTTTTTGATATAAACAGGTTATGGCTAATTTTTGTCATGAATTATTGCTAAATTGAGTAGTGTAACATGTTTAGATAGTTAAATGATCCAAACATTGATTCTAAACATGATTTTTGGAGATTAAAGTGGACTTTTTAAGTCCAATATTCATGAACTTGATTAATTTGATATATTTGCCATTTGAGACTTGTTTAATTATTAGTAATGACTAATTTGACATGTTATTTGAGTTAAATGCTTATGAATTTTGTATACATTTTCATATGTGCTTATTTGAAAAGTGTAGAATTGTGAAAAATTGTGAAAATGTGTATAAGTTTAATTTTGATTTAACATGTTATAGTGATTATTTTAAGTTGTTATTTTCCTAACACTAATGCATATTTGGATGCACAAATTTTGTGTTTAATGTGTTTTGCAGAAAGTAGATACGGGAGGTTCAGGAGCATCATCATCTAGACGACCAGCACCAGCACCAGAACCAGAACCAGAACCAGAAATGCAACACGAACAAGAACAACAACAAGAACCACAACAACAGCCTGATTAGCACATACCTTATTATGATCCGGTACAGTTTGTTGATGAATTCATAGTATTCCCAATGAGGCCGCCAGTAGAATTCCCAACGATTCCTGAGCACACTCTGCATCCTAATCTAAGATTTGATAGGAGATAGAGAGATTACGAGACATATCAAAGGAACAAATTCAAATTGGTAACAAAAAATATAGAGGTGCCAAGGGTAATCGATTGGGCCCCTTTGGAAACGGTCCATCTAGCTGACCGTGTTAGACAGCTTTTGGTACAAAGGTATGGCAGTTCTTCTTTTACAGATTGGGAACGTCTTTTCACCATTCGTAGACCTGTATATAAGGAATGGTGTGTTGAGTTGATGAGTACTGTATCACTTGATACAAATATAGTTAGAATAGATGATAGAAGATTTCTTAGGTTTATCCTTGGTGGTAGGATGTACAGAATGTCCATGCTGGACATGGCCAGGGCCTTACAGATATATACTCCCGGTGAGTTGCTATTACCCGATTGTACAAATTTGATTCATTATGGTGAAAGGGTAGATAGTAACTTTGACGCTGACGCCATTTGGAGGCGTATGTCACATTTTGATGTTTTTACACGAGCAGGAGGACACTCCTATACACATATTGACAGAGCTGAGCTTCGTATTATTCATAGATTTTTAGCTAACTCGATTACACAGAGAGGTCACAATAAAGAAAAAATTACCTTACATGATTTATTCTACCTAAAGTGTATTCGGGATCCTAGAAGCTTTGTCAATATCCCTTACTGTGTTGCTTTTTATTTATCTAAAATGGTAGAGGGAATGCAGGACGGGAGTATAATAGGAGGAGGTATTTTTGTTACTCTCATTGGAGAGTATTTAGGTGTTGATAGGAACCAAGGGGGTCCATTACAGCTGATAATGCTAAAAACGAACATATATTTCATAGCATTATTCCTCAAGAAAGACAAGCTTTTAGTTGCAATTGTTCTATTTACAAGAGATATTCGTTTAAATAATAAAAGGTGAAGACAAAAGACAGATTCGACGAATTGAAGACGCAAACGACCAAAAAGCTCAAAAGTACAAAAGACAATCAAAACGGTTCCAATTATTGATAAGAAACGTCTCGAAATCACAAGAGTACAAGATTCAAAACGCAAAGTACAAGATATTAAATTATACGCGAGGACGTTCGAAAATCCGGAACCGGGACCAGAGTCAACTCTTAACGCTCGACGCAACGGACTAAAAATTACAAGTTAACTATGTATATAAATATAATATAATATATAATTAATAATATTAATTATATATATATTATATATATATTATTAAAACCGTCGGCAGCAAGAAACTCCAAGGGTGTGAGCTGTAAATACATCCTCCGCGACTCGCGGAGTTTAAAGGGGTTTTTGCCGCGAGTCGCGGAGCCCCAAATTTCAACTCTGGCTATAAAGCCAACCGAATTCTGATCAAATTTCATATCTTATTTCATCTCTCTCTCAATATATACGTAATATATATATATAATTTATATTTTAATTTTAATTTTAATTTTAAATCCTAATAATAAGGGTATGTTAGCGAATGTTGTAAGGGTGTAAGTCGAAATTCTGTCCGTGTAATGCTACGCTATTTTTAATCATTGTAAGTTATGTTCAACCTTTTTATATTAATGTCTCGTAGCTAAGTTATTATTATGCTTATTTAAAACGAAGTAATCATGATGTTGGGCTAATTACTAAAATTGGGTAATTGGACTTTGTACCATAATTGGGGTTTGGACAAAAGAACGACACTTGTGGAAACTAGACTATGGGCTATTAATGGGCTTTATATTTGTTTAACTAAATGAAAGTTTGTTAATGTTAATATAAAGATTTACAATTGGGCGTCCCTATAAATTACCATATACACTCGATCGGACACGATGGGCGGGGTATTTATATGTACGAATAATCGTTCATTTAACCGGACACGGGAATGGATTAATAGCCACTAGAATAATTAAAACAGGGGTGAAATTACATTCAAGGGTAATTGGTGTAATTGTTAACAAAGTAGTAAAATATTGGTTTACACGCAGTCGATAACCTGGTGTATTCATTAAACAAAGTATTAAAACCTTGTTACAATTCGAATCCCCAATTAGTTGGAATATTTAACTTCGGGTATAATAATAATTTGATGAGGACACTCGCAATTTATATTTATGACTGATGGACTGTTATGGACAAAAACCAGACGGACATATTGAATAATCCAGGACAAAGGACAATTAACCCATGGGCATAAAACTAAAATCAACACGTCAAACATCATGATTACGGAAGTTTAAATAAGCATAATTCTTTTATTTCATATTTAATTTCCTTTATTTTATATTTAATTGCACTTCTAATTATCGCATTTTTATTTATTGTTATTTAATCATACTTTTAATTATCGTACTTTTTTATTATTCGCAATTTCATTATCGTTATTTACTTTACACTTTAATTTAAGTCTTGTATTTATTTTATATTTTACATTAGGTTTTAACTGCGACTAAAATCTTAAAATCGACAAACCGGTCATTAAACGGTAAAAACCCCCCTTTATAATAATAATATTACTTATATATATATTTGTATTTTTAATAAAAGTAAACTAATATAGCGTTGAGCTTTGTTTAAAGATTTCCCTGTGGAACGAACCGGACTTACTAAAAACTACACTACTGTACGATTAGGTACACTGCCTATAAGTGTTGTAGCAAGGTTTAAGTATATCCATTCTATAAATAAATAAATATCTTGTGTAAAATTGTATCGTATTTAATAGTTTTTCCTAGTAAAATATAAGCTATTTTATATACTACCCCGCTGCACATCAAGTATTTTTGGCGCCGCTGCCGGGGAACTATCTTAAAAGTCGGAAGCGCAACGCTAATATAAAAAAAAAAAAGATTTTTAGTTACTTTTATTAAAAGTCGTTTTTGTAAAAATACGTTTTAAATATTCGAAAATATAAAAAGAAAAACAAAAATATAAGTATTTTTAAGATTTTGTTAAATATTTAAGTTTTATAAGTTTCTTTATTTTTATTTTAGTTTATAAAAATATAAGTTTTAATATCTTTTATTTAATTAAAAAATAGAAAACAGAAAAATTAAAAAAAAAAAAATAAAGAAAACGCGTAAAAAATTGAAAGCTGTCAATAGAATTTCTGAACCCCGCGACTCGCGGGGTTTTCTTCTTTAATTGCCGCGACTCGCGGAGCCACTCTGACACGCGAACAGGAAGCCCTAAACCAGCATTAATTACGGGATATTATTAATTATAATTATTATTTAACCTAATTATTATTATTATTATTATTAGTTTTAGTTTTATTTTTACTTTTTATTTAATTTATGTATTTAGTATTAATTAGTTTTATTAAATTGTAAAATTAATAGTTTAATAAAATAAATAATATAAAAATAATATTTTTATAAAAATTGTACTTTTTACAACTTTTTGTATATTTTTATATTTTGTACCTTTTTAATCGTTGTAGCGTAATATTTGTATTTTTTAGCTCATTTTTAATTTTAAACTTAGTTTTTTGCTATAGTTATTTTTACTCCTAGATTTTTAGGCTTTGCCGTAAAATTCCTTAAGTGCTTTTTCTTTAGACTAAGATTTAGGTGCTTTAGAATTTTGCGACGCCTTTTTAAGTTTTAGTTTCTTTTTAAGTTATTTCCATTTGGGATTTAGTTTTTCCTGTAAGCTTTAATATTTTTAGACACCTTTTACTATGTACCAATTATCATTCCAATTAGTAATTTCAATTTGCGATTATAATTTTAAGTTAGTTGTAGTAATAAGGTTAGGTTAGTCAAGTATTTTTAAGTTTTTATAAGTTTCTTTTATTTTTCCGTCACCTTTTATTTTTCAACCATTTTTTTTTTTCGACCTTTTGCGACGAACTCTTTTTCTCTCTTATTTCTCGCCATCCTAGTTTTTAGGACATAGATTTTTATTCTACTTCTTATCTAAATTTCTTAAAATTACGAAAATTTATTTTAAGTGGTTAAATTGATAGACATTAAAATTTTATGGTTCGTAGTAATAGTTGGATTTGTACGTGGACCGGGTTATTGGAGCCAAACAGTCCTCAATTATATTGAGACCAAACGAATCCTGCCCCTCTGCTGCATCTTTTGGCTATTCGAAACGTGGGCAAAATCAGAAAAGTCTATTGATTGGATAACTTATTATAATTTTTCTTTCCTTTTAAAAACTAATAGGATATTCAGTGAATGCACCGAGCAAGACGTTCATCACCTTTTGTACGTTCACCACCTATAACTAGATCAAGACATCGTTTAACAAATATAACCGCCGTTGATTTTTCTTTAGAATCGTCATCCAGTCGACCAAGTACTTCAGTTCAAATTACCGATAATCCATTTTTTGAACCCGACCTCACAATTGAGAATCCGGAAAATATTCAGGAACGGTTCATAGATCCTGAACCACTAAACTTTCCTCCGGAACCACCAATCATTCAAACAGAGATTGTTGAGGAACGAACTATTAAATCAGAACCATCTAGTGATACCGATTCAACAAATTCAATTATGGAGAATCTGGAACCTTTAAGTATGGAAGACCGAATGAGAGCTAAACGCACTGGCCAAGGTCACGCAATTACTCATCCAGACATTAATGCGCCAGATTATGAAATCAAAGGACAAATTCTACACATGGTGACTAATCAATGCCAATTTAGTGGTGCGCCGAAGGAAGATCCAAATGAACATCTACGTACCTTTAATAGGATCTGCACACTATTTAAAATACGAGAAGTGGAGGATGAACAGATATATCTCATGTTATTTCCCTGGACTTTAAAGGGAGAAGCCAAAGATTGGTTGGAATCGTTACCTGAAGGGGCGATTGATACATGGGATGTTTTAATTGACAAATTTCTTAAACAATTCTTTCCTGCATCTAAAGCCGTAAGACTTCAAGCAGAAATTGTTACGTTCACACAGAAACCAAATGAAACTCTATATGAGGCGTGGACAAGATATGGAAAGTTATTAAGAGGATGTCCGCAACATGGTTTAGACACCTGTCAAATAGTACAAATATTCTACCGAGGATGCGACATCACTACAAGAAAAGACATAGATATAGCAGCTGGTGGTTCTATTATGAAGAAAACCGAAACTGATGCTTACAAAATTATTGATAACACTGCTTCCCACTCACATGAGTGGCACCAAGAAAAAGATATCATTAGATCATCTAAAGCAGCTAGAGCCGATTCTAGCCATGACTTAGATTCCATTTCCGCAAAGATAGATGCTTTCGAGAGACGAATGGAAAAGATGACTAAAGATATTCATTCAATACGAATTAGTTGTGAGCAGTGTGGAGGACCACATTTGACAAAAGATTGTCTCAGTATTGAATTAATAATGGAACAAAGAGAGAATATTTCATACATAAACCAAAGGCCTGGAAATAATTATCAGAATAATTATCAACCGCCAAGACCGATTTACAATCAAAACCAGAATTATAACCGAAATATTCCATACAACAACCAACAAGGTCCTAGCAATCAACAAGTATCCAATAATACTTACAATCAGCAAAGACCTAATTTTCAAAACAAACCACCACAACAAACCGATGATAAAAAGCCGAATTTAGAAGATATGATGACGAAGCTAGTTGAAACTCAAACGCAGTTTTTCACATCTCAAAAACAAACAAATGAACAAAATGCTCAAGCATTTAGAAATCAACAAGCTTCTATTCAAAATCTGGAACAAGAAGTAAGTAACCTAGCAAGGTTAATAGGTGAAAGAAAACCGGGAAGTCTACCTAGTGATACAAACGCTAACCCCCGGAATGAAACAGCTAAAGCTATTACCACAAGAAGTGGTACAACACTTAAACCACCTGAAATACCTGTAACTTCTGATGAAACCATTCCTACTCCACAAGAACCACAACCTGATCAAGATAAGGAAAAAGAACCGGTAGTTGAAAAGGTTAATGAAGATAACACAGTTAAGGATAAACCTTATGTTAAACCATACCAACCACCGCTTCCTTACCCGAGTAAAATGAAGAAAGAAAAACTTGAAGCCGAGCAATCCAAATTCTTGGATATGTTTAAACAGATAAATGTAAATCTTCCTTTCATTGATGTGATTTCAGGAATGCCAAGGTATGCTAAATTCTTGAAAGATCTAATCACGAATAGAAAGAAAATGGAAGAACTCTCGGCTGTTACTATGAATGCCAATTGTTCAGCAGTGCTGTTGAATAAGATACCAGAAAAACTATCTGATCCAGGAAGTTTCACAATTCCATGTTTTCTGGGTAGTCTTAGTTCAATAGAAGCATTGGCAGACTTAGGTGCTAGTATAAATCTAATGCCGTATTTACTATACGCTAAACTAGACCTTGGAGAATTGAAACCAACCAGAATAAGCATACAACTAGCCGATAGATCAATAAAATATCCTAGAGGGATAATGGAGAATATGCTAGTTAAAGTTGGTACTTTAGTATTTCCAGTAGATTTTGTTGTTTTGGACATGGAAGAAGATTCTCAAGTTCCTCTCATATTAGGAAGACCATTCTTAAACACGGCTAAAGCAATGATAGACGTGTTCGGTAAGAAACTGACCCTAAGTATAGAGGATGAGAGTGTTACCTTTTCAGTGGATAGAGCAATGCAACAACCACAATCTGCAGATGATACATGTTATTATATTCAAACTATAGATGCACATGCAGAATTATTAGAAGAATTTTCAGAATTACAAGGAACAGGAGAATGTTCTTTAGGAGAAGGTAATGAACCAATTGATGAAGCTGAAATGTTAGCTACACTTATAGCTAATGGATATGAACCAACAACAGAAGAAATTCAAATGCTAAAAGAAGAAGACAGATATCGATATAAATCATCGATAGAAGAACCTCCGAAATTAGAGTTAAAGCCACTTCCAAACCATTTGGAATACGCTTATTTACATGGTGAATCTGAATTACCTGTAATAATATCGTCTTCTCTTACTGAAAATGAGAAATCACAACTCATTTCTGTGTTGAAAGCTCATAAACCAGCCATTGCATGGAAGATTCATGATATTAAAGGAATAAGTCCTTCGTATTGCACACATAAAATCCTTATGGAAGAAGGTCATAAAACGTATGTGCAACGCCAACGAAGACTAAATCCTAATATGCAAGATGTAGTTAAGAAAGAGATTATTAAACTGCTAGATGCAGGTTTGATATATCCAATTTCTGATAGTCCATGGGTAAGCCCAGTTCAATGCGTGCCTAAGAAGGGTGGCATGACTGTCATTACAAATGAGAAAAATGAGCTTATTCCTACTAGGACTGTAACAGCATGGCGTGTATGTATTGATTATAGAAAATTAAATGACGCCACCAGAAAAGATCACTTTCCCTTACCTTTCATAGATCAAATGTTGGAAAGATTAGCCGGAAATAGTTACTATTATTTTCTAGATGGATTTTCCGGATATTTTCAAATTCCAATAGCACCCGAGGATCAAGAGAAAACCACATTCACGTGCCCTTATGGTACTTTTGCTTACAAACGCATGCCATTTGGACTTTGTAACGCCCCTGCAACCTTTCAAAGGTGCATGATGGCGATTTTTCACGACATGATAGAAGAATGCATGGAAGTATTCATGGATGACTTTTCAGTCTTCAGTGATACATTTAAATCATGTCTAGTTAATCTGGAACGAATGCTAATTAGATGCGAAAAATCAAATCTAGTACTTAATTGGGAGAAATGCCATTTCATGGTTAAAGAAGGCATCGTTCTTGGACATAAAATTTCAAAAGAAGGAATTGAAGTGGATAGAGCTAAAGTAGATGTAATTGCTAAACTTCCACATCCCACAAATGTTAGAGGAATTAGGAGTTTTCTAGGGCATGCCGGTTTTTACCGACGTTTCATAAAAGATTTTTCTAAAATTGCCACTCCTATGAATAAACTCCTAGAAAAGGATGCGCCATTCATCTTTTCAGATGAATGTATCAAATCTTTTAATATTCTTAAAGAAAAACTCACTAATGCGCCGATCATGATAACACCAAATTGGAATCTACCATTTGAACTAATGTGCGATGCAAGTGATTTTGCAATGGGAGCCGTTTTAGGACAAAGGATTGAAAAACGATTTCAACCTATATATTATGCTAGTAAGACATTACAAGGAGCACAAACGAACTATACAACTACTGAAAAAGAACTCCTTGCTATTGTCTTTGCTTTTGACAAATTTCGATCATATCTCGTTCTAGCAAAAACGGTGGTCTATACCGACCATTCTGCTCTTAGATACCTATTTTCAAAACAAGATGCTAAACCAAGATTAATCCGTTGGATCTTACTCTTACAAGAGTTTGATATTGAAATCCGAGATAAAAGAGGAGCAGAAAATCTCGCCGCTGATCATCTTTCTCGTCTTGAAAATCCCGAATTAGAAGTTCTAAATGAATCAGCCATACAAGACAACTTTCCTGATGAATATCTATTGAAGATAGATTATAAAGAAATCCCATGGTTTGCAGACTATGCAAACTACTTAGTTTGTGGATTCCTTGAAAAAGGATTATCATACCAAAGACGAAAGAAATTCTTCAGTGATATAAAACACTATTTCTGGGAAGATCCACATCTGTTTAAAAGTTGTCCCGATGGAATAATACGCCGATGTGTATTTGGAGATGAAGCTAGTAAAATTTTAAACCATTGTCACACAGGACCAACAGGAGGGCATTATGGGCCTCAATTAACAGCAAGAAAAGTTTATGAAGCTGGATTCTATTGGCCTACAATTTACAAAGACGCACACCTTCTTTGCAAATCCTGTGATGCATGTCAAAGGGCCGGAAAAATAAGTCAACGTGATGAAATGCCACAAAATGTCATCCAAGTATGTGAAGTATTTGACATTTGGGGTATTGACTTTATGGGTCCATTTCCAAAATCTCATAATAATTTATATATACTCGTAGCCATTGATTATGTATCTAAATGGGCGGAAGCACAAGCTCTCCCAACTAACGATGCACGAGTTGTAGTCAACTTTTTAAAACGTCTTTTTGCAAGGTTTGGAACACCGAAAGCTTTAATAAGTGATCGGGGTACTCATTTCTGTAATAATCAACTTGAGAAAGTTCTTAAAAGATATGGAGTAACTCATAAAATCTCCACCGCATATCATCCACAAACAAGTGGACAAGTTGAAAATACCAACCGAGCTTTAAAACGTATTCTAGAGAAAACCGTAGGATCAAATCCGAAGGAATGGTCCATTAAATTGGAGGATGCACTCTGGGCTTTTAGAACAGCCTACAAAACTCCAATTGGAACCACACCTTTTAGACCTGTTTATGGAAAAGCATGTCATCTTCCAGTAGAAATTGAACACAAAGCATTTTGGGCTTTGAAGACATGTAATCTTGATTTACATGAAGCCGGACGTCTACGATTAAGTCAACTAAACGAATTAGAAGAATTAAGACATGAAGCATACGAAAATTCGTTAATCTATAAAGAAAGAACGAAGAAATGGCATGATAAAAGAATCAGAAGTTCAAAAGAATTTAAAGAAGGAGACAGAGTTCTTCTTTTCAATTCACGATTCAAGCTATTTCCTGGAAAATTGAAATCAAGATGGTCTGGACCATTCATAGTCAAAAGAGTTTTCCCATACGGAACGATAGAATTGATAAATTCAAATGGGATTGAATTTAAAGTTAATGGTCACAGAGTTAAACATTACATACATGGTCCGATGGAAGTCGACAACGAAGTTAATCACAATTTCGACACCACAGCTAACTAAGTGTGGGGAGAATCAAGTCTTTAAAGGATAATATGTATTTCTGTTAGAGTTAGATTGTCTGTTTTCGTGTAGTTCTCGAAAATGGAACACGTATGGTCTTTCCCTAGCAGACCCTACAGAACTAGTCTTCTCCCCCCATTCTGAATTTTTATTTTTTTTAGGTTTTTACAAAATGAAGACTGCCTGTGAACTAAACCATGGTCTAATGCTACACGCTTTGATCACTAAAAGAAATAATGACATACTACCAAGTGAATTAGTATCAGTAATCAGAGAAAGAATGGACGGAGTTAGAAAAGGATCCAGATGCGAAGATAATAAGTTACAATTTGGTAAAGGAAAATCAAAATCCGCAGCGAAAAGAAGAGCACGACACCTAGAACGATGTCACAAATGCGGAAAATGGTCACATGGAGGTAAATGTTCAAATAATCAAACCTATTCAAATACCGAATTTGTTACTTTATGCAGAGACGGACCGTTCATATGTTTAGAAGAAAAGACAATGAATGCTCGAGGTTACGCCTATGCAGCCATGGAAAACCAATTAAACCGACTATCTTATGAATGGAATAGATCATATAACTAAGAAATCTATTTCACAGGTATGTCTGTACAGTTTTTATTTTTATTTTTTATTTTTAACCTTTTGATAATAAACGCTAATTTGTTCGCTAAAAAGTATTAAATTGGTATTGAATAAAATTAGGTTTGGCGACCGAAATTATTGATATCATTCAAAAATTTATTACATCACTGCGAAATTTAACGTTTATTCTTAAGGTATAAATATCTTTAATCAATCAAACCAAAATATTTCAAAAATTCGTCATGAGTTAAATTAGGTCTTTGAACCGAAATTACTTTACCGAAAAGAGGGGCGCATATTTTTGATAATATTTGATTGATTAAAGTGGGATAAAAAGACAAAAAGATTTTTAATTTTATTTTTACCATGTTTTTAAAATTAATATTTAAATCTTAAATTAATATTGTAAACTTTGTAAAAACAATATATTTAAAATTGTAAATATTTGAAAAATTAATATAAGTTTGATATGAATTTATAAATTTGTAAATTAAGTTTGGTGTGAATTTTTAATTTTAAAAAAAAATATGAAATTTTTAATTTTATGCATTTCAAATTTTGAGTTTGGTGTGAATTTTTAATTTTTAATTTTTAATTTTGAATTTTATATTTAAGTTGTGTGAATTTAAAAACAAAAATTTACTTTATCTCATTAAGTTAAAAATATGATTTTTAAAAATTCGTCGTAAGTTGAAGACTAGGTCTTTGAACCGAAATTGCTTTACCCGAGGGAGGGACGAGAACTTTTATTATCATTATTTTTAATCTTATTGATTTAAAGTATGCCAAAAACATTAAAAAACCCAAAAATCTTAGCTTTTAAAACAATCGCTACAAAAAGACAAATTTTAAAATTTTGTCGAGGGACGGACTAGGACATCGATCCGAAACGACCTCGTCCTAAATAACAAGGGAAACAAAATTTTAAAATTAATTTCTTAATTGTTTTATAAGTTAAAGATTATAAAAAAAAAAAAAAAAAAAAGAGTAAACTCCGCGACTCGCGGAGTTTGAAGTACAAAACCTCCGCGACTCGCGGAGGGACCAAAAATCATAAAAAAAATAAAATGAGCTGCACGATCAGTTCACTTCCCCCACACTCCACACCCGAAAAACACTGTGAAATAGCTGCGAAAAAACCCGAAAATCACCCCCAAAAATCTCAATTTTTAACCGTTAATCACCAAATTTTTTGCTAAAATCATGTTAAGAAGGATGCTATCTAAGAATTTCTCAAGAAAAACGGTAAATTTCTACACCTAAACACCATTTAATTCGAAATTAGGTGTTCTTGAGCTAATTTTTCCCCAATTTGATTTTGATGCTTTTTAGTGTAATTAGACTTAAATTGTTTATGTATTATGCTTGTATAACCTAGATTGATGCTGTTTAACATGATTAGAAGCCTTAAACTTCAAATTTTGAATAATCTAGGGTTTGTGTTCTTGAGCAATTTGGGGCTTTTTGATATAAACAGGTTATGGCCGATTTTTGTCATGAATTGTTGCTAAATTGAGTAATGTAACATGTTTAGGTAGTTAAATGATCCAAACTTTGAGCCTAAACATGATTTTGAGAATTAAAGTGGACTTTTTCAAGTCCAAAATTCATGAACTTGATTTTTGAAAGATAATGCCATTTGAGACTTGTTTAATTGCTAGTAATGATTATTTTGACATGTTATTTGAGTTGAATGCTTATGAACTTGGCAAAAATTTTCGTATATGCTTATTTGAAAAAGTGTAGATTTGATAAAAATGTGAAAATAAGCTTAAGTTTGATATAAATTGATAATGTCATTGTAATTATTTTGATTGATGATTTTGCTGACACTAATGCATATTTGGATGCACAAAAATTGTGTTTGATGTGTTTTGCAGAATGAAAGGGGTGAATCTTCATCCCAAGCCCGCCATGCTCCTGCTGAGAACTTGGAATAACAGGAGGTAGATAACTACTACAAGCAGGATGTACCTCATCCAGTCATGAACTTTTCCGATATGCATTTGGAAGAGTTGCACCCGAACCTGAGATTTGACAGACTTTGGATAGATTATCCAAAATATCAACGGGGTTTGCATACTCTTCATTCCAAGGTTGTTGAGGTACCGAGGGTCATAGAATGGGGACCCTTAGAAGCTGTAGAATTGGCCGGGCCAATTAGGGAATTACTGGTACAGAGGTATGGTAATTCTTCTTTTAATGACTGGATATGTTTATTCACCATACGCAGACCTGTATATAAAGTATGGTGTGAAGAGTTGTTATGTAGTATAGAGTTGAATGATCGGGTAGCTAGTTTAACCGATCGTTCTTTTATTAGATTTTTGTTAGGCGGTTCGATGCGCCACATGTCTTTACTGGACATGGCTCAGGCTTTACGTATATATACGCCTGAGGAGTTAGCGTCTGCCGATTGTAGAGGATTGATACTAAACGGTAGAAAGATAGATGAGAATTTTGATACACACGGTGTGTGGAGTCAAATGACAAGCCATCACCGTTTCAAAGGGGGAAACTACTCTTATTTGGATATAGATAGAGCCGAATTAAGAGTAATACATAGGTTTTTAGCTAATTCGATTACACAAAGGGGTAAAAACAAAGAAAAGGTAAATGAACAAGATTTGTTTTACCATATGTGTATTCGAGACCCACAGAGCGCTGTAAGTATACCATATTGTGTGGGTTATTATTTATCAGCTATGGTTCGGGGGATGCGTCCACATAGCATAATAGGAGGTGGTATTTTTATTACTTTGATTGGTGAATATCTCGGTGTGGATATAAGTCGGGGGGGATTATTAGTAGAAGAACCAGAACCCCGCGACACTATAGGTTTAAATGTATACCATGGTGCGAAAGTTTTGAAGCGGCGAAATAACGCCGCAGTACGATACCATGGTAGACATCCACAGGTGGAGAGAAACCAGGAGCAAGGTAATGTAGGAGGGGGGAATGATATGCAAGAAATGCATAGGTTTATAGCTTCTCAGGAATACAAAAATGCTAGACAGAGAGCATTTGAAGATTGGCAAGTTCATCAGAACCAGATCATAGCGCATTGCCAACATATAGGTAGAAACTATATTCCTACACCGAAACCCATCTTCCCTCCTTGGTCGATAGAGATGCAGCCACCATATCCTACGTATGACCCTGCCGAAGCATTCTATAGCACTTATGGTTATGCCTGGAACCCCTATTGGTACCAATATCATCCTTAGTTTACTTATTATTATTTTTTTTTATTTTGTAATTTGTAATTATTGATACATTTAATATTTTTGTTAATATTGTAATCATTTTTATAATTATCTAACTTTTATTCTTAGACTTTAATAATTTTTGAATGTGGGGTAATATACCAAACTTCAAAAATATGTATATATGTTTGCAGTTTATCTTATGTACACAACAGGGTAAAACAACGCATTTTCAAAGACTGGCATTAAGTTCAGCAAAAGCAACTAATTTTGACGACAAGATGCAAAATATATGTGAAATAACAACAAGACGGAATGAACAAATGATGTGCACCATTTATCATTCAGCAAACAAACGCCAATATATTTGGAAACTTTGGTAAAAATTTAATCATTTTCACACAAATCACCCTCAATAATTTAAATTGTTACTGATTTCTTGCAAATGAGGGCATTGCAAGATCTTAAGTGTGGGAAGGGGTTAAATTCTTTCGGATTTTAAAATTTTTTACTTTATACATTTGGTTACCATTAAAAATACTAGTAAAGCAGTAGTTGTATTAGAATCTAGTGCTCTCTGATAAAAAAGAACAGCCCTAGTCTTATATACTGACTACCCAATTCTAGTAAAAATTTTCAATTAAATGAATTCAAATCATGTTTATACATATTTATGAACGATAAAACTAGGTTTTAACACCGAAATTATTGTTACCTCGGAAAGGACATAAATTGAGAAACAAATTAAAATGTTAAAATTCATTTAAAATGGAATAGAGGACGATAAAAAGGAAAATAAAAGCCAAGTGTGGGAAAATTTACCAAGTTATCTTAAACATATGTCACATATATCTGTAACAAATAACTGAAAATACTTTTGCTTTGGACTAAACTAAACTGTTTTACCCAATGAAAGAAAAGAAGAGATGGATCTACACGATGAATCAATTCCATCATTAAAAGGAAGTAAAGTCTTCCGAAAAAGAAACGCGCTTCTTGATTTAGGTCAAGAAGTTGTCGTTCAGACCAGCTGTAGGTTGACGAAAAATCTAGAAAAGTCAACACTAAAATCAGCAGGAAATCCACGGACCTCAGCATTAAACAGGGTCGCCAAGTGGTCAGATTTATCCTAACCATGAGAAGGATTTATCTCGTACAATGGGGGGGCACCATGCAAATTAGCTTCATAAGACTAATGAATCAGATCCCCAGAAAGGATAATCTCCTTAAAGATTAAAAATCAGCTTTTAAGACTGATATTACTCAATCCTAGAGATTGACATTAAAGATTGAGAATTCAAACTCATGGAATTCAATGATATCTAAACTCGAGCTTAAACGAGAAAATATTTTGATAAAAAAATTACAAACCGATTTGTTTTCTGAAAACCCTATTTTCAATGCGTTCATTACCATTGAACGTAAAATCCTAGGAATTCACCTGGAATTCATTAGGTCACCTGAACTAAATCGGGTGTCAACCGTAAGAACGGTGGTTGCATAGCATGGTCAAAGACAGGACCTTGTGCCAGACCGAAAAATTATAAGGGTGAGCTTTACTATTGCTCCTACCAAGGATAGAAATTGCGTCCGACACGTTATAGACCATAATCAAAAGCATGTCACGGGACATTGCCTTAACAGTTGCTTGTTCAACGCTTTCCTTTACAACCGGACGGTAGTTTACCGAAAGGTAATATACGGGACAAGTAAACTGGACGTGTTGCTTTCCAAGTACAAGGTTAGCAAGTGGGTGACACAAAACCGCAAGTTTTGAGCTAAAATTTTCAAATCTGAAACCCACCAAACCCACAAAAATATTTTGCAAACACCGGTAAAGGGTTATTCCGGAAAACTTATCTAGGGTAAAAACTAGATTTCAAAAGATCAAATGTTTTCATAAAGATCCAATTTCTTTAATGGATCTAAATTTTTATAGTCATGTGGGACTGTAAACCATATCGTTACTACCATTGTTTATACCGCCGTATAGAAATCACTGATGTACAAAGTGTGAAGAATAAAGAAGTGATTCTAGTATTTCAAGACAATATTGCTTGAGGACAAGCAACGCTCAAGTGTGGGAATATTTGATAATGCTAAAAACGAACATATATTTCATAGCATTATTCCTCAAGAAAGACAAGCTTTTAGTTGCAATTGTTCTATTTACAAGAGATATTCGTTTAAATAATAAAAGGTGAAGACAAAAGACAGATTCGACGAATTGAAGACGCAAACGACCAAAAAGCTCAAAAGTACAAAAGACAATCAAAAAGGTTCCAATTATTGATAAGAAACGTCTCGAAATCACAAGAGTACAAGATTCAAAACGCAAAGTACAAGATATTAAATTATACGCGAGGACGTTCGAAAATCCGGAACCGGGACCAGAGTCAACTCTTAACGCTCGACGCAACGGACTAAAAATTACAAGTTAACTATGTATATAAATATAATATAATATATAATTAATAATATTAATTATATATATATTATATATATATTATTAAAACCGTCGGCAGCAAGAAACTCCAAGGGTGTGAGCTGTAAATACATCCTCCGCGACTCGCGGAGTTTAAAGGGGTTTTTGCCGCGAGTCGCGGAGCCCCAAATTTCAACTCTGGCTATAAAGCCAACCGAATTCTGATCAAATTTCATATCTTATTTCATCTCTCTCTCAATATATACGTAATATATATATATAATTTATATTTTAATTTTAATTTTAATTTTAAATCCTAATAATAAGGGTATGTTAGCGAATGTTGTAAGGGTGTAAGTCGAAATTCTGTCCGTGTAACGCTACGCTATTTTTAATCATTGTAAGTTATGTTCAACCTTTTTATATTAATGTCTCGTAGCTAAGTTATTATTATGCTTATTTAAAACGAAGTAATCATGATGTTGGGCTAATTACTAAAATTGGGTAATTGGGCTTTGTACCATAATTGGGGTTTGGACAAAAGAACGACACTTGTTGAAACTAGACTATGGGCTATTAATGGGCTTTATATTTGTTTAACTAAATGAAAGTTTGTTAATGTTAATATAAAGATTTACAATTGGGCGTCCCTATAAATTACCATATACACTCGATCGGACACGATGGGCGGGGTATTTATATGTACGAATAATCGTTCATTTAACCGGACACGGGAATGGATTAATAGCCACTAGAATAATTAAAACAGGGGTGAAATTACATTCAAGGGTAATTGGTGTAATTGTTAACAAAGTAGTAAAACATTGGTTTACACGCAGTCGATAACCTGGTGTATTCATTAAATAAAGTATTAAAACCTTGTTACAATTCGAATCCCCAATTAGTTGGAATATTTAACTTCGGGTATAATAATAATTTGATGAGGACACTCGCAATTTATATTTATGACTGATGGACTGTTATGGACAAAAACCAGACGGACATATTGAATAATCCAGGACAAAGGACAATTAACCCATGGGCATAAAACTAAAATCAACACGTCAAACATCATGATTACGGAAGTTTAAATAAGCATAATTCTTTTATTTCATATTTAATTTCCTTTATTTTATATTTAATTGCACTTCTAATTATCGCATTTTTATTTATTGTTATTTAATCATACTTTTAATTATCGTACTTTTTTATTATTCGCAATTTCATTATCGTTATTTACTTTACACTTTAATTTAAGTCTTGTATTTATTTTATATTTTACATTAGGTTTTAACTGCGACTAAAATCTTAAAATCGACAAACCGGTCATTAAACGGTAAAAACCCCCCTTTATAATAATAATATTACTTATATATATATTTGTATTTTTAATAAAAGTAAACTAATATAGCGTTGAGCTTTGTTTAAAGATTTCCCTGTGGAACGAACCGGACTTACTAAAAACTACACTACTGTACGATTAGGTACACTGCCTATAAGTGTTGTAGCAAGGTTTAAGTATATCCATTCTATAAATAAATAAATATCTTGTGTAAAATTGTATCGTATTTAATAGTTTTTCCTAGTAAAATATAAGCTATTTTATATACTACCCCGCTGCACATCAACAGCTTTGTAGAGAACAGGTTGAGCCCTTAGGATTGAAAGTTTATGTGGGTGCTAAGGTATTGAAAAGTAGACGTAACCAGGCAGTACTCTATGAGGGATCTCATCCTCAGGTAGAGAGAGGCTCAGACGAGGAAATGGAGGAGGCGGAAGACATTAGGGATGTCTTTCGAGATGCTATTCTTGACGTCCACGTTCGTATAGATGAGGAAGCAATGACGAACGCGGCCAGACATAGTATGTACGAGCAGTGGAACTCTGAGCGAGTATACGAGGATTATAGGCAACGCCAACACGATAGCTGGGTAGTTCATCAGCACCAAATCATGAGCCAGCTATCATATCAGGTACCAAATAACTATGTACCTACTCGACCTGTTCATTTTCCGCCACACAGCCCCGATATCCGACCACCCTTTAACCGGTATGACTATAACCAAGCCTATCAGAACACCTATAACCAACAATGGAACCCACCTGATGAGATGAACTGGAACCCCTATCCAGACTGATTTGGTTCCATTTGGTTATTTATATGATTTTTATGTTTTTATCTTTTTACTTATTCATGTTTAAACTTATGTTATTGAATATACTTATGTAATCTTTATCATTTTTATTATTATTGTGTACTAATATTTCACATTTAGGATTTGAAAGTGGGATATTAAGTCCCATTTCAAATTGCCATGCATGTTTATATTTGTATGTATGTATATTGTAAATTGTACAAAACAGGGTAAAACAGCGCATTTTCAAAGACTGGCATTAAGTTCAGCAAAAGCTACTAATTTTGACGACAAGATGACAAATAAATGTGATGTAACAACAGACGAAATGAACAAATGATATGCACCATTTATCATTCAGCAACCAAACGCCAATATGTTTGGAAACTTTGGTAAAATTTAATCATTTTTACGCTAATCATCCTCAATAATTTAAATTGTTACTGATTTCTTGCAAATGAGGGCATTGCAAGATCTTAAGTGTGGGAAGGGGTTAAATTCTTTCGGATTTTAAAAATTTTTACTTTATACACTTGGTTACCATTAGAAATACTAGTAAAGTAGTAGTTGTATTAGAATCTAGTGCTCTCTGATAAAGAACAGCCCTAGTCTTATATACTGACTACCCAATTCTAGTAAAATTTTTCAAAATTTTCAATTAAATGAACTCAAAATCATGTTTATACATATTTATGAACGATAAAACTAGGTGTTAACACCGAAATTATTGTTACCTCAGAAAGGACATAAATTGAGAAACAAACCAAAATGTTAAAATTCATTTAAAATAGAATAGAGGACAATAAAAAGGAAAATAAAAGTCAAGTGTGGGAAAAATTACCAAGTTATCTTAAACATATGTCACATATTTCTGTAACAAATAATTGAAGATACTTTTGCTTTGGACTAAACTAAACTGTTTTACCCGATGAAAGAAAAGAAGAGATGGATCGACACGATGAATCAATTCCATCGTTAAAAGGAAGTAAAGTCATTCGAAAAAGAAACGCGCTTCTTGATTTAGGTCATGAAGTTGTCGTCCAGACCAGCTGTAGGTTGATGAAAAATCTAGAAAAGTCATCTCTAAAATCAGCAGGAAATCCACGGACCTCAGCATCAAACAGGGTCGCCAAGTGGTCAGACTTATCCTAACCATGAGAGGATCTGTCTCGTACAATAGGGGGCACCGTGCAAATTAGCTTGATAAGACTAATAAATCAGATCCCCAGAAAGGATAATCTCCTTTAAAGATCAAAAATCAGCTTTTAAGACTGATATTACTCAATTCTAGAGATTGACCTTAAAGATTGAGAATTACAAACTCATGAAATTTAATGATATCTAAACTCGAGCTTGAACGAGAAAATATTTTGATCAAAATTACAAACCGATTTGTTTTCTGAAAACCCATTTTTAATGCGTTCATTACAATTGAACGTAAAATCCTGAGAATTCATTGGAATTCATTAGGTCACCTGAACTAAATCGGGTGTCAACCGTAAGAACGGTGGTTGCATAGCATGGTCGAAGACAGGACTTTGTGCCAGACCGAAAAATTATAAGGGTGAGCTTTACTATTGCTCCTACCAAGGATAGTAATTGCGTCCAACACATTATATACGATAATTAAAAGCATGTCAGGGGACATTGCCTTAACAGTTGCTTGTTCAACGCTTTCCTTTACAACCGGACGGTAGTTTACCGAAAGGTAATATACGGAGCAAGTATACTGGACGTGTTGCTTTCCCAATACAAGGTTAGCAAGTGAGTGACACAAAACCACAAGTTTTGAGCTAAAATTTTCAAATCTGAAACCCACCAAACCCACAAAAATATTTTGCAAACACCGGTGAAGGGTTATTCTGGAAAACTTATCTAGGGTAAAAGCTAGATTAAATTTTCAAAAAGATCAAATATTTTCATAAAGATCCAATTTCCTTAAAGGATCTAAATTTTATAGTCATGTGGGACTGTAAACCACATCGTTATTACCATTGTTTATACCGCCGTAAAGAAATCACTGATGTACAAAGTGTGAAGAATAAAGAAGTGATTCTAGTATTTCAAGACTATATTGCTTGAGGACAAGCAACGCTCAAGTGTGGGAATATTTGATAATGCTAAAAACGAACATATATTTCATAGCATTATTCCTCAAGAAAGACAAGCTTTTAGTTGCAATTGTCCTATTTACAAGTGATATTCGTTTAAATAATAAAAGGTGAAGACAAAAGGTAGATTCGACAAATTGAAGACGCAAACGACCAAAAAGCTCAAAAGTACAAAAGATAATCAAAGAGGTTCCAATTATTGATAAGAAACGTCTCAAAATTACAAGAGTACAAGATTCAAAACGCAAAGTACAAGATATTAAATTATTCGCAAGGACGTTCGAAAATCCAGAACCGGGACCAGAGTCAACTCTCAACGCTCGACGCAACGGACTAAAAATTTCAAGTCAACTATGCACATGAATATAATATAATATATAATTAATTCTTAAAATTAATATATATATTATATTATATTTAAAAACCGTCGGCATAAAAAAACAAAGACTTTTGAGTCTCCCCAGCTGGCCATGCGATCGCATAGCCTGGAAGGCATAAATCCATGCGATCGCATGGTGCACAGTTCCAGCCCACATGCCTATAAAAATCGAGCTTTGGTGCACCACAAAAACACATCTTTTTCTTCTCCTCATTCATACGTAGTATATATTTATATTTATATTTTAATTTTAATTTTAATTTTAATTCTAATAATAAGGGTATGTTAGCGAATGTTGTAAGGGTGTAAGTCGAAATTCTGTCCGTGTAACGCTACGCTATTTTTAATCATTGTAAGTTATGTTCAACCTTTTTACATTAATGTCTCGTAGCTAAGTTATTATTATGCTTATTTAAAACGAAGTAATCATGATGTTGGGCTAATTACTAAAATTGGGTAATTGGGCTTTGTACCATAATTGGGGTTTGGACAAAAGAACGACACTTGTAGAAATTAGACTATGGGCTATTAATGGGCTTTATATTTGTTTAACTAAATGATAGTTTGTTAATTTTAATATAAAGGTTTACAATTGGACGTCCCTATAAATAACCATATACACTCAATCGGATACGATGGGCGGGGTATTTATATGTACGAATAGTCGTTCATTTAACCGGACACGGGAATGGATTAATAGTCTATGGAATTATTAAAACAGGGGTGAAATTATGTACAAGGACACTTGGCGTAATTGTTAACAAAGTATTAAAACCTTGGGTTACACGCAGTTGATATCCTGGTGTAATTAATAAACAAAGTAATAAAACCTTGTTACAGTTTAAGTCCCCAATTAGTTGGAATATTTAACTTCGGGTATAAGGATAATTTGACGAGGATACTCGCACTTTATATTTATGACTGATGGACTGTTATGGATAAAAACCAGATGGACATATTAAATAATCCAGGACAAAGGACAATTAACCCATGGGCATAAAACTAAAATCAACACGTCAAACATCATGATTATGGAAGTTTAAATAAGCATAATTCTTTTATTTCATATTTAATTTTCTTTATTTTATATTTAATTGCACTTCTAATTATCGCACTTTTATTTATTGTTATTATATTTAATTGCACTTTTAATTATCGTATTTTTAATTATCGCAAGTTTATTTTATAGCACTTTTATTTATCGCAATTTCATTATCGTTATTTATTTTACGCATTAAATTAAGTCTTTTATTTATTTAATATTTTACATTTGGTTTTAACTGCGACTAAAGTTTTAAAATCGACAAACCGGTCATTAAACGGTAAAAAACCCCCCTTTATAATAATAATATTACTTATATATATAATATATATTTGTATTTTTATAAAATAAAACTAATATAGCGTTAAGCTTTGATTAAAAGATTTTCCCTGCGGAACGAACCGGACTTACTAAAAACTATACTACTGTACGATTAGGTACACTGCCTATAAGTGTTGTAGCAAGGTTTAAGTATATCCATTCAATAAATAAATAAATATCTTGAGTAAAATTGTATCGTATTTAATAGTATTTCCTTGTAAAATTTAATAGTATTATATACCCCTTAGCTTTAACTATCAGTTAGAAAGTCTTTGCGCTCATAAAATTTTCCCTCTTATGGTTGGACATGGCCGAAACGCGGACCGATAAACCAATTTTCTGGGGTACACTCGGTGGTCACCCTATTGTAGAAAAGGCGGGTTTCTACCCCAACTGTTGTTATAGTGGGTATCATGGATATATATTACACTAGACCGTTTAAGGAGTTTCTACTCTCAATATTCACTGTCAACCACAACACCCTCGTAAATATCAATCCTAGGATTCAATACTTTGAGGTACAGGAAATTATTTTTGGAGATTCATCTCACCTGGAGTTGACCATTCTTTATAAACCATGATTCGCGTTCTTTTCATCCGCACATAAATTTAAGAATATGGATGAATCCTAGATTTCCTCGCTCATTGTACAACGAAATTCACTCTCGTTGAAATATCACACCTTTCGTACGTCATCCTTTCTAAAATGTAATGAAAATTTACTTTGAAGTCCATGATCCTCGTTATCTCCTTTGAGAGAATTGCCTTATATATCTATGCCACCAATGTGACTACTCCATATATTTCTTCCTTCATTATTGCAACTATATTTCATTCGTCCCAGTTCGTCCCCTTGGGGAGCTCCTGTTTTGTTCGTTAAGAAGAAAGGTGGTTCGTTTCGTTTGTGTATTGATTATCGCGAGTTGAACAAGCTTACGATTAAGAACCGTTATCCTCTTCTGAGAATTGATGATCAGTTCGATCAGCCCCAAGGTTCGTCCGTTTATTCTAAGATTGATCTTCGTTCCGGTTATCACCAACTGCGGGCTAAAGAAACTGATATTCCGAAAACCACTTTCCGTACCCGTTATGGTCACTGCGAATTCCTTGTTATGCTGTCTGGATTGACAAACGCACATGCTGTGTTCATGGACCTCATGAATCGTGTGTGTAGACCCTATCTGGACAAATTCGTTATCGTTTTCATCGACGACATTCTTATCTATTCCAAGAGTGATAAAGAACACGAAGAACACTTGAAGTTGGTACTTGATTTGTTAAGGAAAGAAGAGCTGTACGCTAAGTTCTCTAAGTGCGTGTTCTGTTTGAAAGGGGTTCAATTTCTTGGACACGTTGTTGGTAAGAAGGGAATTCAAGTTGATCCTGCTAAGAATGAGGCGATTGAGAAGTGGGAAATTCTGAAAACTCCTACTCAGATTCGTCAGTTCCTAGGTTTGGCAGGCTATTATAGAAGGTTCATTCAAGATTTTTCACGAGTAGCGAAACCTCTGACTGCCTTAACGCATAAGGGGAAGAAGTATGAGTGGAAGGATGAACAAGAGACTGCTTTTCAAACTCTGAAGAAGAAGTTGACTACCGCTCCGATATTATCACTACCTGAGGGTAATGATGATTTTGTTGTTTATTGTGATGCATCGCTTCAGGGCTTTGGTTGTGTTTTGATGTAATGAAAGAAAGTCATTGTGGACGCGTCACGACAGTTGAAGATTCACGAATAGAATTATACAACCCATGATTTAGAGTTGGGAGCTGTTGTGTTTGCTCTCAAGATTTGGAGACATTATCTTTATGGGGTCAAAAGTGCAATGTACACTGATCACAAAAGTCTTCAACATGTTCTTGATCAAAAATAGCTAATATGAGATAGCGAAGATGGATTGAGTTATTGAACGATTATTATTGTGAACTCCTCTATCATCCGGGAAGGGCCAATGTTGTGGCCGATGCTTTAAGTCGAAAAGAGAGAGTTAAACCTCATAGGTTTAGAGCCTTGAGTATGACCATTTGAACTAACCTCGCTAGGAAGATTCTTAAGGTACAACAAGAAGCCTTGAAGGAGGAGAACTTCATAACGGGAAGGTCCGAGGGCTTGAGTAAACAGTTTGAGGTACGAACCGATGGTACTCGGTATTTTGCGGGACGTCTTTGGGTTTTGAAGTTTGGTGATCTGCGACAACTTGTTTTGGATGAGGCTCATAAGTCCAGGTACTCTATTCATCCTGGTTCAGGAAAGATGTATCATGATTTTAAGGAGCTGTATTGGTGGCCTAATTTGAAAGCTAATGTAGCTACGTATGTGGCCAAGTGTTTGACCTGTGCTAAGGTTAAAGCTGAACATCAAAAACCGTCTGGACTTTTGGTGCAACCTGAGATTCCCGAGTGGAAGTGGGAAGGTATTACGATGGATTTTATTACGAAGTTACCGAGAGTTGTAGGTGGTTATGATACCATTTGGGTGATTGTTGACCGACTCACTAAGTCAGCTCATTTCTTGCCAATTAAGGAAACAGATTCGAAGGAGAAGCTTACTCGTTTGTATTTGAAGGAGATTGTTTCTAGACATGGTGTTCCTGTATCAATCATTTCAGACCGAGATAGTCGATTTATATCGAGGTTTTGGCGATCCTTACAGGAAGCTTTAGGAACTAAGTTGGATATGAGCACCGCTTATCATCCGCAGACGGATGGTCAGAGTGAAAGGACCATTCAAACGTTAGAAGACATGTTGCGAGCATGTGTTATTGATTTTGGTAATGGGTGGGATAGATATTTGCCGCTAGCTGAATTTTCTTATAACAATAGTTATCATGCAAGTATTAAAGCCACACCGTTTGAAGATCTGTATGGTAGAAAGTGTAGGTCTCCTGTTTGTTGGAATGAGGTTGGGGATGCTCAACTCACAGGTCCAGAAATTATTCATGAGACTACCGAGAAGATCGTACAGATTAAGAAAAGATTGAGAACCACCAGAAGTAGGCAAAAGAGCTATGCCAATAAGAGAAGGAACGATATTGAATATCAGGTCGGTGACCGTGTTATTTTGAAGGTATCACCTTAGAAGGGTGTGATATGTTTTGGTAAGAGGAGAAAGTTGAATCCTCATTTTGTTGGACGTTTTGAGATTATTGAGAGTGTTGGACCCGTGGCTTATTGTAGTAACCCGAACTAATCCATCCGGACAACGTCCATATTGATTATAAACGAATTATAATAGTTAATAACATAGCGAGGTACTTGACCTCTATATGATACATTTTACAAACGTTGCATTTATTCTTAAAAGGCAATCTATCTTTACATCAAAAATTGATATGATCGTCTATCATTTCACAATATCCAAATGACCTAATCTGTCTTTTACTTAATGATAGTCTTTAATAATCTTCAATGACTCGAATGCAACGTTCTTGTATCATAGCTTAATTTGGTCCCATCTAGTATCCTTAATACGAGCTAAAGCACAGCGGAAGTCTTAATTCGTACCTGAGAATAACATGCTTTAAAACGTCAACATAAAGTTGGTGAGATATATAGGTTTGATGCTAGCAGCGTTATAACAATGGACCACAAGATTTCGTATATAATCATTTAATAAAAATATTCTAAGTGGTTGAGCACTTGGTAACCATACTTAACAATTAATCACGTCGCATATTCCCTTTAATATGAAATCTTACTACACTGTACCAAGTGTAGTCACAAAACGAAGTACTGTGCAACCGTTGAATACTGGTCGTCCAGTCCGGTTGGGGTTGTCAGGCCCGATAGATCTATCAACAGGATTCGCGTTTACAATACCGCTGTAAATATTAGTTACCAAGCTACAGGGAAGTATGCCAGTGGTACAACTCAACGTAGAATTTATTTTTTTTGATCACTTGTGTCCATAACGAAAATCATTTATAAAAACAGCGCATGTATTCTCAGCCCAAAAATATTTAGAGTTTAAAAGGGACTATATACTCACCTAATGTATTTTGTAGTAAAAATACATATGACGTCGTTTAACAAGTATAGGGTTGGCCTCGATTAACGATCCCTTTCCAAAATAAAATGCCTCAAACAAAACTCGAACCCATGACCACTCGCTCAACCACCATACCCTTAACCATTCTTCCATGTTGTTTCTTTCTATGTTAGTACCCAGTTTAAGTTTATATCCAAATAACCCGTAAATCTTAACTTGACCAAGTTTAAAAGTCCATTAACAAAATTCACGGCCCATCATAGTTTCCCTAGGCCCAACAGAAATATCTTAGTCCAAGAGCATGTTGATGTTTGATTAAATAAAAATAATGTGGCGGCAGCTAGGATCGAACTTGGAACCCTTTTGTTTAAAACAACCCTACTAAACCACTGGAGCACTCATCGATTCTTGTATTAATTCTTATATTTAATTTACTTAACCTGTAAATACCCATTATCTTCTTCATAACACAAAACCCCATTAATAACTCAATCATCAAATTGCACAGAGGGTTTCCTAAATCTGTGTAGCAGCGAATTATACTATCCTCATCATCCTTTCGAATCATCATAAAGCTATCACATAAAATCATACTCTTAACTCCTAGTTGTAACTATCTATCATCATCGAATACGTTTTATCCTTCATTCATTATAAATCTTATATCATTATGATCACCATTATGTTATCTTCACAGATTTCCCTTTTATCTCATCGTATTTGTAACAGATAGATTGATTGGATAACGTACTGAATCTTGGTTGTAACTAGGACATAATAACCCGAGTTCAAAAGCCCAAACCCAAGTTACAAGCCCAACGATCTAGTGGGTCAGCCTGGTCTAATAGAAACGTGGAATAGATGTAAATATAATAGGATTCTGATTGTTTTTAATAATAATAGTTCACAAGTTGCAAAAGTGAAGTACACAAATTGGAATTTTGTCGGCCACCATTTATAATAAGGAAAATTAACAAGCCTAACCACTTTGCACCATAACCCTTTCCTTTTCTTTTCAATACCGACAACAATTATATATATAAAAAGGAAAGTTGGTGGTGGTGAGTTTATGGTTATGTTTACAGGAAAAGGAAACGGGGGTTAATCGGGTGTAGCATTTTAGTTAAAGACAGGAAACGATAATAGGAGATTAATCATGGTGGTTTAAGTTATTTGGTTATATGTGTTCGGTGGTTTGTGAAGGTATGTAGAAGGTGACAGTTAAGATGTTGAGTGACGGTTTTAAAAGAGTAACAGAAGGTTTAGTAAACCACGAGTAGTGAACAAGATGGTGCGACAGATTTGGTGTCAAGGAACAGAAGCAAACTGTAGCAGTACCGTAGGTGATTGTTGGGTGGTTCATGGTGGTTATGGGTGGCCGGTGGCGATGGAGAAAAATGATTTAGAGTGATGGTGGATGGTTTGAGTTTTAGTGAGGGTGTCGATTGTTGGTGTCTCCCAAAGAGTTGTAACACAAAGGAAGTATTAGAAAGTTGATGAGGGTGATGTTTATGATTAACACAGAGGCAAAAGATGGTTTTTAAAAGAGGTCATGGTGATCTTGGTGTTTCACGATAGAGATAACTAAACGGATGATGCAGTAGTAGTCTACAGTTCTGTGATGGTGATTCTATTGGATTTCACAAAGAAGAAGAAGAAATGAAGATGGATGGAAAGTGAAAAGAAAGAGATGGTAAGGGGATATTGACGAAGTGGGTTTGTGATGAAATGATTGTCAATAATACAGAATAATTCACTTGTCCTTATACAGAAAAAAAAATGGTTCGATTGGCAGAATAAAACAGAAGGAGAAAACAACAAAATAATAAAACAAATGTCCATGTGCCACAGATTTTGTTTGTGTTAAGCCTTAAGATTCGTTTAGTACTATTTACAGACAGATTTAATCAATCTACCACAGTGTGAAATTGATAGGAACAAAATATGAGACTTTCTATAATCTATAATGTAAACCGTATTTTCATATACTTTATATATTATATATATATACATTCATAGGTTCATAACAGATAACAGATTTTATTATATCTTATTTTATTTTTCATATTTATTTTTAATAGTTAAAATCTTATATTATTTTTAAAATTATAGTACAAATTATGATACATGCACATCTATTCATATATTTAAATCTATATATATATACTAAATTACAATTAATTGTTCGTGAATCGTCAGGCATGGTCAAAGGGTAACTAATTATCCAAATATAGATTTCAAACTTTCTAGACTCAACATTAGGGTTTTTGCTTATCGTGTCGGAAACATATAAAGTTTAAAGTTTAAATTTGGTCGGAAATTTCCGGGTCGTTACAGTACCCACCCGTTAAAGAAATTTCGTCCCCGAAATTTGGTAGAGGTTGTCATAAATAACAATAGGAATGTTTTCATGACGAATATGAGGTAATAATAGAGTTTTATCATTATTGGAAGATACGGATAAAACGATTCGATCATGTGAAGCACACGAGTGAAGCTATCACAAAAGAATGAAATGAGTGAATATGGAATTGTTTTAACCGATGACGTGGTTAGGATAAATTTTCGGAATTTAAAGAATCTAAAGAAAATCTTACGTAATAAGATTTGGTTCTTCAGCGATCAAGATCTTCTTTGAGTTAATGCAGCAAATCGATTTTGATTTCTTTGTCAGATATTTTACTATAAAACTACCCCCTTCGTCTCCTTATTTCCATATCCCACATCTCCTACTTCTGTCTTCTATAATCATTGTCATCCACAGTTAATGTTTTCTCCCATTTGTTGCGATCTATACCCCAATTTCTACTTCGAAGCTTCATCCTTTCGTTTCCTTTTCTTGAGTTTAAGCGTCTCTTGTAATGGTCCGGAATTCGTAGGTATGAAAAATGAACATAACTGATGCTCTTAGAAAGAAATAGTAATGGCACGATTTTGATTTGTCAAATCACTAACATATCCAGGAAAATAGAACTATCAAGATGATATGTTCTTGATATGTTTGGAGATTGAATAGAATGTAAGAGCCGTGTAACATGGCACATGATGATGGTACTGTGAATCATCACATTTCATTAGAAACTCAACATGACTTACTGTAATATAATGAAGTTGATCAAGTTTCATTATATTATACTAATTCATGCATCAGTTCCCAACACTACTTCAAAACATTCATATTTTAAACTCGAAGATTTCAGAATTTAGAAACTAACACAGTTTCTTTTATGTTGTAACGCAGATTTTACGGAGTGATAAATGATTTCAGATAAGGGTAATTGTGGAAATTTCTCCAGAATTATGGAGAATAAGTATAACAAAAGATATGAAGATATCTTATAATATCTAAGATAAAATGATGATGAAGAATATCATCCGGAAAGGTTTAGAATATCGAGTAGGGTTCTTACTAACGGTTTCAGCAGGCACTGAATCGTTTGGATTCTTTGAAATCAAACTTATTCTTTGTGATTTGTCCACAGCCTCCTTCATACTTTGCTTAATTCGTTTTCCAGTTTCCATCCTTCTCTTTTTCTGAGCTTTACCAACATACTGTATTTTATCGTCAAACTTTTGACTGTTAAAGTCGTTTACAGTTTTTTTTTTTGCTGCTTCATTAGCATTTCAAGAACTACTTCATAGTTCAGGGCGTTTTTAAGAAACTTCACATTCGAAATATGTAATTCTTAGGGATATTTGTTTTCGGTATAACTGGGAGAATTTCTATGAGATTTTCAAAATACCAATTGCGAATTTAGCCAAAAAGATAACGAGTTGCTGGTACATCAGCTGTTGATGTTGTGAAATATAAAAGGTTCTCCGGTAACGACGGCGAAAGGACAAGGTATAAATATCGAGGTTATAATAGGAGTAGTCTCACTGAGAAGTCGAAGTGGAGCTGTGACAAAATTAGCTTCTTGAAAAGGAATCGTATGGTTGTTTTTGCTAAGGAATGATAAGGAATTCGACTCGGATAGGTTTTAACTATAACTTCGGTTTCGAAAGTTTTTCAGGTGCATAACTGTATGCATGAATCTTTCTTCCATAGACGAGATGCTGCTGGTTCAACTTCTCGATCGAGGTGTTTTCAAGAATCATGAAAAGTTGTGAATGCGAATTGTAATCGTCAAGATACGAATGAGGTTTAAAATAGAACCAAGTGGCAAACTTGAAGAATTGTTTAGTTTCATATATATATAATCAGCATTTTTACTCATTTTAATTGTCCAAAATTAACAGTCCAACAGTCCAATAGTTCAACATATTCATATATAATTTATTATATAATATTAATACATATCGTGACCCGTGTACCGGTCTCGGTGTCGATCACAACTCAAAGTATATATATATTTTGGAATCAACTCCGACCCTGTATAGCCAACTCCCACCTTCACATATAGAGTGTCTGCGGTTGTTCCGAAATATATATATAGATGGGTCGATATGATAAGTCGAAACCTTGTATACGTGTCCCGTTATTTAAAGTGCGTAAAAGTAAATAACAGAAATTAAATGACGATAAATAAAATTGCGAGAATGTAAATTGCGGAAATTAAATTGCGATAAATTAAATGTTAATCAGTTAGCTGGGAACAGTTAGCCGGAACAGTTAGCGTGAGATCCTATTACAATTTCAATTAATTAATTCGTTTGTTTCTAACACTTTTTATTTTTGTCCAATGTTTTCTTCGTTATGCCACTTGTTGGATTCTGATAGGTCAAAATCTAAATATGAAATTTGAATAGAAATGATTATTCTGTGTTGAACGGATACGTACATCGATAGTTGTAAGTAGGATGGTAAATGATCGTTGAATCAGATTCAAAGAATGTACAGTGTAATTCGTTAATGTGAATTCTAAATATTCCTCGGGTACTACCCACCCGTTAAAATATTTTCATCATTAACAGTTTGTACAAAAAAAAAAAAAAAAAAATTAATTACAATCTTTATGAAAATATACTTGCATATATATTTTCTTCAGATGTGATCATAGATTTAATGAGTCAATAAGATATTAAACTCATCGGGTTTATTGTTAATACTAGATTATATAATCTCTAAAGCATTAGAGATTACTTAGTTGTCCTATTGAACGAAGGTAGTGAGGTAGAATGGTACGTAGATCGAAGATAATTGATGTAGAACGATATGTAGAACGAAAATAAAGTGGATAGAGCGACACGTAGAACGGTGATTATACTCGAGGTGTAATTTGTGACGTTGAGATTTACGACACGGTTGTGGTTTAGGGGTGATAAGAGTATTGTCGGCGTTGATGATGGTGGTACGGATTATGCTACTGGTACTGTTGCTGGTGTTTGTAATCTCCGTACCAGATTCTCCAAAACCATTACTCGAGCACGTAGTTCGTTAACTTCTTATATTATGTCGAGATGATTGACGGTTGAAACGAGCGAGTGAGAAAGATTCAATTATAGGATAATATATAATCGTGACGGGATACTCTAGAAATGAGAGAGAAAACGGTTTCTCGAACAGGTTCGCCGGTAAGTGCTTCAGGTTCATCGCCAAGAGGGCAATTCGGTGGATGAGATGGATTTTCGATGTGAAATGATTTTTCGGATGTCGGATGATTTTCTAGCTGTATAGAATATATATATATATAAACCTAAAGATTTCGTAAAATACAGAGGAATTTACAGCATATGCCAGGCAAGTCTACGGATGTGCTAAGATATGATTTTTGTCTATACACTATCAATGCAGTAAATGCAATAAGACGTGTCTGGACTAAAGAATGATAAGCAGGCAATTCCCTAAGGATGATAAGCAGATGGTTTCCGACTAGAAATGATAAGCAAAACTTTTTGACAGGCAGACACGGTCAAAGTCCAAACTCATTAATGTATCCTAACAACTACTAGTCAGACACACTAATGCAAGATCTGGTTCACTAAGACCACCGCTCTGATACCAACTGTAGTAACCCGAACTAATCCATCCGGACAACGTCCATATTGATTATAAACGAATTATAATAGTTAATAACATAGCGAGGTACTTGACCTCTATATGATACATTTTACAAACGTTGCATTTATTCTTAAAAGGCAATCTATCTTTACATCAAAAATTGATATGATCGTCTATCATTTCACAATATCCAAATGACCTAATCTGTCTTTTACTTAATGATAGTCTTTAATAATCTTCAATGACTCGAATGCAACGTTCTTGTATCATAGCTTAATTTGGTCCCATCTAGTATCCTTAATACGAGCTAAAGCACAGCGGAAGTCTTAATTCGTACCTGAGAATAACATGCTTTAAAACGTCAACATAAAGTTGGTGAGATATATAGGTTTGATGCTAGCAGCGTTATAACAATGGACCACAAGATTTCGTATATAATCATTTAATAAAAATATTCTAAGTGGTTGAGCACTTGGTAACCATACTTAACAATTAATCACGTCGCATATTCCCTTTAATATGAAATCTTACTACACTGTACCAAGTGTAGTCACAAAACGAAGTACTGTGCAACCGTTGAATACTGGTCGTCCAGTCCGGTTGGGGTTGTCAGGCCCGATAGATCTATCAACAGGATTCGCGTTTACAATACCGCTGTAAATATTAGTTACCAAGCTACAGGGAAGTATGCCAGTGGTACAACTCAACGTAGAATTTATTTTTTTTGATCACTTGTGTCCATAACGAAAATCATTTATAAAAACAGCGCATGTATTCTCAGCCCAAAAATATTTAGAGTTTAAAAGGGACTATATACTCACCTAATGTATTTTGTAGTAAAAATACATATGACGTCGTTTAACAAGTATAGGGTTGGCCTCGATTAACGATCCCTTTCCAAAATAAAATGCCTCAAACAAAACTCGAACCCATGACCACTCGCTCAACCACCATACCCTTAACCATTCTTCCATGTTGTTTCTTTCTATGTTAGTACCCAGTTTAAGTTTATATCCAAATAACCCGTAAATCTTAACTTGACCAAGTTTAAAAGTCCATTAACAAAATTCACGGCCCATCATAGTTTCCCTAGGCCCAACAGAAATATCTTAGTCCAAGAGCATGTTGATGTTTGATTAAATAAAAATAATGTGGCGGCAGCTAGGATCGAACTTGGAACCCTTTTGTTTAAAACAACCCTACTAAACCACTGGAGCACTCATCGATTCTTGTATTAATTCTTATATTTAATTTACTTAACCTGTAAATACCCATTATCTTCTTCATAACACAAAACCCCATTAATAACTCAATCATCAAATTGCACAGAGGGTTTCCTAAATCTGTGTAGCAGCGAATTATACTATCCTCATCATCCTTTCAAATCATCATAAAGCTATCACATAAAATCATACTCTTAACTCCTAGTCGTAACTATCTATCATCATCGAATACGTTTTATCCTTCATTCATTATAAATCTTATATCATTATGATCACCATTATGTTATCTTCACAGATTTCCCTTTTATCTCATCGTATTTGTAACAGATAGATTGATTGGATAACGTACTGAATCTTGGTTGTAACTAGGACATAATAACCCGAGTTCAAAAGCCCAAACCCAAGTTACAAGCCCAACGATCTAGTGGGTCAGCCTGGTCTAATAGAAACGTGGAATAGATGTAAATATAATAGGATTCTGATTGTTTTTAATAATAATAGTTCACAAGTTGCAAAAGTGAAGTACACAAATTGGAATTTTGTCGGCCACCATTTATAATAAGGAAAATTAACAAGCCTAACCACTTTGCACCATAACCCTTTCTTTTTCTTTTCAATACCGACAACAATTATATATATAAAAAGGAAGTTGGTGGTGGTGAGTTTATGGTTATGTTTACAGCAAAAGGAAACGGGGGTTAATCGGGTGTAGCATTTTAGTTAAAGACAGGAAACGATAATAGGAGATTAATCATGGTGGTTTAAGTTATTTGGTTATATGTGTTCGGTGGTTTGTGAAGGTATGTAGAAGGTGACAGTTAAGATGTTGAGTGACGGTTTTAAAAGAGTAACAGAAGGTTTAGTAAACCACGAGTAGTGAACAAGATGGTGCGACAGATTTGGTGTCAAGGAACAGAAGCAAACTGTAGCAGTACCGTAGGTGATTGTTGGGTGGTTCATGGTGGTTATGGGTGGCCGGTGGCGATGGAGAAAAATGATTTAGAGTGATGGTGGATGGTTTGAGTTTTAGTGAGGGTGTCGATTGTTGGTGTCTCCCAAAGAGTTGTAACACAAAGGAAGTATTAGAAAGTTGATGAGGGTGATGTTTATGATTAACACAGAGGCAAAAGATGGTTTTTAAAAGAGGTCATGGTGATCTTGGTGTTTCACGATAGAGATAACTAAACGGATGATGCAGTAGTAGTCTGCAGTTCTGTGATGGTGATTCTATTGGATTTCACAAAGAAGAAGAAGAAATGAAGATGGATGGAAAGTGAAAAGAAAGAGATGGTAAGGGGATATTGACGAAGTGGGTTTGTGATGAAATGATTTTCAATAATACAGAATAATTCACTTGTCCTTATACAGAAAAAAAAATGGTTCGATTGGCAGAATAAAACAGAAGGAGAAAACAACAAAATAATAAAACAAATGTCCATGTGCCACAGATTTTGTTTGTGTTAAGCCTTAAGATTCGTTTAGTACTATTTACAGACAGATTTAATCAATCTACCACAGTGTGAAATTGATAGGAACAAAATATGAGACTTTCTATAATCTATAATGTAAACCGTATTTTCATATACTTTATATATTATATATATATACATTCATAGGTTCATAACAGATAACAGATTTTATTATATCTTATTTTATTTTTCATATTTATTTTTAATAGTTAAAATCTTATATTATTTTTAAAATTATAGTACAAATTATGATACATGCACATCTATTCATATATTTAAATCTATATATATACTAAATTACAATTAATTATTCGTGAATCGTCAGGCATGGTCAAAGGGTAACTAATTATCCAAATATAGATTTCAAACTTTCTAGACTCAACATTAGGGTTTTTGCTTATCGTGTCGGAAACATATAAAGTTTAAAGTTTAAATTTGGTCAGAAATTTCCGGGTCGTTACACTTATCGTTTGAAATTGCCACAAGAACTCAGTGTTGTTCATGACGTTTTTCATGTATCGAATTTAAAGAAGTGTTTGGCCGAGGCCGATGAGACTATTCCTCTGGAGGAACTTCATGTTGATAAGCAACTTTATTTTATTGAGGAACCTGTTGAAATTATGGATCGAGAGGTTAAGACTCTTAAGCAGAGTAGAATTCCTATTGTCCGAGTTAGATGGAATGCCAGACGCGGTCCCGAGTTCACTTGGGAGCATGAAGATCAGATGAGCAGAAATACCCGCATTTGTTCCTAGATGCTGAGTCAACCCCTGCACCTGCTTAAATTTCGGGACGAAATTTCCGTAACGGGAAGGTACTGTAACGACCCTACTTTTTTCGTTATCTTTTACCGTTAATTATTTAACGACCGTTAACTGTTATTTTTGCCACGTCATTTCTATGACCTATATTATTATTTTTGTAATAATATATTAATTATTATGTGTTAAATGAATATTTGTATTCATATTTTAAATCGTACGTTTCTACGTGTCGCGGATTTCTATCCGGCGAATCTTTTCGGTTTTCAAACCAACGGTTGAACTTTTGGGATTTTTTAAGTTCTAATTATTTTAAATATGATATTTTAATGTCATGTGAATATATATAGTGTTTATATTTATTTTTCATCACGTATTTGTTATTTCTCCGGATTTTCAATCGCGTAGTCGTGTTTTTGTGTTTCGGGTTTCATTCGGGCTTTTGGGCCACAAGCTATTGATTTATACTTCAAAGTGGGCTAAAGGGAGCCCACTCCCTCCCATATCTCAGCCGAAAACCTCACCCATATGCCAAGGGGTTGTTTTGTCAATTTTACTAATTATTTCTACACTTACACCACTTGATACATTTTACCTAAACCTTGAAAAACCCTCATTTTTCCTCTCCTCCCTCATATGGATGACTTACTCCACCTTTTTCATCAAAATTCAGCCAACCTAATCAACAATCAATTATTCATCATCTATCAAGATCAATTGCATAATCGGATTCATCATTTCGCGATCTTTAATCTCCTTCTTCTCAATTTTTGATTTGGGTATGAACACAAACCCTAGCTTTCAATTTTAATTTATTTTTACTGATTTTACATGTATGTTAATGTTATAGTACTTGTATTTGATTGTGGTGTTGTTAGTTTGCTTAGAAATGCTCGATTTCGTATGTTTTCGGTTGATCAAAATTGGGACAGCAGCTATATCGATTAAATCAGTAACTTTGGATAATGTTTAAGTGTATTAATGTGTTATTCTCATTGAGTACATAATTTTAGGCTTTGGATTCATGTTGTTTTGAGTTTCAGATCAAAAGTTGTGCCCGATTTAGGGTTTTGTTGAAATTAAAATGTAAAAATGATTTTGATCAGTTGGGGTCCGAATTTGTGACCATATTTGGAGTCTCTAGGGTGTACCATTGGGTTAGGATGGATGATTGGATGAACATTCATGTTCGGGTCATCAAAATCCGAGCCACGGATCACCCGGAATGACTAAAACAAGATTTAAAACGGATTAATGAATATGTTTGGCTAATGGCTGTAGGTCACGACTTATGAACTGACCTTAGGGTATTCTTGAGCTCACTAATGTTTCGGGTTGTTTGGTAGGACGAGGATATATATAAAATTCATCGAAAACCTACACCCGGGGCTCAAGTTATGACCCGACGAATGTTTAATTAAAACTTATGGTTATAAAATGGAACTTATGATATAAATAATGATTTTCATTATTATTAAATTACTTATGATATAAAAGTAATTATTTTAATTAAATACTTATGATATATATATTTATTATATCATTTATTAATTACTTTATGGTTTAATTAAACTTTTAATTAAACTTATGATTAATAATACTTTTATTATTAATGAAAAATACTTAAGATAAGTATTAAACATATGTTATAAGATTATTATTATAAGACTTATAATAAGGGTTAATTAATTATTTAATTATTATAAGGCTTAGTTATTATTTATTATAATTTAATTATTAAATACTTATGATTTAATAATCATAATTAGAAACTTATGATATGATTGATAATTCATTATTAATTAACAATATTTATGATATGATTTAAAATCTATTATTAATTAATAATACTTATATTATGACTAATATTTAATTAATTAATTAAATACTTATGTTATATTAATTATATCATTTAAACTTATGTTAACTTTAATAATTCAATTTAATTTAATTAAACTTATGTTATGACATAATTATACATATATGACTTTAATTAACATAATATCCTATATTATTAATATAACCTATACTTTTAAAATTAATGTTGACTATGTTTGACCAAGGTTGACTTTTGAGTTGACTTTCAGTTGACTTTGACTTTCAGTTGACTTTTGTTGACTTTCTAATTAAGGAAACTTTCCTAACTTATAAACTTTCTAAAAATCGAAACTTTCTAAATATGGAAACTTTCTAAATTTGGAAACTTTTCAAAAACAGAAACTTTCCAAAAATAGAAACTTTCCTAAAATAGAAACTTTCCAAAAATAAAATTTTTCCTGAAATGGAAACCTGCCAAAAATAAAAACTTTCTAAAAATAGAAAGTACGTGTCCTTACACTGTCCTGATCAAACCGAAGCATACTGAGTGATGTTCTATGTTTACTTGCAACAAGTACTATAGCTATCATACTAAGACTTGACCTAAGTTATTTATATCGACCTGCTTTATTTATAGGTCGGCGTTGTGATCATTCTTGATCACTTTACTTCGTTTGCTGTTTGCTTTTTGTGTGGTTACTTCATTTGCTTTAAGGTGAGTTATAGTCCCATTTTTCTATTTTAAATCTTTTGGGATGAGAATACATGCAATTTATTTTAAATTTTGGACACAAGTGGAAGTTGGTTTAAATTATTCATTGTGAGCTGAACAAAAATATTCCCTAGTCTGGTAATTGTAATCACTGGTTTCTACTGGTGAACGCGAATCCTATGGATAGATCTATCGGGTTTGACAACCCCATTTCGAGCTAGTCGCGCTAGCAATTTATAATCGGAATGTTTAGTACTTTGTATTTAGTTGAAGATACACTTGTTCGGTGTATATTATTTATTGTGTTTGGCAAGGGTAAATAAAAGGTTAAGTGGTTACCAGGTGGCTCACGGAAAATGGAATAATAATTTTATATGTTTTCTAGCAGATAATTTTGTGGTCCAAAAAGGAGTTTTTATGTTTTCAAACATAAATTGTTATGGTTTAAATTAAATATTGTTTGCAATATTAAACCTATAATTCACTCAACATTTTTGTTGACAGTTACTCGCATGTTTTATTCTCAGGTTCATGATTGATTACTTCCGCTGTGCTTAGAGAGTCTGCATATTTATGATGGCAGCTTTTGTTAAACATTAACTTGCATTCTATTTTGATACATTTAATAGTGGATGTTGTTGACTTATTTTGGTCAACTTTTAGTTAAGTAATAATGTATGGTTTTTCTAAACTTACACATTTTGGTAGGTTTCCTTTATAGGAAATCATTTTTAAATAAAGAATGCAAGGTTATTTATCAAATTCATATAGAGTTATGATCAAGCTGTGGGACCAAGATAACGATGGTCGTCAAGTGTACTTTGACGGGTCGTTAAAGTTGGTATCAGAGCGTTGGTTGTAGGGAATGCATTGATGTCGTTACCCGAGTCAATAGGGTGCATTAGTGAGTCTAGTCTACCGCCCGGCCTATAATACATTATTATATGTGATTATTTGTAACGTATTGGTATATATATTGTTATCATACATACATCTCTATTATGTTCTGAATCCAGGAGGAACTCCCATTCTGATTAAACGTATTCTCCGATTCATGCGAACTTATTCTTATAAGAACACCTCGGATAGTGAAACCGAGGGATGTCATTCTTGACTCCTGAAATTCTCGACATTTCTATGTCATCTATTATGATTATGGATATAACGTTTGAGTTATATTACGCGAGATGTCATTCTTGACTTCTAAATGCACGGCATTTCAATGTCAGCTATTATGTTTAGGTATATAACATTCTTGTTATATTACGTGCCTTTGTGCCGTTGTGCCTATGTGCTTTGGTTTTTGAATCGAAAAATGTCATTCTTGACTTTCAGAGATTCTTGGTACTTCGAAGACATTTTTATGTCATCGTTACTCCTATTCATTACTTTTGATGTTTTTATCTCTTGTGCTATCCTTAGCACATTGTTTAAGAAATCGTTTTTAGAGAAATTGTGTGGAAATTCGTGGTTGATCTCGTGTCCTGACCTTATGTAGTGCTATTGGAATGGAACTATGAATTAGTGAAATATAATGGCGTCAGGCCAACGTGATTATATTACGTTAATTCATAAAAAAGTCCCAATATTGTGACATGAGGAATAGAAAGCGAGTCAAAGAAAATTTTTTACACTACTTATTCAGAAATTCCGATGTATTACATGGGTAGGGAAAACATTCATTATCTTATTTGTTGATATACGAGAAGCTCGTTTTAACCAGATTATCTATCTTATGCTCAATCCTTCATAACTCGCTTGTTAGCCACAGCTTCGCTCGGGAACAGTTTTGCCCCAGGGACTTATGTCCTGATAACAGTCAAAACAACATTTAACTCATTGGTTTTCATGACCTCGTAACATTTGTTGGTCAAATGTCGCACGACAATTCAAGTCCTTTACTCGATCTTCCACGATCTTACTTCAACTTGTAACCTCTGAAATACAGATACTCTGTTTATCATCGGGAGTTTTACACATTTGTTTAATTAGGTAGTTCTCACGAGATTTATGGGCGAATAGAAGTAACGAAATATTTTGTCATGTATACAATTTATAAAATCATATATGTACGTATGGATTCAAATGAATAAATTTACCCTTACCTATTTTGGCTAGTATATACTAAATCATACCTTCAAAATTATTTTAAAACCACACATTTATTGAGCTGTTTGACTAAGTCAATTTGTTTTATATAAAATGGTACACGTTGTACCTACTTCTAAATTTACTAAGAACTTCGTTCCGTTTATGTTGTCACATAAAACATCTAAAGCTTTTTCAAAACTCATTTGATTGATTTTATCAAATTTTCGCATTACTCTACAGAATGTTTGGATCACAGTTCTTCTCATCCTCTGTTTAATGATGAAACTTACCATTAAGTTCATTGATAGAAACTCTTACACCACTTTGGATTCTGGTTTTATAAAATTTATTGGAAAGTCTTTACGCTCATAAAATTTTCCCTCTTATGGTTGGACATGGCCGAAACGCGGACCGATAAACCAATTTTCTGGGGTACACTCGGTGGTCACCCTATTGTAGAAAAGGCTGGTTTCTTACCCAACTGTTGTTATAGTGGGTATCATGGATATATATTACACTAGACCGTTTGAGGAGTTTCTACTCTCAATATTCGCTGTCAACCACAACACCCTCGTAAATATCAATCCTAGGATTCAATACTTTGAGGTACACGAAATTATTTTTGGAGATTCATCTCACCTGGAGTCGACCATTCTTTATAAACCATGATTCGCGTTCTTTTCATCCGCACATAAATTTAAGAATATGGATGAATCCTAGATTTCCTCTCTCATTGTACAAGGAAGTTCACTCTCGTTGAAATATCACACCTTTCTTACGTCATCCTTTCAGAAATGTAATGAAAATTTACTTTGAAGTCCATGATCCTCGTTATCTCCTTTGAGAGAATTGCCTTATATATCTATGCCACCAATGTGACTACTCCATATATTTCTTCCTTCATTATTGCAACTATATTTCATTCGTCCCAGTTCGTCCCCTTGGGGAGCTCCTGTTTTGTTCGTTAAGAAGAAAGGTGGTTCGTTTCGTTTGTGTATTGATTATCGTGAGTTGAACAAGCTTACGGTTAAGAACCATTATCCTCTTCTGAGAATTGATGATCTGTTCGATTAGCCCCAAGGTTCGTCCGTTTATTCTAAGATTGATCTTCGTTTCGGTTATTACCAACTGCGGGCTAAAGAAACTGATATTCCGAAAACTGCTTTCCAACTTGGGTGCCATTAGATGAAATTGCTCTAAACAACAAGCTAGAATATGCTGAAGAACCGATAGCCATTCTTGATGAAAAGGATAAAATGTTGCGTAACAATGAGGTAAGGACTTTTAAGGTCCAATGACGTCATCGAAAGGGTTCAGAGTTTACATGGGAACCTGAAGAGTTCGTTTTGGTGTATCTTCCGTCTTGTCATGCGGCTTGGATCGCGAGGACGCGCTCCTATTCAAGTGGGGGAGAGTTGTAACATCCCGTTTTCCTCGTACCTATCCAAAGGTACGTATTTGATCTTTAGAATGTATATACTTGGTTGCGTATGTGGGTAAATGATTTAAGATTTGAGTTCGGGGTGCATCTGGTAAACTGTCGCATTTTATGGAGGTTTGTCGCGTCTGGGGTCATCGCGAAATGCGACAGAGTGGGTTGATATGCGATGGCTTAAAAACCCCCTCTCCTGACCAACTTGTCGCGTTTGGGTGGGAGTGTCACATCCTGGTTGTCACGAAATGCGACAGGATGTCGCGAAACGCCACATTGTCACAGATCTGACTATTTTAACCCGTTTTTGAGGGTACCTTTTGGGGTGTATTGGTCTTTTCACTTTGTGGACGGTTTGGGGAACTTAAAGACTAACCCAAGCTTATCCTAAACACATTTATCACTCTTTCACCTACATACTTAAAGTCTAGAGAGAGAGTTAGAGTTTTAGAGTGAGAGAGATCACTTTGGGGAAGAATAAGGCCAAATCTCGCCCGAGCCCAAGTTTTAAAGTTGTTCCCTACATCTCTAGCTACGTTTTGATAGTGTTGGTAAGTTTTAAATCCGAGTTTTGAGTTCAATTTTATTTATATCTATGGTTTGTTCATGTGTGACTTGTAAGACCCATATGAGGGTTAAATGGATGAATTTGGGGAAACTTGATGTATAGAAACCCTAAGGGTTGTAATCTAGGGTTTGGTCATGTGATTTGGTGTTTATAGAGTTAATGGTGTTGTTAAATCACTAACACACTCATGTGTTAGTGAAAGTTTTGTTAATGGGTTCAAGTTTGACCAAATGGTGGGTCTTGACTTTAAAATGGGTCAAATGGGTAATGATTGACCTAGTTGGGCAAGATGGGTATGAAATACCCCAATTTTATGTTAGTTGGTGTTGTTGGACTTTAATCACTAGCTTTTAGTGATTAATGATAAGTCTTGACTCTGGATGGGCGGTTTTTGTGCAAATGGGTCTTTAAATGCAATTGGGTCATTTAATGCAAAAGAGTTAATTGTTGATGTTTAGTCCAACTAGCTTGCATGTTGATTGTGTACTTAATGTATTAGGTACTTTGCTTTGAAGCTTGCGGAGTTGTTTAATTCATCACCTAGTCGATAAGGTGAGTGGAATAATTATGCATATATGTATATGGCGTATTTTTTTATGAATGTTATGATATGAACCAATGAGCCGGTGGTACCATAACTTGCATGTGGCGAGTGTCAAAGTGTGAACTATGAGCCGGTAACATCTTGGTATTTAGGGTGATGCGAGCACCACGAGCTGGTAGCATAAAAGTGTGAACCACGAGTCGGTAACACTAAAGTGTGAACCACGAGCCGGTAGCACTATAAAGGAGGTGTGAACCACAAGCCGGTAGCGCGAAAGTGTGAACCATGAGCCGGTAGCACTATAAAAGAGTATGACTCAAATGCGTAGTAGCGTGAACCAAGGAGCCGGTAGCGCCACAACATTTCGTATGGTGTGAACCATGAGCTGGTAGCACCATAGCGTTTGTGGTTAACCATATTGTATTGCTGTTGTTGTTGTTGTTTATTGTTTAGCATATTATATATATTGTGTTGAGTATATGCTAATGTGGAGTTGTGATAGTGTATGAATTGTTAGCATTATGAGTATTATGACATGCTATTTGAGTTATAAGTTCGTATGAGGTATTTGGTGGGCGTGATTGCAAATAGATGGGTTATATATGTGTATGTATAATTGTTGCACTCACTAAGCATTGCTTACCCCTCTCGTTGTTTACTTTTTTGGTACAAACATAGAGAAAGGGAAACGGGTTGCCGGGAATTAGATATTCCCATGTTAGTTGCTTAGATGAAGCTTTTGGAGGACGGCCTATTGTTTTGGGTAGTTTTGTAACGACCCGCACTTTTCCGATCGTTCTATACTTATGAGATTAATATTTACATAAATTAAACCTTACCAACATGATAAGCAATCCAAATTGTTGAGACTTATGTTTTTGAAAAGAGTTTTACACAACGTTTGACCGTCTAGTTTGACCGATGATATCACGAACTATACAATATATGATAATTATACATACATATTTAACATGATCTAAGGATGTTTTAATATCTCATTTTGTATTAATAACAAAAAGTCATAAGTATATTTTGAAACTACTAACTTAAGTTTTCAAAACAATACCCTACGTAACGTTATTTGACATAAATACTGATGATTTATAATGTTTATACATATATCGTATAAGTAATGTATTTAATCATTTTTAAAGGGCTTTTATACATAAAACAATATAAGTATATTTACAAAAGATAGTTATATTTGAATTCTCGTTCCGTTTCCTCAATAATCCTATACGTATATCTAGGGTACTATACACAGCTTCTAGAAGTATTTACTATTGGTATATACCAATAGAAATCTTCAATTATTGGAATAATATGTCATTCATGACATAATAAATTTTAACTTATCTTAGATATTTTCACTAAAAACCAAATTTTCAAGCCTATAAATAAGCACCATTTCTAACTCATTTTTACACATTCATTTTCCAAATTTTACTTCCAATTTTCACACACACTTGCAAGAACTCTCTCAACTTTTATTTTACTACTTCTTTCCAGCAACTTTACATTTTAAACTTGAGGTAAAAACTCTACTTCAACTCTTTTTCAATTCATATATTTAAAGCTATATATATAAGAGTTTATAAACTAGAACATAGTTTGAATGATTTCAAACTTGTTCGCAAACTAAATAGATCCTTCTAACTTAACTTTTAAAATACTTCAAGACCTGTAACATATCTCAATTATATGCTAACTTAACAAGGTATAACTTGGTTTTTCAAAGAACACCTTAAAAACTGAATTTACGACGTCGGAGTGCAACCGGGGGCTGTTTTGGGTTGGATAATTAAAAACCATCTTAAACTTTGAATTGGAGGTTTATTTTCTGGAAAAATGATTTTTACTATGAATATGATAACACATAAAAATTTCATGATTTAACTCAAAGTATAAGTATTTTTAGAAAAATAATCATTTGAGGTTGTTTACATGATGGAAAATGATTAACTTCATAAGTTTCACTAAAGTTTGACCTATGCCGTGTGATTTTGAATACAAACTAAGGTATTACAGTTCATAGTCTTAAAGAGGGACTCGATCCAAGGAGATGGCAAGTTGAATCAACGAAAACGGAGTTGTATCGAAGAAACTATGACCGAAACAAAATCGGATATCCAAGACTAGTTTAGCCACGAAAATAATTGGGAAAAAATTAAATAAATCACATCTTTTTAAGTTAACATGATATTTTATATATATGTACTTATAATTCAATTTTATATGGTTCAGGATCACCCGTAAACAACACGAGAAGATTAATCATAAGATCCCATGATTGTACGCAACACGTCATTTGACAACACCGGTACTTTATGTACGCAACACATCATTTGACAACACCGGTACCATGGGTCAAGATTAATCTCGACCAATACATATACGATGGGGTTTTATTTATTTCGTTGGGGGTTTTATTGCGGGTATATTAAACATCTAAAAATGAACCATTAAAATTGAATTACTAACAACGAACTGCTAACTACGGACTAAGGAATTATTCAAAGTATTAAAAGTATAACAAGTATATATATGTGACGTTTGTTTAAAAAGAAAAGGTATTGATATATTATATATGGATAGGTTCGTGATATCAACCGGAGACCAAGTCAAATTATATATATATCTTCAAGACGAAAGTGAGTATATAGTCCCACTTTTAAACTCTAAATATTTCGGGATGAGAATACATGTATTTTATGTTTAACGTTATGGATACAAGTAACTGAAAAATATATTCTACGTTGAGTTGTACCACTGGCATACTTCCCTGTAGCTTGGTAACTAATATTTACAGCGGTATTGTAAACGCGAATCCTGTTGATAGATCTATCGGGCCTGACAACCCCAACCGGACTGGACGACCAGTATTCAACGGTTGCACAGTACTTCGTTTCGTGACTACACTTGGTACGGTGTAGTAAGATTTCATAATAAAGGGAATATGCGACGTGATTAAATGTTAAGTATGGTTACCAAGTGCTCAACCACTTAGAATATTTTTATTAAACTGTTTATATACGAAATCTTGTGGTCTATATATATATATTGCTGCCGGCATTAAACCTATATCTCACCAACTTTATGTTGACCTTTTAAAACATGTCTATTCTCAGGTGATTACTAAAGCTTCCGCTGCATTATGTTGAATTTGAGCAGGATCTTGCGTACGCATATTTGTGTCAAAAATAAAACTGCATACCCAATGATTTGTGTTGTAAAATATGCTCGAAATCGTGTTGTTATCATTATATGTAAAGTTTGTAAGTCGAAGATTATCGCTAAACGATAATCATCTTTTTATTGTCTAAAGCTTGTAACAAAAATAATGGTTATGGTTTGTAATGTATAATATATGCAGTTTCTCTTTTAAAAATGTCGCATATAGAGGTCAATACCTCGCAATGAAATCATACATTATCTAACACGTTCTTATGGTTAAGGACGGGTTATGACATGTGGTATCAGAGCGGTGGTCTTAGCGAACCAGGTTTGCATTAGTGTGTCTAACCGATAAGTCGTTAGGATACATTAGTAAGTCTGGACTTTGACCGGGTCTGATTTAAAAACCATTGCTTATCATTGTTGGTTAAAATTTATATGTAAATATTATGTAGTACTAATGGGTTAGTTGTTGTCTGATAGATGTCGGGCTCAAAACTTGTTATCACATTCAGCGACTCCGAACCAGAATCTTCAGATGGTGTTCCAGTCATTAACCTATCCGATGACGAAAATAATATCTTTGGGGAAGACTCACAAATTCTGGATGAACCGACTATAGAGAACCCGGAAAGTGAACCCGAGGAGGAAAGTGAACCCGAGGAGGAAAGTGAACCCGAGGAGGAAAGTGAACCCGAGGAAGAAATACAGGAAATTACAAAAGACGAGTTCGAACTAGGAAAGAAACGAAAGGCTAATGAATTAGAAAATTCAAATCCCGAGTTTAGTAAGGATGATGTGGCACCAATTCCACTAGACACTACCACCCCTATTCCCGCTATTCCTATTCGTTCTATCCCGGCATCTAGTTCTTCAGTCCCACAGCCAAAATATAGGCAGACAGCCAGGATAAGCGTTAAGCGATTCTTTGAACCTAAACGTCCTAGAAAATAGATCAAACGATGCGCTGCCGTATTAAACCATGGGATCATATAATGTTTTGTATAATATTATTAGTGTGGTTTGCTTAATGTTCGATATAAGATAAGCATATGTAAAATAGTGAAGTGTGAAATGCAATAATTTTCCATGGTTAAGTATTATTTAGATGGTAGTAATTGATTCTGTACTAAGCTATTAAGTATGGACATTAACGGGTAGGTACTACCCTAGATATAATTATAAAACGCTAATAAGAAGAAAAGGCTTTTATAATAATACCTGGTTCATATTATTAATAAGCTATAATGTACTGTAAATATACACTACATCTATAATATTCCATGTGAATAATTATTTTCTTTTCATTCTTATAGAAGAATATGGCGCGATTGAACCGAATGACGGAACAAGAAATCCAGGAACTCATCAATCAACGAGTGAACGACAGAATGTTATGGGTCGAGGCTGCAAGAGGTGCTGCAGTTAACCCAAATCCTCGTGTGGGGTGCACTTACAAAACTTTTCAAGCTTGCAAGCCCTCATCATTCAGTGGAACAGAAGGACCAATCGGTTTAACCCGGTGGATAGAAAAGATGGAGACTGTGTTTAAAATCAGTGGTTGTGTTGAAAAGGACATGACCAAGTATGCATCGTGCACTTTACAAGATAGTGCACTCACGTGGTGGAAAAATTATGTGAAGGCTGTAGGAGGAGATGTAGCTTATGATACTCCGTGGGAAGAATTCAAAACAATGTTAATCAACGAATATTGTCCAAGGAACGAGGTTAGGAAGTTGGAAGATGAGTTACGAAGTCTGAAGGTTATTGGTACTGAAATCACCAACTACAATCAGCGATTCATGGAATTAGTTTTGCTATGTCCTGAATTGGTTCCAACCGAAGAACGGAAGATTGAAATGTACAAAGATGGTTTGCCCAAAAAGGTCAAGGCAAACGTTACAGCATCGAAACCTAAGACAATTCATGAAGCTATAACCATGGCAAACGAGCTAATGGATCAGGTCATCATGGATAAGAAAGCATCCAATACTGATGTGAAGGTATCAGGTAATAAAAGAAAGTGGAATGGAAATTATGATCGAGGTAACCAACAACAATCTTTTAAGAAACAAGAAACCATACAAGGTGCAGGTGGTGGTTCAAGCTTTGGTTACAAAGGACAAAATCCTTTATGCAACCGATGCCACAAACATCACTCTGGCTACTGTAATGTGGTATGCAACAAATGTAATCGAAAGGGTCATCTTGCTGAAGATTGTAGGGCTCTCGTTACAAATACAAATGGTACCAAGACTCCTGCCACCAATGCAAATAGAACTGCTTTGGCTACCATTACTTGTTATGGGTGTGGAAAACAAGGTCACTATAAGAGCCAGTGTCCGAATCCAGAGAAGAATAATGGATCTGCACGTGGAAGAGCATTTGTTATTAATGCTAGAGAGGCGTGTGAAGACCCGGAGCTTGTTACGGGTACGTTTACCATTAATAACTTATCCGCATCTATTATATTTGATACTGGTGCCGATAGAAGTTACGTGAGTAGAGGCTTTTACACTAAATTGAATTGTTCATCATTACCTCTAGATGCTAAGTACATGATTGAGTTAGCTAATGGTAAACTAATTAAAGCCGATAAAATTTGCCGTGATTGTAAAATAAATTTAGCCGGAGAAACATTTAAAATTGACTTAATACCCGTAGAATTAGGAAGTTTTGATGTAATAGTCGGCATGGACTGGATGTCCAAAGTAGGAGCTGAAGTTGTGTGTGCCAAGAAGGCAATTCGCATTCCTTGTAAGGATAGAATGCCGGTGATGATTTATGGAGAGAAGGGTAACTCAAAGCTAAAACTCATTAGTTATTTGAAAGCTCAAAAGTGCTTGAAGAAAGGGTGCTATGCTATCTTAGCACATGTTAATAAAGTCGAAAAGAAAGAAAAAGAGAAGTGCATCAACGACGTGCCTGTGGCAAGAGATTTTCCTGAAGTTTTTCAGGAAGAGTTGCCGGGATTACCTCCATTTAGATCTGTAGAATTTCAAATAGATTTAGTACCAGGAGCCGCACCAGTGGCTCGTGCTCCATATAGACTTGCACCGTCCGAGTTAAAAGAACTTCAGAGTCAGTTAAAAGAATTACTGGATCATGGATTCATACGACCAAGTACTTCACCGTGGGGAGCTCCGATTCTATTTGTTAAAAAGAAAGATGGATCTTTTAGGATGTGTATAGATTATCGTGAATTAAATAAGTTAACTATCAAAAATCGGTATCCACTACCGAGAATTGACGACTTATTTGATCAACTCCAGGGATCATGTGTTTATTCGAAAATCGACCTAAGATCGGGCTATCATCAACTACGTGTCAAAGAAGAGGACATTCCGAAAACTGCTTTTCGAACACGTTATGGTCATTACGAATTTTTGGTCATGCCGTTTGGATTGACGAATGCGCCAGCTGTATTCATGGACCTCATGAATCGAGTTTGTAGTCCGTATTTAGATAAGTTTGTTATCGTTTTCATTGATGACATTCTTATCTATTCCAAGAGTGAGCAAGAGCATGAGCAGCATTTAAGGTTGATATTAGAGTTGTTGAGAAAAGAACAGCTATACGCTAAATTTTCTAAGTGTGCTTTCTGGTTGAAAGAAGTGCAATTTCTTGGCCACGTTGTTAGTAGCAAAGGAATTCAGGTTGATCCAGCAAAAATTGAAGCCATTGAAAAATGGGAGACTCCTAAAACACCAATGCAGATACGCCAATTTTTGGGTTTAGCCGGTTATTATAGAAGGTTTATTCAAGATTTTTCCCGAATAGCTAAGCCGTTGACAGCATTAACGCAAAAAGGGAAGAAATACGAATGGACCTCGGAGCAGGAGAACGCATTTCAATTACTGAAGAAGAAGTTAACTACGGCGCCTATTTTATCGTTACCTGAAGGGAACGAAGATTTTGAAATATATTGTGACGCTTCGCGACAAGGTTTTGGTTGTGTTCTTATGCAACGAAAGAAAGTTATTGCATACGCATCTCGACAATTGAAGATTCACGAGCGGAATTATACGACGCATGATCTAGAACTGGGAGCAGTCGTGTTTGCGTTAAAGATATGGAGACACTACTTATATGGGGTTAGATGCACTGTGTTTACTGATCATAAAAGTCTTCAACATATTTTTGATCAGAAACAGCTGAACATGAGGCAACGTAGGTGGGTCGAGTTAATAAACGACTATGATTGTGAAATTCGTTATCATCCCGGGAAAGCGAATGTGGTGGCTGACGCACTAAGCAGAAAGGAACGAGAACCAATTCGAGTACGAGCGATGAACATAAAAATTCGCATGAATATCAACTCACAAATCAAAGAAGTTCAACGAGAAGCACTTACTAAAGAAAATATAGGAAATGAAATAATGAAGAAGTATGAGAAGCAACTCGTTATACGGGAAGATGGAATTCGATATTTTGCAAACCGTGTTTGGGTACCGAAGTTGGGTGGATTAAGGAAGTTGATATTGAACGAGGCACATAAGACAAGATACTCGATACATCCTGGAGTTGGAAAGATGTATCAAGATCTTAAGACACATTATTGGTGGCCTAACTTAAAGACAGACGTTGCAACATATGTTGGGGAGTGTTTAACTTGTTCCAAGGTCAAGGCAGAACACCAGAAACCATCAGGGTTACTTCAACAACCAGAAATCCCAGAATGGAAATGGGATGGTATTACCATGGATTTCATCACGAAGTTACCAAAGACTGCCTGGGGATACGACACCATTTGGGTGATTGTTGATCGTCTTACCAAATCTGCCCATTTCTTGCCTATAAAGGAAACGGATAGAATGGAGAAATTATTACGATTATATATAAAGGAAATAGTTTCAAGGCATGGAATACCTATTTCCATTATATCTGATCGTGATAGTAGATTTACCTCAAAGTTCTGGCAATCACTGCAGGAGGTACTAGGAACTCGTTTAGATATGAGTACCGCATATCATCCGCAAACCGACGGGCAGAGTGAAAGAACGATTCAGACTCTTGAAGACATGCTCAGGGCATGTGTGATCGATTTTGGAAACGGATGGGATAAGTATCTACCGTTAGCAGAATTTTCGTATAATAATAGTTATCATGCAAGCATTAAAGCTGCACCATTCGAAGCATTGTATGGAAGGAAGTGTAGATCTCCTATCTGTTGGAATGAAGTAGGAGATCGACAATTAACTGGTCCCGAGATCATACACGAAACGACTGAGAAGATAGTACAAATCAAGGAGAGATTGAAAACAGCCCGAAGTCGCCAAAAGAGCTACGCCGATGTCCGAAGGAAACCATTAGAGTTTCAGATTGGGGACATGGTTATGCTAAAGGTGTCACCTTGGAAAGGTGTAATACGTTTCGGTAAAAGAGGTAAACTGAACCCAAGATATGTAGGCCCGTTCAAGATCATCGAACGCATTGGACCGGTAGCTTATCGACTCGAGTTACCGCAACAACTCGCCGGAGTACACAATACCTTTCACGTCTCAAACCTTAAGAAGTGTCTTGCAAAGGAAGACCTCACTATTCCTCTTGAAGAAATCCATGTCGATGAGAAACTACAATTCATCGAAGAACCAATCGAAATCATGGATCGTGAAGTTAAACAGCTCAAGCAGAGCAACATACCAATCGTTAAGGTTCGTTGGAATGCTCGAAGAGGTCCTGAGTTTACTTGGGAACGAGAGGATCAGATGAAACAAAAGTATCCACACTTGTTTCTCGATGACGCAAAATAGGTACAATTTTAAAATTTCGGGACAAAATTTATTTAACGGGTAGGTACTGTAACGACCCGCACTTTTCCGATCGTTCTATACTTATGAGATTAATATTTACATAAATTAAACCTTACCAACATGATAAGCAATCCAAATTGTTGAGACTTATGTTTTTGAAAAGAGTTTTACACAACGTTTGACCGTCTAGTTTGACCGATGATATCACGAACTATACAATATATGATAATTATACATACATATTTAACATGATCTAAGGATGTTTTAATATCTCATTTTGTATTAATAACAAAAAGTCATAAGTATATTTTGAAACTACTAACTTAAGTTTTCAAAACAATACCCTACGTAACGTTATTTGACATAAATACTGATGATTTATAATGTTTATACATATATCGTATAAGTAATGTATTTAATCATTTTTAAAGGGCTTTTATACATAAAACAATATAAGTATATTTACAAAAGATAGTTATATTTGAATTCTCGTTCCGTTTCCTCAATAATCCTATACGTATATCTAGGGTACTATACACAGCTTCTAGAAGTATTTACTATTGGTATATACCAATAGAAATCTTCAATTATTGGAATAATATGTCATTCATGACATAATAAATTTTAACTTATCTTAGATATTTTCACTAAAAACCAAATTTTCAAGCCTATAAATAAGCACCATTTCTAACTCATTTTTACACATTCATTTTCCAAATTTTACTTCCAATTTTCACACACACTTGCAAGAACTCTCTCAACTTTTATTTTACTACTTCTTTCCAGCAACTTTACATTTTAAACTTGAGGTAAAAACTCTACTTCAACTCTTTTTCAATTCATATATTTAAAGCTATATATATAAGAGTTTATAAACTAGAACATAGTTTGAATGATTTCAAACTTGTTCGCAAACTAAATAGATCCTTCTAACTTAACTTTTAAAATACTTCAAGACCTGTAACATATCTCAATTATATGCTAACTTAACAAGGTATAACTTGGTTTTTCAAAGAACACCTTAAAAACTGAATTTACGACGTCGGAGTGCAACCGGGGGCTGTTTTGGGTTGGATAATTAAAAACCATCTTAAACTTTGAATTGGAGGTTTATTTTCTGGAAAAATGATTTTTACTATGAATATGATAACACATAAAAATTTCATGATTTAACTCAAAGTATAAGTATTTTTAGAAAAATAATCATTTGAGGTTGTTTACATGATGGAAAATGATTAACTTCATAAGTTTCACTAAAGTTTGACCTATGCCGTGTGATTTTGAATACAAACTAAGGTATTACAGTTCATAGTCTTAAAGAGGGACTCGATCCAAGGAGATGGCAAGTTGAATCAACGAAAACGGAGTTGTAACGAAGAAACTATGACCGAAACAAAATCGGATATCCAAGACTAGTTTAGCCACGAAAATAATTGGGAAAAAATTAAATAAATCACATCTTTTTAAGTTAACATGATATTTTATATATATGTACTTATAATTCAATTTTATATGGTTCAGGATCACCCGTAAACAACACGAGAAGATTAATCATAAGATCCCATGATTGTACGCAACACGTCATTTGACAACACCGGTACTTTATGTACGCAACACATCATTTGACAACACCGGTACCATGGGTCAAGATTAATCTCGACCAATACATATACGATGGGGTTTTATTTATTTCGTTGGGGGTTTTATTGCGGGTATATTAAACATCTAAAAATGAACCATTAAAATTGAATTACTAACAACGAACTGCTAACTACGGACTAAGGAATTATTCAAAGTATTAAAAGTATAACAAGTATATATATGTGACGTTTGTTTAAAAAGAAAAGGTATTGATATATTATATATGGATAGGTTCGTGATATCAACCGGAGACCAAGTCAAATTATATATATATCTTCAAGACGAAAGTGAGTATATAGTCCCACTTTTAAACTCTAAATATTTCGGGATGAGAATACATGTATTTTATGTTTAACGTTATGGACACAAGTAACTGAAAAATATATTCTACGTTGAGTTGTACCACTGGCATACTTCCCTGTAGCTTGGTAACTAATATTTACAGCGGTATTGTAAACGCGAATCCTGTTGATAGATCTATCGGGCCTGACAACCCCAACCGGACTGGACGACCAGTATTCAACGGTTGCACAGTACTTCGTTTCGTGACTACACTTGGTACGGTGTAGTAAGATTTCATAATAAAGGGAATATGCGACGTGATTAAATGTTAAGTATGGTTACCAAGTGCTCAACCACTTAGAATATTTTTATTAAACTGTTTATATACGAAATCTTGTGGTCTATATATATATATTGCTGCCGGCATTAAACCTATATCTCACCAACTTTATGTTGACCTTTTAAAACATGTCTATTCTCAGGTGATTACTAAAGCTTCCGCTGCATTATGTTGAATTTGAGCAGGATCTTGCGTACGCATATTTGTGTCAAAAATAAAACTGCATACCCAATGATTTGTGTTGTAAAATATGCTCGAAATCGTGTTGTTATCATTATATGTAAAGTTTGTAAGTCGAAGATTATCGCTAAACGATAATCATCTTTTTATTGTCTAAAGCTTGTAACAAAAATAATGGTTATGGTTTGTAATGTATAATATATGCAGTTTCTCTTTTAAAAATGTCGCATATAGAGGTCAATACCTCGCAATGAAATCATACATTATCTAACACGTTCTTATGGTTAAGGACGGGTTATGACAAGTTTAGCCCCAAACCATGCTCATGTGTCGTTTGGTTTAAAACTATCATTTTGAGGTCGAACTTGTAACACACTTGATTAAGGGCCTTCGTGCCTATTATGTAACTTTAAACTTGTTGGATGTTTAAACGTTTGGTATGAACCGGTTGATATCATGTAACCAATTAAAGTGGCGTGTTATTGGTTTATTATTATAAAAAAAAAATTCAGGTGTAAAGACGGGTTGGGTTGTTTCAAGTGGTATCAGAGCATGGTCTAAGGATTCGCGTGTCAAAGCCCATAGATCTATCTTTAGGATTCGCGTCAATTAGAGGCAATCATAACGTCCAACTAATTCTTAGGCTTCCAGGAAAATAAAAGGGATATACGTTATAGTGATCCATCGTAGAATGTAGTTAAGTACTTGTGTCTATTTCGTCAAACATTTATAAAAGCGCATGTATTCTCAGCCCAAAAATATATATTGCAAAAACATTTAATAAAAAGGGAGCAAATAAACTCTCGATACGATATTTTGTAGAAAATATGCATACGACTGAACAGAACAAATGCAGGGTTGGCCTCGAATTTACGAACCTATATCAATTATATATATTAACACATATAATAATATTTAAACAAGTTTATATATTAAAATTATTAATATACTTGTTATATTAATACTTTATATATTATATTAACAATTAAATTAATTATAACTATTTTATATATTTTAAATAAATAATTAATATTTATATATCAGATTTTTATTAAAGTAATATAAATATTATATATTAATACTTAAAAATATTATATAATGTATTAATATTTATATATATGATTATATTAAAATATATTTATATATTATATGTAACTTAATTAATATTATATAATTATAGATAATAATATTTTATTTTAAAAAAATAGTATGTAATATTAATATAGTTATGATATATGTAATAAATATAATTTTATATAAATATCATTTATTTGTTAAAATAATAATTATAATAATACTAAAATAATGATAATAATAATGATGATTTTATTAATAATGATAATTTTAATAATAATAATAATAATGATAACAATTATAATAATAATAATAATAATAATAATAATATTTATATTAATAATAATAATAATAATAATAATAATAATAATAATAATAATAATAATAATAATAATAAATTTTACCATCATCATTATCATCATCTCGTTCATCATCATGGTCATCATCATTCACGATCATTATCATCATCATCATCTCGTTCATCATCATCATCGTCATCATGATCATAACATCATCGCGATCATTATCATATCATCCATCATCATCATACGGTGTCATTATCATTTCCATCATCATCTTCATACGGTATCATTATCATTATCATCATCTCGTTCATCATCATCGTCATCATCAACATCATCATCATTGTGTACATCATCATTAATTCGTCACCTTCTTACCATTCATCATCTCATCACCATCATCATCTCATCCTCATCATCATCAAAATCATAACAGCCCATCATCATCATCGTAAAATCATTATATCATCCTATTCATCAACTCATCACTATCATCGAACATCGTTATCATCATTACTTCGTAGCAGTGAACCGAAACAGGAAAAGGTGGTGTTGGTTGCGAATTTTGAAACAGAAAAAAAGAAATACGCAGCAGTAGTAGTTAAACAGTGGCGAAAAATAATGGTTTAATGGTGTTTTTACGGTGGACATCTGTAACACCCTCGAAGCGGGCCTAGCTGTTAGATTACTATTTTCCCCTCAGGTTGTGTGGTGTTAATATATGGTTTTATTTTAATTTTAGAATTATTATTATTTAATGATGTGGATAGGACCAGTTTGTGTCAAGGTTCACAGAACAGGTTTGTTTATTTAATTTGGACTCCGTTAGGGCAGTCAAATTAAGTACGAAAGATATCAGATAACTGATAAATAACCGTGTGTTGTACAGTGTGGGATTTTAACCCACTTTAGATGACTAGTGCTTCCATTTTTTCTTCACTTTGTTTCCAGAATATTAACACACACAAACACATCTCGTTCTTCCTTCCTTTCACCTAACCAAACCCTAGATCTTCAATCTTTGTTGTAGAGCTCAAATCAATTGCATCTTTGTGTTCTTTGTGATTTACTGAGTCTATCAAGGTAAGAATCAAAACATTTCATGCTTTAATCTTTGTGAAAATTGAGTTTTGTGTAAAGTTTTTACAAAGTGTGTAATTTGGGTCAAAATGGTTAGATTTGATGTTGTTTGAGTCCAAATCTTGTGGGTTTATATCTCTACATGTTTAGTGTCTTCGATTTGGTCAGTTTTGAGGTCATAATCGAGCTCTAGAGCAAGAATGGGATGAATTTGGGTGAAACCCGTCACTTTGTTCTTTAGCTTCTGTAGATAAACACAGTCGGCCGAGTGTCTCCTGACACTCGACCGACCGACTCGACCATCGACCGAGTGTGTGAGACCCACGGCCGGGTGTGTCTGCGAGAGACCATCGACCGAGTGACTTGACACTCGACCGAGTGAGTGTAGACAGTCGGCCGACTGTCTCTGACAGTCGACCAAGTGTCTTTGGAAGTGAAATATTTTACTAAGTGTTGATTTTTAGCTGTTATGCTGCCGTTTGTATATTGATGATCATGATATTATAACTAACTTCTGAGTATTGTTTTCAGGTGATACAGACGAGGAGAAGACTCAGTGACATTAGACTACCGAGTGATGTCGGTATCGGTGAGTGGGACTAACTGGAGTATATAGTATAGAGTAGCATGTTATATTATGATTGCCATGCTTGTTAGATATACTTACTGTTGTGGTTAGTTAGCTCATTGTGATGACTGCATGTTAGTTGATGCTTGTCTGCTGGAGCCCGGTGCGTCCCTATTGTGTGGTAGCCTCGGTAGGAGAGATCAACCTGCAGGTTGGGTTCCTCATGTGGTAGCCTAGACAACCGAGGTGTATATATATGTGAATGACACGTGCGTCGCGTGTGGATTATATATATACACACGGTGGTGGAGGAACTTCTGGTAAGCCCCAGTCCGATCAGCTGGTGGTTAATGGTTTGCCCGAGCCTCCAGAGTCTCTGTAGATGGCACTTGGGTGATGTTTGTGTGTTAGACTATGTGACATGATTAATATGACGGGTCCTGTATACTATTGCATGTAGTTAGTTGCACTCACTTAGCTTCGTGCTAATCCCTCACATCTTTCCTGCAGGTTATGGATTTGTTGTATGCTAGTTATCAAGGTGAAGAAGGGATGTTGAAAGATATGTTTGACAAAGCTGGAAACTCTGATGTCGTGTCTTTTATATTAAAAGTTGTTGTAATATTTAATATAACACCCAGACTTTTAAATATTAACGTGTATATTATAATCAAGTGGAATTTATATTATATATATATATTATAAACAGGTCTTCTGCTGTATTTAAAAAAAAATCAGGGGTGTTATAAGTTGGTATCAGAGCATAGGTTTAGCAGCATGTGCACGAAAGTGACATGTTCCCAAACCGTGTGTCGAGTCAAACATATCTTGGGGGTAGATTAAGTGAGTGAAGTAGGTATTAACGAGTTAGTTGGCGGAAACTAACAGATTATCTACTAAGCTTTTGTGTGTGAGATATCGTGATAAGACAGGTATGAAGATCGATTCCATCCTTCTGGTGCCCCGTTAACCCTCAGTGCTGATAGAACTTCGATGGATGCATTTGATGCCAATTTGGATGAAGGATTTGACGAGTATTAATCAACGTGGCTCCAATGATGAGGATTCAGTTGCAGAGTTGATGAGGGTTAAGGGTGCGGGTGCGATCGAGGTGTTGATAGATACAAAAGATGTCTTCTTATTCATAAAGGTACATTCTTGTTACATTACTGTAACTATTATTATTATTATTGAATCTGTAGATTATGTTCATGCCTTTTTCATATTGTGTGTTTGTTGTAATGATAATCTGTGATGATTAGTGATTCTAGTTGCGATTGAGTAATTATTCCTGTAAGATAGAAGTAGATGATAGTTAACAGATCTAGTTACGACGATTGTGTCTGGAACTACCCTGGCCGCTATCAGGATTTTATTCCCTTAGACTGACTGCTATGTTCTGTGAGACTTTATAGACATGACCTTTGGAATATTGTGTCATGCTATTGTGAATGATTGTTATATGGCCTGTTATACTATACGTGAGACTACTGTTGGCCTAGACTGGAAGAATTGAGGTGAATAATTTATAGTATTAACCAAGGCGAATATGAAGTCTTATCTTTACCATTGACTGTTGGGACACGTGTAGTGACCCATAGAGACTGATTATGGTAGTGACCCCTTGATGATTGGTGAAGGTCCTGAAACGTATTGTGTAATTATGTGAGGTGTAGATTTCATGCTTGTCGACCGTGACTGAACCAGTAAATGACGGACCCTATGATATTGTTGTATGATGGGACTAGTTGTGTTGGACTTAGGTGAATTATAATTCCTTTCCATGGATTTACGGGACACACGTAGTGGCCCGTAAGAATTGTGATAGAGTAGTAGTTTTCTTGTCTTCTAATAAGAGGACCCATACCCTGTTTATTACTGTCGTATGTATATGGTTTGCGTGTCATGTATGATGTAGACTTTTGGTTCAGATGTTTGTGATCGTAGTAAGACCTTGAGGATTCATTTTTCCTACCTTAGACTCATGTGAGTTGGTGGTGACCTTTAAGAAGTATGTTTGAAAGGAGCTTTCCATGTAGTCTTGACTGAAGATAGGAAAATTATGTTTTGTTATTATGTGAGGATTATTACTAGCCTGGCTATACCGTTGCAGAATTTGATTAGCTATGTAGGACTCGTAGAGTTGTCCTGAGAAGTTGTTGACTTTTGTGAATTGATGTGACTCATTAGATGTCAGTATATGAGACGTTCGTTTAGTGACTTTCTTGGAAGTGGAGAAGACTTTAATCAGAATAGAAATTCAGTTCAAGCTGAATTGTGATGAATGTTGACTAGGTCAGAAGACGTGATTAGAACAGTGATCATATTACTGTTAAGGTAGAATCATTGATCTGATAGTTCGATAGTGACTAATGTGAATATCTTATCTTTTGAAGATTTGAATGCAAAGTCGAGGACGGACAATAATAGTATTTGTAAATAAGACGAAGTAAGTAGGTATAGTTTATTGAATGTTGGATCGAATTTTCAAATGTGGTTGCTAAAGAGGACTTAGTAGAATTAAGATCGAGCTAGAAACCAGTTAGGTGTTTACTTACAAGACTTCTTGCGGTTTGGATAGTCTTAGATTGTAAAATCTATTTGATTGGGGGTATAGTGGAGATTTATAACTACCAGTGACTTGAGAAAATAGACTGTGTTGTATTGATGAACTCTATTAAGATCTTGTTCTGAAATACTCGAAATGAAAGTGTGATTTAGAATGATGTATTACCTCTGGCCAACGAAAAACATTATATTAAAACATATAGTAGTTTTGAGAGTCGGAAGAGATGTAACGAGTATTAGATCGGGTGTTGTTTGATGATGAATGTGATTTTCGGTGAACTGTTGACCGAGAGTAGACTTTTCCGACATAGTAATGTTAGTTGAACAATATTTGGACCTAGGCTATTGATGATCGAATAAGCCTTAGTTTTGAATTCTGATGAAGTTCGAAGCAAAATAAAGTCGATGCAGAGATAGTTTTAGTGGTGTCAAACGCGTGTATTGATATCATTTGACGGACTTAATTGTTAGATGGATGTTTATTGCTTGTGGTAGTGGATATCGTTGACTTGAAATCCATGTTCGAATGATTAATGTTGGTTTAATATTGCATTTGTAAGTGTTTCTTCTATTGATGATATGAATAAAGTCATGCTTTAAGTGATGAATTTGGGTAAGTATCAACCTAGATAAGTGATTTATGATGAAACCCTTAAATATCGAATTTGAAATAGGTATTTAATTGCGGGTTCTGGTAGCATTTTAACCAGTGTTGGGCATGTGTATTGATGTTACTTGAGGAAATTAATACTTGGATAATTACTTTCAGAATGTGTGAACAATTATTCTTTACTCAAAATTTGTGATGTAATGATTGAATTGATTTGAAATTGGGTTGGTAATCATTTTTACTATGATTGAGTTGACCAGAATCAAGATTTAGTCACTGAATAATTGGGTGAATATTGAACCATATAAGCAAATTTCAACGAAATTCTTGAATATCGAGATTGAAACGGGTATTAAATTATGGAGTTTGGGTAATTTAGTGTAATCCGAGTTGATTTGGCTATGTTGTAGTGATGAAATTAGCTAAGTTTGTGTATTCTAAGCTAAATAATAGCCCTTATTCAGTGTTTTAGAGTGAGTTGATCTAGGAAATTTGATGAAGGTGACTCAGGGATAACCTCAAATCATGATTGACAGATATCATGTAGTGGGTCATTAGTAGTGACTCGAGAGTTAGTGTGTAAAACCTAGACATGAGATGGAATTTTCGTGGTATTTTGTAAGATTAATGATAGATCAAGTTTGGAATTCAGATGAAATTAGACTTGTTCAGTTATTAGATAGCGGCATGTTGTTAGCATTGAATTTCTTTAGCTCGTGGTAAAGACTATTTTCTAGACCAGAATGTGAGGAACGATTCGGATATTGTGTAGTGTAAGTAAGTAAGTTTGCACATCGGCATATAGTGGGTCTTGACCCTTGGGTAGTAGAATAGCAGATGGTGTATTTGGCTTTAGATCGATAAGTTAGCTTTTGACCTACGAGAATGGACGGAGCTTTGTAAGGCGTATGGCCGTAGTACATGTTTTGACTTAGGTCACGTTGTGGCCCGTTGTGGTGGTTTGCAATACCCATGACCTTTGTTGATTTGGTAATGTAGAATTGTGGGCTTAACTGAGTTGTGTCTTCATGTGACACGTTGACAATAAATAGATGACTTAGAATAAACTAAATGGGAGATTGGATGGATTTACTTTATGGGTAATCTCGAAATTTGATGGATCAGTTCGATTCGATGAAATTAACAGTGTATAACCATTGGTATCTTCAGAAAGTGGGGTGTAGTGATAGTTTGACGTGAAACTTTTCGTGGAAAATCGAGAAAATCAGACTGATGGATGTAAATTAGAGGACTAAATGATGGATAGTTACATATGATTCAAGAATACGATATGTAAGCGAAAACTTGTTGTGAACCATTTCGTGGAAGTCAATTAAGTGGATGATGGGTCTATATAATACTTTTGGGTTGTCTTGTATTTGAATGAATGTTGATTGTATCTAGTGTTGAATTGTTTGATCGTTATCCTCCTAGTTTAGTAGGATAAAAGATGACGTGCACGACCCTTGTTAAACAGTAGATTGTTGGTACTTGGTTACCCCTTCAAGCGATAATTGTGATGCTATAGACAATTCCGAGATAAATTATCTGAATGTTGTGTTGCGTGATTGGAGTTGGTCGTAACATAAAGGGTTGTCATTGACTTAGTGACGGTGAGTTTTTAAATTGACGATTTTAGCTTATGGGTTGACAGCTGAGAAAATTAATGAACCTTGGTAATGCTTGTCATCTTAGGATGTGTTTTGGTGTAACTACCGGTGTGACCAATTGTGTTGATCTTTGTTACCTGCGACCCGTGTTGGCTATGACTTAGCAGATTCCGAGGACGGAATCTCTTTAAGGGGTTAGATTTGTAACACCCTCGAAGCGGGCCTAGCTGTTAGATTACTATTTTACCCTCAGGTTGAGTGGTGTTATTATATGCTTTTATTTTAATTTTAGAATTATTATTATTTAATGATGTGGATAGGACTAGTTTGTGTTAAGGGTCACAGAACAGGTTTGTTTATTTAATTTGGACTCCGTTAGGGCAGTTAAATTAAGTACGAAAGATATCAGATAACTGATAAATACCTGTGTGTTGCACAGTGTGGGATTTTAACCCACTTTAGATGACTAGTGCTTCCAATTTTCTTCACTTTGTTTCCAGAATATTCACACACACAAACACATCTCGTTCTTCCTTCCTTTCACCTAACCAAACCCTAGATCTTCAATCTTTGTTGTAGAGCTCAAATCAATTGCATCTTTGTGTTCTTTGTGATTTACTAAGTCTATCAAGGTAAGAATCAAAACATTTCATGCTTTAATCTTTGTGAAAATTGAGTTTTATGTAAAGTTTTTACAAAGTGTGTAATTTGGGTCAAAATGGTTAGATTTGATGTTGTTTGAGTCCAAATCTTGTGGGTTTATGTTTCTACATGTTTAGTGTCTTCGATTTGGTCAGTTTTGAGGTCATAATCGAGCTCTAGAGCAAGAATTGGATGAATTTGGGTGAAACCTGTCACTTTGTTCTTCAGCTTCTGTAGATAAACACATTCGGCCGAGTGTCTCCTGACACTTGACTGAACGTATCGACCATCGACCGAGTGTGTGAGACCCAAGGCCGAGTGTGTCTGCGAGAGACCATCGACCGAGTGACTTGACACTCGACCGAGTAAGTGTTGACAGTCGGCTGACTGTCTCTGACAGTCGACCGAGTGTCTTTGGCAGTGAAATATTTTACTAAGTGTTGATTTTTAGCCGTTATGCTGCCGTTTGTATATTGATGATCATGATATTATAACTAACTTATGAGTATTGTTTTCAGGTGATACAGACGAGGAGAAGACTCGGTGACATTAGACTACCGAGTGATGTCGGTATCGGTGAGTGGGACTAACTGAAGTATATGGTATAGAGTAGCATGTTATATTATGATTGCCATGCTTGTTACATATACTTACTGTTGTAGTTAGTTATTTCGTTGTGATGACTGCATGTTAGTTGATGCTTGTCTGCTGCAGCCCAGTGCGTCCCTATTGTGTGGTAGCCTCGGTAGGAGAGATCAACCTGCGGGTTGGGTTCCTCATGTGGTAGCCTAGACAACCGAGGTGTATATATATGTGAATGACGCATGCGTCACGTGTGGATTATATATATACACACGGTGGTGGAGGAACTTCTGGTAAGCCCCAGTCCGATCAGCTGGTGGTTAATGGTTTGGCTGAGCCGCCAGAGTCTCTGTAGACGGCACTTGGGTGATGTTTATGTGTTAGACTATTTGACATGATTAATATGACGGTTCCTGTATACTATTGCATGTAGTTAGTTACACTCACTTAGCTTCGTGCTAATCCCTCACATCTTCCCTGCAGGTTATGGATTTGTTGTATGCTAGTTATCAGGGTGAAGATGGGATATTGGAAGATATGTTTGACAAAGCCGGAAACTCTGATGTCGTGTATTTTATATTAAAAGTTGTTGTAATATTTAATATAACACCCAGACTTTTAAATATTAACGTGTATATTATAATCAAGTGGATTTTATATGATATATATATTATAAACAGGTCTTCCGCTGTATTTAAAAAAAATCAGGGGTGTTATAACAGCTGCATCATTAGGTGGTGATTTTTGGACCGAGGAACAGCAGCATAAGATGCTTTTCGATTCAGGAAACAGGCACAGAAGCAAAAAATGAATGCAGCAGTAGTTCGATTAGACAGGAATAGTAGTAGGGTTTAGGCTCGGTTGAAACAGAAATAGATGGTGATGATGAGGTTGTGGGTCTGCTCGTAAACATGTAATGGATTAGTGTTGCAGTGGTTGGATAACATACAGCCACACTAGCGGTTTATCTAGGCTGTAAGAAAAAAAGATAGATAGCAGCAGCCCTTCGAACAAGTGTAGCAAAAGAGTCGAGCAGCAGCAGGTTGCGGGAGATTATCGATGGTGTCGGTTTCAAGGTGGTGATGATGGTGGTGTTTGGTTGTTAAAACTAGACGTGTGAGGGTGGTGATCGAGCATGTGTAGCATGATTTGATGGTGGTGTTAAGGTGGCGGTTAGGGTGTTGTAGCAGTGGCTCGATGGTGAAGTGGGTTGTTTTGTTTGGGCTGCAAAATAGAAGTACCCGATCATGGTGGTGATGGAGTTGGTATCCAGTGGTGATTTTATGCATTGCATATGTGTGTGTGTGTGAGTGTGTGTGTATATATATATATATATATATATATATATATATATATATATATATATATATATATATATATATATATATATATATAATAATAAAATATCATAAATCTCAAATGAAAAGTTAAGAGAAAACAGTGAGTAGCCTCAATTTTTGTAATCTTTCTGTCGACATGATTAATTAGGGGTATTATTTCGTGCTCCGTTGCCAAATAGTTACGGATAAAAGTCCAAATAAAAATCTCATATTTTTATATTAAATAAATTTATTTATTTAGGTCATTAACTGTGTAAAACCTATCAAAAAAGATTCGTCTATTATTTGTTTTTAGTTCCAAGTAATATGTACGGAGTATTAAAAGTCATCATAAGGTATTAAATATATTTTTTAGAAATCCTAAAATTTACATAACTTAATTACGGACCAACATTATTTTTTATATTCTCCTTAGTTCGAATTTAACTTGTTTAATATCAATCGAAATGAAAAACGAGTATTACAATCATTAAATAATTATATTCAATTTACTTTATATATATATATATATATATATATATATATATAAATATATATAGATTTATTTTACTAATAACTTTATTATATCGTATATTATTATTTCAAGTAATTATATATATATATATATAATTACAAACAATTGTTCGTGAATCATCGAAAAAAGTCGAGGGTTTAATGAATGTATGAAAACATTTAAAAATCTTTTTGATACTCAAGATAACAGGCTTTGTTTATCGTGTCAAAAATATTAAATCATATGGAGATTTGACTTAAAATAAGTCAAAATTTTTCGGATCGTCACAGTACCTACCCGTTACAGAAATTTCGTCCCGAAATTTGACATAGATCGTCATGGTTGACAATAAGAATATTTTAATGTAGAATACTAGTGGAAAATTTACGTTTATCATCATTGAGTAATATGAATAAAATAATTCGATTACGCGAAGAGTATGAGTGAAGCTATCACAAAAGAGTGAAATGAGGAAAGTAAAGGTTCGTCTTATCTTTTGACGTAGTCACGGTTGATTTCTGGAATTCAAGGAATTTAAAGAAAATCTTCGTAATCTATATAAGATTTGATTCTTCGATAATTAAGGAAATTATGATCCTCTTTAATTAAATGTAGTAATCTACCTCGATTGCTATGTCTGATATTTCACTATAAATTTACCTCTTCCGTTCCATTATTTTCATCACTCCTATACTTTCTTCCTCAATTCATACTTCCAAAAGATCCGTTAATATGCTCAATCCTGTACTGATCCTTTCTATTATATTTGTAGTGACCCGAACTTTTCCATGATTATATATTATATGATATCTATATTTACATGATTAAATGTTTCCAACATGTTAAACAATCAAACTTGTTAAGACTTGATTAATTGAAATGAGTTTTATGTAGACAATTGACACCCAATTTGTCCGGCGATTCACGAACGTTAAAACTTGTAAAAACGACATGATATATATATATATATATATATATATATATATATATATATATATATATATATATATATATATATATATATATATATATATATATATATATATATATATATATAACATGATTTTATGATAAGTAAGTATCTCACTAAGTATATTAACAATAAGTTATATGCATAAAATGAGACAACTGAATTAAGAAACTCGAAACGATATATATAACGATTATCGTTATAACAACGTCTTAATTAAAATAAATATATATGTATTGTATTAAGATATTAATACACTATGATTAACATGATAAAATGATAATTAAATATATCATTAAGTGTATTAACAATGAACTACATATGTAAAACAAGACTACTAACTTAAGGATTTCGAAACGAGTTATATATGTAACGATTAACGTTGTAATAACGTCTTAATATTTATATATCGTGTTAAGTTATAATAACACACTATGTTATCATGATAAACATAAAAATTTAACATCTCATTAGGTATAATAACAATGAGATTTATTACAATTAATGAGATCGTTAACATATAGGTTTCGAAACAACACATACATGTAACGACTAACGATGAGTTAATGACTTAATTAAAATGTATGTATATATATATATATATATACATATATATATAGTGTATTAAGATGTATTAATACACATTTGAAGGACTTCAAGACATATACCAAGACACTCATACTTAACAAAAATGGTTACAATTACATTCCCATTCGTTTACATCAATAATTCTACTCGTACTCATTCAGTATTCGCACTCGTATTAAACCCAGCTTCTATATGTATATACTATTGGTATATACACTCAATAATTAGCTCTTTATCAGCCTTAAATGATTAACCAACATGTGGAACCAACCATTTGGCAACTAGCTAGAATTATTTCACTAAAAATCAAACTAATGGAGCCTATATGACAATCCCTCATTCACGAATTCATTCACACACACAAACACTTTCATTTTTCAACTTTCATGCATTAAAAACACCTCTCTCAAGTTTTATCTTGATGTTCTAAGTGTTCTTCATCATCTTCATCAAGTTCTACATCAATCTAGCTCATAAATTCAACCTTTGATCACCATACAAAACAACTACTCAAGAACACATCAAAAACACTTTCAAGTTTGCTAGCTTACTTCCAAGCTTTCAAAATCATTCCAAGTAAACAACTAAGATCAAGAAACCTTTGTTATTTATAGTAGGTTATCTTTCTAATTTAATATAATATTCATATCCAAACTTTGATTCGATTTCTATAATCATAACTATCTTAATTCAAGTAGTAATCTTACTTGAACTTGTTTTCGTGTCATGATTCTACTTCAAGAACTTCCAAGCCATCAAAGATCCTTTGAAGCTCAAGTTATTTTTTTCATCATTTCCAGTAGATTTATCTACTATACTTGAGGTAGTAACGATGTTCATAACATCATTCGATTCATATATATATAACTATATTATTCGAAGAATATAACTTGTAATCACTAGAACATAGTTTAGTTAATTCTAAACTTGTTCACAAACAAAGTTAATCCTTCTAACTTGACTTTTAAAAACAACTTAAAACATGTTATATATCTATATGATATGCTAACTTAATGATTTAAAACTTGGAAACACGATAAACACCGTAAAACCGGACATACGCCGTCGTAGTAAAACCATGGGCTGTTTTGGGTTGGATAATTAAAAATTATTATAATATTTGATTTGAAAGTTGTTCTTCTGGGAAAATGATATTTCATATGAACCTGAAACTATATCCAAAAATCTTGGTTAAACTCAAAGTAGAAGTATGTTTTTCAAAATGGTCATCAAGACGTCGTTCTTTCGACTGAAATGACTATCTCTTTCAAAAAACGACTTTTAACCTGTAACTCTAACTATAAACCATCACTTTTTCTATTTAGTTTCATAAATTTTAGTTCTATACAAAACCATAGCAATTTGATTCACTCAAAACGGATTTATTACGAAGAAATTATGGGTAAAACAAAATTGGATAGAATTACTAGTTTTAGCTACGGAAATTTTTATAACAAATCTATACTAACTATATCTTAGCTAACTTTCTTGTATTATACATGTCTTGATAGAACATAGACATGTATACAATGTTTTGACATATCATATTGACATCATCTATATATATATTATTTTGAATAACCCATAAGATACTATATGCGGTAATGCTCGAGTTAGCATATAATGGGTCGATATTGATTCTAAAATAATATATATACCATGGGTTATGATCGAGTCTGTGACATTTATGTAATGGGTCGTGGATTGATTCGAGATAATATGTATAATATGGGTCTTGAAAATATTAAGACAATATACTATATCGATTTATTTATATAATACTAACTGTGGACTACTAATTGTGGACTACTAACGTTGGACTGCTAAATTAACAACTTAAATCATTAACACGTAATAAAAATGTTGTGAATATATTTCGATCATACTTTGATATGTATGTATATATTTGTCATAGGTTCGTGAATCGACCAGTGTCCAAGTCTTATTTTCCGACGAATTAAAAATCCGTGAAACTGAGTTATAGTCCCATTTTTACCATCGAATATTTTCGGGATGAGAATACATGCAGTTTTATAAATGTTTTACAAAATAGGCACAAGTACTTGAAACTACATTCTATGGTTGGATTATTCTACCGAATATCACCCTTTTTAGTCTGGTAATCTAAAAATTAGGGAACATAATTGGGCCTAACAAACCCCATCCGGGTTACGGATGATTTAGTACTTAGATTTTATCATGTCCGGTGAGAATCCCGAAATGATGGGGATATTCTAGATGCATTTTGTTAATGTCGGTGACCAGGTGTTCACCATATGAATGATTTTTTTTATCTCTATGCAGTTTGCGAAATGCCTGATATGAGATGGATATTTATGAAAAATGAAATCTTGTGGCCTATTATTACAATTTGATATATATATATATATATATATATATATATATATATATATATATATATATATATATATATATATATATATATATGTATATATATATATATATGTATATATATATATATATATATATATATATATATATATATATATATATATATATATATATATATATATATATATATATATATATATATATATAGGTTAAACCTATAACTCACCAACATTTTGTTGACGTTTTAAGCATGTTTATTCTCAGGTGATTATTAAGAGCTTCCGCTGTTGCATGCTAAATTAAGGACAAGATTTGGAGTCAGCATGCTTGTAATATATTGTTTAAAAACTGCATTCGGGGACTTAAATTGTTGTGTAATATTTTTGTAAACCATTATGTAATAGTCGTGTGTAAACGCTACATTTTAGATTATCATTACTTGATAATCTACGTTATGCTTTTTAAACCTTTATCGATAAAATAAAGGTTATGGTTTGTTTTAAAATCGAATGCAGTCTTTGAAAAATGTCTCATATAGAGGTCAAACCTCGCAACAAAATCAATTAATATGAAACGTTTATAATCGATATGAACGGGACATTTCAATATTGACCATATATACAGTCATTCTTCTTTTCTATCTTCCACCAGAAGAATATTTTTTACTTCTACAATGCTCTTGGGGTGGTGGTTTTCATAATCCTTCCTTTCCTCTGCCTTTCCATAATTATTGACATCGACGGTTTATGATATTTCATGTTTGTTGTTATTTATACTCCTATTTATGTTTCGAAGTTCCATGCTTTTGTTTTTCTCTTCTCGACCTTAAGTAAAGTAGGTAAACTGCCTCGGATTTGTAGTTATGAAGTTTGGAATGAACCTAACTAATGTTCTAAGCAGAAAGGAATCGTAATAGCACAATTTGATTTGTACATTACCGGAAATCACAGAAAAGATAGAACTATCAAGTAAATATTTTCTTGATATGTTTAGAGGTTAAGTAGAATGAAAGAGTTATGTAACATGGCACATGATGAGGGTATGGTCTGTGAATCACTACCATCATCATGTTTCATTAGAAATTCAGCATGACTCAATGTAATATAACCACGTTGGCCAGGCATCATTATATTATACTAAAGCATGCTTTCCATTCCCAACACTACTCCAAAAACATTCATAATTTAAACTCGAAGGTTATAGAAATTTAGAAACTAAAACAGTTTCCTATATGATGTAAGACAGATAGCGCGAAGAGATAAATAATTTCGAACAAGAATAGTTATGAAGATATCTTCAGAAATATTGAAGATATTTATAATGAAAGATACGATGATATCTTAGAATTTTTAAAATATCTAAATCATAAGATGATGAAGAAAATTTTTCCGCAAGGATTTAAAATAAGTAAGGAGCAAGGTATTTGCTAAAGATTCCATCAGATACTGAATCATCTGGATTCTTTAAGTACAGGTTTAGTCTTTGTGATTTATCTACAGTTTCCTTCATAGTTTGCTCACTCCGTTTTTTAATTCCAAATTTTTCTCCTTTCTGAGCTTTTCCAACACACTATTCTTTATTATCAATCTTTTGGCCATTAAGACCATCTACAGCTTTTGCTGCTTCATCAGCATTTTGAATGTTAACATATCAGAATCATTTGTTATCAATCTGAGGTGTTTTCAAGAATTTTGAAGGGTTTGAACGCAGATTGTAATCATCAATATACATATGATGTTTAAGATGAAATCATCGTGGATCTTGAAAGATACGAATATTTTTCTGGGTTTTATGAATAAAAGTGATGTTTTAGTACAGTTTGAATTCAATGTATGATTTTGAAAGATGTAGGAATCTAAGAGTGATGTCACTCGTTAAATCTTGAATTGGATTCTGATCTTTCAAAATTAGAATATGTAATTGAATTTGTATGAAAATGGTTGTTCTATGGTGGATATATATATATATATATATATATATATATATATATATATATATATATATATATATATATATATATATATATATATATATATATATATATATATATATATGGATGTAAGTAGCATAGTCAATGACTGTTTAATCAGAATTGAAGAATGTACAGTGTAACATATATTGTGAAATTTAAATATTTCTCGGGTATTACCTACCAGTTAAAATATTTTCACAATTAACAGTTTGTACAAAAGAATTTTTATTACAATCATTATGAAAGTATACATACATGTATATTTTCTTCAGATGTAACATGAATTTAATGAATTAATATAATATTAATCTCATCTGATTTATGGTTAGGACTAGAATAAATAATCTCTAAACTTTAGAGATTACATAATCGCCGCGAAATATTCATCTAACCTGAAATGAAGTTATGAATCAATACTTCATCGTTTATTGTTATTGGTATTCCTTGGTGTCTATGGTGCGTATGATGTTGATGCACGAGGTACAGATTGTGATGTTGAGGCTTGCGATGCAGATGTTGTTGTTGGTGGTACTGGTGTTGTTGGTGTTGATGTTGGTGGTACTGTTGGTGCTTGTAAATTTTGCACCATATTCTCCAAAGCCACTACTCGAGCACGAAGCTCGTTGACTTCTTCCATTACTCTGGGGTGTTTGGCGCTTGGAACAAGGAAATGAATAAGATTTAGAATTTGAGATATTATATAATCGTTGCGAAATATCCTGTAAATGAGAGTGAAAATGGTGTTTTGGACTGGTTCACCGGTAAGTGCTTCAGGTTCTTCGTCAATAGGGCAATTTAGTTGGTGGAAAGGATCACCTTCTTCTCGTCTCCATTGATTAAGTCGACTATGAACCCATCCCCATTTCATCCAGAATAGTTGGTGGCTACTTAGTTGAACCATTCCGGTTACACTGCTTTCGGAGCTCAGGTGGATATCCATATCGAAATAGCTGTCGGAATCCGAGAAACTCGAACTAGTTGCAGGATCCATCTTGTACAATCAGGCAAAACGATTTTTGATATGAAAATAGATTATAGGACTTAGGTTGGTATTCTTCAATACATAATTTACATATGTATATATAATACCAAAATCTCATAAATTACGGAGGAATTTTCGGAAGATGTTAGGCAAAGTTTAATGTAATAGATATGCTAAGATATGAATTTTTCTATACACTATCTATGCAATAAATGCAGTAAGATGTGTCTAGACTAAGAATGATACGCAGGTAATTTCCGATAAGAAATGATAAGCAAAACTTTTAACATGCAGACACGGTCAAAGTCCAGACTCACTAATGCATCCTAGCAAAGACCAGTTAGACACACTAATGCAAAATCTAGTTCGTTAAGACCAACGCTCTGATACCAACTTTAACGGCCCGTCCAAATCTATATGGACGAATACATCAACGCCTGGTCCCATTGCGAGGTATTGACCTCTATATGATATGTTTTGTAAACATTGTATTCTTTTAAAAGACACATCGTATATAAATCCAAGGTTTTTGATTACTGATGCCTTCTACTTATAGACAATCATCAAAAATAATATTTTACAACATAACAACTGTGACGATTTCCAAATATGATACACAGTGATGATTTTGAATGCAAAGTCTTTTGAAATATGCCATGAACGACTCCATGTAATATCTTTAAAATGAGCGAATACACAACGAAAGATTTCTTTAATACTCGAGAATAAACATGCTTAAAAGTGTCAACCAAAAGGTTGGTGAGTTCATAAGTTTATCATAAATAATGATTTCAATAATTTTCGAAAGACCACAAGATTTCATTTTCATAAACAACATACAGGAATCTCATTTGTATAAAAATCATTCTCCCGATGAACCCCTGGTAACCGACATTAACAAGGATCCATATAGCATATCCCCAAACATACAGGAATCTCATCTGTATAAAATTGAAGTACTAAAGCAGTTCAAATTCTCTGACTGGGGCATGTCAAATGTGACTACTCGGAAATTTTTGACTAATTTTAAACCAAACTCTAGATACGATTTAATATATTTTAACACAATAAACAAAGTCTGTTGTATTGAGTCTCAAAATTTTTGAACTATTTTCTTGCATTCATTTAACTCCGACTGTGTTCGAAGATTTACGAACAATTAATTGTAAATAATTATGTGTATATGAATATAGGTGCATGTATATATTATAACATGATAACTTTGAATACATTATTTAGAAATAATCCTTTTAGTTTTCTTAACAAAGTTAATAATGAATTTACGTATATTAAAAGTTGTAGGATAATATATGTAAGATATATAAGTTCTATACATAATTATATATACATAAATATTGTAATGTAAGTAATATATATATATATATATATATATATATATATATATATATATATATATATATATATATATATATATATATATATATATATATATATACACACATATACATATATATAGAAATTTATAATATTACATTCCATATAAATAGTTATGTGGTAATATAATTTTGTTATATTAAAAATTATTATTATTAAGTATTAGCATTGTTATTATTGATTTATTTTTATCATTACCATTATTAATAAAATTATAATTTATATAAAAAATTATTAAAGTTATTATTAATTGTTATAAAGATACACCCTACAATCATTATCATTAATATTATTATTAATATTATAATTATTATTTCTATTATTATTATTACTAAATTATTAACAGTATTTTATTTATAAACTAGTAGTAATACAGATATATAAATACAAATATATATACAGATATATAAAAACAAATATATATATATATATATATATATATATATATATATATATATATATATATATACATACATATATATACAGATACATTATATGAATCAATATTATTGTATTAATAATATAATTATTAATTTAGATTAATTAAATAAGGATTACAAGATCAGCTTTAAATTACAGAATCAAAATCTGTTTCATATCTTCATCAAACTGTATATAATCTTTGTTTCCTGTCTGCAATTAGTACAGATTGATTCCAATTTATCACACTAACAAACAAACTTAGTACAAATAAAAATCAATTTTTATATTTTTCTTCTGCTTCTTGAATCGAATGTTATATGTCTGATTGACATAACCGGATGACAAGCAATTTAGTGAGCTGTAAAGAGTATATAGTCAATTGCTTCTTTATCATTCTGTAAATAAAATATACGTATACATAGAGATTATAGAGGATCACCAGTTTAGTTTATTTCATGTTATGGTCAATCTTTATTCCTTCTCCAATACATTGAGAAAAAAAATCAAACAGACAGATACAAAATTTGTTAGATATTAAACAGAGGAAGAATCGAATTCAATTAGGTATCAACATCAATTTTCTTATTTACCTGTCCTTCTTTCCCCTGCTCAAGATTCTTGGACGACTTCAATTAAACACTACCAAACAACTTCAATCGAATCTGTTACCCATCACTTTCTACTTTCTACTTTCTTTCTTATTGATTGATTCTTCTGGTCGACTGCTTCCAAGCTATATAACAAAATCTATTAGAAATAAATATCAAATAAGTGTACGAATTTGTTACAGGTCGCTATCTGTTTTGTTTTTCCTTCCTGACTTCTTCTTCCACTGGAATACCATGTCGACACCTTCTTCAGTATAAAACAAATCGATCATACCTTTGAGTTCTATTTTAATCACTCAATTTCATAATATATATATATATATATATATATATATATATATATATATATATATATATATATATATATATATATATATATATATATATATATATATATATATATATATATATATATATATATATATATATATTCGCTACCGTAATTGTAAAAAAGAGAAACAAAAATATTAAGATACATATATATATATATATATATATATATATATATATATATATATATATATATATATATATATATATATATATATATATATATATATATATATATATATATATATAGGCACATATTACTTACATATATATAAAAACCCACATCGGGTATCACCAAGCACACCACTTCACTTCACCACCTTCCTCGATGTAAACCACAAACCACCACCTTGATCAACTATCAAAACCATCACCATTACTAAAACTGTTTTTATTGATCATAATCGCCACCCCCATCTTTAAAGAACACCACACTATTTCTCTTTTCTTTTTTTTCCCTCTTTCTCTCATTTCCCTTTTCTGTTTAAATTTACTGCAAAACCCGTTACCATTTAAATGGAATCACCACCATCTGCAAAACGTGAAAAACAACCAATAAAACCACTTCTTTCTTCTTCAACTAGCTCGATCACAACCATGAATAACCACCATAGATTTCCCACTCCACCTCGCCACCTTCAGTATTTGATCAACTACCTTTCTTTTATTTTATAGCCCAAAAACCATGAACTTGTATGATTGCTATTGTTTGCTTTCTTATAGGTGACATTTATTAAACAAAGAACCCCACTCGACAAACACTTTGGCTAGTGGGTTAATGATGAGTTGGATGATTTCCTTGGATTCTAGGTGTATACAGCGATCAATTTTTCCTTGTTGTGATTAAAGTAATGAAAGTGGGAGTTGATGGGAATTTGATGGCCGACTAGTGGACACCAAAAAGGGACGTTTAACTCTCCCTTTATTTTTTTAAACCGTGATATTTGGTATGAATGGGGATGATGACAAAGAATAAATGATGATGGTGCATGATATTATTATATAAGTCTTTATCAATCAATTCTTCCAACAAGCTTACATGTGGGGCGATTTAGATTATTCTGGCTGACTGATGTCAAAGCTAAGGGGTATAAAATACTATTAATTTTTACAAGGAAATACTATTAAATACGATACAATTTTACACAAGATATTTATTTATTTATAGAATGGATATACTTAAACCTTGCTACAACACTTATAGGCAGTGTACCTAATCGTACAGTAGTGTAGTTTTTAGTAAGTCCGGTTCGTTCCACAGGGAAATCTTTAAACAAAGCTCAACGCTATATTAGTTTACTTTTATTAAAAATACAAATATATATATAAGTAATATTATTATTATAAAGGGGGGTTTTTACCGTTTAATGACCGGTTTGTCGATTTTAAGACTTTAGTCGCAGTTAAAACCTAATGTAAAATATTAAATAAATAAAAGACTTAATTTAAAGCGTAAAGTAAATAACGATAATGAAATTGCGAATAATAAACGTGCGATAAAATAACTTACGATAATTAAAAAGTACGATAATTAAAAGTGCGATTAAATAACAATAAATAAAAGTGCGATAATTAGAAGTGCAATTAAATATAAAATAAAGGAAATTAAATATGAAATAAAAGAATTATGCTTATTTAAACTTCCGTAATCATGATGTTTGACGTGTTGATTTTAGTTTTATGCCCATGGGTTAATTGTCCTTTGTCCTGGATTATTTAATATGTCCGTCTGGTTTTTGTCCATAACAGTCCATCAGTCATAAATATAAATTGCAAGTGTCCTTGTCATATTATTATTATACCCGAAGTTAAATATTCCAACTAATTGGGGATTCGAATTGTAACAAGGTTTTAATACTTTGTTTAATGAATACACCAGGTTATCGACTGCGTGTAAACCAAGGTTTTACTACTTTGTTAACAATTACACCAATTACCCTTGAATGTAATTTCACCCCTGTTTTAATTATTCTAGTGGCTATTAATCCATTCCCGTGTCCGGTTAATTGAACGATTATTCGTACATATAAATACCCCGCCCATCGTGTCCGATCGAGTGTATATGGTAATTTATAGGGACGCCCAATTGTAAATCTTTATATTAACATTAACAAACTTTCATTTAGTTAAACAAATATAAAGCCCATTAATAGCCCATAGTCTAATTTCCACAAGTGTCGTTCTTTTGTCCAAACCCCAATTATGGTACAAAGCCCAATTACCCAATTTTAGTAATTAGCCCAACATCATGATTACTTCGTTTTAAATAAGCATAATAATAACTTAGCTACGAGACATTAATATAAAAAGGTTGAACATAACTTACAATGATTAAAAATAGCGTAGCATTACACGGACAGAATTTCGACTTACACCCTTACAACATTCGCTAACATAACCTTATTATTAGGATTTAAAATTAAAATTAAAATTAAAATATAAATTATATATATATATTACGTATATATTGAGAGAGAGATTGAAAAATGATATGAAATTTGATCAGAATTCGGTTTGCTTTATAGCCAGAGTTGAATTTTGGGGCTCCGCGACTCGCGGCAAAATGCTCTTCAAACTCCGCGAGTCGCGAAGATAGTATTTACAGCTCAGTCCTTGGAGTTTTCTCTGCCGACGGTTTTTAATATATATATATATAATATATATATAATTAATATAATTAATTATATATTATATTATATTTATATACATAGTTAACTTGTAATTTTTAGTCCGTTGCGTCGAGCGTTAAGAGTTGACTCTGGTCCCGGTTCCGGATTTTCGAACGTCCTCGCGTACAATTTAATATCTTGTACTTTGCGTTTTGAATCTTGTACTCTTGTGATTTCGAGACGTTTCTTATCAATAATTGGAACCTTTTTGATTGTCTTTTGTACTTTTGAGCTTTTTGGTCGTTTGCGTCTTCAATTCGTCGAATCTGTCTTTTGTCTTCACCTTTTATTATTTAAACGAATATCACTTGTAAATAGAACAATTGCAACTAAAAGCTTGTCTTTCTTGAGGAATAATGCTATGAAATATATGTTCGTTTTTAGCATTATCAAATATTCCCACACTTGAGCGTTGCTTGTCCTCAAGCAATATTGTCTTGAAATACTAGAATCACTTCTTTATTCTTCACACTTTGTACATCAGTGATTTCTATACGGCGGTATAAACAATGGTAGTAATAATATGGTTTACAGTCCCTCATGACTATAAAAATTTAGATCCATTAAGGAAATTGGATCTTTATGAAAACATTTGATCTTTTGAAATCTAGTTTTTATCCTAGATAAGTTTTCCGGAATAACCCTTTACCGGTGTTTGCAAAATATTTTTGTGGGTTTGGTGGGTTTCAGATTTGAAAATTTTAGCTCAAAACTTGAGGTTTTGTGTCACCCACTTGCTAACCTTGTATTTGGAAAGCAACACGTCCAGTTTACTTGTTCCGTATATTACCTTTCGGCAAACTACCGTCCGGTTGTAAAGGAAAGCGTTGAACAAGCAACTGTTAAGGCAATGTCCCGTGACATGCTTTTGATTATGGTCTATAACGTGTCGGACGCAATTACTATCCTTGGTAGGAGCAATAGTAAAGCTCACCCTTATAATTTTTCGGTCTGGCACAAGGTCCTGTCTTTGACCACTATGCAACCACCGTTCTTACGGTTGACACCCGATTTAGTTCAGGTGACCTAATGAATTCCAGGTGAATTCCTAGGATTTTACGTTCAATGGTAATGAACGCATTGAAAATAGGGTTTTCAGAAAACAAATCGGTTTGTAATTTTGATCAAAATATTTTCTCGTTTAAGCTCGAGTTTAGATATCATCGAATTCCATGAGTTTGTAATTCTCAATCTTTAAGGTCAATCTCAAGGATTGAGTAATATCAGTCTTAAAAGCTGATTTTTAATCTTTAAGGAGATTATCCTTTCTGGGGATCTGATTCATTAATCTTATCAAGCTAATTTGCACGGTGCCTCCCCATTGTACGAGATAAATCCTTCTCATGGTTAGGATAAATCTGACCACTTGGCGACCCTGTTTAATGCTGAGGTCCGTGGATTTCCTGCTGATTTTAGTGATGACTTTTCTAGATTTTTCGTCAACCTACAGCTGGTCTGGACGACAACTTCATGACCTAAATCAAGAAGCGTGTGTCTTTTTCGGAAGACTTTACTTCCTTTTAATGATGGAATTGATTCATCGTGTAGATCCATCTCTTCTTTTCTTTCATTGGGTAAAACAGTTTAGTTTAGTCCAAAGCAAAAGTATTTTCAGTTATTTGTTACAGATATATGTGACATATGTTTAAAATAATTTGGTAAATTTTCCCACACTTGGCTTTTATTTTCCTTTTTATCGTCCTCTATTCCATTTTAAATGAATTTTAACATTTTAGTTTGTTTCTCAATTTATGTCCTTTCCGAGGTAACAATAATTTCGGTGTTAAAACCTAGTTTTATCGTTCATAAATATGTATAAACATGATTTGAATTCATTTAATTGAAAATTTTAAAAATTTTTACTAGAATTGGGTAGTCAGTATATAAGACTAGGGCTGTTCTTTTTTATCAGAGAGCACTAGATTCTAATACAACTACTGCTTTACTAGTATTTTTAATGGTAACCAAGTGTATAAAGTAAAAATTTTAAAATCCAAAAGAATTTAACCCCTTCCCACACTTAAGATCTTGCAATGCCCTCATTTGCAAGAAATCAGTAACAATTTAAATTATTGAGGGTGATTAGTGTGAAAATGATTAAATTTTTACCAAAGTTTCCAAATATATTGGCGTTTGTTTGCTGAATGATAAATGGTGCACATCATTTGTTCATTCCGTCTTGTTGTTATTTCACATATATTTTGCATCTTGTCGTCAAAATTAGTTGCTTTTGCTGAACTTAATGCCAGTCTTTGAAAATGCGTTGTTTTACCCTGTTGTGTACATAAGATAAACTGCAAACATATATACATATTTTTGAAGTTTGGTATATTACCCCACATTCAAAAATTATTAAAATCTAAGAATAAAAGTTAGATAATTATAAAAATGATTACAATATTAACAAAAATATTAAATATATCAATAATTACAAATTACAAAAAAATAATAATAAGTAAACTAAGGATGATATTGGTACCAATAGGGGTTCCAGGCATAACCATAAGTGCTATAGAATGCTTCGGCAGGGTCATACGTAGGATATGGTGGCTGCATCTCTATCGACCAAGGAGGGAAGACGGGTTTCGGTGTAGGAATATAGTTTCTACCTATATGTTGGCAATGAGCTATGATCTGGTTCTGATGAACTTGCCAATCTTCAAATGCTCTCTGTCTAGCATTTTCGTATTCCTGAGAAGCTATAAACCTATGCATTTCTTGCATCTCATTCCCCCCTCCTACATTACCTTGTTCCTGGTTTCTCTCCACCTGTGGATGTCTACCATGGTATCGTACTGCGGCGTTATTCCGCCTCTTCAAAACTTTCGCACCATGGTATACATTTAAACCTATAGTATCGCGGGGTTCTGGTTCTTCTACTAATAATCCCCCCTGACTTATATCCACACCGAGATATTCACCAATCAAAGTAATAAAAATACCACCTCCTATTATGCTATGTGGTCGCATCCCCCGAACCATAGCTGATAAATAATAACCCACACAATATGGTATACTTACAGCGCTATGTGGGTCTCGAATACACATATGGTAAAACAAATCCTGTTCATTTACTTTTTCTTTGTTCTTACCCCTTTGTGTAATCGAATTAGCTAAAAACCTATGTATCACTCTTAATTCGGCTCTATCTATATCCAGATAAGAGTAATTTCCCCCTTTGAAACGGTGATGGCTTGTCATTTGACTCCACACACCGTGTGTATCAAAATTCTCATCTATCTTTCTACCGTTTAGTATCAATCCTCTACAATCGGCAGACGCTAACTCCTCAGGCGTATATATACGTAAAGCCTGAGCCATGTCCAGTAAAGACATGTGGCGCATCGAACCGCCTAACAAAAATCTAATAAAAGAATGATCGGTTAAACTAGCTACCTGATCATTCAACTCTATACTACATAACAACTCTTCACACCATACTTTATATACAGGTCTGCGTATGGTGAATAAACATATCCAGTCATTAAAAGAAGAATTACCATACCTCTGTACCAGTAATTCCCTAATTGGCCCCGCCAATTCTACAGCTTCTAAGGGTCCCCATTCTATGACCCTCGGTACCTCCACAACCTTGGAATGAAGAGTATGCAAACCCCGTTGATATTTTGGATAATCTATCCAAAGTCTGTCAAATCTCAGGTTCGGGTGCAACTCTTCCAAATGCATATCGGAAAAGGTCATGACTGGATGAGGTACATCCTGCTTGTAGTAGTTATCTACCTCCTGTTGTTCCAAATTCTCAGCAGGAGCATTGCGGGCTTGGGATGAAGATTCACCCCTTTCATTCTGCAAAACACATCAAACACAAATTTTGTGCATCCAAATATGCATTAGTGTCAGCAAAATCATCAATCAAAATAATTACAATGACATTATCAATTTATATCAAACTTAAGCTTATTTTCACATTTTTATCAAATCTACACTTTTTCAAATAAGCATATACGAAAATTTTCGCCAAGTTCATAAGCATTCAACTCAAATAACATGTCAAAATAATCATTACTAGCAATTAAACAAGTCTCAAATGGCATTATCTTTCAAAAATCAAGTTCATGAATTTTAGACTTGAAAAAGTCCACTTTAATTCTCAAAATCATGTTTAGGCTCAAAGTTTGGATCATTTAACTACCTAGACATGTTATACTACTCAATTTAGCAACAATTCATGACAAAAATCGGCCATAACCTGTTTATATCAAAAAGCCCCAAATTTGCTCAAGAACACAAACCCTAGATTATTCAAAATTTGAAGTTTAAGGCTTCTAATCATGTTAAACAGCATCAATCTAGGTTATACAAGCATAATACATAAACAATTTAAGTCTAATTACACTAAAAAGCATCAAAATCAAATTGGGGAAAAAATAGCTCAAGAACATCAAATTTCGAATTAAATGGTGTTTAGGTGTAGAAATTTACCGTTTTTCTTGAGTAATTCTTAGATAGCATCCTTCTCAACATGATTTTAGCAAAAAAATTTGGTGATTAACGGTTAAAAATTGGGATTTTTGGGGTGTTTTTGGATGGTTTTTCGGGTTCTTTTTTCGCAGTATTTTTCTGTTTTGTGTGTGGGGGAGTTGGGACTGATCTGTTGTTCAGTTATATTTTTTTTCCGGTTTTTAGTCTCTCCGCGACTCGCGGAGATTTAAGCTCCAAACTCCGCGAGTCGCGGAGTTTGGTATTTTTTATTTTTTTTTTTTTTTTTTTTTAATAATTAACTTTTGAAAACAATTAAGAAATTAATTTTAAAATTTTGTTTCCCTTGTTATTTAGGACGAGGTCGTTTCGGATCGATGTCCTAGTCCGTCCCTCGACAAAATTTTAAAATTTGTCTTTTTGTAGCGATTGTTTTAAAAGCTAAGATTTTTGGGTTTTTTTTTTAATGTTTTTGGCATACTTTAAATCAATAAGATTAAAAATAATGATAATAAAAGTTCTCGTCCCTCCCTCGGGTAAAGCAATTTCGGTTCAAAGACCTAGTCTTCAACTTAAGACGAATTTAAAAATCATATTCTTAACTTAATGAGATAAAGTAAATTTTTGTTTTTAAATTCACACAACTTAAATATAAAATTAAAAATTAAAAATTAAAAATTCACACCAAACTTAAAATTTGAAATGCATAAAATTAAAATTTCATATTTTAAAAATTAAAAATTCACACCAACTTAATTTAAAAATTTATAAATTCATATCAAACTTATATTAATTTTTCAAATATTTACAATTTTAAATATATTGTTTTTACAAAGTTTACAATATTAATTTAAGATTTAAATATTAAGATTAAAAACATTGTAAAAATAAAATTAAAAATCTTTTTGTCTTTTTATCTCACTTTAATCAATCAAATATTGTCAAAAATATGCGTCCCTCTTTTCGGTAAAGTAATTTCGGTTCCAAGACCTAATTTAACTCATGACGAATTTTTGAAATATTTTGGTTTGATTGATTAAAGATATTTATACCTTAAGAATAAACGTTAAATTTCGCAGTGATGTAATAAATTTTTGAACGATATCAATAATTTCGGTCGCCAAACCTAATTTTATTTAATACCAATTTAATACTTTTTAGCGAACAAATTAGCGTTTATTATCAAAAGGTAAAAAATAAAAATAAAAATAAAAACTGTACAGACATACCTGTGAAATAGATTTCTTAGTTATATGATCTATTCCATTCAAAAGATAGTCGGTTTAATTGGTTTTCCATGGCTGCATAGGCGTAACCTCGAGCATTCAGTGTCTTTTCTTCTAAACATATGAACGGTCCGTCTCTGCATAAAGTAACAAATTCGGTATTTGAATAGGTTTGATTATTTGAACATTTACCTCCATGTGACCATTTTCCGCATTTGTGACATCGTTCTAGGTGTCGTGCTCTTCTTTTCGCTGCGGATTTTGATTTTCCTTTACCAAATTGTAACTTATTATCTTCGCATCTGGATTCTTTTCCAACTCCGTCCATTCTTTCTCTGATTACTGATACTAATTCGCTCGGTAGTATGTCATTATTACGTTTAGTGATCAAAGCGTGTAGCATTAGACCATGGTTTAGTTCACAGGCAGTCTTCATTTTGTAAAAACCTAAAAAAAATAAAAATTCAGAATGGGGGGAGAAGACTAGTTCTTTAGGGTCTGCTAGGGAAAGACCATACGTGTTCCATTTTCGAGAACTACATGAAAACAGACAATCTAACTCTAACAGAAATACATATTATCCTTTAAAGACTTGATTCTCCCCACACTTAGTTAGCTGTGGTGTCAAAATTGTGATTAACTTCGTTGTCGACTTCCATCGGACCATGTATGTAATGTTTAACTCTGTGACCATTAACTTTAAATTCAATCCCATTTGAATTTATCAATTCTATCGTTCCGTATGGGAAAACTCTTTTGATTATGAATGGTCCAGACCATCTTGATTTCAATTTTCCAGGAAATAGCTTGAATCGTGAATTGAAAAGAAGAACTCTGTCTCCTTCTTTAAATTCTTTTGAACTTCTGATTCTTTTATCATGCCATTTCTTCGTTCTTTCTTTATAGATTAACGAATTTTCGTATGCTTCATGTCTTAATTCTTCTAATTCGTTTAGTTGACTTAATCGTAGACGTCCGGATTCATGTAAATCAAGATTACATGTCTTCAAAGCCCAAAATGCTTTGTGTTCAATTTCTACTGGAAGATGACATGCTTTTCCATAAACAAGTCTAAAAGGTGTGGTTCCAATTGGAGTTTTGTAGGCTGTTCTAAAAGCCCAGAGTGCATCCTCCAATTTAATGGACCATTCCTTCGGATTTGATCCTACAGTTTTCTCTAGAATACGTTTTAAAGCTCGGTTGGTATTTTCAACTTGTCCACTTGTTTGTGGATGATATGCGGTGGAGATTTTATGAGTTACTCCATATCTTTTAAGAACTTTCTCAAGTTGATTATTACAGAAATGAGTACCCCGATCACTTATTAAAGCTTTCGGTGTTCCAAACCTTGCAAAAAGATGTTTTAAAAAGTTGACTACAACTCGTGCATCGTTAGTTGGGAGAGCTTGTGCTTCCGCCCATTTAGATACATAATCAATGGCTACGAGTATATATAAATTATTATGAGATTTTGGAAATGGACCCATAAAGTCAATACCCCAAATGTCAAATACTTCACATACTTGGATGACATTTTGTGGCATTTCATCACGTTGACTTATTTTTCCGGCCCTTTGACATGCATCACAGGATTTGCAAAGAAGGTGTGCGTCTTTGTAAATTGTAGGCCAATAGAATCCAGCTTCATAAACTTTTCTTGCTGTTAGTTGAGGCCCATAATGCCCTCCTGTTGGTCCTGTGTGACAATGGTTTAAAATTTTACTAGCTTCATCTCCAAATACACATCGGCGTATTATTCCATCGGGACAACTTTTAAACAAATGTGGATCTTCCCAGAAATAGTGTTTTATATCACTGAAGAATTTCTTTCGTCTTTGGTACGATAATCCTTTTTCAAGGAATCCACAAACTAAGTAGTTTGCATAGTCTGCAAACCATGGGATTTCTTTATAATCTATCTTCAATAGATATTCATCAGGAAAGTTGTCTTGTATGGCTGATTCATTCAGAACTTCTAATTCGGGATTTTCAAGACGAGAAAGATGATCAGCGGCGAGATTTTCTGCTCCTCTTTTATCTCGGATTTCAATATCAAACTCTTGTAAGAGTAAGATCCAACGGATTAATCTTGGTTTAGCATCTTGTTTTGAAAATAGGTATCTAAGAGCAGAATGGTCGGTATAGACCACCGTTTTTGCTAGAACGAGATATGATCGAAATTTGTCAAAAGCAAAGACAATAGCAAGGAGTTCTTTTTCAGTAGTTGTATAGTTCGTTTGTGCTCCTTGTAATGTCTTACTAGCATAATATATAGGTTGAAATCGTTTTTCAATCCTTTGTCCTAAAACGGCTCCCATTGCAAAATCACTTGCATCGCACATTAGTTCAAATGGTAGATTCCAATTTGGTGTTATCATGATCGGCGCATTAGTGAGTTTCTCTTTAAGAATATTAAAAGATTTGATACATTCATCTGAAAAGATGAATGGCGCATCCTTTTCTAGGAGTTTATTCATAGGAGTGGCAATTTTAGAAAAATCTTTTATAAAACGTCGGTAAAAACCGGCATGCCCTAGAAAACTCCTAAATCCTCTAACATTGGTGGGATGTGGAAGTTTAGCAATTACATCTACTTTAGCTCTATCCACTTCAATTCCTTCTTTTGAAATTTTATGTCCAAGAACGATGCCTTCTTTAACCATGAAATGGCATTTCTCCCAATTAAGTACTAGATTTGATTTTTCGCATCTAATTAGCATTCGTTCCAGATTAACTAGACATGATTTAAATGTATCACCGAAGACTGAAAAGTCATCCATGAATACTTCCATGCATTCTTCTATCATGTCGTGAAAAATCGCCATCATACACCTTTGAAAGGTTGCAGGGGCGTTACAAAGTCCAAATGGCATGCGTTTGTAAGCAAAAGTACCATAAGGGCACGTGAATGTGGTTTTCTCTTGGTCCTCGGGTGCTATTGGAATTTGAAAATATCCGGAAAATCCATCTAGAAAACAATAGTAACTATTTCCGGCTAATCTTTCCAACATTTGATCTATGAAAGGTAAGGGAAAGTGATCTTTTCTGGTGGCGTCATTTAATTTTCTATAATCAATACACACACGCCATCCTGTTACAGTCCTAGTAGGAATAAGCTCATTTTTCTCATTTGTAATGACAGTCATGCCACCCTTCTTAGGTACGCATTGAACTGGGCTTACCCATGGACTATCAGAAATTGGATATATCAAACCTGCATCTAGCAGTTTAATAATCTCTTTCTTAACTACATCTTGCATATTAGGATTTAGTCTTCGTTGGCGTTGCACATACGTTTTATGACCTTCTTCCATAAGGATTTTATGTGTGCAATACGAAGGACTTATTCCTTTAATATCATGAATTTTCCATGCAATGGCTGGTTTATGAGCTTTCAACACAGAAATGAGTTGTGATTTTTCATTTTCAGTAAGAGAAGACGATATTATTACAGGTAATTCAGATTCACCATGTAAATAAGCGTATTCCAAATGGTTTGGAAGTGGCTTTAACTCTAATTTCGGAGGTTCTTCTATCGATGATTTATATCGATATCTGTCTTCTTCTTTTAGCATTTGAATTTCTTCTGTTGTTGGTTCATATCCATTAGCTATAAGTGTAGCTAACATTTCAGCTTCATCAATTGGTTCATTACCTTCTCCTAAAGAACATTCTCCTGTTCCTTGTAATTCTGGAAATTCTTCTAATAATTCTGCATGTGCATCTATAGTTTGAATATAATAACATGTATCATCTGCAGATTGTGGTTGTTGCATTGCTCTATCAACTGAAAAGGTAACACTCTCATCCTCTATACTTAGGGTCAATTTCTTACCGAACACGTCTATCATTGCTTTAGCCGTGTTTAAGAATGGTCTTCCTAATATAAGAGGAACTTGAGAATCTTCTTCCATGTCTAAAACAACAAAATCTACTGGAAATACTAAAGTACCAACTTTAACTAGCATGTTCTCCATTATCCCTCTAGGATATTTTATTGATCTATCGGCTAGTTGTATGCTTATTCTGGTTGGTTTCAATTCTCCAAGGTCTAGTTTAGCGTATAGTGAATACGGCATTAGATTTATACTAGCACCTAAGTCTGCCAATGCTTCTATTGAACTAAGACTACCCAAAAAACATGGAATTGTGAAACTTCCTGGATCAGATAATTTTTCTGGTATCTTATTCAACAGCACTGCTGAACAATTAGCATTCATAGTAACAGCCGAGAGTTCTTCCATTTTCTTTCTATTCGTGATTAGATCTTTCAAGAATTTAGCATATCTTGGCATTCCTGAAATCACATCAATGAAAGGAAGATTTACATTTATCTGTTTAAACATATCCAAGAATTTGGATTGCTCGGCTTCAAGTTTTTCTTTCTTCATTTTACTCGGGTAAGGAAGTGGTGGTTGGTATGGTTTAACATAAGGTTTATCCTTAACTGTGTTATCTTCATTAACCTTTTCAACTACCGGTTCTTTTTCCTTATCTTGATCAGGTTGTGGTTCTTGTGGAGTAGGAATAGTTTCATCAGAAGTTACAGGTATTTCAGGTGGTTTAAGTGTTGTACCACTTCTTGTGGTAATAGCTTTAGCTGTTTCATTCCGGGGGTTAGCATTTGTATCGCTAGGTAAACTTCCCGGTTTTCTTTCACCTATTAACCTTGCTAGGTTACTTACTTCTTGTTCCAGATTTTGAATAGAAGCTTGTTGATTTCTAAATGCTTGAGCATTTTGTTCATTAGTTTGTTTCTGAGATGTGAAAAACTGCGTTTGAGTTTCAACTAGCTTCGTCATCATATCTTCTAAATTCGGCTTTTTATCATCGGTTTGTTGTGGTGGTTTGTTTTGAAAATTAGGTCTTTGCTGATTGTAAGTATTATTGGATACTTGTTGATTGCTAGGACCTTGTTGGTTGTTGTATGGAATATTTCGGTTATAATTCTGGTTTTGATTGTAAATCGGTCTTGGCGGTTGATAATTATTCTGATAATTATTTCCAGGCCTTTGGTTTATGTATGAAATATTCTCTCTTTGTTCCATTGTTAATTCAATACTGAGACAATCTTTTGTCAAATGTGGTCCTCCACACTGCTCACAACTAATTCGTATTGAGTGAATATCCTTAGTCATCTTTTCCATTCGTCTTTCGAAAGCATCTATCTTTGCGAAAATGGAATCTAAATCATGGATAGAATCGGCTCTAGCTGCTTTAGATGATCTAATGATATCTTTTTCTTGGTGCCACTCATGCGAGTGGGAAGCAGTATTATCAATAATTTTGTAAGCATAAGTTTCGGTTTTCTTCATAATAGAACCACCAGCTGCTATATCTATGTCTTTTCTTGTAGTGATGTCGCATCCTCGGTAAAATATTTGTACTATTTGACAGGTGTCTAAACCATGTTGCGGACATCCTCTTAATAACTTTCCATATCTTGTCCACGCCTCATATAGAGTTTCATTTGGCTTCTGTGTGAACGTAACAATTTCTGCTTGAAGTCTTACGGCTTTAGATGCAGGAAAGAATTGTTTAAGAAATTTGTCAACTAAAACATCCCATGTATCAATCGCCCCTTCAGGTAACGATTCCAACCAATCTTTGGCTTCTCCCTTTAAAGTCCAGGGAAATAACATGAGATATATCTGTTCATCCTCCACTTCTCGGATTTTAAATAGTGTGCAGATCCTATTAAAGGTACGTAGATGTTCATTTGGATCTTCCTTCGGCGCACCACTAAATTGGCATTGATTAGTCACCATGTGTAGAATTTGTCCTTTGATTTCATAATCTGGCGCATTAATGTCTGGATGAGTAATTGCGTGACCTTGCCCAGTGCGTTTAGCTCTCATTCGGTCTTCCATACTTAAAGGTTCCAGATTCTCCATAATTGAATTTGTTGAATCGGTATCACTAGATGATTCTGATTTAATGGTTCGTTCCTCAACAATCTCTGTTTGAATGATTGGTGGTTCCGGAGGAAAGTTTAGTGGTTCAGGATCTACGAACCGTTCCTGAATATTTTCCGGATTCTCAATTGTGAGGTTTGTTTCAAAAACTGGATTATCGGAAATTTGAACTGAAGTACTTGGTCGACTGGATGACGATTCTAAAGAAAAATCAACGGCGGTTATATTTGCTAAATGTCTTGATCTAGTTACAGGTGGTGAACGTACAAAAGGTGATGAACGTCTTGCTCGGTGCATTCACTGAATATCCTATTAGTTTTAAAAAGGAAAGAAAAATTATAATAAGTTATCCAATCAATAGACTTTTCTGATTTTGCCCACGTTTTGAATAGCCAAAAGATGCAGCAGAGGGGCAGGATTCGTTTGGTCTCAATATAATTGAGGACTGTTTGGCTCCAATAACCCGGTCCACGTACAAATCCAACTATTACTACGAACCAGAAAATTTTGATGTCTATCAATTTAACCACTCAAAATAAGTTTTCGTAATTTTAAGAAATTTAGATAAGAAGTAGAAAAAATTCTAAGTCCTAAAAACTAGAATGGCGAGAAATAAGAGAGAAAAAGAGTTCGTCGCAAAAGGTCGAAAAAGAAAAAAAATGGTTGAAAAATAAAAGGTGACGGAAAAATAAAAAAAAAACTTATAAAAACTTAAAAATACTTTACTAACCTAACCTTATTACTACAACTAACTTAAAATTATAATCGCAAATTGAAATTACTAATTGGAATGATAATTGGTACATAGTAAAAGGTCTAAAAATATTAAAGCTTACAAGGAAAAACTAAATCTCAAATAAAAATAACTTAAAAAGAAACTAAAACTTAAAAAGGCGTCGCAAAATTCTAAAGCACCTAAATCTTAGTCTAAAGAAAAAGCACTTAAGGAATTCTACGGCAAAGCCTAAAAATCTAGGAGTAAAAATAACTATAGCTAAAACTAAGTTTAAAATATGAGCTAAAAATACAAAAGTTATGCTACAACGATTAAAAAGGTACAAAATATAAAAATATACAAAAAGTTGTAAAAAGTACAATTTTTATAAAAATATTATTTTTATATTATTTATTTAATAAAACTACTAATTTTACAAATTAATTAAACTAATTTAACTAAAATATATAAATAAAAAGTAAAAGTAAAATTAAAACTAATAATAATAATAATAATAATTAGGTTTAAATAATAATAATAATTAATTAAATCCCGTAATTAATGCAGATTTAGGGTTTTTGTTCGCGTGTCAGAGTATCTCCGCGAGTCGCGGCAATTAAAGAAGAAAACCCCGCGAGTCGCGGGGTTCAGAAATTCAGTTGACAGGTTTGAAATTTTACGCGTTTTCTTTATTTATTTTTTTTTTATTTTCTGTTTTCTGTTTTTTTTTAATTAAATAAAAGATATTTAATAAAAGTTATATTTTTATAAATTAAAATAAAGATAAAGAAACTTATAAAACTTAAATATTTAACAAAATCTTAAAAATACTTATATTTTTGTTTTTCTTTTTATATTTTTGAATAATTAACACGTATTTTTACAAAAACGACTTTTAATAAAAGTAACTAAATTTTTTTTTTTTTTTTATATTAGCGTTGCGCTTCCGGCGTTTAAGAAGTTCCCCGGCAGCGGCGCCAAAAATACTTGATGTCAAAGCTAAGGGGTATAAAATACTATTAATTTTTACAAGGAAATACTATTAAATACGATACAATTTTACACAAGATATTTATTTATTTATAGAATGGATATACTTAAACCTTGCTACAACACTTATAGGCAGTGTACCTAATCGTACAGTAGTGTAGTTTTTAGTAAGTCCGGTTCGTTCCACAGGGAAATCTTTAAACAAAGCTCAACGCTATATTAGTTTACTTTTATTAAAAATACAAATATATATATAAGTAATATTATTATTATAAAGGGGGGTTTTTACCGTTTAATGACCGGTTTGTCGATTTTAAGACTTTAGTCGCAGTTAAAACCTAATGTAAAATATTAAATAAATAAAAGACTTAATTTAAAGCGTAAAGTAAATAACGATAATGAAATTGCGAATAATAAAAGTGCGATAAAATAACTTACGATAATTAAAAAGTACGATAATTAAAAGTGCGATTAAATAACAATAAATAAAAGTGCGATAATTAGAAGTGCAATTAAATATAAAATAAAGGAAATTAAATATGAAATAAAAGAATTATGCTTATTTAAACTTCCGTAATCATGATGTTTGACGTGTTGATTTTAGTTTTATGCCCATGGGTTAATTGTCCTTTGTCCTGGATTATTTAATATGTCCGTCTGGTTTTTGTCCATAACAGTCCATCAGTCATAAATATAAATTGCAAGTGTCCTCGTCATATTATTATTATACCCGAAGTTAAATATTCCAACTAATTGGGGATTCGAATTGTAACAAGGTTTTAATACTTTGTTTAATGAATACACCAGGTTATCGACTGCGTGTAAACCAAGGTTTTACTACTTTGTTAACAATTACACCAATTACCCTTTAATGTAATTTCACCCCTGTTTTAATTATTCTAGTGGCTATTAATCCATTCCAGTGTCCGGTTAAATGAACGATTATTCGTACATATAAATACCCCACCCATCGTGTCCGATCGAGTGTATATGGTAATTTATAGGGACGCCCAATTGTAAATCTTTATATTAACATTAACAAACTTTCATTTAGTTAAACAAATATAAAGCCCATTAATAGCCCATAGTCTAATTTCCACAAGTGTCGTTCTTTTGTCCAAACCCCAATTATGGTACAAAGCCCAATTACCCAATTTTAGTAATTAGCCCAACATCATGATTACTTCGTTTTAAATAAGCATAATAATAACTTAGCTACGAGACATTAATATAAAAAGGTTGAACATAACTTACAATGATTAAAAATAGCGTAGCGTTACACGGACAGAATTTCGACTTACACCCTTACAACATTCGCTAACATAACCTTATTATTAGGATTTAAAATTAAAATTAAAATTAAAATTAAAATTAAAATATAAATTATATATATATATATTACGTATATATTGAGAGAGAGATTGAAAAATGATATGAAATTTGATCAGAATTCGGTTTGCTTTATAGCCAGAGTTGAATTTTGGGGCTCCGCGACTCGCGGAAAAATGCTCTTCAAACTCCGCGAGTCGCGGAGATAGTATTTACAGCTCAGTCCTTGGAGTTTTCTCTGCCGACGGTTTTTAATATATATATATATAATATATATATAATTAATATAATTAATTATATATTATATTATATTTATATACATAGTTAACTTGTAATTTTTAGTCCGTTGCGTCGAGCGTTAAGAGTTGACTCTGGTCCCGGTTCCGGATTTTCGAACGTCCTCGCGTACAATTTAATATCTTGTACTTTGCGTTTTGAATCTTGTACTCTTGTGATTTCGAGACGTTTCTTATCAATAATTGGAACCTTTTTGATTGTCTTTTGTACTTTTGAGCTTTTTGGTCGTTTGCGTCTTCAATTCGTCGAATCTGTCTTTTGTCTTCACCTTTTATTATTTAAACGAATATCACTTGTAAATAGAACAATTGCAACTAAAAGCTTGTCTTTCTTGAGGAATAATGCTATGAAATATATGTTCGTTTTTAGCATTATCACTGACAGCTATATTTTTTTGTTGCTGTTAACCAATTTGATTTCTTAAGCACAAACATAACGAACCCTAAATGGGTTGATCAACTTGAGTTAGACATGTTGACCAATTTAATTTTTACTTTTGGGACATGAGGGAATTAAAAATCCACAAAGGGGATTGAGTTGGTTGCATGTGGGACGTTTTAAAAGTTTGTATGGCCAACATGATTATAATGAGTGGGTTGTGTTCCTTTTAGCTATACAAAACAAAAACAAAAAAAAAACGAAGGTGAAAATGAATTTTTTTTTTATGATAATGATAAAGATCATGTTGAGGGAAGATGAGTGAGATTATGTCGGTGATGACAGTGATGTTAATCATGATTTTGTTAGATGTTAGATAATGATGTAGTTATGAGAAAGAAGAAACAGATCCAAAATGGTTAAAAAGAATTAAACAGGAAATTAAAACAAGAATTAATAAACAGCGCAATGGTTTGGAGGGAAAAGGTTGAACGAGAGGTCATGGGTTCGAGCCTGGGCTGGTGCACTATTTTTAAGCCTTTTCGTTTTTGAGGTTCATGAATCCAAGGCCAACCCTGCATTGTTCAGTTCCGTCGTATGCATATTTTTACTACAAAATATCGTATCGTGAGTTCATTTAATTCCCTTTTACTCTTTACATTTTTGGGACTGAGAATACATGTGCTGTTTTTATAACTATTTTATTAAATGCTTTTGCAATCTATATTTTAAACTGAAAATACATGAAATGATTTTATAAATGTTTGACGCGATATGACACAAGCAAAACATTCCTCGAATGAATTATTATGCAGACAGAAGTTCTGTGGATTATTATTGAATTAGTTGGATGTTATAATTGCCACAAATTATTGTGAATATTTCCCCTGATTATTATTGCTTGGTAACCTAAGAATTAGAAAACGGGCATGGCCCTAATTCACGCGAATCCTAAAGGTAACTACCGAATTTAACACCCCCACCCAGAATGTTCACTAGACGGAAGAGTTAGTGGGCGTGGTGCTTAGTACTTCGAAGTTTATATAGTATACAGACGAGATGTTCTGTTTTGGGGATATTATTGATGCGAATTATATGTTAAGGTCGGTTACCAAGCCAAGCAATGAAAGCAAGCAATGAAAAGTGAATGTTATGTATCGAGAGAATGATTTTATACACAGGTTATGTGTATGATATTTTGTACACGAGATATGTGTATGGTTACAAAGAATTATTGAAAAATGGTTTTGTTGTCACGACCCGGAAAATTCCGACTAATTTTAAACAAAACTTTCGATACCATTTAATATTCTGGACACGGTGAGAGAAATCTGTTAGGTTGAGTCTCAAAAATTTTGAAGTGTTTCCTATATTCATTTGACCTTTGACCATTTCCGATGATTCACGAACATGTGTGTGCAAATAAATACGTAAATATATATATATATTAAAGAGTATAAATACCGATTATTCAATATAAACTATTATATAATATATTAGATAGTACATGATTAATAATACATAAGATTAATATAGTAAATTTAATTACAAGTTAAGATAAATGGTAAATAAATATTATCGTTAATATTACATTCATTAATACTAATATATGTATTATCAATATAGTTAGTTGTAATAATAGAGATTTGAAACTTGATACATATAACTTGCTCTATTTTAATTATTAATGACATAACTATTAGATATTATTATCTTTACCATTAAAAATTGTTAGTATTAATAATATAAGAAAATAATACAATTTATTATGATTAGCATGAATAATATCATTATTATCATCTTTACAATTAATTTTTATTCTTATTATTATTCATATAAAAAAAATAACTAATATTAATAATATTATTATTATCTATATTATTTTATGATTATTTTTATTAAGTGTTCCTATTAAAAATTAATAATATTAATAGGTTCTATTAGTAAATTTATAATATTACAGAATCTAGTATCTAGTATAACAATTATATATAATTCAAATTTATATAAATATACATATACAGATACAGATATGTGAATAGATATATATGTGGATACATATACAGATATATAAACACGTATGAATCTATCAACATCAATTTACATTTTTATAAATTTATCATTTCTGTTTCTTTCTTCTTGTTCTGTTTACTCGTGATTCTGTGTCTAAATCCAACCACGACAAAACAAAATAATCTCCTATTAATACTGCTAAATTATTCAATCAAAGGATTACACACAACCTGCCTTTTGTGAAAGAAAAATCAGAGAAACAGAAACATTTTTTTTATTTTTATTCGGTACCTGCGGCATACAAATTTTGGCCAGAAATTTACTTCGAACAAATTCTCAATTCCTTTAAAACAAAGTTGTTAGGAATCATTCATATATACTATCTGCAAAATAGCAAATCTCAATTCATCAAATTGATTATTGATTTTCGAAGTCAAAGTTATTATCTAAAAAGTCAAACATTTGTTCTTGCTAAAATTCGTGTTCACTGTTATGATTTCAGTAAAATTGATGATTTGTAATGCTTCCATGAATGTTTTCTAACTTATTTTGTGTTATACACTTTATCTAAATTGTAACCGTTTGAGAAATCAATTTTTTTTTATCATAACAGCGACGAGTGCTCTTCAGTTTTTTTATTTTATTTTATTTTATTTCTGATTAGTTAACATCGCGGTTGTATATATATATATATATATATATATATATATATATATATATATATATATATATATATATATATATATATATATATTTTTTTTTTTTTTTTCTTTCTTCTGTGTTGCATCAAATAAGCAACGATATTAGGAATTTGGAGAATTAATCGAATGAAATTGAATTGGTGAAGAAGAAGTTATAAGAACACTGAATATTCGGTTAAATAAATACTGTATGGGGTTTTAAACAGAAAGAAACAATTGCTAGAATGGTTTGTGTTTGTGATGGTTGAAGGAGGGGTTGTGGGTTCGAAACCTCCCCCTGCCATTTTCCTTTTTGAAGGATTCTAGAGAGGTAACTGTTATTTATTATTATTATTATTAATTAATTATGTTATAATTATTACGATAATTAGTGCTACCCTTAATATTAATATAATAAATGTTAAAGTAATAATATTGTTAATCCCATCATTTTTATCAAAATTACTTATTAGTATTATGTATTATTAATTATTATCAATATTATTATTGATAACATGATTACTAAAATTATATTCAAAAATATAATTTATATTATTATAATTACTAGTATCATAATTATTATTATTACAACTATATTATTATTTATATTATCATTTTTACTAATAGTACCCTTATTATTATAACAACTATAGTATTAATAAAAGAGTCATTTTTTTTAGTAAGAATATCATAATTATTTTATTATTATAAGTAGTAGTATTTTTATCATTATAATCAAATACCACTTTTATTACTATTATTGATATTATGTTACCAAATAGATATTTTGTGTATGAAAATGTATTTTTATTTATTGTTCATATTAACATTTTTATAATCATATATAATAAATTAGATATTTTTGATATAATACTAATCATATATAGATATTAATATAACTATATATAAAAATATTAATCATTTCAAATATATACACAAATTAAATATATAAAAATATATAAATTAAGATAGAATATATCAATTTGTTCGATTAAGATTATACGTGTTAATAAATATATAAATAATATAGGTTCGTGAATCCGAGGCCAACCCTACACTTGTTCAATGTCATCATATGTATTTTTACTACAAAATACATTAGGTGAGTTTCATTTGCTCCTTTTTTAATTGCTTTTGCAATATATATTTTTGGGCTGAGAATACATGCGCTGCTTTTATAAATGTTTACGAAATAGACACAAGTACTTAAAAATATATTCTACGTTGAGTTGTACCACTGGCATACTTCCCTGTAGCTTGGTAACTACTATTTACATGGGTATTGTAAACGCGAATCCTGTTGATAGATCTATCGGGCCTGACAACCCCAACCAGACTGGATGACCAGTATTTAACGGTTGCACAGTACTTCGTTTTGGTGACTACACTTGGTACGGTGTAGTGAGATTTCATAATAAAGGGAATATGCGACGTTGATTAAATGTTAAGTATGGTTACCAAGTGCTCAACCACTTAGAATGCTTTACATACACTTGCGAGTGTATTATGTTTATGATTATGAAATCTTGTGGTCTATTAACATATTGAAATGATTGTTATGATAAACCTATGAACTCACCAACCTTTTGGTTGACACTTTTAAGCATATTTATTCTCAGGTACGAATTAAGTCTTCCGCTGTGCATTTGCTCATTTTAAGGACATTACTTGGAGTCGATCATCGTAATGGGACCAAATGTTGATGACTTCGTCCAGGAGGATTAGGAGGGGTCTTTACAGTTGGTATCAGAGCGTTGGTCCTAGTGAACCAGGTCTTGCATTAGTGTGTCTAACTGATAGTTGTTAGGATGCATTAGCGAGTCTGGACTTTGACCTTAGCTGCATATTATAAGTATTGTATATCATTCCTAGTGGAAAATTTCCTACTAATCATTCTCAAGTCTAAACATATCTTACTGCCTGGATTGCATGAATAGTGTATAGACAAAATTCATATCTTAGCCTATCTGCTAATTCATATCTTAGCATATCTGTTACTGTAAACTTTGCTTAACATATTCCGTAGATTCCTCCGTAACTTATGGGATTTTAGTATTATATATGCATATGTAAATTATGTATTGAAGGGTACTAATCTACACCCTATAATCTATTTTCTATCAAAAATCCTTCATCTGATCGTACGAGATGAATCCCTCAACCAGTTCGAATTCCTCGGATTCCAACAGATATTCTAATATGGAGTTTCACCTAAGCTCTGAAAGTAGTGTCACTAGAATGAATCAACCAATCATCCATCCCCAATTCATCTGATGGGTTCGTTGTCGACTTAATCAATGGAGACGCGCAGAAGGCGATCCCTTCCACTAACCGAATTCACCTTTTGATGAAGAACCTGAAGCACTTACCGGTGAACCTGTTCGTAACACCATTTTTAGCCTCAGTTTCAGAGTAGTTCGACACGATTATATTCTATCCACAATTCTGAACCTTATTCATCCGCTCGTTTCAACCGACAATCATCCTGGAATAATAGAAGTCAACGAATTTCGCGCTCGAGTAATCAATTGGGAGAATATGGTGCAAAAGTTACCAGCTTTAGCAACATCACCGGCACCAACAGTACCATCAGTCGCAGCACCAGTACCATCAACAATCCATGCCTCAACATCTCATTCTATACCTTGAGCATAATCTTCGTTTTACACTTTGTTCTACATCGATTAATTTTCGTTCTACGAATCGTTCTATATCATTTATCTTCACGGAACATGGCGTTTATGTAATCTCTAAAGTCTTAGAGATTAGCTATTCTAGCTCAAACCGAAAAACAAATGAGATTAATATCATATTAATTCATTAAATCCATGATTAAATCTGAAGAAAATATATATGTAAGTATATTTTCATAAAAATTGTAATTAAAAATTCTTTCGTACAAACTGTTAATGTTGAAAATATTTTAACGGGTAGGTAATACCCGAGGAATATTTAGATTTCACATTAATAAGTATACTGTACATTCTTCCAAATCTAATTCAATAGTCATTTACGATCCTATTTACAACCACCGATATATGTATCCGTTCACCACAGAATAACCATTTTCATTCAATTTCATATTTGAATTTTGATCTATCAGAATTCAACAAGTGGCATAATGAAGAAAACACTGGACAAAATAAAACTTGTTAGAAACAAACAAATTAACTATGAGAAAAATGTTGTTAAGAATCCACGCTAACTGTTCCTAGCTAATTGTTCATAGCTAACTGATTACATTTTATTTATCGCAATTTACATTCTCGCAATTTTATTTATCGTCATTTAATTTCTGTTATTTACTTTACGCACTTTATTTATCGTCATTTAATTTCTGTTATTTATTTTTACGCACTTTAAATATCGGGACACGTATACAAGGTTTTGACATATCATATCGACGCATCTATATATATTATTTGGAATAACCATAGACACTCTATATGCAGTAATGCGGGAGTTAGCTATACAGGGTTGAGGTTGATTCTACAATAATATATATAGTTTGAGTTGTGATCGAGTCTGAGACGTATACGGGTCACGAAACGTATTGATTAATTCGAATATTATATATTAAACTATATATGAATTATTGGACTGTTAACAGTGGACTATCGACTGTGGACTAATAATATTGGACAATTAAAATGAATTAAAATATTGATTATAACATATGAAACTAAACATTTCTTCAAGTTTGCCACTTGATTTCATTTTAAACTTCATTTGTATCTTGGCGATTACAATCTGCGTTCAAACCTTTCATGATTCTTGAAAACACCTCAAACAAGAGGATAAATCAACCACACCTCATCCACGAAAGGAAAGAATGATGCCTACAGTTATGCATCTGAAAAACTCTCGGAAACTGAGTAAACGTTTAACAAGTAGCTGTGCTAATTCCTTTAGTGTTATTATTACCCAAAATAACTTTGCAGTTCTTTTTCAAAGTAGCAAATTTTGTCACAGCTCCAACAAGACAATTTCGATCTTTCTTTCGAAACAACCTTATCATAACCTTGATATATATGTGTGCTCTTTTGTTATTACCGGTGAACCTTTCATATTCCACCATATTACCATCAGCGTTTAATCATCTAAAAACACAATTCTCCTGAAACCACCTCGGATTGATAACCGATGATCCAGATATCGTAGCATTAAATGCAGAGGAAGCAGAAAAAAAAAATGGAAGATGGTCTAAACGGCCAAGAGTTTGATGATAAAGAATGGAGTGTTGGGAACGCTCGATAGAAAATTTGGTACTGAAAAACGGGTTGAACTAACCATGAAGGAGATCAAGGACAAATACTAGGACCAAACCCTGTATTCAAAGAATTCAGGTAATTCTGTATCCGATGAAATCTATAGAGGATATCTTGTTCTGAAGTCATGTTAAAATCTTGCGGGAAATCTTTCTTCATCAACCTTCAAACTTAGAAATTCCAAAATATCATCATAAAATATCTTCGATATTTCTTAGGATATTTTCATAAATATTCTAGTCCGAAATTATCTACCTCTTCGTGTTTTCTGTATTCCATTATATTGGAAACTTCTGTAAAGACTGAGTATAAATTATGAATGAATTGTGGAGAAGTGTTAGGAACCGAAGCATGAGTTAGTATAATATAATGCGCTTGGCCAACGTGATTATATTACAGTAAGTCATGCTGAGTTTCTAATAGAACGTGATAAAGGATTATAGATCATACCCTTATCATGAACCATGTTACATAACTCTTTCACTCTACATGACCTCCGAACATATCAAGAATAATATATTCTTGATAGTTCTATCTTCAGTAATTTTGATAAATTTGAAAATCAAATCGTGCTATCACGTTCCTTCCTGCTTAGAACATAATAATCATTCGAAATTCTATATCTACGAATTCTGAACCATTACTCGCTTTACTAGAGGTCGAGAAGAGAATAAAAAGGCAAAGAGCTCCAAGATATAAGGGAAAATATAAAGCCCAATAATAACACATAAATTATAAACCGTGAATATCAATGTTTATTGCAACATAAAGACACGGGAGAATTAAAAAAAAAACACTATAACCCCAAGAGCGAAGTAGAAGAAAACAGATTCCTCCGGTGGAAGTTGGAAAAGGAGAATGAATGTTGCAATAGTAAGGATGAGGACAAGGATCATAATTGGATTAAGCATTTTCACAATCGTTTGAAAGTATGGATCGAGAAAAAAAAAGAATTGGAGTGGTGAAAATAATGGAACGAAAGAAGTTCATTTATAGAGAAGATACCAGACAAAGCAATCGAGACAGATAATCGCATTAAATTAAAGAGGATCATAATTTTCCATAAATCCCGAAGAATCAAATCCTATAGATTTCTAAGATTTTCTTTTAAATCCCTTGAATTCCGGAATTCAATCGAGACAACGTCAAAAGTTAAGACGAAACTTTTCACTCTTTTGTGATAGCTTCACTCATACTCCTCGAGTAATCAAATTGATTTATCTATATTAATCAATAATGATAAAACTCTATTTATCAACTCATATTCGTCATGAAAACATTTTTATTGTTAGCCATGACGACCTCACCCAAATTTCGGGACGAAATTTCTTTAACGGGTAGGTACTGTCACAACCCGGAAAATTCCGACTAATTTTAAACAAAACTTTCGATACCATTTAATATTCTGGACACGGTGAGAGAAATCTGTTAGGTTGAGTCTCAAAAATTTTGAAGTGTTTCCTATATTCATTTGACCTTTGACCATTTCCGATGATTCACGAACATGTGCGTGCAAATAAATACGTAAATATATATATATATTAAAGAGTATAAATACCGATTATTCAATATAAACTATTATATAATATATTAGATAGTACATGATTAATAATACATAAGATTAATATAGTAAATTTAATTACAAGTTAAGATAAATGGTAAATAAATATTATCGTTAATATTACATTCATTAATACTAATATATGTATTATCAATATAGTTAGTTGTAATAATAGAGATTTGAAACTTGATACATATAACTTGCTCTATCTTAATTATTAATGACATAACTATTAGATATTATTATCTTTACCATTAAAAATTGTTAGTATTAATAATATAAGAAAAGAATACAATTTATTATGATTAGCATGAATAATATCATTATTATCATCTTTACAATTAATTTTTATTCTTATTATTATTCATATAAAAAAATAACTAATATTAATAATATTATTATTATCTATATTATTTTATGATTATTATTATTAAGTGTTCCTATTAAAAATTAATAATATTAATAGGTTCTATTAGTAAATTTATAATATTACAGAATCTAGTATCTAGTATAACAATTATATATAATTCAAATTTATATAAATATACATATACAGATACAGATATGCGAATAGATATATATGTGGATACATATACAAATATATAAACACGTATGAATCTATCAACATCAATTTACATTTTTATAAATTTATCATTTCTGTTTCTTTCTTCTTGTTCTGTTTACTCGTGATTCTGTGTCTAAATCCAACCACGACAAAACAAAATAATCTCCTATTAATACTGCTAAATTATTCAATCAAAGGATTACACACAACCTGCCTTTTGTGAAAGAAAAATCAGAGAAACAGAAACATTTTTTTTATTTTTATTCGGTACCTGCGGCATACAAATTTTGGCCAGAAATTTACTTCGAACAAATTCTCAATTCCTTTAAAACAAAGTTGTTAGGAATCATTCATATATACTATCTGCAAAATAGCAAATCTCAATTCATCAAATTGATTATTGATTTTCGAAGTCAAAGTTATTATCTAAAAAGTCAAACATTTGTTCTTGCTAAAATTCGTGTTCACTGTTATGATTTCAGTAAAATTGATGATTTGTAATGCGTCCATGAATGTTTTCTAACTTATTTTGTGTTATACACTTTATCTAAATCGTAACCGTTTGAAAAATCAATTTTTTTTTATCATAACAGCGACGAGTGCTCTTCAGTTTTTTTTTTATTTTTTTATTTCTGATTAGTTAACATCGCGGTTGTATATATATATATATATATATATATATATATATATATATATATATATATATATATATATATATATATATATATATTCTTTCTTCTGTGTTGCATCAAATAAGCAACGATATTAGGAATTTGGAGAATTAATCGAATGAAATTGAATTGGTGAAGAAGAAGTTATAAGAACACTGAATATTCGGTTAAATAAATACTGTATGGCGTTTTAAACAGAAAGAAACAATTGCTAGAATGGTTTGTGTTTGTGATGGTTGAAGGAGGGGTTGTGGGTTCGAAACCTCCCCCAGCCATTTTCCTTTTTGAAGGATTCTAGAGAGGTAACTGTTATTTATTATTATTATTATTAATTAATTATGTTATAATTATTACGATAATTAGTGCTACCCTTAATATTAATATAATAAATGTTAAAGTAATAATATTGTTAATCCCATCATTTCTATCAAAATTACTTATTAGTATTATGTATTATTAATTATTATCAATATTATTATTGATAACATGATTACTAAAATTATATTCAAAAATATAATTTATATTATTATAATTACTAGTATCATAATTATTATTATTACAACTATATTATTATTTATATTATCATTTTTACTAATAGTACCCTTATTATTATAACAACTATAGTATTAATAAAAGAGTCATTTTTTTAGTAAGAATATCATAATTATTTTATTATTATAAGTAGTAGTATTATTATCATTATAATCAAATACCACTTTTATTGCTATTATTGATATTATGTTACCAAATAGATATTTTGTGTATGAAAATGTATTTTTATTTATTGTTCATATTAACATTTTTATAATCATATATAATAAATTAGATATTTTTGATATAATACTAATCATATATAGATATTAATATAACTATATATAAAAATATTAATCATTTCAAATATATACACAAATTAAATATATAAAAATATATAAATTAAGATAGAATATATCAATTTGTTCGATTAAGATTATACGTGTTAATAAATATATATATAATATAGGTTCATGAATCCGAGGCCAACCCTACACTTGTTCAATGTCGTCATATGTATTTTTACTACAAAATACATTAGGTGAGTTTCATTTGATCCCTTTTTAATTGCTTTTGCAATATATATTTTTGGGCTGAGAATACATGCGCTGCTTTTATAAATGTTTACGAAATAGACACAAGTACTTAAAAATATATTCTACGTTGAGTTGTACCACTGGCATACTTCCCTGTAGCTTGGTAACTACTATTTACATGGGTATTGTAAACGCGAATCCTGTTGATAGATCTATCGGGCCTGACAACCCCAACCGGACTGGACGACCAGTATTCAACGGTTGCACAGTACTTCGTTTTGGTGACTACACTTGGTACGGTGTAGTGAGATTTCATAATAAAGGGAATATGCGACGTTGATTAAATGTTAAGTATGGTTACCAAGTGCTCAACCACTTAGAATGCTTTACATACACTTGCGAGTGTATTATGTTAATGATTATGAAATCTTGTGGTCTAGTAACATATTGAAATGATTGTTATGATAAACCTATGAACTCACCAACCTTTTGGTTGACACTTTTAAGCATATTTATTCTCAGGTACGAATTAAGTCTTCCGCTGTGCATTTGCTCATTTTAAGGACATTACTTGGAGTCGATCATCGTAATGGGACCAAATGTTGATGACTTCGTCCAGGAGGATTAGGACGGGTCTTTACATTTGTACACAAGATATGTGTAATGTATTTAAAAGATATCGCATGTACATTATAGGTGGGTATAGGATTCGGGCCCATTTGTACCATGCACATTTAAATCTTGTGGTCTATCAAAATGATGAATTTTATTGTTTATGATAAACTTATGAACTCACCAACCTTTTAGTTGACACTTTTAAGCATGTTTATTCTCAAGTATTAAAGAAATCTTCCGCTGTGCATTTGCTCATTTTAAAGATATTACATGGAGTTGTTCATGGCATATAGAGGTCAGTACCTCGCAATGGGACCAGCTGTTGAAGACTTCGTCCAGGTGGTATCAGAGCTGGTTTAAGCTATCTCGTCGGCTTAATCGTAGAGGGGGTTCTCACAGTGTTACCTGTGACGAAGCATTGGCTCTTACTCCTCGCGGTCCGAATATGGTTGGCTTTGCCAAGAGGCAGGGCCATAAAATCAGTGTTTGAGGTACGCTCAGTGGTCACAAGGCGGTTAGCTGGGAAGGCACTGAGTGGGATGCGTCCCCACTAACTACAGGTGGTATCAGAGCGGTGGTCTTAGCGAACTAGATCTTGCATTAGTGTGTCTAACTGGTAGTTGTTAGGATGCATTAATGAGTCTGGACTTCGACCTAGTAGTTGTTAGGATACATTAATAAGTCTGGACTTGAACCTGGTCTGCATGTCAAAAGTTTTGCATATCACCCCTTGCCGAAAAATATCTACTAATCATTATTAGTCTCGACACATCTTATTGCAACTATTGCATAGATGGTGTACAGACAAATTCATATCTCATCACATTAAACCTTGTCTGACACTTTTCCTTAATTCCCTCCGTAATCTACGGGATCTTCTGTACTATACATAGATATTCTATGTAATTAGAATATCATCCGATATCTGAAAATCATCTCATATCGAAAATCCTTTATCTAACCGTGCAAGATGAATTCTGCAACCAGTTCAAGTTCCTCGAATTCGAAAGCTATTCCAATATAGATTATCAATTGAGCTTCGAAAGCAGTGTAATCGGAATGGATAAACCAATCAGCCATTATCAATCCTAGATGAATTGGGGCTAAATTCGTAGTCAACTTAACCAATGGAGACGAGAAGAAGGCGATCCCTTCCATCAACCAAATTGCCCTCTTGACGAAGAACCAGAAGCACTTACCAGCGAACCAGTCCAAAACACCATCTTCACCCTCATTTCCAGGATATCTCACCACGATTATATAATATTTCATATTCTAAACCTTATTCATCCGCTTGTTCAAACCGCCAATCATCCCGGAGTAATAGAAGAAGTCAACGAGCTTCGCGCCCGAGTAATAACATTGGAGAATATGGTGCACAACTTACAAACACCAGCAGCATCACCGGCATCAACAACTGTTCCACCAACAACACAAGCCTCAACATCACAACCTATACCTCGAGCATAATCTTCGTTCTACATCTTGTTCTACATCTTGTTCTAAATCGATTATCTTCGTTCTACGTATCGTTCTACATCATTTTCTTCATTCATCATGGCGATTATGTAATCTCTAATTTTTTAGAGATTATGTATTCTAGTTCTAACGGTAAATCAAATGAGTTTAATATTATATTGACTCATTAAATCCATGATTACATCTGAAGAAAATATATACGTATATAAATTTTCATAAAGATTGTAATTTAAAAGTTCTTTTGTACAAACTGTTAATGGTGAAAATATTTTAACGAGTAGGTAATACCCGAGGAATATTTAGTTTTCACATTGATAAGTTACACTGTACATTCTTCAATTCAGATTCAGCAGTCATTAACAATACTGCCCAAATCCACACATATACATATCCGTTCATCGAAGAACAACTATTTTCATTAAAATTCAATTTCATATTCGGATTTTGACCGATCAGAATCCAAGTCAAGATTTGAAAAGTGGCATAATGAAGAAAATAATGGACAAAAATAAAATTGATTAGTAACCAATTAATTAACTACGTAAAACTTCTTCATCATATTCTGATCTTAAATATTTTAAATTCTAAGATTATATATTGGACTATTGGACTACTAACATTGGACTACTAACCTTGGATAATTAAAAAGTATTAAAAGAGTAGGGAATATTAATTATAACACATTTTGATTTAAAATATTGTTAATAAGTTACATTTACTACAGTAAACATTTCCTCAAGTTTGCCACTTGATTTCATCTTAAACAATCATACATATCCTGACGATTACAATCTGCGTTCAAACTCTTCAGAATTCTTGACAACACCTCGGATTGATAACCAATGATTCAGATATGAGAATACTAATGAAGCAGTATAAACAGTTGAAAAGTCTTAGGAGACAGAAGTGTAATAAAAGAATGGTACGTTGGAAAAGCTCGGAAAAAGATCGAAATCTTCTTTCCTCATTAGAAATATCTTCAATATTCCTTGATATCGTTATATTTTCCTTCATTATAAATATCCTAAACATCCTGAAGGAATCCTTATAACAATCACATTCGTAAATTATCTTCGCCTTCATTCAATCCTTAGTATACCGTATCGAAAACTGTTTTGATTTCTAAATCTCAGTGAAACCCTGAAGTTTTAAATCCTTTGATATTTTAGAGTAACATTCGAATGAAAGCATGAGTTAATGTAATATAATGACACTTGATCAACGTAATTATATTACAGTAAGTCATGCGGAAGTTCTAATGGATTGTGATGATGGTAATGCTTAATCAACCTTACCATCACCACGAACCCTGTTACTTGACTTGTATTCATCATGAACCATGTTACTTGATTCGAATTCATCATGAAACCAAATTCGACCCGAAATGGGCATTCATAATCTATCTACGTATCAATCTCGCGAAAATCTCTAATCTTATCGTTTTCTTTTCCGATGAAACATTCTTAGATGACTAAAATATTTTTATTAAAAATCTGAGTTCAAATCTGGTACTAAAACATTCTCGATTTCAATTCCAACTATCACCACTCAAATTTCGGGACGACATTTCTTTAACGGGTAGGTACTGTGACGGCCCGAAAATTTTTGACTAATTTTAAACCAAACTCTTTGTACGATTTAATATATTTTGACACGATAAACAAAGTCTGTTATATTGAGTCTCAAAATTTTTGAACTATTTTCTTGCATTAATTTAACTCCGACTGTGTTCGACGATTCACGAACAATTAATTGTAAATAATTATGTGTATATGAATATAGGTGCATGTATATATTATAACATGATAACTTTGAATACATTATTTAGAAATAATCCTTTTAGTTTTCTTAACAAAGTTAATAATGAATTTACGTATATTAAAAGTTGTAGGATAATATATGTAAGATATATAAGTTCTATACATAATTATATATACATAAATATTGTAATGTAAGTAATATACACACACACACACACACACACACACACACACACACATATATATATATATATATATATATATATATATATATACATACATATATATAGAAATTTATAATATTACATTCCATATAAATAGTTATGTGGTAATATAATTTTGTTATATTAAAAATTATTATTATTAAGTATTAGCATTATTATTATTGATTTATTTTTATCATTACCATTATTAATAAAATTATAATTTATATAAAAAAATTATTAAAGTTATTATTAATTGTTATAAAGATACACCCTACTATCATTATCATTAATATTATTATTAATATTATAATTATTAATTCTATTATTATTATTACTAAATTATTAATAGTATTTTATTTATAAACTAGTAGTAATACAGATATATAAATACAAATATATATACAGATATATAAAAACCAAATATATATATATATATACATATATATATATATATATACATACACATATACATATACAGATACATTATATGAATTAGTATTATTGTATTAATAATATAATTATTAATTTAGATTAATTAAATAAGGATTACAATCAGCTTTAAATTACAGAATCAAAATCTGTTTCATATCTACATCAAAATGCATATAATCTTTATTTCCTATCTGCAATCAGTACAGATTGATTCCAATTTATCACACTAACAAACAAACTTAGTACAAATAAAAATCAATTTTTATATTTTTCTTCTGCTTCTTAAATCGAATGTTATCTGTCTGATTGACATAACCGGATGACAAGCAATTTAGTGAGCTGTAAAGAGTATATAGTCAATTGCTTCTATATCATTCTGTAAATAAAATATACGTATACATAGAGATTATAGAGGATCACCAGTTTAGTTTGTTTCATGTTATGGTCAATCTTTATTCCTTCTGCAATACATTGAGAAAAAAAATCAAACAGACAGATACAAAATTTGTTAGATATTAAACAGAGGAAGAATCGAATTCAATTAAGCATCAACATCAATTTTCTTATTTACCTGACCTTCTTTCCCCTGCTCAAGATTCTTGGACGACTTCAATTAAACACTACCAAATAACTTCAATCGAATCTGTTACCCATCACTTTCTACTTTCTGTTTTCTTTCTTCTTGATTGATTCTTCTGGTCGACTGCTTCCAAGCTATATAACAAAATCTGTTAGAAATATATATCAAATAAGTGTACAAATTTGTTACAGATCGCTATCTGTTTTGTTTTTCCTTCCTGACTTCTTCTTCCACTGGAATACCATGTCGACACCTTCATAAGTATAAAACAAATTGATCGTACCTTTGAGTTCTATTTCAATCACTCAATTTCACAATATATATATATATATATTCGCTACCGTAATTGTAAAAAAAAAACAAAAATATTAAGATAACAAAAATATTAACATATATATATATATATATATATATATATATATATATATATATATATATATATATATATATATATATATATATATATATATATATATATTCGCTACCGTAATTGTAAAAAAGAAAAACAAAAATATTAAGATAACAAAAATATTTAGATATATATATATATATATATATATATATATATATATATATATATATATATATATATATATATATATATATATATATATATATATATATATATATATATGCACATATTACTTACATATATATAAAAACCCACATCGGGTATCACCAAGAACACCGCTTCACTTCACCACCTTCCTCGATGTAAACCACAAACCACCACCTTGATCAACTATCAAAACCATCACCATTACTAAAACTGTTTTTATTGATCATAATCGCCGCCCCATCTTTAAAGAACAACACTCTATTTCTCTTCTTTTTTTTCCTCTTTCTCTCGTTTCCCTTTTCAGTTTAAATTTACTGCAAAACCCGTTACCATTTAAATGGAATCACCACCATCTGTAAAACGTGAAAAACAACCAATAAAACCACTTCTTTCTTCTTCAACTAGCTTGATCACAACCATGAATAACCACCACAGATTTCCCATTCCACCTCGCCACCTTCAGTATTTGATCAACTACCTTTCTTTTATTTTATTGCCCAAAAACCATGAACTTGTATGATTGCTATTGTTTGCTTTCTTATAGGCGACATTTATTAAACAAAGAACCCCACTTGACAAACACTTTGGCTAGTGGGTTAATGATGAGTTGGATGATTTCCTTGAATTCTAGGTGTATACAGTGATCAATTTTTCCTTGTTGTGATTAAAGTAATGAAAGTGGGAGTTGATGGGAATTTGATGGCCGACTAGTGGACACCAAAAAGGGACGTTTAACTCTCCCTTTATTTTTTTTATAAACAGTGATATTTGGTATGAATGGGGATGATGACAAAGAATAAATGATGATGGTGCATGATATTATTATATAAGTCTTTATCAATCAATTCTTCCAACAAGCTTACATGTGGGGCGATTTAGATTATTCTGGCCGACAGCTATATATATATATATATATATTTTTTTTTTTTGCTGTTAACCGATTTGATTTCTTAAGCACAAACATAACGAACCCTAAATGGGTTGATCAACTTGAGTTAGACATGTTGGCCAATTTAATTTTTACTTTTGGGACATGAGGGAATTAAAAATCCACAAAGGGGATTGAGTTGGTAGCATGTGGGACTTTTTAAAAGTTTGTATGGCTAACGTGATTATAACGAGTGGGTTGTGTTCCTTTTAGCTATACAAAAAAAAACGAAGGTGAAAATGAATTTTTTTTATGATAATGATAAAGATCATGTTGAGGGAATATGAGTGTGATTATGTCGGTGATGACAGTGATGATAATCATGATTTTGTTAGATGTTAGATAATGATGTAGTTATAAGAAAGAAGAAACGGATCCAAAATGGTTAAAAAGAATTAAACAGGAAATTAAAACAAGAATTAATAAACAGCGTAATGGTTTGGAGGGAAAAGGTTGAACGAGAGGTCATGGGTTCGAGCCCGGGCTGGTGCACTATTTTTAAGCCTTTTCGTTTTTGAGGTTCGTGAATCCAAGGCCAACCCTGCATTGTTTAGTTCTGTCGTATGCATATTTTTACTACAAAATATCGTATCGTGACTTCATTTGATTCCCTTTTACTCTTTCCATTTTTGGGACTGAGAATACATGTGCTGTTTTTATAATTGTTTTATTAAATGCTTTTGCAATCTATATTTTGAACTGAAAATACATGAAATGCTTTTATAAATGTTTGACGCGATATGACACAAGCAAAACATTCCTCGAATGAATTATTATGCAGACAGAAGTTCTGTGGATTATTATTGAATTAGTTGGACGTTATAATTGCCACTAATTATTGTGAATATTTCCCCTGATTATTATTGCTTGGTAACCTAAGAATTAGAAAACGGGTATGGCCCTAATTCACGCAAATCCTAAAGTTAGCTACCGGGTTTAACACCCCCACCCAGAATGTTCACTAGACGGAAGAGCTAGCGGGCGTGGTGTTTAGTACTTCGAAGTTTATATATTATACAGATACAGACGAGATGTTCTGTTTTGGGGATATTATTGATGCGCATTATATGTTAAGGTCTGTTACCAAGCCAAGCAATGAAAGCAAGCAATGAAAACTGAATGTTATGTATCGAGAGAATGATTTTATACACATGTTATGTGTATGATATTTTGTACACGAGATATGTGTACGGTTACAAAGAATTATTGAAAAATGGTTTTGTATATGAGATATGTGTACTGTATTTAAAAGATATCCCATGTACATTATAGGTGGGTATAGGATTCGGGCCCATTTGTACCATGCACATTTAAATCTTGTGGTCTATCAAAATGATGAATTTTATTGTTTATGATAAGCTTATGAACTCACCAACCTTTTGGTTGACACTTTTAAGCATGTTTATTCTCAGGTATTAAAGAAATCTTCCGCTGTGCATTTGCTCATTTTAAAGATATTACATGGAGTTGTTCTGAAAGGACCCGTTCATACCGATTATAAACGATTCACAATAGGTGATTTCATTGCAAGGTATTTGACCTCTATATGATACATTTTACAAACATTGCATTCGTTTTTAAAAGACAAACTTTCTTTACATCGAAAGTTGACGACATGCATACCATTTCATAATACATCCAACTATAATTGACTTAATAATAATCTTGATGAACTCAACGACTCGAATGCAACGTCTTTTGAAATATGTCATGAATGACTCCAAGTAATATCTCTAAAATGAGCAAATGCACAGCGGAAGATTTCTTTAACACCTGAGAATAAACATGCTTTAAAGTGTCAACCAAAAGGTTGGTGAGTTCATAGGTTTATCATAATCATTCATTTCCATAATTTTAATAGAACACAAGATTTCATTTTTATATTACACATAACCTGTGTAATAAAATAGTACGCATAAACTGCGAATTAAAATTCATTCATATGGTGAACACCTGGTAACCGACATTAAAAAATGCATCTAGAATATCCCCAAATATACAGGTACACTCATCTGTATATAAAATCGAAGTACTAAAGCATCCATAACCTGGATGGGGTTTGTTAGGCCCAATAGATCTATCTTTAGGATTCGCGTCAATTAGGGGGTCTGTTCCCTAATTCTTAGGCTACCAAGCTAAAAGGGTGATATCCGGTATAATAATTCAACCATATAATATAGTTTCAAGTACTTGTGTCTATTTCATAAAACAGTTATAAAACTGCATGTATTCTCATCCCAAAAATATTAGATTTTAAAAGTGGGACTATAACTCACTTTCACAGATTTTTCCTTCGTCAGAAATAAGACTTGGCCACGGGTCGATTCACGAACCTATAACAAATATATACATATATATCAAAGTATGATCGAAATATATTCACAATATGTTTTATTACGTTTTAATGATTTAAGTTTTTTAAGTTAACAGTGCAACGTTCGTAGTCCACAGTTAGTTGTCCATAGTTAGTAGTACAGAAGTAAATCAATATCTATTATCTCGAATCAATCCACGACCCAGTGTATACAAGTCTCAGACTCGATCACAACTCAAAGTATATATATTATTTTAGAATCAACCTTAACCCTGTATAGCTAACTCGAACATTACCGCATATAGAGTGTCTATGGTTGTTCCAAATAATATATATAGATGACGTCGATATGATATGTCAAAACATAGTATACATGTCTATGGTCTATCAAGATTACATAATATATGTTAGAATATATGTATAATACAATATAAGTTAGTTAGGATATGGTTAGTATAGATTTTTGTCCATTCATCCCGTAGTCAAATTAACCATTTTTAACCAATTTTGGTTTACCCATAACTTCTTCGTTTTAAATCCGTTTTGAGTGAATCAACCTGCTATGGTTTCATATTGAACTGTATTTTATGAAACTAAACAGAAAAATTATAGGTTTATAGTCGAAAATATAGTTTACAAGTCATTTTTGTATAGGTAGTCATTTCAGTCGAAAAAACGACGTCTTGATGACCATTTTGAAAAACATATTTCCACTTTGAGTTTAACCATGATTTTTGAATATAGTTTCATGTTCGTAAGAAAAATCATTTTCCCAGAAGAACAACTTTTAAATCAAAGTTTATCATAGTTTTTATTCATCTAACCCAAAATAGCCCCCAGTTTTACTATGACGGCGTATGTCCGGTTTTACGGTGTTCTTCGTGTTTCCAGGTTTTAAATCATTAAGTTAGCATATCATATAGATATAGAAAATGTGTTTAGTTGATTTTAAAAGTCAATTTAGAAAGATTAACTTTGTTTACGAACAAGTTTAGAATTAACTAAACTATGTTCCAGTGATTACAAGTTTAAATCTTCGAATATATATATGAATCGAATGATGTTATGTACATCATTACTACCTCAAGTATAGTAGGTAAACCTACTGGAAATGACAAGAAATGATCTAGAGCTTCAAAGGATCTTGGATGGCTTGAAAGTTCTTGAAGTAATCATGACACGAAAACAAGTTCATGTGAGTTTACTACTCGAATTAAGATTGTTATAGTTATAGAAATTGAATTAAAGCTTGAAAGTTCTTGAAGTAATCATGACACGAAAACAAGTTCAAGTGAGTTTACTACTCGAATTAAGATTGTTATAGTTATAGAAATTGAATCAAAGTTTGAATATGAGTATTACCTTGAATTAGAAAGATAACCTACTGTAAATAACAAAGATTTCTTGAGATTGGATAATCACTCGAAATGGATTTGCAAGATTGGAAGCAAGCTAGTAAACTTGAAAGTGTTCTTGATGTGTTCTTGAGTTGTTGTTTTGTAAGTTGGTTTATGTATGGATTTATGAGCTAGATTGATGTAGATTCTGATAAAGATGATGAAGAACACTTAGAACATCAAGAGAGAATTTGAGAGAGATGTGTTTGATGCAGAAAAGTTGGAATGAAAATGTGTTTGTGGTGGGTGAAAGAAAACGTGAATATGGAGTCAAGATATAGGCTCCATTAGTTTGATTTTTAGTGTAATCATTCATGCTAGTTTCCAAATGATGGTTCCCACATGTTTGATGACTCATTAAGGCTGCTAAGGAGCTGATCATTGAGTGTATATACTAATAGTATATACGTCTAGAGGCTGGGTATTATACGAGTACGAATACAGATTGAATACGAGTAAATAGTGTTTACTGTAGTAAATAGTGTTTACTTGTACATCTTTGATTTAATTTTATTTATTCTTATATATATAAAATAAAAACTTACATCATAAAAAATGATTATATAATCATCACAAGTTATGACGTTCGTGAATCATCAGGCAAATGGGGTGGTCAAATGTTTACATAAACTCATTTCAATTAATCAAGTCTTAACAAGTTTGATTACTTAACATGTTGGAAACATTTAATCATGTAAATATAGTTTTCATTTAATATATAAACATGGAAAAGTTCGGGTCACTACACGTTCATGGAATATAGAGGTCAGTACCTCGCAATGGGACCAGCTATTGAAGACTTCGTCCAGGTGGATTAGGACGGGTCACTACATCAAATCCCATAGATCTATCTTTAGGATTCACGTCAATTAGAGGCAATTATAACGTCCAACTAATTCTTAAGCTACCAGGCAAATAAAAGGGATATACGGTATAGTGATCCATCGTAGAATGTAGTTAAGTACTTGTGTCTATTTCGTTTACAACCAGATGGTAGTTTACCGAAAGGTAATATACGGAGCAAGTAAACTGGACTTGTTTCTTTCCCAATACAAGGTTAGCAAGTGGGTGACACAAAACCATAAGTTTTGAGCTAAAATTTTCAAATCTGAAACCCACAAAACCCACAAAAACAATTTGCAAATACCGGTGAAGGGTTATTCTGGAAAACTTATCTAGGGTAAAAGATAGATTGAATTTTTAAAAAGATCAAATGTTTTCATAAAGATCCAATTTTCTTAAAGGATCTAAATTTTTATAGTCATGTGGGACTGTAAACCACATCGTTACTATCATTGTTTATACCGCCGTATTAAAATCACTGATGTATAAAGTGTGAGAATAAAAAAGTGATTCGAGTGAAGTATTATTTAATTTCAAGTTCTGTATTACTTAAGGACAAGCAACGTTCAAGTGTGGAGATATTTGATAATGCTAAAAAGGAACATATATTTAGTATCAATATCCTTTCAATATGTAAAGCTTTTAGTTACTATTGTTCTATTTTTATGTAATAATCGTTTAAATAAATAAGTGCGAAGACAAAAGAAGAAAACGACGATTTGAAGACGCAAACGACCAAAAAGCTTAAACGTACAAGTTACAATCCAAGTGGTTCAATTTATTGATGAGAAATGTCTAGAAATGACAAGGGTACAAGTCGCAAAACGCAAAGTACAAGATATATAATCGTACGAAAAGGCGTTCAAAAATCCGGAACCGAGACCTGAGTCAACTATCAACGTATGATGCAACGGACCTAAAATTACAAATTAACTATGCACATAAATATAATATAATATATAATTAATTCTATTAAATTATATATATATATATATATATATATATATATATATATATATATATATATATATATATATATATATATATATATATATATATATTTATATATTAAAAACCGTCAGCAAGCTAGGATCCAAATTGTGTGAGCTGGAAATCGAACCTCCGCACTCGCGGAGCTGTGAAGCACAAAAGCTTCGCACTCACGGAGATGTACAGTGAAACGTGGGCCTATAAAAGGCCGCACATTTTGATCGATTTCAACACATCTTTTTCTAATCTATCTCTCAAATATATATTTATATTAATATTTTAATTATAATTTTAATTTTAATATTAAGTTAATGATAATAATAAGGTTATGTTAGTCGAATGTTTTAAGGTTTTGTAAGTCGGAACTCTGTCCGTGTAACGCTACGCGATAAATAATCACTGTAAGCTATGTTCTTCCTTTTTAAATTAATGTCTAGTAACTAAGTTATTATTATGCTTATTTGAGCCGAAGTAATCGTGATGTTAGACTAAATATTAAGATGGGGTTATTGGATTTTGTACCATAATTAAGGTTTGGACAAAAGACCGGCACTTGTGAACATTGAACTATTGACTATTAATAGGTGGGGGTATTGTCTAATCGAATGACAACTCATTGGAACCTGTCGAACCTATCTTCAAATTAGTTAATCTAATAATTATTAAAATGATTATGTATGTCCTATTTAGTGACATTTATACGACATCTTTTACGATCATTTAATTAATTATTCGGGTTGGGTAATTGATTATTCATTCTGATCAAGTGGATAAATTAATATTTATATCTCATTAAAACAGGGGTGCATTACATTCAAGGATAGTTGGTGTAATTTTTAACAAAGTATTAAAACCATGGATTACACGCAGTCGATAACCTAGTGTAATTATTAAACAAAGTATTAAAACCATGTTACAGTTCGAATCCCTAATTAGTTAGAATATTTGACTTCGGAAATAAGGTTAATTTGACGAGCATTTTATAATTATGACCGATGGACTATTATGGACAAAAACTAGATAGGTATCAAATAAATCCAGGACAAAGGACAATTAACCCAGATAAATAAATGAAAATCAAAACGTCAAACATCATGATTACGGAAGTTTAAATAAGCATAATACTTTTATTTCATCGTACCTTTATTTACTGTCATTTTAATTACTGCAATTTACTTTATCGCAATTTAAATTCTGTCATTTATATTATCGTCATTTATCTTTACGCTTAAAATATAAACTTGACAAACCGGTCATTAAATGGTAAAAACCCCCTTTTATAATAATATTACTATATATAATTATATATATTTTATATAAATATATTTGTTAAAAATATAGCATTAAACTCAGCTAGCTCCCTATGGAACGAACCGGACTTACTAAAAACTACACTACTCTACGATTAGGTACACTGCCTATAGTGTTGTAGCAACATTTAGGTATATCCCATCTATATAAATAAATAAAACTTGTATCATATTTCGCCGTATTACATATTAAAAATAATACTATTTTGATGTTATGCGAGGTGTATATGAAATTGCTTTATTTTTACAACGAAATACTATTAAATACGGTACAATTTTACACAAGATATTTATTTATTTATAGAATGGATATACTTAAACCTTGCTACAACACTTATAGGCAGTGTACCTAATCGTACAGTAGTGTAGTTTTTAGTAAGTCCGGTTCGTCCACAGGGAATCTTTTAAACAAAGCTTAACGCTATATTAGTTTTACTTTATAAAAATACAAATATATATATAAGTAATATTATTATTATAAAGGGGGGTTTTTACCGTTTAATGACCGGTTTGTCGATTTTTAAAACTTTAGTCGCAGTTAAAACCTAATGTAAAATATTAAAAATAAATACAAGACTTAATTTAAAGCGTAAAGTAAATAACGATAATGAAATTGCGATAAATAAAATTGCGATAAAATAAACTTGCGATAATTAAAAAGTACGATAATTAAAAGTGCAATTAAATACAATAACAATAAATAAAAGTGCGATAATTAGAAGTGCAATTAAATATAAAATAAAGGAAATTAAATATGAAATAAAATAATTATGCTTATTTAAACTTCCGTAATCATGATGTTTGACGTGTTGATTTTAGTTTTATGCCCATGGGTTAATTGTCCTTTGTCATGGATTATTCAATATGTCCGTCTGGTTTTTTTCCATAACAGTCCATCAGTCATAAATATAAAGTGCGAGTATCCTCGTCAAATTATCCTTATACCCGAAGTCAAATATTCCAACTAATTGGGGACTTAAACTGTAACAAGGTTTTAATACTTTGTTATCAATTATGCCAAGTGTCCTTGTACATAATTTCACCCCTGTTTTAATAATTCTAGTGGCTATTAATCCATTCCCGTGTCCGGTTAAATGAACGATTATTCGTACATATAAATACCCCGCCCATCGTGTCCGATCGAGTGTATATGGTTATTTATAGGGACGTCCAATTGTAAATCTTTATATTAAAATTAACAAACTATCATTTAGTTAAACAAATATAAAGCCCATTAATAGCCCATAGTCTAATTTTCACAAGTGTCGTTCTTTTGTCCAAACCCCAATTATGGTACAAAGCCCAATTACCCAATTTTAGTATTTTTAGCCCAACATCATGATTACTTCGTTTTAAATAAGCATAATAATAACTTAGCTACGAGACATTAATATAAAAAGGTTGAACATAACTTAAAATGATTAAAAATAGCGTAGCGTTACACGGACAGAATTTCGACTTACACCCTTACAACATTCGCTAACATACCCTTATTATTAGAATTAAGGTTAAAATTAAAATTATAATATATATATAATATATATATATATATATATATATATATATATATAATACGTTTGATGAGAGAAGAAGAAAAAGGATATATAAAACGATCAAAATGCGTTAGCTTTTATAGGCATTTTTGTCCAGGGTATCTCCGCGAGTCGCGGTCCCTTTGCACTACAAACTCCGCAAGTCGCGGAGTTCGTAAACCCAGCTCACACAAGTTTGGATCCTTGTCTGCCGATAGTTTTAATATATAAATATAATATATATATATATAATTTATATAATTAATTATATATTATATTATATTTATATACATAGTTAACTTGTAATTTTTAGTCCGTTGCGTCGAGCGTTGAGAGTTGACTCCGGTCCCGGTTCCGGATTTTCGAACGTCCTTGCGTACTATTTTATATCGTGTACTTTGCGTTTTGAATCTTGTACTCTTGTAATTTCGAGACGTTTCTTATCAATAATTGGAACCTCTTTGATTGTATTTTGTACTTTTGAGCTTTTTGGTCGTTTGCGTCTTCAATTCGTCGAATCTGTTTTTTGTCTTCACCTTTTATTATTTAAACGAATATCACTTGTAAATAGAACAATTGCAACTAAAAGCTTGTCTTTCTTGAGGAATAATGCTATGAAATATATGTTCGTTTTTAGCATTATCAAATATTCCCACACTTGAGCGTTGCTTGTCCTCAAGCAATATAGTCTTGAAATACTAGAATCACTTCTTTATTCTTCACATTTTGTACATCAGTGATATCTATACGGCGGTATAAACAATGGTAGTAACGATGTGGTTTACAGTCCCACATGACTATAAAAATTTAGATCCATTAAGGAAATTGGATCTTTATGAAAACATTTGATCTTTTTGAAAATTCAATCTAGTTTTTTACCCTAGATAAGTTTTCCGGAATAACCCTTCACCGGTGTTTGCAAATTCTTTTTATGGGTTTGGTGGGTTTCAGATTTGAAAATTTTAGCTCAAAACTTGCGGTTTTGTGTCACCCACTTGCTAACCTTGTATTGGGAAAGCAACACGTCCAGTATACTTGCTCCGTATATTACCTTTCGGTAAACTACCGTCCGGTTGTAAAGGAAAGCGTTGAACAAACAACTGTTAAGGCAATGTCCCCTGACATGCTTTTGTTCATGGTCTAAAACGTGTCGGATGCTATTACTATCCTTTGTAGGAGCAATAGTAAATATCATCCTATAATTTTTCTGGTCTGGCACAAGGTCCTGTCTTTGACCATGCTATGCAACCACCGTTCTTACGGTTGACACCCAATTTGGTTCAGGTGACCTAATGAATTCCAGGTGAATTCCTAGGATTTTACGTTCAATGGTAATGAACGCATTGAAAATAGGTTTTCAGAAAACAAATCGGTTTGAAATTTTGATCAAAATATTTTCTCGTTCAAGCTCGAGTTTAGATATCATTGAATTCCATGAGTTTGTAATTCTCAATCTTTAAGGTCAATCTCTAGGATTGAGTAATATCAGTCTTAAAAGCTGATTTTTGATCTTTAAGGAGATTATCCTTTCTGGGGATCTGATTCATTAGTCTTATCAAGCTAATTTGCACGGTGCCCCCCATTGTACGAGATAAATCCTTCTCATGGTTAGGATAAGTCTGACCACTTGGCGACCCTGTTTGATGCTGAGGTCCGTGGATTTCCTGCTGATTTTAGTGATGACTTTTCTAGATTTTTCGTCAACTTACAGCTGGTCTGGACGACAACTTCCTGACCTAAATCAAGAAGCGCGTTTCTTTTTCGGAAGACTTTACTTCCTTTTAATGATGGAATTGATTCATCGTGTAGATTCATCTTTCTTACAGTAAATCGGGTAAAACTGTTTAGTTTAGTCCAAAGCAAAAGTATCTTTAATTATTTGTTATAGAAATATGTGACATATGTTTAAAATAACTTGGTAAATTTTCCCACACTTGGCTTTTATTTTCCTTTTTATTGTCCTCTATTCCATTTTAAATGAATTCTAACATTTTGGTTTGTTTCTCAATTTATGTCCTTTCCGAGGTAACAATAATTTCGGTGTTAACACCTAGTTTTATCGTTCATAAATATGTATAAACATGATTTTGAGTTCATTTAATTGAAAATTTTCAAAAATTTTACTAGAATTGAGTAGTCAGTATATAAGACTAGGGCTGTTCTTTATTATCAGAGAGCACTAGATTCTAGTACAACTACTGCTTTACTAGTATTTCTAATGGTAACCAAGTGTATAAAGTAAAAATTTTAAAAATCCGAAAGAATTTAACCCCTTCCCACACTTAAGATCTTGCAATGCCCTCATTTGCAAGAAATCAGTAATAATTTAAATTATTGTGGGTGATTAGCGCAGAAAAAATGATTAAATTTTACCAAAGTTTCCAAACATATTGTTGTTTGTGTTGAATGATAAATGGTGCATATCATTTGTTCATTCCGTCTTGTTGTTACATCACATTTATTTTTCATCTTGTCGTCAAAATTAGTTGCTTTTGCTGAACTTAATGCCAGTCTTTGAAAATGCGTTGTTTTACCCTGTTGTGTACATAAGATAAACTGCAAACATATATACATATTTTTAAAGTTTGGTATATTACCCCACATTCAAAAATTATTAAAATCTAATAATAAAAGTTAGAAAATTATAAAAACTATTACAATATCAACATAAGTGCTAAATGTAGTAACATTACAAAAATAAAATAAATAAAACTAAATAAACTAGGGTTGATACTGATACCAGTAGGGGTTCCATCCATAACCATATGTGTTATAGAATGCTTCAGCTGGGTTATAAGTAGGATACGGTGGTTGGATCTCTATAGACCAGGGAGGAAATACGGGCTTTGGAGTAGGAATAAAGTTTCTACCTATATGTTGGCAATGAGCTATGATGTGGTTTTGATGAACTTGCCAATCTTCAAATGCTCGATGTCTAGCATTTTCATACTCTTGTGAAGCTATAAACCTTTGCATTTCTATCATTTCATTTCCCCCTCCCACATTACCTGGCTGTTGATCTCTTTCAACCTGTGGATGTCTTCCATTATATTGTACTGCGGCATTATTTCGCCTCTTCAAAACCTTAGCACCATGATATAAATTTAAACTAATTGTATCGTGGGGTTCTGGTTCTTCGATTAATAATCCCCCCCGACTTATATCCACATCGAGAAACTCAGCAATTAATGTAATAAATATACCACCTCCTATTATACTGTGCGGTCTCATCCCCCTAACCATAGCTGATAAATAAGAACCCACACAATAAGGTATACTTACAGCGCTTTGTGGGTCTCGAATACACATGTGGTAAAATAAATCTTGCTCATTTACCTTTTCCTTATTTTTACCTCGCTGTGTAATTGAGTTCGCTAGAAACCTGTGAATTACTCTTAACTCAGCTCTATCTATATCCAAATAAGAGTAATTTACCCCTTTAAATCGGTGATGGCTAGTCATTTGACTCCATACACCATGCGTATCAAAATTTTCATCAATCTTCCTACCATTTAATATCAACCCTCGATAATCGGCAGATGCTAGCTCCTCAGGCGTATATATACGTAAGGCATGAGCCATGTCTAGTAGAGACATGTGGTGCATCGAACCTCCTAACAAAAATCTAATAAAAGTTCGATCGATTAAAGTAGCTACCCGATCATTTATTTCTATACTACACAATAATTCTTCACACCATACTTTATATACAGGTCTACGCATGTTGAATAATTGTACCCAATCGTTAAAAGTAGAATTACCATACCTCTGTGTAAGTAATTCTCTAATCCGTTCGCCTAATCCTACATCATCTAACGATTCCCATTCTATTACCCTAGGTACTTCAACAGCTTTAGAATGAAGAGTGTGCAAGCTCCTTTGGTATTTTGGATAATCTATCCAATGTCTGTCTAATCTAAAGTTCGGGTGCAAATCTTCCAAGTGCATATCTGAAAATGTCATAACTGGATGAGGTATATCTTGTTTGTAATAGTTATCAACATCCTGTTGTTCCGAATTCTCAGGAGGAGCAATGCGAGCTTTGGATGAAGATTCACCCCTTTCAGTCTGCAAAACACATCAAACACAATTTTTGTGCATCCAAATATGCATTAGTGTCAGCAAAATCATCAATCAAAATAATTACAATGACATGTTCAATTTATATCAAACTTATGCTCATTTTCATATTTTTATCAAATCTACACTTTTTCAAATAAGCATATACGAAAATGTTTGCCAAGTTCATAAGCATTCAACTCAAATAACATGTCAAAATAATCATTATTAGCAATTAAACAAGTTTCAAATGGCATTATCTCTCAAAAATCAAGTTCATGAATTTTAGACTTGAAAAAGTCCACTTTAATTCTCAAAAATCATGTTTAGGCTCAAAGTTTGGATCATTTAATGTTACACTACTTAATTTAGCAATAATTCATGACAAAAATCGGCCATAACCTGTTTATATCAAAAAGCCCCAATTTTGCTCAAGAACACAAACCCTAGATTACTCAAAATTTGAAGTTTAAGGCTTCTAATCATGTTAAATAGCATCAATCTAGGTTATATGAAATGTCCCGTTCTTATTGATTAAAAACGTTCCATATTAATTGATTTCGTTGCGAGGTTTTGACCTCTATATGAGACGTTTTTCAAAGACTGCATTCATTTTTAAAACAAACCATAACCTTTATTTCATAGATAAAGGTTTTAAAAAGCTTTACGTAGATTATCAAATAATGATAATCTAAAATATCCTGTTTACACACGACCATTACATAATGGTTTACAATACAAATATGTTACAACAAAATAAGTTTCTTGAATGCAGTTTTTACACAATATCATACAAGCATGGACTCCAAATCTCGTCCTTATTTAAGTATGCGACAGCGGAAGCTCTTAATAATCACCTGAGAATAAACATGCTTAAAACGTCAACAAAATTGTTGGTGAGTTATAGGTTTAACCTATATATATCAAATCATAATAATAGACCACAAGATTTCATATTTCAATACACATCCCATACATAGAGAAAAAATCATTCATATGGTGAACACCTGGTAACCGACATTAACAAGATGCATATATAAGAATATCCCCATCATTCCGGGACACCCTTCGGATATGATATAAATTTCGAAGTACTAAAGCATCCGGTACTTTGGATGGGGTTTGTTAGGCCCAATAGATCTATCTTTAGGATTCACGTCAATTAGGGTGTCTGTTCCCTAATTCTTAGATTACCAGACTTAATAAAAAGGGGCATATTCGATTTTAATAATTCAACCATAGAATGTAGTTTCACGTACTTGTGTCTATTTTGTAAATCATTTATAAAACCTGCATGTATTCTCATCCCAAAAATATTAGATTTTAAAAGTGGGACTATAACTCACTTTCACAGATTTTTACTTCGTCGGGAAGTAAGACTTGGCCACTGGTTGATTCACGAACCTATAACAATATATACATGTATATCAAAGTATGTTCAAAATATATTTACAACACTTTTAATATATTTTGATGTTTTAAGTTTATTAAGTCAGCTGTCCTCGTTAGTAACCTACAACTAGTTGTCCACAGTTAGATGTACAGAAATAAATCGATAAATATTATCTTGAATCAATCCACGACCCAGTGTATACGTATCTCAGTATTGATCACAACTCAAACTATATATATTTTGGAATCAACCTCAACCCTGTATAGCTAACTCCAACATTCAAATATAGAGTGTCTATGGTTGTTCCGAAATATATATAGATGTGTCGACATGATAGGTCGAAACATTGTATACGTGTCTATGGTATCTCAAGATTACATAATATACAATACAAGTTGATTAAGTTATGGTTGGAATAGATTTGTTACCAATTTTCACGTAGCTAAAATGAGAAAAATTATCCAATCTTGTTTTACCCATAACTTCTTCATTTTAAATCCGTTTTGAGTGAATCAAATTGCTATGGTTTCATATTGAACTCTATTTTATGAATCTAAACAGAAAAAGTATAGGTTTATAGTCAGAAAAATAAGTTACAAGTCGTTTTTGTAAAGGTAGTCATTTCAGTCGAAAGAACGACGTCTAGATGACCATTTTAGAAAACATACTTCCACTTTGAGTTTAACCATAATTTTTGGATATAGTTTCATGTTCATAATAAAAATAATTTTCTCAGAATAACAACTTTTAAATCAAAGTTTATCATAGTGTTTAATTAACTAACCCAAAACAGCCCGCGGTGTTACTACGACGGCGTAAATCCGGTTTTACGGTGTTTTTCGTGTTTCCAGGTTTTAAATCATTAAGTTAGCATATCATATAGATATAGAACATGTGTTTAGTTGATTTTAAAAGTCAAGTTAGAAGGATTAACTTTTGTTTGCGAACAAGTTTAGAATTAACTAAACTATGTTCTAGTGATTACAAGTTTAAACCTTCGAATAAGATAGCTTTATATGTATGAATCGAATGATGTTATGAACATCATTACTACCTTAAGTTCCTTGGATAAACCTACTGGAAAAGAGAAAAATGGATCTAGCTTCAATGGATCCTTGGATGGCTCGAAGTTCTTGAAGCAGAATCATGACACGAAAACAAGTTCAAGTAAGATCATCACTTGAAATAAGATTGTTATAGTTATAGAAATTGAACCAAAGTTTGAATATGATTATTACCTTGTATTAGAATGATAACCTACTGTAAGAAACAAAGATTTCTTGAGGTTGGATGATCACCTTACAAGATTGGAAGTGAGCTAGCAAACTTGAAAGTATTCTTGATTTTATGAAACTAGAACTTTTGGAATTTATGAAGAACACTTAGAACTTGAAGATAGAACTTGAGAGAGATCAATTAGATGAAGAAAATTGAAGAATGAAAGTGTTTGTAGGTGTTTTTGGTCGTTGGTGTATGGATTAGATATAAAGGATATGTAATTTTGTTTTCATGTAAATAAGTCATGAATGATTACTCATATTTTTGTAATTTTATGAGATATTTCATGCTAGTTGCCAAATGATGGTTCCCACATGTGTTAGGTGACTCACATGGGCTGCTAAGAGCTGATCATTGAAGTGTATATACCAGTAGTACATACATCTAAAAGCTGTGTATTGTACGAGTACGAATACGGGTGCATACGAGTAGAATTGTTGATGAAACTGAACGAGGATGTAATTGTAAGCATTTTTGTTAAGTAGAAGTATTTTGATAAGTTTATTGAAGTCTTTCAAAAGTGTATAAATACATATTAAAACACTACATGTATATACATTTTAACTGAGTCGTTAAGTTATCGTTAGTCGTTACATGTAAGTGTTGTTTTGAAACCTTTAGGTTAACGATCTTGTTAAATGTTGTTAACCCAATGTTTATAATATCAAATGAGATTTTAAATTATTATATTATCATGATATTATCATGTATGAATATCTCTTAATATGATATATATACATTAAATGTCTTTACAACGATAATCGTTACATATATGTCTCGTTTAAAAATCATTAAGTTAGTAGTCTTGTTTTTACATATGTAGTTCATTGTTAATATACTTAATGATATGTTTACTTATCATAGTATCATGTTAACTATATATATATCCATATATATGTCATCATATAGTTTTTACAAGTTTTAACGTTCGTGAATCACCGGTCAACTTGGGTGGTCAATTGTCTATATGAAACATATTTCAATTAATCAAGTCTTAACAAGTTTGATTGCTTAACATGTTGGAAACATTTAATCATGTAAATATAAATCTCAATTAATATATATAAACATGGAAAAGTTCGGGTCACTACAGTACCTACCCGTTAAATAAATTTCGTCCCGAAATTTTAAGCTGTTGAAGGTGTTGACGAATCTTCTGGAAATAGATACGGGTATTTCTTCTTCATCTGATCTTCACGCTCCCAGGTGAACTCGGGTCCTCTACGAGCATTCCATCGAACCTTAACAATTGGTATCTTGTTTTGCTTAAGTCTTTTAACCTCACGATCCATTATTTCGACGGGTTCTTCGATGAATTGAAGTTTTTCGTTGATTTGGATTTCATCTAACGGAATAGTGAGATCTTCTTTAGCAAAATATTTCTTCAAATTCGAGACGTGGAAAGTGTTATGTACAGCCGCGAGTTGTTGAGGTAACTCAAGTCGGTAAGCTACTGGTCCGACACGATCAATAATCTTGAATGGTCCAATATACCTTGGATTTAATTTCCCTCGTTTACCAAATCGAACAACGCCTTTCCAAGGTGCAACTTTAAGCATGACCATCTCTCCAATTTCAAATTCTATATCTTTTCTTTTAATGTCAGCGTAGCTCTTTTGTCGACTTTGGACGGTTTTCAACCGTTGTTGAATTTGGATGATCTTCTCGGTAGTTTCTTGTATAATCTCCGAACCCGTAATCTGTCTATCCCCCACTTCACTCCAACAAATCGGAGACCTGCACTTTCTACCATAAAGTGCTTCAAACGGCGCCATCTCAATGCTAGAATGGTAGCTGTTGTTGTAGGAAAATTCTACTAACGGTAGATGTCGATCCCAACTGTTTCCGAAATCAATAACACATGCCTGTAGCATGTCTTCAAGCGTTTGTATCGTCCTTTCACTCTGCCCATCAGTTTGTGGATGATAGGCAGTACTCATGTCTAGACGAGTTCCTAATGCTTGCTGTAATGTCTGCCAGAATCTTGAAATAAATCTGCCATCCCTATCAGAGATAATAGAGATTGGTATTCCATGTCTGGAGACGACTTCCTTCAAATACAGTCGTGCTAACTTCTCCATCTTGTCATCTTCTCGGTAGTGGGTAGCGGTTCTTGATGGTAAGTTTGTTCAACTCTCGGTTGTCGATACACAACCTGAATGTACCATCTTTCTTCTTGACAAACAAAACAGGAGCTCCCCACGGCGATGTGCTTGGTCGAATGAAACCACGCTCTAAAAGTTCTTGTAATTGGCTTTGTAGTTCTTTCATCTCGCTGGGTGCGAGTCTGTAAGGAGCACGAGCTATTGGTGCAGCTCCTGGTACAAGATTTATTTGAAATTCAACGGATCGATGTGGGGGTAATCCCGGTAATTCTTTCGAAAATACATCGGAAAATTCTTTTGCAATGGGAACATCATTGATGCTCTTTTCTTCAGTTTGTACTTTCTCGACGTGTGCTAGAACAGCATAGCAACCTTTTCTTATTAGTTTTGTGCCTTCAAATTACTAATAAGATGTAGCTTCGTGTTGCCCTTTTCTCCGTACACCATTAAGGGTTTTCCTTTTTCTCGTATAATGCGAATTGCATTTTTGTAACAAACGATCTCCGCTTTCACTTCTTTCAACCAGTCCATACCGATTATCACATCAAAACTCCCTAACTCTACTGGTATCAAATCAATCTTAAATGTTTCGCTAACCAGTTTAATTTCTCGATTCCGACATATATTATCTGCTGAAATTAATTAACCATTTGCTAATTCGAGTAAAAATTTACTATCCAAAGGCGTCAATGGACAACTTAATTTAGCACAAAAATCTCTACTCATATAGCTTCTATCCGCACCCGAATCAAATAAAATGTAAGCAGATTTATTGTCAATAAGAAACGTACCCGTAACAAGCTCCGGGTCTTCCTGTGCCTCTGCCGCATTAATATTGAAAACTCTTCCACGGCCTTGTCCATTCGTGTTCTCCTGGTTCGGGCAATTTCTAATAATGTGGCCCGGTTTTCCACATTTATAACAAACTACATTGGCATAACTTGCTCCGACACTACTTGCTCCGCCATTACTCGTTCCGACACCATTTGTTCCTTTTGTTCTATTAACCCCTGGTCCGTAGACCTCACACTTCGCCACGCTATGACCATTTCTTTTACACTTGTTGCAAATTTTGGTGCAGAACCCCGAGTGATTCTTTTCACACCTTTGGCATAGCTGCTTCTGATTGTTGTTGTTGTTGCGGTTATTATTGTTATTGGGATGATTGTTGTTATTGTTGTTGTTGTTGTTGTTGTTGTTGTTGTTGTTGTTGTTGTTGGGCCGTTTGTTGTAGTTGCGATTGATGTTGCGATTGTTGGGATAATTATTGCGATTATTGTTGTAATTGCTGTTATTGTTGTATTGGTGATTCTTATCACCGTCTTCCTCCCACTTTCTTTTAACTTGCTTCACATTGGCCTCTTCAGCAGTCTGTTCTTTAATTCTTTCTTCAATCTGGTTCACGAGTTTGTGAGCCATTCTACATGCCTGTTGTATGGAGGCGGGCTCGTGTGAACTTATATCTTCTTGGATTCTTTCCGGTAATCCTTTCACAAACGCGTCGATCTTCTCTTCCTCATCTTCGAATGCTCCCGGACACAATAGGCACAATTCTGTGAATCGTCTTTCGTACGTGGTAATATCAAATCCTTGGGTTCGTAACCCTCTAAGTTCTGTCTTGAGCTTATTGACCTCGGTTCTGGGACGGTACTTCTCGTTCATCAAGTGCTTGAATGCTGACCACGGTAGTGCGTACGCATCGTCTTGTCCCACTTGCTCTAGATAGGTATTCCACCATGTTAACGCAGAACCTGTGAAGGTATGCGTAGCGTACTTTACTTTATCCTCTTCAGTACACTTACTTATGGCAAACACCGATTCGACCTTCTCGGTCCACCGTTTCAATCCGATCGGTCCTTCGGTTCCATCAAATTCCAAAGGTTTGCAGGCAGTGAATTCTTTGTAGGTGCATCCTACACGATTTCCTGTACTGCTAGATCCAAGGTTATTGTTGGTATGTAGCGCAGCCTGTACTGCGGCTATGTTTGAAGCTAGAAAAGTACGGAATTCCTCTTCATTCATATTCACGGTGTGTCGAGTAGTCGGTGCCATTTCCTTCAAAATAGTTAAATGGAACAAGTTAATCATACAGAATATTAAGAGTAGTTAATAGTATTTCGTAGCATAATATGAACTCATTTATAAAAGCTTTTTCTTCATATTAGCGTTTTATAAGTTTAAATTCGGGTAGTACCTACCCGTTAAGTTCATACTTAGTAGCTAATATACAATTCAACTACTACAATTCTATATGAAAAACTGATTATAAGAATATTTCGCGTTCAAACTTTTACACAATATTTTACAAACTTACAATACCGCTTATTTTACATATAGCATGAAATATAGCACACAATAAATTTGATACAAGATGGTTGTGAAGATAATTCTAGCTAGTACACAAGTCGTTCAGCAAAGGCAATAAAGACACGTAATTCATACGTCCAGAAACAAGTCATGCATTCTGGTTTTACTAGGATTACTTCCCATCCTTGCTCTTGTGGAACATAACCGTTATGGCCGTTGATAAGACAGCGTGTTGTAACGTCGTCAAAGGGACGAGGGTTACGTAATGTCCAACAGTCCCGTAACAATCTAAAAACCTCATTTCTTACCCCAATTACCGACTCCGTCACTTGTGGGAACGTTTTGTTTAATAGTTGTAGCCCGATGTTCTTGTTCTCACTTTGGTGAGAAGCGAACATTACTAATCCGTAAGCATAACATGCTTCTTTATGTTGCATGTTAGCCGCTTTTTCTAAATCACGAAGTCCAATATTCGGATATATTGAGTCAAAATAATTTCTTAACCCATTGCGTAAAATAGCATTTGGGTTCCCCGCAATATATGCGTCAAAGTAAACACATCGTAACTTATGGATTTCCCAATGTGATATCCCCCATCTTTCGAACGAAAGCCTTTTATAAACCAAGGCATTCTTGGAACGTTCTTCGAATGTCTTACAAACTGATCTCGCCTTAAATAGTTGTGCCGAAGAATTCTGACCGACTCTAGACAAGATTTTATCAATCATGTCTCCGGGTAGGTCTCTTAAAATATTGGGTTGTCTATCCATTTTGTGTTTTTATACTGTAAAATAGACAAGAGTTAGATTCATAAAAAAATACTTATTAATACAAGCAATTTTTACATATATCATAAAGCATAAGCACACTATATTACATATATTACACCACACGAATACAACTATCTTATTCCGACTCGCTTGTTACTTCTTCTTCGGTTTTGGTTCGTTTTGCCAAGTTTCTGGGGATATATGATGTTCCCCTAATACGAGCCGTCGTTTTCCACATTGGTTTAGAAAAACCTGGTGGTTTAGAGGTTCCCGGGTCATTGTTACAACTTAAGGACTTCGGGGGTTGACGATACATATAAAGTTCATCGGGGTTGGAATTAGATTTCTCTATTTTTATGCCCTTTCCCTTATTATTTTCTTTTGCCTTTTTAAATTCAGTTGGGGTAATTTCTATAACATCATCGGAATTCTCGTCAGAATCCGATTCATCGGAGAATTGGTAATCCTCCCAATATTTTGCTTCCTTAGCGGAAACACCATTGACCATAATTAACCTTGGTCGGTTGGTTGAGGATTTTCTTTTACTTAACCGTTTTATTATTTCCCCCACCGGTTCTATTTCTTCATCCGGTTCCGATTCTTCTTCCGGTTTCGATTCTTCTTCTGGTTCCGACTCTTCTTCCGGTTCCTCTTCGGAAACTTGTGAATCAGTCCACGAATCATTCCAATTTACATTTGACTCTTCATTATTATTAGGTGAGTCAATGGGACTTGTTCTAGAGGTAGACATCTATCACAAAATATCAAATGCGTTAAGAGATTAATATATCACATAATATTCACATGTTAAAAATATATAGTTTCCAACAAAATTTGTTAAGCAATCATTTTTCAAGTAAACACGGTCGAAGTCCAGACTCACTAATGCATCCTAACAAACTCGATAAGACACACTAATGAAAAATTCTGGTTCTCTAAGACCAACGCTCGGATACCAACTGAAATGTCCCGTTCTTATTGATTAAAAACGTTCCATATTAATTGATTTCGTTGCGAGGTTTTGACCTCTATATGAGACGTTTTTCAAAGACTGCATTCATTTTTAAAACAAACCATAACCTTTATTTCATAGATAAAGGTTTTAAAAAGCTTTACGTAGATTATCAAATAATGATAATCTAAAATATCCTGTTTACACACGACCATTACATAATGGTTTACAATACAAATATGTTGCAACAAAATAAGTTTCTTGAATGCAGTTTTTACACAATATCATACAAGCATGGACTCCAAATCTCGTCCTTATTTAAGTATGCGACAGTGGAAGCTCTTAATAATCACCTGAGAATAAACATGCTTAAAACGTCAACAAAATTGTTGGTGAGTTATAGGTTTAACCTATATATATCAAATCATAATAATAGACCACAAGATTTCATATTTCAATACACATCCCATACATAGAGATAAAAATCATTCATATGGTGAACACCTGGTAACCGACATTAACAAGATGCATATATAAGAATATCCCCATCATTCCGGGATACCCTTCGGATATGATATAAATTTTGAAGTACTAAAGCATCCGGTACTTTGGATGGGGTTTGTTAGGCCCAATAGATCTATCTTTAGGATTCGCGTCAATTAGGGTGTCTGTTCCCTAATTCTTAGATTACCAGACTTAATAAAAAGGGGCATATTCGATTTTGATAATTCAACCATAGAATGTAGTTTCACGTACTTGTTTCTATTTTGTAAATCATTTATAAAACCTGCATGTATTCTCATCCCAAAAATATTAGATTTTAAAAGTGGGACTATAACTCACTTTCACAGATTTTTACTTCGTCGGGAAGTAAGACTTGGCCACTGGTTGATTCACGAACCTATAACAATATATACATGTATATCAAAGTATGTTCAAAATATATTTACAACACTTTTAATATATTTTGATGTTTTAAGTTTATTAAGTCAGCTGTCCTCGTTAGTAACCTACAACTAGTTGTCCACAGTTAGATGTACAGAAATAAATCGATAAATATTATCTTGAATCAATCCACGACCCAGTGTATACGTATCTCAGTATTGATCAAAACTCAAACTATATATATTTTGGAATCAACCTCAACCCTGTATAGCTAACTCCAACATTCACATATAGAGTGTCTATGGTTGTTCCGAAATATATATAGATGTGTCGACATGATAGGTCGAAACATTTTATACGTGTCTATGGTATCTCAAGATTACATAATATACAATACAAGTTGATTAAGTTATGGTTGGAATAGATTTGTTACCAATTTTCACGTAGCTAAAATGAGAAAAATTATCCAATCTTGTTTTACCCATAACTTCTTCATTTTAAATCCGTTTTGAGTGAATCAAATTGCTATGGTTTCATATTGAACTCTATTTTATGAATCTAAACAGAAAAAGTATAGGTTTATAGTTGGAAAAATAAGTTACAAGTCGTTTTTGTAAAGGTAGTCATTTCAGTCGAAAGAACGACGTCTAGATGACCATTTTAGAAAACATACTTCCACTTTGAGTTTAACCATAATTTTTGGATATAGTTTCATGTTCATAATAAAAATCATTTTCTCAGAATAACAACTTTTAAATCAAAGTTTATCATAGTTTTTAATTAACTAACCCAAAACAGCCAGCGGTGTTACTACGACGGCGTAAATCCGGTTTTACGTTGTTTTTCGTGTTTCCAGGTTTTAAATCATTAAGTTAGCATATCATATAGATATAGAACATGTGTTTAGTTGATTTTAAAAGTCAAGTTATAAGGATTAACTTTTGTTTGCGAACAAGTTTAGAATTAACTAAACTATGTTCTAGTGATTACAAGTTTAAACCTTCGAATAAGATAGCTTTATATGTATGAATCGAATGATGTTATGAACATCATTACTACCTTAAGTTCCTTGGATAAACCTACTGGAAAATAGAAAAATGGATCTAGCTTCAATGGATCCTTGGATGGCTCGAAGTTCTTGAAGCAGAATCATGACACGAAAACAAGTTCAAGTAAGATCATCACTTGAAATAAGATTGTTATAGTTATAGAAATTGAACCAAAGTTTGAATATGATTATTACCTTGTATTAGAATGATAACCTACTGTAAGAAACAAAGATTTCTTGAGGTTGGATGATCACCTTACAAGATTGGAAGTGAGCTAGCAAACTTGAAAGTATTCTTGATTTTATGAAACTAGAACTTTTGGAATTTATGAAGAACACTTAGAACTTGAAGATAGAACTTGAGAGAGATCAATTAGATGAAGAAAATTGAAGAATGAAAGTGTTTGTAGGTGTTTTTGGTCGTTGGTGTATGGATTAGATATAAAGGATATGTAATTTTGTTTTCATGTAAATAAGTCATGAATGATTACTCATATTTTTTTAATTTTATGAGATATTTCATGCTAGTTGCCAAATGATGGTTCCCACATGTGTTAGGTGACTCACATGGGCTACTAAGAGCTGATCAATGGAGTGTATATACCAATAGTACATACATCTAAAAGCTGTGTATTGTACGAGTACGAATACGGGTGCATACGAGTAGAATTGTTGATGAAACTGAACGAGGATGTAATTGTAAGCATATTTGTTAAGTAGAAGTATTTTTATAAGTGTATTGAAGTCTTTAAAAAGTGTATAAATACATATTAAAACACTACATGTATATACATTTTAACTGAGTCGTTAAGTCATCGTTAGTCGTTACATGTAAGTGTTGTTTTGAAACCTTTAGGTTAACGATCTTGTTAAATGTTGTTAACCCAATGTTTATAATATCAAATGAGATTTTAAATTATTATATTATCATGATATTATCATGTATGAATATCTCTTAATATGATATATATACATTAAATGTCTTTACAACGATAATCGTTACATATATGTCTCGTTTAAAAATCATTAAGTTAGTAGTCTTGTTTTTACATATGTAGTTCATTGTTAATATACTTAATGATATGTTTACTTATCATAGTATCATGTTAACTATATATATATCCATATATATGTCATCATATAGTTTTTACAAGTTTTAACGTTCGTGAATCACCGGTCAACTTGGGTGGTCAATTGTCTATATGAAACATATTTCAATTAATCAAGTCTTAACAAGTTTGATTGCTTAACATGTTAGAAACATTTAATCATGTAAATATAAATCTCAATTAATATATATAAACATTGAAAAGTTTGGGTCACTACATTATACAAGCATAATACATAAACAATTTAAGTATAATTACACTAAAAAGCATCAAAATCGAATTGGGTATAAATTTGTTCAAGAACACTAATTTTCGGATTAAATGGTGTTTAGGTGTAGAAATTTACCGTTTTCCTTGAGTAATTCCTTGATAGCATCCTTCTCAACATGATTTTGTGAAAGATTTGATGAAAAATGGTGAAAAAATTAGATTTTGTGTGTCTTTTTCGTGTTTGTTTTCGCAGTTTTGTGGTGTGGTTGTGTGCAACTGATCTGATCTTTGTGTTTTATTTTTTTTCTGGAATTTACAAACTCCGCGAGTCGCGGTGTTTCTCCCCTTTAAATTCCGCGAGTCGCGGTGTTTATTTTTATTATTATTTTTTTTTAAATCTTTAACTTATAAAACAAATATTAATTAATTTTAAAAATTTGTTTCCCTTGTTATTTAGAACGAGGCCGTTTCGGATCGATGTCCTAGTCCGTCCCTCGACAAAATTTTAAAATTTGTCAATTTAAAGTGCGGTTTTAAAAGCAAAGATTTTTGAGTTTTTTAATGTTTTTGGCATACTTTAAATCAATAAGATTAAAAATAATGATAATAAAAGTTCTCGTCCCTCCCTCGGGTAAAGCAATTTCGGCTCAACGACCTAGTCTTCAACTTACAATGAATTTTAAAAATCATATTTTTAACTTAGCGAAATAAAGTAAATTTTTGTTTTTAAATTCACACCAAACTTAAATTTAAAATGCATAAAATTAAAAAAGTTCACACCAAACTTAATTAAAAATTCATATTATAAATTCACACCAAACTTAAATTATATTTTTGTTTTTATACATACAAACTTATTTTAAAAATATTAATTTTCCAAATATTTACAATTTTAAAAGTTTACAATATTTATTTAATATTAATTTATTAATTTTTTAAAAACATGGAAAAAATAAAATTAAAAATCTTTTTGGCTTTTATCCCACTTTAATCAATTAAATATTATCAAAAATATGCGCCCCTCTTTTTGGTAAAGTAATTTCGGTTCCATGACCTAATTTAACTCATGACGAATTTTTGAAATATTTTGAGTTAATTGATTAAAGATATTTATACCTTAAGAATAAACGTTAAATTTCGCAGTGATGTAATAAATTTTTGTATGATATCAATAATTTCGGTCGCAAGACCTAATTTCATCGAATACCAATTTAATACTTTATAGCGAACAAATTAGCGTTTATTATCAAAAGGTTAAAAATAAAAATAAAAATAAAAACTGTACAAACTTACCTGTGAAAGAGATTTCTTAGTGATATGCTCTAGCCCACTCATAAGATAGTCGGACTAATTGATTTTCCATGGCTACATAGGCGTAACCTCGAGCATTTAATGTTTTTTCTTCTAAACATATGAACGGTCCATCTCTGCATAAAGTAACAAATTCGGTGTTTGAATAAGTTTGATTATTTGAACATTTACCTTCATGTGACCATTTTCCGCATTTGTGACATCTTTCAAGGTGTCGTGCTCTTCTTTTCGCTGCAGATTTTGATTTTCCTTTACCAAATTGTAACTTATTATCTTCGCATCTGGATTCTTTTCTTACTCCGTCCAATTTACCTCTGATTAATGATACTATTTCACTTGGAAGTGTGTCATTATTACGTTTAGTGATCAAAGCGTGTAGCATTAGACCATGGTTTATTTCACAGGAAGTCTTCATTTCGTAAAAACCTAAAAAAAATAAAAATTCAGAATGGGGGAAGAAGACTAGTTCTTTAGGGTCTGCTAGGGAAAGACCATTCGGGTTCCATTTTCGAGAACTACACAAAAACAGAAAATTTAACTCTAACAGAAATACATATTATCCTTTAAAGACTTGATTCTCCCCACACTTAGTTAGCTGTGGTGTCAAAATTGTGATTAACTTCGTTGTCAACTTCCATTGGACTATCTATGTAATGTTTAACTCTGTGACCATTAACCTTAAATTCAATCCCATTTGAATTTATTAATTCTACTGTTCCGTATGGGAAAACTCTTTTGACTATGAATGGTCCAGACCATCTTGATTTCAATTTTCCAGGAAATAGCTTGAATCGTGAATTGAAAAGAAGAACTATGTCGCCTTCTTTAAATTCTTTTGAACTTCTGATTCTTTTATCATGCCATTTCTTCGTTCTTTCTTTATAGATTAATGAATTTTCGTATGCTTCATGTCTTAATTCTTCTAATTCGTTTAATTGACTTAACCGTAGACGTCCAGCTTCATGTAAATCAAGATTACATGTCTTCAAAGCCCAAAATGCTTTGTGTTCAATTTCTACTGGAAGATGACATGCTTTTCCGTAAACGAGTTTAAAAGGTGTGGTTCCAATTGGAGTTTTGTAGGCTGTTCTAAAAGCCCAGAGTGCATCCTCCAATTTAATGGACCATTCCTTCGGATTTGATCCTATGGTTTTCTCTAAAATACGTTTTAAAGCTCGGTTGGTATTTTCAACTTGTCCACTTGTTTGTGGATGATATGCGGTGGAGATTTTATGAGTTACTCCATATCTTTTAAGAACTTTCCCAAGTTGATTATTACAAAAATGAGTTCCCCGATCACTTATTAAAGCTTTCGGTGTTCCAAACCTTGCAAAAAGACGTTTTAAAAAGTTGACTACAACTCGTGCATCGTTAGTTGGGAGAGCTTGTGCTTCCGCCCATTTAGATACATAATCAATGGCTACGAGAATGTATAAATTATTATGAGATTTTGGAAATGGACCCATAAAGTCAATACCCCAAATGTCAAATACTTCACATACTTGAATGACATTTTGTGGCATTTCATCACGTTGACTTATTTTTCCGGCCCTTTGACAAGCATCACAGGATTTGCAAAGAAGGTGTGCGTCTTTGTAAATTGTAGGCCAATAGAATCCAGCATCATAAACTTTTTTTGCTGTTAGTTGAGGCCCATAATGCCCTCCTGTTGGTCCTGTGTGACAATGGTTTAAGATTTTACTAGCTTCATCTCCGAATACACATCGGCGTATTATTCCATCGGGACAACTTTTAAACAGATGTGGATCTTCCCAGAAATAGTGTTTTATATCACTAAAGAATTTCTTTCGTTTTTGGTACGACAATCCTTTTTCAAGGAATCCACATACTAAGTAGTTTGCATAGTCTGCAAACCATAGAATTTCATTATAATCTATCTTCAATAGATATTCATCAGGAAAGTTGTCTTGTATGGTCGATTCATTTAGAACTTCTAATTCGGGATTTTCAAGACGAGAAAGATGATCAGCGGCGAGATTTTCTGCTCCCTTTTTATCTCGGATTTCAGTATCAAACTCTTGTAAGAGTAAGATCCAACGGATTAATCTTGGTTTAGCATCTTGTTTCGAAAATAGGTATCTAAGAGCAGAATGGTCGGTATAGACCACCGTTTTAGCTAGAACGAGATATGAACGAAATTTGTCAAAAGCAAAGACAATAGCAAGGAGTTCTTTTTCAGTAGTTGTATAATTCATTTGTGCTCCTTGTAACGTCTTACTAGCATAATATATAGGTTGAAATCGTTTTTCAATCCTTTGTCCTAAAACGGCTCCCATTGCAAAATCACTTGCATCGCACATAAGTTCAAACGGTTGATTCCAATTTGGTTTTATCATGATCGGCGCATTAGTGAGTTTTTCTTTAAGAATATTAAAAGATTTGATGCATTCATCTGAAAAGATGAATGGAGCATCTTTTTCTAGGAGTTTATTCATAGGAGTGGCAATTTTAGAAAAATCTTTTATGAAGCGTCGGTAAAAACCGGCATGCCCTAGAAAACTCCTAACTCCTCTAACATTGGTGGGATGTGGAAGTTTAGCAATTACATCTACTTTAGCTCTATCCACTTCAATTCCTTCCTTTGAAATTTTATGACCAAGAACGATGCCTTCTTTAACCATGAAATGGCATTTCTCCCAATTAAGTACTAGATTTGATTGTTCGCATCTAATAAGCATTCGTTCCAGATTAACTAGACATGATTTAAATGTATCACCGAAGACTGAAAAGTCATCCATGAAAACTTCCATGCATTCTTCTATCATGTCGTGAAAAATTGCCATCATGCACCTTTGAAAGGTTGCAGGGGCGTTGCAAAGTCCAAATGGCATGCGTTTGTAAGCAAAAGTACCATAAGGGCACGTGAATGTGATTTTCTCTTGGTCCTCGGGTGCTATTGGAATTTGAAAATAACCGAAAAAACCATCAAGAAAACAATAGTAACTGTTTCTGGCTAACCTTTCCAACATTTGATCAATGAAAGGTAAGGGAAAGTGATCTTTTCTGGTGGCGTCATTTAATTTTCTATAATCAATACATACACACCATCCTATTACAGTCCTAGTAGGAATAAGCTCATTTTTTTCATTTGTAATGACAATCATGCCACCCTTCTTAGGCACGCATTGAACTGGGCTTACCCATGGACTATCAGAAATTGGATAAATTAAACCTGCATCAAGCAGTTTAATAATTTCTTTCTTAACTACATCTTGCATATTAGGGTTTAGTCTTCGTTGGCGTTGCACATACGTTTTATGACCTTCTTCCATAAGGATTTTATGTGTGCAATACGAAGGACTTATTCCTTTAATATCATGAATCTTCCATGCAATGGCTGGTTTATGAGCTTTTAATATAGAAATGAGTTGAGATTTTTCATTTTCAGTAAGAGAAGATGATATTATTACAGGTAATTCAGATTCACCATGTAAATAAGCGTATTCCAAATGGTTTGGAAGTGGCTTTAACTCTAATGTCGGAGGTTCTTCTATCGATGATTTATATCGATATCTGTCTTCTTCTATTAGCATTTAAATTTCTTCTGTTGTTGGTTCATATCCATTAGCTATTAGTGTAGCTAATATTTCAGTTTCATCAATTGGTTCACTTCCTTCTCCTAAAGAACATTCTCCTGTTCCTTGTAATTCTGGAAATTCTTCTAACAATTCTGCATGTGAATCTATAGTTTGAATATAATAACATGTATCATCTGCAGATTGTGGTTGTTGCATTGCTCTATCAACTGAAATGGTAACACTCTCATCCTCTATACTTAGGGTCAGTTTCTTACCAAACACGTCTATCATTGCTTTAGCCGTGTTTAAGAATGGTCTTCCTAATATGAGAGGAACTTGAGAATCTTCTTCCATGTCCAGAACAACAAAATCTACTGGAAATACTAAAGTACCAACTTTAACTAGCATGTTCTCCATTATCCCTCTAGGATATTTTATTGATCTATCGGCTAGTTGTATGCTTATTCGTGTTGGTTTCAATTCTCCAAGGTCTAGTTTAGTGTATAGTGAATACGGCATTAAATTTATACTAGCACCTAAATCTGCCAATGCTTCTATTGAACTAAGACTACCCAGAAAACATGGAATTGTGAAACTTCCTGGATCTGATAATTTTTCTGGTATCTTATTCAACAGCACTGCTGAACAATTAGCATTCATAGTAACAACCGAGAGTTCTTCCATTTTCTTTCTATTCGAGATTAGATCTTTCAGAAATTTAGCATATCTAGGCATTCCTGAAATCACATCAATGAAAGGAAGATTTACATTTATCTGTTTAAACATATCCAAAAATTTGGATTGCTCGGCTTCAAGTTTCTCTTTTTTCATTTTACTCGGGTAAGGAAGTGGTGGTTGGTATGGTTTAATATAAGGTTTAGACTTAACTGTGTTATCTTCATTAACCTTTTCAACTACCGGTTCTTTTTCCTTATCTTGTTCAGGTTGTGGTTCTTGTGGAGTAGGAATAGCGTCCTCAGAAATTACAGGTATTTCCGGTGGTTTAAGTGTTGTACCACTTCTTGTGGTAATGGCTTTAGCTGTTTCATTCCGGGGGTTAGCATTTGTATCACTCGGTAAACTTCCCGGTTTTCTTTCACCTATTAACCTTGCTAGGTTACTTACTTCTTGTTCCAAGTTTTGAATAGAAGCTTGTTGATTTCTAAATGCTTGAGCATTTTATTCATTGGTTTGTTTCTGAGATGTGAAAAACTGTGTTTGAGTTTCAACTAGCTTCGTCATCATATCTTCTAAATTTGGCTTTTTATCATCAGTTTGTGGTGGTTTGTTTTGAAAATTAGGTCTTTGCTGATTGTAAGTATTATTGGATACTTGTTGATTGCTAGGACCTTGTTGGTTGTTGTATGGAACATTTCGATTATAATTCTGGTTTTGATTGTAAATTGGTCTTGGCGGTTGATAATTATTCTGATAATTATTTCCATACCTTTGGTTTATGTATGAAATATTCTCTCTTTGATCCATTGTTAGTTTAATACTGAGACAATCTTTTGTCAAATGTGGTCCTCCACACTGCTCACAACTAATTCGTATTGAGTGTATATCCTTAGTCATCTTTTCCATTCGTCTCTCGACAGCATCTATCTTTGCAGAAATGGAATCTAAGTCATGGCTAGAATCCTCTCTAGCTGCTTTAGATGATCTAACGATATCTTTTTCTTGGTGCCACTCATGTGAGTGGAAAGCAGTGTTATCAATAATTTTATAAGCATCATTTTCGGTTTTTTTCATAATAGAACCACCAGCTGCTATATCGATGTCTTTCCTTATAGTGATGTCGCATCCTTGGTAGAATATTTGTACTATTTGACAAGTGTCTAAACCATGTTGCGGACATCCTCTTAATAACTTTCCAAATCTTGTCCACGCCTCATATAGAGTTTCATTCGGTTTCTGTGTGAACGTAACAATTTCTCCTTGAAGTCTCAAGGCTTTAGATGCCGGAAAGAATTATTTAAGAAATTTTTCAACTAAAACGTCCCATGTATCAATCGCCCCTTCAGGTAACGATTCCAACCAATCTTTGGCTTCTCCCTTTAAAGTCCAGGGAAATAACATGAGATATATCTGTTCATCCTCAACTTCTCTTATTTTAAATAGTGTGCAGATCCTATTAAAGGTTCGAAGATGTTCATTTGGATCTTCCTTCGGCGCACCACTAAATTGGCATTGATTAGTCACCATGTGTAGAATTTGTCCTTTGATTTCATAATCTGGCGCATTAATGTCAGGATGAGTAATTGCATGACCTTGGCCAGTGCATTTAGCTCTCATTCGGTCTTCCATACTTAAAGGTTCCAGATTTTCCATAATTGAATTTGTTGAATCTGAATCACTAGAGGATTCTGATTTATTTGTTCGTTCCTCAACAATCTCTGTTTGAATGATTGGTGGTTCCGGAGGAAAAATTAATGGTTCAGGATCTATGAATCGTCCCTGAATATTCTCCGGATTCTCAATTGTGAGGTCGGGTTCAAAAAATGGATTATCGGAAATTTAAATTGGAGTACTTGGTCGACTGGATGACGATTCTAAAGAAAAATCAACGGCAACAATATTAGCTAGATGTCTTGATCGAGTTACAGGTGGTGAACGTACAAAAGGTGGTGAACGTCTTGCTCGGTGCATTCACTGAATATCCTATTAGTTTTTAAAAGGAAAGAAAAATTATATAAGTTATCCAATTAATAGACTTTTCTGATTTTGCCCACGTTTCGAATAGCCAAAAGATGCAGCAGAGGAGCAGGATTCGTTTGGTCTCAATATAATTGAGTACTGTTTGGCTCCATTAACCCGGTCCACGTACAAATCCAACTATTACTACGAACCAGAAAATTTTGATGTCTATCAATTTAACTACTTAAAATAAATTTTCGTAATTTTAAGAAATTTAGATAAGAAGTAGAAAAAAATTCTATGTCCTGAAAACTAGAATGGCGAGAAATAAGAAAGAAAAAGAGCGCGTCGGAAAAGGTCGAAAAAGAAAAGGGTTGAAAAATAAAAGGCGTCGAAAAATAAGAAAGAAAAAGAGTGACTTATAAAACTTAAAAACACTCGACTAACCCAACCTTATTACTATCACTAACTTAAAATTAAAATTACAAATTGAGATTACTAATTGGAGTGATAATTGATACATAGGTAAAAGGCGTCAAAAAATAGAAATAAGAAAGAAGCGCGTTAAAACTTAAAAAAAAAAAAAAACTAAAAACTAAGAATTAAAAGTTGCGTCTAAAAATATTAAAGCTTAAAAGAAAAACTATATCCCAAATGGCAATATCTTAAAAAGGTACCAAAACTTAAAAAGGCGTCACAAAATTCTAAAGCACCTAAATCTTAGTCTAAAGAAAAAGCACTTAAGGGAATTTACGGCAAAGCCTAAAAATCTAGAAGTAAAAATAACTATGGCAAAAACTATGGATTAAAACTAAATATGAGCAAAAAATACAAAATATTACGCTAAAACAATTAAAAAGGGACAAAATATAAAAATATACTAAAAGTTGTAAAAAGTACAATTTTTATAAAAATATTATTTTTATATTATTTATTTTATAAAACTATTACTTTTATATATATAAATAAAACTAATAAAAATTAATTATTACAAATTAATTAAAACTTAAACTAAATAATAAATTAATTAACTAATTTAGGGTTTATTAATAATAATAATTAATAATACTCCGTAATTAATGCGATTAGGGTTTCTGGTCGTGTCAGGGTGGCTCCGCGAGTTGCGGTACACCTGGCAACAAACTCCGCGAGTCGCGGAGGTTAAAATTTTAAATGCACAAATATCGTTCGACAGGTTCTGTAGTTTTTTTTAAATTATATTTTATATATTTTTCTATTTTTAATAATTATGTAAAATATAATAAATAAAAACTTATATTTTAGAAACTAAAATAAAAAAAATAGAAATACTTTATAATTTTATAAATAAAAATCTTAAAAATAGATTTATATATTTTTTTTTTCTTTTTCGGTTTTTAAATTTTTATAATTTTTTAATATTTAAAATGTATTTTTACAAAAACTAAATAAAACTTAATAAAAATTCTCTTTTTTTTTATGTGTGTGGCATTTCGCTTCGTCGTTCCCCGGCAGCGGCACCAAAAATACTTGATGTTATGCGAGGTGTATATGAAATAGCTTTATTTTTACAACGAAATACTATTAAATACGGTACAATTTTACACAAGATATTTATTTATTTATAGAATAGATATACTTAAACCTTGCTACAACACTTATAGGCAGTGTACCTAATCGTACAGTAGTGTAGTTTTTAGTAAGTCCGGTTCGTCCACAGGGAATCTTTTAAACAAAGCTTAACGCTATATTAGTTTTACTTTATAAAAATATAAATATATATATATAAGTAATATTATTATTATAAAGGGGGGTTTTTACCGTTTAATGACCGGTTTGTCGATTTTTAAAACTTTAGTCGCAGTTAAAACCTAATGTAAAATATTAAAAATAAATACAAGACTTAATTTAAAGCGTAAAGTAGATAACGATAATGAAATTGCGATAAATAAAATTGCGATAAAATAAACTTGCGATAATTAAAAAGTACGATAATTAAAAGTGCAATTAAATACAATAACAATAAATAAAAGTGCAATAATTAGAAGTGCAATTAAATATAAAATAAAGGAAATTAAATATGAAATAAAAGAATTATGCTTATTTAAACTTCCGTAATCATGATGTTTGACGTGTTGATTTTAGTTTTATGCCCATGGGTTAATTGTCCTTTGTCCTGGATTATTCAATATGTCCGTCTGGTTTTTGTCCATAACAGTCCATCAGTCATAAATATAAACTGCGAGTATCCTCGTTAAATTATCCTTATACCCGAAGTCAAATATTCTAACTAATTGGGGACTTAAACTGTAACAAGGTTTTAATACTTTGTTATCAATTATGCCAAGTGTCCTTGTACATAATTTCACCCCTGTTTTAATAATTCTAGTGGCTATTAATCCATTCCCGTGTCCAGTTAAATGAACGATTATTCGTACATATAAATACACCGCCCATCGTGTCCGATCGAGTGTATATGGTTATTTATAGGGACGTCCAATTGTAAATCTTCATATTAAAATTAACAAACTATCATTTAGTTAAACAAATATAAAGCCCATTAATAGCCCATAGTCTAATTTCCACAAGTGTCGTTCTTTTGTCCAAACCCCAATTATGGTACAAAGCCCAATTACCCAATTTTAGTATTTTTAGCCCAACATCATGATTACTTCATTTTAAATAAGTATAATAATAACTTAGCTACGAGACATTAATATAAAAAGGTTGAACATAACTTACAATGATTAAAAATAGCGTAGCGTTACACGGACAGAATTTCGACTTACACCCTTACAACATTCGCTAACATACCCTTATTATTAGAATTAAAATTAAAATTAAAATTATAATATATATATATATATATATATATATATATATATATATATATATATATATATATATATATATATATATATATAATACGTTTGATGAGAGAAGAAGAAAAAGGATATATAAAACGATCAAAATGCGTTAGCTTTTATAGGCATTTTTGTCCAGGGTATCTTCGCGAGTCGCGGTCCCTTTGCACTACAAACTCCGTAAGTCGCGGAGTTCGTAAACCCAGCTCACACAAGTTTGGATCCTAGTCTGCCGACGGTTTTAATATATAAATATAATATATATATATATATATATATATATATATATATATATATATATATATATATATATATATATATATATATATATATATATATAATTTATATAATTAATTATATATTATATTATATTTATATACATAGTTAACTTGTAATTTTTAGTCCATTGCGTCGAGCGTTGAGAGTTGACTCTGGTCCCGGTTCCGGATTTTCGAACGTCCTTGCGTACTATTTTATATCGTGTACTTTGCATTTTGAATCTTGTACTCTTGTAATTTCAAGACGTTTCTTATCAATAACTGGAACCTCTTTGATTGTATTTTGTACTTTTGAGCTTTTTGGACATTTGCGTCTTCAATTCGTCGAATCTGTCTTTTGTCTTCACCTTTTATTATTTAAACGAATATCACTTGTAAATAGAACAATTGCAACTAAAAGCTTGTCTTTCTTGAGGAATAATGCTATGAAATATATGTTCGTTTTTAGCATTATCATATTTCATACTACACCTCGCACACATCAGAAGCTTTTTAGAAATCACCTGAGAATAAGACGTGCTTAAAACGTCAACAAAAATATTGGTGAGTCATAGGTTTAACCTATATCATAAATCATAATAATAGGCCACAAGATTTCTTTCATAAACATATAGGATTTCCGTCTGTATAAAATCATTCATATGATAAGTTGCCTGGTAACCAACATTAACAAGACGTCAAGTAATATCCCCCAGCATACAGGCCGCACTCTGTATACTAAAAACTCGAAGTACTAAAGCATTCCATTTTCCAGAATGGGGTTGTTAGTGCCCATATATCTATCTTTAAGATTCGCGCCAACTAGTGCGTACACTAATTATTAAGTTACCAAGCAAATGAAAAATAGGGATATCTGGTATAACAAATCCATCATAGAATGTAGTTTCATTACTTGTGCCTATTTTGAAAAACATTTATAAAACTGCATGTATTCTCATCCCAAAAATATTATATAGTAAAAATGGGACTATAACTCACTTGATAGATTTTTCAAATCGTTAAAAAATTAGACTTGGCCTCGAAACGATTTCTCGAACCTATAACAATTATATATATATATATATATATATATATATATATATATATATATATATATATATATATATATATATATATATATATATATATATATATATATATATATATATATCAAAATATAATACAATTATATTCATATCATATTTCAATTACGTGTGATGATTTAAGTTGTCAAGTTAGTAGTCCAATGTTAGTAGTCCAATAGTCCAATATATAATCTTGAAATTTAAGCAAGACGTATTGTATACGTATTGTTCTAGATCAATCATGACCCATTGTACGCATATTGTCTTAGAATTAACCCAGACGTATTGTGTACATGGTGTCTTACGATTTATCCGAACGTATTGCATAACTGTTGTCTTAACTAATCAAGATTATATTATATTGTGCCAGAATTAACCATGACTAGTATATTACAAGGAAATAGTCATGACATCTTTAAATACATGTAGGATATAGGAAAAGTTAGCTAGGGTATGGTTAGTATAAATTTTAACAATTTCAAACCGTAGCTAAAACTAGCTTTCCTAACCAATATTGTTTTGCCCATAATTTCTTCATTACAAATCGGTTTTGAGTGAATCAAATTGCTATGGTTTTGTAATGAACTAAATTTTCCAAAACTAAACTGTAAAAGTGTTTGTTTATAGTCAGAATTACAGGTTACAAATCAATTTAGAAAAAGGTAGTCGTATCCGTCGTAAAAACGACATCTTGATGGCCATTTTGAAAAGCATACATCTACTTTGAGTTTAACCATGATTTTTGGATATATTATCATGTTCATATGAAATAACATTTTCCTATAACACAAACTTTCAATTCAAAGTTTAAGATAGGTTTTAAATATCCAACCCAAAATAGCCCCCGATTTTTCTACGACGGCGTATGTTCAGTTTTACGGTGTTTTTCATATTTACAAGTTATAAATCCTTATGTTAGCATATCATATAGATATATCACATGTGTTTAAGTGTTTTAAAAAAGTCAAGTTAGAAGGATTATCTTTGTTTGCAAACAAGTTTAGAATTAACTAAACTATGTTCTAGTGATTACAAGTTATATACTCCGAATAAGATAGCTATATGAATATGAATCGAACAAGATTATGAACAAGGTTACTACCTCAAATCAAATGAATAAGGTTGGTGGAAAAATATGGAATTGATCTTGAGCTTGATGATGTTCTTGAAAGCTTGGAAATTTTTGAAGTAGAATCATGGAATGAAACAAAGTTCAAGTAAGATTACTACTTGATTTAAGATAGTTATGTTTATAGAAATTGAATCAAAGCTTGAATATGATTATTTCCTTGATTTAGAATGAAAACCTACTGAGATTAACAAAGGTTTCTTGATCTTGGATGATTACTTGGAATGGATTAGAAAGCTTGAAAGTAATCTTGCAAACTTGAAAGGATTCTTGAAGTGTTCTTGAATAATTTTCTTTTGATAATTCTAACTTAGTTTTTGAAGTAGTTTTTGATGAAGAAGATGAAGATCATGAAGGAGGTTGATCAAGCTTGTAAGTAGGTGTTTTTACAGAGTGAATTTAGTTGTAAAAATGAAATGGAAATGATGTAGAGATATAGATATATGTCATGATATATAGATATATGTGTAGATATATTTAGTTTGTTTTCTTGCTCATAAGTCATGTTAGTTGTCAAATGGTTGGTTTCACATGTTTCTTAATCATTTAGGGCTGGTAAGGAGCAGAATTTTATTGGTATATACCAATAGTAAATACATCTAGAAGTTGCATATAATACGGGTAAAAATACTGTATGAATACGAGTAGAACTCTTGATGAAAATGAATGAAATACGAGTATAGCTATCTTTGTTAAGTATAAGTATATTGATGTATGTACTTAAGTCATTTAAAAGTGTATTAACACATCTTAAAACGATACATATATACACATTTTAATATAGGAGTAATTACGTAGTTAAACATTATATATATATATATATATATATATATATATATATATATATCGTTTCGAAACCTTTAAGTTAGTATTCTTATGTTATGTATATAATTACCATTTTATCAAGTTATATATATATATATATATATATATATATATATATATATATATATATATATATATATATACCATTATATCATTTTTACAAATTATGACATTCGTGAATCGTCAGACGAACTGGGTGGTCAAACGTTTATATAAAACCCGTTTCAATTATTCAAGTCTTAACAAATATGATTGCTTAACATGTTGGAAATATTTATTTATGTAAATATTAATCTCATATATATATATATATATATATATATATATATATATATATATATATATATATATATATATATATATATATATATATATATATTTAGGGAAAAATTCGGGTCGTTACAGTACCTACCAGTTAAAATAAATTTCGTCCCGAAATTTAAGCAGTTGTAGATGTTGACGCGTCATCTGGAAATAAATACGGATACTTCTGCTTCATCTGATCTTCACGCTCCCAGGTGAACTCCGGCCCACGTCTAGCATTTCAACGAACACGTACAATTTGTATGTTGTTATGTTTTAATTGTCTAACTTGACGGTCCATGATTTCAACAAGTTCTTCTATGAAATGGAGTTTATCATTGATCTGTACTTTGTCAAGAGGAATTACGACATCCTCTTCAGCTAAACATTTCTTCAAATTGGACACGTGAAATGTGTCATGAACATCACTAAGTTCTTGCGGTAGATTAAATCGATAAGCAACTTTTCCAATTTTTTCGGTGATTTCAAAGGGTCCTACGTACCTAGGGCTTAGCTTTCCTCGCTTCCCGAATCATACGACTCCTTTCCAAGGTGATACTTTCAACATCATTTTGTCGCCCTCTTGAAATTCTAACGGTTTTCTTCTTACGTTAGCATAACTCTTTTGACAACTCCTTGCCGTTTTCAATCGCTGCTGTATTTGAATAATCTTTTTGGTGGTTTCGTGAATAATCTCTGGTCCAGTAAGCTGTCTATCTCCAACTTCGCTCCAACAAATAGGAGATCTACACTTTCTACCATAAAGTGATTCAAATGGCGCCGCGTTAATGCTCGTATGATAGTTGTTGTTGTATGAGAACTCTGCCAAGGGTAACTGTCTATCCCAACCAGTTCTAAAGTCAATCACGCATGCCCGTAACATATCTTCTAACGTCTGTATTGTTCTTTCACTCTGACCATCTGTTTGTGGGTGATAAGCAGTGCTCATATCTAATCGAGTTCCCAATGCTTCTTGTAATGACTGCCAAAACCGTGATATGAATCGTGAGCCACGATCAGATATGATGGAGATAGGTACACTATGTCTGGAAACAACTTCTTTTAAATATAAGCGTGCTAATCTATCCATTTTTTCTGTCTCCTTCATTGGTAGAAAGTGAGCTAATTTGGTAAGACGATCGACTATTACCCAAATTGTATTATAACCACCTGCAGTTCTTGGTAACTTAGTAATGTAATCCATGGTAATATTTTCCCTTTTCCATTCCGGGATTTCAGGTTGCTGAAGTAGACCTGATGGTTTTTGATGTTCAACTTTGACTTTACAACAAGTCAAACATCTCCCCACATATGTAGTAATATCGGCTTTCATATATGACCACCAAAAGTGTTTCTTGAGGTCTTGGTACATTTTCCCCGCTTCGAGATGTATTGAGTATTTTGTTTTATGTGCTTTATCGAGTACCACTTTCCTCGAATCCCCAAACTTTGGTACCCAAATTCTTTCAGCCAAATACCGGGTTCCATCTTCCCGAATATTAATTTGTTTATCCAATCCTTTGGGTATTTCATTCTCAAAACTTCCTCCTTTTAAAACCCCCTGTTGTGCCTCTTTTATTCTAGTAGTAAGGTTAGTATAAATAATTATATTCATAGCTTTTACTCGGATAGGTTCCATTTCCTTTTTACTCAAGGCGTCGGCTACTACATTTGCCTTCCTCGGGTGGTAACAAATCTCACAATCATAATCATTTAGCAGTTCAACCCACCTATGTTGCCTCATGTTCAGTTGCTTTTGATCAGATATATGTTGAAGACTTTTGTGGTCGGTATATATGATACATTTGACCCCATATAAATAGTGCCTTCACATCTTTAATGCAAAAACAACAACGCCCAATTCTAAATCATGAGTCGTGTAATTTTGCTCGTGAATCTTCAATTGTCTAGACGCATAAGCAATTACCTTCTTACGTTGCATTAACACGCAACCAAGACCTTGCTTTGAAGTAGGGATGGCATCAGGCCGGGTTTGGGCCGGGTTTGAGTAATTCTGGACCCGGACCCGATAACGAAAACTAGTCCCAAACCCGGACCAAATACCCGACGGGTAAACGGGTTTACGAACTAGCGGGTAAACGGGTTTACCCGGGGGTAAACGGGTACCCGTTTACTTTTTTTTAGCAAATAAATACAGTACCAAAAGCATATACAATCTATAACTCTATAAATTATATGCTTTATTTATATGTGTATATTTGTACAGTATATATTATTTCCTATTTCCAATTATTATCACTGTCAATTTTTAAATATTTTTATAAATCATATTCTTGATTTGAATGCAGATGAAAATGTGAAGTTAATAGATGATAAATACATATATAAATTCATATTGACCTTGTAATCAACATATTTTTTAATTTAACTTTTGTTATTATTCATTTTTAATTATTAATGTTATTATTATTATTATGCGGGTATACGGGTCGGGTAAACGGGCCGGCTAGACGGGTCTTTATTTAAACCCAGACCCAAACTCGAATATTTTTTGAAAATGAATCCCATACCCGGCCCGAGACCCGTAGACCCGGACCAGACCCGGCCCAATTATGTCGGGTTTCAGTTTTCCCCGTCGGGTTCGGGCTTTTTTTCCATCCCTACTTTAAAGCGTCACAATAAATCACAAAAATCATCATTCCCTTCGGGTAATGACAATATAGGTGTTGTAGTTAACTTTTTCTTCAATAATTGAAACGCATTTTCTTGCTCATCCTTCCAGTCGAACTTCTTCCCTTTATGCGTTAATGCAGTCAGGGGTTTTGCCACTCTGGAAAAGTCTTGGATGAACCTCCTGTAATAACCAACCAATCCTAAAAATTGACGTATGTACGTTAGATTTTTCGGGGTTTCCCACCTTTCTATAGCTTCAATCTTTGTCGGATCAACCTGAATGCCTTCTTTGCTCACTATATGACCGAGGAATTGCACTTCCTCCAACCAAAATGCACACTTAGAAAACTTAGCGTACAGTTCTTCCTTCCTCAACAATTCTAGCACCATTCTCAAATGTTCTTCGTGCTCTTGTGTCATACCCCGTCCTAATCCATCTGGACGAAGTCACCAACATCTGGTCCCATTGCGATGATCGACTCCAAATAATGTCTTTAAAATGAGCAAATGCACAGCGGAAGGTTTCATTCATACTTGAGAATAAACATGCTTTCAAGTGTCAACCAAAAGGTTGGTGAATTCATAAGTTTATCATAAAACAACAAAATTCATCATTTTGATAGACCACAAGATTTAAATGTGCATGGTACAAATGGGCCCGAATCCTATACCCACCTGTAATGTACACGCGATATCTTTTAAATACAGTACACATTTCTCGTGTACGAAACCATTTTTCATAAATCTTAGTAACCGTACACATACCTCGTGCACAAAAATAACATACACATAACCTGTGTATAAAATCATTCTCTCGATACATAATATTCATATCAATTGGTGGCAATTATCATGTCCACATAATTCAATGGTGGCAATTATCATGTCCACATAATTCAATGGTGGCAATTATCATGTCCACATAATTCAATGGTGGCAATTATCATATCCACATAATTCAATAATAATCCGCAGAACTTCTGTCTACATAATAATTCATTCGAGGAATGTTTTGCTTGTGTCTATCTCGTCAAACATTTATAAAAGTATTTCATGTATTCGCAGTTCAAAATATATTTCAAAAGCATTTAATAAAGCAGTTGTATAAACAGCACATGTATTCTCAGTCCCTAAAATATAAAGAGTAAAAGGGAATCAAATAAAACTCACTATACTGTATTTTGTAGTAAAAATACATATGACGGCACTGAACAATTGCAGGGTTGGCCTCGAATTCACGAACCTATAACATTTGTATATTCATTAATATTTATAATCGTAATCCAATAAATATATATATTATTATTAGTGATGTAATTTAATAAGTTATAATTTTCATTATTTATTTATATATTTACATGTTATATATATAAACGTTAATATAGTTAAGTTATGTGTACAATATATATTTATATATATAAAATCTTTATTTTCATACTTATAACTTTAAGTACGTTATTAAAACTTTTATTTTAGTAATCATAATTATTTTAAAAAAATATTGATATAGGTAATACTGATAGTAATAATAATGATACTTTTAATGATAGTTAATTAATAATAATTTTAATAAAAAATGATAATAGTGATAATATTTATAATAATGCTTATGTTACTAGTAATAATAATTCTGATAAGATGATACTAATACTAATAATAATAATAATACCTACAATATTGGTAATAGAGATAATAATAATGATACTAATTATAATAGTTATTATCATAGTAGTAATAAATGATAATTTTTATCTAATACTTATATTTGTAATTATAATGATAATTATCATATTAATAATAATGATATTGATAATTATAATAATGATGATTTTAATAATAATAATACTACTAATAATTATAGAAGTGGTACTAATATTGATCTAAATGAAAATAATAATAATTTGTATCATTTTCATAATAATATTTATATCCAATATGTCTATATTTGTAAAATTTGTGTTAAATTTCTAGTCTAATGACTAAGGCCTCTATAACATACATTCGAAATCCTAATCCTTATGGTGTTAATAATACTTATAATAATAATAATAATAATGATAATGATTATAACACTTTTGCATATAGTAATAATATTAATAATTTTAACACTAATAGTAATAATAATAGCAATAACAATAACAATAATAACAATACAATAATAATAATAATAATAATAATAATAATAATAATAATAATAATAATAATAATAATAATAATAATAATAATAATAATAATAATAATTAGTTATAATAATTAGTTATAATAACATTAATAAAATAATAACCATAATAATAATAATAATATTAATAATAATAAGAATAATAATAATAATAATAATAATAATAATAATAATAATAATAATAATAATAATAATAATAATAATAATAATAATAATAATAATAATGGAAATATAAATAAGAGTATATACCCCTAAAAGCATTCTCTAAAAAGATATGCCACGAACCGGGCTCGAACCCGAGACCTCTCGCTAGACTATAAACACCCCTGACCACTCCACCACTTCTCCTTTTTCTGAATGAAAACGCAACAGACATTATATAATCCGAGTAAACTGTTTTCCCTTCTTCTTCCTAATTGAAAGTCGACTCATCACCATTTTTAATTTTACAACAAGTACTAACTCGATTTTTGGATTCAATAATCATCACAGAAACAATTTTATGTAATTAGCTTGATTAACAAAAAAAAATTAAAAAAAAAAGAACATAGGCTGCTGTTGCAGCGAAGTTTAACAAAAAGAAAAAAAAATGATTTCAAATTAGAGAGCTTTTTTGTTGAAAATTCCTACATGAAAAAGATTTCAAATCACACTTAAAAACTATCTGTAACCACAATTGTACCTGTAACATCGATTTGAACTCGAATTTTGTGATGAACATAAAGGTTGACTTTTTAGAAATGAGGTTTGACTCCAAGAATTCGAACTCAATATTAAAAATTGGAACTTGAGCTTTGGCAGATAGTTGGAGTAGAGGATTTAAAGCACAACTGCATTTACACATATTGAAAATTTATTCATTTACGAGGTTTTTGAAAAAATGAGATAAAACAGAGAACCGAAGTTGTGTTCTTCAAACTATGTTTTAATTTTTTCTGTTTTAAATTCGAGTTGTATTAGTAGAGGGTTATATAAAGTTTAACAGATACATTTACAACTGGATTACCTCAATTAACGTGTATTATAACTTGATTGCTCGACAAAAAAAATGATTCTGTCAAAATAAAAGTAATAAAAATAAATAAAGTGATTCTACTGCTTTTGTTTGATTCTTGTGAATAACCCTTAATTGGTACAATCCATGAGAAAGAAAACAATTTTCCCTACAGTTGGACAATGATTGAATAATAGAATACGTATTTTATATGTAATAATGTATATATATACGGTACTTATATATTTATATATATATATGTGTACATGTATTTATATATATGTGTATGTGTCTGTATTTATATAATTATATATCAAGTGTATATATATATATATATATATATATATATATATATATATATATATATATATATATATATATATATTAAATATATATAAGGAACATAATAATATTAATTACTCAATATTAATATCTAATATTAATGAAACAAATACTAATAATAACAATAATAGAATTTATAATGTTTATAATAATATTAGCAAAATAATACTAATAATACTAAAAATGATGATATTTAGTAATAATACGAATGATAACAATAATATCAATGACAATATAACAAATCAAATGTATCAAATTTCATATTTATGTAATTTACTTAATAATAATAACACTGGTATTTATATTAAATATTTATTCTAATAATAGTAATGAGGGTAATAACATTATTAGTAAGAATAACAATTTAGATGCATTAAATTTCATATCTATATGTTATCTATACTAATATAACTAATACTGATAATAATGAAAGCAATAATGATACTACTATAACAATTATATTTTAACATGTTAATAATCTATTATTAATTATGTAATATTTAATAATCATATAATATTATATAATAACTTTTATATAATATTTATTATTTATAATTTTTTATATATATTACAGTATACATATCATATTAGTTATACATAGAATTCATATATATATATATATATATATATATATATATATATATATATCTATATATATAGCTTCATTTTGAATTACACTTAATTATTTGTATCTTATTTTACATATTTAATTATAATTTATTACTTCAATTTATTATTTTTATATATACTTGCATTTATATATATATATATATATATATATATATATATATATATATATATATATATATATATATATATATATATATATTTAATTACATATTTATTTACAAATAAATTGTTCGTGAATCGTCGGGATTGGTCAAAAGGGCAAATGCATTCATGTAACTGTTCCAAAGTTTTTGAGACTCAACAGTACAGACTTTGCTTATCGTGTCGGAAACATATAATGATCAAGTTTAATTTTGGTCAGAATTTCCCGGGTCATCACAGTACCTACCCGTTAAAGAAATTCCGTCCCGAAATTTGAGTGAGGTGGTCATGGCTTACAATAAAAATATTTTCCTGGCGAATATGGGTGGTAAGTAGAGTTTTATCATTACCAAGTAATGTAGATTAAACGATTCGGTTAATTGAAGCGTATGAGTGAAGCTATAGCAAAAGATTGAAATAGGAAGAGTAAAGATTCGTCTTAACTTTTGGCAGAGTCAGGGTTGAATTCCGGAATTCAAGGGATTTAAAGAAAATCTTCAAAATCTTAAAAGATTTGATTCTTCAGCGAGTAAGGATATTAAGATCTCTATAATTAAATACGGTGATCTGCCTCGATTACTCCGTCTGATATTTCCATTATAAATTAAGCTCTTTCGTTCTATTATTCTCACCATTCCTATACTTTCTTTCTTAGTTCATTCATCCAAAAGATTGTGAAAATGCTTAATCCAGTTCTAATCCTTGATATTTTCCTAATTAACATTTCTATCATCCTTCTATTCATTCTTCCACTAGAAAGATTTGGTTACTTCTGCTATTGCCTTGGGATGATACTATTCTTAATTCTACCGTGTTTTTATATCGCTATTTGTATTAATATCCATGGTTTGTAATTTCTGCGTTGTTGTTGGATTTTATATCTTCCCTTATATTTCAATGTCCCTGCTTCTGTCTCCTATAATTATTGTCATCCACCGTTATTGCGCTCTCTTATTTGCTGCGATTTATACCCCCTTTCTATTTCGAAGCTTCATGCTTTTGTTTACTTTTCGCAAGTAATGGTCCAGAATTCATAGGTATGGAATTTCGGATAAACATCATGTTCTAAATAAGAAAGAATGTATTAGCACGATTTGATTTGTCAAATCACCAGAATCACTGAGAATAGAACTATCAAGAATATATTTTCTTGATATGCTCAGAAGTTAATCAAAATGAAAAAGTTATGTAACATGACACATGATGACGTTATAATCTGTGAATCATCATGTTCCATTTAGAAACTCAGCATAACTTACTGTAATATAATCACGTTGATCAAGTGTCATTATATTATACTAACTCATGCATCAGTTCCCAACATTACTTCAATAACATTCATATTTTAAACTCGAAGGTTTCAAAATTTAGAAACTAAAAAGTTTCTTTTAGGATGTAACACAGGAAGCACGAAGAGGTATATAATTTCGGACGAGAATATTTATGAAAATATCCTCAGAAATATCGAAGATATTGATGATGATATTTTGGAATTTCTAAGTTCGAAGGTTGATGAAGAAAAATGTTCCGCAAGATTTTAACTTGACTTCGGAGCAAGATATTCTCTAAAGATTTCAACGGATCCAGAATTACCTGGATTCTTTGAATATAGGGTATGGTCCTTGTATTTTTCCTTGGTCTCCTTCGTGGTTAGCTCAATCCGTTTTCCAGTTCCAACTTTTCTGAGCTTTTCCAACATACTATTCTTTATCATCAAACTTCCGACGGTTAATGTCGTTTACGGTTGTCTATCGTTTCTGCTGCTTCATTCAGCTTTTTTAAAGATCAATGTATTGATTCGTAGGCTGGATGCTTTTCAGAATTTCAGAATAGAATATCATAGTTCTAAGAGATAAATGTTATATGGATACATATAACTGTTGATGTGGAAATGTTGAGAGACTCACAATACAGCTTTGCTGATTCCCGGTAATTGGTATGGCAATTCTTGTTACAAGATGCGGATGAGTACATGATAGGGTTTTAATGAACAAATATAATGGTTCTTCGAAAATTCAGAGATCAGTGAAGTTGCTGGTAAGTTTACTGCCAATGTGGTGAAATATAAATGGTTCCCCGATAACGATGCAAGAGCAAACACATATATCAAGGTTATAATAAGGCTAATCCGAAAGAATGTCGAAGTTGATTTGGTGAAGCTGTGACAAAATTGGCTAATTTGGAAAAAAAATTGTAAAGTTATTTTGGGTAATAATAACACTAAAGGAATTAACACAGCTACGTGTTAAACGTTTACTCAGTTTTCGAGAGTTTTTCAGGTGCATAACTATATGCATCAATCTTTCTTTCTGTAGATGAAGTGTGGTTGGTTCATCCTCTCGATTGAGGTGTTTTCAAGAATCATGAAAGGTTTGAACGCAGATTGTAATCGTCGAGATACAAATGAGGTTTAAGATGAAATTAAGTGGCAAACTTGAAGATTTGTTTAGTTTCATATGTTATAATCAATATTTTAATTTATTTTTATTGTCCAATGTTGGTAGTCCTCAGTTGATAGTCAACAGTTAGCAATTCACTAATTCATATATAATATTCGAATTAATTAATAAGTATCGTGACCCGTGTACATGTCTCAGACTCGATCACAACTCAAACTATATATATTATTGTAGAATCAACCTCAACCCTATATAGCTAACTCCTGCATTACTGCATATAGAGTGTCTATGGTTATTCCAAATAATATATATAGATGCGTCGATATGATATGTCAAAACCTTGTATACGTGTCCCGATATTTAAAGTGCGTAAAATAAATAACAGAAATTAAATGACGATAAATAAAATTGCGAGAATTAAAATTGCTATAAATAAAATGCGATAAATAAATTGCGATAAATAAATTGCTATAAATAAAAGGTAATACGGAATTAACAGTTAGCTAGGAACAGTTAGCGTGGATTCTTAACAAAATTTCTCATAGTTAATTTGTTTGTTTCTAACAAATTTTATTTTGTCCAATATTTTCTTCATTATGCCACTTGTTGGATTCTGATAGATAAAAATCCAAATATGAAATTGAATGAAAAGGGTTATTCTGCGGTGAACTAATATGTATAGCGGTGGTTGTAAATAAGGTAGTAAATGACTGTTGAATTAGATTCGAAGAATGTACAGTGTAACTTATTAATGTGAAATCTAAATATTCCTCGGGTATTACCTACCCGTTAAAATATTTTCACCATTAACAGTTTGTACAAAAGAATTTTTAATTACAATCTTTATGAAAATATACTATCATATATATATTTTCTTCAGATGTAATATAGATTTAATGAGTTAATATGATATTAATCTCATTTGGTTTACCGTTAGAACAAGAATATATAATCTCTAAAACATTAGAGATTACATAATCGCCATGTCGAACAAAGATAAATGATGTAGAACGTCATGTAGAACGATGATTATACTCGAAGTACAGAATGAGATGTTGAGGCATGGATTGTTGATGGTACTGGTGCTGTTACTGATGGTACTGTTGGTGCTGGTGATGTTGCTGAAGCTGGTAAATTTTGCACCATATTCTCCAAATTGATTACTCGAGCGCGAATATCATTGACTTTTTCCATTACTCCAGGATGATTGTCGGTCGGAACGAGCGGATGAATAAGGTTTAGATTTGTGGATAGAATATAATTGTGACGAGATACTCTGGAAATGAGAGAGAAAATGGTGTCTCGAACAGGTTCGACGGTAAGTGCTTCAGGTTCATCGTCAAGAGGTAAATTCGGTTGGTGAAAAGGATCGCCTTCTTCGCGTCTCCATTGATTAAGTCGACTACAAACTCATCAGATGAATTGGGGATGGATGATTGATTGATTCATCCTGGTGACACTGCTTTCGGAGCTCGAGTGGAAATCCATATCGGAATAGCTTTCGGAATAACTATCGGAATAGCTATAGAAATTTGAGGGACTCGAACTGGTTGAGGGATTCATCTCGTACGATCAGATGAAGTATTTTCGATAAGAAACAGATTATAGGATGTAGGTTAGTACCCTGCAATACATAATTTACATATGCATATATAATACTAAAATCTCATAAGTTACGGAGGAATCTACAGAAGTTGTCAGGAAAAGGTAACAATAACAGATATGCTAAGATATGAATTTATCTATACACTGTCTATGCAATAGAGGCAGTAAGACGTGTCTAGACTTTAAGGATAATAAGAAAATAATTTTTCGACACTAAATGATAAGCAAAACTTTTGACATGCAGACACGGTCGAAGTCCAGACTCACTAATGCATCCTAACGACTTATCAGTTAGACACACTAATGCAAGACCTGGTTCGCTAAGACCACCGCTCTGATACCACATGTCATACCCCGTCCTAATCCATCTGGACGAAGTCACCAACATCTGGTCCCATTACGATGATCGACTCCAAATAATGTCTTTAAAATGAGCAAATGCACAGCGGAAGGTTTCTTTCATACCTGAGAATAAACATGCTTTCAAGTGTCAACCAAAAGGTTGGTGAGTTCATAAGTTTATCATAATACAATAAAATTCATCATTTTGATAGACCACAAGATTTAAATGTGCATGGTACAAATGGGCCCGAATCCTATACCCACCTGTAATGTACACGCGATATCTTTTAAATACAGTACACATTTCTCGTGTACGAAACCATTTTTCATAAATCTTAGTAACCGTACACATACCTCGTGCACAAAAATAACATACACATAACCTGTGTATAAAATCATTCTCTCAATACATAACATTCATATCAATTGGTAATACATAACATTCATATCAATTGGTGGCAATTATCATGTCCACATAATTCAATGGTGGCAATTATCATGTCCACATAATTTAATGGTGGCAATTATCATGTCCACATAATTCAATGATGGCAATTATCATGTCCACATAATTCAATAATAATCCGCAGAACTTCTGTCTACATAATAATTCATTCGAGGAATGTTTTACTTGTGTCTATCTCGTCAAACATTTATAAAAGCATTTCATGTATTCGCAGTTCAAAATATATTTCAAAAGCATTTAATAAAGCAGTTGTATAAACAGCGCATGTATTCTCAGTTCCAAATATATAAAGAGTAAAAGGGAATCAAATGAAACTCACTATACTGTATTTTGTAGTAAAAATACATATGACGGCACTGAACAATTGCAGGGTTGGCATCGGATTCACGAACCTATAACATTTGTATATTCATTAATATTTATAATCGTAATCCAATAAATATATATATTATTATTAGTGATGTAATTTAATAAGTTATAATTTTCATTATTTATTTATATATTTACATGTTATATATATAAACGTTAATATAGTTAAGTTATGTGTACAATATATATTTATATATATAAAATCTTTATTTTCATACTTATAACTTTAAGTACGTTATTAAAACTTTTATTTTAGTAATCATAATTATTTTAAAAAAATATTGATATAGGTAATACTGATAGTAATAATAATGATACTTTTAATGATAGTTAATTAATAATAATTTTAATAAAAAATGATAATAGTGATAATATTTATAATAATGCTTATGTTACTAGTAATAATAATTCTGATAAGATGATACTAATACTAATAATAATAATACCTACAATATTGGTAATAGAGATAATAATAATGATACTAATTATAATAGTTATTATCATAGTAGTAATAAATGATAATTTTTATCTAATACTTATATTTGTAATTATAATGATAATTATCATATTAATAATAATGATATTGATAATTATAATAATGATGATTTTAATAATAATACTACTACTAATAATTATAGAAGTGGTACTAATATTGATCTAAATGAAAATAATAATAATTTGTATCATTTTCATAATAATATTTATATCCAAGATGTCTATATTTGTAAACTTTGTGTTAAATTTCTAGTCTAATGACTAAGGCCTCTATAACATACATTCGAAATCCTAATCCTTATGGTGTTAATAATACTTATAATAATAATAATAATAATGATAATGATTATAACACTTTTACATATAGTAATAATATTAATAATTTTAACACTAATAGTAATAATAATAGCAATAACAATAATAACAATACAATAATAATAATAATAATAATAATAATAATAATAATAATAATAATAATAATAATAATAATAATAATAATAATAATAATAATAATAATAATAATAATAATAATAATAATAATAATAATAATTAGTTATAATAACATTAATAAAATAATAACCATAATAATAATAACAATATTAATAATAATAAGAATAATAATGATAATAATAATGGAAATTTAAATAAGAGTATATACCCCTAAAAGCTTTCTCTAAAAAGATATGCCACGAACCGGGCTCGAACCCAAGACCTCTCGCTAGACTATAAACACCCCTGACCACTCCACCACTTCTCTTTTTTCTGAATTAAAACGCAACAGACATTATATAACCCGAGTAAACTGTTTTCCCTTCTTCTTCCTAATTGAAAGTCGACTCATCACCATTTTTAATTTTACAACAAGTACTAACTCGATTTTTGGATTCAATAATCATCACAGAAACAATTTTATGTAATTAGCTTGATTAACAAAAAAAAAATTAAAAAAAAAAAAGAACATAGGCTGCTGTTGCAGCGAAGTTTAACAAAAAGAAAAAAAAAATGATTTCGAATTAGAGAGCTTTTTAGTTGAAAATTCCTACATGAAAAAGATTTCAAATCACTCTTAAAAACTATCTGTAACCTCAATTGTACCTGTAACATCGATTTGAACTCGAATTTTGTGATGAACATAAAGGTTGACTTTTTAGAAATGAGGTTTGACTCCAAGAATTCGAACTCAATATTAAAAATTGGAACTTGAGCTTTGGCAGATAGTTGGAGTAGAGGATTTAAAGCACAACTGCATTTACACATATTGAAAATTTATTCATTTACGAGGTTTTTGAAAAAATGAGATAAAACAGATAACCGAAGTTGTGTTCTTCAAACTATGTTTTGATTTTTGATGTTTTAAATTCGAGTTGTATTAGTAGAGGGTTATATAAAGTTTAACAGATACATTTACAACTGGATTACCTCAATTAACGCATATTATAACTTGATTGCTCGACAAAAAAAATGATTCTGTCAAAATAAAAGTAATAAAAATAAATAAAGTGATTCTACTGCTTTTGTTTGATTCTTGTGAATAACCCTTAATTGATACAATCCATGAGAAAGAAAACAATTTTCCCTACAGTTGGACAATGATTGAATAATAGAATACGTATTTTATATGTAATCATGTATATATATATATACGGTACTTATATATTTATATATATGTGTACATGTATTTATATATATGTGTGTGTGTCTGTATTTATATAATTATATATCAAGTGTGTGTGTATATATATATATATATATATATATATTGAATATATATAAGGAAAATAATAATATTAATTACTCAATATTAATATCTAATATTAATGAAACAAATACTAATAATAACAATAATCGAATTTATAATGTTTATAATAATATTAGCAAAATAATACTAATAATACTAAAAATGATGATATTTAGTAATAATACGAATGATAACAATAATATCAATGACAATATAACAAATCATATGTATCAAATTTCATATTTATGTAATTTACTTAATAATAATAACACTGGTATTTATATTAAATATTTATTCTAATAATAGTAATGAGGGTAATAACATTATTAGTAAGAATAGAAATTTAGATGCATTAAATTTCATATCTATATGTTATCTATACTAATATAACTAATACTGATAATAATGAAAGTAATAATGATACTACTATAACAATTATATTTTAACATGTTAATAATCTATTATTAATTATGTAATATTTAATAATCATATAATATTATATAATAACTTTTATTTAATATTTATTATTTATAATTTTTTATATATATTACAGTATACATATCATATTAGTTATACATAGAATTCATATATATATCAATATATATAGCTTCATTTTAAATTACACTTAATTATTTGTATCTTATTTTACATATTTAATTATAATTTATTACTTCAATTTATTATTTTTATATATATTTGCATTTATATATATATATATATATATATATATATATATATATATATATATATATATATATATATATATATATTTAATTACATATTTATTTACAAATAAATTGTTCGTGAATCATCGGGATTGGTCAAAAGGGCAAATGCATTCATGTAACTGTTCCAAAGTTTTCGAGACTCAACAGTACAGACTTTGCTTATCGTGTCAGAAACATATAATGATCAAGTTTAAATTTGGTCGGAATTTCCCGGGTCGTCACATCTTGGTCGTTCTTAGAGTAAATAAGTATGTCATCGATGAAAACAATGACAAACTTGTCCAGATATGGCCCACACACTTGGTTCATGACGTCCATGAACACAGCTGGTGCGTTAGTCAATCCAAACGGCATAACCATAAAATCATAATGATCGTATCGCGTTCTAAAAGCAGTCTTTGGGATATCATCCTCCTTAACATTTGATGATAACTGTAAATCGATTTTTTAATAAACCGACGAACCTTGCAGTTGATCAAATAAATCATAAATTCTTGGTAGTGGATAACGGTTCTTGATGGTAAGCTTGTTCAACTCTCGGTAATCGATACACAACCTGAACGTACCATCCTTATTCTTGACAACAGAACAGGAGCTCCCCACGGTGATGTGCTTGGTCGAATGAAACCATGCTCCAATAGTTCTTTTAGTTGACTTTGTAATTCCTTCATTTCATTGGGTGCAAGTCTATATGGAGTATGGGCTATCGGTGCAGCTCCTGGTACAAGATCTATTTGAAATTCGTCGAATCGGTGTGGAGGTAGTCCCGGTAATTCTTTTTGAAATACATCGTGAAATTCTTTTGCGATGGGAACATCATTGATGTTCTTTCCTTCGGGTTTGACTTTCTCGACATGTGCTAGAATGGCATAGCAACCCTTTCTTATTAGCTTTTGCGCCTTCAAACTGCAAATAAGATTTAACTTCGCATTACCCTTTTCTGTGTAAACCATTAAGGGTCTTCCCTTTTCGCGAAGAATGCGAATCACATTCTTGCAACAAACGACCTCTGCTATTTCTTTGATCAACCAGTCCATGCCAATTATTACGTTAAAACTCCCCAATTCTACTGGTATCAAATTAATTTTAAACGTTTCGCCAACCAATACAATTTTTCGGTTCCGGCATATTTTATCGGCTTTAACTAGTTTACCATTTGCTAATTCGAGTAAACATTTATTATCCAAAGGTGTTAATGGACAACTTAGTTTAGCACAAAAATCCCTACTCATATAGCTCTTATCCGCACCCGAATCAAATAAAACATAAGCAGGTTTATCGTCAATAAGAAACGTACCCGTAACAAGCTCTGGGTCTTCCTGCGCTTCTGTTACATTGATGTTGAAGGCTCTTCCATGGCCTTGTCCATTAGCATTCCCTTGGTTCGGCACTTACTCCTAATATGGCCCGGTTTTCCACATCCATAACAAATAACGGCTCCATTATTCGTTCCTGTATTCTTGTTAATCGTTGGTCTGTATACTTCACACTTCACCGCACTATGACCATTTCTATTACACTTGGTACATACTGCCGTACAGAACCAATTCGGATGGTATCCTTCACACCTTAAGCATGGAATTTTCTGCCTCTTGTTGTCATTGTTGTTATTGTTGGAGTTGATGTTGTTGCGGTGGTTATTGTTGTTGGGACGGTTGTTGTAGTTGTTGTTGTAGTAGTTGTTGTTGGGGTTGCGATTGTTGTTGCAATTGTTGTTGCGATTAATGTTGCGATTGTTGTTGTGATTATTGTTGCGATTGTTGTTGTTGTATTAGTGACCCATGTCACTGTTTTCTTCCCACTTCCTCTTGTCTTCTTTCATTTTTGCCCCCTCGGTCGCCTGCCCTTTCATTCTTTCCTCGATCTGGCCCATGAGTTTGTGAGCCATTCTACTTGCGTTCTGCATTGAGGTGGGTGTGTATGCACTCACATTCTCCTGAATTTTTACCAGCAGTCCCTTCACAAATGCGTCAATTTGTTCTTCGTCATCCTCAAACACTCCCAGACACAATATAGACAACTCTGTGAATCGTTTGTCGAACGTGGTGATATCATATCCTTGCGTTCGTAGTTCTCTAAGCTATGTCTTGAGCTTATTGACCTCATTCCCGGGACGGTACTGCTCATTCATCATATGTTCGAATGCTGATCACGGTAGTGCGTAAGTAGTATTTTGTCCTACTTTCTCAAGATAGGTGTTCCACCATGTTAACGCAGTACCTGTGAAAGTATGTGTGGCGTATTTCAACCTATCCTCTTTCGCACATTTGCTTATAGAAAATACAGATTCAACCTTCTCGGTCTACCGTTTTAGACCGACTGGTCCTTTAGTCCCATCGAACTCCAGGGGTTTACAGGCAGTGAAAGCCTTGTAGGAGCATCTTACACGATTTCCTGTGGAGTTAGTTCCACTGCTAGACCCTGACTGATTGTTGTTGTTTGTGCAATGCAGCCTGTACTGCGGCTATGTTCACAGCAAGAAAAGCACGGAAATCTTCCTCGCTCATGTTCAAGGTTTGTCTGGTAGTTGGTGCCATTTCCTTCAAAAATTGCTAAAAGAGTTTAGTTAATCATATAGAATATTAGGAGTAGTCAATAATATTTTGTAGCATAATATGAACTTATTATTATAAAAGTCTTTTCTTCATATTATCATTTTATAATTGTAATTCGGGTAGTATCTACCCGTTAAAGTTCATACTTAATAGCTAATACACAAATTAACTACTAAAATTCTATCATGAAAAACTATGGTAAGTTATTATGTTATCACATAATAATAAGTAGTAATAATAATAATAATAATAATAATAATAATAATAATAATAATAATAATAATAATAATAATAATAATAATAATAATAATAATAATAATAGGCCTTCCATGCTTATTTTTATTATTACACAGGAATAAGGAAAATTACATCGCAGATTTTCACACAACTTAAACACACGTTATAATACATATATTACAAGGCATGGTAAAAGGTAATTGCTGCGAACTCTTTATTCGGATTTATTTGCTTCTCCTTCTTCTTCTTCTTCTTCTTCTTCTTCAGACTTAGTTCATTTCGCCAACTGTTTGACGAAGTGCGTATCACCCCTAATACGAGCAGTTCTTTTCTCACACTTTGTAGAAAAATCTAGCCTCTTAGATGTTCCAGGTGGTAATCAAAGTTTAAGTAGTACGGGTGTTTATGGTATGATCGATCAGAGTTATTCCTGATAACCATAGGTCCATAGGGTTCGGGGTCGGGTATTTCCGTTTTAATGGTTACTAATTTCCCCCGAGTGTTTTGTTTCCCTTACAAAAATTGCGCGTCGGTAATTTCTATTACTCCATTAGATTCCTCTTCGGAATCCTTCTCAGAATTCTCTTCCAGTTCCTCGGGAAATTGTGAATCTTCCCAATATTTTTCTTCTTCAGCGGTGACACCATCGACTAACTTTATCCTTGGTGCAATGGTTGAAGGTTTTGACTCAATATCTGAGTCGCTTGAGAGACTAAAGTGATCGGAGTAGCTTGATAGACTAATATGATTGGATGAAGTCATCTATCACATAATAGCAAGCACGTTAAGAGATTAATATATCTTATAATATTTACATGTTAAGAATATATAGTTTCCAACAAAAGTGATAAGTAATCGTTTTTAAAGTAGACACGATCGAAGTCCAGACTCACTAATGCATCCTAACAAACTCGGTTAGACATACTAATGCAAATTTCTGGTTCTCTAAGACCAACGCTTTGATACCAACTGAAATGCCCCGTTCATATCGATTATAAACGTTTCATATTAATTGGTTTCATTGCGAGGTTTTGACCTCTATATGAGACGTTTTTCAAAGCCTGCATTCGTTTTAAAAAAGAAACCATAACCTTTATTTCATCTATAAAGGTTTAATTGACATAAGATAGATTATCAATCAACGATAAACTAACAATACAAAGTTTTTACGCAACCATTACAATAATGGATTTCAGGTGGCAGTTTAAACATTTTAACACAAACATGCTGACTTCAAATCTTGACCTTAGACAGCATACAACAGCGGAAGATTTTTAGAAATTACCTGAGAATAAGACATGCTTAAAACGTCAACAAAAATATTGGTGAGTCATAGTTTAACCTGTATCATAAATCGTAATAATAGGACACAAGATTTCTTTCATAAACATACAGGAATTCCGTCTGTATAAAAATCATTCATATGATAAGTTGTCTGGTAACCAACATTAACAAGACGTCAAGTAATATCCCTCAGCATATAGGCCGCACTCTGTATACTAAAAACTCAAAGTACTAAAGCATTCCATTTTCCAGAATAAGGGTTGTTAGTGTCCATAGATCTATCTTTAGGATTCGCGCCAACTAGTGCGTACACTAATTATTAAGTTACCAAGTAAATGAAAAATAGGGATATCCGGTATAACAAATCCATCATAGAATGTAGTTTCATTACTTGTGCCTATTTTGTAAAACATTTATAAAACTGCATGTATTTTCATCCCAAAAATATTAGATAGTAAAAATGGGACTATAACTCACTTGATAGATTTTTCAAATTGTTGAAAAATTAGACTTGGTCTCGAAACGATTTCACGAACCTATAACAATTATTGATGTGCGGAAACGTAACCTTTATTTATGAACGGATTTGAGTTGTTTTGTTACACGAATTGATTTATTTTATATGTGGTATTTTATTGATTTCAGGTTGATTTCACACATATATATAGGCAACTAGTCCTATCCGTGTAGTTTAGTTTGTTGGTAAATCCGATTCGTTCCACAGGGAGATGGAGTGTTTAATGGTTTTTAATAGTCTTTGATGTCAAACTTAATTAAAGGGGGTTTTGGATTAGGCAATTGTAAAATAACAGTAAAAGAAAATAACTAAAACTAATTTACTAAATAAAATTACAAGATTACAAAAATTAACTTAAAAAGGAACTAAATGAAAATAAACTAATTATGATGCATTAATTATGTTACTAAATGGTAATTAGTAAAATAGTAATTTTTAATGAAACTATATATTTAGAATTTTGTTTTGAGCAATTACAATAGAAACTTATTTAAATTAACTAAAATGCATTTTTAGTAAAACTAATACAAATTAAAAGGAATTTAATTAATTTACTAATTATAAACTAATTACAATTTATAAACCTATAATAAGTAATACTAATTTTAGGATTAAAACATGTATTTTAAGTATTTTAAATAACTTTAACTAATTAACTTAATTAAAATAACTAAAATAACTAATAACCTAAATATAAATATAATTAAATAACAAAAACCCTAATTTTAACCTAGCTGTACTGTAGCCGCGTTTTAGCCTTACACGATTCGTGTGATGATACACGATTCGTGTACGTGTAAAAATATGTGACAACTTAACTGTTACGAAAATTAAATGTTTTTATGTATTTTTCTAATATTTTAAAATGATAAATCGTAAATAATAATAATAATACTTTTATAACAAATATAAATAAGATAAATGGGAGTGTTTACTTAATTGTGTCACCCCTAGGTCCATGGATTGTTTTAAGTTTTACGCCCTATTAAAATGTTCTAGTATCAAACTTTACATTTTTCTCTCGAATAAACATAAGGTTACAACTTAACTAAATAAAATCTAATTTTCATCGGATTCTTTTTAGAAAGCTACTATTCCCCAAGTATTTAAATTGAGACCTAGCCTAGTTTTGACCTTCGCCAAAACCCAAATTATAACGGTTTCCCTTTTTATAATTTCACTGTCATATAATTTATTGATATCACCCAAACCACCGAAGTTTATTTCTAAATTGGTGTCAATAACTTATCCATAAATTCGTCTAGATCATTTTTAATGTTGAAGCTTAATTTATGTAAATAAATATAACTTTCGTTATTTAAATTTACTAAATTAAGTGGCAAGGGTTAAATACCTAATTACATAAAAATGGTTCTTTTAACTAGGCTCAATATTAAAAATACTAAAGTTACATTTTAACTTTTACTAATGGTAACAATCCATTTCACTAGGGGCTCTACATTTAAGCAAACACTAGGGAAATTTAGCTATCCATTACACTAAGGTAGACATAAAAATATAGATATGCAAACATAATAACAACGCTAATTTTAACAGAGTAAACTTACTAAAATATCTTCACTTGCATTAACTTCAAATGGTAGAAAATTACAATAATAACACCCCTTTTCACACGTACAATAATACCCTTAATCACGAACAATACCCCTAAATAGTTGATACTTGAAACTAATTACAATAGATACAAAAAATAACAATAGTAATTTGATATAGTAATTTTATGTTGTAATCTCTCTGTCGTAATATGTGTTGTAATCTTGTATCCTCCTTCTGTCTCTGAACGTACTCTCTATTTAACATGTATTAGAAGTAGTAGGTGAGTCAAAAAGATCCATTTGCTGAAGCACTAGCCAAAAGAAAGGTTTTAAAACTCCAAAAGTAGCCGCCCCTTATCTGATGAATGATTAAATTCGGCCTAACATTACACGATTCGTGTATGGCTACACTATTCGTGTAAGAACAAATATTCTACACGATTCGTGTAGACCTACACTATTCGTGTAAGAGTAAAAGCAGTTTTCTTTATTTTTCTTTTTCGTTTGTTCTCTGATGACCTCGTATTGACGTGTACTGACTTGGCACTTTACATTTGAACTCTTTTCTTCATCTATCTTGTACTTTCATTCGGATAAACGTTTCTTGATATAAATCTGGTTAAAACTATCGTTTTATCGTCAAATCTTCAAATAGCGAGCTCTTATCCACTTTTGTCGTTTTTCTCGTGAAATGCGCATTGAATGTCTTTGTAGATGATAAAAACCTATGAAATATAAGTGATATTGCGTCGAATAATATGTATGTTTAGAGCAATATCAAAATACCCCACACTAGAACGTTGCTTGTCCTCAAGCAATTACATCTTTTAACAGAGTTAGAACATTATATATCTTTCTTATCGAACATTTAGATCACACAACACACACTACACGAAATGAAACACACGCTATATGAAATATATTACACAACACAGTATTTATTGGATCACACGCACACCACACGAAATGAAATTCTGACAACAGAAATAAACATGAAACTCGTGATTAGGGTTTAAAAAAATTTGGATCCTTAGGGAAAATTGGACCTTGCGAAAACGTTTTATGATTTTTATAAAATGTCATGCTAGTTTTTACACTAGACACGTTTTCCGGTTTTAACCTCAAATTCCGGTTGAGGGTAACTGAAAACCGAAGTCTCAGTCGGCGATTAGCAAGCTATTCGCCCCCATGATTGTAGTATCATGGAACTTGAAGCCGAATGTCCAAAAAATGGTTTTACACAAATATAATTCATAAAATAGCATAAGTTTTAGAACAAAATTATATCGTGTCCAAATATCATCGGTGAACCATGAGTTTGCACACCTCAATTTGTTATGGCATATGTATGTTGACCGCGGTCAAACATAGATGCGGTTAATCTTTACGGAGATCATCCATCTGGGGATTAGATTCATTAGTCTTAAAAGCTAATTTGCATTGTGCCCCCCATTGTACGGGACATATCCTTCTCATGGTTAGGATAAGTCTGACCACCAAAAACCCTGTTTGATGCTGAGGTTAGGTGGATTTCCAGCCGATTTTAGGGATGACTTTACAAGATTTTTCGTCAACCTACAGCTGTTCTGGACTACATCTTCTAACATAAGTTAGCAAGTGTGTCAATTTGGAAGACCTTACTTCCTTACGGGATGGACTTGATTCATCCTCTATTATTCGTAATAGTGGAATATTCAGGTTTATACGTTCCAAAGCAATGATATCTGCAATAACTTCATAGAAACATGTGATATATGGTTCTCAACATAAGGTTTTATAAATTCTTGTTATACTTGGTTTCCTTTTATAGGTTTTAAACAAATAACTTATGCGTTTTTAATGTATTGAGACGATAATTTCGGTTTTTGACACCTATGCTTTAATCGCTCGTAGTTACCCTAAAAATTCATTTGATATATTTGTTTAAAATTTTTATAAATCTTGATAAAAATCACCAAATTATAAGTTCTCGAGAATTTATATATTCCCACCCCACACTTAAGATTATGTAATGCCCTCATTACATAAAAATCAGATAATAATGCATAAATTTGAGAGGACAATTAGTGTGAAGTATTTGGAACTTCCTTTGTTAACCGATTTGGATTTTCAAATTGTTTTACCTATGATCATATCCAATGTTTGTATCACAATGTAATTTGATGTTTCGTTTCGTCTAATTGCATTTTCGTCTGTACCTGTCAAAACCATGTTAAAAACACACAAAATATGGGGTTTTAATTCAATCGTACAACACATTTTTTTACCCCACACTATATTTTCTTGCTAATATAAAAAATAAAAACATAATAAGTTTCAATACACACCAAAAAAATTATGTTATTACAAACTAAAAAAATAAAAAAAAGATTAAAACAATAGAACTAGTCAAATGGGCTCCAAAATGGTCCTCCTCGTTCGCCCTCCTCCTGTTGCTGTCGCTGCCGTTGCTCGTTTAGGCGTTGTTCCTCGTAGAAACGCCTATATGCATCCTGAATCGCGGCTATTGCGGCGTTATGGTCATAGGGTGGAGGTAGAGGGTCATCGGGTGATTGCCATGGGGGATATGATGGAAAGGCTGAGGGTGCGTAAGCTTGCGGGTTAGACGCGTATAGATATGCCTGTTGGTGCGCCCACTCTAATTGATTTCCCATTCCCCTCTGATCATATCGGATGTTGGACAGCATATTATATTGATCTAGCTGGGTATGCCTAATGTCCCCTAATTGCCGAGATAAAGCAGTGTACTGATCTTCTGATCTCGCTCCCCAGTTTTGATATGAATTACGTACATCTAAACTCAATGCGTTAAACGAGTTTTGGAGCATATCGAAATCAGAAGTACCTGTATGAGACGAGCTAGCCTGATCTGTCTCTCGTCGTCTCCTCCTGGCTTCCCTCTCGGGTTCGTCATCCTCTTCCATGGGTTCCTGAGGCGCAACTTCCTGTGGCCTTAAACTAATCACCCCAGCCCTCACACGTATGGCCTTAGCTGTCCTATACACATCCAATCCTAAGGTTCGAACCTGTTGATTTATCGGTTGGATTGGAGGTGCGAAGTCGTTCGGGTTGATATCGAACCAGGATGCCAAACACGTGATATAATGACCCCCCGACATGTCACTGTCTCCTCGAGCACCCTTACCTACATTGGCCAAAAAGTAGGCCACTCCATAGGGTATACTAATATTAGTTTCCCTATCTCTAATAACATCCAAATACCAAAGGTCGACATAATTAATCCTATCTGTAGTAAGGAATGCCCTTTGGTTAATCGTGTTCGCTATAAATTTATGAATTAATCGATAGCGAATATCTTGGATCTTAAGGTATGATTCTCGGCCTGCTGTATATGAATTTCTTCCGGAAAAAGATCGCCAGACGCTGACAGAATCATAATCTCCTGAATACCTAGCTCCTGTAAATATAAATTCCCAAAAACCTGGAGCAATCATATCATCACCCTCATAAATCCCTAAGGGCATAGTTATGTCGCCTAGGGACATTACTCTATCAACCCCACCCAGTCGGAATTGTAGGAAACTAGTATCTTGGACAGTTGCGGGGCGGGTATTCATCCTAACAGTAGAGTAAAATTCTAAACACAATTCCCTATATACAGGAGCAGTCAAACGAAATAATCTCTCCCAGTCATTAAAATATCTAATTACCCCAAATTCATCCGTGTAGCTTTGGGTTAAAATATCCCTTATCTGTGTATCTAAATTAACTGGGGGACCTAGGGGAGTCCAATCAACAATGCAAACTTGATTGATTGTTCGATTTACCAGAGTAAGTAAATCCTTAACTTTTTGTACCCTTTGGCTTAATTCTATAGGGAAATGTAGAATCGGGTGTAGTTGCAAGAGTTGTTGTTCCATTTCGGGCGTAACTTCCTCTTGTTGGTTAACTGCCCTCATTCTAATTGGTCCCTGCATAACATTTTAAAAACAAGGAAATCATCCCAATAGGATGTGTAAATGTTAGCAAAGATTTTAACTTCAACAAACAACTTGTTTTCAACACCACCTTAATCAATTTAATTCAACAAACTTGGGAGATTTAGTTCTATAATTCAAAACAAAGCAGAAACAAACCAAAAATCATAATTCAAAAATCAAGTTTCATATAAAAAGTCTAATTCATAAGTGAAAACACGCAATTTTTCTAAGCATATCTAATTCAATTCAATCACATTGCGCGTATCTCAGCTTCTAAATCATCCTTAACATCATTAAAACGCATACTTGATTCATAGAAATGACAAAACTTAACAAATTTAGGCTAAAAGTAAAAATCACACAATCAAGCAATCAAAATCATGTTCACAAGTTCTATCTACTAACAAAACACTCAAAAACAACTAATTACAACCAAATTAACACACCTCAGTTTCAATTTCTCAATTTTTCCCAATTTTGTATAAACCCTAATTTTCAATCACCAATTAAACATCAATTTCTTATGCTAATCGGGTTTATTACCTTACTAACAACATAGATATAGCAATAATCAAGCAAAAATCAACAAAACATGCATATAATTCGGATTAATGCTATAAAGAAAAATTTTGAAAAACTTGAAGAACACTAATTAAAATGGGTTAAAAATCCTTACCACTCTTGGCATGATGAAAGATTGAAGAATTAGAGGAGATTGAGAGTGTTAATTTAATGATTTGGTGCGATTTTGGGGTTTTTGGGGTTGAGCTCTCATCACAGAAAAAAAATTGGGGAGGGATAGAGTGTGCAAACCAGTCCCCTGCCCCGTCTGATGTGGCCAGATTTTTGGCCTTACACGAATCGTGTAGGGGTACACGAATCGTGTAAGGCTTAATTTCAGCTGTATTTTTTTTTTTTTTTTTTTATATAACTTATAATTAATTAAATTTAAAATCTCTTTTATAGATTTATATTTGTAACGGAAATTCGGTTTTTACACCTGTTCTTTATCCGTTTATAAATCTTAAAAATAAATTTATAAATTCAATTCATTAATAGTTAAAGTTTTTATAGTTTTTCTGAAAACAAATTCAAAAATAAAATAAAAACACTCTATTTTTTTGTTAAAAATATTAACATTTTTAATTTTAGAACAAGTACATAAAAAAATTAAAATTACATAATGTAAAATACACTCTATTTTTATTTAACTTAAAATCAATTGAATTCAAAATATCTTTTATAAATTTATATTTGTAACGGAAATTCGGTTTTTACACCTGATCTTAATCCGTTTATAAATTTTTAATTTCAATTTATAAAATTCAATTAATTAAAAGTTTAAAGTTTTTATAGTTTTATCGAAAGTAAATAAAATAAAAACAAGTACATGAAAAATAAAAATTAAATAAATAAAAATTCACTCTATTTTTGTTATATACCCTTAAATCAACTAATTTTCAAACTTAAAACTTTGTTTCCTATCGTCTAGGTAGAGATTAAGTTCGGTTGTCAAACCTATCATTATCCACGACAAAGATTTACAAGTTATATATTTTTACGGTTATTGATAAAAGAGTATATTTTTGCAATCTACTATAGACTTTTAGAATTTAACAAATATTCTGTACAATTTTTGAAAAATAAAAATTCAGTTGTGACACCTAACATTTTCATTTTCAAAGAAACAAGTTAAACTCAAGGCGTTTCACCTCAATTTAGTAGAAAGAATTTTTTTTAATTTTTATTTTGTTTTCGTGATTTACTATTTAAATGATATCTTAAAAATTTAACAATTAATTTCGTGCAATTTGAACAACAATAATTCAGTTTTAACACTTTAACATTATCGTTTTCAATGAAAACAGGTTAAATTCAAGTTTAATCAATTTTAAATAGTAGACCTTTTTATAAAACTCACTGCAAACAAATATAAACCAAAATACACACAAAATAAAAAAAATAAAAATAAAATATGCACATACATACAATCGACGAGAAAAAGAATTAGATAGTGAACCCACGTTAACTCGCTTCGTAGTCGAGTCGCGAAATTTCGCTTCCCATTGCCTCGTAGGCGTAACCTCGTGGGTTTAAGAGGTTTTCTTCTAAACATTTGAAAGGCCCTTCTCGGCATAAAGTTACGTACTCGAAATTAGAGTCCGTTTGGTTCTTTGGGCAATCTCCTGAGTGAGCTGGTTTTCCACATTTTTCACATTTACCCAATTTACGTGCCCGACGCCTTTTAGCGCATTTTGATTTGCCTTTTCCATAATTTTTCTCATTATAATCTTGTCTTTCTCCTTTTCTCGTCGCATCGCATCTTTTCTTAATATCTAACACCACATCTCTTGGTAAAATCTTATCGCATATTAAAATGAAGTGGTTGTAGATATATTGACCTCGCATCTTGAAAATAAACAATAAAAACAAACCAAAAGAAATTAAAAAGGTAGAATGGAGGGAGAAGACTAGTTCTTTAGGGTCTGCTAGGGAAAGACCAATCTAACCCCACTCTTAAAGATAAGAATAAAAATCGAGAATGGAGTTTAAAACCTTAGAGTTACCCTGAATTTATTTGTCCTTAGGGTAGAAGGTGGTTTCGTCTCTTTCCGTAGTATTGATTTCTTCAAAGTATAACTTGAGTCTGTGTCCGTTCACTTTGAAAGTTCCGCCGTCTTTACCATACAACTCTGCATATCCAGATGGAAAAACCTGTTTTATTATATATGGCCCATTCCATCGGGATCTAAGTTTACCAGGTGAAAACTTGAAACGTGATTGGAATACCAATACTTTATCCCCTTGCTCAAATTCTTTCTTTTTTAATCGTGCATCATGCCATACTTTAGTTTTTTCTTTATATGTTTTAGAATTTTCGTAGGCTTGTAATCTTAATTCATCTAGTTCGTTAAGTTGTGATAACCTATTTTTTCCGGCTTGTACAAGGTCGGTATTACATTCTCTCATAGCCCAGTACGCCTTGTGTTCAACTTCAACAGGTAGATGACACGCTTTACCGTATACAAGTCTAAATGGTGTGGTACCTATTGGTGTTTTATACGCAGTCCTAAAAGCCCACAACGCGTCATCTAACTTGCGTTGCCAGATTTTAGGGTTGTTATTAACCGTCTTCTCAAGTATGCGTTTTAAAGCACGATTCGTGTTCTCCACTTGACCACTTGTTTGCGGGTGGTACGAAGTAGAGAAACGATGAGTTACGCCATACTTCTTCAACACCTTTTCAAGAAGGTTGTTGGTAAAATGTGTTCCTCGGTCGGATATGAGTGCTTTTGGGATCCCAAAGCGTGAGAAGAGATTTTTCAAGAAGTTTACCACCACCCTAGCATCATTTGTAGGCAAAGCTTTTGCTTCAGCCCACTTGGATACATAGTCAACGGCTACTAGTATGTACTTGCACTTATGTGAACTTGGAAAGGGTCCCATGAAATCGATTCCCCAAATGTCAAAGATTTCACAAACTTGGATGCCGGTCTGAGGCATCTCATCCTTTTTCGTGATGTTACCCGTTCGTTGGCATGCGTTACAAGTCCGAACGAAATCATGGGCATCTTTAAAGATCGTGGGCCAATAAAAGCCCGATTCAAGGATTTTTCTTGCAGTGTGGTTTGGTCCGAAATGACCGCCGGTTGGCCCTTGATGGCAATGCTCAAGAATTTGTTGAGCTTCTTGTCCGTACACACAACGGCGAATTATTTGATCCGCACCAACACGAAATAGGTCTGGGTATTCCCAGAAATAAGATTTTAAATCCGCAAAGAATTTCTTCTTTTGCTGATAAGTAAGTCCTTTTTGTAGAATGCCTGAAGCAAGATAGTTTGCAAAATGGGCAAACCATGGGATTTCAGATTCTTTTTCAACCCTCATTAGAGATTCGTCAGGAAATGTGTCCTTGATGATTGTGTCATCAAGTTTATCTAATTCGGGGTTTTCAAGTCGGGATAAATGATCGGCAGCTAGATTCTCAGCTCCTTTCTTGTCACGTATCTCAATGTCAAATTCTTGAAGTAAAAGAACCCAACGTATGAGACGATGTTTTGCATCTAGTTTCGAGAATAAATACCTAAGTGCCGAATGGTCCGTGTAAACAATGGTCTTGGACAACACCAAATATGACCGAAATTTATCAAATGCATAAACAACCGCTAGGAGTTCTTTTTCCGTGGTGGTATAATTAATTTGGGCTCCCGTTAGAGTTTTACTTGCATAATAAATATGAAGAAAATGATTATCGGGACGTTGTCCTAAAACAGCACCTAAAGCATAGTCGCTTGCGTCGCACATTAGCTCAAATGGCATACTCCAATCTGGAGATACCATAATGGGAGCTTGTGTGAGTTTTGACTTAAGAATCGAGAATGCATTCTCGCAATTAGTGTCAAAGTCAAATGGAGCATCCTTTTCAAGAAGCTTGGTCAATGGGCGGGCGATTTTAGAAAAATCTTTGATAAATCGCCTATAGAATCCTGCGTGACCAAGAAAGCTTCTAATTGCTTTAACATTTGATGGTTTAGGTAGCTTAGAGATAACTTCAATTTTAGCTTTATCTACCTCTATTCCCGCACGAGATATTTTGTGACCAAGTACAATGCCCTCCTTCACCATGAAGTGGCATTTTTCCCAATTTAGGACCAAGTTTGCTTTCTCACATCGGATAAGCATACGTTCTAGATTGAAAAGACACTATTCAAAGGAGTCTCCAAACACGGAAAAGTCATCCATGAAGACTTCCATACAATCCTCTACCATATCATCAAAGATTGCCATCATGCACCTTTGAAAGGTTCCGGGTGCATTGCATAAACCAAACGGCATGCGGCGATAGGCAAAGGTACCGAAAGGACAAGTGAATGTGGTCTTTTCTTGGTCGTTGGGATCAATTGGAATTTGGAAGTAACCGGAGAAACCGTCTAAAAAGCAATAATATTCTTTTCCCGCTAATCGTTCAAGCATTTGATCAATAAAAGGTAACGGGAAATGATCCTTTCTAGTGGCATCATTTAGACGTCTGTAATCAATACAGACTCTCCAGCCAGTAACTGTTCTAGTTGGGACGAGTTCGTCCTTTTCATTTAATATAACAGTTGTACCCCCCCTTTTTGGGTACTACTTGTACTGGACTAACCCATGGACTATCGGAGATGGGGTAGATTAACCCGGCGTCAAGAAGCTTGACGACCTCCTTTTTAACAACCTCTTTCATGTTTGGATTTAGCCTGCGTTGTCTTTGTACTACGGGTTTGTAGTCATTCTCAAGGAGAATTTTATGTGTACAATAAGACGGGTTTATTCCCGGAATGTCGGTTGTTTTCCAGGCTATAGCCTTTTTATGGGTTTTTAATACAGAAATTAGCTTATCCTTCTCATTATCTGAAAGATGTGAAGCAATAATTACTGGTAATTTAGATGTACCTTCGAGATAAGCATACTCCAAGTGTTTGGGTAGCTCTTTAAGCTCTAGTACGGGTGGTTCTTCTAAGGAATTTTTTATACGAAATCTATCTTCATTTTTGATTTCCTCAAACGATTCCTCTTCCATGGGAATTTCTTCTATTATGGTCTCGTCATCCGTGACCACCTTCATCAACTCATCAAAATCTTTATCAATATTGAAGTATTCATTCTCACTTACCGGGGCTAACCCCGGGATATCAATTTCAAGTAGCTCCTTCAATTCATTCTCGACACAAAGATCTATAACATCAATTTGAAAACAAGAGTCATCGGTAGAAGTGGGTCTTTTCATGGCTTTGTCAATGTGACAAATTATTCTCTCGTTTCCCACACCTAGACTCAATTGTTCCTTTTAGACATTAATGATAGCATCTGCAGTGTTTAGGAAAGGACGTCCTAAAATGATAGGAACTTTTGTGTCCTCTTGCATTTCTAGAATAACAAAGTCGACGGGAAAGATAAGTGATCCAACTTTTACAAGTATATCCTCGGCTATACCTATGGGAGTATCAAATGATTGGTTTGCTAATCGAATACCCATCCGGGTTGGTTTTAAGTCTCCTAAGTCAAGTTTTAAATATAACGAGTAAGGCATTAAGTTAACACTTGCACCTAGGTCGGCTAGTGCATCGTACACTACCGAATCACCCATCATACATGGTATGATAAAACTACCAGGGTCTCCTAATTTTGGAGGTACATTTTGTTTCTTTAAGATGGCCGAACATTCCTCATGGAGGAATGTGGCAGAAACGTCGTGGTATTTACCCTTCGAGGATATGAGATCCTTTAAAAACTTCCCGTAATTGGGCATATCCCTAAGAACCTCCGCGAGTGGCATGTTAATGCTAATTTGCTTAATCATGTCCGCAAATTTCTCATACCGCCTTGCGAGTCTGTCTTTCTTTAATGCTTTTGGGTAAGGAATAGGTTCCTTATGCACCTTTACTGGTGGTTCTTCACTTTTCTTTGGTATGACCTCAGGTGGATCATCTTTCTCTTGTTCTTTATCAACTTGCTCATTTTCATCAACCGGTATTTGTAAAACAGAAGGAGATAAAGAAACTTCCGGGGACTTAAGAGTCTCCGGTTTAGTAGTTAAGCCACTTCTAGTAGTTATAGCATTTACATGCTCGTTCCTTGTTTGGGGGTTGTTGGGATTCACTTGAGTATTTGAGGGGAGAGTACCTGGTGGTCTCTCTGATAGTAACTGTGATATCCTTCCAACATCCCTTTCTAAGTTTTGTATTGTGGCTTGTTGATTTCGGATTTGCTGAGTTTGGAGCTCTGCATTTTGCTCGTGCTTAACCATAAAATCTCTTAAGAGATCTTCTAAACCAGATTTCCTCTCAGGTTGAGGTTGCATAATTGCTAATGGTTGTGGTTGATTGAATGCTAGTGGTTGTGTGTGTTGGAAATTATTTTGATAATTTCGTTGAGGTTGATTTCGGTTATTATAACCTGGTGGCGGATTTCTTTGATTTTGATTTGGGAAATTCCGGTTATTTTGGTAACCTGAATTTCCTCCTTGATAGTTATTATTATTTGATCCTGAAGGTCCTCCTACTTGATAGCTGTTTATAGGAGGATATTTTCGGTTGTTTGCTTCTATAGCTGGAAAATCACTGAAGTTCATTTCACCTTTTCGTAAGTATCCTAAGAAATTTGCTTGTTCTTCCATTGTACTTTGATCACAATCTCTAGTAAGATGGGGACCTTGGCACAGTTCACATCCTACTCTGATAGCATGCATTTCCTTAGTTACTTTCTCGATTTGCCTTGCTTGATTTGCTATTTGAACTTTTAAAGAAGCAATTTCATCATTGCTTTCAATACTAGCAACATTTGATGATCTAGAAAATTCTATTTCTTGATGCCAATTATGAGAATGGGAAGCTAAATCAGCAATGATTGTGTGAGCGTCTTCAGGTGTTTTCTTCATGATCGAACCTCCGGCTGCAACATCTATATCTTTTCTAGTTGTCACATTGACTCCTTTATAGAATATTTGGACCTTTTGGAATGTATTCAACCCGTGTTGAGGACATATTCGAAGCATTTTATTGAATCGGGTCCAAGCTTCATAAAGAGTTTCATTAGGCTTTTGTTTAAAGTGATTTATGTCACTTTGTAATTTTGCTGCTTTTGAAGCAGGAAAGAATTCTGACAAAAATTTATCCATCATATCATTCCAGTTTTCAATATAACCTTCTGGTAATGAGTCTAGCCAATCTCTTGCATCATCTTTTAATGACCATGGAAAGATTTTTAAACATGCAACTTCATCGGTGACATCTTTGATTTTGAAAAGCTTGCAAATGCTTACAAACTTACGAAGATGCTCGTTAGCATCCTCATTTGGGGCTCCACTGAATTGACATGTATTAGTTACCATGTGTAAAAATTGACCTTTTATTTCAAAGCCATCACTCATCGTGGGTTGGATGATTGCGTGGCCTTGACCTTTTCTTGTGGCCTTCATTAATGCTTCCATCGTTTGATTTGTATCAGCCATTTCTTCTTCTTCTTTAATAATCGGCTCTATGATTGGTTGAATTATTGGTTCAGAGTCGGATTCTAAGAAAAGTGACTCTAAATTTTTAGCAAGAGATTCTACTTCTTGAGTTCTTAAGCGTTCGTGGAATCTTCTTTCGGGTTCAGGATGTGAAGGAGTTAATTCAGCGTTGGAGGAACGTAAGTTCATACATTAATTTCTATCATGAGATCACTTCACTAAAGGTTTATCTAGGGTTACCTATTTGTTTCTCTTTTTTTAGTGTTTTTCGGTGTTTTAAAATTACTAGTACTTCCTATTTCTTTTTGTTGTTTTTGTCCTTTATTAATTCTTTGAGGTTCCGGATTAAGTTTAACGAGTTTAGGATTGAACGGATCATACAATTTGGGAAATTGTACAAAGAATTAAAGGATTTATTCAAAAACTTTGAACTTTCTTGGAAATGAATTTCCTCGAGAGGATCGAATAACATAAAAACAATGATAAAAACCCTTAAACAAACAGATTATCCTTCTGATTTTTGCCCACGTTTCGAATAGCCAAAAGATGCAGCAGAGGGGCAGGATCCTTCAAAGACCAATAAAATTGGTGATCCAACAACCCGGTCCACGTACAAATCCAACTATTACTACGAACCAGAAAAATTATCTATTTATTTACTGCCAACTCCCCGGCAGCGTGGCCAAAAAGTTGATGTGCGGAAACGTAACCTTTATTTATGAATGGATTTGAGTTGTTTTGTTACACGAATTGATTTATTTTATATGTGGTATTTTATTGATTTCAGGTTGATTTCACACATATATATAGGCAACTAGTCCTATCCGTGTAGTTTAGTTTGTTGGTAAATCCGATTCGTTCCACAGGGAGATGGAGTGTTTAATGGTTTTTAATAGTCTTTGATGTCAAACTTAATTAAAGGGGGTTTTGGATTAGGCAATTGTAAAATAACAGTAAAAGAAAATAACTAAAACTAATTTACTAAATAAAATTACAAGATTACAAAAATTAACTTAAAAAGGAACTAAATGAAAATAAACTAATTATGATGCATTAATTATGTTACTAAATGGTAATTAGTAAAATAGTAATTTTTAATGAAACTATATATTTAGAATTTTGTTTTGAGCAATTACAATAGAAACTTATTTAAATTAACTAAAATGCATTTTTAGTAAAACTAATACAAATTAAAAGGAATTTAATTAATTTACTAATTATAAACTAATTACAATTTATAAACCTATAATAAGTAATACTAATTTTAGGATTAAAACATGTATTTTAAGTATTTTAAATAACTTTAACTAATTAACTTAATTAAAATAACTAAAATAACTAATAACCTAAATATAAATATAATTAAATAACAAAAACCCTAATTTTAACCTAGCTGTACTGTAGCCGCGTTTTAGCCTTACACGATTCGTGTGATGATACACGATTCGTGTACGTGTAAAAATATGTGACAACTTAACTGTTACGAAAATTAAATGTTTTTATGTATTTTTCTAATATTTTAAAATGATAAATCGTAAATAATAATAATAATACTTTTATAACAAATATAAATAAGATAAATGGGAGTGTTTACTTAATTGTGTCACCCCTAGGTCCATGGATTGTTTTAAGTTTTACGCCCTATTAAAATGTTCTAGTATCAAACTTTACATTTTTCTCTCGAATAAACATAAGGTTACAACTTAACTAAATAAAATCTAATTTTCATCGGATTCTTTTTAGAAAGCTACTATTCCCCAAGTATTTAAATTGAGACCTAGCCTAGTTTTGACCTTCGCCAAAACCCAAATTATAACGGTTTCCCTTTTTATAATTTCACTGTCATATAATTTATTGATATCACCCAAACCACCGAAGTTTATTTCTAAATTGGTGTCAATAACTTATCCATAAATTCGTCTAGATCATTTTTAATGTTGAAGCTTAATTTATGTAAATAAATATAACTTTCGTTATTTAAATTTACTAAATTAAGTGGCAAGGGTTAAATACCTAATTACATAAAAATGGTTCTTTTAACTAGGCTCAATATTAAAAAATACTAAAGTTACATTTTAACTTTTACTAATGGTAACAATCCATTTCACTAGGGGCTCTACATTTAAGCAAACACTAGGGAAATTTAGCTATCCATTACACTAAGGTAGACATAAAAATATAGATATGCAAACATAATAACAACGCTAATTTTAACAGAGTAAACTTACTAAAATATCTTCACTTGCATTAACTTCAAATGGTAGAAAATTACAATAATAACACCCCTTTTCACACGTACAATAATACCCTTAATCACGAACAATACCCCTAAATAGTTGATACTTGAAACTAATTACAATAGATACAAAAAATAACAATAGTAATTTGATATAGTAATTTTATGTTGTAATCTCTCTGTCGTAATATGTGTTGTAATCTTGTATCCTCCTTCTGTCTCTGAACGTACTCTTTATTTAACATGTATTAGAAGTAGTAGGTGAGTCAAAAAGATCCATCTGCTGAAGCACTAGCCAAAAGAAAGGTTTTAAAACTCCAAAAGTAGCCGCCCCTTATCTGATGAATGATTAAATTCGACCTAACATTACACGATTCGTGTATGGCTACACTATTCGTGTAAGAACAAATATTCTACACGATTCGTGTAGACCTACACTATTCGTGTAAGAGTAAAAGCAGTTTTCTTTATTTTTCTTTTTCGTTTGTTCTCTGATGACCTCGTATTGACGTGTACTGACTTGGCACTTTACATTTGAACTCTTTTCTTCATCTATCTTGTACTTTCATTCGGATAAACGTTTCTTGATATAAATCTGGTTAAAACTATCGTTTTATCGTCAAATCTTCAAATAGCGAGCTCTTATCCACTTTTGTCATTTTTCTCGTGAAATGCGCATTGAATGTCTTTGTAGATGATAAAAACCTATGAAATATAAGTGATATTGCGTCGAATAATATGTATGTTTAGAGCAATATCAATTATATATATATATATATATATATATATATATATATATATATATATATATATATATATATATATATATATATATATATATATATCAAAATATAATACAATTATATTCATTTCATATTTTCAATTACGTGTGATGATTTAAGTTGTCAACTTAGTAGTCCAATGTTAGTAGTCCAAATATAGTCCAATAGTCCAATATATAATCTTGGAATTTAATCAAGACGTATTGTATACGTATTGTTCTAGACTCAATCATGACCCATTGTATGCGTATTGTCTTAGAATTAATCCAGACGTATTGTGTACATAGTGTCTTATGATTTATCCGAACGTATTGCATAACTGTTGTCTTAACTAATCAAGATTATATTATATTATCTCGAAATTAACCAAGACTAGTATATTACAAGGAAATAGTCATGACATGTTTAAATACATGTAGGATATAGAAAAAAGTTAGCTAGGATATGGTTAGTATAGATTTTATCAATTTAAAACCGTAGCTAAAACTAGCTTTCCTAACCAATATTGTTTTACCCATAATTTCTTCATTACAAATCGGTTTTGAGTGAATCAAATTGATATGGATTTTTAATAAACTAAATTTTCCAAAACTAAACTGTAAAAGTATTGGTTTATATTATGAGTTACAAGTTACAAATCAATTTAGAAGAAGGTGGTCGTATCCGTCGTAAAAACGACATCTTGATTACCATTTTGAAAAACATACATCCACTTTGAGTTTAACCATGATTTTTAGATATATTATCATGTTCATATGAAATAAAATTTTCCTAGAACACAAACTTTCAATTCAAAGTTTAAAATAGGTTTTAAATATCCAACCCAAACAGCCCCCGAATTCTCTACGACGGCGTATTTACCGTTTTAGAGTGTTCTTCATATTTACAAGTTATAAATCCTTATGTTAGCATATCATATAGATATATTACATGTGCTTAAGTGTTTTAAAAAAGTCAAGTTAGAAGGATTAACTTTGTTTGTAAACAAGTTTAGAATTAACTAAACTATGTTCTAGTGATTACAAGTTATATACTCCGAATAAGATAGCTATATGAATATGAATCGAACAAGATTATGAACAAGGTTACTACCTCAAATCAAATGAATAAGGTTGGTGGAAAAATATGGAATTGATCTTGAGCTTGATGATGTTCTTGAAAGCTTGGAAATTTTTGAAGTAGAATCATGGAATGAAACAAAGTTCAAGTAAGATTACAACTTGATTTAAGATAGTTATTATGTTTATAGAAATTGAATCAAAGCTTGAATATGATTATTACCTTGATTTAGAATGAAAACCTACTGAGATTAATAAAGGTTTCTTGATCTTGGATGATTACTTGGAATGGATTAGAAAGCTTGAAAGTAATCTTGCAAACTTGAAAGGATTCTTGAAGTGTTCTTGAATGATTTTCTTTTGATGATTCTAACTTAGATTTTGGAAGTAGTTTTTGATGAAGAAGATGAAGATCATGAAGGAGGTTGATCAAGCTTGTAAATAGGTGTTTTTAGAGAGTGAATTTAGTTGTAAAAATGAAATGGAAATGATGTAGAGATATAGATATATGTCGTGATTAATAGATATATTTAGTTTATTTTCTTGCTCATAAGTCATGCTAGTTGTCAAATGGTTGGTTCCACATGTTTCTTAATCATTTAGGGCTGCTAAGGTTGCTCCCAACGTTGCCATCCACACAGCCGCCCAGGCCACCGCCCACCTGGGCGCCGTTGGCAGTGATCCGCCCAGGGGGTTGCCCAGGCCATCGCCCTCCATTTCGTGCTCCATTTCATGCTTTTTGGTCATATCTGTGGACGGATGATTCGAATGGTTTTGGACTCCAACGGTCAAATTTTTGGCCGTTGGAGATTAATATATATACATATATATATATATTTTTTTCTATTTTAAACTCTATATATACACACACATATTTCATATACATTTCATACACACACATCTCATACACATACATTTCATACTCAACATCAAAACTATCTCAAATTATCAATCATTTTATAATTTAAAATGAATCCAAATAACCCAAATTTCGATCCCGATAAAAATTTGGTATTAATGATCTTGAATACCACAAATAATCGAGCGCTTGAAGATATCGCAAGACTTGATCATTTTGATGAGTTAAACGATGATGAAGAAGTTGAACCCGTACCAAGGGCACCTAGAAGATATTTATATAGAGATCGTGAAGGCCGCGCAAAAGCTTTATGGAATGATTATTTTTCCGAAAATTGTACGTTTCCAGGCGATTATTTTCGTAGACATTATCGAATGTGCAAACATTTGTGTCTTAGTATATGTCAAGGTATAATGAATTTTTCTCAAACTCCGATTCCTGAGTATTTTACTTATTTTCATCAAGGACGTGATGCTTGTAGGCTACTTGGTTTTAATATTGTTCAAAAAGTAACATCAGCCATACGTCAACTAGCGTATGCTGCGACGGCCGATCTTTTGAGGAGTATTTGCATATGGGTGAACAAACCTCATATGATTGTTTAAACAAATTTTGCAAATGTATTTTTCACTTGTACGCAACAGAATATTTGAGAAAACCAACTGCACAAGATGTGCAACGTTTGACCACTAAACATGCTCAAATACATGGATTTCTGGGGATGTTAGGAAGCATCGATTGTATGCATTGGAGATGGAGAAATTTTCCGGCACGTTGGAAGGGTCATTATACACGAGGTGACCATGGTTACCCGTCAATTATGCTTGAAGCGGTAGCGTCTTATGATGGATGATTTTGGCACGCTTTTTTTGGTACTGCGGGATCAAATAATGATATCAATGTACTTAATCAATTTGATTTGTTTAATGACTTATTAGCCGGAGAGTCCCCACCGTGCATGTTTACGGTGAATGGTTGTACGTTAGATAAGGATTATTATTTGGCGGATGGAATTTACCCGGAATGGTCCACACTAGTTAAGTCGTTCAGAAATCCGATTATCCCAAAACAATCAAAATTCAAGAGGTATCAAGAATCGGTAAGAAAAGATATTGAACGAGCATTTGGAATACTACAAGGTCGATGGACGATTGTTCAACATTCGTCAAGATCATATTATATCCAAAAAATTAGAAGGATTATGTTAACATGTGTGATATTAAACAATATGATAACCGAGGACAACGGCCGTGCATTTTGTGGACTTGAAGAGAATTATCGTCCGATTCGACGTGCACGAGGAACATTCCAAGAAAGGGTTGACGCACATATCCGGGCGAACGCGGAATTATGAGATGTGGGCATTCATCGACTACTACGAGATATGCTTGTAGAACACGTTTATAATCTTCCACATAATTATCGAATTCGACATGATCCAACAAGAAATCTAAACAATTAAGATGAGCCGGGACATTCACACGTTAACGATGACGAAGACGAAGACGAAAACGAATAATTATAAGTGTTTATGTAATTTTATTTTAAATTCTATGTTTTAATTTTAATTATTTGTAATGCTTTATTTTTAATTATCAATGAAATTTTAGTTTTATGTTATTAAATATTTATTATTTATAATATATATAATTAAATTAATATTATTTTTGAAATAAATAAAAAAATTAAAAAATTAAAAAGAAAAAGAATGAAAGAGTGTCATGGTTGGGAGTGTTTAGTCCTGAGAAGGGAGTGGGAATGAAGTGCTGATGTGTCGCTGATGTGGTGCTGAGGACTTAGATGAAGGAGTGTCTCCATTGGGAGCACTCTAAGGAGCATAATTTTATTGGTATATACCAATAGTAAATACATCTAAAAGCTGTGTATAATATGGGTAAAAATACCGTATGAATACGAGTAGAATTCTTGATGAAAACGAATGGGAATACGAGTATAGCTATCTTTGTTAAGTATATGTATATTGATGTATGTAGTTAAGTCATTCAAAAGTGTATTATTACATCTTAATACGATACATATATATATATATATATATATATATATATATATATATATATATATATATATATATATATATATATATATATATATATATATATATATATATATATATATATATATATATATATACATTTTAATTTAGGAGTTATTACATCGTTAAACGTTACATATATATATCGTTCGAAACCTTTAAGTTAGTAGTCTTATTTTATGTATATAATTTATTGTTAATATACTTAATGAGATACTTAATTACCATTTTATCAAGTTAGATATATATATATGTCCATATATATACCATTATATCATTTTTACAAGTTATGACATTCGTGAATCGTCGGACGAACTGGGTGGTCAAACGTTTATATAAAACCCGTTTCAATTATTCAAGTCTTAACAAATTTGATTGCTTAACATGTTGGAAACATTTATTAATGTAAATATTAATCTCATATATATATTTACGGAAAAATCCGGGTCGTTACAATTTTATTCCTCCGAAGCTACGGATTTTAACAACTTTTTTTCATTGAACGGTGATTTTTTGCACGGATTTTAACAACTTTATAGTGAACAGTTGTCTTAATGACATTCCTTTAGGTGGCAGATCTTTCACACGGGCCAATAAATCGTTCACATCGCGTGCTTTACTTGATCGATTCTATGTCACCAATGAAGTTTTCTCTATGTTCCCGGATCTTGTCGGGACACAACTGTCCAACACCTGGTCCGATCATATTGTCCTCAAGAATCATGTTCTCGATTATGGCCCATACCCATTCAAACTTTTCAGCTCATGGTTCAAGGCGCAATACTTGGATGAAATGGTTATTACAGCCTAGAACGATGATAATCTAATCCTTAACTCTAACCCTCAAATAAGATTTAAGGACAAGCTTAAAAACGTAAAGAAGGCACTGAAAATTTGGAGCAAAGATCAGCAATCCATCATGTTACCTTCAAACAAGGCTGACCTTATGTGTTTAGACTTTCCCATCTCGAAAATCAAATACGCTGTTCGGGCTTGCGGAAGTGACAAATCTCCGGGTCCAAACGATTTCATTTTTAAATTCGCTAAACATTTTTGGCACCTTATAAAGGATGATGTTTTGGCTATGGTTCGTGACTTCCAAGACTCTGGGAGGATCCCGAGAGGTTGTACCTCTTAGTTCTTTTCGCTAATCCCTAAAAAAGATAATCTTATTTTTGTTCAAGGCTTTCGCCCCATCAGTTTAATAGGGCTACAATATAAGATCATTGTGAAATGTCTTGCTTCTTGATTGGCTTGATTGGCGTTGGTGAGGTTATATGCCCGGAAGAGACCAAAGTATGTATGAAGATGACGTAATGTTTGTTGGTGATTGGTGCGGCACAAATATTTCTAACCTTATTATTATACTTATTATTATACTTGGTTGCTTTTTTGCCGTTTCGGGTTTAAAATCCGTTCTAGAGTATCAAAATTTGCTTACACATTCAACCTAGTGTCTATATTTATAAATATACCTTCGTAAATCCACTTCTAAAACCAAGAAGAAATGACAAGAAGTTTATAGTGTCTATAATCTCAACATCCATCTTTTGATCCAAGATATCTCATCTGTACCAAGTGTTAAAATCCAACAACTTGTAGATGTATCATCTTCTATATCAACATTTAACTCAATACATTCTTAATGTGCTTTAAGGATTCACATTGTGAATTAAACCATAATCCATGGTTGGCTTCTACAAGTATTAAAACCATATCACAACACATTTTCTATGAGTATACTAGACCGTGCTTTATATCTCCGACATATATGCTATAGTGGTCACTTGATGTAATCACACAGATCATACCACCAATTTTCAAAGCATAAATTACATTCAATACCATACCGGTATTCGGAAATAATTTAACATCTAATCTTCATTCCATATTAAAATATATTTGTTTCACTAACTTATACCATCTTGATAGACCATCAAATGGTTTGTAGACATAAGAAACCCATGAATAAATACTTTATGCTTCTTTTATTTGGTAACACAACAATCACTTCACAATCATGGAAAATGTTTTGTGACTTTTTCAAGGGATTATCTCCACCCGTCAAATAACTCAACAATTGTTACAAATTAAGCCATGTCTTATCAACAATCACAATGTGAACAACCCAGAGGGGTGTTCATGTCAATATCCAATTAATATATAAACTTCTTTTATTGACATCAAATATTTATGCATAATTGTACCAACATATTCACATCTAAAATGAAGTAAATTAAAGACACGACATTTAACTAGTTTCAATACGTTAACATGCAATTATGAACACAACTCTTCATTAATCATTACACAACTCTTCATGTTACTATTACAAACATCACATCAACCAAATTAAGGTACGTTTGTTGATGTCAAATCTTGGTTTGTTAAATTTCTTATTCAATTATGAACACAACTCTTCATTAATCATTACATAACTCTTCATATTACTATTACAAACATCACATCAACCAAATTAAGGTACATTTGTTGACATCAAATCTTTGTTTCTTAACCTTCTTCTCCAAACTCTTTTGTGAACCTCTCATGGAGCTCAAGATCGCTTTTACTCACTGTTGGTCTCTGCCTTGCCAGAATCTTATTAAAATCTGATCGTGTAATCGGGGGTAGACAAATCTGTTACAAGTTTATAATTGGCAAAAAGTATTTAGCACAAGATGATTAAAATTAGGCACGAAAATAAATATCAAGTAAAGCTACAATTTTTTATTATATTTGGCAATTTTAAAACTAATTGATTGACTTTTGAATACCTTTTCAGCTAGGCCTTGAGCTGCAAGATCCTGCATTGTGATCAGAGTAGCAGCCGGTTGTTCGGGTCCACAGGGTACCCACAGACCTTCGCGTGTCTTTAAAAAGTGCATAGCATCTCGAGTTTTACGTACAGGTTCCAACAGAACGTCCTTAACCTACAAAGCCCATCAGCATTCGAATAAGAAAAAAAGACATAAGTTTATACTTCTATCTCATATGGGTCAAATCAAAGGGTTCAGCTTGAAGGAGAAGGTTTGACTTTTGAGCGACTTAAAAAGGTTAAAGGTTGTCCAAGGTCTATTTATAATGCATACACCTTTAATATTTGTTTTTGTTTTTATTTGAAAATAAAAATTATTAATTTATCAACGTAATAGAATTATTGTTCAAAGTGCCTTGCGAAAAAAAAAAAATGTGTTCAATATTATTACAAGTGCATAATATAAAGTTGGAAACAACCAAATTTCGGGTCAACCCAACCCGTACAATAGACAACCTTTTCCAACCCAAACCTGTTATGAGGCATACCAACACACATTCGACCCATCAATCTTTCCTCCTCTACTAAACCATATTATGGACATGGGATAACAAAGAGAAAGGTGAAAAATGTAAACTCGCACTTACACAAACAGAAATATCTGAACCAGAAAACCCTTCCGATTGACGTGCCAAACTTTCAAAATCGCTTTCAGTTAAGTTATTGTGAGTATCTCCTAAATGCACCTGGATATCAAGCAACAAACAACTTATTTCGTATGCAACACATATTAAGGGTGCGTTTGATAAAACTGGATGATTTAGCGATGAATGGGTCATAATCTGAATGATTTAGAATCCGGAAAAAGCCAAGACAAAGATACCACAAACTTGGTTCTGAATGAAAATAAGCAGTTTGATAATCATTCGAAATGAACGATATGAATTGAGTAAAATTAACTCAATAACGTGTAACATGAATAAAAAGTTCAATATACTTATGATTTGAGGAGGATATTATAGAAAATTTAGTTGCTTAATGGTTAAGAGAGTGTTTCAACTCTGAATGAGCATCATATGTCATTCAGATGTCACTAACAAACGCACAAATGCACTGAATGCTGAATCAGCGCTAAACCATTCAGTTAAGAGGTAAACAAACGGCACAACTTCTACCATGAGCGTAACTTTTTTCTTGAAGATTGTTACCTAATTGCAGTAAATAACTTTCTGACGACATTACTCTAAAAATCTTGAACTTTTTAAACTGCCTTACATTTCTTGATGGGACGACATCATTTTTAGGCAATTTGTATATTTCACTTAACCAAAAAATGAATAGATAATTATTTCATTTGTATGAGGGATAAAGAGCTACATAAAAAACGTGAGAAACTAAATCTAGACATACGTTAGTGCACACCATATCTTACTTTAAACATGTGTTGTCGAGCCTTCAGATCAGGAAGTGAAATGTATATACGCTTATCAAATCTGCGTCGAATAGCCTGCAAGGATCATCTGTTACTTATAGTTCGATTTTAATGTATGATACGACTTAAGAGAGTAATTATGTATTGAAACCTGATCAAGAGAGTAAGGTGTATTTGTTGCTGCTAGTACAAGAACTTTATCATTATTTGTCCCTACACCCTGAGAAACACAAACTTGTATTGAATAAACATGGCAATTAATGTATTATATACAAGTCGGAGACTAATCCGATTGGACTTTTTATACATTTGAATGTTAAATTTCATTATTATATGTGTATATATTGAAGGAAGCCACAAACATAAACATAAACTTTAACATAATTGTCTATTTACATAAACAAAATCGTTCATTTGTTATTAAAAAAAAAAAAACTCTAAAATTCATATAAAAATGATGACCAATTTTTATTTTTACTTTGACAGACATTGACCAACAAATTCGTTTTTGACCCATATCCGACGTAACGGATATCGAAAAATTGGATCGGTCTGTTCTTAAAAGAAGTAATCGAGTTTTTTTACATAAGTTATTATTAAATATAGAATGTAGGTTTTTTAGTTCTTCCACCAATTACCTGCATTTGAACAAAAATTTCATTTTTGATACGTCTTGAAGCTTCACTCTCATTGCCTTCACCACGTTGGCCACTCAAAGAATCAATTTCATCAATAAATATGATCGAAGGTGCACTTTCGCGTGCCATTTGAAACAGATTTGAAACAAGCTTTTCACTTTCTCCCACCCACTTTGAAAGTAAATCAGATGAAGAAACGCTGCAACAGATAATTATAGGGAACCAAGATTATGTTAAAGTTGTGATTATATCACATGGTTTTATACATATTGCCTAAACAAAACATCAAGTGTAGTGTGTAATTACAAATGTGACACCTGAAAAATGTAGAGTCGGCTTCAGTTGCAACAGCTTTTGCTAAGTATGATTTACCGGTACCAGGTGGACCATACAGAAGAAACGCCCTCCATGGCAGTCTTTTACCTGAAAAACAGATAATTATCACTTATCAACATTCAGCTTAAAGAGCGTAATATGCCTATAAAACATCAAAGAATACAACAATATATCCCCAGGAAATACGCTACATTTTTATAAACATACAGTAACAATGCCTGCAAAGTTGGATAAATTTATGTGCACTCACTCTGCAGTTAGCCCTTAAACCTGACAAGTTGCTCCCTTGAAACAAATCAAATGACTAAAACTTAACCTAGCTTTTGCCAATTAAACAAGGGCCAAGTACACATAAATCCGTTTAAGAATGCTAAAAAAAAAAAAAGTAACTTTTTCCTTTTAAGTAAGCTACACGGCAATATTACCCAAACACTTCTCAAATTACGTATAAGAAACACATAATAACCGATAATAATCAATTAAAATCCATACTCACAAACGCTCTCTAAATCTCTTATATCCCATTAAAACAATTATGAATCAAATAGCATATCAATCATAGAGTACTTACTAACCAGTAAAAAATTGAGGGAATTTAACAGGTAAGATAACAGCTTCTTGTAAAGCTTGTTTAGCACTTTCAAGTCCAGCAACATCACTCCATTTAACATTAGGTTTTTCACTAACAATTGCAGAATTCAATCCAGCCCTAAGTTTCGCCCTTTCTCGACCGCCGTCATCAACACCAACCCTAAATTCTTCCGCACGACGTTGATAGAAACGCATCGTAATCGTAGTTACTACTATCATGGTTAACGATAACAGATAAAGATGCATGATTTGAATATCGGTTTAGATAACAATTGGTTGTTAATATGTATAAGAGTCCAGATCCAGATATGTAGTATTGCCTTGTAGTGTATGTGTTAACACAGATTAGAGATCGAATTCGTGTTTTTATTGATATTGAATCGAATGTTAAGATTACAATAAGGTGTTCTGTGTGTTTGTGAGGATTGAGGATTGGTTACAAGTGTAAGGGAAAGCTTAGTGTTTAAGCTAGCTAAGACCTCGTCACAACAACAAATAACATCTACAAATAAGGGGTGTGTGTGTGTTTGGATTCACTACTCTTTTGTGTTTTGTGCGATGGAGACCACATGTGCGTGAAGGGTGGTTCGGTAAGTGAGGACGTCCACCTAGGGGGTTAGTGTACACTAATGGTCATTGTGCGAGTACCAGCGGTCATTGTGCGAGTACCGTTCTCTTGTGTGTGTGTGTGTGTCGATGGTTAATCATGTGCGTGAAGGGCGGTTCGGTAAGTGCGGACGTCCACTTTGGGGGTTAGTTTATACTAACGGTCATTATGTGAGTACCGTTCCCATGTATGTGATAATGGTTAACCATGGTTATATTGTATTGGTTATATGCTATTGATCGGGCTAGCTTGCGGTAATGGAGACTTTTAGCTTTATACTTTGCGATGGTATGCTAATTAGATTGCTAGCATGTAAGCGGTATTTGTGTAAGTGATTGCAAGTAGGTAAATTATATATATATGTGTATAATTATTGCATTCACTAAGTTTTATGCTTACTCCCTCATTGTTTACCTTTTTGTATAGGTACCATTGGTTGTATTGGAGAATTCTAGTATCTCGGCTGAAAGGACCCGTCCTAATCCATCTGGACGAATACATTACATTTGGTTACATAGCGAGGTACTTGACCTCTATATGATACATTTTACAAACATTGCATTCGTTTTTGAAAGACAAACTTTCATTACATCGAAAGTTGACAACATGCATACCATTTCATAATATATCCAACTATAATTGACTTAATAATAATCTTGATGAACTCAACGACTCGAATGCAACGTCTTTTGAAATATGTCATGAATGACTCCAAGTAATATCTCTAAAATGAGCAAATGCACAGCGGAAGATTTCTTTCATACCTGAGAATAAACATGCTTTCAAGTGTCAACCAAAAGGTTGGTGAGTTCATTAGTTTATCATAATCGATCATTTTCATCATTTTAATAGACCACAAGATTTTCATTTCCATTTCTCATAAATATACATCCCATGCATAGAGACAAAAATCATTCATATGGATTGAACACCTGGTAACCGACATTAACAAGATGCATATAGAATATCCCCATCATTCCGGAACACCCACCGGACATGATAAAATCGAAGTACTAAATCATTCCAAATTCCAGAATGGGGCTTGTTGGGTCCGATAGATCTATCTTTAGGATTCGCGTCAATTAGGGGGTCTGTTCCCTAATTCTTAGGCTACCAAGCTAAAAAGGGGCATATTCGGCTTCGATCATTCAACCATATAATGTAGTTTCAATTACTTGTGTCTATTTCGTAAAACAGTTATAAAAGCAGCGCATGTATTCTCAGTCCCAAAAATATATATTGCAAAAGCATTTAAAAAGGGAGCAAATGAAACTCACCTAATGTATTTTGTAGTAAAAATACATATGACTATATTGAACAATGCAGGGTTGGCCTCGGATTCACGAACCTATACCCGTTATATATATTAAAACACATAATAACAATTTACAAGTTTATATTAATATTATTAATATACTTCGTATATTCATAATTTATATGTTATTTTGGTAAATAAATTAATAATTAATATGTATATATAACAGATTCCTATTAAAGTATTTTAATTAGGATATAATATATGTTATTATATATAAATGCTTAAAATGTATTAGAATTAATATTTATATATATGATTTAACTTAAAAATATATTTATATACTATTTGTAACATAATTATAATAACATTTTATTAGAACAAAATAGTACCTAATATTAATATAGATGTAAAAATATATTTTTATATAAATGTCTTTTAGTTTGTAAAGATTATAATAATTATGATAATAATGTTAATAACAATACCAATACTTATTTTAATGACAGTAATAATAATAATAATAATAATAATAATAATAATAATAATAATAATAATAATAATAATAATAATAATAATAATAATAATAATGGTAATAGTAGTACTACCTCAAAGGAGTAGCCCTTAAAAATAATGCCCAAGTCCGGGTTTGAACCCGCGACGTCCCGCTAACCCGGTAACAACCTAAACGTCTTCGGTTCATCATCATAATCCATCATCACTATCCTAATCTTATTTTCGCTATCGATATCATAACCATAATATAATCATTCTTCATTAACTATCATCAACAATTTAACATCATACACCATTATTATCAATCACGATCATTTTCAATGATTCTTATCGACACCACCCCCAGTGTTCTTGATATTGTTCTCTCAAGCAGGAAGTCTAAGACTACTTCGACCCATCAGAGATAAATACTTCGGCCCAACATTTTAAAATATATAGGAACCCATTTAGTAATTAAATAAGCCCAATAAAGTTTTGTGGCCGGTTTGATTCCCACATTATGCTCGATCTAACACCTTCCAACAGCGATTATCATTTAACTTTATATTATTCCTTATATTCTTTAGTCATATACTTCTCATATCAATCATCATAAAAAAAAATAAACATATATCAAATACCAACCCATGTTTGTCTGCCATACTCTCCAATTGATTGTCATGGGTCCATTTTATATCATATATAACAATATCTTAAATAAACAAATGGCTTAGTGAATGTTTCGGCCCCCTTCATAAACCGAAATAGGAAGTAGTACAGCAGCTTAATATATCATCATTCTTTATTATTCTTACTATCTATCTTCTTTGTCATCTTTAATCATCTTCTTTAATTGCCAACTTGTTAAAAAAAATATCATCATTTTATGTATCAACTTCCTTTATTCTACGTTACCTTTAATGATCTCTAACATCAATATCAGTAGCTTTAATTTGTACGCTTACAGCAGCTATAAGCTGTTCGATTTGTCGTCTACAGCAAGAAGGAAAGAGGAAAGAAATAACAGTAGCTTTCAACAACAGGGATGTGCTATAGGCCTCGTGGTGTTTGATGATAGTAAACGAATTAGGATTGGAGACAGGTTAATTAGTAGTGACAGGTTGCAGGTTACGTGATTTTGTTTGAGTGGGTTTTGAATAACAGATAATGAAAATGGTAGTTATTTAATGGGTGTCGAGTAGCTGCAGATGTTGTAGTTCACGGTGATAGCAGCAGCAAATGACTTGAGTAATTCAAGTAGGTTTGGTTGTTTCAAGGTGTTGGTCTTTGTGGATTTGCGAAGAAGGGAAAAAAAATAAGATTTGGTTTGTGGTGGTAGTGATGATGATCGAGATGGTTGTTTTTGGCGACCAAAGACAGCAACAATAATGGTTATTTGGATGGGTTGTTTCAACTTGGATAGAAAATATAAAACTATAATGATTAGCAACTAAAAACTATCGTAGCAACGACAGGTGTTTATTGTGGTTGTTTCGGTCATCGAATGTAAACATAATGATAGTAGGTTCTGCTGCAGCTATAAACATTGCAGCTGCTACAGTCGATTAGAAACAGATTTCGCAGTATGTGTAGTGGGTTCAAAAAAAATATAGAAAGGTGGTTAGGGTACTTGACGAGGATGATGGTGAAGAAGAATTCCTAAGATGATTTGAGTTTGAGTTAGTTCCATGTATCTTCATATGCATATATGTATATGTATATAGAGATAATGAAGGTGTTGGTCGATGGTATTACACACGAACAAAAACTAACTCGGAGGTGATGTTCGATTTAGAGGCTTGTAAGTTATGTGATGATGGTTGTTTAAAGAAGAAACAATGAAGATGGTGGTTATCTACTAGGGTGAAGGTGGTTGTTTAGGGTGATGATTGATGAATAAAAGTCGAATCGTAGCAAGGATTTACAAACGGGTTTTGTTTTCTTTGATAATGAGAGTGGTGGTTTGTTATGGTGGTGACTAAGGTGATTGGTGGTGGAAGTCGTGAGGTTGAGGAGGATAGTGGCCGTGATGCAGGGTGGCGGTGGTTGATGGCCCGACATCAAGAAGGAGAAAGGAAAGGATTGTGGAATAGATATCTATATCCTATCATATATATGATATGTATATATTCATATTAGTTGTCAAATTGCAGAAACCAATAGTGTCAAACACACTCAATCAACACATTAATCATAATAAAGTTTAAAAAAGGGAACAGTAAAGTAGAATATAAAAGTCTAATGAAGAATAAACGTGTAGTAATTAAAGCAGCCATCAAACTATTCTGCCGACAGTTTAATAGGGCTAGTATTTCGTACTTCGTTATAAATCAGTGGCGGATATGGGTCTTCAGAAAAATCTCATATTTTTAAATTAAGTCCATTTATTTATTCTGGTCACTATGGTATAAAATTCGGTCATTAACTATTAAATAAAAATTACATTATTTGTTCACTCCCAACCCCAAGTAAAATATAAAAAGTTTTAAAATTTCACAAATAGTTTCTAAATATATTTTTAATGAGCCTATAATTTATAGAACTCATTTTCGGATCACCGTTTATTTTAAAATAACATAAGTTCCTTTTTAACTCGTTTACTATTAATCGAATTACAATTGAGCGTTACCGTTGTTTACTAAATAACTTTGAAATCACAAAATATATTTAATATACTTTTTATGTACATATATAGATTTATTTTATATAATAAATTTTATTATCTCTTATATTATTTTATAATTTAAATCGTATATTAAATCAACTATATTTCAAAGTATTATATATATTTATATATTTAAATATATATGTATTTATTTATTTATATGTAATAGTTCGTGAATCGTCGGAAATGGTCAAAGGTCAATTGAATATATGAAATAGTTCAAAATTTTGAGACTCAGCATTATAGACTTTTCTTATCGTGTCGGAAACATATGAAGATTAAGTTTAAATTTGGTCAGAAATTTCCGGGTCATCACATCGGCTAGGTTGCTAGAAGTTGGCTTATGACGGAGTATAATTGGCCTTAGATGTGGGATGGAGAATTGGTAGTCCCCGGGATTATGCTCTTGGTATCGGGTTGGGATGTCGAGTCTTAATCCTTGTTTTGGGGTAATTGGGTTGAAATTGTCACCTTGATTACAACGGGACATTTGTTGTAACTAATGATTAGTCATGGTTATGTAAGACTAAAATGTGTAAACGGTGGTATTTTGTGTCATAATGAACTTGTGTTTGGGTTCTTGGAGAGTAAATTTATGTTTGGGTATTTGGGTTGGGATGACACTTAGTCAAATTTCGAATCTGCAACATTCAGGTGCAGGACCACCGCTTTTAGGGCAAAAGCGCCGCTCCTGGTCAGCATCTGGTAGTCTTTTTGATCAGTCGTCAGAAACGCCGCTTTTTGCAACAAAAGCGCCGCTCCTGCTTTAAAAAAAAATTAGTCGGTTTTTAATTAAACGGTTTGGAGTCGTTTCAAGTGGTATCAAAGCATAGTCTAAGGGAATTAGGTGACCTTGGAATAGGTGCCTAGTCTTAGACTTTTGACGGTTGTGCGTTATTTGCGGGACTTGTAGGAGTACGGGTCGGATTGAGATTTGTTAGTGCCTTAGAGTGGGTGACTAACTAGGACTTATGTTTGTCCAAAGTATGATTATGTGGGGCCTCATTTCGTGAGTAAATTAGTGCCATGGATAGCTAGTGCCTATTATAAGTAGGCGAACTTGAACGTTGTTTTAGTGATAGTCACCTAGGTTGAAGGTTGACTTGTTGTTGCGGTGTACTTATGTATATTTATTATTATATTGTATATAGGTGTATATATACATGTATCTATTGTTGCGGTGTCCTAGAAATGAATCTATTGGAGAGATTTGGATGTTTGGCGGTTTTGAGTGATCAAGTTCACTGTAAGGACTTTGGTCATTCGGGTACTAGAAGTTATCACGTGTTATTTTGTGTGAATGTTGCGTCAGTCCGGGTAAAGTACTTTGCGTGACCATGTGAAAGTGGTAAGGTATGCAATTGTAATAGTGACTGATCACCATTATTACAACCGTGTATCTTGACACCAAGCATGACATGACGAGTACCGAGCGGAGGAAACGTGGCATGGTTGGGGTAGAATTGGGATGAATTAGGAATCTTTTATTGGTTCCTAGGATATAGTGGTCTCGAGTGATGTGCTTGTTGTCACATCGGGTTCGTTGTGAGTCGGGAATTGTTACGATGGTTTCGGTTAGCTAAGGTGAGTGAGCTAACTCATGAGTTTGGTGCATGCTTAGTCACCCAAAGTAGTGGGTGCACTGTTGAGATTGTCATTGGTTGTAGTTACCCATCATAACTAGGATGACCGATTAATGTGTGTGTGTGTGTGTGCGCGCGTTGAGGACTTAAATTCCGTAATGGAATGCGACAAGTCTAATGATTGTAGTTTGGGGTTACACTCGGTAGAGTGTGTGGTTAGGGGATCGTGTAAGGATTCTAGTGGTGAGTCGCCTTGGAATTGGCGAATCGAGGAGTCTTCGGGTCATTAAACTCATGGAAGTGGGACCCGTATGACGATGAATACGTAGTGTGTTAGCGTGTTGTGAACTATAGGGTAACATTCCTAATGGAATACCCCTTGCTGTAGTGGTTGTGCCTATATGTGGAAGGGTGTAAGACTTGGTGTTTCCAAGCACCTCTTAGTGTTAGACGGAAGGTTTCATTAGGCTATATCGTTTGGCCTTGTGGAATTGCGGGTAGCGTGTGATCGCTAGGAACTTTCGATAAGACAATAAACCGTAAGGTTTGTCGGGTAGGTATGACTTCGGGTCATTATTGTGGAGAGATAGGTGACACCGGGTGTATGGAACCCAAAGATCGAGTTTCTAAATATCGGTAGATTGTGGTGGGAGTCTACATGACACTGCGTCAGGTGCCTTCTTATACATGCTAGTGTAATGTTCAACTTCGGTGATGGTGTGATCACTTGGTGCTTAGGGTTCCCGTGAGATACCCTTGGAAGCAGCGGAGATTACGATAGTGATCGGAGGGTGATAGTAATTCGACAGTTGTGAAAGTTGAAGTTTAAGAGCAATTGCTGGTAAAGGTTCGTTGAGTGGAAGGTCGGGTGATCTCGACTGAGATGCACGACTAATTAAGCAGAGAGGCATATGCCAAGGCTTAGAGGCGTATGTGGAACTTCGGTGGAATTCGCTTTGCGAACGATGGAGGGCTGTTACTTGTGATTTGTGGTATGAAGGTGTGATATCGTTGCATGTACGAAATATCAAGTGAATGTGTATGTCGACTCTGAGAAGCCTGAAGTGACTTTGTGGTGATTTGATGCTTATGACCAATGATGAGATTGATCATGTATGTCGTGGAAGAACAATTGCGCGGGATGTTATCATCCTGACGGTGAAAGTGTGGAGATGAATCATAAGTGGGGAGTTTTACTACCGCCCTAGGAAGCTCCGGTGGTGTTAGATCAAGTGAAGTGTAAGACTTCTTATATAAGGTGGTCATGTAGTACCAAAGTGCGGTATGAGACTAAGTGTGAAGTTTGAGATCACGGAAGTGAGAGAATGAAGCTGTCATTACGGGTGCTCTCGTAGTGAAAATCTGGGTTGTCGTGAAACTCGGATAAAATTATTTGAATGGGTATGAGTTCGATATCGTGGTGGATGCTGTATTTTCCCTGTCGGGAAACGTGATCATGGAAATCGTCAGGGGATTATTCCACTTTATGGATGATTGTGATGCGGGGAGTGCCGGTTCCGATAGTTTCACTTAGAGACGCACATATGTTGTTTGTTTGCGAGGGTGTGTTCCCTAGTGATGTGACCCGTTGGTTACATCGAAATTTTGAGGCCATCCTTGACGGACGGTCGAGACAAGAGGATTCACCAGGCGTTGGTGGATATTTTGTAGGTCGCGTGAAGAATTGCGAATCGTTGTGATGATAATTCATTGTCGACGGGATTCTAGTACACGAATAGTTTCCATGTTAGTACTAGGAAACCGTATTGAATGGATGTGTTGTAGGGTTTAAGGGAGAAACCCTGTGTCGAGTGTCGATGTTTTTGCCTAGCTCGTGGTGTATTATTGTCATCCTGGATTAATCCAGTGACAGATGGTCGTGTGCGGATCGATTGATGGGAAAGTGGTGTTCCTAAAGGGATTATTTTGGTGTACCGAGATTTCTTCGTTGAAGAAATAACCCGGTTGTGGAGACGAGGGAAGTTGCTTCTTGAAGTACAGAACATTTATGATTGACTGGTGGAGTGGTGCGTTTAGGAATGATGAAGTACGGAGTTTTGACATGGCATAAATCCTTCTTGATTTGGATTAATGCAAGACTTGGTTCACGGCATAGTGGACTTAGTAGGTCGCGTTGGGTGATATAGTTATGGATGTAGCTTGTTGCGAGTTGTAGCCGAGAGAACTTGAAGGGATATATGGTGTTTTCTGTATTTTCTAAGTGGGAATTTTGGACGTTAAGTGTATGAGATATCGCTTGTTGCGGTAGTGCACGCTAGTGGTTATTAGCGTGTGGTGAGATCTTCAGATTAACGGAAGATATTATGGATGTCGAGCTTGCTTGTGTTTCGTAGGATCGTGAGGCGTGGTTCATGGTTGTAAGTAAGAGTGCTAGCGTTGGAGCACGTGTATTTTGGTATGAGGCGTGGATCACGGGGATGTGATCCAGTTTAAGTGTGGGAGACTTTTAATGACCCAAAAATTTGGTATTTGGAATGTCGAGAGGTTGATGTGCAAAAGTTTGGTGTATGTTGCGAGGTTATGCGCGCGTTCACTGCTTGGGCCATAACTTCCTCATACGAACTCGGATTGAGGCGAATCAAAAGCCCAGACGACTGTAATTCGAGCCCGGACGTTTTTAATTTCAACTTGTGAGCTAGAAGGTTCTAGGAGCGCTGATCCTGGGCTAGGAGCGCCGCTTTTGGTCCTGATTGGGTGCTGTTTGTAATTTTTGGACTTTTAAATGAAGAGCAAATTGGTCCTTTCACTTGGGGACGGATTTATAGCCATAACATCAGATTTGGATCTAGTTTTGGATCATTTTCACATCCACAAACACTCTCATCCATCCTTAGAGAGAGAAGGAGATTTTTAGAGCGAGATTTGGAGATTTGGGGAAGAAGAAGCGTGATTCTCAACTAAATGCAAGAGTTAAAGTTGTTCCTTTCATTCCTAGCAACATTTTGATTGTAGTGGTAAGTTCTAACTCCAATTTTCATTGTTTGATTCTCTTTTGGGTTAGGGTTTATGTTAGTGATGAGTTGTAGAACCCACTTCTTGTGATTTTTGGGGTTTTTGGGTAAGATTCATGTAAGTAAACCCAAATTGGTGACTTAGGGTTTTGATTGATGAAATTGTAAGTATGGGTCTTGCATGTGTTGGTCTAAACCTTAGAACACTTGTGTACTAGCGATTTTGGTGCTGTGTTGAATTGATTTTGGGTGTAAACCCTAATTTAGGTCAAAATGGGTCAAGTGTTCTTGATTTTTGGTAAATCAAGTATGTAAATACTTGGTTTAGGTGTTAATTGGTGTTTTAAAAATATAATCACTAGCCGTTAGTGATTATGGGTGTTTTTATGAATTGTGTCAAAATGGGTTGACTTTGATTGGCTCGAATTTTGGTAATGACACAAATTTTGGATAAATGGATGTTAAACACTTTTGTTAAGTGTTAAATGACGTTTTTGAGGGAAAGAAATCGTGAGAAGTGATTTTGGGTTAAATGGTATTTTAACATAAGTCAAACATGGTCAACCGCAATATGGGTCAATATTGCACGTGTTAGGGTTTTGGTGTAAATGACGTTTGAAATGATTACTACCTAAGTAGTAATTTAGTGTTAAGACCTAGGTTTGGTCTAATTGGTGTAAAGTATGATTTGGGTTAAATTGTACTTTGTTTTGTGGGTTTGAATAACCACCCGAAGTGGTAATTGGTTTGTGTCCATTAGGTGTTAAATGAGCGGGTTTTGGCGAGCAAGGTGTAATCCCTCGGCTAAGGGATCATTGTGTCGGATTCTCTTTTAGAGAATTGTTATTTATGTGTGTATTATGCCTATGTGTTATATAGGTGGTTACTTTCTCGGATTTGAGGACGGAGATCATGTTGTACATGACTTGTGCGAGCATTTCAAGGTGAGTGGAATAATTATACATATGTGTATATAGTTTATTTGCTTGCGGGCTTGTGGTTAGTGTTATCCGGGCGTGTGGATTCACTATAGTGTTTTCCGGGCGTGTGGATTCACTACTCTTTTGTGCGATGGAGACCACATGTGCGTGAAGGGTGGTTCAGTAAGTGCAGACGTCCACCTAGGGGGTTAGTGTACACTAACGGTCATTGTGCGAGTACCAGCGGTCATTGTGCGAGTACCGTTCCCTTGTGTGTGTGTGTGTGTGTGTGTGTGTGTGTGTCGATGGTTAATCATGTGCGTGAAGGGTGGTACGGTAAGTGCGGACGTCCACTTTGGGGGTTAGTTTATACTAACGGTCATTGTGCGAGTACCAACGGTCATTGTGCGAGTACCGTTCCCATGTATGTGATAATGGTTAACCATGGTTATGTGTTGTATTATTATTAGCATATTATATTGTATTGGTTATATGCTATTGATCGGGCTAGCTTGCGGTAATGGAGACTTTTAGCTTTATACTTTGCGATGGTATGCTAATTAGATTGCTAGCATGTAAGCGGTATTTATGTAAGTGATTGCAAGTAGGTAAATTATATATGTATGTGTATAATTATTGCATTCACTAAGCTTTATGCTTACTCCCTCGTTGTTTACCTTTTTGTATAGGTACCATTGGTTGTATTGGAGAATTCTAGTAGCTCGGCTAGGTTGCTAAAAGTTGGCTTATGACGGAGTATAGTTGGCCTTGGATGTGGGTTGGAGAATTGGTAATCCCCGGGATTATGCTCTTGGTATCGGGTTGAGATGTCGAGTCTTAATCCTTGTTTTGGGGTAATTGGGTCGAAATTGTCACCTTGATTACACGGGACGTTTGTTGTAACTAATGATTAGTCATGGTTATGTAAGATTAATGTGATGACCCGGAAATTTCTGACCAAATTTAAACTTAATCTTTAACGTTTCTGACAAGATAAGCAAAGTCTATGAAGTTGAATCTCAAAATTTTAAACTATTCAATTACCCTTCGGTTATTCTCAACGGATCACGAACGTCATAACATGTATTATATACATATTTTAATAAATATAAGAGTTTTCGATATATACGGAATTATGCGAATAATATTTATATACGAAATGATTAAAAATTTACTATTAAACGATGCTATTTCAAAATAAAATTTTTACGTTATAAGTCATTTTATTTTTATGATATAATTTTTGTATTTTTTTTAAGAAACGAAGTTAAATTAAAAATGTACAATTTGTAAAGCACAACGTACAACGTGTAGCTTAAATAGTTGAATTTAAATTAATTCATTTACTATTCACATGAAAACGACATGATGGAAATTATTAATTATAAGTTACATAACATACCCCTAAGGTATTTAAGAAATACGACTTTTTTTTTTTAAATTTTCGATTGAATTAATTAAAACACGGAGTCGGGTGTCGGCACATAAAATACAAAAATGAGGCGGCTTCAATGTTTTAACACGTTTTTATGCACTAATATTATTATATTATTTAAATTATTATTATTATTCTATATATATGACTCATTATAAACAAACATAGAGCCAACAAGTTCTACAAAATATACAAACATACACTTAGTCACTTACATATACCCACACCCAAAAAGACATCACATGGAGATGAAAAGAAGGATTTTTTAGTAGATTACGTCAACAATAACACGAGATTTTAAGTCTATCTTCGTTCAAGTGCTCGGTTTCTTTCAAACAACAACAACAATACCCAATCCAACGAAAGTGGGGTATGGGGGAGGTGAGTGTAGACAATCATTCCTCGTACCCTAGATTAGAAGGAAGTCACTACTCCACCCGCGGGTATAGAACCCGCGCCTAGATAAGGTCGTCCCTCCCTCTACTCTAGCGCAAAAGAGATTGCTTCCTAAAGGATCTCCGGCCCGAAGAGCTCATAAGAACGAAATAGAGAGGGCAAATGATACGTACCTGTAAGAGTAATGAGCGCCTAGCAAGAAGCAACCATACACAGTAACCATAAAGGGGACACATATAGCAGTAATGCACAACAGTAGGGCAAAGAGCATGAATAAAATAGTGCACATAACCATTTAATTTCAGGTAGACATACAGACAAACAAAATATATACATATACATATACATATACATATATACATATATATATATATATATATATATATATATATATATATATATATATATATATATATATATATATATATATATATATACCCACCCACACAGACACACACATCGATATATATATACCACACGAAAGCATGAAGAAAAAAAAAAACTCGTGCTTAAACATAAATACATATAGATACATTCGTAGATATATATACCTAGGTACAGATACAAGACAGACAAACATACATACACCAATACATGCACTTAGATACATAGATACATATATAGATACAAACATATACATCGGTACATATATATAGCCGAAAAACATATACATAGATATAAAGGCATATAAACCATGTAGAGGGGTATAAATAGTGTGGTTATTGAATATCTGATTATAGTTATATATGTAGTTGTATAATAAAAGTAACTAACACAATGAAAAAAAAAAAAAAAAAAAAACCTACTCAATAATTCTAATTCTACTCCTCCACAGGCTCCTATCAGAAGTCATGTCCTCCGTCAGTAGGAGCTCTTTCATGTCAAGCTTCAATCTATCCTCCATCCTACGTCTAGGTCTACCCCTTCTCCTTACGCCGCCAACGGCGAGGGTTTCGACTCTCCTAACTGGGGCTAAAAGTGGGCGCCTCCTAACATGCCCAAACCATCTAAGTCGTCCTTCCCTAAGTTTGTTGATGATGTTCCCAACTTCTAATTTCTCCCTAAAAACTCCATTTGGTATCATATCTAGCATGGTCTTACCACACGTCCATCTAAGCATCCTCATTTCTGCCACCTCCATCCTCCTCTCTTGGGCCTTCGTCATTGGCCAACACTCTGATCCGTACAACATGGCTGGTCTAATTGCCACCTTAAAGAATTTACCTTTCAGTTTAAGTGGGACCTTCTTGTCGCACAACACCCCTTTCGCAGCCCTCCACTTCAACCATCCTACTCGTATACGATGCGTCACATCCTCATCTATCCTTCCCGAAATGTGAAGCATCGAGCCTAAATATCTAAAGGACTCTCGGTTTCTTTCCAAGGTATTTCTTAATTTAACATGAATATTAACATGCTATGAGAAGCTCCTAATCATATAGTATTCATATCCCTAAAAATCAAATCGAGACCAATCAAAAGTAATGATTAAAGTCGTCGAAATAGAAAAGTTATGAGTCTTTAAATATGTCGTTTACTAGTGATTCGGGATACAAAATATTTCAAGATTTACGCTTCTATATTTACACATTTTTTTTTTACTAAGCATTAAGAACAAAATTTACAAATTAGAATAAAATATAAAGAGTGAAAAGTTGGTAACTGTTATGTTACTCGAAAATTGAAAGAAACGATGCAGACAAGAAAAGATATTGGAGTAATATTATGATTTACAACTTAAGCCCCTAGATTATGTATAATTTTACAAATCAGTTTTAAAGTTTGTCATATTTACTGGTTTACCCCTGAACCATATATATAGCTACAAATAATATCAACAAGTTCATGTTACTTACTAATTTCCTCTTAAGTATAAAAATTAATACGAAACACATCCTTAAATAGTTATTATTTATTTATTAGCATAAGTATTAAATTTATACGATTATCCAGGATACACTCATTTGTGGTCGTCATCTCATTTTTTTCCCCATTAGCTTTCATCACTCGTACTCAGGTGAGTTTCATTTGCTCCCTTTTTAATTGCTTTTGCAATATATATTTTTGAGCTGAGAATACATGCACTTTATTTTAAACGCAATGGATACAAGTACATACTAAATTCTATACTGAGTTTGAACCGAAAATCCCTTAGCTTTGGTAACTAGTAACTGCCGGTTATAAGAACTGGTGGGCGCGAGTAGTAGTATATGGATCCATAGGGCTTGACATCCCCGTCTGTTCCAGGTATAGAAACCCTAGCCTGAACTATAAAACAGACGTATGCTATTTGAGTGTATCGTACATGTTGGTTGCATGTTAAACACAGGGGTACTTATTAGATAAACGTTAAAGCTTAGTTACCAGGGTGCTCAATCTTATAGAATATTTTGATAAACGTTTCTGGATGAAATAACTGAAATCATGTGATCCATCTTTACATACAGATTATACGAAACAATAAAACTATGAACTCACCAACCTTTGTGTTGACACTTGTTAGCATGTTTATTCTCAGGTTTCCTAGAAGTCTTTCACTGTTTGCTTATATGATAGACAAGCTATGTGCATGGAGTCTTATATGGCATATTTTTCAAGAAAACGTTGCATTCACCAATTCATCATCATGTACCTTATTTTGACTGCATTGTCAACGGAAGTACTATTATAAACTATTATATACGGTGATTGTCTATATGTAGAAATCATCAGATGTCGAAAACCTTTGATTTAAATATTCATTTATGGTGTGCCTTTTCAAAAGAATGCAATGTTTACAAAACGTATCATATAGAGGTCAAATACCTCGCAATGAAATCAATGAATGACGTGTTCGTCCATATAGATTTGGAGCGATCGTCACAGTTGGTATCAGAGCGTTGGTCCTAGCGAACCAGGTCTTGCATGAATGTGTCTAACTGATAGTTGTTAAGATGCATTAGTAAGTCTGGACTTCGACCGTGTCTGCATGTTAAAAGTTTTGCTTATCATTTCTTGTCGAAAATTACATGCTTATCATTCTTAAGTCTAGACATGTTTTCCTGCATTTATTGCATAAATAGTGTATAGACAAAAATTCATATCTTAGCGTATCTGTTACTGTAAACTTTTCCTGATATCTTCCGAAAATTTCTCCGTGATTTATGGAATTTGGTATTATATATACATATGTAAATTATGTATTGAAGAATACTAAACTAAATTCTATAATCTAATTCATATCAAAAATCATCTCCCTAATTATACAAGATGAATCCCGTATCTAGTTCAAACTCTGACAGCTATTCGATATGGATATTCACCTGAATTCCGAAGACAGTGTAACCGGAATGGATCAACCAATTAGCCATCATCTATTCTGGATGAATTGGGGATGGGTTCGTAGCCTACTTAATTATTGGAGACAAGAAGAAGGCGATCCCTTTCACCCACCACATTGCCCTCTTGGCAAAGAACCTGAAGCACTTACCGGCGAACCTGTTCGAGACACCATTTTCTCTCTCATTTTTAGAGTATCTCGTCACGATAATATACTATCTCAAATTCTGGATCTTATTCATCCGCTCGTCCGAACCGCCAATCATCCCGGTGTAGTAGAAGAAGTCAACGAGCTTCGCGCTCGGGTAGTGGCTTTGGAGAATATGGTGCAAAGGTTACAAGCACCAGCAGCAACACCGGCATCAACGGTACCACCGAAAACAACACCAACAGTACCATTACTGTAGTGACCCGAACTTTTCCATGTTTATATATATTAATTGAGATTGATATTTACATGATTAAATGTTTCCAACATGTTAAGCAATCAAACTTGTTAAGACTTGATTAATTGAAATATGTTTCATATAGACAATTGACCACCCAAGTTGACCGGTGATTCACGAACGTTAAAACTTGTAAAAACTATATGATGACATATATATGGATATATATATATAGTTAACATGATACTATGATAAGTAAACATATCATTAAGTATATTAACAATGAACTACATATGTAAAAACAAGACTACTAACTTAATGATTTTTAAACGAGACATATATGTAACGATTATCGTTGTAAAGACATTTAATGTATATATATGATAATGCTAAAAACGAACATATATTTCATAGCATTATTCCTCAAGAAAGACAAGCTTTTAGTTGCAATTGTTCTATTTACAAGTGATATTCGTTTAAATAATAAAAGGTGAAGACAGAAGACAGATTCGACGATTTGAAGACGCAAACAACCAAAAAGCTCAAAAGAACAAAAGACAATCAAAAAGGTTCCAATTATTGATAAGAAACGTCTCGAAATCACAAGAGTACAAGATTCAAAACGCAAAGTACAAGATATTAAATTGTACGCGAGGACGTTCGAAAATCCGGAACCGGGACCAGAGTCAACTCTTAACGCTCGACGCAACGGACTAAAAATTACAAGTTAACTATGTATATAAATATAATATAATATATAATTAATTATATTAATTATATATATATATTATATATATATATTAAAAACCGTCGGCAGCAAGAAACTCCAAGGGTGTGAGCTGTAAATACATCTCCGCGACTCGCGGAGTTTTAAGGGCATTTTGCCGCGAGTCGCGGAGCCCCAATTTTCAACTCTGGCTATAAAGCCAACCGAATTCTGATCAAATTTATCATCTTTTTTCCTCTCATTCATACGAGATATATATATATATATAATTTATATTTTAATTTTAATTTTAATTTTAATTCTAATAATAAGGGTATGTTAGCGAATGTTGTAAGGGCGTAAGTCGAAATTCTGTCCGTGTAACGCTACGCTATTTTTAATCATTGTAAGTTATGTTCAACCTTTTTATATTAATGTCTCGTAGCTAAGTTATTATTATGCTTATTTAAAACGAAGTAATCATGATGTTGGGCTAATTACTAAAATTGGGTAATTGGGCTTTGTACCATAATTGGGGTTTGGACAAAAGAACGACACTTGTGGAAACTAGGCTATGGGCTATTAATGGGCTTTATATTTGTTTAACTAAATGAAAGTTTGTTAATGTTAATATAAAGATTTACAATTGGGCGTCCCTATAAATTACCATATACACTCGATCGGACACGATGGGCGGGGTATTTATATGTACGAATAATCGTTCATTTAACCGGACACGAGAATGGATTAATAGCCACTAGAATAATTAAAACAGGGGTGAAATTACATTCAAGGGTAATTGGTGTAATTGTTAACAAAGTAGTAAAACCTTGGTTTACACGCAGTCGATAACCTGGTGTATTCATTAAATAAAGTATTAAAACCTTGTTACAATTCGAATCCCCAATTAGTTGGAATATTTAACTTCGGGTATAATAATAATTTGACAAGGACACTTGCAATTTATATTTATAACTGATGGACTGTTATGGACAAAAACCAGACGGACATATTGAATAATCCAGGACAAAGGACAATTAACCCATGGGCATAAAACTAAAATCAACACGTCAAACATCATGATTATGGAAGTTTAAATAAGCATAATTCTTTTATTTCATATTTAATTTCCTTTATTTTATATTTAATTGCACTTCTAATTATCGCATTTTTATTGTTATTTTATTTAATCGCACTTTTAATTATCGTACTTTTTAATTATCGCAATTTTATTTTATCGCATTTTTATTATTCGCAATTTCATTATCGTTATTTACTTTACGCTTTAATTTAAGTCTTGTATTTATTTTATATTTTACATTAGGTTTTAACTGCGACTAAAGTTTTAAAATCGACAAACCGGTCATTAAACGGTAAAAACCCCCCTTTATAATAATAATATTACTTATATATATAATTGTATTTTTATAAAAGTAAACTAATATAGCGTTGAGCTTTGTTTAAAGATTTCCCTGTGGAACGAACCGGACTTACTAAAAACTACACTACTGTACGATTAGGTACACTGCCTATAAGTGTTGTAGCAAGGTTTAAGTATATCCATTCTATAAATAAATAAATATCTTGTATAAAATTGTATCGTATTTAATAGTTTTTCCTAGTAAAATATAAACTATTTTATATACACCTCGCTTCGCATCAAGTATTTTTGGCGCCGCTGCCGGGGAAACTCTTAAAAGCCGGAAGCGCAACGCTAATATAAAAAAAAAAAGATTTTTAGTTACTTTTGTAAAAATACGTTTTAATTATTGAAAAATATAAAAAGAAAAACAAAAATATAAGCATTTTTAAGATTTTGTTAAATATTTAAGTTTTATAAGTTTCTTTATCTTTATTTTAGTTTATAATAATATAAATTTTATTAAACATCTTTCATTTATATAAAAATTAAAAACAGAAAATAAAATAAATAAAAAAAAAAAAAAAAAAGAAAACGCGTAAAAACTCAACCCTGTCAGCTGAATTTCTGATCCCCGCGACTCGCGGGGTTTTCTTCTTTAATTGCCGCGACTCGCGGAGCTACTCTGACACGCGAACAGAAACCCTAAAACTGCATTAATTACGGGTTTTAATTTATTATTATTATTATTTAAACCTTAATTATTATTAGTTTTAGTTTTATTTTTTTTACTTTTTATTTTATTTATATATTTTAGTTTAATTAGTTTTATTAAATTGTAAAATTAGTAATTTTATAAAATAAATAATATAAAAATAATATTTTTATAAAAATTGTACTTTTTACAACTTTTTGTATATTTTTATATTTTGTACCTTTTTAATCGTTGTAGCATAATATTTGTATTTTTTAGCTCATATTTAATTTTAAACTTAGTTTTTGCTATAGTTATTTTTACTCCTAGATTTTTAGGCTTTGCCGTAGAATTCCTTAAGTGCTTTTTCTTTAGACTAAGATTTAGGTGCTTTAGAATTTTGCGACGCCTTTTTAAGTTTTAATTTCTTTTTAAGTTATTTCTATTTGGGATTTAGTTTTTCTTGTAAGCTTTAATATTTTTAGACACCTTTTACTATGTACCAATTATCATTCCAATTAGTAATTTCAATTTGCGATTATAATTTTAAGTTAGTTGTAGTAATAAGGTTAGGTTAGTTTAGTATTTTTAAGTTTTTATAAGTTTCTTTTATTTTTCCGTCACCTTTTATTTTTTTAAACCATTTTTTCTTTTTCGACCTTTTGCGACGAACTCTTTTTCTCTCTTATTTCTCGCCATTCTAGTTTTTAGGACATAGATTTTTATTCTACTTCTTATCTAAATTTCTTAAAATTACGAAAATTTATTTTAAGTGGTTAAATTGATAGACATCAAAATTTTCTGGTTCGTAGTAATAGTTGGATTTGTACGTGGACCGGGTTATTGGAGCCAAACAGTCCTCAATTATATTGAGACCAAACGAATCCTGCCCCTCTGCTGCATCTTTTGGCTATTCGAAACGTGGGCAAAATCAGAAAAGTCTATTGATTGGATAACTTATTATAATTTTTCTTTCCTTTTAAAAACTAATAGGATATTCAGTGAATGCACCGAGCAAGACGTTCATCACCTTTTGTACGTTCACCACCTGTAACTCGATCAAGACATCGTTTAACAAATATAACAGCCGTTGATTTTTCTTTAGAATCGTCATCCAGTCGACCAAGTACTTCAGTTCAAATTTCCGATAATCCATTTTTTGAACCCAACCTCACAATTGAGAATCCAGAAAATATTCAGGAACGGTTCGTAGATCCTGAACCATTAAACTTTCCTCCGGAACCACCAATCATTCAAACAGAGATTGTTGAAGAACGAACTATTAAAACAGAATCATCTAGTGATACCGATTCAACAAATTCAATTATGGAGAATCTGGAACCTTTAAGTATGGAAGACCGAATGAGAGCTAAACGCACTGGCCAAGGTCACGCAATTACTCATCCAGACATTAATGCGCCAGATTATGAAATCAAAGGACAAATTCTACACATGGTGACTAATCAATGCCAATTTAGTGGTGCGCCGAAGGAAGATCCAAATGAACATCTACGTACCTTTAATAGGATCTGCACACTATTTAAAATACGAGAAGTGGAGGATGAACAGATATATCTCATGTTATTTCCCTGGACTTTAAAGGGAGAAGCCAAAGATTGGTTGGAATCGTTACCTGAAGGGGCGATTGATACATGGGACGTTTTAATTGACAAATTTCTTAAACAATTCTTTCCTGCATCTAAAGCCGTAAGACTTCAAGCAGAAATTGTTACATTCACACAAAAGCCAAATGAAACTCTATATGAGGCGTGGACTAGATATGGAAAGTTATTAAGAGGATGTCCGCAACATGGTTTAGACACCTGTCAAATAGTACAAATATTCTACCGAGGATGCGACATCACTACAAGAAAAGACATAGATATAGCAGCTGGTGGTTCTATTATGAAGAAAACCGAAACTGATGCTTACAAAATTATTGATAACACTGCTTCCTACTCACATGAGTGGCACCAAGAAAAAGACATCATTAGATCATCTAAAGCAGCTAGAGCCGATTCTAGCCATGACTTAGATTCCATTTCCGCAAAGATAGATGCTTTCGAGAGACGAATGGAAAAGATGACTAAGGATATTCACTCAATACGAATTAGTTGTGAGCAGTGTGGAGGACCACATTTGACAAAAGATTGTCTCAGTATTGAATTAACAATGGAACAAAGAGAGAATATTTCATACATAAACCAAAGGCCTGGAAATAATTATCAGAATAATTATCAACCGCCAAGACCGATTTACAATCAAAACCAGAATTATAACCGAAATATTCCATACAACAACCAACAAGGTCCTAGCAATCAACAAGTATCCAATAATACTTACAATCAGCAAAGACCGAATTTTCAAAACAAACCACCACAACAAACCGATGATAAAAAGCCGAATTTAGAAGATATGATGACGAAGCTAGTTGAAACTCAAACGCAGTTTTTCACATCTCAGAAACAAACAAATGAACAAAATGCTCAAGCATTTAGAAATCAACAAGCTTCTATTCAAAATCTGGAACAAGAAGTAAGTAACCTAGCAAGGTTAATAAGTGAAAGAAAACCGGGAAGTTTACCAAGCGATACAAATACTAACCCCCGGAATGAAACAGCTAAAGCTATTACCACAAGAAGTGGTACAACACTTAAACCACCTGAAATACCTGTAACTTCTGATGAAACTATTCCTACTCCACAAGAACCACAACCTGATCAAGATAAGGAAAAAGAACCGGTAGTTGAAAAGGTTAATGAAAATAACACAGTTAAGGATAAACCTTATGTTAAACCATACCAACCACCACTTCCTTACCCGAGTAAAATGAAAAAAGAAAAACTTGAAGCCGAGCAATCCAAATTTTTGGATATGTTTAAACAGATAAATGTAAATCTTCCTTTCATTGATGTGATTTCAGGAATGCCAAGATATGCTAAATTCTTGAAAGATCTAATCACGAATAGAAAGAAAATGGAAGAACTCTCGGCTGTTACTATGAATGCCAATTGTTCAGCAGTGCTGTTGAATAAGATACCAGAAAAACTATCTGATCCAGGAAGTTTCACAATTCCATGTTTTCTGGGTAGTCTTAGTTCAATAGAAGCATTGGCAGACTTAGGTGCTAGTATAAATCTAATGCCGTATTCACTATACGCTAAACTAGACCTTGGAGAATTAAAACCAACCAGAATAAGCATACAACTAGCCGATAGATCAATAAAATATCCTAGAGGGATAATGGAGAACATGCTAGTTAAAGTTGGTACTTTAGTATTTCCAGTAGATTTTGTTGTTTTGGACATGGAAGAAGATTCTCAAGTTCCTCTCATATTAGGAAGACCATTCTTAAACACGGCTAAAGCAATGATAGACGTGTTCGGTAAGAAACTGACCCTAAGTATAGAGGATGAGAGTGTTACCTTTTCAGTGGATAGAGCAATGCAACAACCACAATCTGCAGATGATACATGTTATTATATTCAAACTATAGATGCACATGCAGAATTATTAGAAGAATTTCCAGAATTACAAGGAACAGGAGAATGTTCTTTAGGAGAAGGTAATGAACCAATTGATGAAGCTGAAATGTTAGCTACACTTATAGCTAATGGATATGAACCAACAACAGAAGAAATTCAAATGCTAAAAGAAGAAGACAGATATCGATATAAATCATCGATAGAAGAACCTCCGAAATTAGAGTTAAAGCCACTTCCAAACCATTTGGAATACGCTTATTTACATGGTGAATCTGAATTACCTGTAATAATATCGTCTTCTCTTACTGAAAATGAGAAATCACAGCTCATTTCTGTGTTGAAAGCTCATAAACCAGCCATTGCATGGAAGATTCATGATATTAAAGGAATAAGTCCTTCGTATTGCACACATAAAATCCTTATGGAAGAAGATCATAAAACGTATGTGCAACGCCAACGAAGATTAAATCCTAATATGCAAGATGTAGTTAAGAAAGAGATTATTAAACTGCTAGATGCAGGTTTGATATATCCAATTTCTGATAGTCCATGGGTAAGCCCAGTTCAATGCGTACCTAAGAAGGGTGGCATGACTGTCATTACAAATGAGAAAAATGAGCTTATTCCTACTAGGACTGTAACAGGATGGCGTGTATGTATTGATTATAGAAAATTAAATGACGCCACCAGAAAAGATCACTTTCCCTTACCTTTTATAGATCAAATGTTGGAAAGATTAGCCGGAAATAGTTACTATTGTTTTCTAGATGGATTTTTCGGATATTTTCAAATTCCAATAGCACCCGAAGATCAAGAGAAAACCACATTCACGTGCCCTTATGGTACTTTTGCTTACAAACGCATGCCATTTGGACTTTGTAACGCCCCTGCAACCTTTCAAAGGTGTATGATGGCGATTTTTCACGACATGATAGAAGAATGCATGGAAGTATTCATGGATGACTTTTCAGTCTTCGGTGATACATTTAAATCATGTCTAGTTAATCTGGAACGAATGCTAATTAGATGCGAAAAATCAAATCTAGTACTTAATTGGGAGAAATGCCATTTCATGGTTAAAGAAGGCATCGTTCTTGGACATAAAATTTCAAAAGAAGGAATTGAAGTGGATAGAGCTAAAGTAGATGTAATTGCTAAACTTCCACATCCCACCAATGTTAGAGGAGTTAGGAGTTTTCTAGGGCATGCCGGTTTTTACCGACGTTTTATAAAAGATTTTTCTAAAATTGCCACTCCTATGAATAAACTCCTAGAAAAGGATGCGCCATTTATCTTTTCAGATGAATGTATCAAATCTTTTAATATTCTTAAAGAAAAACTCACTAATGCACCGATCATGATAACACCAAATTGGAATCTACCATTTGAACTAATGTGCGATGCAAGTGATTTTGCAATGGGAGCCGTTTTAGGACAAAGGATTGAAAAACGATTTCAACCTATATATTATGCTAGTAAGACATTACAAGGAGCACAAACAAACTATACAACTACTGAAAAAGAACTCCTTGCTATTGTCTTTGCTTTTGACAAATTTCGATCATATCTCGTTCTGGCAAAAACGGTGGTCTATACCGACCATTCTGCTCTTAGATACCTATTTTCAAAACAAGATGCTAAACCAAGATTAATCCGTTGGATCTTACTCTTACAAGAGTTTGATATTGAAATCCGAGATAAAAGAGGAGCAGAAAATCTCGCCGCTGATCATCTTTCTCGTCTTGAAAATCCCGAATTAGAAGTTCTAAATGAATCGGCCATACAAGACAACTTTCCTGATGAATATCTATTGAAGATAGATTATAAAGAAATCCCATGGTTTGCAGACTATGCAAACTACTTAGTTTGTGGATTCCTTGAAAAAGGATTATCGTACCAAAGACGAAAGAAAATCTTCAGTGATATAAAACACTATTTCTGGGAAGATCCACATCTGTTTAAAAGTTGTCCCGATGGAATAATACGCCGATGTGTATTTGGAGATGAAGCTAGTAAAATTTTAAACCATTGTCACACAGGACCAACAGGAGGGCATTATGGGCCTCAACTAACAGCAAGAAAAGTTTATGAAGCTGGATTCTATTGGCCTACAATTTACAAAGACGCACACCTTCTTTGCAAATCCTGTGATGCATGTCAAAGGGCCGGAAAAATAAGTCAACGTGATAAAATGCCACAAAATGTCATCCAAGTATGTGAAGTATTTGACATTTGGGGTATTGACTTTATGGGTCCATTTCCAAAATCTCATAATAATCTATATATACTCGTAGCCATTGATTATGTATCTAAATGGGCGGAAGCACAAGCTCTCCCAACTAACGATGCACGAGTTGTAGTCAACTTTTTAAAACGTCTTTTTGCAAGGTTTGGAACACCGAAAGCTTTAATAAGTGATCGGGGTACTCATTTCTGTAATAATCAACTTGAGAAAATTCTTAAAAGATATGGAGTAACTCATAAAATCTCCACCGCATATCATCCACAAACAAGTGGACAAGTTGAAAATACCAACCGAGCTTTAAAACGTATTCTAGAGAAAACCGTAGGATCAAATCCGAAGGAATGGTCCATTAAATTGGAGGATGCACTCTGGGCTTTTAGAACAGCCTACAAAACTCCAATTGGAACCACACCTTTTAGACTTGTTTATGGAAAAGCATGTCATCTTCCAGTAGAAATTGAACACAAAGCATTTTGGGCTTTGAAGACATGTAATCTTGATTTACATGAAGCTGGACGTCTACGATTAAGTCAACTAAATGAATTAGAAGAATTAAGACATGAAGCATACGAAAATTCGTTAATCTATAAAGAAAGAACGAAGAAATGGCATGATAAAAGAATCAGAAGATCAAAAGAATTTAAAGAAGGAGACAGAGTTCTTCTTTTCAATTCACGATTCAAGCTATTTCTTGGAAAATTGAAATCAAGATGGTCTGGACCATTCATAGTCAAAAGAGTTTTCCCATACGGAACGATAGAATTAATAAATTCAAATGGGATTGAATTTAAAGTTAATGGTCACAGAGTTAAACATTACATACATGGTCCGATGGAAGTCGACAACGAAGTTAATCACAATTTCGACACCACAGCTAACTAAGTGTGGGGAGAATCAAGTCTTTAAAGGATAATATGTATTTCTGTTAGAGTTAGATTGTCTGTTTTCGTGTAGTTCTCGAAAATGGAACACGTATGGTCTTTCCCTAGCAGACCCTAAAGAACTAGTCTTCTCCCCCCATTCTGAATTTTTATTTTTTTTTAGGTTTTTACGAAATGAAGACTGCCTGTGAACTAAACCATGGTCTAATGCTACACGCTTTGATCACTAAAAGAAATAATGATATATTACCGAGTGAATTAGTATCAGTAATCAGAGAAAGAATGGACGGAGTTAGAAAAGGATCCAGATGCGAAGATAATAAGTTACAATTTGGTAAAGGAAAATCAAAATCCGCAACGAAAAGAAGAGCACGACACCTAGAACGATGTCACAAATGCGGAAAATGGTCACATGGAGGTAAATGTTCAAATAATCAAACCTATTCAAATACCGAATTTGTTACTTTATGCAGAGACGGACCGTTCATATGTTTAGAAGAAAAGACAATGAATGCTCGAGGTTACGCCTATGCAGCCATGGAAAACCAATTAAACCGACTATCTTATGAATATAATAGATCATATAACTAAGAAATCTATTTCACAGGTATGTCTGTACAGTTTTTATTTTTATTTTTATTTTTAACCTTTTGATAATAAACGCTAATTTGTTCGCTAAAAAGTATTAAATTGGTATTAAATAAAATTAGATTTGGCGACCGAAATTATTGATATCATTCAAAAATTTATTACATCACTGCGAAATTTAACGTTTATTCTTAAGGTATAAATATCTTTAATCAATCAACCCAAAATATTTCAAAAATTCGTCATGAGTTAAATTAGGTCTTGGAACCGAAATTACTTTACCGAAAAGAGGGGCGCATATTTTTGATAATATTTGATTGATTAAAGTGGGATAAAAAGACAAAAAGATTTTTAATTTATTTTTTTACCATGTTTTTAAAATTAATATTTAAATCTTAAATTAATATTGTAAACTTTGTAAAAACAATATTTTTAAAATTGTAAATATTTAAAAAAATAATATAAGTTTGGTATGAATTTATAAATTTTTAAATTAAGTTTGGTATGAATTTTTAATTTTTAAAATATGAAATTTTAATTTTATGCATTTCAAATTTTAAGTTTGGTATGAATTTTTAATATTAATTTTGAATTTTATATTTAAGTTGTGTGAATTTAAAAACAAAAATTTACTTTATCTCATTAAGTTAAGAATATGATTTTTAAAATTCGTCGTAAGTTGAAGACTAGGTCTTTGAACCGAAATTGCTTTACCCGAGGGAGGGACGAGAACTTTTATTATCATTATTTTTAATCTTATTGATTTAAAGTATGCCAAAAACATTGAAAAAAAAAACCCAAAAATCTTAGCTTTTAAAACAATCGCTACAAAAAGACAAATTTTAAAATTTTGTCGAAGGACGGACTAGGACATCGATCCGAAACGACCTCGTCCTAAATAACAAGGGAAACAAAATTTTAAAATTAAATACTTAATTGATTTATAAGTTAAAGATTATAAAAAAAAAAAAAAATATATATATATATATATATACCAAACTCCGCGACTCGCGGAGTTTGCAGTGCAAAACCTCCGCGACTCGCGGAGGGACCAAAACCCAGAAAAAAAAATAAAAGAGCTGCACGAACTGATCACTCTCCCACACTCAAAAACACTGCGAAATACAGCTCGAAAACAGACCCGAAAAAACCCGAAAATCACCCCCAAAAATCTCAATTTTTAACCGTTAATCACCAAATTTTTTGCTAAAATCATGTTGAGAAGGATGATATCTAAGAATTACTCAAGAAAAACGGTAAATTTCTACACCTAAACACCATTAATTCGAAATTAGGTGTTCTTGAGCTATTTTTTCCCAATTTGATTTTGATGCTTTTTAGTGTAATTAGACTTAAATTGTTTATGTATTATGCTTGTATAACCTAGATTGATGCTGTTTAACATGATTAGAAGCCTTAAACTTCAAATTTTGAATAATCTAGGGTTTGTGTTCTTGAGCAATTTGGGGCTTTTTGATATAAACAGGTTATGGCCGATTTTTGTCATGAATTGTTGCTAAATTGAGTAGTGTAACATGTCTAGGTAGTTAAATGATCCAAACTTTGAGCCTAAACATGATTTTGAGAATTAAAGTGGACTTTTTCAAGTCCAAAATTCATGAACTTGATTTTTGAAAGATAATGCCATTTGAGACTTGTTTATTTGCTAGTAATGATTATTTTGACATGTTATTTGAGTTGAATGCTTATGAACTTGGCGAAAATTTTCGTATATGCTTATTTGAAAAAGTATAGATTTGATAAAAATGTGAAAATGAGCTTAAGTTTGATATAAATTGATAATGTCATTGTAATTATTTTGATTGATGATTTTGCTGACACTAATGCATATTTGGATGCACAAATTTTGTGTTTGATGTGTTTTGCAGAATGAAAGGGGTGAATCTTCATCCCAAGCCCGCCATGCTCCTGCTGAGAACTTGGAACAACAGGAGGTAGATAACTACTACAAGCAGGATGTACCTCATCCAGTCATGACCTTTTCAGATATGCACTTGGAACAGTTGCACCCGAACCTGAGATTTGACAGACTTTGGATAGATTATCCAAAATATCAACGGGGTTTGCATACTCTTCATTCCAAGGTTGTTGAGGTACCGAGGGTCATAGAATGGGGACCCTTAGAAGCTGTAGAATTGGCCGGGCCAATTAGGGAATTACTTGTACAGAGGTATGGTAATTCTTCTTTTAATGACTGGATATGTTTATTCACCATACGCAGACCTGTATATAAAGTATGGTGTGAAGAGTTGTTATGTAGTATAGAGTTGAATGATCGGGTAGCTAGTTTAACCGATCGTTCTTTTATTAGATTTTTGTTAGGCGGTTCGATGCGCCACATGTCTTTACTGGACATGGCTCAGGCTTTACGTATATATACGCCTGAGGAATTAGCGTCTGCCGATTGTAGAGGATTGATACTAAACGGTAGAAAGATAGATGAGAATTTTGATACACACGGTGTGTGGAGTCAAATGACAAGCCATCACCATTTCAAAGGGGGAAACTACTCTTATTTGGATATAGATAGAGCCGAATTAAGAGTGATACATAGGTTTTTAGCTAATTCGATTACACAAAGGGGTAAGAACAAAGAAAAAGTAAATGAACAGGATTTGTTTTACCATATGTGTATTCGAGACCCACACAGCGCTGTAAGTATACCATATTGTGTGGGTTATTATTTATCAGCTATGGTTCGGGGGATGCGTCCACATAGCATAATAGGAGGTGGTATTTTTATTACTTTGATTGGTGAATATCTCGGTGTGGATATAAGTCGGGGGGGATTATTAGTAGAAGAGCCGGAACCCCGCGACACTATAGGTTTAAATGTATACCATGGTGCGAAAGTTTTGAAGCGGCGAAATAACGCCGCAGTACGATACCATGGTAGACATCCACAGGTGGAGAGAAACCAGGAACAAGGTAATGTAGGAGGGGGAATGAGATGCAAGAAATGCATAGGTTTATAGCTTCTCAGGAATACGAAAATGCTAGACAGAGAGCATTTGAAGATTGGCAAGTTCATCAGAACCAGATCATAGCGCATTGCCAACATATAGGTAGAAACTATATTCCTACACCGAAACCCGTCTTCCCTCCTTGGTCGATAGAGATGCAGCCACCATATCCTACGTATGACCCTGCCGAAGCATTCTATAGCACTTATGGTTATGCGTGGAACCCCTATTGGTACCAATATCATCCTTAGTTTACTTATTTTTTTTTTTTTTTTTTTTTTTTTTTTTTTTGTAATTATTGATACATTTAATATTTTTTGTTAATATTGTAATCATTTTTATAATTTCTAACTTTTATTCTTAGATTTTAATAATTTTTGAATGTGGGGTAATAAACCAAACTTCAAAAATATGTATATATGTTTGCAGTTTATCTTATGTACACAACAGGGTAAAACAACGCATTTTCAAAGACTGGCATTAAGTTCAGCAAAAGCAACTAATTTTGACGACAAGATGCAAAATATATGTGAAATAACAACAAGACGGAATGAACAAATGATGAGCACCATTTATCATTCAGCAAACATACGCCAATATATTTGGAAACTTTGGTAAAAATTTAATCATTTTCACACAAATCACCCTCAATAATTTAAATTGTTACTGATTTCTTGCAAATGAGGGCATTGCAAGATCTTAAGTGTGGGAAGGGGTTAAATTCTTTCGGATTTTAAAATTTTTATATTAAACACTTGGTTACCATTAAAAATACTAGTAAAGCAGTAGTTGTATTAGAATCTAGTGCTCTCTGATAAAAAAGAACAGCCCTAGTCTTATATACTGACTACCCAATTCTAGTAAAATTTTTCAAAATTTTCAATTAAATGAATTCAAAATCATGTTTATACATATTTATGAACGATAAAACTAGGTTTTAACACCGAAATTATTGTTACCTCGGAAAGGACATAAATTGAGAAACAAACTAAAATGTTAAAATTCATTTAAAATGGAATAGAGAACGATAAAAAGGAAAATAAAAGCCAAGTGTGGGAAAATTTACCAAGTTATTTTAAACATATGTCACATATATCTGTAACAAATAACTGAAAATACTTTTGCTTTGGACTAAACTAAACTGTTTTACCCAATGAAAGAAAAGAAGAGATGGATCTACACGATGAATCAATTCCATCATTAAAAGGAAGTAAAGTCTTCCGAAAAAGACACGCGCTTCTTGATTTAGGTCATGAAGTTGTCGTCCAGACCAGCTGTAGGTTGACGAAAAATCTAGAAAAGTCATCACTAAAATCAGCAGGAAATCCACGGACCTCAGCATTAAACAGGGTCGCCAAGTGGTCAGATTTATCCTAACCATGAGAAGGATTTATCTCGTACAATGGGGGGGCACCATGCAAATTAGCTGGATAAGACTAATGAATCAGATCCCCAGAAAGGATAATCTCCTTAAAGATTAAAAATCAGCTTTTAAGACTGATATTACTCAATCCTTGAGATTGACCTTAAAGATTGAGAATTCAAACTCATGGAATTCAATGATATCTAAACTCGAGCTTGAACGAGAAAATATTTTGATCAAAAATACAAACCGATTTGTTTTCTGAAAACCCATTTTCAATGCGTTCATTACCATTGAACGTAAAATCCTAGGAATTCACCTGGAATTCATTAGGTCACCTGAACTAAATCGGGTGTCAACCGTAAGAACGGTGGTTGCATAGTGGTCAAAGACAGGACCTTGTGCCAGACCGAAAAAATTATAAGGGTGAGCTTTACTATTGCTCCTACCAAGGATAGTAATTGCGTCCGACACGTTATAGACCATAATCAAAAGCATGTCACGGGACATTGCCTTAACAGTTGCTTGTTCAACGCTTTCCTTTACAACCGGACGGTAGTTTGCCGAAAGGTAATATACGGAACAAGTAAACTGGACGTGTTGCTTTCCAAATACAAGGTTAGCAAGTGGGTGACACAAAACCGCAAGTTTTGAGCTAAAATTTTCAAATCTGAAACCCACCAAACCCACAAAAATATTTTGCAAACACCGGTAAAGGGTTATTCCGGAAAACTTATCTAGGGTAAAAACTAGATTTAATTTTCAAAAGATCAAATGTTTTCATAAAGATCCAATTTCCTTAATGGATCTAAATTTTTATAGTCATGTGGGACTGTAAACCATATCGTTACTACCATTGTTTATACCGCCATATAGAAATCACTGATGTACAAAGTGTGAAAAATAAAGAAGTGATTCTAGTATTTCAAGACAATATTGCTTGAGGACAAGCAACGCTCAAGTGTGGGAATATTTGATAATGCTAAAAACGAACATATATTTCATAGCATTATTCCTCAAGAAAGACAAGCTTTTAGTTGCAATTGTTCTATTTACAAGTGATATTCGTTTAAATAATAAAAGGTGAAGACAGAAGACAGATTCGACGATTTGAAGACGCAAACGACCAAAAAGCTCAAAAGAACAAAAGACAATCAAAAAGGTTCCAATTATTGATAAGAAACGTCTCGAAATCACAAGAGTACAAGATTCAAAACGCAAAGTACAAGATATTAAATTGTACGCGAGGACGTTCAAAAATCCGGAACCGGGACCAGAGTCAACTCTTAACGCTCGACGCAACGGACTAAAAATTACAAGTTAACTATGTATATAAATATAATATAATATATAATTAATTATATTAATTATATATATATTATATATATATATTAAAAACCGTCGGCAGCAAGAAACTCCAAGGGTGTGAGCTGTAAATACATCTCCGCGACTCGCGGAGTTTTAAGGGCATTTTGCCGCGAGTCGCGGAGCCCCAATTTTCAACTCTGGCTATAAAGCCAACCGAATTCTGATCAAATTTATCATCTTTTTTCCTCTCATTCATACGAGATATATATATATATAATTTATATTTTAATTTTAATTTTAATTTTAATTCTAATAATAAGGGTATGTTAGCGAATGTTGTAAGGGCGTAAGTCGAAATTCTGTCCGTGTAACGCTACGCTATTTTTAATCATTGTAAGTTATATTCAACCTTTTTATATTAATGTCTCGTAGCTAAGTTATTATTATGCTTATTTAAAACGAAGTAATCATGATGTTGGGCTAATTACTAAAATTGGGTAATTGGGCTTTGTACCATAATTGGGGTTTGGACAAAAGAACGACACTTGTGGAAACTAGGCTATGGGCTATTAATGGGCTTTATATTTGTTTAACTAAATGAAAGTTTGTTAATGTTAATATAAAGATTTACAATTGGGCGTCCCTATAAATTACCATATACACTCGATCGGACACGATGGGCGGGGTATTTATATGTACGAATAATCGTTCATTTAACCGGACACGGGAATGGATTAATAGCCACTAGAATAATTAAAACAGGGGTGAAATTACATTCAAGGGTAATTGGTGTAATTGTTAACAAAGTAGTAAAACCTTGGTTTACACGCAGTCGATAACCTGGTGTATTCATTAAACAAAGTATTAAAACCTTGTTACAATTTGAATCCCCAATTAGTTGGAATATTTAACTTCGGGTATAATAATAATTTGACAAGGACACTTGCAATTTATATTTATGACTGATGGACTGTTATGGACAAAAACCAGACGGACATATTGAATAATCCAGGACAAAGGACAATTAACCCATGGGCATAAAACTAAAATCAACACGTCAAACATCATGATTATGGAAGTTTAAATAAGCATAATTCTTTTATTTCATATTTAATTTCCTTTATTTTATATTTAATTGCACTTCTAATTATCGCATTTTTATTGTTATTTTATTTAATCGCACTTTTAATTATCGTACTTTTTAATTATCGCAATTTTATTTTATCGCATTTTTATTATTCGCAATTTCATTATCGTTATTTACTTTACGCTTTAATTTAAGTCTTGTATTTATTTTATATTTTACATTAGGTTTTAACTGCGACTAAAGTTTTAAAATCGACAAACCGGTCATTAAACGGTAAAAACCCCCCTTTATAATAATAATATTACTTATATATATAATTGTATTTTTATAAAAGTAAACTAATATAGCGTTGAGCTTTGTTTAAAGATTTCCCTGTGGAACGAACCGGACTTACTAAAAACTACACTACTGTACGATTAGGTACACTGCCTATAAATGTTGTAGCAAGGTTTAAGTATATCCATTCTATAAATAAATAAATATCTTGTGTAAAATTGTATCGTATTTAATAGTTTTTCCTAGTAAAATATAAACTATTTTATATACACCTCGCTTCGCATCAATATATCATATTAAGAGATATTCATACATGATAATATCATGATAATATAATAATTTAAAATCTCATTTGATATTATAAACATTGGGTTAACAACATTTAACAAGATCGTTAACCTAAAGGTTTCAAAACAACACTTACATGTAACGACTAACGATGACTTAACGACTCAGTTAAAATGTATATACATGTAGTGTTTTAATATTTATTTATACACTTTTGAAAGACTTCAATACACTTATCAAAATACTTCTACTTAACAAAAATGCTTACAATTACATCCTCGTTCAGTTTCATCAACAATTCTACTCGTATGCACCGGTATTTGTACTCGTACAATACACAGCTTTTTGATGTATGTACTATTGGTATATACACTCCAATGATCAGTTCTTAGCAGCCCATGTGAGTAACCTAACACATGTGGGAACCATCATTTGGCAACTAACATGAAATATCTCATAAAATTACAAAATATGAGTAATCATTCATGACTTATTTACATGAAAACAAAATTACATATCCTTTATATCTAATCCATACACCAACGACCAAAAACACCTACAAACACTTTCATTCTTCAATTTTCTTCATCTAATTGATCTCTCTCAAGTTCTATCTTCAAGTTCTAAGTGTTCTTCATATATTCTACAAGTTCTAGTTACATAAAATCAAGAATACTTTCAAGTTTGCTAGCTCACTTCCAATCTTGTAAGGTGATCATCCAACCTCAAGAAATCTTTGTTTCTTACAGTAGGTTATCATTCTAATACAAGGTAATAATCATATTCAAAATTTGGTTCAATTTCTATAACTATAACAATCTTATTTCAAGTGATGATCTTACTTGAACTTGTTTTCGTGTCATGATTCTGCTTCAAGAACTTCGAGCCATCCAAGGATCCATTGAAGCTAGATCCATTTTTCTCTTTTCCAGTAGGTTTATCCAAGGAACTTAAGGTAGTAATGATGTTCATAACATCATTCGATTCATACATATAAAGCTATCTTATTCGAAGGTTTAAACTTGTAATCACTAGAACATAGTTTAGTTAATTCTAAACTTGTTCGCAAACAAAAGTTAATCCTTCTAACTTGACTTTTAAAATCAACTAAACACATGTTCTATATCTATATGATATGCTAACTTAATGATTTAAAACCTGGAAACACGAAAAACACCGTAAAACCGTATTTACGCCGTCGTAGTAACACCGCGGGCTGTTTTGGGTTAGCTAATTAAAAACTATGATAAACTTTGATTTAAAAGTTGTTATTCTGAGAAAATGATTTTTATTATGAACATGAAACTATATCCAAAAATTATGGTTAAACTCAAAGTGGAAGTATGTTTTATAAAATGGTCATCTAGACGTCGTTCTTTCGACTGAAATGACTACCTTTACAAAAACGACTTGTAACTTATTTTTCCCACTATAAACCTATACTTTTTATGTTTAGATTCATAAAATAGAGTTCAATATGAAACCATAGCAATTTGATTCACTCAAAACGGATTTAAAATGAAGAAGTTATGGGTAAAACAAGATTGGATAATTTTTCTCATTTTAGCTACGTGAAAATTGGTAACAAATCTATTCCAACCATAACTTAATCAACTTATATTGTATATTATGTAATCTTGAGATACCATAGACACGTATACAATGTTTCGACCTATCATGTCGACACATCTATATATATTTCGGAACAACCATAGACACTCTATATGTGAATGTTGGAGTTAGCTATACAGGGTTGAGGTTGATTCCAAAATATATATAGTTTGAGTTGTGATCAATACTGAGATACGTATACACTGGGTCGTGGATTGATTCAAGATAATATTTATCGATTTATTTCTGTACATCTAACTGTGGACAACTAGTTGTAGGTTACTAACGAGGACAGCTGACTTAATAAACTTAAAACATCAAAATATATTAAAAGTGTTGTAAATATATTTTGAACATACTTTGATATATATGTATATATTGTTATAGGTTCGTGAATCAACCAGTGGCCAAGTCTTACTTCCCGACGAAGTAAAAATCTGTGAAAGTGAGTTATAGTCCCACTTTTAAAATCTAATATTTTTGGGATGAGAATACATGCAGGTTTTATAAATGATTTACAAAATAGACACAAGTACGTGAAACTACATTCTATGGTTGAATTATCGAAATCGAATATGCCCCTTTTTATTAAGTCTGGTAATCTAAGAATTAGGGAACAGACACCCTAATTGACGCGAATCCTAAAGATAGATCTATCGGGCCCAACAAGCCCCATCCAAAGTACCGGATGCTTTAGTACTTCGAAATTTATATCATATCCGAAGGGTGTCCCGGAATGATGGGGATATTCTTATATATGCATCTTGTTAATGTCGGTTACCAGGTGTTCACCATATGAATGATTTTTATCTCTATGTATGGGATGTGTATTGAAATATGAAATCTTGTGGTCTATTATTATGATTTGATATATATAGGTTAAACCTATAACTCACCAACATTTTTGTTGACGTTTTAAGCATGTTTATTCTCAGGTGATTATTAAGAGCTTCCGCTGTCGCATACTTAAATAAGGACGAGATTTGGAGTCCATGCTTGTATGATATTGTGTAAAAACTGCATTCAAGAAACTTATTTTGTTGTAACATATTTGTATTGTAAACCATTATGTAATGGTCGTGTGTAAACAGGATATTTTAGATTATCATTATTTGATAATCTACGTAAAGCTTTTTAAACCTTTATTGATGAAATAAAGGTTATGGTTTGTTTTAAAATGAATGCAGTCTTTGAAAAACGTCTCATATAGAGGTCAAAACCTCGCAACGAAATCAATTAATATGGAACGTTTTTAATCAATAAGAACGGGACATTTCAGTTGGTATCCGAGCGTTGGTCTTAGAGAACCAGAATTTTGCATTAGTGTGTCTTATCGAGTTTGTTAGGATGCATTAGTGAGTCTGGACTTTGACCGTGTTTACTTGAAAAATGATTGCTTAACAAATTTTGTTGGAAACTATATATTTTTAACATGTGAATATTATGTGATATATTAATCTCTTAACGCGTTTGATATTATGTGATAGATGTCTACCTCTAGAACAAGTCCCATTGACTCACCTAATAATAATGAAGAGTCAAATGTAAATTGGAATGATTCGTGGACTGATTCACAAGTTCCCGAAGAGGAACCGGAAGAAGAGTCGGAACCGGAAGAAGAATCGGAACCGGAAGAAGAATCGGAACCGGATGAAGAAATAGAACCGGTGGGGGAAATAATAAAACGGTTAAGTAAAAGAAAATCCTCAACCAACCGACCAAGGTTAATTATGGTCAATGGTGTTTCCGCCAAGGAAGCAAAATATTGGGAGGATTACCAATTCTCCGATGAATCGGATTCCGACGAGAATTCCGATGATGTTATAGAAATTACCCCAACTGAATTTAAAAAGGCAAAAGAAAATAATAAGGGAAAGGGCATAAAAATAGAGAAATCTAATTCCAACCCCGATGAACTTTATATGTATCGTCAACCCCCGAAGTCCTTAAGTTGTAACAATGACCCGGGAACCTCTAAACCACCAGGTTTTTCTAAACCAATGTGGAAAACGACGGCTCGTATTAGGGGAACATCATATATCCCTAGAAACTTGGCAAAACGAACCAAAACCGAAGAAGAAGAAACAAGCGAGTTGGAATAAGATAGTTGTATTCGTGTGGTGTAATATATGTAATATAGTGTGCTTATGCTTTATGATATATGTAAAAATTGCTTGTATTAATAAGTATTTTTTTTTATGAATCTAACTATTGTCTATTTTACAGTTTAAAAACACAAAATGGATAGACAACCCAATATTTTAAGAGACCTACCCGGAGACATGATTGATGAAATCCTATCTAGAGTCGGTCAGAATTCCTCGGCACAACTATTTAAGGCGAGATCAGTTTGTAAGACATTCGAAGAACGTTCCAAGAATGTCTTGGTTTATAAGAGACTTTCGTTTGAAAGATGGGGGATATCACATTGGGAAACCCATAAGTTACGATGTGTTTACTTTGACGCATATATTGCGGGAAACCCAAATGCTATTTTACGCAACGGGTTAAGAAATTATTTTGACTCAATGTATCCGAATATAGGACTTCATGATTTAGAAAAAGCGGCTAACATGCAACATAAAGAAGCATGATATGCTTACGGATTAGTAATGTTCGCTTCTCACCAAAGTGAGAACAAGAACATCGGGCTACAACTATTAAACAAAACGTTCCCACAAGTGACGGAGTCGGTAATTGGGGTAAGAAATGAGGTTTTTAGATTGTTACGGGACTGGTGGACATTACGTAACCCTCGTCCCTTTGACGACGTTACAACACGATGTCTTATCAACGGCCATAACGGTTATGTTCCACAAGACCAAGGATGGGAAGTAATCCTAGTAAAACCAGAATGCATGACTTGTTTCTGGACGTATGAATTACGTGTCTTTATTGCCTTTGCTGAACGACTTGTGTACTAGCTAGAATTATCTTCACAACCATCTTGTATCAAATTTATTGTGTGCTATATTTCATGCTATATGTAAAATAAGCGGTATTGTAAGTTTGTAAAATATTGTGTAAAAGTTTGAACGCGAAATATTATTATAATCAGTTTTTCATATAGAATTGTAGTAGTTGAATTGTATATTAGCTACTAAGTATGAACTTAACGGGTAGGTACTACCCGAATTTAAACTTATAAAACGCTAATATGAAGAAAAAGCTTTTATAAATGAGTTCATATTATGCTACGAAATACTATTAACTACTCTTAATATTCTGTATGATTAACTTGTTCCATTTGACTATTTTGAAGGAAATGGCACCGACTACTCGACACACCGTGAATATGAATGAAGAGGAATTCCGTACTTTTCTAGCTTCAAACATAGCCGCAGTACAGGCTGCGCTACATACCAACAATAACCTTGCATCTAGCAGTACAGGAAATCGTGTAGGATGCACCTACAAAGAATTCACTGCCTGCAAATGTTTGGAATTTGATGGAACCGAAGGACCGATCGGATTAAAACGGTGGACCGAGAAGGTCGAATCGGTGTTTGCCATAAGTAAGTGTACTGAAGAGGACAAAGTGAAGTACGCTACGCATAACTTCACAGGTTCTGCGTTAACATGGTGAAATACCTATCTAGAGCAAGTGGGACAAGACGATGCGTACGCACTACCGTGGTCAGCATTCAAGCACTTGATGAACGAGAAGTACCGTTCCAGAACCGAGGTCAATAAGCTCAAGACAGAACTTAGAGGGTTACGAACCCAAGGATTTGATATTACCACGTACGAAAGACGATTCACAGAATTGTGCCTATTGTGTCCGGGAGCATTCGAAGATGAGGAAGAGAAGATCGACGCGTTTGTGAAAGGATTACCGAAAAGAATCCAAGAAGATATAAGTTCACACGAGCCCGCCTCCATACAACAGGCATGTAGAATGGCTCACAAACTAGTGAACCAGATTGAAGAAAGAATTAAAGAACAGACTGCTGAAGAGGCCAATGTGAAGCAAGTCAAAAGAAAGTGGGAGGAAAACGGTGATAAGAATCACCAATACAACAACAACAGTAATTACAACAATAATCGCAACAATTATCCCAACAATCGCAACATCAATCGCAACTACAACAAACGGCCCAACAACAACAACAACAACAACAACAACAACAGCAACTACAACAATCATCCCAACAACAATAATAACCGCAACAACAACAACAACAATCAGAAGCAGCTATGCCAAAGGTGTGAAAAGTATCACTCGGGGTTCTGCACCAAATTTTGCAACAAGTGTAAAAGAAATGGTCATAGCGCGGCAAAGTGTGAGGTCTACAGACCAGGGGTTAATAGAACGAAAGGAACAAATGGTGTTGGAACGAGTAATGGCGGAGCAAGTAGTGTCGGAGCAAGTTATGCCAATGTAGTTTGTTATAAATGTGGAAAACCGGGCCACATTATTAGAAATTGCCCGAACCAGGAGAACACGAATGGACAAGGCCGCGGAAGAGTTTTCAATATTAATGCGGCAGAGGCACAGGAAGACCCGGAGCTTGTTACGGGTACGTTTCTTATTGACAATAAATCTGCTTACGTTTTATTTGATTCGGGTGCGGATAGAAGCTATATGAGTAGAGATTTTTGTGCTAAATTAAGTTGTCCATTGACGCCTTTGGATAGTAAATTTTTACTCGAATTAGCAAATGGTAAATTAATTTCAGCAGATAATATATGTCGGAATCGAGAAATTAAACTGGTTAGCGAAACATTTAAGATTGATTTGATACCAGTAGAGTTAGGGAGTTTTGATGTGATAATCGGTATGGACTGGTTGAAAGAAGTGAAAGCAGAGATCGATTGTTACAAAAATGCAATTCGCATTATACGAGAAAAAGGAAAACCCTTAATGGTGTACGGAGAAAAGGGCAACACGAAGCTACATCTTATTAGTAATTTGATGGCACAAAAACTAATAAGAAAAGGTTGCTATGCTGTTCTAGCACACGTCGAGAAAGTACAAACTGAAGAAAAGAGCATCAATGATGTTCACATTGCAAAAGAATTTCCCGATGTATTTCCGAAAGAATTACCGGGATTACCCCCACATCGATCCGTTGAATTTCAAATAGATCTTGTACCAGGAGCTGCACCAATAGCTCGTACTCCTTACAGACTCGCACCCAGCGAGATGAAAGAACTGCAAAGCCAATTACAAGAACTTTTAGAGCGTGGTTTCATTCGACCAAGCACATCACCGTGGGGAGCTCCTGTTTTGTTTGTCAAGAAGAAAGATGGTACATTCAAGTTGTGTATCGACTACCGAGAGTTGAACAAACTTACCATCAAGAACCGCTACCCACTACCGAGAATCGACGACTTATTTGATCAACTACAAGGCTCGTCTGTTTATTCAAAGATTGACTTACGTTCCGGGTATCATCAAATGCGGGTGAAAGAAGATGATATACCAAAGACTGCTTTCAGAACACGTTACGGTCATTACGAGTTTATGGTCATGCCGTTTGGTTTAACTAATGCACCAGCTGTGTTCATGGACCTTATGAACCGAGTGTGTGGACCATACCTTGACAAGTTTGTCATTGTTTTCATTGATGACATACTTATTTACTCAAAGAATGACCAAGAACACGGTAAACATTTGAGAAAGGTGTTAGAAGTATTGAGGAAGGAAGAATTGTACGCTAAGTTTTCAAAGTGTGCATTTTGGTTGGAAGAAGTTCAATTCCTCGGTCACATAGTGAACAAAGAAGGTATTAAGGTGGATCCGGCAAAGATAGAAACTGTTGAAAAGTGGGAAACCCCGAAAACTCCGAAACACATACGCCAGTTTTTAGGACTAGCTGGTTACTACAGAAGGTTCATCCAAGACTTTTCCAGAATAGCAAAACCCTTGACTGCATTAACGCATAAAGGGAAGAAATTTGAATGGAATGATGAACAAGAGAAAGCGTTTCAGTTATTGAAGAAAAAGCTAACTACGGCACCTATATTGTCATTGCCTGAAGGGAATGATGATTTTATGATTTATTGTGACGCATCAAAGCAAGGTCTCGGTTGTGTATTAATGCAACGAACGAAGGTGATTGCTTATGCGTCTAGACAATTGAAGATTCACGAACAAAATTATACGACGCATGATTTGGAATTAGGCGCGGTTGTTTTTGCATTAAAGACTTGGAGGCACTACTTATATGGGGTCAAAAGTATTATATATACCGACCACAAAAGTCTTCAACACATATTTAATCAGAAACAACTGAATATGAGGCAGCGTAGGTGGATTGAATTATTGAATGATTACGACTTTGAGATTCGTTACCACCCGGGGAAGGCAAATGTGGTAGCCGATGCCTTGAGCAGGAAGGACAGAGAACCCATTCAAGTAAAATCTATGAATATAATGATTCATAATAACCTTACTACTCAAATAAAGGAGGCGCAACAAGGAGTTTTAAAAGAGGGAAATTTAAAGGATGAAATACCCAAAGGATCGGAGAAGCATCTTAATATTCGGGAAGACGGAACCCGGTATAGGGCTGAAAGGATTTGGGTACCAAAATTTGGAGATATGAGAGAAATGGTACTTAGAGAAGCTCATAAAACCGGATACTCAATACATCCTGGAACGGGGAAGATGTACAAGGATCTCAAGAAACATTTTTGGTGGCCGGTTATGAAAGCCGATGTTGCTAAATACGTAGGAGAATGTTTGACGTGTTCTAAGGTCAAAGCTGAGCATCAGAAACCATCAGGTCTACTTCAACAACCCGAAATCCCGGAATGGAAATGGGAAAACATTACCATGGATTTCATCACTAAATTGCCAAGGACTGCAAGTGGTTTTGATACTATTTGGGTAATAGTTGATCGTCTCACCAAATCAGCACACTTCCTGCCAATAAGAGAAGATGACAAGATGGAGAAGTTAGCACGACTGTATTTGAAGAAAGTCGTCTCCAGACATGGAATACCAATCTCTATTATCTCTGATAGGGATGGCAGATTTATTTCAAGATTCTGGCAGACATTACAGCAAGCATTAGGAACTCGTCTAGACATGAGTACTGCCTATCATCCACAAACTGATGGGCAGAGCGAAAGGACAATACAAACGCTTAAAGACATGCTACGAGCATGTGTTATTGATTTCGGAAATAGTTGGGATCGACATCTACCGTTAGCAGAATTTTCCTACAACAACAGCTACCATTCAAGCATTGAGATGGCGCCGTTTGAAGCACTTTATGGTAGAAAGTTGAAATGTCCCGTTCTTATTGATTAAAAACGTTCCATATTAATTGATTTCGTTGCGAGGTTTTGACCTCTATATGAGACGTTTTTCAAAGACTGCATTCATTTTAAAACAAACCATAACCTTTATTTCATCCATAAAGGTTTAAAAAGCTTTACGTAGATTATCAAATAATGATAATCTAAAATATCCTGTTTACACACGACCATTACATAATGGTTTACAATACAAATATGTTACAACAAAATAAGTTTCTTGAATGCAGTTTTTACACAATATCATACAAGCATGGACTCCAAATCTCGTCCTTATTTAAGTATGCGACAGCGGAAGCTCTTAATAATCACCTGAGAATAAACATGCTTAAAACGTCAACAAAAATGTTGGTGAGTTATAGGTTTAACCTATATATATCAAATCATAATAATAGACCACAAGATTTCATATTTCAATACACATCCCATACATAGAGATAAAAATCATTCATATGGTGAACACCTGGTAACCGACATTAACAAGATGCATATATAAGAATATCCCCATCATTCCGGGACACCCTTCGGATATGATATAAATTTCGAAGTACTAAAGCATCCGGTACTTTGGATGGGGTTTGTTAAGCCCAATAGATCTATCTTTAGGATTCGCGTCAATTAGGGTGTCTGTTCCCTAATTCTTAGATTACCAGACTTAAATAAAAGGGGCATATTCGATTTCGATAATTCAACCATAGAATGTAGTTTCACGTACTTGTGTCTATTTTGTAAATCATTTATAAAACCTGCATGTATTCTCATCCCAAAAATATTAGATTTTAAAAGTGGGACTATAACTCACTTTCACAGATTTTTACTTCGTCGGGAAGTAAGACTTGGCCACTGGTTGATTCACGAACCTATAACAATATATACATATATATCAAAGTATGTTCAAAATATATTTACAACACTTTTAATATATTTTGATGTTTTAAGTTTATTAAGTCAGCTGTCCTCGTTAGTAACCTACAACTAGTTGTCCACAGTTAGATGTACAGAAATAAATCGATAAATATTATCTTGAATCAATCCACGACCCAGTGTATACGTATCTCAGTATTGATCACAACTCAAACTATATATATTTTGGAATCAACCTCAACCCTGTATAGCTAACTCCAACATTCACATATAGAGTGTCTATGGTTGTTCCGAAATATATATAGATGTGTCGACATGATAGGTCGAAACATTGTATACGTGTCTATGGTATCTCAAGATTACATAATATACAATACAAGTTGATTAAGTTATGGTTGGAATAGATTTGTTAATAATTTTCACGTAGCTAAAATGAGAAAAATTATCCAATCTTGTTTTACCCATAACTTCTTCATTTTAAATCCGTTTTGAGTGAATCAAATTGCTATGGTTTCATATTGAACTCTATTTTATGAACCTAAACAGAAAAAGTATAGGTTTATAGTCGGAAAAATAAGTTACAAGTCATTTTTGTAAAGGTAGTCATTTCAGTCGAAAGAACGACGTCTAGATGACCATTTTAGAAAACATACTTCCACTTTGAGTTTAACCATAATTTTTGGATATAGTTTCATGTTCATAATAAAAATCATTTTCTCAGAATAACAACTTTTAAATCAAATTTTATCATAGTTTTTAATTAACTAACCCAAAACAGCCCGCGGTGTTACTACGACGGCGTAAATCCGGTTTTACGGTGTTTTTCGTGTTTCCAGGTTTTAAATCATTAAGTTAGCATATCATATAGATATAGAACATGTGTTTAGTTGATTTTAAAAGTCAAGTTAGAAGGATTAACTTTTATTTGCGAACAAGTTTAGAATTAACTAAACTATGTTCTAGTGATTACAAGTTTAAACCTTCGAATAAGATAGCTTTATATGTATGAATCGAATGATGTTATGAACATCATTACTACCTTAAGTTCCTTGGATAAACCTACTGGAAAAGAGAAAAGTGGATCTAGCTTCAATGGATCCTTGGATGGCTCGAAGTTCTTGAAGCAGAATCATGACACGAAAACAAGTTCAAGTAAGATCATCACTTGAAATAAGATTGTTATAGTTATAGAAATTGAACCAAAGTTTGAATATGATTATTACCTTGTATTAGAATGATAACCTACTGTAAGAAACAAAGATTTCTTGAGGTTGGATGATCACCTTACAAGATTGGAAGTGAGCTAGCAAACTTGAAAGTATTCTTGATTTTATGAAACTAGAACTTTTGGAATTTATGAAGAACACTTAGAACTTGAAGATAGAACTTGAGAGAGATCAATTAGATGAATAAAATTGAAGAATGAAAGTGTTTGTAGGTGTTTTTGGTCGTTGGTGTATGGATTAGATATAAAGGATATGTAATTTTGTTTTCATGTAAATAAGTCATGAATGATTACTCATATTTTTGTAATTTTATGAGATATTTCATGCTAGTTGCCAAATGATGGTTCCCACATGTGTTAGGTGACTCACATGGGCTGCTAAGAGCTGATCATTTGAGTGTATATACCAATAGTACATACATCTAAAAGCTGTGTATTGTACGAGTACGAATACGGGTGCATACGAGTAGAATTGTTGATGAAACTGAACGAGGATGTAATTGTAAGCATTTTTGTTAAGTAGAAGTATTTTGATAAGTGTATTGAAGTCTTTCAAAAGTGTATAAATACATATTAAAACACTACATGTATATACATTTTAACTGAGTCGTTAAGTCATCGTTAGTCGTTACATGTAAGTGTTGTTTTGAAACCTTTAGGTTAACGATCTTGTTAAATGTTGTTAACCCAATGTTTATAATATCAAATGAGATTTTAAATTATTATATTATCATGATATTATCATGTATGAATATCTCTTAATATGATATATATATACATTAAATGTCTTTACAACGATAATCGTTACATATATGTCTCGTTTAAAAATCATTAAGTTAGTAGTCTTGTTTTTACATATGTAGTTCATTGTTAATATACTTAATGATATGTTTACTTATCATAGTATCATGTTAACTATATATATATATCCATATATATGTCATCATATAGTTTTTATAAGTTTTAACGTTCGTGAATCACCGGTCAACTTGGGTGGTCAATTGTCTATATGAAACATATTTCAATTAATCAAGTCTTAACAAGTTTGATTGCTTAACATGTTGGAAACATTTAATCATATAAATATCAATCTTAATTAATATATATAAACATGGAAAAGTTCGGGTCACTACAAAAGTGCAGGTCTCCGATTTGTTGGAGTGAAGTGGGGGATAGACAGATTACGGGTCCGGAGATTATACAAGAAACTACCGAGAAGATCATCCAAATTCAACAACGGTTGAAAACCGCCCAAAGTTGACAAAAGAGCTACGCTGACATTAAAAGAAAAGATATAGAATTTGAAATTGGAGAGATGGTCATGCTTAAAGTTGCACCTTGGAAAGGCGTTGTTCGATTTGGTAAACGAGGGAAATTAAATCCAAGGTATATTGGACCATTCAAGATTATTGATCGTGTCGGACCAGTAGCTTACCGACTTGAGTTACCTCAACAACTCGCGGCTGTACATAACACTTTCCACGTCTCAAATTTGAAGAAATGTTTTGCTAAAGAAGATCTCACTATTCCATTAGATGAAATCCAAATCAACGAAAAACTTCAATTCATCGAAGAACCCGTCGAAATAATGGATCGTGAGGTTAAAAGACTTAAGCAAAACAAGATACCAATTGTTAAGGTTCGATGGAATGCTCGTAGAGGACCCGAGTTCACCTGGGAGCGTGAAGATCAGATGAAGAAGAAATACCCGCATCTATTTCCAGAAGATTCGTCAACACCTTCAACAGCTTAAAATTTCGGGACGAAATTTATTTAACGGGTAGGTACTGTAGTGACCCGAACTTTTCCATGTTTATATATATTAATTGAGATTGATATTTACATGATTAAATGTTTCCAACATGTTAAGCAATCAAACTTGTTAAGACTTGATTAATTGAAATATGTTTCATATAGACAATTGACCACCTAAGTTGACCGGGGATTCACGAACGTTAAAACTTGTAAAAACTATATGATGACATATATATGGATATATATATAGTTAACATGATACTATGATAAGTAAACATATCATTAAGTATATTAACAATGAACTACATATGTAAAAACAAGACTACTAACTTAATGATTTTTAAACGAGACATATATGTAACGATTATCGTTGTAAAGACATTTAATGATATTCATACATGATAATATAATAATTTAAAATCTCATTTGATATTATAAACATTGGGTTAACAACATTTAACAAGATCGTTAACCTAAAGGTTTCAAAACAACACTTACATGTAACGACTAACGATGACTTAACGACTCAGTTAAAATGTATATACATGTAGTTTTTTAATATGTATTTATACACTTTTGAAAGACTTCAATGCACTTATCAAAATACTTCTACTTAACAAAAATGCTTACAATTACATCCTCGTTTAGTTTCATCAACAATTCTACTCGTATGCACCGGTATTCGTACTCGTACAATACACAGCTTTTAGATGTATGTACTATTGGTATATACACTCCAATGATCAGCTATTAGCAGCCCATGTGAGTCACCTAACACATGTGGGAACCATCATTTGGCAACTAGCATGAAATATCTCATAAAATTACAAAAATATGAGTAATCATTCATGACTGATTTACATGAAAACAAAATTACATATCCTTTATATCTAATCCATACACCAACGACTAAAAACACCTACAAACACTTTCATTCTTCAATTTTCTTCATCTAATTGATCTCTCTCAAGTTCTATCTTCAAGTTCTAAGTGTTCTTCATATATTCTACAAGTTCTAGTTACATAAAATCAAGAATACTTTCAAGTTTGCTAGCTCACTTCCAATCTTGTAAGGTGATCATCCAACCTCAAGAAATCTTTGTTTCTTACAGTAGGTTATCATTCTAATACAAGGTAATAATCATATTCAAACTTTGGTTCAATTTCTATAACTATAACAATCTTATTTCAAGTGATGATCTTACTTGAACTTGTTTTCGTGTCATGATTCTGCTTCAAGAACTTCGAGCCATCCAAGGATCCATTGAAGCTAGATCCATTTTTCTCTTTTCCAGTAGGTTTATCCAAGGAACTTAAGGTAGTAATGATGTTCATAACATCATTCGATTCATACATATAAAGCTATCTTATTCGAAGGTTTAAACTTGTAATCACTAGAACATAGTTTAGTTAATTCTAAACTTGTTCGCAAACAAAAGTTAATCCTTATAACTTGACTTTTAAAATCAACTAAAAACATGTTCTATATCTATATGATATGCTAACTTAATGATTTAAATCCTGAAAACACGAAAAACACCGTAAAACCGGATTTACGCCGTCGTAGTAACACCGCTGGCTGTTTTGGGTTAGCTAATTAAAAACTATGATAAACTTTGATTTAAAAGTTGTTATTCTGAGAAAATGATTTTTATTATGAACATGAAACTATATCCAAAAATTATGGTTAAACTGAAAGTGGAAGTATGTTTTATAAAATGGTCATCTAGACGTCGTTCTTTCGACTGAAATGACTACCTTTACAAAAACGACTTGTAACTTATTTTTCCGACTATAAACCTATACTTTTTCTGTTTAGATTCATAAAATAGAGTTCAATATGAAACCATAGCAATTTGATTCACTCAAAACGGATTTAAAATGAAGAAGTTATGGGTAAAACAAGATTGGATAATTTTTCTCATTTTAGCTACGTGAAAATTGGTAACAAATCTATTCCAACCATAACTTAATCAACTTGTATTGTATATTATGTAATCTTGAGATACCATAGACACGTATACAATGTTTCGACCTATCATGTCGACACATCTATATATATTTCGGAACAACCATAGACACTCTATATGTGAATGTTGGAGTTAGCTATACAGGGTTGAGGTTGATTCCAAAATATATATAGTTTGAGTTGTGATCAATACTGAGATACGTATACACTGGGTCGCGGATTGATTCAAGATAGTATTTATCGATTTATTTCTGTACATCTAACTGTGGACAACTAGTTGTAGGTTACTAACGAGGACAGCTGACTTAATAAACTTAAAACATCAAAATATATTAAAAGTGTTGTAAATATATTTTGAACATACTTTGATATATATGTATATATTGTTATAGGTTCGTGAATCAACCAGTGGCCAAGTCTTACTTCCCGACGAAGTAAAAATATGTGAAAGTGAGTTATAGTCCCACTTTTAAAATCTAATATTTTTGGGATGAGAATACATGCAGGTTTTATAAATGATTTACAAAATAGACACAAGTACGTGAAACTACATTCTATGGTTGAATTATCGAAATCGAATATGCCCCTTTTTATTAAGTCTGGTAATTTAAGAATTAGGGAACAGACACCCTAATTGACGCGAATCCTAAAGATAGATCTATCGGGCCCAACAAGCCCCATCCAAAGTACCGGATGCTTTAGTACTTCGAAATTTATATCATATCCGAAGGGTGTCCCGGAATGATGGGGATATTCTTATATATGCATCTTGTTAATGTCGGTTACCAGGTGTTCACCATATGAATGATTTTTATCTCTATGTATGGGATGTGTATTGAAATATGAAATCTTGTGGTCTATTATTATGATTTGATATATATAGGTTAAACCTATAACTCACCAACATTTTTGTTGACGTTTTAAGCATGTTTATTCTCAGGTGATTATTAAGAGCTTCCGCTGTCGCATACTTAAATAAGGACGAGATTTGGAGTCCATGCTTGTATGATATTGTGTAAAAACTGCATTCAAGAAACTTATTTTGTTGTAACATATTTGTATTGTAAACCATTATGTAATGGTCGTGTGTAAACAGGATATTTTAGATTATCATTATTTGATAATCTACGTAAAGCTTTTTAAACCTTTATTGATGAAATAAAGGTTATGGTTTGTTTTAAAATGAATGTAGTCTTTGAAAAACGTCTCATATAGAGGTCACAACCTCGCAACGAAATCAATTAATATGGAACGTTTTTAATCAATAAGAACGGGACATTTCAATTACCACCACCAACAACATCCGCATCGCAAACCTCAACTTCACAATCTGTTCCACGAGCATCAACGTCATACGCACCGTAGTTACCAAGAAACACCAGCAACAATAACCGATGAAGTATTAACTCATTTTTTTCCCTGAAGAAATTTTATGTATATTTAATATATATGAATTTTGAAATCAAAATAAATCTTTTCGTACTAAGCTATTACGTGTGAATCTTAACTGGTAGGTACTACTCGGTTAGTTCATATTACTAATATGCAATGATGTACATCCTTCCTTAACAACTTAACCATTGTTAACTACAATCTCCGTTTCAACTCCATAAATTCCATTTCATAATAAACCAAGTGTATTAATCAATTACATAATTGATTTTACATTTTCAATTTCGATATACTCGAAACTTTTCAGAAAACATCATCTGTGCCTTGTAAGGTTCACAAAAATTCTACGAGCACCAACATCCTTCACCGAGGAATATCAATAAGAATAAATAATGAAGTATCGATTACATTAGCGAAATACTCCGCAAAGATTATGTAATCTTTAATGTTTTAGAGATTAATCATTTCTAAGTCAAGCCAAAAATTAAATGAGCTTAATATGATATTAACTCATTAAATCTGTGTTACATCTGAAGAAAATATACATACATATATTTTCATAAAGACGGTAATAAAAATTCTTTTGTACAAAGTATTAATTGTGAAATCTTTAACGGGTAGGTAATACCCGGGAAATATATAAGTTCGCAATTAATATGTTACACTGTACATTCTTCAACTTTGATTCAAAAATTATTAACTATGCTCACAGCGATATACAATCATTCCCATACAAATTCAATTACATATTCTGATATTGACAGAGCAGAATCCAAGTCAAGATTTAACAAGTGACATCATTCTTAGATCTCTACATCTTTCAAAGCTATACTTTGACTTCAAAACGGTGAAAGATCCTTTAGCATTGTTATTACCGAAAATAATCTTGCAATTTCTTTTCAAAGTATCCAGTTTTATCACACTTCCAACCAGTCAACTTCAACTTTTCAGATTAAACCTTATTGTAACCTTGATATATACATTTTGTTACTGGAGAACCTTTCATGTTCCACCACATTAGCAGTAAATTTACCAAACAACTTTATTAATCCTTGACCTTTCAAAAAAATCCTTATACTCGTTGAAACCCTATCATGTACTCATCCACATCTTGTAACAATAATTTCCATACCAACCACCGGGAATTAGCAATCAGTATTTTGAATCTCGCAGCATTTTCTACGGCAACAGTTATATATATATATATATATATATATATATATATATATATATATATATATATATATATATAACATCTATCTTCTAGACTTACATACTTCGAATGTGAAGTTTCTGAAAAACACCCCAAACTACGAAACTAGTTCTACGAATTTTGAAAAAATGCTGATGAAGCAGCAAAAACTATAAACGACTTTAACAGTCGAAAGTTTGATGATAAAGTGTAGCGTGTTGGAAAAGCACAGAAAAAGAGAAGGTTTCAAACTGGAAAACGGGTTGAGCAAAGTATGAAGGAACCTGTAGACAAATCACAACGACGAAATCTACCTTCAAAGAATCCAAATGATTCAGTATCTGCTGAAACCATTAGTAAGAATCTTACTTCTTATTCTAAACCTTCACAGATAGATTTTCCGCATCATCCTCTGATATTAGAAATTCTAAGATATCATCGTATCTTCTATTATAAATATCCTCCATATTTCTGAAGATATTTTCATAACTATTCTTATCTGAAATCATTTATCTCTTCACGCTATCTGTATTACATCATAAAAGAAACTATTTTAGTTTCTAATTTCTGAAAATTTCGAAAAATGGATGTTTTTGAAGTAGTGTTGGGAATTGAAGCATGAGTTAGTATAATATAATGACACTTGATCAACGTGATTATATTACAGTAAGTCATGCTGAGTTTCTAATGGAACGTGATAAAGGTTCACAGATCATACCCTCATCATGAACTATGTTGCATAACTCTTTCATTCTATTTAACCTCTAAACATATCAAGAAAATATTTTTCTTGATGATTCGTTTTTTTTCGAGTTATTCTGGTAATTTGACAAGTCAGATTATGCCATTACCGTTTCTTTCTTAGAACATTAATTATGTTCATTTCAAAATCCATACCTACGAATTTTGGACCATTATTCGCTTGACTTAAGGTCGGGAAGAGAAAACGAAAGCATGAAGCTCCGAAATATAATGGAAAATATAAAGCCCGAAAACAACCCCGAAATTACAAACCGTGTATATCAATGCGTATAGCAATATAAAGACACGGGAGAATGAAAAACAATATAACCCCAAGGTAATAGTAGAAGAAAATAACCTCCTCTGGTGGCAGATGAAAAAGAAGAATGAATGATATGATAGCCAAGAAAATATCAAGAATCAAAACTGGATGAAGCATTTTCACAAATCTTTTGTAAGTATGAAATAAGAAAGAAGATTATAGGAGTGGTGAAAATAAATGAAATGAAAGAGGTTAATTTATATCAAAATATCAGACATAGCAATCGAGGCAGATTACGCATTTAATCAAGGAAATCCTAATTTCCACAAATTCTAAAGAAACAAATCTTATTTAGATAATGAAGATTTTCTATTCCTTAAATTCCAGAAATCAATCGTTACTACGTCAAGAGATAAGACGAATCTCTATTCTCCATTTCACTCTATTACGATAACTTCTCTCATACGCTTCGAGTAATTGGATTGTTTTATCCATATTATTCAATGGTAATAAAACTCTATTTATCAACTCATGTACGTCATGAAAACATTTTTTATTGTTAGCCATGACGACCTCACTCAAATTTCAGGACGAAATTTCTTTAACGGGGAGGTACTGTGATGACCCGGAAATTTCTGACCAAATCTAAACTTAATCTTTAACGTTTCTGACAAGATAAGCAAAGTCTATGAAGTTGAATCTCAAAATTTTAAACTATTCAATTACCCTTCGGTTATTCTCAACGGATCACGAACGTCATAACATGTATTATATACATATTTTAATAAATATAAGAGTTTTCGATATATATGAAATTATGCTAATAATATTTATATATGAAATGATTAAAAATTTACTATTAAACGATGCTATTTCAAAATAAAATTTTTACGTATTAAGTCATTTTATTTTTATGATATAATTTTTGTATTTTTTTTTAAGAAACGAAGTTAAATTAAAAATGTACAATTTGTAAAGTACAACGTACAACGTGTAGCTTAAATAGTTGAATTTAAATTAATTCATTTACTGTTCACATGAAAACGACATGATGGAAATTATTAATTATAAGTTACATAACATACCCCTAAGGTATTTAAGAAATATGACTTCTTTTTTTTTAATTTTCGATTGAATTAATTAAAACACGGAGTCGGGTGTCGGCACATAAAATACAAAAATGAGGCGGCTTCAATGTTTTAACACGTTTTTATGCACTAATATTATTATATTATTTAAATTATTATTATTATTCTATATATATGACTCATTATAAACAAACATAGAGCCAACAAGTTCTACAAAATATACAAACATACACTTAGTCACTTACATATACCCACACCCAAAAAGACATCACATGGAGATGAAAAGAAGGATTTTTTAGTAGATTACGACAACAATAACACGAGATTTTAAGTCTAGCTTCGTTCAAGTGCTCGGTTTCTTTCAAAGGTATTTCTTAATTTAACATGAATATTAACATGCTATGAGAAGCTCCTAATCATATAGTATTCATATCCCTAAAAATCAAATCGAGACCAATCAAAAGTAATGATTAAAGTTGTCGAAATAGAAAAGTTATGAGTCTTTAAATATGTCGTTTACTAGTGATTCGGGATACAAAATATTTCAAGATTTACGCTTCTATATTTACACATTTTTTTTTACTAAGCATTAAGAACAAAATTTACAAATTAGAATAAAATATAAAGAGTGAAAAGTTGGTAACTGTTATGTTACTCGAAAATTGAAAGAAACGATGCAGACAAGAAAAGATATTGGAGTAATATTATGATTTACAACTTAAGCCCCTAGATTATGTATAATTTTACAAATCAGTTTTAAAGTATGTCATATTTACTGGTTTACCCCTGAACCATATATATAGCTACAAATAATATCAACAAGTTCATGTTACTTACTAATTTCCTCTTAAGTATAAAAATTAATACGAAACACATCCTTAAATAGTTATTATTTATTTATTAGTATAAGTATTAAATTTATACGATTATCCAGGATACACTCATTTGTGGTCGTCATCTCATTTTTTTCCCCATTAACTTTCATCACTCGTACTCAGGTGAGTTTCATTTGCTCCCTTTTTAATTGCTTTTGCAATATATATTTTTGGGCTGAGAATACATGCACTTTATTTTAAACGCAATGGATAAAAGTACATACTAAATTCTATACTGAGTTTGAACCAAAAATCCCTTAGCTTTGATAACTAGTAACTGCCGGTTATAAGAACTGGTGGGTGCGAGTAGTAGTATATGGATCCATAGGGCTTGACATCCCCGTCTGTTCCAGGTATAGAAACCCTAGCCTGAACTATAAAACAGACGTATGCTATTTGAGTGTATCGTACATGTTGGTTGCATGTTAAACACATGGGTACTTATTAGATAAACGTTAAAGCTTAGTTACCAGGGTGCTCAATCTTATAGAATATTTTGATAAACGTTTCTGGATGAAATAACTGAAATCTTGTGATCCACCTTTACATACAGATTATACGAAACAATAAAACTATGAACTCACCAACCTTTGTGTTGACACTTGTTAGCATGTTTATTCTCAGGTTTCCTAGAAGTCTTTCGCTGTTTGCTTATATGATAGACAAGCTATGTGCATGGAGTCTTATATGGCATATTTTTCAAGAAAATGCTGCATCACCAATTCATCATCATGTACCTTATTTTGACTGCATTGTTAACGAAAGTACTACTATAAACTATTATATACGGTGATTATCTATATGTAGAAATCATCAGATGTCGAAAACCTTTGATTTAAATGTTCATTTATGGTGTGCCTTTTCAAAAGAATGCAATGTTTACAAAACGTATCATATAGAGGTCAAATACCTCGCAATGAAATCAATGAATGACGTGTTCGTCCATATGGATTTGGAGCGATCGTCACAATTAAAATGTGTAAACGGTGGTATTTTTTGTCATAATGAACTTGTGTTTGGGTTCTTGGAGAGTAAACTTATGTTTGGGTATATGGGTTGGGATGACACTTAGTCAAATTTTGAATCTGCAACATTCAGGTGCAGGAACGCCGCTTTTAGGGCAAAAGCGCCGCTCCTGGTCAGCATCTGGTAGTCTTTTTGATCAGTCATCAGAAACGCCGCTTTTTGCAACAAAAGCGCCGCTCCTGCATTAAAAAAAATAAAAAATTTAGTCGGTTTTTAATTAAAAGGTTTGGAGTCGTTTCAGAAGGAACTAGATTGACGATTTTCTTTAGCTCCCCCTTCATTGAAGAATCATATCGCTCCCCCTCAATCAGACATGGGGAGTTTGAAGTATTATTGTGAAGAGTTTGTGTCGGAGATTTGGTGCGAAAGTTTGAGTAGTGGGTTTTTCGGATTGCTTTGTCATTGTTTTTGGTTTACAATTTGTAGGTTCGGTCGATGTGATTAATTGATCTTGCATTCCATCGAGGTTGGATCTTTGTTTGAAAAGGTTTTGGTTTAGCCTGAATCATGGGTCGTGCCTTAAGGGAAAGTAACTCTTTGAATGAGTACTTGATTGGTTTTGAAGATGTTTTAATAAACGGTGTTTTGCTCGAGTGGATGGATGATTTCTAAGTGTTAATCTCAATTTAGCTTCAAATTCGTGTTTAGGCTTTGATTCATGATTGTACAGTGTGTATGAATATGTATAAGTATATGTATGAATATACAGGGGCAATATGTATCTGATTATGATATTACTTTGTGTCAAAATTACAAAGGTGAGAGAGTTGGTTACAAAGTGAGGGTTGGGAGAGAATTGGTGAGGAGTGTGTGACAGAATTGATGAAATGTGGGGGAAGAGGTTAGCTAGACTACATGAGGTGATGGTATTTATATGATCACACCATCACCTTTACATCACTTATCATTTCCATAACATACATCATATTTGAGTCCTAACATTCTCCCCATTGATGAGTGTTGTGGGAGAATATCTATGTGATCTTGAACTCTGGGAAATCTCTTTTAAATCTTGAATTCTCCCCCTTGAAATAAGCTGAGAATTTCATTGAATTATTTGAACTCTCCCCTTTGGGATAGGCATAGTAGTTTGTTGACATGAAACAGAGAAACTTCTTCTTTTGAAATGTTCTTCGTTGCTGGCTTTGTTGTTGGTTATTGATGTAGTTGTTGACTATGTATTGATTACAATGCACACCAAACTTTGGTTCAAATGACTTTCTCCCCCTTGGTGTGCGTTGTTTAGATTCTGTATTCAATGGAGAAGGGTTTGGAGAGTTAGTTTGAACTTGATTTGGTTTCTTTGAACTTGGCTGCTTTTGTGTATGAGCAAACCACCCGTATTGATCACGAAATCCGGTGAGTTCTCCATTTTGCCCATATGTTGGTTCCAAAAATGGTTGATTTCTTTTGATTTGGTAATTGGAGTAAATTAGGTATCTATGAGAAACGGATTTGTGAGGGTTGAAAACCTTGGGGATTTCTGGTGAATGAGCGTCGTTTTCAACTGTACAAGAAGAATGTTGTAATTCCGAAGGACGTGGCTTGGCACAAATGGGAATTTCTACTTGTGTACCTATCAACACCATTGTTGGTTTTGGAATTTGTGTCGCTTTAACATCTAACTCATGTCGCAATTCAGAAATGCATTTTTTTAAGTCATGAGTTAATGTTCGGTTAAGAGTTTGAGCATGATTTAAAGAAGTACGAAGTTGTATAATGGTCTTCGAATCAAGCTCACGTTTGAACTTGAGACGCCTATTTTCCTGTGAAAGCTTTTGTTTTTCAGCAATCTGTGAATGAAGATCCTGAATGATGTGAGCGGAACTCTCAGCTTTTTCATTGTAAGCCTTTGCTTGAATTTGTAAGTCAGTTTGAAGAGTGATCACTTGTCTTTGTAGTTTTTTATTCTCTGACTTGTTGTATGAAATGAGTGAATCAAGTTCCTTAATTTGAGCTTGCAATTTGTAAATGTCTGTTGAAGATTTCTTTTGAATTCTCAGTTCGTCTTCTAGTTTACAAATTTGTTCTTTTAGTTCCAAATCATTTGATGCTTGCTTTATATCAAAAGACTGTTCTCTCATCAGTTGAAGCTGTGTTTGAAGCTTTTGATGAAGGTTATTTTGTACGAAAATAACCTTTGAATGCTTGCCCCTGTTGTGGCACGAGCAACTATACTGATAATGTGCAGCTATATCTGTAAGACCCTAATCCTATTTCTGACTTTTTAGTTGTTCGGGACGCCGTCCAGGATGGTGGGATGCCGTCCAGATGTTAAAGGCTGGACGCCGTCCAGAAATTGGGACGCCGTCCAGTTTGTCTGTCGGGCCAGCTGGGTTATTTTAAGATTTTTAGAGGGGCAAAATGGTATTTTCACTTATGGAACGAGTTAAGGCCACAAGATCAGTTCTAGGAGCCTCATTTGCTCCACTAACACCCACACAAACACTCTCATCTTGTTCTAGTGAGAGAGTAAGTGTTTTAGAGAGAGAGGTGGATTTGGAGAAGAAGGAGTCGGATTCTCGCAAAAGCTCGGGTTCTAAAGTTGTTCATCTCGCTCCTAGCTACGTTGTGGTGGTATTGGTAAGCTCAAACTCCGAATTTCATTTGTTAGATTTGGTATTCAAGTTAGGATTTTGAGTTAGTTTGTTGTGAAACCCTTTTAGGTGATGAAATGGGTTTATGGTGACTAGTTATTCTTGTCACTTGGCGGGTTTTGGGTCGGTTGACGTTTTAGCGTTGTTTAGGGTTTGATCTTGAGTTTAATCACTAGGTTTAGTGATTATGGAAGTGGTGAAACTCTTTTGGGTGAGTTTGGTTAACTAATTTTGAAATGGGTTAAAATTAGGGTTTTGGTGTCAAAATGGGTATGACACGTGTTTAACACTTGTGTTCGGGTTTAATTGGTGTGTTAGGACCATTTTCACGTGTATTGTGATTATTGATTAATTTGGGCGCGGTGTGTGCTCGGAAGTGCAAATGGGTCGAATTTGCACTAAGGGTCAATTGGGTTGGTTTGTAAGTCAACCCTAATTGTGTTGTTTGTATTGTGATAATGGAATAGGTACGTTCCATTGACGAGTTGCGGATTATTTGGAAGCATTCATCAAGACGACAAAGTGAGTGTTAATATCCTATGTGCATATGTATGTGTAGGATGGGTGCGGGTCGGGTTGAAGTGTTTCTTAGTTATAGAGCTCACTTCACATATAGGTGGATTTGATGGACTTGTGTATAGGTCCAATTGGCACGGTTGTGCATTTTGGTTGGCCACCTTTGGCGGGGTACACAATTTGTGTGTACATTATCACACGCGGTATGATGTGGATTATATAACCCCAATGGCGAAGGGTTAATATTGTGATGCGGACTTAGATATAACCCCAATGGCGAAGGGTAGTATTGTGAGTGGAATAATTATACGTATGTGTATATGGCGTATTTATTTGTGAATGTTATGGTATGAACCATCGAGCCGGTAGTGCCATAATGTGTGTGTGTGATAGGATGTAAACCACGAGCCGGTAGCATCGAGTGTGAACCACGAGCCTGTAGCACTATAAAATAATTGATGTGAACCACGAGCCGGTAGCATCGAGTGTGAACCACGAGCCGGTAGCACTATAAAATAATTGATGTGAACCACGAGCCGGTAGCATCGACCACGTGCCGGTAGCACTATGAAATAATTGATGTGAACCACGAGCCGGTAGCATCGAGTGTGAACCACGAGCCAGTAGCACTATAAAAGAGTATGACTCAATTGCGTATGGTGTGAACCACGAGCCGGTAGCACCATAGCGTTATGGTTAACCATGGGAGTTTTACGCGTTGTTATATATATATTGTATACGTATAATGTTGTATTGACGTGATGTAGCTAACCTTCTGGTTGTAGCTTATTGGCATTGTTCGCAACGTTGTTTGCGAACTTACTATATTATTGGTGTTGTTAGCTTGTGCTTAGTGAACGTACGGTATGCTAGGTTTAGCTTGCCTTATACTTGGATGCTTCGGTATGTGCTATTTGATTATTATTGTGGCGTGTCCATTTTATACATATATATGTATGTAGTATATTTTCACTCACTAAGCGTTAGCTTACCCTCTCGTTGTTTACATTTTTATAGATTGCATGGATGCGGTGGCTCGGGTAAGCGCGGGGACTAGTGGACTTGCGTAGTTGCTTTAGAAGACTTGCCTTTGGATTTGTTTAGGATTGGGTAGCGTGTCCCCAATCCCATGCTCGGTCTATGTTTTGTATAAACTAATGGGTCGAAATAGTCACTTGTGGTATTTTGGGTCGATGTGGGCCCGGTGTCGTAAAACTCGGTTTTTATTATGAAAAACTCTTAGTTTAACCTATTGTAATATATTGTGAAAGTGTGTTGGTTTAAAAGTGTCGGGAAGCGGGTTTTTCACCCGTGTGTAAAACGTAAAACTGATCAGAATCTGGCAGCACATCTGGACGCCGTCCCAGATGGCTGGACGCCGTCCTGGTTTTTACAACAGGACGCCGTCCAGATTACTGGACCCCGTCCAGATCAACTGGTCTCAAAAAAAATTTTTATGGCACTTTTACGGATGGTTAACGGGTTGGGTCGTTACAAGTGGTATCAGAGCATGGTCTAAGGGATTTAGGTGACTTGAGATAGGTGCCTAGACTTAGACTTTTGTGTGTGCTTATTTGCTGCGGGACTTGTAGGATTTCGGGTCGGAATGGGAATTTGGTTAGTGCCTTAATTGATAGGTGGACTAACATGTATATTAATACGTGGATATTATTAATATACGATTGTGTTATGTTTGTGTTTATGTTGCGTTGCGAATATCATCGAGCAATATGGTAGTTGTACTAACGAGGGGATACGATGTGTGTGCGTAACAAGGACTTGCAAACCTTATTACGGGTGCAAATCGTGTTTAACAAGTGATGTACCACGAGTGTCGAGCAAAATGGGGCGGTGTTATGCGTGTGCTTTATACGTTCGTGATCTAATCGCTTTGCATTCCTTAGAATGGCGACGGGAAACGGGATCGAGACGAACGATGTGGAATTTAACGCTAGAGTTGCGGCCGCCGTTGCGGAGCAAGTGGGTGCGTTACGAGAAGAAATGGATAGGAAGTATTCCGAATTTCGGGGTAGTAGTGAAATGGAGCGTTGTCAAAAGAGCTTCATGAGGACTAAACCCCCGATGTATGACGGGAAACCGGATCCTTTGGTTAGCACCACATGGATTTTGGATGTTGAAGGGTGTTTTCGTACTATTGAATGCCCTCTTGAGAAGAGGACAAGACTCGCTACTAGTTTGTTGCGGGGTAGGGCAAAGGATTGGTTGGATGGTAAGATTGATCTTGTCGGTGGTGAACCGTTTATGGCGTTATCGTGGGACGGGTTTAAGAAGGAATTCTTCGAGGAGTTCCGGACTTCAGACGATTTGTCGAAAATGCGTAATGAGTTGCGAAATTTGCAACAGGGTTCTATGGATTTGAATACTCTCAAGACGACCTTTATGGCGAAGGCTCGTTTTTGCCCGGAGTATTTGGGGAATGATCGTTTGTTGATGGAGGATTTCTATCGGACTTTGAATGATGACTTGAAGAGTAAGATTAGCCGGGGTTACGCGAAGTCGTTTGCGGAATTATTCACGGTGGCTAGAGGTTTTGAGTCGTATTCGCGATCGAAGAAGGGTGAACCTTCAAGGGAGAGAAGGGTTGTTTCTTATGGTGCTCCGAGTAAGAGGACTAAGGGTCCGAGTGTGAGCACGGGTGGTATGCGAACGGGTATACCGGATTCTAGTGCGGATAGATGTTACAATTGTGGTGTGAGGGGTCACAAGTCTTGGGAATGTTCGGTACCAAAGGGTGATGGCATGGTGTGCTTTAATTGCCAAGAAGAAGGACATCGTAAGTCGGATTGTCCCAAGTTAGCAGGGACGGGTGCCGCAAGGAGACGTTAAGGTACGTTTCGTTTTAATAAATATGTCCTTTGATTATTTATTATGAGCCATTGCGTTTGAGTTGATTAAATGCCTTGTGTTGTGCATATTGATGTTATGGGTGACGTTCCTAATGGAAGTACCCTATGGTGATGTTGGATTGTCGGGCGAAGGGCTTAAGACTTGGTGCAACCAAGCATTCCTTAGTATTTGGGAAATGTTCTACCAAGCCATGGAAATGGGTTTTGGTGTTCGGTTGTTAAGCGCGTGTTCGCTTTTGTGTTGAGATTGATGAACCGTGAGGTTCGTCTGGGGGTTGGAACCCTTGAGATAGAGTGTTTTGGATATCGATGTATGTTGGTAATGGAGCCTACATGACGCGACATTAGGTGCCTCTTTTATACCTACTAGCGTGGTGTTCAACTCCGATGGTGTTGCGGTTACATTGTGCTTAGGGTACCGGAGTGAAACCCTTAGGTACATAAGTGAGTAAGTGGAAGTTGACAAACTAAAGCAATTAGAAGATTGCGAGGGTATTGGTTTGTGTAATTTGCGGTGCACTTTTCGTTCGAAAGGTTTTAAGGATTGGTTAAAATCCTTCGTATGCTCAAGGTTGGAGCAAGATGTAGTGATGGGTCGTGTGAACCCAATTGTTGGTAAAGTCTACCTTTGGTAGCATTGTACGAGTTGTGGATATTGGAACGTAGTTCCAAGTGGGGGAGTTACACTCCTGCACGAGGAAGTTTTAGTGTGAGATTTCGGATGATGCTTTTGGTAGATCCGGAAATTTGGTCGAGACACAGTTTGGGTCGATTTGTGGTAGAGTACAATTTTGGTTAACTTGTACTTATGATATTGGATTTGTAAATTATCACTGAGGTGGTATGTTGGTGAATCTCGTTGAAAGATAATGGACGTGTTTGGCGAGCAAGGTAAAATCCCTCGGTTAAGGGATGTGTGTGAGTCGGGTTCTCTTTTGGAGAATTATTGTTTGGTATCGATGTTCGATATAGGTGGTTCTTGCTCGATTGTGGATGGTTAGTGGTATCCGCTAGGGTTCACTATAGTGTAACAGAGCGCGATGTTGCACTACTCGTTGTTTGAGGCCGAAAGTGCGTATGTGATTGATGAAGCATGACCTTCGAGGTCCGCTGACTTCATCGTGGTATTGATGAATGATGAAGCATGACTTTCGGAGTCCGCTGACTTCATCATGGGAGTATGCGATTGGTGAAGCATGATCTTCGGGTCCGCTGACTTCATCATGAGCGAGGTGATATATCGGTGAAGCATGACTTTCGGGTCCGCTGACTTCATCCGGTGTTGAGATTGGTGAAGCATGGCCTTCGGGGTCCACTGACTTCATCAGGAGAGTAATGTTATGTCGGTATGGCATAACATTATCGGGAAATGCGAGTACCGGTGGGAAATGAGAGTACCATTCTTGAGTTGTGTTGTGGGAACTATCGGTTGTTTTATACGCCGATGGTGGGGTCGTGAGGACCGTGTGGTGTGATTTGTGATGCGATAGCCGTGTTTCGCTCACATGTTGTCACGGGTGTGACAATAGCCGATTTTGTACACCTTAGGACTAGCGTTGCCATAGTCGTTCTGGGCGCTTTTGGTTTAAACCGTTTGTTATGATGTTACGGTAGTTGTGTATTTGTCGTATTGCGCACTACAAGGGATGTTTAGTGATTGGTGTTATCCGTAAGGATTCGTTTGGTTCGATCTCCATCGTTTCGGGTTGTTGACCTTAGGTTGACTTGGTTACTTTTAGCATTGTACTCGGTAAGGATACGCTAGGGGATTGATATCTCGGTCCGAGATTGGTTGAGTTTTCCTGATGATAGGGAGTGAGCATGGTTTTAGTGCTCGGATAGTGGGTTTGATAAATTGCGGGAGACGATTTTAGTGGGGGAGAGTTGTAAGACCCTAATCCTGTTTCTGACTTTTTAGTTGTTCGGGACGCCGTCCAGGATGGTGGGACGCCGTCCAGATGTTAAAGGCTGGACGCCGTCCAGAAATTGGGACGCCGTCCAGTTTGTCTGTCGGGCCAGCTGGGTTATTTTAAGATTTTTAGAGGGGCAAAATGGTATTTTCACTTATGGAACGAGTTAAGGCCACAAGATCAGTTCTAGGAGCCTCATTTGCTCCACTAACACCCACACAAACACTCTTATCTTGTTCTAGTGAGAGAGTAAGAGTTTTAGAGAGAGAGGTGGATTTGGAGAAGAAGGAGTCGGATTCTCGCAAAAGCTCGGGTTCTAAAGTTGTTCATCTCGCTCCTAGCTACGTTGTGGTGGTATTGGTAAGCTCAAACTCCGAATTTCATTTGTTAAATTTGATATTCAAGTTAGGATTTTGAGTTAGTTTGTTGTGAAACCCTTTTAGGTGATGAAATGGGTTTATGGTGACTAGTTATTCTTGTTACTTGGCAGGTTTTGGGTCGGTTGACGTTTTAGCGTTGTTTAGGGTTTGATCTTGAGTTTAATCACTAGGTTTAGTGATTATGGAAGTGGTGAAACTCTTTTGGGTGAGTTTGGTTAACTAATTTTGAAATGGGTCAAAATTAGGGTTTTGGTGTCAAAATGAGTATGACACGTGTTTAACACTTGTGTTCGGGTTTAATTGGTGTGTTAGGACCATTTTCACGTGTATTGTGATTATTGATTAATTTGGACGCGGTGTGTGCTCGGAAGTGCAAATGGGTCGAATTTGCACTAAGGGTCAATTGGGTTGGTTTGTAAGTCAACCCTAATTGTGTTGTTTGTATTGTGATAATGGAATAGGTACGTTCCATTGACGAGTTGCGGATTATTTGGAAGCATTCATCAAGACGACAAGGTGAGTGTTAATATCCTATGTGCATATGTATGTGTAGGATGGGTGTGGGTCTGGTTGAAGTGTTTCTTGGTTATAGAGCTCACTTCACATATAGGTGGATTTGATGGACTTGTGTATAGGTCCAATTGGCACGGTTGTGCGTTTTGGTTGGCCACCTTTGGCGGGGTACACAATTTGTGTGTACATTATCACACGCGGTATGATGTGGATTATATAACCCCAATGGCGAAGGGTTAATATTGTGATGCGGACTTAGATATAACCCCAATGGCGAAGGGTAGTATTGTGAGTGGAATAATTATACGTATGTGTATATGGCGTATTTATTTGTGAATGTTATGGTATGAACCATCGAGCCGGTAGTGCCATAATGTGTGTGTGTGATAGGATGTGAACCACGAGCCGGTAGCATCGAGTGTGAACCACGAGCCGGTAGCACTATAAAATAATTGATGTGAACCACGAGCCGGTAGCATCGACCACGTGCCGGTAGCACTATAAAATAATTGATGTAAACCACGAGCCGGTGGCATCGAGTGTGAACCACGAGCCGGTAGCACTATAAAAGAGTATGACTCAATTGCGTATGGTGTGAACCACGAGCCTGTAGCACCATAGCGTTATGGTTAACCATGGGAGTTTTACGCGTTGTTATATATATATTGTATACGTATAATGTTGTATTGACGTGATGTAGCTAACCTTCTGGTTGTAGCTTATTGGCATTGTTCGCAACGTTGTTTGCGAACTTACTATATTGTTGGTGTTGTTAGCTTGTGCTTAGTGAACGTACGGTATGCTAGGTTTAGCTTGCCTTATACTTGGATGCTTCGGTATGCGCTATTTGATTATTATTGTGGCGTGTCCATTTTATATATATATATGTATGTAGTATATTTTCACTCACTAAGCGTTAGCTTACCCTCTCGTTTTTTACATTTTTATAGATTGCATGGATGCGGTGGCTCGGGTAAGCGCGGGGACTAGTGGACTTGCGTAGTTGCTTTAGAAGACTTGCCTTTGGATTTGTTTAGGATTGGGTAGCGTGTCCCCAATCCCATGCTCGGTCTATGTTTTGTATAAACTAATGGGTCGAAATAGTCACTTGTGGTATTTTGGGTCGATGTGGGCCCGGTGTCGTAAAACTCGGTTTTTATTATGAAAAACTCTTAGTTTAACCTATTGTAATATATTGTGAAAGTGTGTTGGTTTAAAAGTGTCGGGAAGCGGGTTTTTCACCCGTGTGTAAAACGTAAAACTGATCAGAATCTGGCAGCACATCTGGACGCCGTCCCAGATGGCTGGACGCCGTCCTGGTTTTTACAACAGGACGCCGTCCAGATTACTGGACGCCGTCCAGATTACTGGACGCCGTCCAGATCAACTGGTCTCAAAAAAAAATTTTTATGGCACTTTTACGGATGGTTAACGGGTTGGGTCGTTACAATATCTGAAAAAGACGGTTCATCTGGTGTCATTAACAAGGCTATAGAATCAAGAATTGTAGCTTGTGTAGCTTGCTCGTAAATAATAAGTGCACATGGTGTCGGAGTATTGTAACAACAAGAACATCTTTTGTCTTGATGGTTAAAACGTTCAACAAAATCTGGTTTCGGAGGTACAACAGAAGAAATACTCGACATTTGAAGTCATTGCAAGAAACAAACCTTCTGACAATTTCTTTAGAAATTTTAACGAGAATCGTTAATTTTCTTGACTTTGTAAGTCCTGTTGTCAAAGTTTAACTGAAAAAGTTAACTTTGTTAACTGATTTGGGCTTGTGAAAATTGGACCAGTGTACAAGTATCTTGAAATTGGGCCTAAGTTGAACTTTAAATGGGCTGTTGTAAAGATCTATGGCTAGTAAATGGCTGCTACAGTATTTGTACAAAAACAAACAACAAAATGCCATTGTCTGAATTCGAATCCTACATCACTTAGTAAGCAAAACCAGCTGAGCTATCTTGTTTTTCAGAAATAATAATGAAACGATTCCATACCAATTTATTAAATGACTTGTAAAAATATGACACATTTTTTTATTTTTATTTTACCATTAATAATAATTGCAACATCACAAGTCTTGGATCAACACAACTTGCTTCAAATGTTAAACATAATTCGAAACACAACAAGTTACAAGTTTACAACATCGGGACTCGTGTCCCATAATTTAATAACGTTTAACATGACCCATTTGGCCAAAGTGACCCACAATGAACATGACATTTGGGACCATTACCAAAAGCGCCTTCCAAACCACCACATGCAAGCTAAGCCAATCCCTTACTCTTATCCTTTGAAGTGCCACAATCTATAAAAAGATAAACAATGAGAGGGTAAGCTACAATGCTTAGTGAGTGCAATACTTATATGCATACATACATAAACCACTTACTTGCGCAATTTACACATAACCACAAACAACATAGCATCACTAACGCATATAAACACAACCGAGTACAAGCTAGCATGTTAATCACATAAGACAATAATATAACACGCTACACTACCAATAAACAACATATGAACGCTATATGGTTAACCATACCCAAATGTGCTAGTCATCAAATGAATAGCACCAACAACCCTTGTACATGGCCAACAAAAGCACCTCCTGGATGGCGCTACCATATACACCCGAATGTGGCCAACAAAAAGTGAAACCCAAGGGAGACACTTACACATCCTCACAAGTGGCCAACAAAGAGTGAACTTTTGTATAGTCAACACTCACCACTTTCTCCAAACGCAACGTGGCCAACAAAGAGTGAATCATTAAAGACATCACTCACCGCTTTGCACCAAGTGTCCAACAAAGAGTAAATCCTTTACAACCAAATAGTACTCTCCACTAAACCCCGCAAGCAAACAATTTATATATACACACATATAAATACTCCACTCACCTTGCACAACTAGATGAGTCAACCACCAAGCTAGGACTTCAAGATTGCTCCAAAAGCGTTAGCTCATCACCCCACTTGAACTTCACATTTTTCCGCGTTAGCTTTGTTAAGGATGAAGCAATCTTGGAAAAATCTTGAATAAACCAATGGTAATAACCGGCCAATCCAAGAAAACTTCGAACTTCCGTAGGTATAGTCGGTCGTTCCCAACTCTTAACCGCATCAATCTTCCCCGGATCCACTTTAATCCCCTCATAATTCACAACATGGCCAAGGAATTGCACTTCCCTTAACCAAAATTCACAACTTCGCATGCAACTTCTCCTTACGCAACGTCTTCAACAACTCACGCAAATTGTAACACCATACTTTTTTTTTTTCAATCACAGCGGAAACTTAATTATTATATTTACAGACCAATTTAAATAAAAACTTACAACATAGTTATTACAGTTATCCAGGTGTTACGTTATTACAAAACCATTTATATAATGTATTAAAATACGAACATCGGAGTAAGCATATCAAACATATCAAACATATCCAATATATCTATTCTTCTCCCAAAACCCAACTAAACAAAGCATAATCTGCATGGGAGGAAACTGTGGGGGGTTAACACAATGCTAAGTGAATGAAAACATCCTAACGGATATAGGTATCTAGCATCAAGCTAATAACAACTGCATAACAGCAAATAACCAAATAACACAATAACAGAGGACCGACGGCTGTATGGGCCATTCCACACCTAGCTGATCGTGCTAGAATTTACCGATAGTTTCGGTTACTGTCTCCCTCGTATAGAAATCCAGACATAGGGGATAGGTCATTCAAATTATACTACACGAATACCAACCCTTGAACCCAACCTCACTATTCAAGGTTGACCCCTGCCCAGCTTTAAAACACAAAGCTGGATGCCGGCAACCAATCACATCCAACATTACCCTTGTGCACATAATATCTCAAAAGCATAAACAATCATATGCTATCACAACAGGTATAACTTGGCAGGACAACAGTAACATAACCCGCTACTACATACATATAATAGGTAAGATAGTCCCACTCACCGATACCCGCAAAACTCGGTAGTCTCATGTCATCGAGTCTTCTCCTCTTCTGTATCACCTGAGAACAAATACTTAACAAGTCAGTAAATCATATCCCATTTACTAACAATACAATATTATCAAATTCACTTATCACGATATAGAACGATATACAAGTTTCATAACAATATGTATATGTATATGTATATGTATATGTATATGTATATAAAAGACAGTAAGACAGGACAAGACAAGACAATAAGACAAGACAACCATATATATGTATATATATATATATATATATATATATATATATATATATATATATATATATATGTATATATATATAACCAATCGTAACGATACAATATCACCCAAATGGGTCACGATCCAAACGAGCGATCCAATTAACATAATATCATATAAACGATTCGAGGTCCATACGGACGATTACGTATATAAATATTTACACATATTTGTATACATATATGTATACATATATATATATATGTATATATGTATATGTGTATATGTATATGTGTATATATATGTGTATATATATGTGTATATATATACAACGCCTAAGTTATTCAAACGAGTCGCGAGCAAACAACTATTTAACATATATATGCATACTTTTACCTATTAATCATACAATCGGTCAAGACAAAATGGGTAATTCGAATCACAATTTCGTACAAACGGGTCGGGGTCCAAACGGGCAAATAAATTGATGCACGACCACAAAACGGCGACCACCGCCAATCGGCGGCAGCAACCACCAGCCAGCACCAGCAACTGCACGTCAGTAGCGACGGCAGCCGCCATAAAACAGAAAATAGCAGCAGCAACATGGCTGCGAAACAGCAGCAGAACAATGGACCAGGGCTTCCTGCGCAGCAATAGAACCAGCCTGCATAGCCGTCGGCAGCTGGCGGCAGCAGGCGGCGTGCCACGCCACCACTGCTGGTCGTCTTGTCGGTGGTCAGAAACAACAAAAGTAGCAGCAACAGAAAAATGGGTTTCAAATCCCAAAATCATATAAACCCTAACTTGATCAAAAAGTCATAAAATCAACATTTCATAATGTTTAACATAAATTAAGCATACTCGAATCATACTTATATCATAACCAAGCTATAACCACAATTAATTTAAGCATATAAACAACATATAGCTAGATTTGATCATTATTCATTCAGTTATCAAAACTCATAAAAAAAAAACTACTATAGATAAATATAATCCAATCATGGACTAATCGACATATATCATATGGAAGTTATGCACTAGATACCTGAATTTATGCGTTATTCATAAAAGCTAAATGAAACCAACACTCTAACAAGATTCAAGTGCTTATTTCATGTTTTCACAAAAGCTTCACAAAAGCAATAACTTAACAAGATAACCAATTTATCAAAAAGTTACCTTCTTTTTTCCAATTGCTGAATCAGAGGAGTAAAAGACCCAAGATTAACTTGTTTTAGTTGAAAGAATCAAAGAGTAACAGATGGATTATGGATATGGGTGTGGTTGTATGCGTCGATGTGTGTGTATATATTTTACTACATTCAGTAAAAATAGAATGAGATAAACACACAGGGACCACCGCTTCTATTCCTTTACAGTTTGGTAATTGACTCATTTTATATTAATATATAAACACACGTATTTTACCTGTGATCTGAAACACAACGAACCTCATATGTAAATATTAGTAGTCATAACGAGTTTCAATTCACACAAACAAAATATTTTCACCATAGTCACAAGCGCACTCATATGTTCACATAATAAATTATGTAATTTATTATTTCACTTTTATAATTATTTCATATTATGTAACCACAATTTAAATATCCAATTAAATTAAATCTTATAGATAATATTATTTATACATTTCATCTAGACCACTGACCGGGATGTTACAAATCTACCCTCTTAAGAGGATTCCGTCCTTGAAATCTGATCATTTCCTAACAAATAAGGTTATTTGGCTTTCGCCGTTACCTATATTTCTTAAGTCGGCATCAAACTCAATTCAAGTTATTACATTACTATTATCATAAGGCTACTGTTTCTTTTTTCACAACTAAGTGGTTATTCTACCCCATAGTTAACTAATTTATCCACTAAGATTAGCAAGTTGCAGACAAATAATAATACACTAATTCATAAAAATAATAATAATAATAATAAAAGATAATGATAACTAGATCTTATCATGAAAAACACTCCTATTCAGATATAACTAAACCATTTAACACACAAAATATCATTTCACTGGTTATTACAGAACATACGCTCGGAGTCAAATCTGTTGACTATCGCCCATATCATGACATTCTTTTCTGGTTCGGGGAATTTGATCATCAAACCTCTTCAAGATACGTTTTCTATTCCCATTCAAGTCTCCTTAAGAGTCGTACTTATTCATAAACTTACAAACTTCCGTTTTCGCTAAAGTATAATTTGACCCAATTTCGTGCTAGGTGCATTAAAAGATCCCAAAATAGACCATCAATACAATTATCTTGAGTCATTGATCACTCTTGTACTAAACTCAATCATTATATACTTTTAATTCTTAAGATTCATCAATTAGATCCTCTAACTTAGTAATAAGTTAACTCTCAGGTTTTGTTTCCTCAATGCTTCAAGTCGAGTCTGTAAGTGATCAAGCATAGATTTGCGTCGTTGACAGAACTACACTTGGATCAACGAAAGAGGGGTTTTTTGGGGTTCAACGACATCAACACTCCGGTCCGGATACCGTGATAACTCGAATCGAGATGATGATCTCGAGAGGGTGGTTAATGGTTGAAGGCCGTCCGGTTAGATTGGGTAGTCGAGGCCGTGAGGGAAAAAAGCCTAGGAGGCAAAAACCCTTGAGAGAGAGAGTGTGGAAAGAAGGTAGAGAGAGAAAGATAAGATGAATAAAATGGGAGGAAGACCCCTCTATTTATAGAGGGGATTTTAGGGTTTTTAGGAGACTTGTGGGCTTTTCTTAGCTCAAGCCCAAGTGCAAGCCCAATGAGAAAACATGATGGGCTACGCACATCATCAAGTCCCCCAAGTTCGGTGTGATATGTTGAAGATATATCATATTGAACTTGCAAGTATGCCACCGCCATAAGTCAGGGAGCGCCTTCATATCAAGCACAATGAGGCGCGACGCGCTTCATCGGATCCTACGCCATGTAACCATTCGTCACATCACCGGGTGCCGCATAATGCGGATGCGCCGGGTGTTGCAGTAGTTGATTGTGTTTATGCGCCCAGTCGTCATCCGGGATACCACAATGCTTAGTCATAAGTCGCGTCTCATATATATAAACGATCTAGGGTTCATCCAAGCTTGTCATCAAAGAAAAGGGGATTTAAGGGTTTTTTGTATTTAACTCTCCGGTCCGGTACACCATGAATAACCCCAATGTGAGATGATGATCTCTGCCGGGGTGGTTAAATGTAACCCACCATCATTTGGGGTAGCCGGCATCGATGGCTCGTTGAGAAGTGTTGGGATTTATATTCAAGGAACGTTACTTGTTACTGCCGAAGGTTAGCCCTGGAGCTATGTAGATACCGGTCGAGGCGGGTGAATTTTTTCATGGTGATGATCTCGTAATCTCGGGATGTCATGGTTGGAAGTTCGGGGAGCTACACATGCGCTTGTTCAGCGCGCACCGTTAGCTTTACTGTTAACGCGCTATTGTCAATCTGCTTACTCCATAATCACTTGACTCTAATAATGCGCGATCTGCGTAACGTGTTCGTCGTTGAGTGTATCTGACGCGTCTTGATTATCGTGAAAATCTTGTGTGGGTCGCATGCGATGCGTATGCTCGAAGTACGCGAATATGCGCATCATTGTATGCCCAAGAATTGGTCTGATGAGCTATACATATCGTCAAGTCCCCAGGTTCAAATAATCATTTGAACCTGGGTTTGCTGATGTCCATGTCCCCAGGTTCAGAATAATCGTTTGAACCTGGGTTTGCTGATGTCCAAGTTCCCAGGTTCAGAATAATCGTTTGAACCTGGGTTTACTGATGTCAATTTAGGCCCTAGCTTACAGCTTCCTACACTCTGCTTGCCTTATTATTGTACCAAACAAGGTTACCCAGAGCGAAGGTCAGCAGGTTAACGTGTTTGTCTCTGTATTTGGTGGTCTATTGTTTGGTGATCCTTTTATGTACTATGGCCCTCTAAGTCTTGTGATGGTGTAGTCTTCTTCTTCGTGTAGTCTTCATCTTCGTGCAACATTGTGGCGACGTCCTCTGGTTGTTGTGCAAGTCTTCTCATAACACGCCATCTTCATCGCACGTCGTCGTATTTGTCATCAAGTTTAGTCAATGCGTCTTGTCTTCGCGAGCGATCAAAAATAATCATATACGTGATGTGTATGCACGAGATATGTGAATATGCGGATCGCGAAATATCATCACTGTCGTCATCTTGCAAAAGACCATCATCTCTATCATCAATTCCCCCAGTTCGATATTATGCGCAGGCATTGCGCATGGTGTCGAACTCAGCTAAAGTTCTTCATAAATATCAAAAAGGGGAGAAAAGAGAGAATGGTAAAAGAATGGATGTCGTGGGCTAGGTGCGACCATGGACTTGTAAAAGATGCCATGGGCTAGGCGCGACCATGGACTTGTGAAAGATGCCATGGGCTAGGCGCGACCATGGACTTGTGAAAGATGCCATGGGCTGTGCGCGGCCATGGACTTGTGAAAGATGCCATAGGCTGTTCGCGGCCATGGACTTGTCAAAGATGCCATGGGCTGTGCGCGGCCATGGACTTGTAAAAGATGCCATGGGCTAGGCGCGACCATGAATTTGTGAAAGATGACATGGGCTGTGCGCGACCATGGACTTGTCAAAGATGCCATGGGCTGTGCGCGGCCATGGACTTGTAAAAGATGCCATCCATGGACTTGTAAAAGATGTCATGGGCTAGGCGCGACCATGGACTAGTAAAAGATGCCATGGGCTAGGTGCGACCATGGACTAGTAAAAGATGCCATGTGCTAGGCGCGACCATGAACTTGTAAAAGATGCCATGGGCTAGGCGCGACCATGGACTTGTGAAAGATGTCGTGGGCTGCGCGCGACCATGGTCTGTTGATTTGTTTAGAAATTTTCATTGATCCAGTGTACAACGAATGACAAAATTTCGCATATCAAGTCTTGTTGCATGTTGAACGACTTTGTTTGCCAAGTATAATAATTGTAATGATCAAGCGCGTAAGATCGTTAATGAACACGTTAATATGTTTGGCTTAAATACATTTGATGTTAATCGTAATTATACTCAAGGCATGCCAGCGCCCAATCTCCGTGTATACCGTTGTGCACACAGCCTACATTTTGATTGTGCACCCGTGTGTACGTACAAGAGTCTTCTAAGTGCTCCAACACTTAGGATTGAGGTCAGGCGCGACCAACACCTTCGTTTATAGTCATGACTTGCAGATCTCTAGGTCTGCTCGGGTGGAACAAGGTCAACCCAATGACCGTCGCTCTCCGGTAAAATAGTCTAGTCTGTCGCCAAACAGACTTTTGCCGCGCGGGAGCTAGAGAAAGTCATCCCTTAAGTAGGCAGGAACGCGCTAATATTGTACTGTGCACGTGCAGTTCAAGTCAAATAGCTATTCAGCTCCGAGAGGTACAAGAAATCATAACCGAAAATGACTTAATGCTTTAATATAATCGTAAAAATGATTTTTACAATAACGCAGTACACGGTCGACCTACAAAGGCGCGTTATTTTAGTAATTACATGTAAGTCTAGACAAAGTAGGTGATTGATCAATTCTCCTAATTTCTATATTACATGTAGCATTTCTTAAGCGCGATAGCATGCCAGGCCCGCTTAATTGGATTGCCATTGAGCTATGCCATTTTGTAAGTTCTGGTGTTACTGACTCCGATAACTTTGCAGGGGTCCCCCCGGTTGGGGACCAGTTTACTACTGTCTTTGACTCGGCTGGCTTGGTTACTGTACCAGACGAGATTGTTGACGGCGGGCGCAAGAGGATTTGAGCGCTTGTGGTAGATGCAGCCAGGTGTATATGAAATACGATAAATGCAAGATACACCAAAGAGAGGCAGTTTACACAATAATCACAGAGAAGCAGTTTAGCGTATCACTCTTATCAAATTAATTAACAAGTGATTGTAACAATTTTCAAAATTGATCAAAGACACAAAGTGATAAGCGATGTCGGGCAAATTAAATTCATGAAGATCATGCAGATTTGACAAGGAATGTTTCAAACGTTGTGCATTCGCGTTCGTACGATTCATGCGCAAAATGTATAAATCATATGCATACATCATGTAAAAATACCCCTATCGCATTCAAAATAATAATGCACTACTCTCTTAAAAATTAATTGTTGGAGTAGAAATGGAGTTAGATTGATTAAGTGAGCATGTTCCATAGTAGCATTTTATAAGTCATAACTTGCTAAGCAAAACAAATAAAATAAGCAGATGAATAGCGATGGTACATACCGGTTTACTGATGAGTATCCCTTACAAAGTGAAGAAGTGGTGTGTGTGTTTCCAAACTAGTGCTACCAACCTTGGGGCGCCAAGTCGATTTGAGCTGACGCGTTGATGAGAATGTCCTCGCGAGCAAGCGCTGATGTTCGCTAGGTTTGTTAATGGCTTCACGCATCACAACCATTTCCGTGTGTTCCTAAACTATGTCAAAATTAGTGCGTAAGTCTTCGGAGTTGGTCTTAATGGATACATTTGTGAATGAAGTAGGCATCGAGAAAAGAACAACATCACGTACACTATTCCATCCGTAAGCCTTAATGGAAAGGATGACACTGTACTATTCTACCCGTAGGCTTGAAGGAAAGGATGCATGTTGCACTCATCCGGCCGTAATCCCGATAAAAGGATAGTGTCGTGCAGAGGCAGTATCTTTTTCAGAGAATCTCGTGCAAACACATCGCCGTGTTGTACTGTTCTGAGGGAAAAGGCATTGTCGTACTATTCCAGCTGTATCCCTGAGAAAAAGACAATACCGTGCAGAGGTGGTGCCTTTTTCAGCGGTTGTACCTTAATTATTCTCGTGTCACCGTTCACGACCATAGGAAATCAATCCGGTGCAATCTTAGTATAAATTAAATGTAAACACATTTATTCCCACAAGGAAATGAAGACGCGACTTGAAACGTCTGTGTGTGCACGTGTTGAGCCGTACCATTATCATGATCAGTTTGATGTCCAGATTGTAGTGAAGTTCTACGTAAATAAACATGTCTACATTGCTCCCATAATAAATAAAGTGGGGATTCTAGAAACTGTGCGCATATGTTATCAAACCATAACCAAGGCACGTATATATATATACTTGATATATCTCCTTTATAAAAATAACCATCTTAATAAATGCGCTGGTGTCCATGCTTCATGCGCCAAATGTTTATTCAACGAAATATGTTACAACGAAACGTGCACAAACGAACCATGCCATATCTTCCTTGTTTGAGATCGTTTCCGCTAGTTTCTCCGCGCGGAATTAATGCGCTAGCTTCGTGATCCAACTTCATGCATCACCTCCCTGCATGCGCCCCTTAACATGTGCAAGCCAACGTGCGAGAATCAATATGCACGGCCTATCAAATCGTGCACGAGCCAACATGCGATGGCGCTAACCGGCACGAACAATCTAATCGTGGATGCATGCGCAGAAGACATCATGTGCAATTGCTTTCGTGTGTTAAACACTGTGAGCTAAACATCGAGCTATACATTGTCCACGAAACGTATCGGAATGAAATGCATGTTCTTTCCAGAAGACCCCATGCGCGATTTCTTATTGGACTTTCATACGCGCTAGCCGTGTGCGCTAATTCTCCTTGCACTAAACCACCATGCGCTAATCACTATGCGCCAACTATTACGAATCATGCGCTAGTTTATGTCTACTTGCAAGTTGCAACTTCGAGGACCAACATGACGCCGACCAACCCGGCGCGAAACGAAACTTGCGCGCGGTGGTAATCAGCGGTAGTGTCACGTATATGAGCGTCGCGTCGGACTATTGGACTGAAACGTTGCAGCGACGAGCTCTTGCGTTGAATCGTGGCGCTGAATTAAACAAGCTATGAAGCGCAGGTCACTGAACGTCTACTTCATTTGGCGCAACTTTCATTGTGCTCTTGAAAATGAAACGCTCTGTAGGTTATCGTGTACATAGATATACATGTGTGATATATATAATATAAATATGGCAGTACATAAATGTGTGGTCCTGGTTGGGTACAAAAATTGTATGACAGGCAACAAAGGAATGTTATCACGTGGTTTTGTCGGCCACCGATTCTTTTTTAAATTTTGTTGTAGTGACCCGAACTTTTCCATGTTTATATATATTAATTGAGATTGATATTTACATGATTAAATGTTTTCAACATGTTAAGCAATCAAACTTGTTAAGACTTGATTAATTGAAATATGTTTCATATAGACAATTGACCACCCAAGTTGACCGGTGATTCACGAACGTTAAAACTTGTAAAAACTATACGATGACATATATATGGTTATATATATAGTTAACATGTTTTTATTATAAGTATGTATCTCATTAGGTATTTTAACAATGAGTTATATACATAAAAATGAGACTATTAATTTAAGAAACTCGAAAACGATATATATAACGATTATCGTTATAACAACGTCTTACTAGGTACATATGAATCATATTAAGATATTGATACACTTGGTTAATTATGTTAAATGATAAGTAAATATATTATTAAGTGTATTAACAATGAAATACATATGTAAAAATAAGACTACTAACTTAATGATTTCGAAACCAGACATATATGTAACGATTATCGTTGTAATGACATTTAACTGTATATACATCATACTGAGATATATTATATATCATAATATCATGATAATATAACAATTTAACATCTCATTTGTTATAATAAACAATGGGTTAATAACATTCAACAAGATCGTTAACCTAAAGGTTTCAAAACAACATTTACATGTAACGACTAACGATGACTTAACGACTCAGTTAAAATGTATATACATGTAGTGTTTTAATATGTATTCATACACTTTTGAAAGACTTCAAGACACTTATCAAAATACTTCTACTTAACAAAAATGCTTACAATTACATCCTCGTTCAGTTTCATCAACAATTCTACTCGTATGCACCCGTATTCGTACTCGTACAATACACAGCTTTTAGATGTACATACTATTAGTATATACACTCCAATGATCAGCTCTTAGCAGCCCATGTGAGTCACCTAACACATGTGGGAACCATCATTTGGCAACTAGCATGAAATATCTCATAAAATTACAAAAATATGAGTAATCATTCATGACTTATTTACATGAAAACAAAATTACATATCCTTTATATCTAATCCATACACCAACGACCAAAAACACCTAGAAACACTTTCATTCTTCAATTTTCTTCATCTAATTGATCTCTCTCAAGTTCTATCTTCAAGTTCTAAGTGTTCTTCATAAATTCCAAAAGTTCTAGTTACATAAAATCAAGAATACTTTCAAGTTTGCTAGCTCACTTCCAATCTTTTAAGGTGATCATCCAACCTCAAGAAATCTTTGTTTCTTACAGTAGGTTATCATTCTAATACAAGGTAATAATCATATTCAAACTTTGGTTCAATTTCTATAACTATAACAATCTTATTTCAAGTGATGATCTTACTTGAACTTGTTTTCGTGTCATGATTTTGCTTCAAGAACTTCGAGCCATCCAAGGATCCATTGAAGCTAGATCCATTTTTCTCTTTTCCAGTAGGTTTATCCAAGGAACTTAAGGTAGTAATGATGTTCATAACATCATTCGATTCATACATATAAAGCTATCTTATTCGAAGGTTTAAACTTGTAATCACTAGAACATAGTTTAGTTAATTCTAAACTTGTTCGCAAAAAAAAGTTAATCCTTCTAACTTGACTTTTAAAATCAACTAAACACATGTTCTATATCTATATGATATGCTAACTTAATGATTTAAAACCTGGAAACACGAAAAACACCGTAAAACCGGATTTACGCCATCGTAGTAACACCGCGGGCTGTTTTGGGTTAGTTAATTAAAAACTATGATAAACTTTGATTTAAAAGTTGTTATTCTGAGAAAATGATTTTTATTATGAACATGAAACTATATCCAAAAATTATGGTTAAACTCAAAGTGAAAGTATGTTTTCTAAAATGGTCATCTAGACGTCGTTCTTTCGACTAAAATGACTACCTTTACAAAAGCGACTTGTAACTTATTTTTTCGACTATAAACCTATAATTTTCTGTTTAGATTCATAAAATAGAGTTCAATATGAAACCATAGCAATTTGATTCACTCAAAACGGATTTAAAATGAAGAAGTTATGGGTAAAACAAGATTGGATAATTTTTCTCATTTTAGCTACGTGAAAATTAGTAACAAATCTATTCCAACCATAACTTAATCAACTTGTATTGTATATTATGTAATCTTGAGATACCATAGACACGTATACAATGTTTCGACCTATCATGTCGACACATCTATATATATTTCGGAACAACCATAGACACTCTATATGTGAATGTTGGAGTTAGCTATACAGGGTTGAGGTTGATTCCAAAATATATATAGTTTGAGTTGTGATCAATACTGAGATACGTATACACTGGGTCGTGGATTGATTCAAGATAATATTTATCGATTTATTTCTGTACATCTAACTGTGGACAACTAGTTGTAGGTTACTAACGAGGACAGCTGACTTAATAAACTTAAAACATCAAAATATATTAAAAGTGTTGTAAATATATTTTGAACATACTTTGATATATATGTATATATTGTTATAGGTTCGTGAATCAACCAGTGGCCAAGTCTTACTTCCCGACGAAGTAAAAATCTGTGAAAGTGAGTTATAGTCCCACTTTTAAAATCTAATATTTTTGGGATGAGAATACATGCAGGTTTTATAAATGATTTACAAAATAGACACAAGTACGTGAAACTACATTCTATGGTTGAATTATCGAAATCGAATATGCCCCTTTTTATTAAGTCTGGTAATCTAAGAATTAGGGAACAGACACCCTAATTGACGCGAATCCTAAAGATAGATCTATTGGGCCTAACAAACCCCATCCAAAGTACCGGATGCTTTAGTACTTCGAAATTTATATCATATCCGAAGGGTGTCCCGGAATGATGGGGATATTCTTATATATGCATCTTGTTATTGTCGGTTACCAGGTGTTCACCATATGAATGATTTTTATCTCTATGTATGGGATGTGTATTGAAATATGAAATCTTGTGGTCTATTATTATGATTTGATATATATAGGTTAAACCTATAACTCACCAACATTTTTGTTGACGTTTTAAGCATGTTTATTCTCAGGTGATTATTAAGAGCTTCCGCTGTCGCATACTTAAATAAGGACGAGATTTGGAGTCCATGCTTGTATGATATTGTGTAAAAACTGCATTCAAGATACTTATTTTGTTGTAACATATTTGTATTGTAAACCATTATGTAATGGTTGTGTGTAAACAGGATATTTTAGATTATCATTATTTGATAATCTACGTAAAGCTTTTTAAACCTTTATTGATGAAATAAAGGTTATGGTTTGTTTTAAAATGAATGCAGTCTTTGAAAAACGTCTCATATAGAGGTCAAAACCTCGCAACGAAATCAATTAATATGGAACGTTTTTAATCAATAAGAACGGGACATTTCAGTTGGTATCAGAGCGTTGGTCTTAGAGAACCAGAAAATTTGCATTAGTGTGTCTTATCGAGTTTGTTAGGATGCATTAGTGAGTCTGGACTTCGACCGTGTTTTCTTTAAAAATGATTGCTTAAAATTTTTGTTGGAAACTATATATTTTTAACATATGAATATTATGTGATATATTAATCTCTTAACGTATTTGATATTATGTGATAGATGTCTACCTCTAGAACAAGTCCCATTGACTCACCTAATAATAATGAAGAGTCAAATGTAAATTGGAATGATTCGTGGACTGATTCACAAGTTCCCGAAGAGGAACCGGAAGAAGAGTCGGAACCGGAAGAAGAATCGGAACCGGAAGAAGAATCGGAACCGGAAGAAGAATCGGAACCGGTGGGGGAAATAATAAAACGGTTAAGTAAAAGAGAATCCTCAACCAACCGACCAAGGTTAATTATGGTCAATGGTGTTTCCGCCAAGGAAGCAAAATATTGGGAGGATTACCAATTCTCCGATGAATCGAATTCCGACGAAAATTCCAATAATGTTAAAGAAATTACCCCAACTGAATTTAAAAAGGCAAAAGAAAATAATAAGGGAAAGGGCATAAAAATAGAGAAATTTAATTCCAACCCCGATGAACTTTATATGTATCGTCAACCCCCGAAGTCCTTAGGTTGTAACAATGACCCGGGAACCTCTAAACCACCAGGTTTTTCTAAACCAATGTGGACAACGACGGCTCGTATTAGGGAAACATCATATATCCCTAGAAACTTGGCAAAACGAACCAAAACCGAAGAAGAAGAAACGAGCGAGTCGGAATAAGATAGTTGTATTCGTGTGGTGTAATATATGTAATATAGTGTTCTTATGCTTTATGATATATGTAAAAGTTGCTTGTATTAATAAGTATTTTTTTATGAATCTAACTCTTGTCTATTTTACAGTTTAAAAACACAAAATGGATAGACAACCCAATATTTTAAGAGACCTACCCGGAGACATGATTGATGAAATCTTGTCTAGAGTCGGCCAGAATTCCTCGGCACAACTATTTAAGGCGAGATCAGTTTGTAAGACATTCGAAGAACGTTCCAAGAATGTCTTGGTTTATAAGAGACTTTCGTTTGAAAGATGGGGGATATCACATTGGGAAACCCATAAATTACGATGTGTTTACTTTGACGCATATATTGCGGGGAACCCAAATGCTATTTTACGCAACGGGTTAAGAAATTATTTTGACTCAATATATCCGAATATTGGACTTCGTGATTTAGAAAAAGCGGCTAACATGCAACATAAAGAAGCATGTTATGCTTACGGATTAGTAATGTTCGCTTCTCACCAAAGTGAGGACAAGAACATCGGGCTACAACTATTAAACAAAACGTTTCCACAAGTGACGGAGTCGGTAATTGGGGTAAGAAAAGAGGTTTTTAGATTATTACGGGACTGTTGGACATTACGTAACCCTCGTCCCTTTGACGACGTTACAACACGCTATCTTATCAACGGCCATAACGGTTATGTTCCACAAGACCAAGGATGGGAAGTAGTCCTAGTAAAACCAGAATGCATGACTTGTTTCTGGACGTATGAATTACGTGTCTTTATTGCCTTTGCTGAACGACTTGTGTACTAGCTAGAATTATCTTCACAACTATCTTGTATCAAAGTTATTGTGTGCTATATTTCATGCTTTATGTAAAATAAGCGGTATTGTAAGTTTGTAAAATATTGTATAAAAGTTTGAACGCGAAATATTATTATAATCAGTTTTTCATATAGAATTGTAGTAGTTGAATTGTATATTAGCTACTAAGTATGAACTTAACGGGTAGGTACTACCCGAATTTAAACTTATAAAACGCTAATATGAAGAAAAAGCTTTTATAAATGAGTTCATATTATGCTACGAAATACTATTAACTACTCTTAATATTCTGTATGATTAACTTGTTCCATTTGACTATTTTGAAGGAAATGGCACCGACTACTCGACACACCGTGAATATGAATGAAGAGGAATTCCGTACTTTTCTAGCTTCAAACATAGCCGCAGTACAGGCTGCGCTACATACCAACAATAACCTTGGATCTAGCAGTACAGGAAATCGTGTAGGATGCACCTACAAAGAATTCACTGCCTGCAAACCTTTGGAATTTGATGGAACCGAAGGACCGATCGGATTGAAATGGTGGACCGAGAAGGTCGAATCGGTGTTTGCCATAAGTAAGTGTACTGAAGAGGACAAAGTGAAGTACGCTACGCATACCTTCACAGGTTCTGCGTTAACATGGTGGAATACCTATCTAGAGCAAGTGGGACAAGACGATGCGTACGCACTACCGTGGTCAGCATTCAAGCACTTGATGAACGAGAAGTACCGTCCCAGAACCGAGGTCAATAAGCTCAAGACAGAACTTAGAGGGTTACGAACCCAAGGATTTGATATTACCACGTACGAAAGACGATTCACAGAATTGTGCCTATTGTGTCCGGGAGCATTCGAAGATGAGGAAGAGAAGATCGACGCATTTGTGAAAGGATTACCGGAAAGAATCCAAGAAGATATAAGTTCACACGAGCCCGCCTCTATACAACAGGCATGTAGAATGGCTCACAAACTAGTGAACCAGATTGAAGAAAGAATTAAAGAACAGACTGCTGAAGAGGCCAATGTGAAGCAAGTCAAAAGAAAGTGGGAGGAAAACGGTGATAAGAATCACCAATACAACAACAACAGCAATTACAACAATAATCGCAACAATTATCCCAACAATCGCAACATCAATCGCAACTACAACAAACGGCCCAACAACAACAACAACAACAGCAACAGCAACTACAACAATCATCCCAACAACAATAATAACCGCAACAACAACAACAACAATCAGAAGCAGCTATGCCAAAGGTGTGAAAAGTATCACTCGGGGTTCTGCACCAAATTTTGCAACAAGTGTAAAAGAAATGGTCATAGCGCGGCGAAGTGTGAGGTCTACGGACCAGGGGTTAATAGAACGAAAGGAACAAATGGTGTCAGAACGAGTAATGGCGGAGCAAGTAGTGTCGGAGCAAGTTATGCCAATGTAGTTTGTTATAAATGTGGAAAACCGGGCCACATTATTAGAAATTGCCCGAACCAGGAGAACACGAATGGACAAGGCCGCGGAAGAGTTTTCAATATTAATGCGGCAGAGGCACAGGAAGACCCGGAGCTTGTTACGGGTACGTTTCTTATTGACAATAAATCTACTTACGTTTTATTTGATTCGGGTGCGGATAGAAGCTATATGAGTAGAGATTTTTGTGCTAAATTAAGTTGTCCATTGACGCCTTTGGATAGTAAATTTTTACTCGAATTAGCAAATGGTAAATTAATTTCAGCAGATAATATATGTCGGAATCGAGAAATTAAACTGGTTAGCGAAACATTTAAGATTGATTTGATACCAGTAGAGTTAGGGAGTTTTGATGTGATAATCGGTATGGACTGGTTGAAAGAAGTGAAAGCAGAGATCGTCTGTTACAAAAATGCAATTCGCATTATACGAGAAAAAGGAAAACCCTTAATGGTGTACGGAGAAAAGGGCAACACGAAGCTACATCTTATTAGTAATTTGAAGGCACAAAAACTAATAAGAAAAGGTTGCTATGCTGTTCTAGCACACGTCGAGAAAGTACAAACTGAAGAAAAGAGCATCAATGATGTTCCCGTCGCAAAAGAATTTCCCGATGTATTTCCGAAAGAATTACCGGGATTACCCCCACATCGATCCGTTGAATTTCAAATAGATCTTGTACCAGGAGCTGCACCAATAGCTCGTGCTCCTTACAGACTCGCACCCAGCGAGATGAAAGAACTGCAAAGCCAATTACAAGAACTTTTAGAGCGTGGTTTCATTCGACCAAGCACATCACCGTGGGGAGCTCCTGTTTTGTTTGTCAAGAAGAAAGATGGTACATTCAGGTTGTGTATCGACTACCGAGAGTTGAACAAACTTACCATCAAGAACCGCTACCCACTACCGAGAATCGACGACTTATTTGATCAACTACAAGGCTCGTCTGTTTATTCAAAGATTGACTTACGTTCCGGGTATCATCAAATGCGGGTGAAAGAAGATGATATTCCAAAGACTGCTTTCAGAACACGTTACGGTCATTACGAGTTTATGGTCATGCCGTTTGGTTTAACTAATGCACCAGCTGTGTTCATGGACCTTATGAACTGAGTGTGTGGACCATACCTTGACAAGTTTGTCATTGTTTTCATTGATGACATACTTATTTACTCAAAGAATGACCAAGAACACGGTGAACATTTGAGAAAGGTGTTAGAAGTATTGAGGAAGGAAGAATTGTACGCTAAGTTTTCAAAGTGTGCATTTTGGTTAGAAGAAGTTCAATTCCTCGGTCACATAGTGAACAAAGAAGGTATTAAGGTGGATCCGGCAAAGATAGAAACTGTTGAAAAGTGGGAAACCCCGAAAACTCCGAAACACATACGCCAGTTTTTAGGACTAGCTGGTTACTACAGAAGGTTCATCCAAGACTTTTCCAGAATAGCAAAACCCTTGACTGCATTAACGCATAAAGGGAAGAAATTTGAATGGAATGATGAGCAAGAGAAAGCGTTTCAGTTATTGAAGAAAAAGCTAACTACGGCACCTATATTGTCATTGCCTGAAGGGAATGATGATTTTGTGATTTATTGTGACGCATCAAAGCAAGGTATCGGTTGTGTATTAATGCAACGAACGAAGGTGATTGCTTATGCGTCTAGACAATTGAAGATTCACGAACAAAATTATACGACGCATGATTTGGAATTAGGCGCGGTTGTTTTTGCATTAAAGACTTGGAGGCACTACTTATATGGGGTTAAAAGTATTATATATACCGACCACAAAAGTCTTCAACACATATTTAATCAGAAACAACTGAATATGAGGCAGCGTAGGTGGATTGAATTATTGAATGATTACGACTTTGAGATTCGTTACCACCCAGGGAAGGCAAATGTGGTAGCCGATGCCTTGAGCAGGAAGGACAGAGAACCCATTCGAGTAAAATCTATGAATATAATGATTCATAATAACCTTACTACTCAAATAAAGGAGGCGCAATAAGGAGTTTTAAAAGAGGGAAATTTAAAGGATGAAATACCCAAAGGATCGGAGAAACATCTTAATATTCGGGAAGACGGAACCCGGTATAGGGCTGAAAGGATTTGGGTACCAAAATTTGGAGATATGAGAGAAATGGTACTTAGAGAAGCTCATAAAACCAAATACTCAATACATCCTGGAACGGGGAAGATGTACAAGGATCTCAAGAAACATTTTTGGTGGCCGGGTATGAAAGCCGATGTTGCTAAATACGTAGGAGAATGTTTGACGTGTTCTAAGGTCAAAGCTGAGCATCAGAAACCATCAGGTCTACTTGAACAACCCGAAATCCAGGAATGGAAATGGGAAAACATTACCATGGATTTCATCACTAAATTGCCAAGGACTGCAAGTGGTTTTGATACTATTTGGGTAATAGTTGATCGTCTCACCAAATCAGCACACTTCTTGCCAATAAGAGAAGATGACAAGATGGAGAAGTTAGCACGACTGTATTTGAAGGAAGTCATCTCCAGACATGGAATACCAATCTCTATTATCTCTGATAGGGATGGCAGATTTATTTCAAGATTCTGGCAGACGTTACAGCAAGCATTAGGAACTCGTCTAGACATGAGTACTGCCTATCATCCACAAACTGATGGGCAGAGCGAAAGGACGATATAAATGCTTGAAGACATGCTACGAGCATGTGTTATTGATTTCGGAAACAGTTGGGATCGACATCTACCGTTAGCAGAATTTTCCTACAACAACAGCTACCATTCAAGCATTGAGATGGCGCCGTTTGAAGCACTTTATGGTAGAAAGTGCAGGTCTCCGATTTGTTGGAGTGAAGTGGGGGATTGACAGATTACGGGTCTGGAGATTATACAAGAAACTACCGAGAAGATCATCCAAATTCAACAACGGTTGAAAACCGCCCAAAGTCGACAAAAGAGCTACGCTGACATTAAAAGAAAAGATATAGAATTTGAATTTGGAGAGATGGTCATGCTTAAAGTTGCACCTTGGAAAGGCGTTGTTCGATTTGGTAAACGAGGGAAATTAAATCCAAGGTATATTGGACCATTCAAGATTATTGATCGTGTCGGACCAGTAGCTTACCGACTTGAGTTACCTCAACAACTAGCGGCTGTACATAACACTTTCCACGTCTCGAATTTGAAGAAATGTTTTGCTAAAGAAGATCTCACTATTCCGTTAGATGAAATCCAAATCAACGAAAAACTTCAATTCATCGAAGAACCCGTTGAAATAATGGATCGTGAGGTTAAAAGACTTAAGCAAAACAAGATACCAATTGTTAAGGTTCGATGGAATGCTCGTAGAGGACCCGAGTTCACCTGGGAGCGTGAAGATCAGATGAAGAAGAAATACCCGCATCTATTTCCAGAAGATTCGTCAACACCTTCAACAGCTTAAAATTTCGGGACGAAATTTATTTAACGGGTGCGGGAAAATGAATGATGGTGTTTCGCCAGGCTCCAGTGGACTACCGGGACTGCTGGATGGATTGACAAAGTCAACACATGACTAACATGTCTCTGCTGATACACATGTTTTGAAACAAATGCAGCATTTTCTTTTAACTTATGTTTGTTGAGGCAAAAAAAGAAGAAAGGACACCAACAAAAAACAAACGTGTCTTATCTGAGAAATTAGTCCGAGATTTCATATTCTTTTTGGAGATTTAGTCAGCGCAAATTTGGGTTAGCTTTCGAACAGCGCATGAATTGTTTGGAATGCATAGCATCGTAATTCACAACTAACTTGCTTTAGTGATGATTTAAACGAATAAATAAAGAAAACTTACAACCACGAGCCAAGTCTGACTCGTCTGACCTGTATGATAGTGGTGGCGCGGAGCCATTGCGCGGAGCGTATAAGTGTAGAACCGATCTGAACTAGTTGTTAGATGCATGAGTTGCCAGGTCGGTCTCACGAATGGCGCTAATTGATCAAGCATAGATTTGTGCCATTGACAGAACTACACTTGGATCAACGAAAGAGGGGTTTTTTGGGGTTCAACGACATCAACACTCCGGTCCAGATACCGTGATAACCCGAATCGAGATGATGATCTCGAGAGGGTGGTTAATGGTTGAAGGCCGTCCGGTTAGATCGGGTAGTCGAGGCCATGAGGGAAAAAAGCCTAGGAGGCAAAAACCCTTGAGAGAGAGAGAGAGAGTGGAAAGAAGGTAGAGAGAGAAAGATAAGATGGATAAAATGGGAGGAAGACCCCTCTAATTATAGAGGAGATTTTAGGGTTTTTAGGAGACTTGTGGTCTTTTCTTAGCTCAAGCCCAAGTGCAAGCCCAATGAGAAAACATGATGGGCTGCGCACATCATCAGTAAGATTAATGTGCGAGGTACAACATATAACTATATGGCTAAGTTTATTTGAGCCTTCGGAGTCACACATATACACCTAGGCGTCAATTAATAATATATATTTGATATATATTATTCAAGTAATTAAATAAAATAAAAGTAATTAATTAATGATAATTAATATACGTATGGAACAAGAAAAATAAGATTTGAATTGATATCAAATCTTAAAAGTAGATTGTTTATTAAAAGGATCTTCTTTTTGAAAATCATATAATATAATATTTCTATAAAAGAAATTTACTAATCAATTTGAAATCTATCAGATTGTTTTGTCGGTTCATGCACATGGAGTGTTAATACACATGTGTATATATATATATATATATATATATATATATATATATATATATATATATATATATATATATATATATATATTTGTTTTCTATTCTTGTGGGGTAGGGAATGAAAACAAAACATCTTTCTATGTACGAATTCTAACATTCTTTCATCTATTTTTGAAGTTACAAAAAGCAACATAAAACTACATCCTTTTCATTGTTGTGTGCATGAAACCAAAAACGATCCAAAGTTTACTTTTCATTCATTTTGTAAAATGAAATCATGAACGGAGTATTGTTTTATTTATTTTATTATAATAATTTGATTATTATAATTCGTTACTTGAGTTGGACTAGCATCCATTGACGTTACTCGAAAGTGTAGTGGACTATCTAAAGAGACGGTTAAACCTTTGATTGTAGGTTTCTCTCCGTTCATCAGTTTCTTCAGGAAAGGTATATCGTTAACTCACTTTATATTTATATTCATGAGAATTATTATGGTGTAACTGGATCCTCGGGAAAGATTAATCATGTGCATGTTTCATTAAATAAGTGAATATTTAATCTTGTAAAATTTTGTTCATAAAATAATAAAAGATTATTATTTTAACTATCCGCTGCGTTAATCTGATTTGTTAAAAGTACGCACGATTATCCAACAGTGGTATCCGAGCCGCTTTCACACAATCTTAATTGTCACGTGATTTTCTTTAGATTTAGCTTTGTGGTGAATTGGTAAAAGTTAAAACCTTTATGGTTTTGAAAGTCAACTTTGTTGATTACCGCATGACGCACGAATAAGATCTGAAAAAAATCACTCTTATAATTTTTGAATTTAATTATTATGACTTGAATAATTGTTGTTTATTTCATTCCATGGTTGTACACATGCATTGTAACCATCAAGCAATATGTAGGTTTTAATAATGTAGTTATTAAAATTGTGATTGCACACATAGCCCATAATGATCCCGACCTATGTATAATTGTTGTGATTGTTGATTACGGCAATATTATGTCATATTGATTATTTATTAGAAAGGCCATTTTGAAGTCAAAGTTGTGAGGACCCATCCTTATCCCACCTGGACGAAGTCATCAACATTTGGTCCCATTGCGATGATCGACTCCAAGTAATGTCCTTAAATTGAGCAAATGCACAGCGGAAGACTTAATTCATACCTGAGAATAAACATGCTTAAAAGTGTCAACCAAAAGGTTGGTGAGTTCATAGGTTTATCATAACAATCTTTTTAATATATTAATAGTCCACAAGATTCCATAATTATAAACATAATACACTCGCAAGTGTATGTAAAGCATTCTAAGTGGTTGAGCACTTGGTAACCATACTTAACATTTAATAATGTCGCATATTCCCTTTATTATGAAATCTCACTACACCGTACCAAGTGTAGTCACCGAAACGAAGTACTGTGCAATTGTTGAATACTGGTCGTCCAGTCCGGTTGGGGTTGTCAGGCCCGATAGATCTATCAACAGGATTCGCATTTACAATACCCATGTAAATATTAGTTACCAAGCTACAGGGAAGTATGCCAGTGGTACAACTCAACGTAGAATATATTTTTAAGTACTTGATGTTATGCGAGGTGTATATAAAATAGTTATTAATTTTTTGCAGGAAATATACTATTAAATACGATACAATTTTACACAAGATATTTATTTATTTATAGAATGGATATACTTAAACCTTGCTACAACACTTATAGGCAGTGTACCTAATCGTACAGTAGTGTAGTTTTTAGTAAGTCCGGTTCGTTCCACAGGGAAATCTTTAAACAAAACTCAACGCTATATTAGTTTACTTTTATAAAAATACAAATATATATATAAGTAATATTATTATTATAAAGGGGGGTTTTTACCGTTTAATGACCGGTTTGTCGATTTTAAAACTTTAGTCGCAGTTAAAACCTAATGTAAAATATTAAATAAATAAAAGACTTAAATTAAAACTTAAAGTAAATAACGATAATGAAATTGCAAATAATAAAAGTGCGATAAAATAAACTTACGATAATTAAAAAGTACGATAATTAAAAGTGCGATTAAATAACAATAATTAAAAGTGCGATAATTAGAAGTGCAATTAAATATAAAATAAAGGAAATTAAATATGAAATAAAAGAATTATGCTTATTTAAACTTCCGTAATCATGATGTTTGACGTGTTGATTTTAGTTTTATGCCCATGGGTTAATTTTCCTTTGTCCTGGATTATTCAATATGTCCGTCTGGTTTTTGTCCATAACAGTCCATCAGTCATAAATATAAATTGCGAGTGTCCTCATCAAATTATTATTATACCCGAAGTTAAATATTCCAACTAATTGGGGATTCGAATTGTAACAAGGTTTTAATACTTTGTTTAATGAATACACCAGGTTATCGACTGCGTGTAAACCAAGGTTTTACTACTTTGTTAACAATTACACCAATTACCCTTGAATGTAATTTCACCCCTGTTTTAATTATTCTAGTGGCTATTAATCCATTCCCGTGTCCGGTTAAATGAACGATTATTCGTACATATAAATACCCCACCCATCGTGTCCGATCGAGTGTATATGGTAATTTATAGGGACGCCCAATTGTAAATCTTTATATTAACATTAACAAACTTTCATTTAGTTAAACAAATATAAAGCCCATTAATAGCCCATAGTCTAATTTCCACAAGTGTCGTTCTTTTGTCCAAACCCCAATTATGGTACAAAGCCCAATTACCCAATTTTAGTAATTAGCCCAACATCATGATTACTTCGTTTTAAATAAGCATAATACTAACTTAGCTACGAGACATTAATATAAAAAGGTTGAACATAACTTACAATGATTAAAAATAGCGTAGCGTTACACGGACAGAATTTCGACTTACACCCTTACAACATTCGCTAACATACCCTTATTATTAGGATTTAAAATTAAAATTAAAATTAAAATATAAATTATATATATATATTACGTATATATTGAGAGAGAGATTGAAAAATGATATGAAATTTGATCAGAATTCGGTTTGCTTTATAGCCAGACTTGATTTTTGGGGCTCCGCGACTCGCGGCAAAAGCCTCTTCAAACTCCGCGAGTCACGGAGATAGAAATTACAGCTCAGTCCTTGGAGTTTTCTCTGCCGACGATTTTATATATATAAATATAATATATATATAATTAATATAATTAATTATATATTATATTATATTTATATACATAGTTAACTTGTAATTTTTAGTCCGTTGCGTCGAGCGTTAAGAGTTGACTCTGGTCCCGGTTCCGGATTTTCGAACGTCCTTGCGTACAATTTTATATCTTGTACTTTGCGTTTTGAATCTTGTACTCTTGTGATTTCGAGACGTTTCTTATCAATAATTGGAACCTTTTTTATTGTCTTTTGTTCTTTTGAGCTTTTTGGTCGTTTGCGTCTTCAATTCGTCGAATCTGTCTTTTGTCTTCACCTTTTATTATTTAAACGAATATCTCTTGTAAATAGAACAATTGCAACTAAAAGCTTGTCTTTCTTGAGGAATAATGCTATGAAATATATGTTCGTTTTTAGCATTATCAAATATTCCCACACTTGAGCGTTGCTTGTTCTCAAGCAATATCGTCTTGAAATACTAGAATCACTTCTTTATTCTTCACACTTTGTACATCAGTGATTTCTATACGGCGGTATAAACAATGGTAGTAACGATATGGTTTACAGTCCCACATGACTATAAAAATTTAGATCCATTAAGGAAATTGGATCTTTATGAAAACATTTGATCTTTTGAAAATTAAATCTAGTTTTTACCCTAGATAAGTTTTCCGGGATAACCCTTTACCGGTGTTTGCAAAATATTTTTGTGGGTTTGGTGGGTTTCAGATTTGAAAATTTTAGCTCAAAACTTGCGGTTTTGTGTCACCCACTTGCTAACCTTGTATTTGGAGAGCAACACGTCCAGTTTACTTGTCCCGTATATTACCTTTCGGTAAACTACCGTCCGGTTGAAAGGAAAGCGTTGAACAAGCAACTGTTAAGGCGATGTCCCGTGACATGCTTTTGATTATGGTCTATAACGTGTCGGACGCAATTACTATCCTTGGTAGGAGCAATAGTAAAGCTCACCCTTATAATTTGTCGGTTTGGCACAAAGTCCTGTCTTTGACCATGCTATGCAACCACCGTTCTTACGGTTGACACCCGATTTAGTTCAGGTGACCTAATGAATTCCAGGTGAATTCCTAGGATTTTACGTTCAATGGTAATGAACACATTGAAAATAGGGTTTTCAGAAAACAAATCGGTTTGTAATTTTGATCAAAATATTTTCTCGTTCAAGCTCGAGTTTAGATATCATTGAATTCCATGAGTTTGAATTCTCAATCTTTAAGGTCAATCTCAAGGATTGAGTAATATCAGGCTTAAAAGCTGATTTTTAATCTTTAAGGAGATTATCCTTTCTGGGGATCTGATTCATTAGTCTTATCCAGCTAATTTGCACGGTGCCTCCCCATTGTACGAGATAAATCCTTCTCATGGTTAGGATAAATCTGACCACTTGGCGACCCTGTTTAATGCTGAGGTCCGTGGATTTCCTGCTGATTTTAGTGATGACTTTTCTAGATTTTTCGTCAACCTACAGCTGGTCTGGACGACAACTTCATGACATAAATCAAGAAGTGCGTGTCTTTTTCGGAAGACTTTACTTCCTTTTAATGATGGAATTGATTCATCGTGTAGATCCATCTCTTCTTTTCTTTCATCGGGTAAAACAGTTTAGTTTAGTTCAAAGCAAAAGTATTTTCAGTTATTTGTTACAGATATATGTGGCATATGTTTTCAATAACTTGGTAAATTTTCCCACACTTGGCTTTTTATTTTTCTTTTTATCGTCCTCTATTCCATTTTAAATGAATTTTAACATTTTAGTTTGTTTCTCAATTTATGTCCTTTCCGAGGTAACAATAATTTCGGTGTTAAAACCTAATTTTATCGTTCATAAATATGTATAAACATGATTTTGAATTCATTTAATTGAAAATTTTGAAAAATTTTACTAGAATTGGGTAGTCAGTATATAAGACTAGGGCTGTTCTTTTTTATCAGAGAGCACTAGATTCTAATACAACTACTGCTTTACTAGTATTTTTAATGGTAACCAAGTGTATAAAGTAAAAAATTTTAAAATCCGAAAGAATTTAACCCCTTCCCACACTTAAGATCTTGCAATGCCCTCATTTGCAAGAAATCAGTAACAATTTAAATTATTGAGGGTGATTTGTGTGTAAATGATTAAATTTTTACCAAAGTTTCCAAATATATTGGCGTTTGTTTGCTGAATGATAAATGGTGCACATCATTTGTTCATTCCGTCTTGTTGTTATTTCACATCTATTTTGCATCTTGTCGTCAAAATTAGTTGCTTTTGCTGAACTTAATGCCAGTCTTTGAAAATGCGTTGTTTTACCCTGTTGTGTACATAAGATAAACTGCAAACATATATACATATTTTTGAAGTTTGGTATATTACCCCACATTCAAAATTATTAAAATCTAAGAATAAAAGTTAGATAATTATAAAAATGATTACAATATTAACAAAAATATTAAATGTATCAATAATTACAAATTACAAAATAATAAAAAATAATAAGTAAACTAAGGATGATATTGGTACCAATAGGGATTCCAGGCATAACCATAAGTGCTATAGAATGCTTCGGCAGGGTCATACGTAGGATATGGTGGCTGCATCTCTATCGACCAAGGAGGGAAGACGGGTTTCGGTGTAGGAATATAGTTTCTACCTATATGTTGGCAATGCGCTATGATCTGGTTCTGATGAACTTGCCAATCTTCAAATGCTCTCTGTCTAGCATTTTCGTATTCCTGAGAAGCTATAAACCTATGCATTTCTTGCATCTCATTCCCCCCTCCTACATTACCTTGTTCCTGGTTTCTCTCCACCTGTGGATGTCTACCATGGTATCGTACTGCGGCGTTATTTCGCCGCTTCAAAACTTTCGCACCATGGTATACATTTAAACCTATAGTGTCGCGGGGTTCCGGCTCTTCTAGTAATAATCCCCCCCGACTTATATCCACACCGAGATATTCACCAATCAAAGTAATAAAAATACCACCTCCTATTATGCTATGTGGACGCATCCCCCGAACCATAGCTGATAAATAATAACCCACACAATATGGTATACTTACAGCGCTCTGTGGGTCTCGAATACACATATGGTAAAACAAATCTTGTTCATTTACCTTTTCTTTGTTTTTACCCCTTTGTGTAATCGAATTAGCTAAAAACCTATGTATTACTCTTAATTCGGCTCTATCTATATCCAAATAAGAGTAGTTTCCCCCTTTGAAACGGTGATGGCTTGTCATTTGACTCCACACACCGTGTGTATCAAAATTCTCATCTATCTTTCTACCGTTTAGTATCAATCCTCTACAATCGGCAGACGCTAACTCCTCAGGCGTATATATACGTAAAGCCTGAGCCATGTCCAGTAAAGACATGTGGCGCATCGAACCGCCTAACAAAAATCTAATAAAAGAACGATCGGTTAAACTAGCTACCCGATCATTCAACTCTATACTACATAACAACTCTTCACACCATACTTTATATACAGGTCTGCGTATGGTGAATAAACATATCCAGTCATTAAAAGAAGAATTACCATACCTTTGTACAAGTAATTCCCTAATTGGCCCGGCCAATTCTACAGCTTCTAAGGGTCCCCATTCTATGACCCTCGGTACCTCAACAACCTTGGAATGAAGAGTATGCAAACCCCGTTGATATTTTGGATAATCTATCCAAAGTCTGTCAAATCTCAGGTTCGGGTGCAACTCTTCCAAATGCATATCGGAAAAGGTCATGACTGGATGAGGTACATCCTGCTTGTAGTAGTTATCTACCTCCTGTTGGTCCAAATTCTCAGCAGGAGCATGGCGGGCTTGGGATGAAGATTCACCCCTTTCATTCTGCAAAACACATCAAACACAAATTTTGTGCATCCAAATATGCATTAGTGTCAGCAAAATCATCAATCAAAATAATTACAATGACATTATCAATTTATATCAAACTTAAGCTTATTTTCACATTTTTATCAAATCTACACTTTTTCAAATAAGCATATACGAAATTTTTTGCCAAGTTCATAAGCATTCAACTCAAATAACATGTCAAAATAATCATTACTAGCAAATAAACAAGTCTCAAATGGCATTATCTTTCAAAAATCAAGTTCATGAATTTTGGACTTGAAAAAGTCCACTTTAATTCTCAAAATCATGTTTAGGCTCAAAGTTTGGATCATTTAACTACCTAGACATGTTACACTACTCAATTTAGCAACAATTCATGACAAAAATCGGCCATAACCTGTTTATATCAAAAAGCCCCAAATTGCTCAAGAACACAAACCCTAGATTATTCAAAATTTGAAGTTTAAGGCTTCTAATCATGTTAAACAGCATCAATCTAGGTTATACAAGCATAATACATAAACAATTTAAGTCTAATTACACTAAAAAGCATCAAAATCAAATTGGGGAAAAATAGCTCAAGAACACCTAATTTCGAATTAATGGTGTTTAGGTGTAGAAATTTACCGTTTTTCTTGAGAAATTCTTAGATAGCATCCTTCTCAACATGATTTTAGCAAAAAATTTGGTGATTAACGGTTAAAAATTGAGATTTTTGGGGTGTTTTTGGGTGTTTTTGCGGGTTCTTTTTCGCTGTTATTTTGGGGTGTTTTTGTGTTTTTGAGTATACTGATCGTTCAGCTATTTTTATTTTTTTTCTGGGTTTTGGTCCCTCCGCGAGTCGCGGAGGTTTTTCACTTCAAACTCCGCGAGTCGCGGAGTTTGCTATTTTTTTTTTTTTTTTTTTTTTTTTTTTTATATAATCTTTAACTTATAAAACAATTAAGAAATTAATTTTAAATATTTGTTTCCCTTGTTATTTAGGACGAGGTTATTTCGGATCGATGTCCTAGTCCGTCCTTCGACAAAATTTTAAAATTTGTCTTTTAGTAGCGATTGTTTTAAAAGCTAAGATTTTTGGGTTTTTTAATTTTTTTGGCATACTTTAAATCAATAAGATTAAAAATAATGATAATAAAAGTTCTCGTCCCTCCCTCGGGTAAAGCAATTTCGGTTCAAAGACCTAGTCTTCAACTTACGACGAATTTTAAAAATCATATTCTTAACTTAATGAGATAAAGTAAATTTTTGTTTTTAAATTCACACAACTTAAATATAAAATTCAAAATTAATATTAAAAATTCACATCAAACTTAAAATTTGAAATGCATAAAATTAAAAATTAATATTTTAAAAATTAAAAATTCACACCAAACTTAATTTAAAAATTCATAAATTCACACCAAACTTAATTTAAAAATTTATATTTTAAATTCACACCAAACTTATATTAATTTTTCAAATATTTACAATTTTAAATATATTGTTTTTACAAAATTTACAATATTAATTTAAGATTTAAATATTAATTTTTAAAATATGGTAAAAATAAATTTAAAAATCTTTTTGTCTTTTTATCCCACTTTAATCAATCAAATATTATCAAAAATATGCGCCCCTCTTTTCGGTAAAGTAATTTCGGTTCCAAGACCTAATTTAACTCATGACGAATTTTTGAAATATTTTGGGTTGATTGATTAAAGATATTTATACCTTAAGAATAAACGTTAAATTTCGCAGTGATGTAATAAATTTTTGAATGATATCAATAATTTCGGTCGCCAAACATAATTTTATTCAATACCAATTTAATACTTTTTAGCGAACAAATTAGCGTTTATTATCAAAAGGTTAAAAATAAAAATAAAAATAAAAACTGTACAGACATACCTGTGAAATAGATTTCTTAGTTATATGATCTATTATATTCATAAGATAGTCGGTTTAATTGGTTTTCCATGGCTGCATAGGCGTAACCTCGAGCATTCATTGTCTTTTCTTCTAAACATATGAACGGTCCGTCTCTGCATAAAGTAACAAATTCGGTATTTGAATAGGTTTGATTATTTGAACATTTACCTCCATGTGACCATTTTCCGCATTTGTGACATCTTTCTAGGTGTCGTGCTCTTCTTTTCGCTGCAGATTTTGATTTTCCTTTACCAAATTGTAACTTATTATCTTCGCATCTGGATCCTTTTCTAACTCCGTCCATTCTTTCTCTGATTACTGATACTAATTCACTCGGTAGTATATCATTATTTCTTTTAGTGATCAAAGCGTGTAGCATTAGACCATGGTTTAGTTCACAGGCAGTCTTCATTTCGTAAAAACCTAAAAAAAATAAAAATTCAGAATGGGGGGAGAAGACTAGTTCTTTAGGGTCTGCTAGGGAAAGACCATACGTGTTCCATTTTCGAGAACTACACGAAAACAGACAATCTAACTCTAACAGAAATACATATTATCCTTTAAAGACTTGATTCTCCCCACACTTAGTTAGCTGTGGTATCGAAATTGTGATTAACTTCGTTGTCGACTTCCATCGGACCATGTATGTAATGTTTAACTCTGTGACCATTAACTTTAAATTCAATCCCATTTGAATTTATTAATTCTATCGTTCCGTATGGGAAAACTCTTTTGACTATGAATGGTCCAGACCATCTTAATTTCAATTTTCTAGGAAATAGCTTGAATCGTGAATTGAAAAGAAGAACTCTGTCTCCTTTTTTAAATTCTTTTGAACTTCTGATTCTTTTATCATGCCATTTCTTCGTTCTTTCTTTATAGATTAACGAATTTTCGTATGCTTCATGTCTTAATTCTTCTAATTCGTTTAGTTGACTTAATCGTAGACGTCCGGCTTCATGTAAATCAAGATTACATGTCTTCAAAGCCCAAAATGCTTTGTGTTCAATTTCTACTGGAAGATGACATGCTTTTCCATAAACAAGTCTAAAAGGTGTGGTTCCAATTGGAGTTTTGTAGGCTGTTCTAAAAGCCCAGAGTGCATCCTCCAATTTAATGGACCATTCCTTCGGATTTGATCCTATGGTTTTCTCTAGAATACGTTTTAAAGCTCGGTTGGTATTTTCAACTTGTCCACTTGTTTGTGGATGATATGCTGTGGAGATTTTATGAGTTACTCCATATCTTTTAAGAACTTTCTCAAGTTGATTATTACAAAAATGAGTACCCCGATCACTTATTAAAGCTTTCGGTGTTCCAAACCTTGCAAAAAGACGTTTTAAAAAGTTGACTACAACTCGTGCATCGTTAGTTGGGAGAGCTTGTGCTTCCGCCCATTTAGATACATAATCAATGGCTACGAGTATATATAGATTATTATGAGATTTTGGAAATGGACCCATAAAGTCAATACCCCAAATGTCAAATACTTCACATACTTGGATGACATTTTGTGGCATTTCATCACGTTGACTTATTTTTCCGGCCCTTTGACATGCATCACAGGATTTGCAAAGAAGGTGTGCGTCTTTGTAAATTGTAGGCCAATAGAATCCAGCTTCATAAACTTTTCTTGCTGTTAGTTGAGGCCCATAATGCCCTCCTGTTGGTCCTGTGTGACAATGGTTTAAAATTTTACTAGCTTCATCTCCAAATACACATCGGCGTATTATTCCATCGGGACAACTTTTAAACAGATGTGGATCTTCACAGAAATAGTGTTTTATATCACTGAAGAATTTCTTTCGTCTTTGGTATGATAATCCTTTTTCAAGGAATCCACATACTAAATAATTTGCATAGTCTGCAAACCATGGGATTTCTTTATAATCTATCTTCAATAGATATTCATCAGGAAAGTTGTCTTGTATGGCCGATTCATTCAGAACTTCTAATTCGGGATTTTCAAGACGAGAAAGATGATCAGCGGCGAGATTTTCTGCTCCTCTTTTATCTCGGATTTCAATATCAAACTCTTGTAAGAGTAAGATCCAACGGATTAATCTTGGTTTAGCATCTTGTTTTGAAAATAAGTATCTAAGAGCAGAATGGTCGGTATAGACCACCGTTTTTGCTAGAACGAGATATGATCGAAATTTGTCAAAAGCAAAGACAATAGCAAGGAGTTCTTTTTCAGTAGTTGTATAGTTCGTTTGTGCTCCTTGTAATGTCTTACTAGCATAATATATAGGTTGAAATCGTTTTTCAATCCTTTGTCCTAAAACGGCTCCCATTGCAAAATCACTTGCATCGCACATTAGTTCAAATGGTAGATTCCAATTTGGTGTTATCATGATCGGCGCATTAGTGAGTTTTTCTTTAAGAATATTAAAAGATTTGATACACTCATCTGAAAAGATGAATGGCGCATCCTTTTCTAGGAGTTTATTCATAGGAGTGGCAATTTTAGAAAAATCTTTTATGAAACGTCGGTAAAAACCGGCATGCCCTAGAAAACTCCTAACTCCTCTAACATTTGTGGGATGTGGAAGTTTAGCAATTACATCTACTTTAGCTCTATCCACTTCAATTCCTTCTTTTGAAATTTTATGTCCAAGAACGATGCCTTCTTTAACCATGAAATGGCATTTCTCCCAATTAAGTACTAGATTTGATTTTTCGCATCTAATTAGCATTCGTTCCAGATTAACTAGACATGATTTAAATGTATCACCGAAGACTGAAAAGTCATCCATGAATACTTCCATGCATTCTTCTATCATGTCGTGAAAAATCGCCATCATACACCTTTGAAAGGTTGCAGGGGCGTTACAAAGTCCAAATGGCATGCGTTTGTAAGCAAAAGTACCATAAGGGCACGTGAATGTGGTTTTCTCTTGGTCCTCGGGTGCTATTGGAATTTGAAAATATCCGGAAAATCCATCTAGAAAACAATAGTAACTATTTCCGGCTAATCTTTCCAACATTTGATCTATGAAAGGTAAGGGAAAGTGATCTTTTCTAGTGGCGTCATTTAATTTTCTATAATCAATACATACACGCCATCCTGTTACAGTCCTAGTAGGAATAAGCTCATTTTTCTCATTTGTAATGACAGTCATGCCACCCTTCTTAGGCACGCATTGAACTGGGCTTACCCATGGACTATCAGAAATTGGATATATCAATCCTGCATCTAGCAGTTTAATAATCTCTTTCTTAACTACATCTTGCATATTAGGATTTAGTCTTCGTTGGCATTGCACATATTTATGACCTTCTTCCATAAGGATTTTATGTGTGCAATACGAAGGACTTATTCCTTTAATATCATGAATCTTCCATGCAATGGCTGGTTTATGAGCTTTCAACACAGAAATGAGTTGTGATTTCTCATTTTCAGTAAGAGAAGATGATATTATTACAGGTAATTCAGATTCACCATGTAAATAAGCGTATTCCAAATGGTTTGGAAGTGGCTTTAACTCTAATTTCGGAGGTTCTTCTATTGATGATTTATATCGATATCTGTCTTCTTCTTTTAGCATTTGAATTTCTTCTGTTGTTGGTTCATATCCATTAGCTATTAGTGTAGCTAACATTTCAGCTTCATCAATTGGTTCATTACCTTCTCCTAAAGAACATTCTCCTGTTCCTTGTAATTCTGGAAATTCTTCTAATAATTCTGCATGTGCATCTATAGTTTAAATATAATAACATGTATCATCTGCAGATTGTGGTTGTTGCATTGCTCTATCAACTGAAAAGGTAACACTCTCATCCTCTATACTTAGGGTCAGTTTCTTACCGAACACGTCTATCATTGCTTTAGCCGTGTTTAAAAATGGTCTTCCTAATATGAGAGGAACTTGAGAATCTTCTTCCATGTCCAAAACAACAAAATCTACTGGAAATACTAAAGTACCAACTTTAACTAGCATGTTCTCCATTATCCCTCTAGGATATTTTATTGATCTATCGGCTAGTTGTATGCTTATTCTGGTTGGTTTCAATTCTCCAAGGTCTAGTTTAGCGTATAGTGAATACGGCATTAGATTTATACTAGCACCTAAGTCTGCCAATGCTTCTATTGAACTAAGACTACCCAGAAAACATGGAATTGTGAAACTTCCTGGATCAGATAGTTTTTCTGGTATCTTATTCAACAGCACTGCTGAACAATTAGCATTCATAGTAACAGCCGAGAGTTCTTCCATTTTCTTTCTATTCGTGATTAGATCTTTCAAGAATTTAGCATATCTTGGCATTCCTGAAATCACATCAATGAAAGGAAGATTTACATTTATCTGTTTAAACATATCCAAGAATTTGGATTGCTCGGCTTCAAGTTTTTCTTTCTTCATCTTACTCGGGTAAGGAAGTGGTGGTTGGTATGGTTTAACATAACGTTTATCCTTAACTGTGTTATCTTCATTAACCTTTTCAACTACCGGTTCTTTTTCCTTATCTTGATCAGGTTGTGGTTCTTGTGGAGTAGGAATAGTTTCATCAGAAGTTACTGGTATTTCAGGTGGTTTAAGTGTTGTACCACTTCTTGTGGTAATGGCTTTAGCTGTTTCATTCCGGGGGTTAGCGTTTGTATCACTAGGTAGACTTCCCGGTTTTCTTTCACCTATTAACCTTGCTAGGTTACTTACTTCTTGTTCTAGATTTTGAATAGAAGCTTGTTGATTTCTAAATGCTTGAGCATTTTGTTCATTAGTTTGTTTTTGAGATGTGAAAAACTGCGTTTGAGTTTCAACTAGCTTCGTCATCATATCTTCTAAATTCGGCTTTTTATCATCGGTTTGTTGTGGTGGTTTGTTTTGAAAATTTGGTCTTTGCTGATTGTAATTATTATTGGATACTAGTTGATTGCTAGGACCTTGTTGGTTGTTGTATGGAATATTTCGGTTATAATTCTGGTTTTGATTGTAAATCGGTCTTGGCGGTTGATAATTATTCTGATAATTATTTCCAGGCCTTTGGTTTATGTATGAAATATTCTCTCTTTGTTCCATTGTTAATTCAATACTTAGACAATCTTTTGTCAAATGTGGTCCTCCACACTGCTCACAACTAATTCGTATTGAGTGAATATCCTTAGTCATCTTTTCCATTCGTCTCTCGAAAGCATCTATCTTTGCGGAAATGGAATCTAAGTCATGGCTAGAATCGGCTCTAGCTGCTTTAGATGATCTAATGATGTCTTTTTCTTGGTGCCACTCATGTGAGTGGGAAGCAGTGTTATCAATAATTTTGTAAGCATCAGTTTCGGTTTTCTTCATAATAGAACCACCAGCTGCTATATCTATGTCTTTTCTTGTAGTGATGTCGCATCCTCGGTAGAATATTTGTACTATTTGACAGGTGTCTAAACCATGTTGCGGGCATCCTCTTAATAACTTTCCATATCTTGTCCAAGCCTCATATAGAGTTTCATTTGGCTTCTGTGTGAACGTAACAATTTCTGCTTGAAGTCTTACGGCTTTAGATGCAGGAAAGAATTGTTTAAGAAATTTGTCAATTAAAACGTCCCATGTATCGATCGCCCCTTCAGGTAACGATTCCAACCAATCTTTGGCTTCTCCCTTTAAAGTCCAGGGAAATAACATGAGATATATCTGTTCATCCTCCACTTCTCGTATTTTAAATAGTGTGCAGATCCTATTAAAGGTACGTAGATGTTCATTTGGATCTTCCTTCGGCGCACCACTAAATTGGCATTGATTAGTCACCATGTGTAGAATTTGTCCTTTGATTTCATAATCTGGCGCATTAATGTCTGGATGAGTAATTGCGTGACCTTGGCCAGTGCGTTTAGCTCTCATTCGGTCTTCCATACTTAAAGGTTCCAGATTCTCCATAATTGAATTTGTTGAATCGGTATCACTAGATGATTCTGTTTTAATAGTTCGTTCCTCAACAATCTCTGTTTGAATGATTGGTGGTTCCGGAGGAAAGTTTAATGGTTCAGGATCTACGAACCGTTCCTGAATATTTTCCGGATTCTCAATTGTGAGGTTGGGTTCAAAAAATGGATTATCGGAAATTTGAACTGAAGTACTTGGTCGACTGGATGACGATTCTAAAGAAAAATCAACGGCGGTTATATTTGTTAAACGATGTCTTGATCTAGTTACAGGTGGTGAACGTACAAAAGGTGATGAACGTCTTGCTCGGTGCATTCACTGAATATCCTATTAGTTTTTAAAAGGAAAGAAAAATTATAATAAGTTATCCAATCAATAGACTTTTCTGATTTTGCCCACGTTTCGAATAGCCAAAAGATGCAGCAGAGGGGCAGGATTCGTTTGGTCTCAATATAATTGAGGACTGTTTGGCTCCAATAACCCGGTCCACGTACAAATCCAACTATTACTACGAACCAGAAAATTTTGATGTCTATCAATTTAACCACTTAAAATAAATTTTCGTAATTTTAAGAAATTTAGATAAGAAGTAGAAAAAATTCTAAGTCCTAAAAACTAGAATAGCGAGAAATAAGAGAGAAAAAGAGTTCGTCGCAAAAGGTTGAAAAAGAAAAAAATGGTTGAAAAATAAAAGGTGACGGAAAAATAAAAGAAACTTATAAAAACTTAAAAATACTTAACTAACCTAACCTTATTACTACAACTAACTTAAAATTATAATCGCAAATTGAAATTACTAATTGGAATGATAATTGATACATAGTAAAAGGTCTAAAAATATTAAAGCTTACAGGAGAAACTAAATCCCAAATGGAAATAACTTAAAAAGAAACTAAAACTTAAAAAGGCGTCGCAAAATTCTAAAGCACCTAAATCTTATTCTAAAGAAAAAGCACTTAAGGAATTCTACGGCAAAGCCTAAAAATCTAGGAGTAAAAATAATTATAGCAAAAACTAAGTTTAAAATTAAATATGAGCTAAAAATACAAATATTACGCTACAACGATTAAAAAGGTACAAAATATAAAAATATACAAAAAGTTGTAAAAAGTACAATTTTTATAAAAATATTATTTTTATATTATTAAACTACTAATTTTACAATTTAATAAAACTAATTTAACTAAAATACATAAATAAAAAGTAAAAGTAAAATTAAAACTAATAATAATAATAATAATAATTATAATTAGGTTAAATAATAATTAATTAATAATATCCGTAATTAATGCTCGATTAGGGCTTCCTTGTCGCCTGTCAGATGATCTCCGCGAGTCGCGGCAATTAAAGAAGAAAACCCCGCGAGTCGCGGGGTTCAGAAATTCTGTTGACAGCTTTGAGTTTTACGCGTTTTTCTTTATTTATTTTTTTTTTATATGTTTTCTGTTTTTTAAATTAATAAAAGATTTTAAAATAAAACTTATATTTTTATAAACTAAAATAGAAATAAAGAAACTTATAAAACTTAAATATTTAACAAAATCTTAAAAATACTTATATTTTTTTTTTCTTATATTTTCGAATTTTTTAAAACGTATTTTTACAAAAGCGACTTTTAATAAAAGTAAAATAAATTTTTTTTTTTTATATTAGCGTTGCGCTTCCGGCTTTTAAGATGGTTCCCCGGCAGCGGCGCCAAAAATACTTGATGTTATGCGAGGTGTATATAAAATAGTTATTAATTTTTTGCAGGAAATATACTATTAAATACGATACAATTTTACACAAGATATTTATTTATTTATAGAATGGATATACTTAAACCTTGCTACAACACTTATAGGCAGTGTACCTAATCGTACAGTAGTGTAGTTTTTAGTAAGTCCGGTTCGTTCCACAGGGAAATCTTTAAACAAAACTCAACGCTATATTAGTTTACTTTTATAAAAATACAAATATATATATAAGTAATATTATTATTATAAAGGGGGGTTTTTACCGTTTAATGACCGGTTTGTCGATTTTAAAACTTTAGTCGCAGTTAAAACCTAATGTAAAATATTAAATAAATAAAAGACTTAAATTAAAACTTAAAGTAAATAACGATAATGAAATTGCAAATAATAAAAGTGCGATAAAATAAACTTACGATAATTAAAAAGTACGATAATTAAAAGTGCGATTAAATAACAATAATTAAAAGTGCGATAATTAGAAGTGCAATTAAATATAAAATAAAGGAAATTAAATATGAAATAAAAGAATTATGCTTATTTAAACTTCCGTAATCATGATGTTTGACGTGTTGATTTTAGTTTTATGCCCATGGGTTAATTGTCCTTTGTCCTGGATTATTCAATATGTCCGTCTGGTTTTTGTCCATAACAGTCCATCAGTCATAAATATAAATTGCGAGTGTCCTCATCAAATTATTATTATACCCGAAGTTAAATATTCCAACTAATTGGGGATTCGAATTGTAACAAGGTTTTAATACTTTGTTTAATGAATACACCAGGTTATCGACTGCGTGTAAACCAAGGTTTTACTACTTTGTTAACAATTACACCAATTACCCTTGAATGTAATTTCACCCCTGTTTTAATTATTCTAGTGGCTATTAATCCATTCCCGTGTCCGGTTAAATGAACGATTATTCGTACATATAAATACCCCGCCCATCGTGTCCGATCGAGTGTATATGGTAATTTATAGGGACGCCCAATTGTAAATCTTTATATTAACATTAACAAACTTTCATTTAGTTAAACAAATATAAAGCCCATTAATAGCCCATAGTCTAATTTCCACAAGTGTCGTTCTTTTGTCCAAACCCCAATTATGGTACAAAGCCCAATTACCCAATTTTAGTAATTAGCCCAACATCATGATTACTTCGTTTTAAATAAGCATAATACTAACTTAGCTACGAGACATTAATATAAAAAGGTTGAACATAACTTACAATGATTAAAAATAGCGTAGCGTTACACGGACAGAATTTCGACTTACACCCTTACAACATTCGCTAACATACCCTTATTATTAGGATTTAAAAGTAAAATTAAAATTAAAATATAAATTATATATATATATTACGTATATATTGAGAGAGAGATTGAAAAATGATATGAAATTTGATCAGAATTCGGTTTGCTTTATAGCCAGACTTGATTTTTGGGGCTCCGCGACTCGCGGCAAAAGCCTCTTCAAACTCCGCGAGTCGCGGAGATAGAAATTACAGCTCAGTCCTTGGAGTTTTCTCTGCCGACGGTTTTATATATATAAATATAATATATATATAATTAATATAATTAATTATATATTATATTATATTTATATACATAGTTAACTTGTAATTTTTAGTCCGTTGCGTCGAGCGTTAAGAGTTGACTCTGGTCCCGGTTCCGGATTTTCGAACGTCCTTGCGTACAATTTTATATCTTGTACTTTGCGTTTTGAATTTTGTACTCTTGTGATTTCGAGACGTTTCTTATCAATAATTGGAACCTTTTTGATTGTCTTTTGTTCTTTTGAGCTTTTTGGTCGTTTGCGTCTTCAATTCGTCGAATCTGTCTTTTGTCTTCACCTTTTATTATTTAAACGAATATCTCTTGTAAATAGAACAATTGCAACTAAAAGCTTGTCTTTCTTGAGGAATAATGCTATGAAATATATGTTCGTTTTTAGCATTATCAGTACTTGTGTGTATTTTGTAAACATTTATAAAAGCAACGCATGTATTCTCAGCCCAAAAATATATATTGCAAAAGCAATTAAAAAGGGAGCAAATGAAACTCACCTAATGTATTTTGTAGTAAAAATACATATAACTACATTGAACAAGTATAGGTGTAAGACCCAAATATTTATTGTACATAATGTATTTATGGTGTACGATGCGTGTATGAAGTGTACGTGTTGCTTGCTCGAACGTCGAAGGAAACTGGACGTTGTCCGAAGTGACAAGGTGTGTACGTATCTTTTCAACCCCAAATAAAGTTTGAGTTGATGTTTCAAAGCCTTACCATTGGATAGAATATCTTATTACGTTTCCAACGATATTTGATTCATCGAAAACGGAGTTACGGTCGAAAAGTTATGGCCAAAACAAGTTGCTGAAACTTGTTTTGGGCTCGACCACAATTTCCAGTTATTTGGAGCGGCGCTCCACCTTCTGGCGTGGCGCGCCGATTGCTGCAGAGGCAATTTTCAGCCTTTTTAAAATGTTTAAATGAGGGGTACTTTGGTCTTTTCAATTAGGGTCAGTTTGGGGTCATCAAGACTGACCTAGAACTCCATTGGAGCTCATTTCTCACCCACACAAACACTCCCATCCTCAAACCCTAGAGAGAGATTGAGTTCTAGTGAGAGAGAACTCCATTTGGAGAAGAAGGAGGTTGTTTCGGGTCAAACCTCAAGCATTAAAGTTGTTCTACTCGTCAACGGCATCATTTTGGCGATATTGGTAAGTTCTAACTCCGAATTTCATTGTTGATTTTGCTATTCAAAGTTAGGGTTTGAACTTGATTTGTTGATAAACCCATTTAGACTCATGAAGTGGGTTTAGTGATGCTAGTAATCGGGTTTATTGTTAGTGTTGGTGGATTTTGGGTTGGTGAACAAATTGGTTATGTTTAGAACTTGAATTTGGGTTTAATCACTAGGTTTAGTGATTATGGAAGTATTGGAACCCATTTAGGGTTATTTGGTTGACTAATTTTGACTATGGGTCAAAATTAGGGTTTGGTGACGGTTATGACCCAATTGTCGATTTAGTAAGGTTTATAAACTTAAAATGGATTAAGTTGAAGTATAAAACCGAGTTAAATATGTTTTGGTGTCAAAACTTGCTAATGGCATGTTATTGACTTCTCATGGGTCAAATTAGGGTTTAAGTGTCTTTATGGGAAAGATAGGTGTTTAACACCTATGATTGGGTTTAATTGGCGTATTAAGACCATTCTCACTTGTGTTAGTGATTATTGGTTAATTTTGGGCGCGGTTTGTACTTGGAAGTGCATTTGGGTCAAATTTGCACTAAGTGTCAAATTGGGTTGATTTGTAAATCCAATCTAAGTGTGTTGTTGAATTTGTGATAATGGAATAGGTAATTTCCATTGACGAGTTGCAGATTATTCGGTAGCATTCTTCAAGGCGACAAGGTGAGTGGAATAATTATATGTGTAGGTATATAATGTATCTATTTGTTGTAGCGTGAAATGTGTAGTGTCGAGGTGTTAAGACACCACGTTTCACGTGAAGAGTGTAGCATCGAGGTGTTAAGATGCCACTCGGGTGTAGCATCGAGGTGTTAAGATGCCACCTAGGAGTGTAGTGTCGAGGTGTTAAGACACCACTCCGTAAAAATAATGAGTGATGCATCGAGGTGTTAAAATGCCACTCAGGGTGATGTGCCGAGGTGTTAAGGTGCCACCCTAGGGGTTAGTGGTGCGAGGTGTTAAGTGCCCTAACGGATGTTATGAACACCGACGGCGTTTTCGTGAGCGCCGTTCCCTTGTACTATTGGTTAACCATGGTTATTTGTGTTGTAAGCGTATTATATTATTCGAGTTATTTTCATATGCGGTTGTTATGCTAGCTCGTGGTATTGGAGATTTATAGCTTGTTATTGTGATGATAAGCTAAATGTGTATGCTAGCGTGTTTGCGGTTTGGTGTGTAAGTGTATGCAAGTAGGTATAATTATATATGTATTCGTATAATTATTGCATTCACTAAGCTTTGCTTACCCTCTCGTTGTTTACTATTTTTATAGGTTCGGTTTTGGACAAGGGTAAGGGCATCGTTTTGGACTAGAGATCCCGCTTGATGCTAGGGGACGCTTTTGGCTTTAGTAGCTCTTGGAGTTTGACCGATAGTTGGGTAGTTTAATCCCAAACGCCATGCTCATTGTGTAGTTTGGAACTTAAACTTTTTGGTGGTCGAAACTCGTAAATTGTATTAAACTCGTAAAACGGCCGATGTGGGCCCCGCTTGTAAAACATTGATTTTATATTTGAAACAGGTTAGTTTTACATATTTGGAGGTATGGTAAAAAGCGTTTCGTCTAAAAGTGTCGGGAACTAGTCAATCTTTTTCGCATTTTGAGACTTTCCGGACAGACCCGAATGGCGCGCCGCTCGGCCATCCTGGCGCGCCGCGCCAGTTCACTGTGCAGCAAATTTTTTTTTATTTTGTATTTTCACGTGGTTTGTGTAGTGACCCGAACTTTTCCATGTTTATATAAATTAATTAAGATTGATATTTACATGATTAAATGTTTCCAACATGTTAAGCAATCAAACTTGTTAAGACTTGATTAATTGAAATATGTTTCATATAGACAATTGACCACCCAAGTTGACCGGTGATTCACGAACGTTAAAACTTATAAAAACTATACGATGACATATATATGGTTATATATATAGTTAACATGTTTTTTATTATAAGTATGTATCTCATTAGGTATTTTAACAATGAGTTATATACATAAAAATGAGACTATTAATTTAAGAAACTCGAAAACGATATATATAACGATTATCGTTATAACAACGTCTTACTAGGTACATATGAATCATATTAAGATATTGATACACTTGGTTAATTATGTTAAATGATAAGTAAATATATTATTAAGTGTATTAACAATGAAATACATATGTAAAAATAAGGCTACTAACTTAATGATTTCGAAACGAGACATATATGTAACGATTATCATTGTAACGACATTTAACTGTATATACATCATACTAAGATATATTATATATCATAATATCATGATAATATAATAATTTAACATCTCATTTGTTATAATAAACAATGGGTTAACAACATTCAACAAGATCGTTAACCTAAAGGTTTTAAAACAACATTTACATGTAACTACTAACGATGACTTAACGACTCAGTTAAAATGTATATACATGTAGTGTTTTAATATGTATTTATACACTTTTGAAAGACTTCAATACACTTATCAAAATACTTCTACTTAACAAAAATGCTTACAATTACATCCTCGTTCAGTTTCATCAACAATTCTACTCGTATGCACCCGTATTCGTACTCGTACAATACACAGCTTTTGGATGTATGTACTATTGGTATATACACTCCAATGATCAGCTCTTAGCAGCCCATGTGAGTCACCTAACACATGTGGGAACCATCATTTGGCAACTAGCATGAAATATCTCATAAAATTACAAAAATATGAGTAATCATTCATGACTTATTTACATGAAAACAAAATTACATATCCTTTATATCTAATCCATACACCAACGACCAAAAACACCTACAAACACTTTCATTCTTCAATTTTCTTCATCTAATTGATCTCTCTCAAGTTCTATCTTCAAGTTCTAAGTGTTCTTCATAAATTCCAAAAGTTCTAGTTTCATAAAATCAAGAATACTTTCAAGTTTGCTAGCTCACTTCCAATCTTGTAAGGTGATCATCCAACCTCAAGAAATCTTTGTTTCTTACAGTAGGTTATCATTCTAATACAAGGTAATAATCATATTCAAACTTTGGTTCAATTTCTATAACTATAACAATCTTATTTCAAGTGATGATCTTACTTGAACTTGTTTTCGTGTCATGATTCTGCTTCAAGAACTTCGAGCCATCCAAGGATCCGTTGAAGCTAGATCTATTTTTCTCTTTTCCAGTAGGTTTATCCAAGGAACTTAAGGTAGTAATGATGTTTATAACATCATTCGATTCATACATATAAAGCTATCTTATTCGAAGGTTTAAACTTGTAATCACTAGAACATAGTTTAGTTAATTCTAAACTTGTTCGCAAACAAAAGTTAATCCTTCTAACTTGACTTTTAAAATCAACTAAACACATGTTCTATATCTATATGATATGCTAACTTAATGATTTAAAACCTAGAAACACGAAAAACACAGTAAAACCGGATTTACGCCGTCGTAGTAACACCGCGGGCTGTTTTGGGTTAGTTAATTAAAAACTATGATAAACTTTGATTTAAAAGTTGTTATTCTGAGAAAATGATTTTTATTATGAACATGAAACTATATCCAAAAATTATGGTTAAACTCAAAGTGGAAGTATGTTTTCTAAAATGGTCATCTAGACGTCGTTCTTTCGACTGAAATGACTACCTTTACAAAAACGACTTGTAACTTATTTTTCCGACTATAAACCTATACTTTTTCTGTTTAGATTCATAAAATAGAGTTCAATATGAAATCATAGCAATTTGATTCACTCAAAACGGATTTAAAATGAAGAAGTTATGGGTAAAACAAGATTGGATAATTTTTCTCATTTTAGCTACGTGAAAATTGGTAACAAATCTATTCCAACCATAACTTAATCAACTTGTATTGTATATTATGTAATCTTGAGATACCATAGACACGTATACAATGTTTCGACTTATCATGTCGACACATCTATATATATTTCGGAACAACCATAGACACTCTATATGTGAATGTTGGAGTTAGCTATACAGGGTTGAGGTTGATTCCAAAATATATATAGTTTGAGTTGTGATCAATACTGAGATACGTATACACTGGGTCGTGGATTGATTCAAGATAATATTTATCGATTTATTTCTGTACATCTAACTGTGGACAACTAGTTATAGGTTACTAACGAGGACAGCTGACTTAATAAACTTAAAACATCAAAATATATTAAAAGTGTTGTAAATATATTTTGAACATACTTTAATATATATGTATATATTGTTATAGGTTCGTGAATCAACAGTGGCCAAGTCTTACTTCCCGACGAAGTAAAAATCTGTGAAAGTGAGTTATAGTCCCACTTTTAAAATCTAATATTTTTGGGATGAGAATACATGCAGGTTTTATAAATGATTTACAAAATAGACACAAGTACGTGAAACTACATTCTATGGTTGAATTATCAAAATCGAATATGCCCCTTTTTATTAAGTCTGGTAATCTAAGAATTAGGGAACAGACACCCTAATTGACGCGAATCCTAAAGATAGATCTATTGGGCCTAACAAACCTCATCCAAAGTACCGGATGCTTTAGTACTTCGAAATTTATATCATATCCGAAGGGTGTCCCGGAATGATGGGGATATTCTTATATATGCATCTTGTTAATGTCGGTTACCAGGTGTTCACCATATGAATGATTTTTATCTCTATGTATGGGATGTGTATTGAAATATGAAATCTTGTGGTCTATTATTATGATTTGATATATATAGGTTAAACCTATAACTCACCAACATTTTTGTTGACGTTTTAAGCATGTTTATTCTCAGGTGATTATTAAGAGCTTCCGCTGTCGCATACTTAAATAAGGACGAGATTTGGAGTCCATGCTTGTATGATATTGTGTAAAAACTGCATTCAAGAAACTTATTTTGTTGTAACATATTTGTATTGTAAACCATTATGTAATGGTCGTGTGTAAACAGGATATTTTAGATTATCATTATTTGATAATCTACGTAAAGCTTTTTAAACCCTTATTGATGAAATAAAGGTTATGGTTTGTTTTAAAATGAATGCAGTGTTTGAAAAATGTCTCATATAGAGGTCAAAACCTCGCAACGAAATCAATTAATATGGAACGTTTTTAATCAATAAGAACGGGACATTTCAGTTGGTATCAGAGCGTTGGTCTTAGAGAACCAGAAAATTTGCATTAGTGTGTCTTATCGAGTTTGTTAGGATGCATTAGTGAGTCTGGACTTCGACCGTGTTTTCTTTAAAAATGATTGCTTAACATTTTTGTTGGAAACTATATATTTTTAACATATGAATATTATGTGATATATTAATCTTTTAACGTGTTTGATATTATGTAATAGATGTCTACCTCTAGAACAAGTCCCATTGACTCACCTAATAATAATGAAGAGTCAAATGTAAATTGGAATGATTTGTGGACTGATTCACAAGTTCCCGAAGAGGAACCGGAAGAAGAGTCGGAACCGGAAGAAGAATCGGAACCGGAAGAAGAATCGGAACCGGATGAAGAAATAGAACCGGTGGGGGAAATAATAAAACGGTTAAGTAAAAGAAAATCCTCAACCAACCGACCAAAGTTAATTATGGTCAATGGTGTTTCCGCCAAGGAAGCAAAATATTGGGAGGATTACCAATTCTCCGATGAATCGGATTCCGACGAGAATTCCGATGATGTTATAGAAATTACCCCAACTGAATTTAAAAAGGCAAAAGAAAATAATAAGGGAAAGGGCATAAAAATAGAGAAATCTAATTCCAACCCCGATGAACTTTATATGTATCGTCAACCCCCGAAGTCCTTAAGTTGTAACAATGACCCGGGAACCTCTAAACCACCAGGGTTTTCTAAACCAATGTGGACAACGACGGCTCGTATTAGGGGAACATCATATATCCCTAGAAACTTGGCAAAACGAACCAAAACCGAAGAAGAAGAAACGAGCGAGTCGGAATAAGATAGTTGTATTCGTGTGGTGTAATATATGTAATATAGTGTTCTTATGCTTTATGATATATGTAAAAATTGCTTGTATTAATAAGTATTTTTTTATGAAACTAACTCTTGTCTATTTTACAGTTTAAAAACACAAAATGGATAGACAACCCAATATTTTAAGAGACCTACCCGGAGACATGATTGATGAAATCTTGTCTAGAGTCGGCCAGAATTCTTCGGCACAACTATTTAAGGCGAGATCAGTTTGTAAGACATTCGAAGAACGTTCCAAGAATGTCTTGGTTTATAAGAGACTTTCGTTTGAAAGATGGGGGATATCACATTGGGAAACCCATAAGTTACGATGTGTTTACTTTGACGCATATATTGCGGGGAACCCAAATGCTATTTTACGCAACGGGTTAAGAAATTATTTTGACTCAATATATCCGAATATTGGACTTCGTGATTTAGAAAAAGCGGCTAACATGCAACATAAAGAAGCATGTTATGCTTACGGATTAGTAATGTTCGCTTCTCACCAAAGTGAGAACAAGAACATCGGGCTACAACTATTAAACAAAACGTTTCCACAAGTGACGGAGTCGGTAATTGGGGTAAGAAATGAGGTTTTTAGATTATTACGGGACTGTTGGACATTACGTAACCCTCGTCCCTTTGATGACGTTACAACACGCTGTCTTATCAACGGCCATAACGGTTATGTTGCACAAGACCAAGGATAGGAAGTAGTCCTAGTAAAACCAGAATGCATGACTTGTTTCTGGACGTATGAATTACGTGTCTTTATTGCCTTTGCTGAATGACTTGTGTACTAGCTAGAATTGTCTTCACAACTATCTTGTATCAAAGTTATTGTGTGCTATATTTCATGCTTTATGTAAAATAAGCGGTATTGTAAGTTTGTAAAATATTGTATAAAAGTTTGAACGCGAAATATTATTACAATCAGTTTGTCATATAGAATTGTAGTAGTTGAATTGTATATTAGCTACTAAGTATGAACTTAACGGGTAGGTACTACCCGAATTTAAACTTATAAAACGCTAATATGAAGAAAAAGCTTTTATAAATGAGTTCATATTATGCTACGAAATACTATTAACTACTCTTAATATTCTGTATGATTAACTTGTTCCATTTAACTATTTTGAAGGAAATGGCACCGACTACTCGACACACCGTGAATATGAATGAAGAGGAATTCCGTACTTTTATAGCTTCAAACATAGCCGCAGTACAGGCTGCGCTACATACCAACAATAACCTTGGATCTAGCAGTACAGGAAATCGTGTAGAATGCACCTACAAAGAATTCACTGCCTGCAAACCTTTGGAATTTGATGGAACCGAAGGACCGATCGGATTGAAACGGTGGACCGAGAAGGTTGAATCGGTGTTTGCCATAAGTAAGTGTACTGAAGAGGACAAAGTGAAGTACGCTACGCATACCTTCACAGGTTCTGCGTTAACATGGTGGAATACCTATCTAGAGCAAGTGGGACAAGATGATGCGTACGCACTACCGTGGTCAGCATTCAAGCACTTGATGAACGAGAAGTACCGTCCCAGAACCGAGGTCAATAAGCTCAAGACAGAACTTAGAGGGTTACGAACCCAAGGATTTGATATTACCACGTACGAAAGACGATTCACAGAATTGTGCCTATTGTGTCCGGGAGCATTCGAAGATGAGGAAGAGAAGATCGACGCGTTTGTGAAAGGATTACCGGAAAGAATCCAAGAAGATATAAGTTCACACGAGCCCGCCTCCATACAACAGGCATGTAGAATGGCTCACAAACTAGTGAACCAGATTGAAGAAAGAATTAAAGAACATACTGCTGAAGAGGCCAATGTGAAGCAATTCAAAAGAAAGTGGGAGGAAAACGGTGATAAGAATCACCAATACAACAACAACAGCAATTACAACAATAATCGCAACAATTATCCCAACAATCGCAACATCAATCGCAACTACAACAAACGGCCCAACAACAACAACAACAACAACAACAACAACTACAACAATCATCCCAACAACAATAATAACCGCAACAACAACAACAATCAGAAGCAGCTATGCCAAAGGTGTGAAAAGAATCACTCGGGGTTCTGCACCAAATTTTGCAACAAGTGTAAAAGAAATGGTCATAGCGCGGCGAAGTGTGAGGTCTACGGACCAGGGGTTAATAGAACGAAAGGAACAAATGGTGTCGGAACGAGTAATGGCGGAGCAAGTAGTGTCGGAGCAAGTTATGCCAATGTAGTTTGTTATAAATGTGGAAAACTAGGCCACATTATTAGAAATTGCCCGAACCAGGAGAACACGAATGGACAAGGCCGTGGAAGAGTTTTCAATATTAATGCGGTAGAGGCACAGGAAGACCCGGAGCTTATTACGGGTACGTTTCTTATTGACAATATATCTGCTTACGTTTTATTTGATTCGGGTGCGGATAGAAGCTATATGAGTAGAGATTTTTGTGCTAAATTAAGTTGTCCATTGACGCCTTTGGATAGTAAATTTTTACTCGAATTAGCAAATGGTAAATTAATTTCAGCAGATAATATATGTCGGAATCGAGAAATTAAACTGGTTAGCGAAACATTTAAGATTGATTTGATACCAGTAGAGTTAGGGAGTTTTGATGTGATAATCGGTATGGACTGGTTGAAAGAAGTGAAAGCAGAGATCGTTTGTTATAAAAATGCAATTCGCATTATACGAGAAAAAGGAAAACCCTTAATGGTGTAGCAAGAAAAGGGCAACACGAAGCTATATCTTATTAGTAATTTGAAGGCACAAAAACTAATAAGAAAAGGTTGCTATGCTGTTCTAGCACACGTCGAGAAAGTACAAACTGAAGAAAAGAGCATCAATGATGTTCCCATTGCAAAAGAATTTCCCGATGTATTTCCGAAAGAATTACCGGGATTACCCCCACATCGATCCGTTGAATTTCAAATAGATCTTGTACCAGGAGCTGCACCAATAGCTCGTGCTCCTTACAGACTCGCACCCAGCGAGATGAAAGAACTTCAAAGCCAATTACAAGAACTTTTAGAGCGTGGTTTCATTCGACCAAGCACATCACCGTGGGGAGCTCCTGTTTTGTTTGTCAAGAAGAAAGATGGTACATTCAGGTTGTGTATCGACTACCGAGAGTTGAACAAACTTACCATCAAGAACCGCTACCCACTACCGAGAATCGACGACTTATTTGATCAACTACAAGGCTCGTCTGTTTATTCAAAGATTGACTTACGTTCCGGGTATCATCAAATGCGGGTGAAAGAAGATGATATTCCAAAGACTGCTTTCAGAACACGTTACGGTCATTACGAGTTTATGGTCATGCCGTTTAGTTTAACTAATGCACCAGCTGTGTTCATGGACCTTATGAACCGAGTGTGTGGACCATACCTTGACAAGTTTGTCATTGTTTTCATTGATGACATACTTATTTACTCAAAGAATGACCAAGAACACGGTGAACATTTGAGAAAGGTGTTAGAAGTATTGAGGAAGGAAGAATTGTACGCTAAGTTTTCAAAGTGTGCATTTTGGTTGGAAGAAGTTCAATTCCTCGGTCACATAGTGAACAAAGAAGGTATTAAGGTGGATCCGGCAAAGATAGAAACTGTTGAAAAGTGGGAAACCCCGCAAACTCCGAAACACATACGCCAGTTTTTAGGACTAGCTGGTTACTACAGAAGGTTCATCCAAGACTTTTCCAGAATAGCAAAACCCTTGACTGCATTAACGCATAAAGGGAAGAAATTTGAATGGAATGATGAACAAGAGAAAGCGTTTCAGTTATTGAAGAAAAAGCTAACTACGGCACCTATATTGTCATTGCCTGAAGGGAATGATGATTTTGTGATTTATTGTGATGCATCAAAGCAAGGTCTCGGTTGTGTATTAATGCAACGAACGAAGGTGATTGCTTATGCGTCTAGACAATTGAAGATTCACGAACAAAATTATACGACGCATGATTTGGAATTAGGCGCGGTTGTTTTTCATTAAAGACTTGGAGGCACTACTTATATGGGGTCAAAAGTATTATATATACCGACCACAAAAGTCTTCAACACATATTTAATCAGAAACAACTGAATATGAGGCAGCGTAGGTGGATTGAATTATTGAATGATTACGACTTTGAGATTCGTTACCACCCGGGGAAGGCAAATGTGGTAGCCGATGCCTTGAGCAGGAAGGACAGAGAACCCATTCGAGTAAAATCTATGAATATAATGATTCATAATAACATTACTACTCAAATAAAGGAGGCGCAACAAGGAGTTTTAAAAGAGGGAAATTTAAAGGATGAAATACCCAAAGGATCGGAGAAGCATCTTAATATTCGGGAAGACGGAACCCGGTATAGGGCTGAAAGGATTTGGGTACCAAAATTTGGAGATATGAGAGAAATGGTACTTAGAGAAGCTCATAAAACTAGATACTCAATACATCCTGGAACGGGGAAGATGTACAAGGATCTCAAGAAACATTTTTGGTGGCCGAGTATGAAAGTTGATGTTGTTAAATACGTAGGAGAATGTTTGACGTGTTCTAAGGTCAAAGCTGAGCATCAGAAACCATCAGGTCTACTTCAACAACCCGAAATCCCGGAATGGAAATGGGAAAACATTACAATGGATTTCATCACTAAATTGCCAAGGACTGCAAGTGGTTTTGATACTATTTGGGTAATAGTTGATCGTCTCACCAAATCAGCACACTTCCTACCAATAAGAGAAGATGACAAGATGGAGAAGTTAGCACGACTGTATTTGAAGGAAGTCGTCTCCAGACATGGAATACCAATCTCTATTATCTCTGATAGGGATGGCAGATTTATTTCAAGATTCTGGCAGACATTACAGCAAGCATTAGGAACTCGTCTAGACATGAGTACTGCCTATCATCCACAAACTGATGGGCAGAGCGAAAGGACGATACAAACGCTTGAAGACATGCTACGAGCATGTGTTATTGATTTTGGAAACAGTTGGGATCGACATCTACCGTTAGCAGAATTTTCCTACAACAACAGCTACCATTCAAGCATTGAGATGGCGCCGTTTGAAGCACTTTATGGTAGAAAGTGCAGGTCTCCGATTTGTTGGAGTGAAGTGGGGGATAGACAGATTACGGGTCCAGAGATTATACAAGAAACTACCGAGAAGATCATCCAAATTCAACAACGGTTGAAAACCGCCCAAAGTCGACAAAAGAGCTACGCTGACATTAAAAGAAAAGATATAGAATTTGAAATTGGAGAGATGGTCATGCTTAAAGTTGCACCTTGGAAAGGCGTTGTTCGATTTGGTAAACGAGGGAAATTAAATCCAAGGTATATTGGACCATTCAAGATTATTGATCGTGTCGGACCAGTAGCTTACCGACTTGAGTTACCTCAACAATTCGCGGCTGTACATAACACTTTCCACGTCTCGAATTTGAAGAAATGTTTTGCTAAAGAAGATCTCACTATTCCGTTAGATGAAATCCAAATCAACGAAAAACTTCAATTCATCGAAGAACCCGTCGAAATAATGGATCGTGAGGTTAAAAGACTTAAGCAAAACAAGATACCAATTGTTAAGGTTCGATGGAATGCTCGTAAAGGACCCGAGTTCACCTGGGAGCGTGAAGATCAGATGAAGAAGAAATACCCGCATCTATTTCCAGAAGATTCGTCAACACCTTCAACAGCTTAAAATTTCGGGACGAAATTTATTTAACGGGTAGGTACTGTAGTGACCCGAACTTTTCCATGTTTATATAAATTAATTAAGATTGATATTTACATGATTAAATGTTTCCAACATGTTAAGCAATCAAACTTGTTAAGACTTGATTAATTGAAATATGTTTCATATAGACAATTGACCACCCAAGTTGACCGGTGATTCACGAACGTTAAAACTTATAAAAACTATACGATGACATATATATGGTTATATATATAGTTAACATGTTTTTATTATAAGTATGTATCTCATTAGGTATTTTAACAATGAGTTATATACATAAAAATGAGACTATTAATTTAAGAAACTCGAAAACGATATATATAACGATTATCGTTATAACAACGTCTTACTAGGTACATATGAATCATATTAAGATATTGATACACTTGGTTAATTATGTTAAATGATAAGTAAATATATTATTAAGTGTATTAACAATGAAATACATATGTAAAAATAAGGCTACTAACTTAATGATTTCGAAACGAGACATATATGTAACGATTATCATTGTAACGACATTTAACTGTATATACATCATACTAAGATATATTATATATCATAATATCATGATAATATAATAATTTAACATCTCATTTGTTATAATAAAAAATGGGTTAACAACATTCAACAAGATCGTTAACCTAAAGGTTTTAAAACAACATTTACATGTAACTACTAACGATGACTTAACGACTCAGTTAAAATGTATATACATGTAGTGTTTTAATATGTATTTATACACTTTTGAAAGACTTCAATACACTTATCAAAATACTTCTACTTAACAAAAATGCTTACAATTACATCCTCGTTCAGTTTCATCAACAATTCTACTCGTATGCACCCGTATTCGTACTCGTACAATACACAGCTTTTAGATGTATGTACTATTGGTATATACACTCCAATGATCAGCTCTTAGCAGCCCATGTGAGTCACCTAACACATGTGGGAACCATCATTTGGCAACTAGCATGAAATATCTCATAAAATTACAAAAATATGAGTAATCATTCATGACTTATTTACATGAAAACAAAATTACATATCCTTTATATCTAATCCATACACCAACGACCAAAAACACCTACAAACACTTTCATTCTTCAATTTTCTTCATCTAATTGATCTCTCTCAAGTTCTATCTTCAAGTTCTAAGTGTTCTTCATAAATTCCAAAAGTTCTAGTTTCATAAAATCAAGAATACTTTCAAGTTTGCTAGCTCACTTCCAATCTTGTAAGGTGATCATCCAACCTCAAGAAATCTTTGTTTTTTACAGTAGGTTATCATTCTAATACAAGGTAATAATCATATTCAAACTTTGGTTCAATTTCTATAACTATAACAATCTTATTTCAAGTGATGATCTTACTTGAACTTGTTTTCGTGTCATGATTCTGCTTCAAGAACTTCGAGCCATCCAAGGATCCGTTGAAGCTAGATCTATTTTTCTCTTTTCCAGTAGGTTTATCCAAGGAACTTAAGGTAGTAATGATGTTCATAACATCATTCGATTCATACATATAAAGCTATCTTATTCGAAGGTTTAAACTTGTAATCACTAGAACATAGTTTAGTTAATTCTAAACTTGTTCGCAAACAAAAGTTAATCCTTCTAACTTGACTTTTAAAATCAACTAAACACATGTTCTATATCTATATGATATGCTAACTTAATGATTTAAAACCTGGAAACACGAAAAACACCGTAAAACCGGATTTACGCCGTCGTAGTAACACCGCGGGCTGTTTTGGGTTAGTTAATTAAAAACGATGATAAACTTTGATTTGAAAGTAGTTATTCTGAGAAAATGATTTTTATTATGAACATGAAACTATATCTAAAAATTATGGTTAAACTCAAAGTGGAAGTATGTTTTCTAAAATGGTCATCTAGACGTCGTTCTTTCGACTGAAATGACTACCTTTACAAAAACGACTTGTAACTTATTTTTCCAACTATAAACCTATACTTTTTCTGTTTAGATTCATAAAATAGAGTTCAATATGAAATCATAGCAATTTGATTCACTCAAAACGGATTTAAAATGAAGAAGTTATGGGTAAAACAAGATTGGATAATTTTTCTCATTTTAGCTACGTGAAAATTGGTAACAAATCTATTCCAACCATAACTTAATCAACTTGTATTGTATATTATGTAATCTTGAGATACCATAGACACGTATACAATGTTTCGACCTATCATGTCGACACATCTATATATATTTCGGAACAACCATAGACACTCTATATGTGAATGTTGGAGTTAGCTATACAGGGTTGAGGTTGATTCCAAAATATATATAGTTTGAGTTGTGATCAATACTGAGATACGTATACACTGGGTCGTGGATTGATTCAAGATAATATTTATCGATTTATTTCTGTACATCTAACTGTGGACAACTAGTTATAGGTTACTAACGAGGACAGCTGACTTAATAAACTTAAAACATCAAAATATATTAAAAGTGTTGTAAATATATTTTGAACATACTTTAATATATATGTATATATTTTTATAGGTTCGTGAATCAACAGTGGCCAAGTCTTACTTCCCGACGAAGTAAAAATCTGTGAAAGTGAGTTATAGTCCCACTTTTAAAATCTAATATTTTTGGGATGAGAATACATGCAGGTTTTATAAATGATTTACAAAATAGACACAAGTACGTGAAACTACATTCTATGGTTGAATTATCGAAATTGAATATGCCCCTTTTTATTAAGTCTGGTAATCTAAGAATTAGGGAACAGACACCCTAATTGACGCGAATCCTAAAGATAGATCTATTGGGCCTAACAAACCCCATCCAAAGTACCGGATGCTTTAGTACTTCGAAATTTATATCATATCCGAAGGGTGTCCCGGAATGATGGGGATATTCTTATATATGCATCTTGTTAATGTCGGTTACCAGGTGTTCACCATATGAATGATTTTTATCTCTATGTATGGGATGTGTATTGAAATATGAAATCTTGTGGTCTATTATTATGATTTGATATATATAGGTTAAACCTATAACTCACCAACATTTTTGTTGACGTTTTAAGCATGTTTATTCTCAGGTGATTATTAAGAGCTTCCGCTGTCGCATACTTAAATAAGGACGAGATTTGGAGTCCATGCTTGTATGATATTGTGTAAAAACTGCATTCAAGAAACTTATTTTGTTGTAACATATTTTTATTGTAAACCATTATGTAATGGTCGTGTGTAAACAGGATATTTTAGATTATCATTATTTGATAATCTACGTAAAGCTTTTTAAACCTTTATTGATGAAATAAAGGTTATGGTTTGTTTTAAAATGAATGCAGTGTTTGAAAAATGTCTCATATAGAGGTCAAAACCTCGCAACGAAATCAATTAATATGGAACGTTTTTAATCAATAAGAACGGGACATTTCAGTTTGTTCCCGGGTTAGTTTGGGTTGTTACAAGTGGTATCAGAGCATGGTCTAAGGGATTTAGGTGACTTGAGATAGGCGCCTAGACTTAGACTTTTTGTGTGTGCGTTATGCGGGACTTGTATGACTTTGAGTCGGAACGGGATTGGTTAGTGCATAGGTTTATGTGAACTAATCATGTACTAATTGTTTGTGTTGTGTTTAGCAATCATCAAGCGAGATAGACGTTGTACTAGCGAGTTAACTCGACGTGCTCGCGTAACAACGACTAGCTACCGTTGTTACGGGTGCAAATCATGTCAAACAAGCAATGTACAACGATTGTTGAGCAAGATGGGGTAGTGTGGTATATGTATATATATATATATATACATACGTGTTATATCTTTTCGTTCCATTGGTTAATCTATTTCATTTCTTAAGAATGAAGACGGAAGATGAATACGGAACGGAAGGGCCTACTCATGAAAGGAAGGGCAAGTTAGCGGTAATGGTTGACGCCGCGATTGAGCAATGCGTCTTGGGTTTCGCCAACGGAGTTGGTCAAGTAGTCAAAGAGTCAATCGAAGGACGAGTAACCGAAATGGTCCGAGACCAAGTGACTAAGGTTGTAAGGGAAGAGTTTGAGAAGAGGTTTTCTAAACCTCGAGGTAGTAGTAATGAGGATGTACTTGCAAGATTGGAGCCAAGTGCTACTGGTAAGAGGACAAGAAGTGAGCCTGAAGGCGTCGGAAATGTGAAGAAGAGGAGTAAGGGAGGTCATGTACCTACGTGTTATAATTGTGCTGAAAAGGGTCACCTGTCGCGTGATTGCACGCTTGCGCCTCCTAAAGACGACATATGCTTCAAGTGTCAAAGAAAGGGACACCGGAAGTCGGAGTGTCCCGAGTTGTTTAATAATCAAAGTAGAGGTGTAATTGAGGCGGCTAGTAGCATGAAGAAGGGAGCGTCGGGCCCCTGTGGGTTGAAGTGTTACAAATGTGGGCAAAGGGGACATAAGGCTCGCGAGTGCCCGTCGGGCAAGAAGTTATGTTTTTACTGTTGGAAGGAAGGGCACCAAAAGCCAAAGTGTCCTAAATTGATTGCTAAAAGAGATTGTAAGTTGGGGGATTTCACGCCTACGGGTTATGATCATCTACAACGAGGTTATATGACACGCGATTGTGCAAATATGCCTTCAAGTACGATCATGTGCTTTAATTGCCGGAAGGAGGGACACAAAAGGTCGGAGTGTTCCGAATCATTCGCCGATCGAGTTAAGAGGTTAGAGCGCGAGTATTCGATGGATAGTGAAGCACAGAAGTCCAACGATGATGTTTCAGGTATTTTCGTCTTTGGTACAAATATGCCTTATTATTGTTTATTGTGTGCTGATGGATTCATGTATGTATTAGAGACTTAAACTTTGTTTCGTGGTCTAATTAGTCTCAAGTGAGTGTATGTTTCAAAGGTACCCATAAGGGTGCGGGATTAGTGAACTCGGTGAAGATTCGGTTTGTTAGCGATTTTGATGATAGTGCACCGGGGTAGCTTTTGAGTTGTTGACTCGTGGAAATGCGCCCTGGGGACGAATGCATGGCGGTAATACGTAGTATTATTATGGGTGGCATTCCTAATGGAAACACCCTATGATGACGTTTGGTTGTCGGGCGAAGGGCGTAAGACTTGGTGCAACCAAGCATTCTTTAGTGTTAGGAAATGTTTCTACCAAGCCATAGGTATATGCATTGGTGTTCGATTATTAGAGCGTTTTGCTTTCGTGTTGAAGTTGATGAACCATGAGGTTCGACAGGTGGATAGAACCCTTGAGATCGAGTGTTTTGGGTCTCGATGTATGTTGGAAATGGAGTCTACGGGACGCAACGTTAGGTGCCTCTTTCATACCTACTAGCGTGGTATTCGACTCCGATGGTGTTGCGGTTACATTGTACTTAGGGTACCAGATAGAAACCCTTAGGTACATGAGTGACTAGGTGGAAATTTGACAAACTATAGCAATTGGATTATTGCAAGTGTAAGGTTGGTGTAAATTGTGGTAGACTCTTCGTTCAAAGTGTTTAAGGATAGGTTAAATTCCTTCGTATGCTCAAGGTTGGAGCAAGATTATGGTAACGTGCGTATTAAGATATGCAAGACGGGTGAACCTCGTCTCTCTCATAGGAGTTACGGTAATGCGATTTGGCGCATTAGTTTTTAGGTTAGTGGTCACTCTTTCTGCGAAAGTGAGCATGTGTTTATCGTCGGCATTTATTGTTAAGGACGAATTCGTGAGAATTCAAGGACTATGACCAATGAGGATATTGGTTGTGTATGTTGATAAGTGGTCATTCCACGGGATGCTATTGTTCGATGATGTGGTTACGAAGCGGAGTTCTAAGTGGGGGAGTTTGTACTCTTGCACGAAGGTGTTCTATTGCAGTGATATTTGGATGATGCTCGTAGGGATTCGAAGCTAGTGTTGAGACCTACATTGGTCGATTGTGGTAAAAGTACGATTTGGAATAAATTGTACTTATGGTTTTTGGATTTAAATTATCACCGAGGTGGTAAGGTGGTAAATCTCATTGGGAGATAAGTTACGTGTTCGACGAGCAAAGTAAGATCCCTCGGTTAAGGGATGTGTATGCCGGATTCTCTTCTAGGGAATTATTGTTGTGTCTATGAGTAATATGGGTGGTTCTTGGCTCGATTGTGGTAGCCGTGTGGTTACCTTTGGGAATAGAGTAATGGGACGTTGAGAAAGGTTACGATGCCTCATTATCATATACTTTGGGTGGTAGTTACACAATAGCCATTTTGTGAACTACAAGGTGATTATGTGGTGTTTATTTGGGGTTATCTCTATGTTGACCGCGCTTGAATTAAGATAGGTGACGAGGGATATCCGGAAGGATTAGCTCTTCGCTAACCACTCGTGGTTGTGAGTGATAGCCAATTTTTACTCACACGTTGATAAATAGTGATGCGATAGCCGTGTTTCGTTCACATATGGTTGGTAGTGTTGCAATAGCCGTTTTTGCACACTACAGATATATCACGATAGCCGTTTTTGTACACCATGGGTTTCGTGTGAACTAACCTTCGCGTTGTTGGACTTGAGAACCACTGGTTGTTCTAAGCTCTGATGGTTCGGTCGTAAGGACCATGTTGTGTGATTAGTGATGTAATAGCCGTATTTTGCTCACGTAATTGGGTAGTTGCGTATTAGCTATGTTTGCGCACTACTAAGGGTGTTAGATGGTAAGTGTTATCCGTAAGGATTCGTCTTTACTTGGTCTTCATCGTTTGGGTCGTTGACCTTAGGTCGATATTTGGTTGTTTTTAGCATTGTACTTGGGAAGGGTACACTATAGGGTTGATATCTCGGTACGAGATCGGTTGAGTTTTCCTGATGTATGGGGGATTGAGCAGGTTTTAGTGCTCGGATTTTAGTTTCGATAAAATCGCGGGTGACGATTTTAGTTGTTAAAGGCGATTCATTGGGAAGAATTGCTTAGAAAAGTCGGATTGGGACTTATAATTGAGGACCGTTGAGTAGTTCCGAATTGGTTAAGTGGAGAAGATCACGAGGACGTGATCGAGTTTAAGTGGGGGAGAGTTGTAAGACCCAAATATTTATTGTACATAATGTATTTATGGTGTACGATGCGTGTATGAAGTGTACGTGTTGCTTGCTCGAACGTCGAAGGAAACTGGACGTTGTCCGAAGTGACAAGGTGTGTACGTATCTTTTCAACCCCAAATAAAGTTTGAGTTGATGTTTCAAAGCCTTACCATTGGATAGAATATCTTATTACGTTTCCAACGATATTTGATTCATCGAAAACGGAGTTACGGTCGAAAAGTTATGGCCAAAACAAGTTGCTGAAACCTGTTTTAGGCTCGACCACAATTTCCAGTTATTTGGAGCGGCGCTCCACCTTCTGGCGCAGCGCGCCGATTGCTGCAGAGGCAATTTTTAGCCTTTTTAAAAGGTTTAAATGAGGGGTACTTTGGTCTTTTCAATTAGGGTCGGTTTGGGGTCATCAAGACTGACCTAGAACTCCATTGGAGCTCATTTCTCACCCACACAAACACTCCCATCCTTAAACCCTAGAGAGAGATTGAGTTCTAGTGAGAGAGAACTCCATTTGGAGAAGAAGGAGGTTGTTTCGGGTCAAACCTCAAGCATTAAAGTTGTTCTACTCGTCAACGGCATCATTTTGGCGGTATTGGTAAGTTCTAACTCCGAATTTCATTGTTGATTTTGCTATTCAAAGTTAGGGTTTGAACTTGATTTGTTAATAAACCCATTTAGACTCATGAAGTGGGTTTAGTGATGCTAGTAATCGGGTTTATTGTTAGTGTTGGTGGATTTTGGGTTGGTGAACAAATTGGTTATGTTTAGAACTTGAATTTGGGTTTAATCACTAGGTTTAGTGATTATGGAAGTATTGGAACCCATTTAGGGTTATTTGGTTGACTAATTTTGACTATGGGTCAAAATTAGGGTTTGGTGACGGTTATGACCCAATTGTCGATTTAGTAAGGTTTATAAACTTAAAATGGATTAAGTTGAAGTATAAAACCGAGTTAAATATGTTTTGGTGTCAAAACTTGCTAATGGCGTGTTATTGACTTCTTATGGGTCAAATTAGGGTTTAAGTGTCTTTATGGGAAAGATAGGTGTTTAACACCTATGATTGGGTTTAATTGGCGTATTAAGACCATTCTCACTTGTGTTAGTGATTATTGGTTAATTTTGGACGCGGTTTGTACTTAGAACTGCATTTGGGTCAAATTTGCACTAAGTGTCAAATTGGGTTGGTTTGTAAATCCAATCTAAGTGTGTTGTTGAATTTGTGATAATGGAATAGGTACTTTCCATTGACGAGTTGCAGATTATTCGGTAGCATTCTTCAAGGCGACAAGGTGAGTGGAATAATTATATGTGTAGGTATATAATGTATCTATTTGTTGTAGCGTGAAATGTGTAGTGTCGAGGAGTTAAGACACCATGTTTCACGTGAAGAGTGTAGCATCGAGGTGTTAAGATGCCACTCAGGTGTAGCATCGAGGTGTTAAGATGCCACCTAGGAGTGTAGTGTCGAGGTGTTAAGACACCACTCCGTAAAAATAATGAGTGATGCATCGAGGTGTTAAGATGCCACTCAGGGTGATGTGCCGAGGTGTTAAGGTGCCACCCTAGGGGTTAGTGGTGCGAGGTGTTAAGTGCCCTAACGGATGTTATGAACACCGATGGCGTTTTTGCGAGCGCCGTTCCCTTGTACTATTGGTTAACCATGGTTATTTGTGTTGTAAGCGTATTATATTATTCGAGTTATATTCATATGCGGTTGTTATGCTAGCTTGTGGTATTGGAGATTTATAGCTTGTTATTGTGACGATAAGCTAAATGTGTATGCTAGCGTGTTTGCGGTTTGGTATGTAAGTGTATGCAAGTAGGTATAATTATATATGTATTCGTATAATTATTGTATTCACTAAGCTTTGCTTACCCTATCGTTGTTTACTATTTTTATAGGTTCGGTTTTGGACAAGGGTAAGGGCATCGTTTTGGACTAGAGATCCCGCTTGATACTAGGGGACGCTTTTGGCTTTAGTAGCTCTTGGAGTTTGACCGATAGTTGGGTAGTTTAATCCCAAACGCCATGCTCATTGTGTAGTTTGGAACTTAAACTTTTTGGTGGTCGAAACTCGTAAATTGTATTAAACTCGTAAAACGGCCGATGTGGGCCCCGCTTGTAAAACATTGATTTTATATTTGAAACAGGTTAGTTTTACATATTTGGAGGTATGGTAAAAAGCATTTCGTCTAAAAGTGTCGGGAACTAGTCAATCTTTTTCGCATTTTGAGACTTTCCGAACAGACCCGAATGGCGCGCCGCTCGGCCATCCTGGCGCGCCGCGCCAGTTCACTGTGCAGCAATTTTTTTTTATTTTGTATTTTCACGTGGTTTGTTCGCGGGTTGGTTTGGGTTGTTACAATAGGGTTGGCCTCGGATTCACGAACCTATATTATTTATATATATATATATATTAAAACATGTAATCGTAATCGAATAATTTATATTTATTAGTGATATCATTTTATAACTTATGTGTTTCATTAAAATATTTTAGTATTACCAATAATGATATAATAATAATAATGATACGAATTTATGATAATGATAATAGTATTAAGAATGATAATGATAAAAATAATACTAATATTGTTAAAAATGATAGTTTTTAATAATAATAATAATAATAATAATAATAATAATAATAATAATAATAATAATAATAATAATAATAATAATAATAATAATAATAATGATGATGATGATAATAATAATAATAATATAATAATAATAATGATAATAATAATAAGACTTATTTTACTAATCATAATATTAACAATAAGGATACTAATATTAATATTACTAACTATAATGATAATAATACTACTAATAACAATAACTATAAAAATAATAAATTTTTACTAATAATAATACTTATTGGTAATAATTAGTAATAACAAAAATGATAATAATATTAATTATACAAATATTCTTATTACTAATATGGGTATTACTAATAATTACTCAATAACAACAATAGTAATGAAATAATAATAGTAGTAGTAAAATTATACCTCTTAAGAATAGCTAACAAAAATATAGTTCCTTTACCTGGGCTCGAACCCGAGACCTCTTGGTTAAACACACACACCACTAACCATTGAACCACCCATTACTTTCTTGTAATAACTCTTAGGTTTAGTTATTTAACCCCATACCGTAGCCCAACATATCAATATATATTTTGAAGCCCAATGCAAAACCCATATTATCATTAGAAGGCCCATGAAGGATTTGAGTTTTAATCTTTCTGTTTGCATTCGATTTAAAAAAAAAAAAACCGAACCATAACCATGACATCACTTAATCATCATCATCCATTTACTTTCTATTGTTTCATCATCGTTTTTTTTAAGTCATCATCACTATTATCATCGGGCTTCTCATCATCATTATACCATCGTGACATCACGATCACCATGGAGTCTTCATCGATTATCACTATTATTTTTGAACCCAATCATCACAACATCATCAACATCGTGACTTCATCACTGTAACCATCATATTCTTCATCGTTACCATTTTACATCGTGACTGTTTAACCACCAAAAAAAAATACATAACAGCAGCAGCAGGGATAATCGTGAGTTATGTGAGTTGAGTTCAGGAAACTGCAGCAGGAGGTTTGATGGTGGAGAATGGTGGCGAGAGTTTGGTGAGTAAACCGACGGTGATGGTGTTCTTGGGTCACGGTTGTAGCAGGAAACACAATATATATATATATATATATATATATATATATATATATATATATATATATATATATATATATATATATATATAGAGAGAGAGGAGGAGAGAGAGGGATGAAGAAGGTGGTGGTGATGGGTGTTGGAAGTGAAGGAAGGTGACCGGAAGTGGTGATTTTTCCAAAAGGTGGTGGAGGTTTGGTTGGGTGATTATGGAGGTGAGGTGGTGAAGTGGGTTTCACGAAGGATAAAACCAAGAAAGAAGGTGGTGGTTTGAGAGTGTCGTGGTGGTTTGTAGTGTCACGATGGTAGATGAGTTGGAGGTCGGTACAGTATACAAAAAAAAAATCGATATTATACAAGTGGTTTAGGGTGGTTGACAGTTGAACGAAAATAGTAACATAATCACGGGTTTAGATTTTAATGGAATTGTGTTTGAAGATAGTGATTAACTTGTGGGTTTGCAGCGATAAAAAAAATGGCCGGTGGTGGTTAGTTCATGATGGTGGTGTTTGATCGTGGTTGAATGGAATTCATTGTAGCCGTATCATTTTCATGTTGTTGATCGATTAAACATAAACGAAGACAAGGTGGTTCTCGTTTGAAAGTGGGTGTGAGTTATAACCGAACAAGGATAGATTTGCAAGAATGAATAAATGGGTTTGTAGTGGCGGTAGTCGGTGGTGTATGGTGGCAAGCGGTCGTGGTGATGTCGATATGGGTGATCAAGGTTGTTGGAGATTTGTGTTTATAGGTGGTGAAGTATTATCATGTATCTATATCTAATATCTATATATAAATAATATTATGCAGGTGCACTATAAATTGAACAAAAACAAACAGTATCCAATAGTAATAAACTTCAATCATATACACAGTTAGCAGCCGGTTATTTGGATTATCCTACCGACACTTTATCCCGGTTGGTTATATCGTGTCCATTGCTAAACAATTAACGTATAAAAGTGTCCCTAAAAATCCCAAATTTTTAGATTAAACATATTTTATTATTTCACTCATTACCTGTTTGATACCTGATGAAAAAAGGTTCAAAAATTATTTATTTTCTGTTCCAATTTATATGTACGGAGTACAAATATTTAAACTTAAAAAAGTAAAAATATTTTTATCAAACCTAAAGTCTTCGAAATCAATTTACTGTTCAACTTTTATTTTAAATCTTCATAAACTTGTACTAGATCTATATTAAAACTAACGAAACGTCACCCGAGTATCACTGACGTTTACTAATTAGGCTCGAAATCATTCATTTTCCATTTACTCTTTTTCTATGTATAATTAATTTGAAATAACAAGTTTTATCACATATATTATATATTTTTAAACAAATAAATTTATATATTTCCAAGTAGTATTTATATACACATTTATATACACACACATATATATGTATCCATTTACAAATAATGGTTCGTGAATCGTTAAGTACAATCGAATGGTAATTGAATATATAAAATAGTTCAAAATTTTTGAGACTAAACCTAACAGACTATGCTTATTGTGTCAGAAATACTAAATCGTATCGTGAGTTTGGTTTAGAATTAGACGAAATTTTCCAGGTCGTGACAGTACCTACCCGTTAAAGAAATTTCGTCCTCGAAATTTGAGTGAGGTCATTGAAAGGACCCGTCCTAATCCATCCGGACGAAGTCCATATTGATTATAAACGATTCTCAATAGTTGATTACATCGCGAGGTACTTGACCTCTATATGATACATTTTACAAACATTGCATTCATTTTTGAAAAGACAATCTTTCTTTACATCGAAAGTTGACGGCATGCATAACATTTCATAATATAACTAACTGTAATTGACTTAATAATAATCTTGATGAAACTCAACGACTCAAATGCAACGTCTTTTGAAATATGCCATGAATGACTCCAAGTAATATCTCAAAGATGAGCAAATGCACAGCGGAAGATTTCTTTCATACCTGAGAATAAACATGCTTTAAAGTGTCAACCAAAAGGTTGGTGAGTTCATTAGTTTAATATAAATAATCATTTCATAATTTTAATAGACCACAAGATTTCATATTTCCATTTCTCATAAACATACGTCCCATGCATAGAGACAAAAATATCATTCATATGGATTGAACACCTGGTAACCGACATTAACAATATGCATATAAGAATATCCCCATCATTTCGGGATCCTCCTTCGGACATGATGTAAATTTTGAAGTACTAAAGCATCCGGTACTTTGGATGGGGCTTGTTGGGCCTGATAGATCTATCTTTAGAGTTCGCGTCAATTAGGGTGTCTGTTCCCTAATTCTTAGATTACCAGACTTAATAAAAAGGGGCATATTCGGTTTAATAATCCAACCATAGAATTTAGTTTCGATCACTTGTGTCTATTTCGTAAAAGCATTTATAAAAGCAGCGCATGTATTCTCAGTCCCAAAAATATATATTGCAAAACCATTTAAAAAGGAATTAATGAAACTCACGCATATAAATATTGTAAAACAGTTAATAAAGCATTTGCATGTATTCGCAGTTCAAAATATATTTCAAAAGCATTTAACAAAACAGTTGTAAAAGTAGCGCATGCATTCTCAGTCCCAAAAATGTAAAGAGTAAAAGGGAATCAAATGAAACTCACCTATTGTATTTTGTAGTAAAAATACATAGAACGACATTGAACAAGTATAGGGTTGACCTCGGATTCACGAACCTATATCATTTATGTATATATTAACACATATAATGGAAATCGAACAAATTTTATATTTTATTAGTGATATAAATATTATCTTGATAAATTATGTGTTTCATTAATAATTTAAATATATTTATTTTATATATTTTACATGAATAATTATAAAAATACTACTGGAGTTGTTATGTAATAACTATGTTTTTATATAAATCTATTGTTTGTAATTTTAATAACTATAATAGTACTAAATTAATAATATTAATAGTAATAATTATATTTAGTAATGATATTGAAAATAAAAATTTTGTTACTAATGTTTGTCATTTTATTTGTATTAATATAATAATGTTAATAATATTAATAAGGATAATAAAATAATACTTGATTAAATTTGATGATTATAACATATAACATTCCTTTTTACCATGACTATATAAACATAACATCGTTCTTAATATTTATTGTTTTAATTGTATCATTAAGCGTAATCATAACCATATCTACTTTCATCTTAACATTTCTAAATTTATATTTTCTTTTATATCATAATAATTAAAATTAATATTCGTAATAATAATAAAAAAATATAATAATGTTAATAATAACAAATAGGATAATAGTACTACCTCCAAGTAATGAGCTCTTAAAAAGAAAATAAACACCATTGTCCGGGCTTGAACCCCTGACCTCTTGTTATACACAAACACCCTTGACCATGACACCAATTCTGTTTTTCTGACTAAGTTGATAACGAATTTTACTTATCCTATATCCCTTCTGTTTTCTTTTCTCCCTTCTTCTTTAAAAAAATAAAAAATAAAATGACCTTGCAGGGCTCGAACCCAAGACCTTTTGTACACCCAACATACCCCTTAACCATTCAACTGGATCCATTTTTCTGATTAAACCTCAACTGAAAAACCTATAACCCGTTTTCATTCAGTTAGGCCCAATCAACAACCCAACAGAAAATCGATTCTTGGCCTGATTAGCTAAATGAGTTTGAGGCCCAATTTCTATGATAAGCCCACGACCCAACTGGAAATAATTTATGGTGGCCCAATGCTAAAGAAACAATCCGATGGTTAGTATACCCGCATAAAGGATTCGGTTTGCAACAGGAATCAAGTACCCCCACCGGTTCTATATACCTTCGGTTCTTCATCATCGTCTTTTATTTCTTAACATTACCCTCAACATCATAATTGTAATTTCTATCCTATCATCCCACGGCCCTACTAACCAACTCCACTACTATATAACCTCATATTATAAGCAAATGGGAATATTATAGTTTGTGACTTTCGGCCAAAAAGCAAAGAAAAGACACACACTTGTTATTATTGTAATGATATTCTTCCCCACTAGTGAAAATGTTTGGCAAGTGGGGTATTTGTTTGGTGAAAGTAGGCTATAAGGAGAAGCACATTTTATGAGATACCTTAGTTTATATTTGGCTTTTAAGATAAAAAAAAAAAAATAGGAGCCGTCGCAGTATTTACGTGGAAGATAAGGGTTGAATCACAACAGGAACTAAAGAGGATAGTAGTCGTAAAACATAGTAGCGGTGGAGGTGATTATTTGGGTGATCTTTGGGTGGGCTGCTCAAACCGAAACAAGATTAACAGATGCCGCAGCAGTACGGGTGATGATGTCAGTTGTCATGTTTTGTTAAAGGTGATCAAAAGTTTAGGAGAAGATAGGTTGTCAGTCATGGTGGTGATTGATAGATAATTATCTTGCGGTTTTTGGTGGTTGTGGGTTGGTTGCAGCGAAGGTAACACACAGACACAACAAAAAAATATGCAGTAACCATAGTTCTTGGTTTGTGGTTTTCGAATTGGTTTTGAGGAGAGACAAGGTGAAAGGTGGTCCGACTTGATATACGCGTGTATGTATCTATATAGATGAAAAGCTCGGGAAAGTTTGCAAGGTGATGGTTTTTGTTTAAGTTCTTGATGGATTGTTTTAAATAAAAAGATGTGTGAGTCGACAGAATCTTCACCCAAACAAGGAGAAGAAACCAAAAATTTAAAAAGCAGATAGAGATAGTTAACAAATAATATTGCAGTTGAATTTACTCAGTGTACCTTTGTTTTGTAGCTTGATTTTGTTCGACACAATTTATTCTGTCAGAATAAATAAATAAAAAGTTATATTTGATCTTAACTGATTTTGTTGTTATTGAAACACTTGAAATCGATCTGTACTAGATGGTAGACCCAAAACAGATTTTGATATAGTTGGAAAGTGATAGGCAACAGAATACAAACTTTATATAGATATACATGTATTAAGGCGTAATTATATATTTATATATAATATATATATATATATATATATATATATATATATATATATATATATATATATATATATTTGTATCTATATCTGCATACATATATCTATATTTTATGTATGTATATCTAATTGATTATAATCTGAAATTTTCATATTTCAGTATCTATATCAGTATTTGTATATCTGTTTTTATATAAAAAAATATATGACTGAATTTTATATATAAATATTTATATATATGTGTTTTCATAATATATTTAGTATTAATAAATAAATAAATATGTTAATAATAATAATACTAATAATATTAATAATAATTATAATTATAATAATAATGATAACTTAAAATTATCATAATGATTTTTAATGTTAATGACAATTATAAAAGTAATAATATTAATAAGAGTATTAGCATTAATATTAATAACAAATAATATTTGAATTACATTTAAATTATATTTTCAATCATTCTTATACTAATTTTTATTTTTAAAACCTTTATTTTGAGAGTCCTAACCTTAAATCTATTAGACTTTTAATACTTACAATTATAAAAAGTATTGACACAAATATTGACATTAATATTAATAATGTTGATGAAGATAATAATTATATTATTTTAACAACTAGATTTTGATTTGCAATCAAATTTACTTTGTTAATATTACATTTTATTATTTATATATTTTATATACATTACCATATAATAATTATTATTTATAAGAATCATATATATATATATATATGTAGTTTCATATCATATACATATATATATATATATATATTTATACTTTATTAATAATTAATTATTATTATTTTACATTTTTAATTACGTACAATTGTTCGTGAATCGTCGGGAATGGTCAAAGGGTAAAAATGATTTCATAGAATAGTTCAAAACTTTTGAGATTCAGTTAAATAGACTTTGCTCATCTTGTCAGAATTATATAAAGATTAAGTTTAATTTTTGGTCGAAATTTCCCGGGTCATCACAGTACCTACCCGTTAAAGAAATTTTGTCCTGAAATTTGAGTGGTGTCGTCATGGCTAACAATAAATATGTTTTCCTGATCAATATGAGCTGATAAATAGAGTTTTATCATTATTGAATAATACAGATAAAATAATTCGGTTATTCGAAGAGCACGAATGAAGCTATCACAAAAGAGTAAAATGAATAAGTGAAGTTTCGTTTTAACTTTTGACTTTGCCTTGGTTGAATTCCGGAATTCAAGGGATTTACAGAAAATCTTTGAAATCTAAAAGATTTGATTCTTCGGCGAATAAGGAAATGAAGATCTTTCTAATTAAATGCGGTGATCTGCTTCGATTACTCTGTCTGATAATTCCACTATAAATGAACTTCTTCCTTTCCATTATTCTAACTATTCCCATACTCTCTTCCTTAGTTCATACATCCAAAAGATTGTGGAAATGTTTAATCCAGTTCTAATCCTTGTCCTTATCCTTACTATTGTAACAATCATTCTCCTTTTTCAACTTCCACCCGAGGAATCTGCTTACTTCTACTTTGCTCTTGGGATTATAGTGCTTCTAATTCTCCCGTGTCTTTATGTTGCGATAAACATTGATATACACGGTTTGTAAATTATGCGTTGTTATCGGGCTTTATATCTCTCCTTATATTTCAATGTCCCCCTTTCTGTTTCCTATAATCATTGTCATCCACAGTTAATACTCCCTCCTATTTGCTGCGATTTATACTCCAATTTCTATTTCAGAGCTTTGTCCCTTCGTTTCTTCTTCTGACGATTTGGCATCTCTTGTAATGGTCCAGAATTCGCAGATATAAGTTTCAGAATGAACATTATTAATGTTCTAAATAAGAAGGAACGTAATAGTACGATTTGATTTGTCAAATTACCAGATTCACTGAGAATAGAACTATCAAGAATATACTTTCTTGATATGTTCAGAAGTTAAGCAGAATGAAAGAGTTATGTAACATGGCACATGATGACGTTATGATCTGTGAATCATCACGTCCCATTTAGAAACTCAGCATGATTTACTGTAATATAATCACGTTGATCAAGTGTCATTATATTATACTAATTCATGCATCAGTTCCCAACATTACTTCAATAACATTCATATTTTAAGCTCGACAGTTTACAGAATATAGAAACTACCAGTTTCTATATGATGTAATACTGATAGCACGAAGAGATTAATGATTTCAGATAATAATAGTTATAAAAATATCTCCAGAAATATGGAAGATATTTATAATGAAAGATTCCATAATAGCTCGGGATATCTAAGATCAGAGGATGATAGGAACTATTATCTGCAAGGGTTTAGAGTAAGGAGTAAGATATTCACTAAAGTCTTTATCAGACATTGAATCATTTGGATTCTTTGAAGTCAAACTTATTCTTTGTGATTTGTCCACGACTCTCTTCATAGTTTCGCATAATCTGCTTTTTGGTACTAAATTTTCTCTTGAATGTTTCCAATATAATGATACACAGGAAGCACGAAGAGTTATATAATTTCGAACGAGAATATTTATGAAAATATCCTCAGAAATATCGAAGATATTGATGATGATATTTTGGAATTTTTAAGTTCGATGGTTGATGAAGAAAGGTTTTTCCGCAAGATTTTAACATGAGTACGGAGCAAGATGTTCATTGAAGGTTTCATCGGATCCAGAATTACCTGGGTTCAATGAATTTAGGGTATGTTACTTGTATTTCTCCTTGGTTTCTTTTATGGTTAGCTCAATCCGCTTTCCAGTTCCAACTTTTCTGAGCTTTTCCAACATACTAATCTTTATCCTCAAACCTTCGATGATTATGATCGTTTACGGTTATCTACAGTTTCTGCTGCTTTGTTCAGCTTTTTCAACATTCGGAGTATTGATTTGTGACTGAGTGCTTTTCGGAATTTCAGAATGAGAGATCATAATTCTAAGAGATAAATGTCATACCTATAATTGTTGATGTAGATATGCTGTGAGTTTTCAAAGTACTGATTGCTGATTCCTGGTAATTGTTATGGCAGTTCTCATTATAAGATGCGGATGAGTATATGATAGGGTTTCAATGAATAAATATAATGACTTATCAGAGAGATTTAAGCCAAAAAGCAACGAGGTTTCTGGTACGTCTGCTGGTAATATGGTGGAATATAAAAGAATTCTTCGGTATCAAAAGGGTAATTGTATATATCAGGATTATAGTAAGGCTATTTCGAATGAAAAGTCGAAGTTAACTTGCTGGAGCTGTGACAAAATTGGCTACTTTAAAAAAAAACCGCAAAGTTATTTTTGCTAATAAATGTCAAATGATCTGACGAGGCTACATGTTAAACTTTTACTCAGTTGCCGAGAGTTTCTCAGGTGCATAATGATATGCATAAATCTTTCCTTCCGTTAATGATGTGCGGTTGATTTATCCTATCGATTGAGGTCTTTTCAAGAATCATGAAAGGTTTGAACGCAGATTGTAATCGTCAAGATACAAATGAGGTTTAAGATGAAATCAAGTGGCAAACTTGAAGAATTGTTTAGTTTCATATGTTATGATCAATATTTTAATTCATTTTTAATTGTCCAATCCTATTAGTCCACAGTCGATAGTCCACGATTAACTAGGAACAGTTAGCTAAGGTTTTTGTTAGCGTGGATTTTTAACAAAATTTCTCATAGTTAATTTGTTTGTTTCTAACAAATTTTATTCCGTCAAATGTTTTCTTCATTATGCCACTTGTTGGATTCTGATAGATCAAAATCCAAATATAAAATTGAATGAATATGGTTATTCTGTGGTGAACGGATTTGTATATCGGTGGATGTAAGTAGGATAGTATATGGCTTGTTGAAATAGATTAGAAGAACGTACAATGTAACTTATTAATGTGAAATTTAAATAGTTCTCGGGTATTACCTACCCGTTAAAATATTTTCACCATTAACAGTTTGTACAAGAGAATTTTTAATTACAATCTTTATGAAAACATATATACATATATATTTTCTTCAGATGTATTCATGGATTTAATGAGTTAATATGATATTAAACTCATTTGCTTTTCGGTTGGAACTAGAATAAATAATCTCTAAAACTTTAGAGATTACATATTCGCCATGTCGAACGAAGATAAATGAGGTAGAACGATACGTAGAACTAAGATCATACTCAAAGTACATATGACCATATTGGAGCATGGATTGATGATGGTACTGGTGCTGTTATTGATTGTACTATTGGTGCCGGTGATGTTGCTGAAGCTGGTACATTTTGCACCATATTCTCCGAATTGATTATTCGATCACGAAGTTCGTTGACTTATTACTCCAGGGTGATTGTCGGTCGGAACGAGCGGATGAATAAGGTTCAGAATTGTGGATAGAATATGATCTTGTCGAGTTACCCTGGAAATGAGACTGAAAATGGTGTCTCGAACAGGTTCGCCGGTAAACGCTTCAGGTTCATTGTCAAGAGGTGAATTCGGTTGGTGGAAGGGATTGCCTTCTGCGCGTTTCCATTAATTAAGTCAACTACGAACCATCAGATGAATTGATAATGGCTGATTGGTTTATTGATGCCGATGACGATGTTTTCGGAGCTTAGGTGAACATCTATGTCGGAATAGCTGTCGGAATAACTACCGGAATAGCTATCGGAATCTGAGGGACTCGAACTAGTTAAAGGATTCATCTCGTATGATCATATGAAGGATTTTCGATAAGAAATAGATTATAGGATGTAGATTAGTATCCTGCAATACATAATTTACATATGCATATATAATACTAAAATCTCATAAGTTACAGAGGAATCTACGGAGGCTGTAAGGCAAAGATAACAATAACAGATACACTAAGATAAGAATTAGCACACACGCTAAGATATGAATTTTGTCTATACACTATTCAGGCAGTCAATGTAGTAGAACGTGTCTAGACTAAGAATGGTAAGCAAGTGATTCTCTAAGAATGATAAGCAGGTAATTTTTGACACGAAATGATAAGCAAAACTTTTGACATGCAGACCAGGTTCAAGTCCAGACTCCTCAAAGTAACTTAACAACTATTAAGTCGAAGTCCAGACTCACTAATGCATCCTAACAACTCCTAGTTAGACACACTAATGCAAGACCTGGTTCGCTACGACCACCGCTCTGATACCAACTGAAAGGACCCGTCCTAATCCATCCGGACGAAGTCCATATTGATTATAAAGGATTCTCAATAGTTGATTACATCGCGAGGTACTTGACCTCTATATGATACATTTTACAAACATTGCATTCGTTTTTGAAAAGACAATCTTTCTTTACATCGAAAGTTGACGGCATGCATAACATTTCATAATATAACTAACTGTAATTGACTTAATAATAATCTTGATGAAACTCAACGACTCAAATGCAACGTCTTTTGAAATATGCCATGAATGACTCCAAGTAATATCTCAAAGATGAGCAAATGCATAGCGGAAGATTTCTTTCATACCTGAGAATAAACATGCTTTAAAGTGTCAACCAAAAGGTTGGTGAGTTCATTAGTTTAATATAAATAATCATTTCATAATTTTAATAGACCACAAGATTTCATATTTCCATTTCTCATAAACATACGTCCCATGCATAGAGACAAAAATATCATTCATATGGATTGAACACCTGGTAACCGACATTAACAATATGCATATAAGAATATACCCATCATTCCGGGATCCTCCTTCGGACATGATGTAAATTTCAAAGTACTAAAGCATCCGGTACTTTGGATGGGGCTTTGATAATGCTAAAAACGAACATATATTTCATAGCATTATTCCTCAAGAAAGACAAGCTTTTAGTTGCAATTGTTCTATTTACAAGTGATATTCGTTTGTATAATAAAAGGTGAAGACAAAAGACAGATTCGACGAATTGAAGACGCAAACGACCAAAAAGCTCAAAAGAACAAAAGACAATCAAAGAGGTTCCAATTATTGATAAGAAACGTCTCGAAATTACAAGAGTACAAGATTCAAAACGCAAAGTACAAAATATAAAATTGTACGCAAGGACGTTCGAAAATCCGGAACCGGGACCAGAGTCAACTCTTAACGCTCGACGCAACGGACTAAAAATTATAAATTAACTATGTATATAAATATAATATAATATATAATTAATTATATTAATTATATATATATTATATTTATAAATAAAAACAGTCGGCAGAGAAAGACTCCAAGGGTGTGAGCTGTAAATTCATTCTCCGCGACTCGCGGAGTTTGAAGAGGATTTTGCCGCGAGTCGCGGAGCCCCAAAAATCAACTCTGCCTATAAAGCAAACCGAATTCTGATCAAAAATCCATGATCTTTTTCTTCTCTTATCATACGTAAAATTTATATATATATATATAATTTATATTTTAATTTTAATTTTAATTCTAATAATAAGGGTATGTTAGCGAATGTTGTAAGGGTGTAAGTCGAAATTCTGTCCGTGTAACGCTACGCTATTTTTAATCATTGTAAGTTATGTTCAACCTTTTTATATTAATGTCTCGTAGCTAAGTTATTATTATGCTTATTTAAAACGAAGTAATCATGATGTTGGGCTAATTACTAAAATTGGGTAATTGGGCTTTGTACCATAATTGGGGTTTGGACAAAAGAACGACACTTGTGGAAATTAGACTATGGGTTATTAATGGGCTTTATATTTGTTTAACTAAATGAAAGTTTGTTAATGTTAATATAAAGATTTACAATTGGGCGTCCCTATAAATTACCATATACACTCAATCGGACACGATGGGCGGGGTATTTATATGTACGAATAATCGTTCATTTAACCGGACACGGGAATGGATTAATAGCCACTAGAATAATTAAAACAGGGGTGAAATTACATTCAAGGATAATTGGTGTAATTGTTAACAAAGTAGTAAAACCTTGGTTTACACGCAGTCGATAACCTGGTGTATTCATTAAACAAAGTATTAAAACCTTGTTACAATTCGAATCCCCAATTAGTTGGAATATTTAACTTCGGGTATAATAATAATTTGACGAGGACACTCGCACTTTATATTTATGACTGATGGACTGTTATGGACAAAAACCAGACGGACAGATTAAATAATCCAGGACAAAGGACAATTAACCCATGGGCATAAAACTAAAATCAACACGTCAAACATCATGATTACGGAAGTTTAAATAAGCATAATTCTTTTATTTCATATTTAATTTCCTTTATTTTATATTTAATTGCACTTCTAATTATCGCATTTTTTATTGTTATTATATTTAATTGCATATTTAATTATCATCGCAAGTTTATTTTATCGCACTTTTATTATTCGCAATTTCATTATCGTTATTTACTTTACGCTTTAAATTAATTCTTGTATTTATTTTATATTTTACATTAGGTTTTAACTGCGACTAAAGTTTTAAAATCGACAAACCGGTCTTTAAACGGTAAAAACCCCCCTTTATAATAATAATATTACATATATATATATATTTGTATTTTTATAAAAGTAAACTAATATAGCGTTGAGCTTTGTTTAAAGATTTCCCTGTGGAACGAACCGGACTTACTAAAAACTACACTACTGTACGATTAGGTACACTGCCTATAAGTGTTGTAGCAAGGTTTAAGTATATCCATTCTATAAATAAATAAATATCTTGTGTAAAATTGTATCGTATTTAATATTTTTTCCTGCAAAAATTTAATAGTATTTTATACCCCTATGCTTTGACATCAAGTATTTTTGGCGCCGCTGCCGGGGAACTTATCTTAAAAGCCGGAAGCGTAACGCTAATATAAAAAAAAAAAAAAAGATTTTTAGTTTACTTTTATTAAAAATTCGTTTTTGTAAAAATACGTTTTAATTATTCAAAAATATAAAAAGAAAAACAAAAATATAAGTATTTTTAAGATTTTGTTAAATATTTAAGTTTTATAAGTTTCTTTATTTCTATTTTAGTTTATAAAAATATAAGTTTTATTAACTATCTTTTATTTATAGAAAAAAAATTAAAAACAGAAAATAAAAAAAAATAATAAATAAAGAAAAAACGCGTCGAATTTAAAGCTGTCATCTGAATTTTTGAACCCCGCGACTCGCGGGGTTTGATGCAATAATTACCGCGACTCTCGGAGGGTACCTGACACACGGACAGAAGCCCTAATTCAGCATTAATTACGGGTTTTAATTAATTATAATTATTATTTAACCCTAATTATTATTATTATTATTATTATTATTATTATTATTAGTTTTATTTTTACTTTTACTTTTTATTTATGTATTTAGTATTAATTAGTTTTAATTAAATTGTAAAATTAGTAGTTTTATTAAATAAATAATATAAAAATAATATTTTTATAAAAATTGTACTTTTTACAACTTTTTATATATTTTTATATTTTGTCCCTTTTTAATCATTGTAGCGTAATATTTGTATTTTTCTCTCATAATTAATTTTAAACTTAGTTTTTGCTATAGTTATTTTTACTCCTAGATTTTTAGGCTTTGCCGTAGAATTCCTTAAGTGCTTTTTCTTTAGACTAAGATTTAGGTACTTTAAAATTTTGCGACGCCTTTTTAAGTTTTAGTTTCTTTTTAAGTTATTTCCATTTGGGATTTAGTTTTTCCTGTAAGCTTTAATATTTTTAGACACCTTTTACTATGTATCAATTATCATTCCAATTAGTAATTTCAATTTGCGATTATAATTTTAAGTTAGTTGTAGTAATAAGGTTAGGTTAGTCAAGTATTTTTAAGTTTTTATAAGTTTCTTTTATTTTTCCGTCACCTTTTATTTTTCAACCATTTTTTTTCTTTTTCGACCTTTTGCGACGAACTCTTTTTCTTTCTTATTTCTCGCCATTCTAGTTTTAGGACATAGATTTTTATTCTAATTCTTATCTAAATTTCTTAAAATTACGAAAATTTATTTTAAGTGGTTAAATTAATAGACATCAAAATTTTCTGGTTCGTAGTAATAGTTGGATTTGTACGTGGACCTGGTTATTGGAGCCAAACAGTCCTCAATTATATTGAGACCAAACGAATCCTGCCCCTCTGCTGCATCTTTTGGCTATTCGAAACGTGGGCAAAATCAGAAAAGTCTATTGATTGGATAACTTATTATAATTTTTCTTTCCTTTTAAAAAACTAATAGGATATTCAGTGAATGCACCGAGCAAGACGTTCATCACCTTTTGTACGTTCACCACCTGTAACTAGATCAAGACATTTAGCAAATATAACCGCCGTTGATTTTTCTTTAGAATCGTCATCCAGTCGACCAAGTACTTCAGCTCAAATTTCCGATAATCCATTTTTTGAACCCAACATCACAATTGAGAATCCGGAGAATATTCAGGAACGGTTCGTAGATCCTGAACCATTAAACTTTCCTCCGGAACCACCAATCATTCAAACAGAGATTGTTGAGGAACGAACCATTAAATCAGAATCATCTAGTGATACCGATTCAACAAATTCAATTATGGAGAATCTGGAACCTTTAAGTATGGAAGACCGAATGAGAGCTAAACGCACTGGCCAAGGTCACGCAATTACTCATCCAGACATTAATGCGCCAGATTATGAAATCAAAGGACAAATTCTACACATGGTGACTAATCAATGCCAATTTAGTGGTGCGCCGAAGGAAGATCCAAATGAACATCTACGTACCTTTAATAGGATCTGCACACTATTTAAAATCCGAGAAGTGGAGGATGAACAGATATATCTCATGTTATTTCCCTGGACTTTAAAGGGAGAAGCCAAAGATTGGTTGGAATCGTTACCTGAAGGGGCGATTGATACATGGGATGTTTTAGTTGACAAATTTCTTAAACAATTCTTTCCTGCATCTAAAGCCGTAAGACTTCAAGCAGAAATTGTTACGTTCACACAGAAGCCAAATGAAACTCTATATGAGGCGTGGACAAGATATGGAAAATTGTTAAGAGGATGTCCGCAACATGGTTTAGACACCTGTCAAATAGTACAAATATTCTACCAAGGATGCGACATCACTACAAGAAAAGACATAGATATAGCAGCTGGTGGTTCTATTATGAAGAAAACCGAAACTGATGCTTACAAAATTATTGATAACACTGCTTCCCACTCACATGAGTGGCACCAAGAAAAAGATATCGTTAGATCATCTAAAGCAGCTAGAGCCGATTCTAGCCATGACTTAGATTCCATTTCCGCAAAGATAGATGCTGTGGAACGACGAATGGAAAAGATGACTAAAGATATTCACTCAATACGAATTAGTTGTGAGCAGTGTGGAGGACCACATTTGACAAAAGATTGTCTCAGTATTGAATTAACAATGGAACAAAGAGAGAATATTTCATACATAAACCAAAGGCCTGGAAATAATTATCAGAATAATTATCAACCGCCAAGACCGATTTACAATCAAAACCAGAATTATAACCGAAATATTCCATACAACAACCAACAAGGTCCTAGCAATCAACAAATATCCAATAATACCTATAATCAGCAAAGACCGAATTTTCAAAACAAACCACCACAACAAACCGATGATAAAAAGCCGAATTTAGAAGATATGATGACGAAGCTAGTTGAAACTCAAACACAGTTTTTCACATCTCAGAAACAAACCAATGAACAAAATGCTCAAGCATTTAGAAATCAACAAGCTTCTATTCAAAATCTGGAACAAGAAGTAAGTAACCTAGCAAGGTTAATAGGTGAAAGAAAACCGGGAAGTCTACCTAGTGATACAAATGCTAACCCCAGGAATGAAACAGCTAAAGCTATTACCACAAGAAGTGGTACAACACTTAAACCACCTGAAATACCTGTAACTTCTGATGAAACTATTCCTACTCCACAAGAACCACAACCTGATCAAGATAAGGAAAAAGAACCGGTAGTTGAGAAGGTTAATGAAGATAACACAGTTAAGGATAAACCTTATGTTAAACCATATCAACCACCACTTCCTTACCCGAGTAAAATGAAGAAAGAGAAACTTGAAGCCGAGCAATCCAAATTTTTGGATATGTTTAAACAGATAAATGTAAATCTTCCTTTCATTGATGTGATTTCAGGAATGCCAAGATATGCTAAATTCTTGAAAGATCTAATCTCAAATAGAAAGAAAATGGAAGAAGTCTCGGCTGTTACTATGAATGCTAATTGTTCAGCAGTGCTGTTGAATAAGATACCAGAAAAATTATCTGATCCAGGAAGTTTCACAATTCCATGTTTTCTGGGTAGTCTTAGTTCAATAGAAGCATTGGCAGACTTAGGTGCTAGTATAAATCTAATGCCGTATTCACTATACACTAAACTAGACCTTGGAGAATTGAAACCAACCAGAATAAGCGTACAACTAGCCGATAGATCAATAAAATATCCTAGAGGGATAATGGAGAACATGCTAGTTAAAGTTGGTACTTTAGTATTTCCAGTAGATTTTGTTGTTCTGGACATGGAAGAAGATTCTCAAGTTCCTCTCATATTAGGAAGACCATTCTTAAACACGGCTAAAGCAATGATAGACGTGTTCGGTAAGAAACTGACCCTAAGTATAGAGGATGAGAGTGTTACCTTTTCAGTTAATAGAGCAATGCAACAACCACAATCTGCAGATGATACATGTTATTATATTCAAACTATAGATGCACATGCAGAATTATTTCCAGAATTACAAGGAACAGGAGAATGTTCTTTAGGAGAAGGTAATGAACAAATTGATGAAGCTGAAATGTTAGCTACACTTATAGCTAATGGATATGAACCAACAACAGAAGAAATTCAAATGCTAAAAGAAGAAGACAGATATCGATATAAATCATCGATAGAAGAACCTCCGAAATTAGAGTTAAAGCCACTTCCAAACCATTTGGAATACGCTTATTTACATGGTGAATCTGAATTACCTGTAATAATATCGTCTTCTCTTACTGAAAATGAGAAATCACAACTCATTTCTGTGTTGAAAGCTCATAAACCAGCCATTGCATGGAAGATTCATGATATTAAAGGAATAAGTCCTTCGTATTGCACACATAAAATCCTTATGGAAGAAGGTCATAAAACGTATGTGCAACGCCAACGAAGACTAAATCCTAATATGAAAGATGTAGTTAAGAAAGAGATTATTAAACTGCTAGATGCAGGTTTGATATATCTAATTTCTGATAGTCCATGGGTAAGCCCAGTTCAATGCGTACCTAAGAAGGGTGGCATGACTGTCATTACAAATGAGAAAAATGAGCTTATTCCTACTAGGACTGTAACAGGATGGCGTGTATGTATTGATTATAGAAAATTAAATGACGCCACCAGAAAAGATCACTTTCCCTTACCTTTCATAGATCAAATGTTGGAAAGATTAGCAGGAAATAGTTACTATTGTTTTCTAGATGGATTTTCCGGATATTTTCAAATTCCAATAGCACCCGAGGACCAAGAGAAAACCACCCGAGGACCAAGAGAAAACCACATTCACGTGCCCTTATGGTACTTTTGCTTACAAACGCATGCCATTTGGACTTTGCAACGCCCCTGCAACCTTTCAAAGGTGTATGATGGCGATTTTTCACGACATGATAGAAGAATGCATGGAAGTATTCATGGATGACTTTTTAGTCTTCGGTGATACATTTAAATCATGTCTAGTTAATCTGGAACGAATGCTAATTAGATGCGAAAAATCAAATCTAGTACTTAATTGGGAGAAATGCCATTTCATGGTTAAAGAAGGCATCGTTCTTGGACATAAAATTTCAAAAGAAGGAATTGAAGTGGATAGAGCTAAAGTAGATGTAATTGCTAAACTTCCACATCCCACCAATGTTAGAGGAGTTAGGAGTTTTCTAGGGCATGCCGGTTTTTACCGACGTTTCATAAAAGATTTTTCTAAAATTGCCACTCCTATGAATAAACTCCTAGAAAAGGATGCTCCATTCATCTTTTCAGATGAGTGTATCAAATCTTTTAATATTCTTAAAGAGAAACTCACTAATGCACCGATCATGATAACACCAAATTGGAATCTACCATTTGAACTAATGTGCGATGCAAGTGATTTTGCAATGGGAGCCGTTTTAGGACAAAGGATTGAAAAACGATTTCAACCTATATATTATGCTAGTAAGACATTACAAGGAGCACAAACGAACTATACAACTACTGAAAAAGAACTCCTTGCTATTGTCTTTGCTTTTGACAAATTTCGTTCATATCTCGTTCTAGCAAAAACGATGGTCTATACCGACCATTCTGCTCTTAGATACCTATTTTCAAAACAAGATGCTAAACCAAGATTAATCCGTTGGATCTTACTCTTACAAGAGTTTGATATTGAAATCTGAGATAAAAGAGGAGCAGAAAATCTCGCCGCTGATCATCTTTCTCGTCTTGAAAATCCTGAGTTAGAAGTTCTAAATGAATCGGCCATACAAGACAACTTTCCTGATGAATATCTATTGAAGATAGATTATAAAGAAATCCCATGGTTTGCAGACTATACAAACTACTTAGTTTGTGGATTCCTTGAAAAAGGATTATCGTACCAAAGACGAAAGAAATTCTTCAGTGATATAAAACACTATTTTTGGGAAGATCCACATTTGTTTAAAAGTTGTCCCGATGGAATAATACGCCGATGTGTATTTGGAGATGAAGCTAGTAAAATTTTAAACCATTGTCACACAGGACCAACAGGAGGGCATTATGGGCCTCAACTAACAGCAAGAAAAGTTTATGAAGCTGGATTCTATTGGCCTACAATTTACAAAGACGCACACCTTCTTTGCAAATCCTGTGATGCATGTCAAAGGGCCGGAAAAATAAGTCAACGTGATGAAATGCCACAAAATGTCATCCAAGTATGTGAAGTATTTGACATTTGGGGTATTGACTTTATGGGTCCATTTCCAAAATCTAATAATAATCTATATATACTCGTAGCCATTGATTATGTATCTAAATGGGCGGAAGCACAAGCTCTCCCAACTAACGATGCACGAGTTGTAGTCAACTTTTTAAAACGTCTTTTTGCAAGGGTTGGAACACCGAAAGCTTTAATAAGTGGTCGGGGTACTCATTTCTGTAATAATCAACTTGAGAAAGTTCTTAAAAGATATGGAGTAACTCATAAAATCTCCACCGCATATCATCCACAAACAAGTGGACAAGTTGAAAATACAAACCGAGCTTTAAAACGTATTCTAGAGAAAACCGTAGGATCAAATCCGAAGGAATGGTCCATTAAATTGGAGGATGCACTCTGAGCTTTTAGAACAGCCTACAAAACTCCAATTGGAACCACACCTTTTAGACTTGTTTATGAAAAAGCATGTCATCTTCCAGTAGAAATTGAACACAAAGCATTTTGGGCTTTGAAGACATGTAATCTTGATTTACATGAAGCCGGACGTCTACGATTAAGTCAACTAAATGAATTAGAAGAATTAAGACATGAAGCATACGAAAATTCGTTAATCTATAAAGAAAGAACGAAGAAATGGCATGATAAAAGAATCAGAAGTTCAAAAGAATTTAAAGAAGGAGACAGAGTTCTTCTTTTCAATTCACGATTCAAGCTATTTCCTGGAAAATTGAAATCAAGATGGTCTGGACCATTCATAGTCAAAAGAGTTTTCCCATACGGAACGATAGAATTAATAAATTCAAATGGGATTGAATTTAAAGTTAATGGTCACAGAGTTAAACATTACATACATGGTCCGATGGAAGTCGACAACGAAGTTAATCACAATTTCGACACCACAGCTAACTAAGTGTGGGGAGAACCAAGTCTTTAAAGGATAATATGTATTTCTGTTAGAGTTAGATTGTCTGTTTTCGTGTAGTTCTCGAAAATGGAACCCGAATGGTCTTTCCCTAGCAGACCCTAAAGAACTAGTCTTCTCCCCCCATTCTGAATTTTTATTTTTTTTAGGTTTTTACAAAATGAAGACTGCCTGTGAACTAAACCATGGTCTAATGCTACACGCTTTGATCACTAAACGTAATAATGACATACTACCGAGTGAAATAGTATCAGTAATCAGAGAAAGAATGGACGGAGTTAGAAAAGAATCCAGATGCGAAGATAATAAGTTACAATTTGGTAAAGGAAAATCAAAATCCGCAGCGAAAAGAAGAGCACGACACCTAGAAAGATGTCACAAATGCGGAAAATGGTCACATGGAGGTAAATGTTCAAATAATCAAACCTATTCAAATACCGAATTTGTTACTTTATGCAGAGACGGACCGTTCATATGTTTAGAAGAAAAGATACTGAATGCTCGAGGTTATGCCTATGTAGCCATGGAAAACCAATTAAACCGACTATCTTATGAATGTGATAGATCATATAACTAAGAAATCTATTTCACAGGTATGTCTGTACAGTTTTTATTTTTAATTTTTTTTTATTTATTTTTAACCTTTTGATAATAAACGCTAATTTGTTCGCTAAAAAGTATTAAATTGGTATTGAATAAAATTAGGTTTGGCGACCGAAATTATTGATATCATTCAAAAATTTATTACATCACTGCGAAATTTAACGTTTATTCTTAAGGTATAAATATCTTTAATCAATCAACCCAAAATATTTCAAAAATTCGTCATGAGTTAAATTAGGTCTTGGAACCGAAATTACTTTACCGAAAAGAGGGGCGCATATTTTTGATAATATTTGATTGATTAAAGTGGGATAAAAAGATAAAAAGATTTTTAATTTTATTTTTACCATGTTTTTAAAATTAATATTTAAATCTTAAATTAATATTGTAAACTTTGTAAAAACAATATATTTAAAATTGTAAATATTTGAAAAATTAATATAAGTTTGGTATGAATTTATAATATGAATTTTTAAATTAAGTTTGGTGTGAATTTTTAATTTTTAAAATATGAATTTTTAATTTTATGCATTTCAAATTTTAAGTTTGGTGTGAATTTTTAATAATAATTTTGAATTTTATATTTAAGTTGTGTGAATTTAAAAACAAAAATTTACTTTATCTCATTAAGTTAAGAATATGATTTTTAAAATTCGTCGTAAGTTGAAGACTAGGTCTTTGAACCGAAATTGCTTTACCCGAGGGAGGGACGAGAACTTTTAATATCATTATTTTTAATCTTATTGATTTAAAGTATGCCAAAAACATTAAAAAACCCAAAAATCTTAGCTTTTAAAACAATCGCTACAAAAAGACAAATTTTAAAATTTTGTCGAGGGACGGACTAGGACATCGAACCGAAACCCATCTTCCCTCCTTGGTCTATAGAGATGCAGCCACCATATCCTACGTATGATCCTGCCGAAGCATTCTATAGCACTTATGGTTATGCCTGGAACCCCTATTGGTACCAATATCATCCTTAGTTTACTTATTATTTTTTTATTATTTTGTAATTTGTAATTATTGATACGTTTAATACTTTTGTTAATATTGTAATCATTTTTATAATTATCTAACTTTTATTCTTAGATTTTAATAATTTTTGAATGTGGGGTAATATACCAAACTTCAAAAATATGTATATATGTTTGCAGTTTATCTTATGTACACAACAGGGTAAAACAACGCATTTTCAAAGACTGGCATTAAGTTCAGCAAAAGCAACTAATTTTGACGACAAGATGCAAACTATATGTGAAATAACAACAAGACGGAATGAACAAATGATGTGCACCATTTATCATTCAGCAAACAAACGCCAATATATTTGGAAACTTTGGTAAAAATTTAATCATTTTCACACAAATCACCCTCAATAATTTAAATTGTTACTGATTTCTTGCAAATGAGGGCATTGCAAGATCTTAAGTGTGGGAAGGGGTTAAATTCTTTCGGATTTTAAAATTTTTATCTTAAACACTTGGTTACCATTAAAAATACTAGTAAAGCAGTAGTTGTATTAGAATCTAGTGCTCTCTGATAAAAAAGGAACAGCCCTAGTCTTATATACTGACTACCCAATTCTAGTAAAATTTTTCAAAATTTTCAATTAAATGAATTTAAAATCATGTTTATACATATTTATGAACGATAAAACTAGGTTTTAACACCGAAATTATTGTTACCTCGGAAAGGACATAAATTAAGAAACAAACTAAAATGTTAAAATTCATTTAAAATGGAATAGAGGACGATAAAAAAGAAAATAAAAGCTAAGTGTGGGAAAATTTACCAAGTTATCTTAAACATATGTCACATATATCTGTAACAAATAACTGAAAATACTTTTGCTTTGGACTAAACTAAACTGTTTTACCCGATGAAAGAAAAGAAGAGATGGATCTACACGATGAATCAATTCCATCATTAAAAGGAAGTAAAGTCTTCCGAAAAAGAAACGCGCTTCTTGATTTAGGTCATGAAGTTGTCGTCCAGACCAGCTGTAGGTTGACGAAAAATCTAGAAAAGTCATCACTAAAATCAGCAGGAAATCCACGGACCTCAGCATTAAACAGGGTCGCCAAGTGGTCAGATTTATCCTAACCATGAGAAGGATTTATCTCGTACAATGGGGGGGGCACCATGCAAATTAGCTGGATAAGACTAATGAATCAGATCCCCAGAAAGGATAATCTCCTTAAAGATTAAAAATCAGCTTTTAAGACTGATATTACTCAATCCTAGAGATTGACCTTAAAGATTGAGAATTACAAACTCATGGAATTCAATGATATCTAAACTCGAGCTTGAACGAGAAAATATTTTGATCAAAATTATAAACCGATTTGTTTTCTGAAAACCCTATTTTCAATGCGTTCATTACCATTGAATGTAAAATCCTAGGAATTCACCTGGAATTCATTAGGTCACCTGAACTAAATCGGGTGTCAACCGTAAGAACGGTGGTTGCATAGTGGTCAAAGACAGGACCTTGTGCCAGACCGAAAAATTATAAGGGTGAGCTTTACTATTGCTCCTACCAAGGATAGTAATTGCGTCCGACACGTTATAGACCATAATCAAAAGCATGTCACGGGACATTGCCTTAACAGTTGCTTGTTCAACGCTTTCCTTTACAATCGGACGGTAGTTTACCGAAAGGTAATATACGGAACAAGTAAACTGGACGTGTTGCTTTCCTAATACAAGGTTAGCAAGTGGGTGACACAAAACAGCAAGTTTTGAGCTAAAATTTTCAAATCTGAAACCCACCAAACCCACAAAAATATTTTGTAAACACCGGTAAAGGGTTATCCCGGAAAACTTATCTAGGGTAAAAAACTAGATTTAATTTAGATCAAATGTTTTCATAAAGATCCAATTTCCTTAATGGATCTAATTTTTTATAGTCATGTGAGACTGTAAACCATATCGTTACTACCATTGTTTATACCGCCATATAGAAATCATTGATGTACAAAGTGTGAAGAATAAAGAAGTGATTCTAGTATTTCAAGACAATATTGCTTGAGGACAAGCAACGCTCAAGTGTGGGAATATTTGATAATGCTAAAAATGAACATATATTTCATAGCATTATTCCTCAAGAAAGACAAGCTTTTAGTTGCAATTGTTCTATTTACAAGTGATATTCGTTTGTATAATAAAAGGTGAAGACAAAAGACAGATTCGACGAATTGAAGACGCAAACGACCAAAAAGCTCAAAAGAACAAAAGACAATCAAAGAGGTTCCAATTATTGATAAGAAACGTCTCGAAATTACAAGAGTACAAGATTCAAAACGCAAAGTACAAAATATAAAATTGTACGCAAGGACGTTCGAAAATCCGGAACCGGGACCAGAGTCAACTCTTAACGCTCGACGCAACGGACTAAAAATTATAAATTAACTATGTATATAAATATAATATAATATATAATTAATTATATTAATTATATATATATTATATTTATAAATAAAAACCGTCGGCAGAGAAAGACTCCAAGGGTGTGAGCTGTAAATTCATTCTGCGCGACTCGCGGAGTTTGAAGAGGATTTTGCCGCGAGTCGCGGAGCCCCAAAAATCAACTCTGCCTATAAAGCAAACCGAATTCTGATCAAAAATCCATGATCTTTTTCTTCTCTTATCATACGTAAAATTTATATATATATATATATATAATTTATATTTTAATTTTAATTTTAATTCTAATAATAAGGGTATGTTAGCGAATGTTGTAAGGGTGTAAGTCGAAATTCTGTCCGTGTAACGCTACGCTATTTTTAATCATTGTAAGTTATGTTCAACCTTTTTATATTAATGTCTCGTAGCTAAGTTATTATTATGCTTATTTAAAACGAAGTAATCATGATGTTGGGCTAATTACTAAAATTGGGTAATTGGGCTTTGTACCATAATTGGGGTTTGGACAAAAGAACGACACTTGTGGAAATTAGACTATGGGTTATTAATGGGCTTTATATTTGTTTAACTAAATGAAAGTTTGTTAATGTTAATATAAAGATTTACAATTGGGTGTCCCTATAAATTACCATATACACTCAATCGGACACGATGGGCGGGGTATTTATATGTACGAATAATCGTTCATTTAACCGGACACGGGAATGGATTAATAGCCACTAGAATAATTAAAACAGGGGTGAAATTACATTCAAGGGTAATTGATGTAATTGTTAACAAAGTAGTAAAACCTTGGTTTACACGCAGTCGATAACCTGGTGTATTCATTAAACAAAGTATTAAAACCTTGTTACAATTCGAATCCCCAATTAGTTGGAATATTTAACTTCGGGTATAATAATAATTTGACGAGGACACTCGCACTTTATATTTATGACTGATGGACTGTTATGGAAAAAAACCAGACGGACAGATTAAATAATCCAGGACAAAGGACAATTAACCCATGGGCATAAAACTAAAATCAACACGTCAAACATCATGATTACGGAAGTTTAAATAAGCATAATTCTTTTATTTCATATTTAATTTCCTTTATTTTATATTTAATTGCACTTCTAATTATCGCATTTTTTATTGTTATTATATTTAATTGCATCTTTAATTATCATCGCAAGTTTATTTTATCGCACTTTTATTATTCGCAATTTCATTATCGTTATTTACTTTACGCTTTAAATTAATTCTTGTATTTATTTTATATTTTACATTAGGTTTTAACTGTGACTAAAGTTTTAAAATCGACAAACCGGTCATTAAACGGTAAAAACCCCCCTTTATAATAATAATATTACATATATATATATTTGTATTTTTATAAAAGTAAACTAATATAGCGTTGAGCTTTGTTTAAAGATTTCCCTGTGGAACGAACCGGACTTACTAAAAACTACACTACTGTACGATTAGGTACACTGCCTATAAGTGTTGTAGCAAGGTTTAAGTATATCCATTCTATAAATAAATAAATATCTTGTGTAAAATTGTATCGTATTTAATATTTTTTCCTGCAAAAATTTAATAGTATTTTATACCCCTATGCTTTGACATCAGGCTTGTTGGGCCCGATAGATCTATCTTTAGAGTTCGCGTCAATTAGGGTGTCTGTTCCCTAATTCTTAGATTACCAGACTTAATAAAAAGGGGCATATTCGGTTTAATAATCCAACCATAGAATTTAGTTTCGATCACTCGTGTCTATTTCGTAAAAGCATTTATAAAAGCAGCGCATGTATTCTCAGTCCCAAAAATATATATTGCAAAAGCATTTAAAAAGGGATTAATGAAACTCACGCATATAAATATTGTAAAACAGTTAATAAAGCATTTGCATGTATTCGCAGTTCAAAATATATTTCAAAAGCATTTAACAAAACAGTTGTAAAAGTAGCGCATGCATTCTCAGTCCCAAAAATGTAAAGAGTAAAAGGGAATCAAATGAAACTCACCTATTGTATTTTGTAGTAAAAATACATAGAACGACATTGAACAAGTATAGGGTTGACCTCGGATTCACGAACCTATATCATTTATGTATATATTAACACATATAATGGAAATCGAACAAATTTTATATTTTATTAGTGATATAAATATTATCTTGATAAATTATGTGTTTCATTAATAATTTAAATATATTTATTTTATATATTTTACATGAATAATTATAAAAATACTAATGGAGTTGTTATGTAATAACTATGTTTTTATATAAATCTATTGTTTGTAATTTTAATAACTATAATAGTACTAAATTAATAATATTAATAGTAATAATTATATTTAGTAATGATATTGAAAATAAAAATTTTGTTACTAATGTTTGTCATTTTATTTGTATTAATATAATAATGTTAATAATATTAATAAGGATAATAAAATAATACTTGATTAAATTTGATGATTATAACATATAACATTCCTTTTTACCATGACTATATAAACATAACATCGTTCTTAATATTTATTGTTTTAATTGTATCATTAAGCGTAATCATAACCATATCTACTTTCATCTTAACATTTCTAAATTTATATTTTCTTTTATATCATAATAATTAAAATTAATATTCGTAATAATAATAAAAAAAAATATAATAATTTTAATAATAACAAATAGGATAATAGTACTACCTCCAAGTAATGAGCTCTTAAAAAGAAAATAAACACCATTGTCCGGGCTTGAACCCCTGACCTCTTGTTATACACAAACACCCTTGACCATGACACCAATTCTGTTTTTCTGACTAAGTTGATAACGAATTTTACTTATCCTATATCCCTTCTGTTTTCTTTTCTCCCTTCTTCTTTAAAAAAAATAAATAATAAAATGACCTTGCAGGGCTCGAACCCAAGACCTTTTGTACACCCAACATACCCCTTAACCATTCAACTGGATCCATTTTTCTGATTAAACCTCAACTGAAAAACCTATAACCCGTTTTCATTCAGCTAGGCCCAATCAACAACCCAACAGAAAATCGGTTCTTGGCCTGATTAGCTAAATGAGTTTGAGGCCCAATTTCTATGATAAGCCCACGACCCAACTGGAAATAATATATGGTGGCCCAATGCTAAAGAAACAATCCGATGGTTAGTATACCCGCATAAAGGATTCGGTTTGCAACAGGAATCAAGTACCCCCACCGGTTCTATATACCTTCGGTTCTTCATCATCATCTTTTATTTTTTAACATTACCCTCAACATCATAATTGTAATTTCTATCCTATCATCCCACGGCCCTACTAACCAACTCCACTACTATATAACCTCATATTATAAGCAAATGGGAATATTATAGTTTGTGACTTTCGGCCAAAAAGCAAAGAAAAGACACACACTTGTTATTGTTGTAATGATATTCTTCCCCACTAGTGAAAATGTTTGGCAAGTGGGGTATTTGTTTGGTGAAAGTAGGCTACAAGGAGAAGCACATTATATGAGATACCTTAGTTTATATTCGGCTTTTAAGATAAAAAAAAATAGGAGCCGTCGCAGTATTTACGTGGAAGATGAGGGTTGAATCACAACAGGAACTAAAGAGGATAGTAGTCGTAAAACATAGTAGCGGTGGAGGTGATTATTTGGGTGATCTTTGGGTGGGCTGCTCAAACCGAAACAAGATCAACAGATGCCGCAGCAGTACGGGTGATGATGTCAGTTGTCATGTTTTGTTAAAGGCGATCAAAAGTTTAGGAGAAGATAGGTTGTCAGTCATGGTGGTGATTGATAGATAATTATCTTGCGGTTTATGGTGGTTGTGGGTTGGTTGCAGCGAAGGTAACACACAGACACAACAAAAAAATATGCAGTAACCATAGTTCTTGGTTTGTGGTTTTCGAATTGGTTTTGAGGAGAGACAAGGTGAAAGGTGGTCCGACTTGATATACGCGTGTATGTATCTATATAGATGAAAAGCTCGGGAAAGTTTGCAAGGTGATGGTTTTTGTTTAAGTTCTTGATGGATTGTTTTAAATGAAAAGATGTGTGAGTCGACAGAATCTTCACCCAAACAAGGAGAAGAAACCAAAAATTTAAAAAGCAGATAGAGATAGTTAACAAATAATATTGCAGTTGAATTTACTCAGTGTACCTTTGTTTTGTAGCTTGATTTTGTTCGACACAATTTATTCTGTCAGAATAAATAAATAAAAAGTTATATTTGATCTTAACTGATTTTGTTGTTATTGAAACACTTGAAATCGATCTGTACTAGATGGTAGACCCAAAACAGATTTTGATACAGTTGGAAAGTGATAGGCAACAGAATACAAAATTTATATAGATATACATGTATTAAGCCGTAATTATATATTTATATATAATATATATATATATATATATATATATATATATTTGTATCTATATCTGCATACATATATCTATATTTTATGTATGTATATCTAATTGATTATAATCTGAAATTTTCATATTTCAGTATCTATATCAGTATTTGTATATCTGTTTTTATATAAAAAAATATATGACTGAATTTTATATATAAATATTTATATATATGTGTTTTCATAATATATTTAGTATTAATAAATAAATAAATATGTTAATAATAATAATACTAATAATATTAATAATAATTATAATAATAATAATAATGATAACTTAAAATTATCATAATGATTTTTAATGTTAATGACAATTATAAAAGTAATAATATTAATAAGAGTATTAGCATTAATATTAATAACAAATAATATTTGAATTACATTTAAATTATAATTTCAATCATTCTTATACTAATTTTTATTTTTAAAACCTTTATTTTGAGAGTCCTAACCTTAAATCTATTAGACTTTTAATACTTACAATTATAAAAAGTATTGACACAAATATTGACATTAATATTAATAATGTTGATGAAGATAATAATTATATTATTTTAACAACTAGATTTTGATTTGCAATCAAGTTTACTTTGTTAATATTACATTTTATTATTTATATATTTTATATACATTACCATATAATAATTATTATTTATAAGAATCATATATATATATATATGTAGTTTCATATCATATACATATATATATATATATACTTTATTAATAATTAATTATTATTATTTTACATTTTTAATTACGTACAATTGTTCGTGAATCGTCGGGAATGGTCAAAGGGTAAAAATGATTTCATGGAATAGTTCAAAACTTTTGAGATTCAGTTAAATAGACTTTGCTCATCTTGTCAGAATTATATAAAGATTAAGTTTAATTTTTGGTCGAAATTTCCCGGGTCATCACAGTCATCATGGCTAACAATAAAAATATTTTCATGACGAATATGAGTTGATAATTAGAGTTTTATCATCATTGAGTGACATGGATAAACAATTCGATTACTCGAAGAGTAAGAGTGATTCTGTCACAAAAAAATGAAATGAGGAAGTTAAAGATTCGTCTTAACTTTTGATGTAGTCACGGTGGATTTCTGGAATTTAAGAAGTTTAAAGAGAATCTTCTAATCATAAAGAAAATATAATTGCACGATTTATTAGCAATTTGTTGGAATTACGGAAGAATAGAAATATCAAGGAAATATTTCCTTGATATGTTTAGAGATTAAGTAGAATGAAAGAGTTATGTAACATGGCACATAATGACGGTATAACCTGTGTATCATCATGTTCCATTAGAAATTTAGCATGACTTACTGTAATATAATCACGTTGGCCTGACGTCATTATATTATACTAACTCATGCTTCAATTCCCAACACTTCTTTAAGAAATCATTCATAATTCAAACTCGAATTTAGAAACTAAAATAGTTTCTTTTATGACGTAACATGGATAGCACGAAGAGATAGATAATTTCGAATAAAGATATTTATGAAGGTATCTTCAGAATTATCTAAGATATTTATATCTAAAGATACGATGATATCTTAGAATTTAAAATATTTAAGATTAGAAGATGATGAAGAAATTCGTCCGCAAGAATTTAAACTAATTAAGGAGCTAGAGATTTCGTCAGATACTGAATCGTCTGGATTCGTTAAGTATAGGTTTAATCCTGGTGATTGTCTACAGACTCTTTCATGGTGTGCTAAATCCAATTTTCAGTACCAAATTTTCTATCGAGTGTTTCTGACACTTCCTTCTTTAGCATCAACTTTTGGCCATTAAGACTATCTACAGAATGCTACTTCGTCAGCATTTTCAAAGTTAACGGATCTGGGTCATCGGTTATCAAACCGAGGTGGTTTCAGGAGAATTGTGTTTTGAGATGATTAAACGTTGATGATAATATGGTGGAATATAAAAGGTTCCCCGGTAACAATAAAGAGTATGCATAGATCTTTTCTTCTGTAGATGAAGTGCGGTTGGTTCATCTTCTCGATTGAGATGTTTTCAAGAATCATGAAAGGTTTGAACGCAAATTGTAATCGTCAAGATACGAATGAGGTTTAAGATGAAATCAAGTGGCAAATTTGAAGAATTGTTTAGTTTCATATGTTATAATCAATATTTTTAATTCATTTTAATTGTCCAAAGTTAGTAGTCCAATAGTCCAATAGTTCATATATAGTTTAATATATAACATTCGAATTAATTAATACGTATCGTGACCCGTGTACCGGTCTCAGTATTGAACACAACTCAAACTATATATATATTTTGGAATCAACCTCAACCATGTATAGCTAACTCCGTCATTTGTATATAGAGTGTCTATGGTTGTTCCAAGATAAATATATAGATGGGTCAATATGATATGTCGAAACCTTGTATACGTGTCCCGTTATTTAAAGTGCGTAAAATAAATACAGAAATTAAATGACGATAAATAAAATTGCGAGAATGTAAATTGCGAGAATTAAATTGCGATAAATAAAATGTAACCAGCTAGCTAGGAACAGTTAGCGTGGATTCTTAACAATATTTCAATTAATTAGTTCGTTTGTTTCTAACAAATTTTACTTTGTCCAATGTTTTCTTCACTATGCCACTTGTTGGATTCTGTTAGGTCAAAATCCAAATATGAAATTGAACGAAAATGGATTCTGTGGTAAACGGATACGTATATCTATGGATACAAGTAGGATAGTGACTGACTGTTGAATCAGAGTCGAAGAATGTACCGTGTAACTGATTAATGTGAAATCTAAATATTCCTCGGTTATTACCTACCCGTTAAAATATTTTCACCATTAACAGTTTGTACAAAAGAATTTTAATTACAATCTTTATGAAAATATACTTGCATATATATTTTCTTCAGATGTAATTATGAATTTAATGAGTCAATAAGATATTAAACTCATTTGATTTATCGTTAATACTAGATTACATAATCTCTAAAACTTTAGAAATTACATAATCGCCATGTCGAGCGAAGATAATCGATGTAGAACGATATGTAGAATGAAGATAAAGTAGATAGAACGATACGTAGAACGATGATTATGCTTGAGGTACAGAATGAGATGGTGAGGCATGGATTGTTGAAACTTGGGTTATTGGTGGTACTGGTACCGTTGGTGCTGAAGTTGGTGATATTACTGGTGTTGGTGGTACTGCTGGTGCTTGCAAATTGTGTACCGTGCTCTCTAAAATTAATACTCGAGCTCGGAGTTCTCTAACTTCTTCTACTAACCCTGGTTGGTTATCAGTGTGAGGTAAAGGTCGGACATCTTCTCTAGTTCCGTTAATGGTAGTCTCAAGACGAAAAATTCTTGCAAAAAGTGTATAAACGGTGTTGCGAACGGGTTCGCCGGTTAGCGGGTCAAGTACTCCAAGGTTAGGTGATAAATTCGGTTCATGATATGGAGTACCTTCTTCCCTTCTCCATATGGTGAGTATGTCGCGAACCCACCCCCATTTTCTCTAGTAATCACGGTAGTTGATTGGTTGGTGTGCTCCTGTCACACTGTCTTCAGAGTCAGAGGAACTTGGTCGATTCGTAGAGGCCATCTTACGCGATCTCAGAAAAGATTTTTGGTATTAAGAGTTTATTGACAGCAATTGATAGTTGGATGGTATTCTCATTGCATCATATGCATAGATATATATAGTACCAGATTCCCCTAAGTTACGGAGAAATTTACGGAAGGTATCAGGCAAAGTCTATCGTAATAGATACGCTAAGATATGATTTAGCAGATACGCTAAGATATGAGTTTTGTCTATACACTAATCATGCAGCCAATTCAGTAAGATGTGTCTAGACTAAGAAAAATGAGCAGGTAATTTCCTATAGATGATAAGCAGATGATTTCCGACAAAAATGATAAGCAAAACTTTTGACATGCAGACACGGTCGAAGTCCAGATCCACTAATGCATCTAAACAACTATCAGTTAGACACATTAATGCAAGACCTGTTTCGCTAAGACCACCGCTCTGATACCACCTGTGATAACAGTGGGGACGCATCCCACTCAGTGCCTTCCCAGCTAACCACCTGGTGACCACTGAGCGTACCTCAGACACTGATTTTACGGCCCGCCTCTCAGCAGTACAGCCAACCCTAATAGGGACCACGAGGAGTAAGAGCCAATGCTTTGTCACAGGTAACACTGTGAGAACCCCCTCTAGGATTAACCCGCTCATAAACGGCATTAAACCAGCTCTGATACCACCTGTGAGGACCCGTCCTTATCCACCTGGACGAAGTCATCAACATTTGGTCCCATTGCGATGATCGACTCCAAGTAATGTCCTTAAATTGAGCAAATGCACAGCGGAAGACTTAATTCGTACCTGAGAATAAACATGCTTAAAAGTGTCAACCAAAAGGTTGGTGAGTTCATAGGTTTATCATAACAATCTTTTTAATATATTAATAGTCCACAAGATTTCATAATTATAAACATAATACACTCGCAAGTGTATGTAAAGAATTCTAAGTGGTTGAGCACTTGGTAACCATACTTAACATTTAATAACGTCGCATATTCCCTTTATTATGAAATCTCACTACACCGTACCAAGTGTAGTCACCGAAATGAAGTACTGTGCAACCGTTGAATACTGGCCGTCCAGTCCGGTTGGGGTTGTCAGGCCCGATAGATCTATCAACAGGATTCGCGTTTACAATAACCATGTAAATATTAGTTACCAAGCTACAGGGAAGTATGCCAGTGATACAACTCAACGTAGAATATATTTTTAAGTACTTGTGTGTATTTTGTAAACATTTATAAAAGCAACACATGTATTCTCAGCCTAAAAATATATATTGCAAAAGCAATTAAAAAGGGAGCAAATGAAACTCACCTAATGTATTTTGTAGTAAAAATACATGTAATGACATTGAACAAGTATAGGGTTGGCCTCGGATTCACGAACCTATATTATATATATATATATATATATATATATATATATATATATATATATATATATATATATATATATATATATATATATATATATATATATATATATATATATATATATATATATTAAAACATGTAATCGTAATCGAATAATTTATATTTATTAGTGATATCATTTTATAACTTATGTGTTTCATTAAAATATTTTAGTATTACCAATAATGATATAATAATAATAATGATACGAATCTATGATAATGATAATAGTATTAAGAATAATAATGATAAAAATAATACTAATATTGTTAAAAATGATTGTTTTTAATAATAATAATAATAATAATAATAATAATAATAATAATAATAATAATAATAATAATAATAATAATGATAATAATAATAATATAATAATAATAATGATAATAATAATAATATTAAAAATTTTAAAATGATATTTAATAAGACTTATTTTACTAATCATAATATTAACAATAAGGATACTAATATTAATATTACTAACTATAATGATAATAATACTACTAATAACAATAACTATAAAAATAATAAATTTTTACTAATAATAATACTTATTGATAATAATTAGTAATAACAAAAATGATAATAATATTAATTATACAAATATTCTTATTACTAATATGGGTATTACTAATAATTACTCAATAACAACAATAGTAATGAAATAATAATAGTAGTAGTAAAATTATACCTCTTAAGAATAGCTAACAAAAATATAGTTCCTTTACCTGGGCTCGAACCCGAGACCTCTTGGTTAAACACACACACCACTAACCATTGAACCACCCATTACTTTCTTGTAATAACTCTTAGGTTTAGTTATTTAACCCTATACCGTAGCCCAACATATCAATATATATTTTGAAGCCCAATGCAAAACCCATATAATCATTAGAAGGCCCATGAAGGATTTGAGTTTTAATCTTTCTGTTTGCGTTCGATTTAAAAAAAAACCGAACCATAACCATGACATCACTTAATCATCATCATCCATTTACTTTCTATTGTTTCATCATCGTTTTTTTTAAGTCATCATCACTATTATCATCGGGCTTCTCATCATCGTTATACCATCGTGACATCACGATCACCATGGAGTCTTCATCGATTATCACTATTATTTTTGAACCCAATCATCACAACATCATCAACATCGTGACTTCATCACTGTAACCATCATATTCTTCATCGTTACCATTTTACATTGTGACTGTTTAACCACAAAAAAAAATATACATAACAGCAGCAGCAGGGATAATCGTGAGTTATGTGAGTTGAGTTCACGAAACTGCAGCAGGAGGTTTGATGGTGGAGAATGGTGGCGAGAGTTTGGTGAGTAAACCGACGGTGATGGTGTTCTTGGGTCACGGTTGTAGCAGGAAACACAATATATATATATATATATATATATATATATATAAAGAGAGAGAGAGGGAGAGGAGGAGAGAGAGGGTAGAAGAAGGTGGCGGTGATGGGTGTTGGAAGTGAAGGAAGGTGACCGGAAGTGGTGATTTTTCCAAAAGGTGGTGGCTGTTTGGTTGGGTGATTATGGAGGTGAGGTGGTGAAGTGGGTTTCACGAAGGATAAAACCAAGAAAGAAGGTGGTGGTTTGAGAGTGTCGTGGTGGTTTGTAGTGTCACGATGGTGGATGAGTTGGAGGTCGGTACAGTATACAAAAAAAAATCGATATTATACAAGTGGTTTAGGGTGGTTGACAGTTGAACGAAAATAGTAACATAATCACGGGTTTAGATTTTAATGGAATTGTGTTTGAAGATAGTGATTAACTTGTGGGTTTGCAGCGATAAAAAAAATGGCCGGTGGTGGTTAGTTCATGATGGTGGTGTTTGATCGTGGTTGAATGGAATTCATTGTAGCCGTATAATTTTCATGTTGTTGATAGATTAAACATAAACGAAGACAAGGTGGTTCTCGTTTGAAAGTGGGTGTGAGTTATAACTGAACAAGGATAGATTTGCAAGAATGAATAAATGGGTTTGTAGTGGCGGTAGTCGGTGGTGTATGGTGGCAAGCGGTTGTGGTGATGTCGATATGGGTGATCAAGGTTGTTGGAGATTTGTGTTTATAGGTGGTGAAGTATTATCATGTATCTATATCTAATATCTATATATAAATAATATTATGCAGGTGCACTATAAATTGAACAAAAACAAACAGTATCCAATAGTAATAAACTTCAATCATATACACAGTTAGCAGCCGGTTATTTGGATTATCCTACCGACACTTTATCCCGGTTGGTTATATCGTGTCCATTGCTAAACAATTAACGTATAAAAGTGTCCCTAAAAATCCCAAATTTTTAGATTAAACATATTTTATTATTTCACTCATTACCTGTTTGATACCTGATGAAAAAAGGTTCAAAAATTATTTATTTTATGTTCCAATTTATATGTACGGAGTACAAATATTTAAACTTAAAAAAGTAAAAATATTTTTATCAAACCTAAAATCTTCGAAATCAATTTACTGTTCAACTTTTATTTTAAATCTTCATAAACTTGTACTAGATCTATATTAAAACTAACGAAACGTCATCCGAGTATCACTGACGTTTACTAATTAGGCTCGAAATCATTCATTTTCCATTTACTCTTTTTCTATGTATAATTAATTTTAAATAACAAGTTTTATCACATATATTATATATTTTTAAACAAATAAATTTATATATTTCCAAGTAGTATTTATATACACATTTATATACACACACATATATATGTATCCATTTACAAATAATGGTTCGTGAATCGTTAAGTACAATCGAATGGTAATTGAATATATAAAATAGTTCAAAATTTTTGAGACTCAACCTAACAGACTATGCTTATTGTGTCAGAAATACTAAATCGTATCGTGAGTTTGGTTTAGAATTAGACGAAATTTTCCGGGTCGTGACAAAAGTTGTATTATATTTATTTTTTTAATTTTCATAGTATTGTATTTAAGTTTATTCTAAATTGTAAAAGTACTAGATTAGTTGTATTTTTCAATTTTAAATATATGTAATAAGATGAAGATTAAAGATAAAGATGCAACGTGAAGTTTGACTTAGAAGATGGCGAACAGGTCAAGTTTACAATAATGGCGTTTGTCAAGTTTTCACTTGATTCTTGAATTAAGTGGGAGCTATGATATTACCCTTAGTTTGACCTCTTGATCCCATGTCGGCTCATGAGATCAAGCATAGGATTTTTGGGCTAGGCTATATGTGTGTGATGCATGGTATGGTTATGTTTTATTTTTACGCATTTATATTTAATTGTTGATTATAATGTATGCTAAATGTTTTTGATGAAAACATCAAATAAAACTAGTAACGAGTTTCAAAGGTTAAAATTGATGATTTTAAAAAGTTAAACTTTAACGAGTTTAAAGTTAAATATTTTTTGAAACTCAAATAATATATATGGGCGACATCTTTTAAAAATGTTTTAAAATGATACACAATGTGTATTTGTTATTTTTTATATAAAATAAAATAACAAACTAGACGCATAAACACGATCGACACATATAAAATTGGTTAAAATAATTTTTAACAAATAGTGTAGCGAATCTTGTGTGCATGCATTATTCGTTAACATAAACATTTTCAAAATACCCGTCAAATTTAAGTCATGCCATCCAATGAGCTTGCAAACACTCCTCGTTATTTTTTGATTACGGTGAGACCTAATCGAATTATAGCCACGAGGTGGATTTTCAGTTACGAATGAGACTAGGCTGAATTTCCACTATTTCCAATTTGGACGACTTAATCGTATTCACGGTGAGACCTGAGTTCGAGGCAAGGATGTGACAAACATGCCAATAGATAATAGTGGTTTGTTAGACTACACATATCTCAAGGTCCCATAAAGATCTAAGAGTTGCACCTGTGATGCAATTGGTACTCGCTACCTACCAGTAGACTCTATAACTGCTAGCTGATCAACAGATGTAGTTATATAACCTCTACGTGGATCTTAGGCTTTCGTAAATTAATTGTTTTTGAATATATTAAAACTTGGGTAATTAATTTATTAAACTATTATATCGAAGATACTAAAATTGAACCTTGTTCTTTTGTAGATGTCAAACAATCAAAACGTAAACCAAAACACCCTCCGTTCTTTGTTGGAGAAGGAGAAACTCAATGGTTCAAACTTCCTCGATTGATACCACAACCTGAGAATTGTTCTCAATTATGAAGGGAAGTTGAACAAAATTGAAGAACCCTTACCCGAAGCTCCTCCCGAGACAGCTACTGCTGCTCAAAAGAATGCTTATCAGAAGTTGTTTGATGAGCAAGAGAAGATAGCTTTAATCATGCTTGCTAGTATGACTTCTGATCTCCAAAGGGAAATGGAAGATCGTACAGCATATGATATGATGACTGAGATGAAAAATATATTTCAGAAACAGGCTAGTCAAGAGCTATATGAAACTTATAAGCTTCTTCAAACATGCAAAATAGAGGAGGGTCAATCAGTGAGCTCTCATGTCTTAAAAATGAAAGGCTACATTGACCGATTGGAAAAACTTGGAACTACTTTGCCGCCTAACTTGGCTGTGAACACGGTTTTGGTTTCACTACCAAAATCGTATCACCAATTTGTGAGGAATTACAATATGCAAGGTTGGGAGAAATCTCTGGCAGAGGTGCACTTGATGCTCAAAACTACTGAACAAAATATTCCATATAAGGTTTCTAATCCAAGTGTCCTGATGATTAGGGATGGTAAGGTGAAAAAGAATAAAAACTTGAGGAAAAGGAAAAGGCAACTCAATTGCTAAGAAAAAAATTCCACCACCTCCCAAGAAAGAAAACCCAGCGAAAGATGCCGAATGTTTCCACTGTGGAAAAGTTGGTCACTGGAGGAGGAATTGTCCTTCCTACCTATCTGAGTTGAGAAAAGGCAAAGCTGGCCAGACCAGTAAATCAGGTATATTTCATATACAGTTATATACTTTTTCTAGGGATTCCTGAATTTTTGATACTGGTTGTGGTACTCACATCTGTAACAATATGCAGGGAATGAGAAGAAGTAAGAGACTGAAGAAAGACACACTAGACTTAAGAGTGGGCAATGGGGCTCGAGCTGCTGTTGAAGCTATTGGCACCTATGAGCTTACTTTACATAGTGGTCTTATTGTTTTGTTGGAACACTGTCATTATGCTCCTAGTATTACGAGCAATGTAATTTCAGTTTCTCTTTTAAAAAATGTTGGTTTTGAACTTACATTTATGCACTTTGGTATTTCAGTTTCTAAGAATAATGTATTTTATTTTAATGCTATTCCACGTGATGGTATTTTTGAAATTGATATGCATGATGTTATTTCAAATAATAATTCTGTATATACCTGTACTGCCAAACGAGTCAAGCAAGCCTTGAATAATACCTATCTATGGCATTGTTGTCTTGGTCATATAAACAAACAACGCATTTCAAAACTCCAATCTGATGGGCTTTTGGAATCAACTGGCTCTGAGTCATTTGATGTATGCGAGTCATGTTTATGTGAAAAAATGACAAAGGCTCCTTTCTCCGGTTTAGGTGAAAGAGCTAAAGATCTTTTAAGACTAATACATACTGATGTGTGTGGCCCTTTTAGAACTATGTCTAGAAATGGTGAATCATACTTCGTTACATTTACTGATGATTATAGTAGATATGGTTATGTTTACTTGCTGAAACATAAACATGAAGTTTTTGAAACATTCAAAATCTTCCAAAATGAAGTAGAGAATCAACTTGGAAAGACCATTAAAGCCCTTCGCTCTGATCGGGGAGGAGAATATATGAGTCAAGAGTTTTTGGACCATCTGAAGAATTGTGGGATTGTCTCACAGTTCACTCCACCTTACACACCACAGCACAATGGTGTGTCGGAATGGAGGAATCGAACTTTACTTGATATGGTTCGATCTATGATGAGTCTAACTACTCTACCGATGTCTTTTTGGGGTTATGCATTAGAGTCTGCTGCACGCATACTCAATATGGTTCCAACTAAGAAGGTAGAAAAGACACCATATGAGTTATGGCATGGAAAGAGTCCTAAGTTGTCTTATTTGAAAGTCTGGGGTTGTGAAGCGTATGTGAAACGTGACACTTCAATCAAGTTAGAACCCAGAGGTATCAAATGTCACTTTGTGGGATACCCAAAGGAAACAATGGGTTACTACTTTTACTACCAAGCTGAAAACAAAGTGTTTACTGCTCGGTTTGCTAAATTCTTTGAAAGAAATCTTCTCTTACAAGAAGTCAGTGGGAGTAAAGTAGATCTTGAAGAAATTCAAGAATCACAAAGTAACATACCTTCTGAAGGCACTAGCCAACCGCACGTTGAAGCTGAACACACTGTTGGTGAGCCAGAATGTGTTGCACCTGCAATTCGTAGATCTAGTAGAACTCCTCATCAACCTGAGAGGTTAAATCTTCTGATTAATTCAGATGAACCTCATCTAAGGGATTATGATGAACCCTCTAGCTACGGTGAAGCCATGTCAGATCTAGAATCTAACAAATGGCAAGATGCTATGAAGGCAGAGATGCAGTCCATGAAAGATAATCAAGTATGAGACTTGATTGATCTTCTACCCAATTGCAAAACGGTGGGGAGTAAATGGGTCTTCAAGAAGAAGGCTGACATGGATGGTAATGTAAACACTTTTAAGGCTCAGTTGGTGGCAAAAGGTTATACTCATACTCAAGGAATTGGTTATGAGGAAACTTTTTCACCAGTCGCGAGCATTAAATCAATTAGGATACTTATTGCCATAGCTGCTTTTCATGATTATGAAATATGACAAATGGATGTCAAAACTACCTTCCTAAATGGAGACCTAAGCGAAGACGTACATATGGTTCAGCCTGAAGGGTTTGTGAATCCTAAGCATCCTACTAAAGTATGCAAACTTCTAAAATTCATTTATGGATTAAAGAAAGCATCCAGGAGCTGGAATCTTAAGTTTGATCAGAAAATCAAAGAGTTTAGTTTTTCTCAAAACCAAGATGAGCCATGTGTTTACATTAGAGCTAGCGGGAGCAAAGTTTTCTTCTTGATCTTGTATGTTGATGACATACGACTTATTGGAAATGACATTCCAACTTTGCAAGATATCAAATCTTGGCTTGGAAAATGTTTTGCCATGAAAGATCTTGGAGAAGCTAAGTATATTCTAGGAATCAAGATCTATAGAAATATATTCAAAAGGCTTATTGGTTTGAGTCAAAGTACATACATTGACAAAATCTTACGAAGATTTAACATGCAAAACTCCAAGCGCGGAGCATTGCCCATGCAAAAGGGCATAACCTTAAGCAAGTCTTAAAGTCCTATCACACCTGATGAGATAAGATGAATGAAATGTGTTCTGTATGCTTTAGCTATAGGATCCATTATGTATGCCATGTTATGTACTAGACCTGATGTCTCGTTAGCCTTAAGTTTGACGAGTCGTTATCAACAAAATCCAGGTGAAGAACATTGGATTGCTGTTAAGAGCATTCTTAAGTATTTGCGGAGAACTAAAGATATGTTCTTGGTTTACGGTGGTTTGGAAGAAGAGTTGAGTATTAGATGTTATACAGATGCTAGTTTCCAAACTGATCGAGATGATTCTCGATCCCAGTCAGGGTATGTCTTTGTCATGAATGGCGGGGCAGTTGATTGGAGAAGCTTAAAGTAGAGCACAGTTGCACAGTCTACAATGGAAGCAGAATACATTGCTGCCTCAGAAGCTGCTCAAGAAGCTGTCTGGATTAGGAAGTTTATTGATGAACTTGGAGTAGTTCCCAGCATTGAATCCCCTATGGAAATGTACTGTGATAATTCAAGTGCTATTATACTTGCGAAAGAATCACGTGTACGTAAAGGTAGCAGACACATTCTTCGAAAGTTTGACTGCATTCAAGAAGTCTTTGAGAGGAATGATATTAGTATTCTTAAGGTTCATACAGATGATAATGTGGCTGACCCGTTCACGAAGCCCATGACACACAACAAGCATGATGATCATGCTAGTAGTATTGGACTTCGTTATGCTGCTGATCTTTTTAATTTGTAATTTAGTATTTGGATATTTTTGAAACATTAAGCAGTTATATCTTAATGAATTGATATATAGTTGGTATGATCAGTTTCATTTATATCACTATGTTCTATATTAGCATGCTTAATCCATGAATAATTGTTGATTATTCAAAATCTCCATAATCGATCATGTTATGGGAATCACAAGAATTAAGATTAATATGAATGTTGGATATATTTATTGATGATAAATAGTTAACTTGTAGACACCAAATTCATGTGTATTCATTGATGATGGATATTGGAATGAACCAATCGAGATATCACTACATCGATCATTGTCAGTAGTGAATCTTTTAGTGATTATGTCTTTATGTCCTTAGACTTGAGATGCACACCAGTTTTGATGTGTGGAACATTGTACTTTGATATGGTTAAACGCTATCCTGAATAAGGCTATTATAAAGGTCATTATTGGGTATAATGTAAAACTTGTAGCGACCCGACAAAATCATCATTGACGGCACCGTTAACTTAGGTCCCGTTACGTGGTCATAGTCCCTATATGAGACGCATTTGACCAAAATTATGTCGCATTCATTTGAAACGTACAAGACTTACAAAGTTTAGTTTATCAAACGGTTCGACAACAAGTTAAGTTTACAAAAGTAGTAAAGTATAAATGAAATAACTTGCGACATAATATAAGTTGAAAATCACAGTTTGCTATAAATAGCATAAGTATGTATGCTTAAGTTAAATCCAAAAGTGCTATCGCTAGCGTATGCATGTATGCTAGACTCCAAGCAAGTAATCAAAGTGTGCGGAAGCATGTTTCAAGTAGCCAAGTATGAACCTGAGAAACATATAGAAAGCTGTCAACGAAAAACGTTGGTGAAATCATATGTATAGTAATAAACGTTGTTTTTGAACCACAAGATTTTGTATAGTTGATTATCCAAATCGTTTGCATTCCAAAAATTGTTATTCGCGAGCACCCAATTATCAAAGCTTAACTTTCCATCCAAGAACCCCATCACAATAGTGTTAGAACATACACTATTTCTCAAAAATATATTTCATCCGTAGAACGGTAGCGAACCATCCGAATGAGGGTTTGTCAAACCCATATGGCCATACAACATAAGTTCTCGCTTACACCCGGCATGTGTAACTAATGATAATCGAATTAAGGATTTTTGTTCAAACTCGCTGTGGAATGTTTGTTTCTTCATACTTGTGTTCAAAGTATAAAAGTAAGTAGTACAAGATATAACAAAGTATATGTTTCTCAGCCCACGATTTAAAAGAATAAAACTTGTTGAAAAGGTGGGACTATGATCTCACCTCGAGTGCATGAGTATAAAGGTACTTCACAAAGTAAACGTGTACATGAAAGTTGCTTAGCCTTGACCTAAACAAGTAAGTTGTATCAATTAACTGGTTACAACACAAGGTCGGGCGAAATGTGTTCAATTAGTCCTATGGCTCGTTACGACTCGATTATAAAGCATGTGAATCATGTTGTCAAGTTTCATGCAAGATATAAGTGTAAATGAAAGGTTATAACGATTAAACAAAGTATTGGTTATGTTTGAATAAAAGTCAACTTTTGGTCCAAGTTAAAGTCAACGAAAAAGTCAACACGTTCGGGTCGGGTCCCGAACTATTTTTCTGGGGTTTTTAATCATATATAAGCATGTTAGCCAAGTTCCATGTTGATCGGGGGTGCGTAGTATAGTTAGAATTAAATGAGAATGTGTGTTTTTGGACAGCCGGGGCCCAGAGCGGCGCTCCAGGACTTTGAGCGGTGCTCAGATGGTCTGTTCAGCAAGTCTGACAGTTTTGAACACTTAAACGAATCCAACTTCAAACAACCATAACTTATGAACCGTAAACATTTAAAACACGTAACTTATATTGTTGGAAAGGTAATTTAATGAGGAATACAACTAAACACATTTCATCAATCAAATCCATCATTAAAAATAATGAAAACCTCAATAAATGATCATTATTTAACGTTTCAAGCTCAAAAATGCAAACGGTGATTCGGGAATCCAATTTACGCATACGATATGCCGTTTTGAAGGTAATTATACATACATTGCAACTAAACACTTACTAACAATATGTCATAGCATTAAATGTATCAAAAATCCATTTTAAAGTTCATCAAACCCTAACCAAGAATCAAGAATTCATCAATTTTGTAAACGAAGCTTTTCTAAATCAACCTACACATCAAAATGAAGCTAATGATGCTAGTAACACTTTTAATACATGAACTTAAACATAATATCAACATTTAATCATCCAAAATTCAAGATTAAGCACACCCATTTTTCATATTTAAGCTAGCAAAACAACAAATCGAGCAAACTAAACACATATTCATGTTAGACTTGAGCCATAGACACTAACTAACACCATTTCAAGTTCATAAATCGAATTAGAGAAATCTAGAGTTTTAGAAATGTTACCCAAACGAAATGAAATTGGTATCAAGTTGTAGAGAATGAAGAGAGGATTTCAAAAGTACGATTTGTTTTGATGTTTGCTTCCTTGAAAAGATTTGGATGATGATTCTTTGTTGAGAGGATTTGAGAGAAAAAAATGGAAGTATGAAGATGGTGGTGGGTGATGAATGAATGGTGGGGAGGATACTTTGACTAATTGACTCTCTTGGCCAAGTTTGGTCACTTGGCACAAATAGTCCCTCGAGTTTAAAAGCGGGTGCGTGAATTAACCACACGAATTATTTTAAAAATGCTAGAGTAAACGGAAGATGTTAAAATCAAATAATGGAAATATTATGAATGTTAGTTAACGAAAGATACGAATTTAGATAATGAAAGATATTATCTAAAAAAAAGACGGTGTTAAAAATAAAATTTAACGAAAAAACGCGAGATGTTACATTACCTACACCTTACAAGAAATTTCGTCCCGAAATTTAGTTGGAAGTAGTATTCGTTGTTTCTTCCTCGAGATCTTGCGTTGCAAATTCTATGAATAGGTGAAGGCACTTCCTTGGGCATTTCAACGAACTTTGACAGTCAGGATTTCACATCGTCTCAGAGTTTGGTTTCACGATCTATAATTTTAACCGGTTCTCCTATGAAGTGGAGTGTATCGTCGATAGTAAGCTCATCAAAAAGGATAACAAGTTCTTGTTTCGCAAGACACTTCTTTAAGTTTGATACGTGGAATGTAGGATGAACGGAGACTCAAATGAGTTGGAAGATCTAAACGGCTAGCAACAGGTCCAAAATGCCCCAAGATTTTAAACGGATTAATGTATCGCGGATTTAGCTTTCTACGTTCTCGAAACGGATTACACCTTTTCAAGGTGCGACTTTTAACATTACGCGGTCACCCACTTGGAATTTGAGAGGTTTACGTCTAACATCGGCATAGCTCCTTTGACGACTATGGGCCGTCTTGAGCCTTTCTTAGGTTATATTCAGGAATGAGTTCAGATTCGGTGATTTGCTTATTGCCTACTTCGGCCCAACGAATAGGAGAACGACATTTGTGGCCATATAAAGTTTTGAAAAGTTTGGCGTTAATACACAAATGAAAATGATTGTAGTAAGAGAATTCAGCTAAAGGCAAGTACTTTTCTCAAGTAAATTTGAAGTCGATAACACAAACTCGTAGTATGATTTCCAAGGTTTGAATCATATGTTTGTTTGGTCCTTCGGGTTGTGGTTGATGTGTTGTACTCATGTCTAAACGTGGCCCCGAGGCTTTTTGTAAGGCACCCAGAAATTTAGAAGTGAAACGAGCATCTCGATCCGAAACGAAGTACATTTATGTAAGGTATATTCGAACAAGTTTGTTAGGACTTGAAGACGTTTGTTAGGACAAGTTTCTTATCGATTCCTGAAAAAAGTTCGTTAGGACTATTCACCCTCGTGGCGAACACTAGTATAATGTGAAGAGTCTCTCTCTCCATTGAGGATTTAGATAGAAGATTCCCTGAACCGGAAGTATGAGTGTGATGCGAGAGAAGTTTTTACCTCGATGTGAGCATATCAAGCATACTGTAGTCCGTCAAAAAAACTGTGCGAAGACGAGATAATATACACGTGTAACATATGTTTGAAGCTAAAAGAATTTGTCATTCATTCAGAAGCATAGATATGGTTCGACAATAATCGAAGGTGTGTCCCTGGTATGGTTGTTATCAATATTCTCGGAGTTTTCGGATGTCCAACAAGAAAAATGAAGTCATGTACATGGCACATGGTGGTGATTAGGTTAATCGAGTCCAATCACCATCACGTGTCATTAGAACTTTGGTATGACTTACCATAATATAACCACGTTGATCGAGTGTCGTTATATCATTCTAACTCATACCTCCATTCCCACATCACTCCATAATTTCAAGTTCGTGTAATCATGAAGATTTAAAATGAATAGAGTGTAACGGCATCTCTAACGTGACTTGTATTAATTGAAAGAAATAGTACAACTCTGAAGATGCATTTCCCGAGGGAAGTGTATAAATGATTGTTCACATCAATGCAGTTCAAGTCAAACAATAATGCCTTTAGGCACGAAAAGAGTAACGAATTTATGATAATGAGTAGTACGTAACGGTAGTGATAAATAGTGATGACGATACTCATCAAAAGTAGTGGTGGTAACTTTACAACACTTGTGGATAGTAAGCTGAAACGGGGTGAATAACAACATGGGAGACAAAGTTCCCGGACTAGTGTAACTAATGAAGTCGTCGTCATCCATACGTGTATGAATCTTGAAATTACGCGTGTTACCAGAAAGTGGTAGAGTTCAGGATCATATGATGAAAATTTGGTACCGTTAAGGAGTTCACCTAAGAATGATTCAAGTATAATGCACAAGTAGTCAAGTAAGTGCTATCTATAGCAAATGTATGTCAGAATGAAATGGCTAACTATCCGGTTGTAGTCTAGATTCACTAATGCGTCCTAACGACTCTATCAGACACACTAATGCATATCTTAGTTCCCTACAACCAACGCTCTGATACCATCTGTAGCGACCCGACAAAATCTTCATTGACGGCGCCATTAACTTAGGTCCCGTTACATGGTCATAGTCCCTATATGAGACGCATTTGACCAAAATTATGTCGCATTCATTTGAAACGTATAAGACTTACAAAGTTTAGTTTATCAAACGGTTCAACAACAAGTTAAGTTTACAAAAGTAGTAAAGTATAAATGAAACAACTTGCGACATAATATAAGTTGAAAATCACGGTTTGCTATAAATAGCATAAGTATGTATGCTTAAGTTAAATCCAAAAGTGCTATCGCTAGCGTATGCATGTATGCTTGACTCCAAGCAAGTAATCAAAGTGTGCGGAAGCATGTTTCAAGTAGCCAAGTATGAACCTGAGAAACATATAGAAAACTGTCAACGAAAAACGTTAGTGAAATCATAGGTGTAGTAATAAACGTTGTTTTTGAACCACAAGATTTTGTATAGTTGATTATCCAAATCGTTTGCATTCCAAAAATTGTTATTCGCGAGCACCTAATTATCAAAGCTTAACTTTCCATCCAAGAACCCCATCACAATAGTGTTAGAACATACACTATTTCTCGAAAATATATTTCATCCGTAGAACGGTAGCGAACCGTCCGAATGAGGGTTTGTCAAACCCATATGGCCATACAACATAAGTTCTCGCTTACACCCGGCAAGTGTAAATAATGATAATCGAATTGAGGATTTTTGTTCAAACTCGCCGTGGAATGTTTGTTTCTTCGTACTTGTGTTCAAAGTATAAAAGTAAGTAGTACAAGATATAACAAAGTATATGTTTCTCAGCCCACGATTTAAAAGAATAAAAGTTGTTAAAAAGGTGGGACTATGATCACCTCGAGTGCATGAGTATAAAGGTACTTCACAAAGTAAATGTGTACATGAAAGTTGCTTAGCCTTGACCTAAACAAGTAAGTTATATCAATTAACCGGTTATGACACAAGGTCGGACGAAATGTGTTCAATTAGTCCTATGGCTCATTAAGACTCGATTATAAAGCATGTGAATCATGTTGTCAAGTTTCATGCAAGATATAAGTGTAAATGAAAGGTTATAACGATTAAAAAAAGTATTGGTTATGTTTGAATAAAAGTCAACTTTTGGTCCAAGTCAAAGTAAACGAAAAAGTCAACACGTTCGGGTCGGGTCCCGAACTATTTTATGGGGTTTTTAATCATATATAAGCATGTTGGCCAAGTTTCATGTTGATCAGGGGTGCGTAGAATAGTTAGAATTAAACAAAAATGTGCGTTTTTGGACAGCCGAGGCCCGGAGCGGCGCTCCAGGACCTTGAGCGGCGCTCAGATGGTCTGTTCAGCAAGTCTGGCAGTTTTGAACACTTAAACGAATCCAACTTCAAACAACCATAACTTATGAACCGTAAACATTTAAAACACGTATCTTATATCTTTAGAAAGGTAATTTAACGGAATACAACTAAACACATTTCATCAATCAAATCCATCATTAACAACAATGAAAACCTCAATAAATGATCATTATTTAATGTTTGAAGCTCAAAAATGCAAACGGTGATTCGGGAATCTAATTTACGCATACGATACGCCGTTTCGAAGGTAATTAAACATACATTGCAACTAAACACTTACTAACAATATGTCATAATATTCAATGCATCAAAAATCCATTTTAAAGTTCATCAAACCCTAACCAAGAATCAAGAATTCATCAATTTTGTAAATGAAGCTTTTCTAAATCAACCTACACATAAAAATGAAGCTAATGATGCTAGTAACACTTTTAATACATGAACTTTAACATAATATCAACATTTAATCCTCCAAAATTCAAGATTAAGCACACCCATTTTTCATATTCAAGGTAGTTACTCAAACAACAAATCGAGCAAACTAAACACATATTCATGCTAGACTTGAGCCATAGACACTAACTAACACCATTTCAAGTTCATAAATCGAATTAGAGAAATATAGAGTTTTAGAAATGTTACCCAAACGAAATGAAATTGGTATCAAGTTGTAGAGGATGAAGAGAGGATTCCAAAAGTACGATTTGTTTTGATGTTTGCTTCCTTGAAAAGATTTGGATGATGATTCATTGTTGAGAGGATTTGAGAGAAAAAAAATGGAAGTATGAAGATGGTGGTGGGTGATGAATGAATGGTGGGGAGGATACTTTGACTAGTTGACTCTCTTGGCCAAGTTTAGTCACTTGGCACAAATAGTCCCTCGAGTTTGGAAGCGGGTGCGTGAATTAACCACACGAATTATTTTAAAAACGCTAGAGTAAACAGGAGATGTTAAAATCAAATAACGGAAATATTACGAACATTAGTTAAAGAAAGATATGAATTTAGAAAACGAAAGATATTATCTAAAAAAAAGGATGGTGTTAAAAATAAATTTAATGGAAAAACGCAGGATGTTACAAAACTCGTGATAGACACGTGTATGCAATATAGGATTTGTTCCTCTAAAATACTTGGAGTTAGATATACTTTTTAAGCTCCTCGATGAATGAATAAGATATTTGTGTGGCCGTACCCAGATGTAATTAAGATGATACTTAATTAATTTGGTGATCTAATTCAGTTCTAAGATCGAGAAATATAATTGTTAAACAAATGAGAATGACCGATGATCCATATCTCAAGTTTAACTAAAGCATATGAAACAAGAGGACGAATGACATTTAACACTTACTATAAGTAGTTCTGAGAAACTACCCTCACGTGAATTTAGGGACAATGGCCTGTTGCTAGACGGTATCCATTGTTTGTATAGTTATTTGGTGTTGTGCCATGCACAAGTGGGAGTCTGTAAGATTAATGTGCGAGGTACAACATATAACTATATGGCTAAGTTTATTTGAGCCTTCGGGGTCACACATATACACCTAGGCGTCAATTAATAATATATATTTGATATATATTATTCAAGTAATTAAATAAAATAAAAGTAATTAATTAATGATTAATTCATATACGTATGGAACAAGAAAAATAAGATTTGAATTAATATCAAATCTTAAAAGTAGATTGTTTATTTAAAGGATCTTCTTTTTGAAAAGCATATAATATAATATTTCTATAAAAGAAATTTACTAATCAATTTGAAATCTATCAGATTGTTTTGTTGGTTCATGCACATGGAGTGTTCATACACATGTGTGTATATATATATATTTGTTTTCTATTCTTGTAAGGTAGGGAATGAAAACAAAACATCTTTCTATGTACGAATTCTAACATTCTTTCATTTCTTTTTTGAAGTTACAAAAAGCAACATAAAACTACATCCTTTTCATTGTTGTGTGCATGAAACCAAAAACGATCCAAAGTTTACTTTTCATTCATTTTGTAAAATGAAATCATGAACGGAGTATTGTTTTATTTATTTTATTATAATAATTTGATTATTATAATTCGTTACTTGAGTTGGACTAGCATCCATTGACGTTGCTCGAAAGTGTAGTGGACTATCCAAAGAGACGGTTATAACCTTGGATCGTAGGTTTCTCTCCGTTCATCAGTTTCTTCAGGAAAGGTATATTGTTAACTCACTTTATATTTATATTCATGAGAATTATTATGGTGTAACTGGATCCTCGGGAAAGATTAATCGTGTGCATGTTTCATTAAATAAGTGAATATTTAATCTTGTAAAATTTTGTTCATAAAATTATAAAAGATTATTATTTTAACTATCCGCTGCGTTAATCTGATTTGTTAAAAATACGCACGATTATCCAACAGAGTCAACCTCAATCTACTGGCTAACTCATCACAACTTTCAATTGCAACACTTATATAAGCACTATTTTCATTGATTAAACACAATCACTATTGCCATTAATTGTGATTTATGTGCAGAGTAATCCATTACGAATTTTAATTAGCGCAAACATATGAAATTATTTTGTTTCTATTACGTCAACATGTATTTCAGGGCTAAAATAAAATACCTCATAAATATCATAGTTGTTCGATTCATCATGTAACATCAATACTCTCAGTTTTAAGTTTATTAACAAAGGGTTAATGAACCAACCCATCAAATTTATCATATCGTAATCACGCTCAAAGATTTAATCATCGCTATAACGAATCCAACATTATCTTTATACACCAAACTACCTAATACTATCCATTAAATTTTAACTGGTAAAGTTTCTAACCCCACTCACTAATTTGAAGGTAAATATTTAAACTCATAACCATCTTTCTATACCCAGGGTAATTCTAACAAACCCTAACTGTCACATCCGTCCTGAAATCATCATATTATCCTAGTTCAACTCCTATATGGCATAACCTCGATAACCTGGGTCACAAACGATTCATATCTGTTGGCTAGAGATATTCCAGCCTTCGTTTCATTACCTACCTCAGGAGTCACTAAGTGTTTCTCATACGTCAGAAAAAGGGATAACATCTACTAAAACATCAGTTTTTACCAACATAACTAACCAATGCTGGTTTCGTATCAAAGCTATCTATAGATTTTACCTCAATTCATATCTCATCAACGCTAACAGTAACCTTCATACTCATTCGTTGTAACTGGAACTGTTTTCTCATCAATCACTTCTCCTAGCTACATTCACATACAAGGAAGTAAATACCACTTCTATTGCCATCTTACATATTATTAATATAGTCAAACCATACATAATCAATTTCCTCTAAATTTATATAGCTCAATTGTGATGACCCGGAAATTTTCGACCAAATTTAAACTTAATCCTTATAGGATTTCGACACGATAAGCAAAGTTTGTTATGTTAAATTTCAATATTTTTGAATTTGTTTCCTGAGACTATTTGACCTTTGACTATTACCGACGATTCACGAACATCGGTGTGTAAACAAATTTGTAAATATATATGAATTCTATACATAACTAATATTGTAATATATATATATATATATATATATATATATATATATATATATATATATATATATATATATATAATTAATAAATATTAAAGATGTAATAAATTATAGATATTATATAATAAAGGGTAATATAATAAATTTAATTACAAGTTTGAATATAATTGTTATATTATCATCATTACTAGTATTTTTTTAGTAAGTAGTATTATTAATAATATTATTAAATAAATTGTTATTATTACTAGTATATAGATATATATTGTAATGTATAATTATTAAATATTAATTATACGTTATTATATACATGTTATATAACTGTTAAATATTACATAATTAATAAATTGTAAATGTAATTACAAGTTAAAACATAATTATTATATTAAAAATGTTAGTATTACTTTCATCAAAATAAATACAAATATTAATATCAGAATCTATTATGAATATTATATGTAGAAATAAAATTTAATACATGTGATTTGATATACTAATATTATTATTATTTTTATTAGAAAACAATACAATTGATATTATTAATATCATTATAATTAGTAGTAACTTACAATCATTTTTATTTTATTTGCTGTTACTAGAAATTATTATTTTATGTAAGATTCTTATTAACAGTATAGTTATTATTTTTATCATTATTTCTATTAGTATTAATACCTTTACTTTTAGTAATATTATGAAATTTAAAGAATTTTATTATTAGCATAACATTATATTCTTTATAATTATTATTGTTAATAATATCATTATTAACATTATTATTAATAATTATTAATATTATTATTACTAATTATTATTATTAAAATTAATAGAATTCTTTTTTATTAATATCTATTTATAATTAATCCACAAATTTAGGAATTGAAACAGTTTATACCGTTATCAACTTTTATCTGATTTGTTTCTTGTCTCCTAATTATTTTACGATCTGAATTCTATCACAGATAATGTTAAAATGAGTTAGGAATCGTACACCATCTTTATTTTTTTTTTTGTTTTCTTCCTGGAACGATTCCCTCGGTCGACCATTTATCTGTATTTAACCAATGAATTATTCAAAGATATTGATAAAAATCATTCAGTTCTTTTATCATCAATATCAATTATCATTTACAAATCACTGCCTTATGAAAATTAAACTGAAACTTGGATCAAACCGCACATATATCTCTGTTCTTGCACCTATTTACCAATAGCTCAATTTCGAAACAAATTTCAAATTCCATTAATGCAGTTCTGTTAGGAATGATCTAGTCAAACTATTTGTAAGTTTTCTTGCTTCAATTCTTTATATTGAATTCAGATTTTTGAGTCAAAGATTAAATTCAAAAAGTCAAAGAATGTGTTCATCCTAAAATTCGAAATCGTTTTAATGTTTCTGGATAAATTGATGATCCCTAAAGTTTCTAGGAGTTATTTTCAACGTATTTCATGTAATAATTACCTTCTAAAGCAGCTTTAAAATCATAATCAAGATTTGAGTTTATAGTGTTCTTGGCTCAAAACTCAAAAACTAGAATTCGAATTCAATTAAAAAAAATAATAATGTAGTGTCGTTAAAAATCATCCACTTAAACTAACTGTAAAGTTTGAGCTTCCAATTTCTCGTAACGATTTCAATTTTTTGAGTCAAACTTTTAAATTCAAAAGTCAAAGAAAGTGTTCATGGCGAAATTCGTAATCGTGTTGAAGTTTCCAGTTAAATTGATGATTAAGAAAGGTTTTAGGAATTATTTTAAACTAAATCCGTGTTGTAACATTTGTCCAAAACGTTCTCAAAACCATAATCATTATTTTTTTTAAGCCGTGACCCAGCAACGGTATTCTTATATATATATATATATATATATATATATATATATATATATATATATATATATATATATATATATATATTATTTTTTTTATTTTTTTTGTTTAAATACGGTTCTGCCAAATTAAATCACAATTATATGTTATTTCTGAGTTAATATTACATCAAATGATAATTAATGTTGTGAATCGAATTGGTTCCAGTCGTTTATGGTTGAAGAAGATGATGACACGGCAAAATAAATTAAATATGAATGGGTTACTGATGTCATGCGAGGTGTATATAAAATAGTTATTAATTTTAGCAGGAAACACTATTAAATACGATACAATTTTACACAAGATATTTATTTATTTATAGAATGGATATACTTAAACCTTGCTACAACACTTATAGGCAGTGTACCTAATCGTACAGTAGTGTAGTTTTTAGTAAGTCCGGTTCGTTCCACAGGGAAATCTTTAAACAAAGCTCAACGCTATATTAGTTTACTTTTATAAAAATACAAATATATATATAAGTAATATTATTATTATAAAGGGGGGTTTTTACCGTTTAATGACCGGTTTGTCGATTTTAAAACTTTAGTCGCAGTTAAAACCTAATGTAAAATATAAAATAAATACAAGACTTAAATTAAAGCGTAAAGTAAATAACGATAATGAAATTGCGAATAATAAAAATGCGATAAAATAAAATAAATAAAAGTGCGATAATTAGAAGTGCAATTAAATATAAAATAAAGGAAATTAAATATGAAATAAAAGAATTATGCTTATTTAAACTTCCGTAATCATGATGTTTGACGTGTTGATTTTAGTTTTATGCCCATGGGTTAATTGTCCTTTGTCCTGGATTATTTAATATGTCCGTCTGGTTTTTGTCCATAACAGTCCATCAGTCATAAATATAAATTGCAAGTGTCCTCGTCAAATTATTATTATACCCGAAGTTAAATATTCCAACTAATTGGGGATTCGAATTGTAACAAGGTTTTAATACTTTGTTTAATGAATACACCAGGTTATCGACTGCGTGTAAACCAAGGTTTTACTACTTTGTTAACAATTACACCAATTACCCTTGAATGTAATTTCACCCCTGTTTTAATTATTCTAGTGGCTATTAATCCATTCCCGTGTTCGGTTAAATGAACGATTATTCGTACATATAAATACCCCGCCCATCGTGTCCGATCGAGTGTATATGGTAATTTATAGGGACGCCCAATTGTAAATCTTTATATTAACATTAACAAACTTTCATTTAGTTAAACAAATATAAAGCCCATTAATAGCTCATAGTCTAATTTCCACAAGTGTCGTTCTTTTGTCCAAACCCCAATTATGGTACAAAGCCCAATTACCCAATTTTAGTAATTAGCCTAACATCATGATTACTTCGTTTTAAATAAGCATAATAATAACTTAGCTACGAGACATTAATGTAAAAAGGTTGAACATAACTTACAATGATTAAAAATAGCGTAGCGTTACACGGACAGAATTTCGACTTACACCCTTACAACATTCGCTAACATACCCTTATTATTAGGATTTAAAATTAAAATTAAAATTAAAATATAAATTATATATATATATATTACGTATATATTGAGAGAGAGATGAAAATAAGATATGAAATTTGATCAGAATTCGGTTTGCTTTATAGCCAGACTTGATTTTTGGGGCTCCGCGACTCGCGGCAAAATGCCCTTCAAACTTCGCGAGTCGCGGAGATAGAAATTACAGCTCAGTCCTTGGAGTTTTCTCTGCCGACGGTTTTTATTATATATATATAATATATATATAATTAATATAATTAATTATATATTATATTATATTTATATACATAGTTAACTTGTAATTTTTAGTCCGTTGCGTCGAGCGTTAAGAGTTGACTCTGGTCCCGGTTTCGGATTTTCGAACGTCCTCGCGTACAATTTAATATCTTGTACTTTGCGTTTTGAATTTTGTACTCTTGTGATTTCGAGACGTTTCTTATCAATAATTGGAACCTCTTTGATTGTCTTTTGTTCTTTTGAGCTTTTTGGTCGTTTGCGTCTTCAAATCGTCGAATCTGTCTTTTGTCTTCACCTTTTATTATTTAAACGAATATCACTTGTAAATAGAACAATTGCAACTAAAAGCTTGTCTTTCTTGAGGAATAATGCTATGAAATATATGTTCGTTTTTAGCATTATCAAATATTCCCACACTTGAGCGTTGCTTGTCCTCAAGCAATATCGTCTTGAAATACTAGAATCACTTCTTTATTCTTCACACTTTGTACATCAGTGATTTTTATACGACGGTATAAACAATGGTAGTAACGATATGGTTTACAGTCCCACATGACTATAAAAATTTAGATCCATTAAGGAAATTGGATCTTTATGAAAACATTTGATCTTTTGAAAATTAAATCTAGTTTTTACCCTAGATGAGTTTTCCGGAATAACCCTTTACCGGTGTTTGCAAAATATTTTTGTGGGTTTGGTGGGTTTCAGATTTGAAAATTTTAGCTCAAAACTTGCGGTTTTGTGTCACCCACTTGCTAACCTTGTATTTGGAAAGCAATACGTCCAGTTTACTTGTCCCGTATATTACCTTTCGGCAAACTACCGTCCGGTTGTAAAGGAAAGCGTTGAACAAGCAACTGTTAAGGCAATGTCCCGTGACATGCTTTTGATTATGGTCTATAACGTGTCGGACGCAATTACTATCCTTGGTAGGAGCAATAGTAAAGCTCACCCTTATAATTTTTTCGGTCTGGCACAAGGTCCTGTCTTTGACCACTATGCAACCACCGTTCTTACGGTTGACACCCGATTTAGTTCAGGTGACCTAATGAATTCCAGGTGAATTCCTAGGATTTTACGTTCAATGGTAATGAACGCATTGAAAATAGGGTTTTCAGAAAACAAATCGGTTTGTAATTTTTATCAAAATATTTTCTCGTTTAAGCTCGAGTTTAGATATCATTGAATTCCATGAGTTTGAATTCTCAATCTTTAAGGTCAATCTCTAGGATTGAGTAATATCAGTCTTAAAAGCTGATTTTTAATCTTTAAGGAGATTATCCTTTCTGGGGATCTGATTCATTAGTCTTATCCAGCTAATTTTCATGGTGCTCCCCCATTGTACGAGATAAATCCTTCTCATGGTTAGGATAAATCTGACCACTTGGCGACCCTGTTTAATGCTGAGGTCCGTGGATTTCCTGCTGATTTTAGTGATGACTTTTCTAGATTTTTCGTCAACCTACAGCTGGTCTGGACGACAACTTCATGACCTAAATCAAGAAGCGCGTGTCTTTTTCGGAAGACTTTACTTCCTTTTAATGATGGAATTGATTCATCGTGTAGATCCATCTCTTCTTTTCTTTCATTGGGTAAAAAGTTTAGTTTAGTCCAAAGCAAAAGTATTTTCAGTTATTTGTTACAAATATATGTGACATATGTTTAAAATAACTTGGTAAATTTTCCCACACTTGGCTTTTTATTTTTCTTTTTATCGTCCTCTATTCCATTTTAAATGAATTTTAACATTTTAGTTTGTTTCTCAATTTATGTCCTTTCCGAGGTAACAATAATTTCGGTGTTAAAACCTAGTTTTATCGTTCATAAATATGTATAAACATGATTTTGAATTCATTTAATTGAAAATTTTGAAAAATTTTACTAGAATTGGGTAGTCAGTATATAAGACTAGGGCTGTTCTTTTTTATCAGAGAGCACTAGATTCTAATACAACTACTGCTTTACTAGTATTTTTAATGGTAACCAAGTGTTTAATATAAAAATTTTAAAATCCGAAAGAATTTAACCCCTTCCCACACTTAAGATCTTGCAATGCCCTCATTTGCAAGAAATCAGTAACAATTTAAATTATTGAGGGTGATTTGTGTGAAAATGATTAAATTTTTACCAAAGTTTCCAAATATATTGGCGTTTGTTTGCTGAATGATAAATGGTGCACATCATTTGTTCATTCCGTCTTGTTGTTATTTCACATATATTTTGCATCTTGTCTTCAAAATTAGTTGCTTTTGCTGAACTTAATGCCAGTCTTTGAAAATGCGTTGTTTTACCCTGTTGTGTACATAAGATAAACTGCAAACATATATACATATTTTTGAAGTTTGGTATATTACCCCACATTCAAAAATTATTAAAATCTAAGAATAAAAGTTAGATAATTATAAAAATGATTACAATAATAACAAAAATATTAAATGTATCAATAATTACAAATTACAAAATAAAAAAAATAATAAGTAAACTAAGGATGATATTGGTACCAATAGGGGTTCCACGCATAACCATAAGTGCTATAGAATGCTTCGGCAGGGTCATACGTAGGATATGGTGGCTGCATCTCTATCGACCAAGGAGGGAAGACGGGTTTCGGTGTAGGAATATAGTTTCTACCTATATGTTGGCAATGCGCTATGATCTGGTTCTGATGAACTTGCCAATCTTCAAATGCTCTCTGTCTAGCATTTTCGTATTCCTGAGAAACTATAAACCTATGCATTTCTTGCATCTCATTCCCCCCTCCTACATTACCTTGTTCCTGGTTTCTCTCCACCTGTGGATGTCTACCATGGTATCGTACTGCGGCGTTATTTCGCCGCTTCAAAACTTTCGCACCATGGTATACATTTAAACCTATAGTGTCGCGGGGTTCCGGCTCTTCTACTAATAATCCCCCCCGACTTATATCCACACCGAGATATTCACCAATCAAAGTAATAAAAATACCACCTCCTATTATGCTATGTGGACGCATCCCCCGAACCATAGCTGATAAATAATAACCCACACAATATGGTATACTTACAGCGCTGTGTGGGTCTCGAATACACATATGGTAAAACAAATCCTGTTCATTTACTTTTTCTTTGTTCTTACCCCTTTGTGTAATCGAATTAGCTAAAAACCTATGTATCACTCTTAATTCGGCTCTATCTATATCCAAATAAGAGTAGTTTCCCCCTTTGAAACGGTGATGGCTTGTCATTTGACTCCACACACCGTGTGTATCAAAATTCTCATCTATCTTTCTACCGTTTAGTATCAATCCTCTACAATCGGCAGACGCTAATTCCTCAGGCGTATATATACGTAAAGCCTGAGCCATGTCCAGTAAAGACATGTGGCGCATCGAACCGCCTAACAAAAATCTAATAAAAGAACGATCGGTTAAACTAGCTACCCGATCATTCAACTCTATACTACATAACAACTCTTCACACCATACTTTATATACAGGTCTGCGTATGGTGAATAAACATATCCAGTCATTAAAAGAAGAATTACCATACCTCTGTACAAGTAATTCCCTAATTGGCCCGGCCAATTCTACAGCTTCTAAGGGTCCCCATTCTATGACCCTCGGTACCTCAACAACCTTGGAATGAAGAGTATGCAAACCCCGTTGATATTTTGGATAATCTATCCAAAGTCTGTCAAATCTCAGGTTCGGGTGCAACTCTTCCAAATGCATATCGGAAAAGGTCATGACTGGATGAGGTACATCCTGCTTGTAGTAGTTATCTACCTCCTGTTGTTCCAAGTTCTCAGCAGGAGCATGGCGGGCTTGGGATGAAGATTCACCCCTTTCATTCTGCAAAACACATCAAACACAAATTTTGTGCATCCAAATATGCATTAGTGTCAGCAAAATCTTCAATCAAAATAATTACAATGACATTATCAATTTATATCAAACTTAAGCTTATTTTCACATTTTTATCAAATCTACACTTTTTCAAATAAGCATATACGAAAATTTTCGCCAAGTTCATAAGCATTTAACTCAAATAACATGTCAAAATAATCATTACTAGCAAATAAACAAGTCTCAAATGGCATTATCTTTCAAAAATCAAGTTCATGAATTTTGGACTTGAAAAAGTCCACTTTAATTCTTAAAATCATGTTTAGGCTCAAAGTTTGGATCATTTAACTACCTAGACATGTTACACTACTCAATTTAGCAACAATTCATGACAAAAATCGGCCATAACCTGTTTATATCAAAAAGCCCCAAATTGCTCAAGAACACAAACCCTAGATTATTCAAAATTTGAAGTTTAAGGCTTCTAATCATGTTAAACAGCATCAATCTAGGTTATACAAGCATAATACATAAACAATTTAAGTCTAATTACACTAAAAAGCATCAAAATCAAATTGGGGAAAAATAGTTCAAGAACACCTAATTTCGAATTAATGGTGTTTAGGTGTAGAAATTTACCGTTTTTCTTGAGAAATTCTTAGATAGCATCCTTCTCAACATGATTTTAGCAAAAAATTTGGTGATTAACGGTTAAAAATTGAGATTTTGGGGGGTTTTTTTTCGTGTTATTGCGGAGCTTTTCGCGTGCAGTTTTGCAGTATGTTTTTGTTTTGGGGAGTAAACTGATCAGTTTTTGCGTTTTATTTTTTTTCTGAGTTTTGGTCCCTCCGCGAGTCGCGGAGGTTTTGTACTTCAAACTTCGCGAGTCGCGGAGTTTGCTCTTTTTTTTTTTTTTTTTATATATATATATAATCTTTAACTTATAAAAACAATTAAGTAATTAATTTTAAAATTTTGTTTCCCTTGTTATTTAGGACGAGGTCGTTTCGGATCGATGTCCTAGTCCGTCCTTCGACAAAATTTTAAAATTTGTCTTTTTGTAGCGATTGTTTTAAAAGCTAAGATTTTTGGGTTTTTTTTTCCAATGTTTTTGGCATACTTTAATTCAATAAGATTAAAAATAATGATAATAAAAGTTCTCGTCCCTCCCTCGGGTAAAGCAATTTCGGTTCAAAGACCTAGTCTTCAACTTACGACGAATTTTAAAAATTATATTCTTAACTTAATGAGATAAAGTAAATTTTTGTTTTTAAATTCACATAACTTAAATATAAAATTCAAAATTATTATTAAAAATTCACACCAAACTTAAAATTTGAAATGCATAAAATTAAAAATTCATATTTTAAAAATTAAAAATTCACACCAAACTTAATTTAAAAATTTATAAATTCATATCAAACTTATATTAATTTTTCAAATATTTTAAATATATTGTTTTTACAAAGTTTACAATATTAATTTAAGATTTAAATATTAAGATTAAAAACATGGTAAAAATAAAATTAAAAATCTTTTTGCCTTTTTATCCCACTTTAATCAATCAAATATTATCAAAAATATGCGCCCCTCTTTTCGGTAAAGTAATTTCGGTTCCAAGACCTAATTTAACTCATGACGAATTTTTGAAATATTTTGGGTTGATTGTTTAAAGATATTTATACCTTAAGAATAAACGTTAAATTTCGCAGTGATGTAATAAATTTTTGAATGATATCAATAATTTCGGTCGCCAAACCTAATTTTATTCAATACCAATTTAATATTTTTTAGCGAACAAATTAGCGTTTATTATCAAAAGGTTAAAAATAAAAATAAAAATAAAAACTGTACAGACATACCTGTGAAATAGTTTTCTTAGTTATATGATCTATTATATTCATAAGATAGTCGGTTTAATTGGTTTTCCATGGCTCCAAAGGCGTAACCTCGAGCATTCAGTGTCTTTTCTTCTAAACATATGAACGGTCCGTCTCTGCATAAAGTAACAAATTCGGTATTTGAATAGGTTTGATTATTTGAACATTTACCTACATGTGACCATTTTCCGCATTTGTGACATCGTTCTAGGTGTCGTGCTCTTCTTTTCGCTGCGGATTTTGATTTTCCTTTACCAAATTGTAACTTATTATCTTCGCATCTGGATCCTTTTCTAACTCCGTCCATTCTTTCTCTGATTACTGATACTAATTCACTCGGTAGTATGTCATTATTTCTTTTAGTGATCAAAGCGTGTAGCATTAGACCATGGTTTAGTTCACAGGCAGTCTTCATATCGTAAAAACCTAAAAAAAATAAAAATTCAGAATGGGGGGAGAAGACTAGTTCTTTAGGGTCTGCTAGGGAAAGACCATACGTGTTCCATTTTCGAGAACTACACGAAAACAGACAATCTAACTCTAACAGAAATACATATTATCCTTTAAAGACTTGATTCTCCCCACACTTAGTTAGCTGTGGTGTCGAAATTGTGATTAACTTCGTTGTCGATTTCCATTGGACCATGTATGTAATGTTTAACTCTGTGACCATTAACTTTAAATTCAATCCCATTTGAATTTATCAATTCTATCGTTCCGTATGGGAAAACTCTTTTGACTATGAATGGTCCAGACCATCTTGATTTCAATTTTCCAGGAAATAGCTTGAATCGTGAATTGAAAAGAAGAACTCTGTCTCCTTCTTTAAATTCTTTTGAACTTCTGATTCTTTTATCATGCCATTTCTTCGTTCTTTCTTTATAGATTAACGAATTTTCGTATGCTTCATGTCTTAATTCTTCTAATTCGTTTAGTTGACTTAATCGTAGTCGTCCGGCTTCATGTAAATCAAGATTACATGTTTTCAAAGCCCAAAATGCTTTGTGTTCAATTTCTACTGGAAGATGACATGCTTTTCCATAAACAAGTCTAAAAGGTGTGGTTCCAATTGGAGTTTTGTAGGCTGTTCTAAAAGCCCAGAGTGCATCCTCCAATTTAATGGACCATTCCTTCGGATTTGATCCTACGGTTTTCTCTAGAATACGTTTTAAAGCTCGGTTGGTATTTTCAACTTGTCCACTTGTTTGTGGATGATATGCGGTGGAGATTTTATGAGTTACTCCATATCTTTTAAGAACTTTCTCAAGTTGATTATTACAGAAATGAGTACCCCGATCACTTATTAAAGCTTTCGGTGTTCCAAACCTTGCAAAAAGACGTTTTAAAAAGTTGACTACAACTCGTGCATCGTTAGTTGGGAGAGCTTGTGCTTCCGCCCATTTAGATACATAATCAATGGCTACGAGTATATATAGATTATTATGAGATTTTGGAAATGGACCCATAAAGTCAATACCCCAAATGTCAAATACTTCACATACTTGGATGACATTTTGTGGCATTTCATCACGTTGACTTATTTTTCCAGCCCTTTGACATGCATCACAAGATTTGCAAAGAAGGTGTGCGTCTTTGTAAATTGTAGGCCAATAGAATCCAGCTTCATAAACTTTTCTTGCTGTTAGTTGAGGCCCATAATGCCCTCCTGTTGGTCCTGTGTGACAATGGTTTAAAATTTTACTAGCTTCATCTCCAAATACACATCGGCGTATTATTCCATCGGGACAACTTTTAAACAGATGTGGATCTTCCCAGAAATAGTGTTTTATATCACTGAAGAATTTCTTTCGTCTTTGGTACGATAATCCTTTTTCAAGGAATCCACAAACTAAGTAGTTTGCATAGTCTGCAAACCATGGGATTTCTTTATAATCTATCTTCAATAGATATTCATCAGGAAAGTTGTCTTGTATGGCTGATTCATTCAGAACTTCTAATTCGGGATTTTCAAGACGAGAAAGATGATCAGCGGCGAGATTTTCTGCTCCTCTTTTATCTCGGATTTCAATATCAAACTCTTGTAAGAGTAAGATCCAACGGATTAATCTTGGTTTAGCATCTTGTTTTGAAAATAGGTATCTAAGAGCAGAATGGTCGGTATAGACCACCGTTTTTGCTAGAACGAGATATGATCGAAATTTGTCAAAAGCAAAGACAATAGCAAGGAGTTCTTTTTCAGTAGTTGTATAGTTCGTTTGTGCTCCTTGTAACGTCTTACTAGCATAATATATAGGTTGAAATCGTTTTTCAATCCTTTGTCCTAAAACGGCTCCCATTGCAAAATCACTTGCATCGCACATTAGTTCAATTGGTAGATTCCAATTTGGTGTTATCATGATCGGTGCATTAGTGAGTTTTTCTTTAAGAATATTAAAAGATTTGATACACTCATCTGAAAAGATGAATGGCGCATCCTTTTCTAGGAGTTTATTCATAGGAGTGGCAATTTTAGAAAAATCTTTTATGAAACGTCGGTAAAAACCGGCATGCCCTAGAAAACTCCTAACTCCTCTAACATTGGTGGGATGTGGAAGTTTAGCAATTACATCTACTTTAGCTCTATCCACTTCAATTCCTTCTTTTGAAATTTTATGTCCAAGAACGATGCCTTCTTTAACCATGAAATGGCATTTCTCCCAATTAAGTACTAGATTTGATTTTTCGCATCTAATTAGCATTCGTTCCAAATTAACTAGACATGATTTAAATGTATCACCGAAGACTGAAAAGTCATCCATGAATACTTCCATGCATTCTTCTATCATGTCGTGAAAAATCGCCATCATACACCTTTGAAAGGTTGCAGGGGCGTTACAAAGTCCAAATGGCATGCGTTTGTAAGCAAAAGTACCATAAGGGCACGTGAATGTGGTTTTCTCTTGATCTTCGGGTGCTATTGGAATTTGAAAATATCCGGAAAATCCATCTAGAAAACAATAGTAACTATTTCCGGCTAATCTTTCCAACATTTGATCTATGAAAGGTAAGGGAAAGTGATCTTTTCTGGTGGCGTCATTTAATTTTCTATAATCAATACATACACGCCATCCTGTTACAGTCCTAGTAGGAATAAGCTCATTTTTCTCATTTGTGATGACAGTCATGCCACCCTTCTCAGGTACGCATTGAACTGGGCTTACCCATGGACTATCAGAGATTGGATATATCAAACCTGCATCTAGCAGTTTAATAATCTCTTTCTTAACTACATCTTGCATATTAGGATTTAGTCTTCGTTGGTGTTGCACATACGTTTTATGACCTTCTTCCATAAGGATTTTATGTGTGCAATACGAAGGACTTATTCCTTTAATATCATGAATCTTCCATGCAATGGCTGGTTTATGAGCTTTCAACACAGAAATGAGTTGTGATTTCTCATTTTCAGTAAGAGAAGATGATATTATTACAGGTAATTCAGATTCACCATGTAAATAAGCGTATTCCAAATGGTTTGGAAGTGGCTTTAACTCTAATTTCGGAGGTTCTTCTATCGATGATTTATATCGATATCTGTCTTCTTCTTTTAGCATTTGAATTTCTTCTGTTGTTGGTTCATATCCATTAGCTATAAGTGTAGCTAACATTTCAGCTTCATCAATTGGTTCATTACCTTCTCCTAAAGAACATTCTCCTGTTCCTTGTAATTCTGGAAATTCTTCTAATAATTCTGCATGTGCATCTATAGTTTGAATATAATAACATGTATCATCTGCAGATTGTGGTTGTTGCATTGCTCTATCAACTGAAAAGGTAACACTCTCATCCTCTATACTTAGGGTCAGTTTCTTACCGAACACGTCTATCATTGCTTTAGCCGTGTTTAAGAATGGTCTTCCTAATATGAGAGGAACTTGAGAATCTTCTTCCATGTCCAAAACAACAAAATCTACTGGAAATACTAAAGTACCAACTTTAACTAGCATGTTTTCCATTATCCCTCTAGGATATTTTATTGATCTATCGGCTAGTTGTATGCTTATTCTGGTTGGTTTCAATTCTCCAAGGTCTAGTTTAGCGTATAGTGAATACGGCATTAGATTTATACTAGCACCTAAGTCTGCCAATGCTTCTATTGAACTAAGACTACCCAGAAAACATGGAATTGTGAAACTTCCTGGATCAGATAGTTTTTCTGGTATCTTATTCAACAGCACTGCTGAACAATTAGCATTCATAGTAACAGCCGAGAGTTCTTCCATTTTCTTTCTATTCGTGATTAGATCTTTCAAGAATTTAGCATATCTTGGCATTCCTGAAATCACATCAATGAAAGGAAGATTTACATTTATCTGTTTAAACATATCCAAGAATTTGGATTGCTCGGCTTCAAGTTTTTCTTTCTTCATTTTACTTGGGTAAGGAAGTGGTGGTTGGTATGGTTTAACATAAGGTTTATCCTTAACTGTGTTATCTTCATTAACCTTTTCAACTACCGGTTTTTTTTCCTTATCTTGATCAGGTTGTGGTTCTTGTGGAGTAGGAATAGTTTCATCAGAAGTTACAGGTATTTCAGGTGATTTAAGTGTTGTACCACTTCTTGTGGTAATAGCTTTAGCTGTTTCATTCCGGGGGTTAGCATTTGTATCACTAGGTAGACTTCCCGGTTTTCTTTCACCTATTAACCTTGCTAGGTTACTCACTTCTTGTTCCAGATTTTGAATAGAAGCTTGTTGATTTCTAAATGCTTGAGCATTTTGTTCATTAGTTTGTTTTTGAGATGTGAAAAACTGCGTTTGAGTTTCAACTAGCTTCGTCATCATATCTTCTAAATTTGGCTTTTTATCATCGGTTTGTTGTGGTGGTTTGTTTTGAAAATTCGGTCTTTGCTGATTGTAAGTATTATTGGATACTTCTTGATTGCTAGGACCTTGTTGGTTGTTGTATGGAATATTTCGGTTATAATTCTGGTTTTGATTGTAAATCGGTCTTGGCGGTTGATAATTATTCTGATAATTATTTCCAGGCCTTTGGTTTATGTATGAAATATTCTCTCTTTGTTCCATTGTTAATTCAATACTGAGACAATCTTTTGTCAAATGTGGTCCTCCACACTGCTCACAACTAATTCTTATAGCATGAATATCTTTAGTCATCTTTTCCATTCGTCTCTCGAAAGCATCTATCTTTGCCGAAATGGAATCTAAGTCATGGCTAGAATCGGCTCTAGCTGCTTTAGATGATCTAATGATATATTTTTCTTGGTGCCACTCATGTGAGTGGGAAGCAGTGTTGTCAATAATTTTGTAAGCATCAGTTTCGGTTTTCTTCATAATAGAACCACCAGCTGCTATATCTATGTCTTTTCTTGTAGTGATGTCGCATCCTCGGTAGAATATTTGTACTATTTGACAGGTGTCTAAACCATGTTGCGGATATCCTCTTAATAACTTTCCATATCTTGTCCACGCCTCATATAGAGTTTCATTTGGCTTCTGTGTGAACGTAACAATTTCTGCTTGAAGTCTTACGGCTTTAGATGCAGGAAAGAATTGTTTAAGAAATTTGTCAATTAAAACGTCCCATGTATCAATCGCCCCTTCAGGTAACGATTCCAACCAATCTTTGGCTTCTCCCTTTAAAGTCCAGGGAAATAACATGAGATATATCTGTTCATCCTCCACTTCTCGGATTTTAAATAGTGTGCATATCCTATTAAAGGTACGTAGATGTTCATTTGGATCTTCCTTCGGCGCACCACTAAATTGGCATTGATTAGTTACCATGTGTAGAATTTGTCCTTTGATTTCATAATCTGGCGCATTAATGTCTGGATGAGTAATTGCGTGACCTTGGCCAGTGCGTTTAGCTCTCATTCGGTCTTCCATACTTAAAGGTTCCAGATTCTCCATAATTGAATTTGTTGAATCGGTATCACTAGATGATTCTGATTTAATGGTTCATTCCTCAACAATCTCTGTTTGAATGATTGGTGGTTCCGGAGGAAAGTTTAATGGTTCAGGATCTACGAACCTTTCCTGAATATTTTCTGGATTCTCAATTGTGAGGTTGGGTTCAAAAATGGATTATTGGAAATTTGAACTGAAGTACTTGGTCGACTGGATGACGAATCTAAAGAAAAATCAACGGCGGTTATATTTGTTAAACGATGTCTTGATCGAGTTACAGGTGGTGAACGTACAAAAGGTGATGAACGTCTTGCTCGGTGCATTCACTGAATATCCTATTAGTTTTAAAAAGGAAAGAAAAATTATAATAAGTTATCCAATCAATAGACTTTTCTGATTTTGCCCACGTTTCGAATAGCCAAAAGATGCAGCAGAGGGGCAGGATTCGTTTGGTCTCAATATAATTGAGGACTGTTTGGTTCCAATAACCCGGTCCACGTACAAATCCAACTATTACTACGAACCAGAAAATTTTGATGTCTATTAATTTAACCACTTAAAATAAATTTTCGTAATTTTAAGAAATTTAGATAAGAAGTAGAAAAAATTCTAAGTCCTAAAAACTAGAATAGCGAGAAATAAGAGAGAAAAAGAGTTCGTCGCAAAAGGTCGAAAAAGAAAAAAAAATGGTTGAAAAATAAAAGGTGACGGAAAAATAAAAGAAACTTATAAAAACTTAAAAATACTTAACTAACCTAACCTTATTACTACAACTAACTTAAAATTATAATCGCAAATTGAAATTACTAATTGGAATGATAATTGGTACATAGTAAAAGGTCTAAAAATATTAAAGCTTACAGGAGAAACTAAATCCCAAATGGAAATAACTTAAAAATAAACTAAAACTTAAAAAGGCGTCGCAAAATTCTAAAGCACCTAAATCTTAGTCTAAAGAAAAAGCACTTAAGGAATTCTACGGCAAAGCCTAAAAATCTAGGAGTAAAAATGACTATAGCAAAAACTAAGTTTAAAATTAAAAATGAGCTAAAAAATACAAATATTACGCTACAACGATTAAAAAGATACAAAATATAAAAATATACAAAAAGTTGTAAAAAGTACAATTTTTATAAAAATATTATTTTTATATTATTTATTTAATAAAACTATTAATTTTACAATTTTAATAAAACTAATTAAACAAAATACATAATAAATAAAAAGTAAAAATAAAACTAAACTAATAATAATAATAATAATAATTAGGTTAAAATAATAATAATTAATAATAAAACGTAATTAATGCTCGATTAGGGCTTCCTGTCCGCGTGTCAGAGAAGCTCCGCGAGTTGCGGTGATTAATGAGGAAAACCCCGCGAGTCGCGGGGTTCAGAAATTCTGTTGACAGCTTTCAAGTTTTACGCGTTTTTCTTTATTTTTTTTTTATTTTCTGTTTTCTGTTTTTTAATTAAATAAAAGATATTTAATAAAAGTTATATTTTTATAAATTAAAATAAAGATAAAGAAACTTATAAAACTTAAATATTTAACAAAATCTTAAAAATACTTATATTTTTGTTTTTCTTTTTATATTTTCGAATTTTTAAAACGTATTTTTACAAAAACGACTTTTAATAAAAGTAACTAAAAATCTTTTTTTTTTTATTAGCGTTGCGCTTCCGGCTTTTAAGATAGTTCCCCGGCAGCGGCGCCAAAAATACTTGATGCGAAGCGAGGTGTATATAAAATAGTTATTAATTTTAGCAGGAAACACTATTAAATACGATACAATTTTACACAAGATATTTATTTATTTATAGAATGGATATACTTAAACCTTGCTACAACACTTATAGGCAGTGTACCTAATCGTACAGTAGTGTAGTTTTTAGTAAGTCCGGTTCGTTCCACAGGGAAATCTTTAAACAAAGCTCAACGCTATATTAGTTTACTTTTATAAAAATACAAATATATATATAAGTAATATTATTATTATAAAGGGGGGTTTTTACCGTTTAATGACCGGTTTGTCGATTTTAAAACTTTAGTCGCAGTTAAAACCTAATGTAAAATATAAAATAAATACAAGACTTAAATTAAAGCGTAAAGTAAATAACGATAATGAAATTGCGAATAATAAAAATGCGATAAAATAAAATAAATAAAAGTGCGATAATTAGAAGTGCAATTAAATATAAAATAAAGGAAATTAAATATGAAATAAAAGAATTATGCTTATTTAAACTTCCGTAATCATGATGTTTGACGTGTTGATTTTAGTTTTATGCCCATGGGTTAATTGTCCTTTGTCCTGGATTATTTAATATGTCCGTCTGGTTTTTGTCCATAACAGTCCATCAGTCATAAATATAAATTGCAAGTGTCCTCGTCAAATTATTATTATACCCGAAGTTAAATATTCCAACTAATTGGGGATTCGAATTGTAACAAGGTTTTAATACTTTGTTTAATGAATACACCAGGTTATCGACTGCGTGTAAACCAAGGTTTTACTACTTTGTTAACAATTACACTAATTACCCTTGAATGTAATTTCACCCCTGTTTTAATTATTCTAGTGGCTATTAATCCATTCCCGTGTCCGGTTAAATGAACGATTATTCGTACATATAAATACCCCGCCCATAGTGTCCGATCGAGTGTATATGGTAATTTATAGGGACGCCCAATTGTAAATCTTTATATTAACATTAACAAACTTTCATTTAGTTAAACAAATATAAAGCCCATTAATAGCTCATAGTCTAATTTCCACAAGTGTCGTTCTTTTGTCCAAACCCCAATTATGGTACAAAGCCCAATTACCCAATTTTAGTAATTAGCCCAACATCATGTTTACTTCGTTTTAAATAAGCATAATAATAACTTAGCTACGAGACATTAATGTAAAAAGGTTGAACATAACTTACAATGATTAAAAATAGTGTAGCGTTACACGGACAGAATTTCGACTTACACCCTTACAACATTCGCTAACATACCCTTATTATTAGGATTTAAAATTAAAATTAAAATTAAAATATAAATTATATATATATATTACGTATATATTGAGAGAGAGATGAAAATAAGATATGAAATTTGATCAGAATTCGGTTTGCTTTATAGCCAGACTTGATTTTTGGGGCTCCGCGACTCGCGGCAAAATGCCCTTCAAACTCCGCGAGTCGCGGAGATAGAAATTACAGCTCAGTCCTTGGAGTTTTCTCTGCCGACGGTTTTTATTATATATATATAATATATATATAATTAATATAATTAATTATATATTATATTATATTTATATACATAGTTAACTTGTAATTTTTAGTCCGTTGCGTCGAGCGTTAAGAGTTGACTCTGGTCCCGGTTCCGGATTTTCGAACGTCCTCGCGTACAATTTAATATCTTGTACTTTGCGTTTTGAATTTTGTACTCTTGTGATTTCGAAACGTTTCTTATCAATAATTGGAACCTCTTTGATTGTCTTTTGTTCTTTTGAGCTTTTTGGTCGTTTGCGTCTTCAAATCGTCGAATCTGTCTTTTGTCTTCACCTTTTATTATTTAAACGAATATCACTTGTAAATAGAACAATTGCAACTAAAAGCTTGTCTTTCTTGAGGAATAATGCTATGAAATATATGTTCGTTTTTAGCATTATCAGTTACGTAATATTTCAGAAAAACAAACTTGGATGGATGGTTAAGGGCGTTAGCAGAGTAGCGAGTGGTCTCGGGTTCGAATCCCGTTTCGGGCATTTATTTTTACAAGCTAGCTCTTAAAGTAGTTTTCTTCTTTCAAATTTATTATTATTATTTTTATTATTATTATGATTACAATTATTATTGTTATTATTATTATTATTATTATTATTATTATTATTATTATTATTATTATTATTATTATTATTATTATTAATATTGGTATCATAAGTATTATTATTAGTATTATCATAAATATAAGTATTATAACCATTATTATTATTATTATTATTAGTCTTATAATTATTAATAGTATTAATAATATAGCTATTATTATTAATTTTATCATTTAAGTATTATTATTATTATTATGATTATTATTATTATTGCTGTTATTATTACACTTATCATTATTGTTATTATAATTATTATTACCATTAAGTATTAGAATTATTATTATTATTAGTATAATTATTAGAAATTATTATAGTTGCCAATTATTATTATTGTTATCATGACCCTAGTTACAATTATAATTATAATTATTAATATTGTTATTACTAATATTATTATCAATATAAGTATTATTATTAAGTAATATGATTATTAATATTATCATTATTAATATCAAAAACTACCTTTTAAACAGATAAATATTTTGTACATAAAATATACTTGTTACGTATACTATAATTATATTAAAATTTCACATAACTATATATCAAACCTATTAACATTAGTTATATAAATACATACAAATAACAAGTTATCAATTTTTAAATATAACATTAAACAACTATGTATATAAATATGGATATATTAATATAACTATATAAATATTAACCCTTATGAATATATACACCAATTAAACATACATAATATATAAATTAAAGATATAATAAATAATTTGTTCAGTTACGATTATATGTTTTAATATATACATAAATGATATAGGTTTGTGAATCCAAGGCCAACCCTCCACTTGTTCAGTGCCGTCATATATATTTTTACTACAAAATACAGTATTGTGAGTTTCATTACTCCCTTTTTAAATGCTTTTGCAATATATATTTTTGGGACTGAGAATACATGCGCTTTTTAAATGTTTTACGAAATAGACATAAGTAACCGAAACTACATTATATGGTTGAATGGATCGAAGCCGAATATGCCCCTTTTAGCCTGGCAATCTAAGAATTAGGAAACATCACTAATTTTGAGAATTAGTGCACCCCTAATTGACGCGAATCCTAAAGATAGATCTATTGGGCCCAACAAACCCCATTCTAGAATTTGGAATGCTTTAGTACTTCGAAATTTATCATGTCCGATGGGTATCCCAGAATGATGGGGATATTCTATATGCATCTTGTTAATGTCGATTATCAGGTGTTCAATCCATATGAATGATTTTTGTGTCTATGCATGGGACGTATATTTATGAGAAATAGAAATGAAAATCGTGTGGTCTAATAAAATGATGAAAATGATCGATTATGATAAACTAATGAACTCACCAACCTTTTGATTGACACTTTAAAGCATGTCTATTCTCAGGATTGAAAGAAATCTTCCGCTGTGCATTTGCTCATTTTAAAGATATTACTTGGAATCATTCATGGCATATTTCAAAAGACGTTGCATTCAAGTCGTTGAGTTCAGTAAAGATTATGATTAAGTAAATGACAGATTAGATCATTTATAGTTGGATATTATGAAATGGTATGCATGCCTGTCAACTTTCGATGTAATGAAAGTTTGTCTTTTAAACGAATGCAATGTTTGTAAAATGTATCATATAGAGGTCAAATACCTCGCAATGTAATCATATGTTATTGTATTCGTTCTTATGGATTAGGATGGGTCTTTACATCAATTCCTTCAATAGAGTATCACAAGAACTAACAAAGTCCTCAAACTTTTAAATTCTGAAAAATTCTCAATTCATATCAGACACTAACCCAACTTACTCATCTATACAAGCGTTTGGTTCCTTTTTATATAATACACTTTCACATCTTAAACCTCCACCGCCCTCGGGGACTTTCGTATGATTTACCATAATATAACTGCGTTAGCCAAACGTAAGTATATTATCCTAAATCATACTTTTATTTCGAGTACTTCAGTTGGGAAAGTTCCTATTAACGTTCAAAATTTCATCAACGATCACACCTTTATTACTTCCATCATTAATTCACTATGGTCGACAATGTTCAACAATTTCCAACAATTATTTAATTTTCTAAATCAAGTATCATATTTCAAAATTTCACATTGTAACAATCTGACTTTTTCCGTTTACTATCGTTACTTGTCCGTTAAGTATTTAATGGTGTTTACTTAGACTTTATGTGTTTGACAGAATTAAATGCATATTTGATCCTAGTGGATTACTTGAATTCATATTTTATATTAATTTTAATTTATGAACTTATTTCGGATAGCGAAATAACTCGAAAACGTTACGATTAAGTTAATCGCCTAGAAAGCTTTTCAGCTTACGGAACTCAGAAGAACGACAAAATAATTATTTTTAATAATTATTGACTTTACGAAGAACTTATTTAATTTATTATTTATTTAATGAATTATACCCGATAATTACGTTTCAACGACTAGTTAATGTTCCAGATACCGGGTACGGTTAATGACACTCGAAACCGTGCGTATGAGTAATTAAGCAAACGAGCCCAGAACACCCCTAAGTGGGCCCCTATGGCCGAACCCCCCATAAGCCCCCTAAATGGACCTTAACTTGGGCTACAAGGTCATTAGTGGTTATTTAGGCCCTAACTTGATCTATAAATAGAAGCTAAACCCCAAACCCTTCTCCCTTTTCTTTTTCTTGGTCGACACTCCCTCCCCCTCTCCCTCTCTTGGCCGACGGCATAACACACACACACACACACACACACACACTCATCAACACTCAAAATTAAAAGAAAGCTTGTGCACGAACGTTAATCCCCTTGTCGTTCTCTACGCGGTTGTGTAAGCAATTTGATATTTTAAGGTATATTTGCAAACCCTAATATAGCGACCCGACAAAATCGTCATTGACGGCGCCGTCTACTTAGGTCCCGTTACGTGGTCATAAGTCTTTAAAACAACGTTTGACCAAAATATGCCGCATTCATTTCAAATGTAAAGATGTTTCAAAGTTTACAAAGTAGTTCAACGACTAAATGTGTTACAATGTTTTAAGTACAAATGAAACCTATGCGACACAAATTAAAGTAAAGTTAAAAGATGCTCCATGTATGCATGTATACTTGACATCCAAGCAAGTATCAAAAATAGAGTGCGGAAGCATGTATCACTTAGCTTTCAAGGACATGAGAAAACATATAGAAAACTGTCAACGAAAAATGTTGGTGAAATCATAGGTGTATTAGTAAACATTGTTTTTGAACCACAAGATTTTGTATTTCCATAATGTTGATTATCCAAATCATTTACATTCCAAAGTTGTTATTCGTTTGTGGAGCACCCAATTATCAAGACTTAACTGTACACGTACCTCGTTATCATAGTGTTAGAACCTACACTATATACTCGAAAATATATTTCATCCGCTAACGGTAGCGAACCGTCCGAATGAGGGCTTGTCAAGCCCGTATGGATCCACACAACATAAGTTTACGTTTACACCCTGCAAGTGTAACTAATGATAATTGAATTGAGGCCTTTTTGTTCTAACTCGCACGTGGAATGTTTGTTTTCGTACTTGTGTTCAAAGCATAAAAGTATGATACGTATATGTTTCTCATCCCATAATTTAAAGAGTAAAAGTTGTTGAAAAGGTGGGACTATGATCTCACCTTGAGTGCACGAATATAAATGTACTTCACGAGTAAACGTGTGCAAGAACGAATGCTAGTCTTGACCTAAACAAATAGGTTGTATCAATATCGGTAAACACGGTCGGTCAAAGTTGTTCAATTAGTCATATGGCTCGTTACGACTCGATTAATATAGCATGTGAGTCAAATTGTCAAGTCTCATACAAGATACAAGTTTAAAAGCACGTTAGAACGATTTCATAAGTATTCGGTTAAGTTTGAATAAAAGTCAACTTTGGTCAAGTCAAAGTCAACAAAAAAGTCAACACATTCGGGTCGGGTCTCGGTCAATTTTTTTGAGTTATATAATCATATATGCGCATGTTAGAATAAGTTACATGTTAATCGGAGGTGCGTAGCATAGTTAGAATTAAACGATAAACGACCAAGCAAAGCAAAATCTGTAGTTCATTTGGACGGCGTCCAAAATCACTAGATGGTGTCCAGCAATGAAAGCCAGGATGGCGACTAAGGATTTGGACAACGTCCAAACACCTGTGCAGTTGCAATTGCTGAAATTTCATAAGTGCACGAACCAAACTTCAATTAAACACAAATTGTGAACCGAAAACACTTAAAACATGTATCTTATATCGTTGGAAAGGTATTTTGACGAGGAAAACAACTAAGCACATTTCATCAATCAATCCATCATTTACAACAACCAAATTTGCATTAAATGTTCATCATTAATTACATTCAAGATCATAAATTCAATTTGATAATTTGGGAACTTACTACCTACATATAATACGCCGTTTCGTAGGTAATTACGCATTCAATACAACTAAACACTTACCAACAACCTTTCATAGCATTCAATGCATCAAATGTTCATATTTAAGTCTATCAAACCCTAACCAAAATCACAAAAATCAATAATCATGTTAGTGAAGTTTTCTTAGTCAACCTACACATTAAAATGGAGCTAGTGATGCTAGTAACACATTTAATACATGAACTTTTAACATCTAACAACATTTAGACAACCAAATCTCAAGATCAAACAAGTCATTTTTCAAGTTTAAGCTAGTTACACCAAAATAACAAGAACAAGCAAATAAATCACATATTCATGCTAGGCTTGAGCCATAGACACTAATTAACACTTTTATAAGTTAAAAACACTAAGAACATGAAAACTAGAGTTTTTAAAAAGTTACTCAAAAGAGATGAAGTTGGTATGGAATTAAAAATGAAGATGCAAGGATTCCAAATATGTAATTTGTTTTGAAGAACGCTTGCTAGATCGAAAATGGATTATGAATCTTTGTTTGAGAGTTTGAGAGTAAAAAGGTGGAAGTATCAAAAAGAAGGGAGGTGATGAATGAGTGGAGGAGGAGGAGGAGGTTTGACTAGTTGACCTAGTCATATCTTTGCCCACTTGATAACATTGGTCCCTCAAGTTTAAAAGCGGGTGCGTTAAATAACCAAACGAATTACCTTAAATGCGTAGAGTAAACGAGAGATGTTATAATTAAATAACGGACTTTAAAATAAAATAAACAGAAAGTAAACAGAAAAAGGTGGGTTGTTACATTACCTACTCCTTAAAAGAAATTTCGTCCCGAAATTTAGGTAGATGTAGTAGGCGTAGCTTCCTTCTCGGGATCTTGCATGGCCAACTCAACGAATAAGTGAGGATACTTTCTTTGTATTTGATCTTGTCTTTCCCAAGTAAACTCGGGCCCCCTTTTGGCATTCCAACGAACTTTGACTATCGAAATTTTGCTTTGTTTTAGCGTCTTGACGGAGTGGTCCACAATTTCTACCGATTCTTCCACGAAATGAAGTTTGTTATCAATAGTAAGTTCTTCGAGAGGGATGACGAGTTCGGGTTTGGCAAGGCACTTCTTCAAGTTTGATACATGGAAAGTAGGATGAACGGAGCTCAATTGAGTTGGAAGATCTAAACGGTAAGCAACGGGTCTAATACGCTCTAAGATCTCAAAAGGACCAATATATCGTGGATTTAGTTTTCCACATTTCCCGAAATGGATTACACCTTTCCAAGGTGCGACTTTTAACATTACCCGATCACCCACTTGGAATTTGAGATCTTTTCGTCTAATGTTGGCATAGCTCTTTTGACGACTACGGGCCATCTGGAGCCTATCTTGGATTTGAACAATCTTCTCGGTTGTTTCATAAATGAGTTCGGGTCCGGTGATTTGCTTGTCACCTACTTCGGACCAACAAATAGGACAACGACATTTGCGACCATATAACGCTTCGAAAGGTGCAGCGTTAACACTTGCGTGATAACTATTCTTATAGGAGAATTCGGCGAGAGGAAAGTGTTTTTCCCAAGCTTTTCCAAAATCGATAACGCAAGCTCGTAACATGTTTTCCAAAGTTTGAATCGTGCGTTCGCTTTGTCCGTCGGTTTGTGGATGATAAGCCGTACTCATGTCCAAGCGTGTTCCCAAAGATTCTTGTAAGGCACCCCAAAATCTAGAAGCGAAACGGGCATCTCGGTCGAAAATAATCGATAAGGGTACGCCGTGACGAGACACATTTTCCTTTATATACAATTGTCCAAGTTTGTCCATTTTGTCGGTTTCCTTCATGGCTAGGAGGATTTGGTGAGACAGTCAATAATAACCCAAATGGTATCATAAACGCCCGCCATTTTCGGTAGCTTGGTGATAAAATCCATCGTTATTCTTCCCACTTCCATTGCGGGATTTTGGGTTGTTGAAGTAACCCGGATGGTCTTTGGTGTTCGGCTTTGACTCGGAGCAAGTTAGACACTTTTCAACATAAGTAGCAACATCCCTTTTAATGTTCGGCCACCAATATTATTCCTTGAGATCGTGGTACATCTTACCGGCACCGGGATGAATCGAGTACCTTGACTTATGGGCTTCGTCTAGAATAAGGCTTCGTAAGTCCCCATAACTAGGCACCCAAATTCTTCCGGTGAAATATCGGAGTCCGGTCTCCTTAACTTCGAATCGAGAGGCGAGGATGTTCAAGCGTTTGAGAGAAATGTTTTCATCTTTGATAGCCTCGTCTTGGGCTACCCGGATTTGGCTATTGAGGTTGGTGTGGATGGTGATGTTTAAAGTTCGAACACGAAGAGGCACCATTCTTTCCTTTCAACTTAAGGCATCGGCTATGACATTTGCCTTCCCGAGATGGTAACGAAGCTCACAATCGTAATCATTCAAAGTTTCAATCCACCATCGTTGTCTCATGTTTAGTTGCTTTTGATCGAAGATGTGTTGGAGGCTTTTGTGATCGGTGAAGATAGTACTTTTGGTTCTATAAATATAGTGTCTCCACATTTTGAGTGTAAAGACAACGGCTCCGAGTTCGAGATCATGTGTCGTATAGTTCCGTACATGAATTTTTAATTGTCGGGAGGCATAAGCAATAACCTTCTTTCTTTGCATCAACACACACCCAAAACCATGTTTCCAGGCATCGCAATATACAATAAAATCATCATTGCCTCCGGGAAGAGACAAGATAGGAGCGGTGGTTAATTTTTTCACCAATATTTGAAATGCGGACTCTTTTTCGGTTACCCAAATGAATTTATTTCCCTTGTGAGTTAACGCAGTTAGAGGACGTGCAACCAAAGAGAAATTTTCGATGAACCTACGATAATACCCAGCGAGGCCTAAGAATTGGCGAATGTGAGTAGGAGTAGTGGGGGTATCCCATTTACTAATGGCTTTGATATTTGCAGGATTGACCTTAATACCTTGATCGCTTACAACATGACCAATAAATTGAACTTCTTTCAACCAAAATTCACACTTGGAGAATTTGGCATAGAGTCATTCTTGTCTCAAGAGTTCAAGCACGAGTTGGAGGTGTTGTTCGTGTTCTTCTTCGCTTTTAGAATAGACCAAGATATCATCGATGAATACAATAACGAATTTGTCGACATACGGTTTACACACGCGGTTCATAAGGTCCATGAACACCGCTGGTGCATTAGTTAACCCGACTGGCATTACAAGAAACTCATAACTACCGTAACGAGTCCAGAAAGCGGTTTTGGAGACATCTTCCCCCTTAACCCTTAGTTGATGATAACCCGAGCGGAGATCGATTTTTGAATATACACAAGACCCTTGTAGTTGATCAAAGAGGTCATCGATGCGTGGAAGAGGATATCGGTTCTTAATTATCAATTTATTTAGTTCACGATAATCGATGCACATTTGTAGGGATCCATATTTCTTTTTGACGAATAAAATCGGAGCGCCCCATGGTGAATGGCTAAGTTGGATAAAACCACGGTCAAGTAGTTCTGGAATTTGACTTTGTAATTCTTGCATTTCGGATGGAGCAAGTCTATACGGAGCACGTACTACGGGTGCGGCTCCCGAAATAAGATCGATTTGGAATTCAACCGGTCGATGAGGTGGAAGACCCGGTAATTCTTCGAGAAATACATCGGAAAAGTCACTAACAATTGGCACATCATCGATATGCTTCTCATCGGTCTCGACTTTCTTAACGTGGGCTAGGATCGTGAAGCAACCTTTACGAAGATATTTTTCAACTATAAGGCACGAGATGAGGTTGAGTCCGGTGCAACTCTTATCGCCATAGACAATCAAGGGTTCACCATTCTCGATAGGAATTTGAATTGCTTTAAGATCACAAAGGATGTGAGATTTCGTTTTGGCTAACCAATCCATACCAATTATTACATCGAAGCTCCCTAGTTCTATAGGTATCATGTCAATTTCAAACTCTTTACCCATTAATTTTAACGTATACCCCCGATAAGATTTGTCGGCACTCAAAAGTTTCCGTTGGCCACTTCAATGGTGTATGTAGTATCTAGTGGGAGTGGTGGAGTGCAAAAAGAATGAGTCAAGGTCTTGGATACAAAGCTCTTATCGGCACCCGAATCGAATAAGCAAGAGACATAAGAGTTGTTGAGAAGAAACGGACCCGTGACTAGTTCATTGTCATCTCAGGCATCCTTGGTGTTAATATTGAAAGTTCAGCCACGTGCATTGGGGTTAGCTTTCTTCTTTGGGCATGCATTTCTAAAATGACCCGGTTGACCACATTCGTAGTAAATACCCGTCTTTGGTGCATTGAGCCCCTTTTGAGCGACGGGGGCGGCACTTCTACAATCGTTGGCCACATGGCCACTTCTTTGACACCGGTGGCAAAATGGCTTGCCACATTCACCAAAGTGTTGCTTGTGGCATTTGTTGCAAAAAGGTTAATTTTCGGCATAACTTTTCTTGCCGTCAAAGGTGAAAGACTTCTTGGCGAAGTTGTTGTTGTTGTAGTTGCTTGATTGGGGGGCTTCCCACTTTCTTTTGTTGCCACCCGATTTATCCTCGGCCTTAGGTGCTGGCACTTCAATTTCATCCACCGTTTCTATTAATTGACGGGCCATCTTTAAAGCTTCTTGTAGGTTAGCGGGTTTGGATGACATGACCCCGTGTTTAATGCTCTTAGGGAGGCCATCCATGTAAAGTGAAGCGACCCGTCCTAATCCATAAAGACGAATACAATAACATATGATTACATCGCGAGGTACTTGACCTCTATATGATACATTTTAAAAACATTGCATTCGTTTTTAAATGACAAACTTTCATTAAATCGAAAGTTGACAGCATGCATACCATTTCATAATATATCCAACTATAATTGACATAATAATAATCTTGATGAACTTAACGACTCGAATGCAACGTCTTTTGAAATGTGTCATGAATGACTCCAAGTAATATCTCTAAAATGAGCAAATGCACAGCGAAAGATTTCTTTCATACATGAGAATAAACATGCTTTAAAGTGTCAACCAAAAGGTTGGTGAGTTCATTAGTTTATCATAACAATCATTTCAATATTTTAATAGACCACAAGATTTCATTTCCATTCTTAACAAATATAATCTCATATCAGGCATTTCGCACGGTATAGAGATAAAAATCATTCATATGGATTGAACATCTGGTAACCGACGTTAACTTAATGCATAGAATATCCCCAAAACTGAACCTCTCGTCTGTATAATAATCTCGAAGTACTAAGCATTCGTACCCCGAATGGGACTTGTCAAGGTCCATAGATCTATCTTTAGGATTCGCGTCAATCAGGGGCCATTTCCCTAAATTCTTAGGTTACCAGACTTGAAGGGCGATATTCGGTTTAATAATCCAACCATATAATGTAATTTTAAGTACTTGTGTCTATTTCGTAAAACATTTATAAAAGCAGCGCATGTATTCTCAGTCCCAAAAATATATTTAGCAAAAGCATTTAAAAACGGAGCAAATGAAACTCACAATACTGTATTTTGTAGTAAAAATACATATGACGACATTGAACAACTGAACAATGCAGGGTTGGCCTTGGATTCACGAACCTATATCATTTGTATATATATATTAATACACATAATCGTAATCGAATAAGTTTATATATATATATAATTTACTAATTATATCATTTTTATATTAATAATATTTATACGTCTCATATATTCATTTTGTATATAAAACTAGTAAGGTTGTTATGTTATATGTATTAAATGTATTTTTATATATGTATATATCATTTGTTTGTAAAAAAAATAATTTTAGTAATACTACGATTATCTTAATATTGATAAAAATGATAATAATCATAATACTTAATATTACTAAATAAGGTTTTATTGTTAATAATTATATTAATGATATTAATAATGATATTTATAATAATAACTATAAAATATTAATTTATCGATTAATGTTACTTATAATAATAATTTTAGTAATTACCTATTAGTAATACTCATGATAATATAAATAATATTACTTATAACGATAATAATCATAATAATGACTATGGTACTTATAATGATAATTATAATACTAATAATAGTTATAATTTTTAATAATAATAATAGTAATAATAATAATAACCATAATTTCTACAGTAATAATACTTTTACTAATAATAATATTAGTGATATTAATAATACTTGTGATACTCTTAATACTGATAATAATAATAATACTCATACTCATAACAATACTAATAATACTTATACTAGTAATAAAATGATTAAGTTACATATTTAAACGATGATAATAATATTAGTTATAACATTAATAATATTTGTAATCATATTTGTAATTATAATCATAATAATAATAAATGATAGATTTTGTAATAATACTTGTATTTGAACTAATAAGTCTTCTAAAAATAACTATAATAATAATAATAATAACAATACTAATAATAATATCAATTTTAAAAATGAAAACTACCTTCAAAAAGGGTTTCTAAAAAGAAAAACCTCAGACGTGCTCGAACCCATGACCTCCCGCTCACCCACAACACCACTAACCATTCCGCTGCTTCTACTTTTCTGTTTATACTCCTAGCTAAAACTATTTAACCCATTTATTTTTGTTTCGGCCCAATAACACAAAAGGGGACACATCCCAACTTTCCTAGTCCATTGAGGACTCCTTCGACCTAACTGAAAAGGAATACTCGGCCCAACTTCATTAACCAATTTCACGGCCCAACTATATTTCTAATTGAAGCCCATCTAACAATTTAATAAGCCTAACAGCTTCTCTTAATAATAAAAAGGATATTGTAGTGGCCTGGGTTTGAACTCAGGACCTCTTGTTCCCAAGCTACACACTCTAACCATCTGATCCACCTTATTTTTCTGAAATATAACATACCTAATATCTATTTAGCCTTTAACTGTTTCATTCTTCTTCTTCAATGCAAAACCCAGAACATTTATCCTCTTTGTTATTTCATGTATCATAAATAAATAAATAAAATATCTTGATCATCAACTTCTTCACAATCAAAATCACTATCTCATGAAATTGGAGCAGTAGCGATGAGGAGATCAACAAATAATAAAAAAAAAATAAAAAAAAATCCAGCGACGGTCAGTTTTTTTTTTCCGATGGTGGTTATAGCTTAAAGGTGTTGGTGGTGTTTGCGTGATGGAACAGAAACAATCAGCAGTAGCATCTCGAACGAAAACGAAGGAAAGAAAAGAAGAGACAAAAAAAAATACCAAGAATGATGATGGTGGTGGTTCGTTGTTTATGGTGGCCGTGGTTGCAGGTGTCGGTGACGATGGGTGGCCGAAAGCTGCATCAAAATTGTTATGTGGTGACGGGTTAATTGTAGAAAAGAGATGCAGTTGCAACAGTGTTGGGGGTCGACTAAAATAACTTGAACAAGAGTAGCTCACAGTTAGTCGTTTTACGATAGTTCATGGTGTTTAATGGTGATTTGTTGGTTGTGATGAAGGTTTAGAACAAACACGAAGGTGGCGGATGGAGGCGGTTCTAGATGGTGAAGGTAGTGGTGGTGAGGGTGATGAGGTTGAGATGGTTGAAGGAAGACAAGAGATAGTAGTGTATGTATATATATCATATATCTCTTATCTATCTATTAAATATATAAGTATAAATATAATAATGATAATAGTACAATAATAAAACTCATAAGTTAATAGAATTGAAATGTAAATAGTATTTAAAAGTTAAGCCAGGGAGTTTTGGAATATAACTACCGACACTCTTCCCGGATTGCTAGATCGTACTCCGTGTTCAATCAGTGGCGGATAACAAAAAGTCTTCAGAAAAATACCAAAATTTTAATTTAAATAGTTTTATATATTTTCGTCATTATGGTATAAAATTTGATCATTAATTTATTAAATAAAAATTACATCAACTGTCCCTCTCATTTATGGGTAAAATATAAAAAGTGTTAAAATTTAATAACTAGATCCTAAATACATTTTTAGTAAGGCTAAAATTTATAAAACTCATTTTCGAATCACCGTTTATTTTAAAATCATATAAGTCTGAATTTAACTTACTTAATATCAATCAGGACATCAAATGAGTATTACAATCACTTAATATTTATTTTTAATATACTTTATTTATATATATAGATATATTTTAAATAATAATTATTATAATATCCTATTTTTTTTTTATTTTACATAATTAACTTTTAATAGCAATAACATATAATATTTCAAATTATATTTTCAATTACCATATATATATATATATATATATATACACACACACACATATCTATTTACAATTAATGGTTCGTGAATCGTCGAAACTGGTTGAAGGTAATTGGATACATGAACATAGTTTCAAAATTTTCGAGACTCAACATTATAGTCTTTGCTTATCGTGTCGAAAACATATAAATATTAAGTTTAAATTTGGACAAAAATTTCCGGGTCGTCACAGTTACCTATCCGTTAAAGAAATTTCATCCCGAAATTTGATTGGGATAGTCATGACTGACAATAAGTATGTTTTCATGACGCATACGAGCTGAAAATTAGAGTTTTATCATCATTGAGTAATTTAGATAAAACAATTCATTTACGTGAAGAGTACGAGTGAAGCTATCACAAAAGAATGAAATGTGAACATAACTGTTCGCCATAACTTTTGATGTAGTTATGGTTGATTCCGGAATTCAAGAAATTTAGAGATAATCTTCGAAATCTATATAAGATTCGGTTCTTCGGTGAATAAGGAAATTAGGATCCTCTTTAATTAAATGCGATCATCTGTCTCGATTGCTCTGTATGGTATTTCCACTATAAATGAACCTCTTACGTTCCATTATTTCCACAACTCTCATCTTTTATACTTCAATTCATATTTCCAAAACATTTGTCAAATTTATCGGAAGTCACTGGAAAATATAGAACTATTAATAACAATATGTTCTTGATTTGTTTAGAGATTAGGTAGAATGTAAGAGTCGTGTAACATGGCACATGATGATGTTATAATCTGTGAATCATCATGTTCCATTAGAAACTCAGCATGACTTACTGTAATATAATCACGTTGATCAAGTGTCATTATATTATACTAACTCATGCATTAATTTCTTTACATTTCTCCAGAATTCATTCATAAATTAAACTTAGATTTTACAGAAGTTTCCAATATAATGAAACACAGGAAGCACGAAGAGGTATATAATTTCGGACGAGAATGTTTATGAAAATATCCTCAGAAATATCGAGGATATTTATGATGATATTTTGGAATTTCCAAGTTCAAAGGTTGATGAAGAAAAATTTTCCACAAGATTTTAACATGACTTCGGAGCAAGATATTCTCTAAAGATTTCAACGGATCCAGAATTACCTGGATTCTTTGAATATAGGGTATGGTCCTTGTATTTTTCCTTGGTCTCCTACGTGGTTAGCTCAATCCGTTTTCCATTTCCAACTTTTCTGAGCTTTTCCAACATACTATTCTTTATCATCAAACTTTCGATGATTAAGGTCGTTTACGGTTGTCTACAATTTCTGCTGCTTCATTCAGCTTTTTCAAAGTTCAATGCATTGATACGTAGGCTGGGTGCTTTTCAAAATTTCTGAATGGAAGATCATAATTCTAAGAGATACATGTTATATATATATATATATATATATATATATATATATATATATATATATATATATATATATATATATATATATATATATATATATATATATATATATATATATATATATATATATATATATATATATATATATACATATAACTATTGATGTAGACATGCTGCGAAATTTCAAAATACTGATTGTTGATTCTCGATAATTGGTATGGCAATTCTCGTTATCAGATGCGGATTAGTACATGATAGGGTTTTAACGAACAATTATAATGATTCTTCGGAGGACTTAAGTCGATGAGTAATGAAGTTGCTGATAAGTTTCTATTAATGTGGTGGAATATAAACAGTTTTCCTGTAACGATGACGAAAGGTAACTTATATAACAAGGTTATAATAAGTTTAATTCGAATGAAAGTCAAAGTTGATTTGCTGGAGCTGTGACAAAATAGGCTAATTTGGGAAGGAATTGTAAAGTTATTTTCGGTAATAACAACGCCAAATGAGCTATCACAGATACGTGTTGAACGTTTACTCAGGTTCCGATTATTTTCAGGTGCATAGCTATATGCATAAATCTTTCTTCTCGTAGATGAAGTGCGGTTGGTTCATCCTCTCGATTGAGGTGTTTTCAAGAATCATGAAAGGTTTAAACGCAGATTTGTAATCGTCAAGATACAAATGAGGTTTAAGATGAAATCAAGTAGCAAACTTGAAGAATTGTTTAGTTTCATATGTTATATTCAATATTTTAATTCATTTTAATTGTCCAATGTTATTAGTTCACAGTCGATAGTCTACAGTTAACAGTCCAATAATTCATATATAGTTTAACATATAATATTTGAATTAATTAATACGTATCGTGACCCGTGTACATGTCTCAGACTCGATCACAACTCAAAGTATATATATTATTATAGAATCAACCTCAACCCTGTATAGCGAACTATCATTACAGCATATAGAGTGTCTATGGTTATTCTAAATAATATATATAGATGCGTCGATATGATATGTCAAAACCTTGTATACGTGTCCTGATATTTAAATGCGTAAATAACAGTATTTAAATGACAATAAATAACATGCGTAAAATAAATAACAGAAATTAAATGACGATAAATAAAATTGCGAGAATTAAAATTGTGATAAAATAAATTACGATAAATAAATTGCGATAAATAAATTGCGATAATTAAAATGTAATACAGAATTAACAGTTAGCTAGGAACAGTTAGCTAGGATTTCGTTAGCGTGAATTCTTAACAAAATTTCTCATAGTTAATTTGTTTGTTTCTAATAAATTTTATTTTGTCCAATGTTTTCTTCATTATGCCACTTGTTGGATTCTGATAGATCAAAATCCAAATATGAAATTGAATGAAAATGGTTATTCTGCGGTGAACGGATACCTATATCTGTGGATGTAAGTAGGATAGTAAATGACTGTTGAATCAGATTCGAAGAATGTACAATGTAACTTATTAATGTGAAATCTAAATATTCCTCAGGTATTACCTACCCGTTAAAATATTTTCACCATTAACAGTTTGTACGAAAGAATTTTTCAATTACAATCTTTATGAAAATATATATACATATATATTTTCTTCAGAGGTAATTTTGGATTTAATGAGTCAATATGATATTAAACTCATTTGATTTTCGGTTTGAGCTAGAATAAATAATCTCTAAAACTTTTAGAAACCACATATTCTTCGCAGAATATTTCTTCAATGAAGTTATAAATTAATACTTCGTCGTTCATTGTTGTTGGTACTCCTTGGTATCTATGGTGCGTATGACATTGATGTTCGTGTGACAGATTGTGAAGTTGAGGTTTGCGTTGCGATTGTTGTTGGTGGCGGTAATGGTATTGTTGGCATTGATGATGGTGGTACTGGTTATGCTGCTGGTGCTGCTGCTAGTGTTTGTAACCTTTGCACCATATTCTCCAAAGCCAATACCCGAGCACGAAGCTCGTTGACTTCTTCTATTACACTGGGGTGATTGTCGGTTCAGACGAGCGGATAAATATGATCTAGAATTTGGTATAATATATAATCGTGACGAGATACTCTAGAAATGAGAGAGAAAATGGTGTTTCGGACAGGTTCACCGGTAAGTGCTTCAGGTTCTTCGCCAAGAGGGCAATGTGGTGGATGAAAAGGATCACCTTCTTCTTGTCTCCAATGATTGAGTAGACTACGAACCCATCCCCAATTCATCCAGATTAGATGATGGCTGATTGGTTGGTCCATTCCGGTCACACTGCTTTCGGAGCTTGAGTGGGACTCCATGTCAGAATCTGAGGGACTTGAGCTAGTGGCGAATTCCATTTCGTACGATTGAGTAAAGGATTTTTTGATATGAAATGATTTCTGGCTATCGAATGGTATTCTAATTACATAGAATATCTATATATAGCACAAAAGATTTCGTAGATTACGGAGGAATTTACGGAATATGTCAGGCAAAGTTTACAGTAACAGATACGCTAAGATATGAATCTTGTCTATACACTATTCATGCAATCAATGCAGTAAGATGTGACTAGACTAAGAATGATAAGCAGGTAATTTTCGACACGAAATGATAAGCAAAACTTTTTGACATGCAGACACGGTCGAAGTCCAGACTCACTAATGCATCCTAACAACTATCAGTTAGACACTGATGTGTTCTCTAAGGTGTGTATGAAACGGCTATCAGTTTTATATTTATTTACTACAAGAAATCACCTAAATTAAATTAAAACACAAAAGGCAAGTATACCTATCGTGTAATAATATAGCTAAGGTAAAGTCCGGGAGGTCGATCTGTGGACACTATTATTGGGTGTCTTACTAGGTCAAATTAGTTAATTAAGTAGTTAAACTAGATATAGTAATTATAGGTAACTTTAGGGGGATTTACCGTTTAATGACCGGTTTGTCGATTTTATATTTTAAGCGTACAGATAAATGACGATAATTAAAGTGCGTAAAATAAATAACAATATTAAAATGACAATAAAAAAAATTGCGAGTAAATAAAAGTACGATGAGAAATACAAAAAAAGAATTATGCTTATTTAAACTTTCGTAATCATGATGTTTAACGTTTTGATTTTAATTTATTATGCTCGGTTAATTGTCCTTTGTCCTGGATTTATTTGATACCTATCTGGTTTTTGCCCATAATAGGTCATCGGTCATAATTATAAAATGATCGTCAAATTAACCTTATACCCGAAGTCAAATATTCCAACTAATTGGGGATTCAAACTGTAACAAGGTCTTAATACTTTGTTAATAATTACACCAGGTTATCGACTGTGTGTAATTCAAGGTCTTAATACTTTGTTAACAATTACACCAATTACCCTTGTATGTAATCCACCCCTGTTTTAATTAGTCCATGATTATTAATTTACCCACTTGGCCAGAATGAATAATAAATTACCCAACCCAATTGATTAATTAAATGATTGTAAAAGATGTCGTATAAACATCACTAAATAGGACATGCATAATCATTTAATAATTATTATATTAACTAATTTGAAGATAGGTTCGACAGACTCCAAAGAGTTGTCATTCGATTAGACAATACCCCCCATCTATTAATGGTCCATGGTCCAATGTCCACAAGTGTCGGTCTTTTGTCCATACCCTAATTATGGTACAAAATCCAATAACCCAATCTTTAATATTTAGTCCAACATCATGATTACTTCGGCTCAAATAAGCATAATAATAACTTAGTTACGAGACATTAATTTAAAAAGGAAGAACATAGCTTACAGTGGTGAATAATCGCGTAGCGTTACACGGACAGAGTTCCAACTTTAAAACCCGTAAAACATTTCTTACAATAACTCAATTATTATTAAACTTAAATTAAAATTATAATTATAAATATATATAAATTACATATATAGAGAAAGAAGATTGGAAAAAGGTGTGTCTTTCTTCATTCTCCGTAGTCTCGTTTTATAGGCAAATGATGATTTGAAATTTTCACTTATGACCCCTTAACTATGCTCAATTAACAACTTTTTATTATTTATTATTATTCTTATTATGAATTATTTAAATATTATATTATATTCTTGTGCATAGTTGACTTGTACTTTCAGCTCCGTTGCGTCGAGCATTGAAAGTTGGTTCATGTCTCGGTTCTGGATTTTCGAACGCCTTTTCGTATAATTTAATATCTTTACTTTGCGTTTTGCGGCTTGTACATTTGTAATTTTTAGACGTTTCTCATCAATATATTGAACCACTTGGATTGTACTTTGTACTTTTTAGCTTTTTGGTCGTTTGTGTCTTCAAATTGTCGAATCTGCCTTTTGTCTTCACCTTTTATTATTTAAACGAATATCACTTGTAAATAGAACAATTGCAACTAAAATCTTGTCTTTCTTGAGAGATAATGCTATGAAATATGTGTTCGTTTTTAGCATTATTAATATTCCCACACTTGAGCGTTGCTTGTCCTCAAGCAATATTGTCTTGAAATAAAAACATACTTGAATCACTTCTTTATTCTTCACACTTTTTACATCAGTGATTTCAATACGGCGGTTATGAACAATGATAGTAACGATGTGATTTACAGTCTCACATGACTATAAAAATTTAGATCCGTTAGGAAATTGGATCTTTATGAAAACATTTGATCTTTTGAAAATTCAATCTAGTTTTTATCCTCGATAAGTTTTCCAGAATAACCCTTAACCGGTGTTGCAAAATGTTATTGTGGGTTTTGTGGGTTTCGGATTTTAAAATTTTAGCTCAAAACTTTACGGTTTTGTGTCACCCACTTGCTAACCTTGTATTAGGAAAGCAACACATCCAGTTTACTTGTCCCGTATATTACCTTTCGGTAAATTACCGTCCGGTTGTAAAGGAAAGCGATGAACAAGAAACTGTTAAGGCAATGTCTAATGACATGCATTTGTTCATGGTCTAAAACGTGTCGGATGCTATTACTATCCTTTGTAGGAGCAATAGTAAAGATCGTCATATAATTTTTCTGGTCTGGCACAAGGTCCTGTCTTCGACCATGCTATGCAACCACCGTTCTTACGGTTGACACCCGATTTGGTTCAGGTGACCTAATGAATTCTGATGAATTCTCAGGATTTTACGTTCAATGGTAATGAACGCATTGAAAATAGGTTTTCAGAAAACAAATCGGTTTGTAATTTGATCAAAATATTTTCTCGTTCAAGTTTGAGTTTAGATATCATCGAATTCCATGAGTTTGTAATTCTCAATCTTTAAAGTCAATCTCAAGGATTGAGTAATATCAGGCTTAAAAGCTGATTTTTAATCTTTAAGGAGATTATCCTTACTGGGGGTCTGATTCATTAGTCTTATCAAGCTAATTTGCACGGCGCCCTCCCCATTTTACGAGACATATCCTCTCATGGTTAGGATAAGTCTGACCACATGGCGACCCTGTTTGATGCTGAGGTCCGTGGATTTCCGGCTGATTTTAGAGATGACTTTTCTAGATTTTTCGTCAACCTACAGCTGGTCTGGACGACAACTTCCTGACCTAAATCAAGAAGCGCGTGTCTTTTTCTGAAGACTTTACTTCATTTTAATGATGGAATTGATTCATCATGTAGATCCATCTTTTCTTCCATTTATATTACAATTTACCGGGTAAAATAGTTAATTTAGTCTAAAATAAAAGCACCTGCAATAACTTTACAGAAACATGTGATATACAGTTTTTAATTGAATAACTTGGTATATTCTCCCCGCACTTGGCTTTTATTTATTTTTTTCTTTGCCTTTTTATTCTCCTCTATTCCATTTTAAATGAATTCTAACATTTTGGGTTGTTTCTCCATTTATGTTCTCTCTGAGGTAACAATAATTTCGGTATTAACACCTAGTTTTATCGTTCATAAATATGTATAAACATGATTTTGAATTCATTTAGTTGAAAATTTTTCAAATTTTCACAAAATTTGGCAATTAAACTAAGTGTAAACCCGAGAGAATTTATAACCCTTCCCCAAACTTGAGATCTTGCAATACCCTCATTTGTAAGAAATCAGTAAAAATTTAAATTCATGAGGGTGATTAGTGTAGAAAAATGATTAAAATTACCGAGTTCGCAAACATATTCTTGTTATTTCACATTTGATATTTTGCGTCTTGTCGTCAAAATTAGTAGCTTTTGCTGAACTTAATGTCAGTCTTTGAAAATGCGTTGTTTTACCCTATTTTGTACATAAGATAAACTACAAACATATATATAATATATATATATATATATTTTTATATAAAAACCTTTATTTATTAAAACAATTTAAATGAATAATTTTTTTAAAATTTTGTTTCCTTTTACTTTAGGTAGTTTTGGTATGTTTACCTAGTCCGTCCCTCGACAAAATTTAAAATTTGTCGTTAAAGCGATTATTTTAAAAGCAAAGATTTTGGGGTTTTTTAATTTTTTTGGTATACTTTAAATCAATAAAATTAAAAATAATGATAACAAAATTTTTCGCCCCGCCCTCGGGTAAAGCAATTTCGGTTCCATGACCTAGTCTTCAACTTACGATGAATTTTAGAAATCATTTTTTAAACTTAATGAAATAAAGTAATTTTTGTTTTTAAATTCACACAAAACTTAAATTTAAAAATGCATATTAATTTCATACAAAACCTATAAAAAAAAAATTCAGAATGGAGGGAGAAAACTAGTTCTTTAGTGTCTGCTAGTGGAAAAGACCAATCGAATTCCATTCTCGGAACTACACGAGAACAGAACAACTAACTCTAGACAGCATTTTCTTTTTAGAACATTTTGAATCTCCCCACACTTAGGTAGCTGTGGTGTCAAAATTGTGATTAACTTCATCGTCAATTTTTCTTGGACCATAATCAGCTTGCATATCTGTGACTTTTTCTTTAAGTCATTGGTCGGATTCTTGTGTAATATCCACAAATTCACCTAATTTCGCATTTTCTTTAAGCGACAGATTGGATACTAACCGGTTACATAACTTAAAGTTCCCCTTGGTTCTAGCATCGCGAATTTGTTTAATAAGTTTCTTCATTGAACTATTAATAACGGGATCATTTAATTTCGTATCAACAACGGGGTTCTTTGTTATCAGGTCATCATTAGGTGTTACTTCATTTTCCCCACACTTAGGCGTTTTATTATTGTTGAGCACTACCATTGGAGTTGGTAAAACAACATGGTTCTTACCAATCATTTTTGCTGGTTCAACGGTTTTGGTTGGTGGAGATTTAGACTTTTGAATCATAAAGGTGATCGATTTCTCATCATTACTAAGTGTCATTCTACCCTTTCTTACATCAAATAACGCCCCGGTGGACGCTAAGAATGGTCGACCTAAAATTAGAGGAATGTTTGGGTCCTCTTCTATGTCATTGACAATGAATTTGACTAGAAAGTTTAAATTACCTACTTGAACGGGTAGGTTGTCAGCAATTCCAACTGGGTGCTTAATGGTTTGATCAAGGAGTCGAACACTTATATCCGTTGGACTTAACTTACCTACTCCTAATCTCTTATATAATGAAAGAGGCATAACACTCACACTTGCACCTAAATCTGTTAGTGCATCATACATGACACAGTTACTTAGTAGACAAAGAACAATAAATTCACCCGGATCACCTACCCTAGGTGGAGGTTTTGGTGGAACTGTCTTCACCGGGTTTACTTCTACGGTTTTTGTTTCTTGCACTTTCTTATTCTTCTTCTTCTTCTTTTTTCCAAAGGTATCACAAACTTTATTACCTATCACTTGCTCATACTCAATTCCTTTTCTTGAAAACGGGATGGGTGTTTTGTATGGTGACACCACTGGCTTTACATACTCGGGTGGTGGTGGTGTTGTAACTTCTTCATTGTTACTCACATCTAAAACTTTCCCATCTTCGGGTGTTGGTTTTTCAGAATTTGTTGATACCATGTTAACATTTTCATTCCGAGGATTTACTTCATTATTACTCGGTAGCTTTCCTTGTTCCCTTTCACTCATCAATCTAACAAGAGTACCTACTTGTTTTTCTAGATTCAAAATGGAAGCTTGTTGAGTTCTAAATGATTGATCAAACCTCTCATTCGTTTGGGTTTGAGTTTCAATAAATTGTGTTTGAGATTCAACTAGCTTAAATACCACTTCTTCCAGATTTGACTTTTTCTCTTCGGTTTGTTGTGGTGGTTTATACAAGCCAGGTCTTTGTTGATTGAAAGTGTTGTTTTGAGTTGGTTGGTTATTCGGACCTTGTTGGTTGTATGAGTTATTATTGGGTCCATTTGGATTGTAAAGAATGTTTTGATTTCGATTAAAGTTTGGCCTTGGCGGTTGATAATTATTTTGATAATTATTTTCCGGCCTTTGGTTTATGTAGGAAACATTCTCTCATTGTTCCATCATTTGCTCAACATTACAATCTTTCGTTAAGTGTGGTCCACCGCATTGTTCACAACTGATTTGTATTGCGTGAATATCTTTAGTCATCTTTTCCATTCGTCTCTCGAAAGCATCTATTTTTGCGAAAACAGAATCAAAGTTATGGCTAGAATTGGCTCTAGCCGCTTTAGATGAATGAAAAATATCTTTTTCCTGATACCACTCATGAGAGTGGGATGCTGTGTTATCAATGATCTTGTGAGCTTCGGTTGCGATTTTCTTCATAATGGAACCACCAGCTGCTGTGTCGATGTCTTTTCGTGTGGCGATGTCGACGCCTTTATAGAAAATTTGCACTATTTGAAAAGTATCTAAACCGTGTTGAGGACATCCTCTCAACATCCTTCCGAATCTTGTCCATGCCTCATATAACGTTTCATTTGGCTTTTGCACGAACGTGGCAATTTCTCCTTGAAGTCTCACGGCTTTAGATGTCGGAAAAAATCTTTGAAGAAATTTCTCAACTAAAATATCCATGAGTCAATCGTTCCTTCAGGTAACGATTCTAACCAATCTTTGGCTTCTCCTTTTAAAGTCCATGGGAACAACATAAGATAAATAGTTTCATCCTCAACTTCTCGGATTTTAAATAGATTACAAATCCTATTAAAAGTTCGAAGATGTTCGTTTGGATCTTCTTTTGTTGTACCACCAAATTGGCATTGATTGGTGATCATGTGTAGGAATTGTCCTTTGATTTCAAAATCTGATGCTCTAACATCTGGCTGATTAATGGCGTGACCTTGGCCCGTGCGTGTGGCTCTCATTCGGTCTTCCATACTTTGAGGTTCCGTTACTTCTATAATTGAATTTGTTGAATCCGAATCACTAGAAGATTCTGATTTAACTATTTGTGGTTCAGGAGTAATGATTAGTGGTTCAGGATCTTAGAATTGTCCTTGAATATCCTCCGGATTCTCAGTTGTGAAGTCGGGTTCAAAAAATGGATTATCGGAAATTTGAGTTGGAGAACTTGTTCGACTAAATGATGATTCTAAAGAAAAATCAACGGCAACAATATTGGCTAGATGCCTTGATCGAGTTACAGGTGGTGAACATATGAAAGGTGGTGAACGTTTTGCTCGGTGCATTCACTGAATATCCTATTAGTTATAAAAATAAAAATTATATAAGTTATCAAATTAATAGACTTTTCTGATTTTGCCCACGTTTCGAATAGCCAATAGATGCAGCAGGTAACCAGGACCCTTTAAATCGGAAGCCCACAACTCGCCACTAACAAATCCAACTATTACTACGAACCAGAAAATTTGGATGTCTATCAATTTAATCGCTTAAAATAATTTTTCGTTTGAAATTTTAGAGAAGAAATAGAAAATTCTATGTCCTAAAAACTAGAGCGTCGAGAAATAAGAAAGAAAAAGATTGCGTCGAAAAACGTCGAAAAAATAAAAGGTCGAAAAATAAAAATAAGAAAGTAGCGCGTCGAAACTTAAAAGGGATTCTAAACGAAAAACGGCAATTACTTAAAATGATACTAAAATTTTAACACGGCGTCGCAAAATTTTAAGCCACCTAAATCTTAGTCTAAAGAAAAAGCACTTAAGGGTTTTTACGGCAAAGCCTAAAAATCTAAAAGTATAAAAATAACTATGGCAAAACTAAACTTAATACTAAAAGTTGTAACTAGAGTCTAAAAATCTAAAGGTAATAAAATTTAAAATAAATATATATTTTTTTAATTTTATAGACAAAATCTTAAAAATATATATATATTTTTTAAAAAAAAAAATTTTTTTAAAAAAAATTTTATTTTTTTAAATTTTATTTTTTAAATTTTTTAAACGATTTTAATATTTTTTTTAAGGATTTTAAATTTTTTTTAATTTTTTTTCTTTTTTTTCACGAAATTAATAAATTTTTTATTATTTTTTTTAAAAAACTTTTTTTAAACTCATTTACTATTCATGAATAGTAAATGAAACGAAATTAATTAATTTACTATTCACATGAAAGCGAAATGATAGAAATTATTAATTATAAGTTACATAATATACCCCTGAAGTATTTAATAAATACGACTTTTTAAAACTTTACGATTCATTCAAAATTATTATTATATTATTATATTTTATTTCAATATTATTATATTATTATATTTTATTTCAATATTATTATATTTATTAAATTATTATATTTAAATTAATATATCTTTAATCAATCAAAAACTAAAAAAAAAAAAAACTTAAATACCCCGTGAAGACACAAAAAGTGTCCCCGGCAGCGGCACCAAAAACTTGATGTGTTCTCTAAGGTGTGTATGAAACGGCTATCAGTTTTATATTTATTTACTACAGGAAATCACCTAAATTAAATTAAAACACAAAAGGCAAGTATACCTATCGTGTAATAATATAGCTAAGGTAAAGTCCGGGAGGTCGATCCGTGGACACTATTATTGGGTGTCTTACTAGGTCAAATTAGTTAATTAAGTAGTTAAACTAGATATAGTAATTATAGGTAACTTTGGGGGGATTTACCGTTTAATGACCGGTTTGTCGATTTTATATTTTAAGCGTACAGATAAATGACGATAATTAAAGTGCGTAAAATAAATAACAATATTAAAATGACAATAAATAAAATTGCGAGTAAATGAAAGTACGATGAGAAATACAATAAAAGAATTATGCTTATTTAAACTTCCGTAATCATGATGTTTGACGTTTTGATTTTAATTTATTATGCTCGGTTAATTGTCCTTTGTCCTGGATTTATTTGATACCTATCTGGTTTTTGCCCATAATAGTTCATCGGTCATAATTATAAAATGATCGTCAAATTAACCTTATACCCGAAGTCAAATATTCCAACTAATTGGGGATTCGAACTGTAACAAGGTCTTAATACTTTGTTAATAATTACACCAGGTTATCGACTGTGTGTAATCCAAGGTCTTAATACTTTGTTAACAATTACACCAATTACCCTTGTATGTAATCCACCCCTGTTTTAATTAGTCCATGATTATTAATTTACCCACTTGGCCAGAATGAATAATAAATTACCCAACCCAATTGATTAATTAAATGATTGTAAAAGATGTCGTATAAACGTCACTAAATAGGACATGCATAATCATTTAATAATTATTAGATTAACTAATTTGAAGATAGGTTCGACAGACTCCAAAGAGTTGTCATTCGATTAGACAATACCCCCCATCTATTAATGGTTCATGGTCCAATATCCACAAGTGTCGGTCTTTTGTCCATACCCTATTTATGGTACAAAATCCAATAACCCAATCTTTAATATTTAGTCCAACATCATGATTACTTCGGCTCAAATACGCATAATAATAACTTAGTTACGAGACATTAATTTAAAAAGGAAGAACATAGCTTACAGTGGTGAATAATCGCATAGCGTTACACGGACAGAGTTCCGACTTTAAAACCCGTAAAACATTTCTTACAATAACTCAATTATTATTAAACTTAAATTAAAATTAAAATTATAAATATATATAAATTACATAAATAGAGAAAGAAGATTGGAAAAAGGTGTGTCTTTCTTCATTCTCCGTAGTCTCGTTTTATAGGCAAATGTTGATTTGAAATTTTTACTTATGACCCCTTAACTATGCTCAATTAACAACTTTTTATTATTTATTATTATTCTTATTATGAATTATTTAAATATTATATTATATTCTTGTGCATAGTTGACTTGTACTTTCAGCTCCATTACGTCGAGCGTTGAAAGTTGGTTCATGTCTCGGTTCCGGATTTTCGAACGCCTTTTCGTATAATTTAATATCTTGTACTTTGCGTTTTGCAGCTTGTGCGTTTGTAATTTTTAGACGTTTCTCATCAATATATTTAACCACTTGGATTGTACTTTGTACTTTTTAGCTTTTTGGTCATTTGTGTCTTCAAATCGTCGAATCTGCCTTTTGTCTTCACCTTTTATTATTTAAACGAATATCACTTGTAAATAGAACAATTGCAACTAAAATCTTGTCTTTCTTGAGGGATAATGCTATGAAATATGTGTTCATTTTTAGCATTATCAGACACACTAATGCAAGACCTGGTTCGCTAAGACCACCGCTCTGATACCACATGAAGCGACCCGTCCTAATCCATAAGGACGAATACAATAACATATGATTACTTCGCGAGGTACTTGACCTCTATATGATACATTTTACAAACATTTCATTCGTTTTTATATGAAAACTTTCATTACATCGAAAGTTGACAGCATGCATACCATTTCATAATATATCCAACTATAATTGACATAATAATAATCTTGATGAACTTAACGACTCGAATGCAACGTCTTTTGAAATATGTCATGAATGACTCCAAGTAATATCTCTAAAATGAGCAAATGCACAGCGAAAGATTTCTTTCATACCTGAGAATAAACATGATTTAAAGTGTCAACCAAAAGGTTAGTGAGTTCATTAGTTTATCATAACAATCATTTCAATATTTTAATAGACCACAAGATTTCATTTCCATTCTTAACAAATATAATCTCATATCAGGCATTTCGCACGACATAGAGATAAAAATCATTCATATGGATTGAACACCTGGTAACCGACGTTAACTTAATGCATAGAATATCCCCAAAATAGAACCTCTCGTCTGTATAATAATCTCGAAGTACTAAAGCATTCGTATCCCGAATGGAACTTGTCAAGGTCCATAGATCTATCTTTAGGATTCGCGTCAATCAGGGGCCATTTCCCTAAATTCTTAGGTTACCAGACTTGAAGGGCGATATTCGGTTTAATAATCCAACCATAGAATGTAATTTTAAGTACTTGTGTCTATTTCGTAAAACATTTATAAAAGCAGCGCATGTATTCTCAGTCCCAAAAATATATTTAGAAAAAGCATTTAAAAGGAAGCAAATGAAACTCACAATACTGTATTTTGTAGTAAAAATACATATGACGACATTGAACAACTGAACAATGCATGGTTGGCCTTGGATTCACGAACCTATATCATTTGTAAATATATATTAATACACATAATCGTAATCGAATAAGTTTATATATATATATAATTTACTAATTATATCATTTTTATATTAATAATATTTATACGTCTCATATATTCATTTTGTATATAAAACTAGTAAGGTTGTTATGTTATATGTATTAAATGTATTTTTATATATGTATATATTATTTGTTTGTAAAAAAAATAATTTTAGTAATACTACGATTATCTTAATATTGATAAAAATGATAATAATCATAATACTTAATATTACTAAATAAGGTTTTATTGTTAATAATTATATTAATGATATTAATAATGATATTTATAATAATAACTGTAAAATATTAATTTATCGATTAATGATACTTATAATAATAATTTTAGTAATTACCTATTAGTAATACTCATGATAATATAAATAATATTACTTATAACGATAATAATCATAATAATGACTATGGTACTTATAATGATAATTATAATACTAATAATAGTTATAATTTTTAATAATAATAATAATAGTAATAATAATAATAACCATAATTTCTACAGTAATAATACTTTTACTAATAATAATATTAGTGATATTAATAATACTTGTGATACTCTTAATACTGATAATAATAATAATAATACTCATACTCATAACAATACTAATAATACTTATACTAGTAATAAAATGATTAAGTTACATATTTAAACGATGATAATAATATTAGTTATAACATTAATAATATTTGTAATCATATTTGTAATTATAATCATAATAATAATAAATGATAGATTTTGTAATAATACTTGTATTTGAACTAATAAGTCTTCTAAAAATAACTATAACTATAATAATAATAATAATAATAACAATACTAATAATAATATCAATTTTAAAAATGAAAACTACCTTCAAAAAGGGTTTCCAAAAAAAAAAACCTCAGACGGGCTCGAACCCATGACCTCCCGCTCACCCACAACACCACTAACCATTCCGCTGCTTCTACTTTTCTGTTTATACTCCTAGCTAAAACTATTTAACCCATTTATTTTTGTTTCGGCCTAATAACACGGGACACATCCCAACTTTCCTAGTCCATTGAGGACTCCTTCGGCCCAACTTAAAAGGAATACTCGGCCCAACTTCATTAACCAATTTCACGGCCCAACTATATTTCTAATTGAAGCCCATCTAACAATTTAATAAGCCCAACAGCTTCTCTTAATAATAAAAAGGATATTGTAGTGGCCTGGGTTTGAACTCAGGACCTCTTGTTCCCTAGCTACACACTCTAACCATCTGATCCACCTTGTTTTTCTGAAATATAACATACCTAATATCTATTTAGCCTTTAACTGTTTCATTCTTCTTCTTCAATGCAAAACCTAGAACATTTATCCTCTTTGTTATTTCATGTATCATAAATAAATAAATAAAATATCTTGATCATCAACTTCTTCACAATCAAAATCACTATTTCATGAAATTGGAGCAGTAGCGATGAGGAGATCAACAAATAATAAAAAATAATAAAAAAAATATCCAGCGACGGTCAGTTTTTTTTTTTTTTCCGATGGTGGTTATAGCTTAAAGGTGTTGGTGGTGTTTGCGTGATGGAACAGAAACAATCAGCAGTAGCATCTCGAACGAAAACGAAGGAAAGAAAAGAAGAGACAAACAAAAAAAAATACCAAGAATGATGATGGTGGTGGTTCGTTGTTTATGGTGGCCGTGGTTGCAGGTGTCGGTGACGATGGGTGGCCGAAAGCTGCATCAAAACTGTTATGTGGTGACGGGTTAATTGTAGAAAAGAGATGCAGTTGCAACAGTGTTGGGGGTCGACTAAAATAACTTGAACAAGAGTAGCTCACAGTTAGTAGTTTTACGATAGTTCATGGTGTTTAATGGTGATTTGTTGGTTGTGATGAAGGTTTAGAACGAACACGAAGGTAGCGGATGGAGGCGGTTCTAGATGGTGGAAGGTAGTGGTGGTGAGGGTGATGAGGTTGAGATGGTTGAAGGAAGACAAGAGATAGTAGTGTATGTATATATATCATATATCTCTTATCTATCTATTAAATATATAAGTATAAATATAATAATGATAATAGTACAATAATAATACTCATAAGTCAATAGAATTGAAATGTAAACAGTATTTAAAAGTTAAGCCAGGGTGTTTTGGAATATAACTACCGACACTCTTCCCGGATTGCTAGATCGTACTCCGTGTTCAATCAGTGGCAGGTAACAAAAAGTCTTCAGAAAAATACCAAATTTTTAATTTAAATAGTTTTATTTATTTTGGTCATTATGGTATAAAATTTGATCATTAATTTATTAAATAAAAATTACATCAACTGTCCCTCTCATTTATGGGTAAAATATAAAAAGGGTTAAAATTTAACAACTAGATCCTAAATACATTTTTAGTAAGCCTAAAATTTATAAAACTCATTTTCGAATCACCGTTTATTTTAAAATCATATAAGTCTGAATTTAACTTACTTAATATCAATCAGGACATCAAATGAGTATTACAATCACTTAATATTTATTTTTAATATACTTTATTTATATATATAGATATATTTTAAATAATAACTAGTGCAGAGACCCGTGGAATCACGGGATTTTAAAGAATTTTTTTTACATAATATGTTATATAATCAACATGTAGATAAAATAACATAATTCATCAAGTTCTACGAAACAAATGGCTTCAAAAATAAGAAACGAAACAACAAATTCATAACAAATCATAGTGATGGAATTCTTACTTGCGCTAACTCTATGCTTTAACTTTACTTTATATACGAATCTTCAAAAGGTAATACAAATGTATTAGAAAGTCAAGTTCCCTGCAAGTACAAACATCAAACAGACATACATCAAAACGGTTCCATACATGCTTTATTGTAAAATTAGTATTAGTATATGAAAATAAAAAATGAATTTCATATAACATGAGAAACATTCTTCTTGAATGGTAATGTATGACACACACATTGACACACCTCTTTGGGTCATTTTTGAATGATTACTATAACAATTGTATCTAGCTTTGCAATAATTATAAGATTTGCAGTGACCGAGACTTGGACACATATAAACATTTCAGCTAAAGATTAATGAACCTTTAACATTTCAAAAATGACAAAAATAAAAGCATTAACCATCTATCTAAAATACATGGAGATTCCAAAAAGATTGCTGAACATTACTTAATATATATCTAAATGATAGTGAAAATACTACTATTTTACCTCTTTGAATCCCCATCAGGTTGTTCACCATGATTTAGAATCAACTTTTTTTTGTAGTTCATGTTGGCTTGAATGGTGGTGCCCTATATCGCACCTTCATCAATTACCATCTCTGCGCTCTTTTCTCCAGTTGCCTTTATATACACCTGAAAATCAATGCAAAAGAGATGGATTTAGGTTCATTTTGGGTTGCACTTTGTCATCCTCCTATAAGAATAAGACTTCAGTAGAGAGTAACAAACTCATTTACAGTAACATTGACATGGAGAAAGTTTGCAACCCACCTTTCATGGGTGAAAAGTCGCCCAAAGTTTAGAAAACTTTATACTCCGTATATCATAAGTCACTTTAATAAGAGAACTATATTAGTATTGTTATAATATAGTGTTATTAGATCATATTTGAATGAAATAAGTATTCATAGAAAATGCAATTTTAAGGGCCTACCATGTCCCCAGGGAGTTCAGCACTTAATGGTATATGTTCTCAACTATCTCCAGAACCTGATGTATGTAAAAGAATTGTGGTTTTCCAAAATCCAACCTTCTTTTCCCTTGAAACTTATAGCATTAAACCGTAATTAAAATCTTCATCTTCAGCAGAAGATATTGAAAATGAAACCCTCTTTAGTCTCTAAAAGAGTTTAGAAAACTTTATACTCCGTATATCATAAGTCACTTTAATAAGAGAACTATATTAGTATTGTTATAATATAGTGTTATTAGATCATATTTGAATGAAATAATTATTCATAGAAAATGCAATTTTAAGGGCCTACCATGTCCCCAGGGAGTTCAACACTTAATGGTATATGTTCTCAACTATCTCCAGAATCTGAAGTATGTAAAAGAATTGTGGTTTTCCAAAATCCAACCTTCTTTTCCCTTGAAACTTATAGCATTAAACCGTAATTAAAATCTTCATCTTCAGCAGAATATATTGAAAATGAAACCCTCTTTAGTCTCTAAAAGAGTTTGCTGACCCCAATAGAAAACCTGCCACAAACAACCATCCAAATTCAAATGCTCATTATTTAAAAAAACAATCAAAACCAAAAGCCATACCTATGAAATTACAAATCAGATACAATATATATTCTTTAGTTTGTATAGACTATAAAGTTAGGCTTTTAAAAGCATTGTATAGACTTTAACATAATTGTCTAAAATTATTCATTTTGCTCAAAAACTATAAAGTTCTAGTGTAAATTCATGTTAAAATGTGGATTATTTTTACTTTGACCGACTTTGATTACCAAATTCGATTTTGACCCATCAATTGACGTTGGCCATTTAATTAAACGGATTTTTGAAAATCGTAACGGACTGCTCTTAAAAATGATTAATCGAAGATTAATCGGCGAGAAATTGGATTTGTTACAACATTGGTGATGATACAACAATAAAATTGAAAAGCTACTATTTACCAGGCACACACATGTTCAAATTTATTGTTCATTGTCCATAATCCATTGACCCTTGATCAAAATCAAGTCTCCACCAATTGTGCCATTAAAAAAGCCGCGCATAACAGGGATGAATCATCAATGGGACATTTGAAATCAAGCCTGAAACTATAAAGAAAAACCTAAATCAATAAGCACAAATCTTAGACTTAAACAAATGCAATAACGAATTCTATATTAATAGTTGCACATATGTCAAATGTAAGATATATCCATTAGAAGAATCATTAGACTGTCATAATCACCAAGGTCCGTAAGATATAATCCTACATTAAAATACATATAAATGGGTCAAGGATATCAATGACTACTTATTTTTCACATATGTCAAATGTATTCAATGCCTATTTAGTGCTACAATCTTGAATAATTATTAGTATTACACATGACTAACATAAGCATTAAGTTTGTTTATTAAATAGCTACGAAACTCAACAAAGAACCATGGAAAAAAATTCTTCAATATATGAACAAAAGCAAGCCATCAAGTTAAAGCATAAATCAACACAAATTAAAGCATTAACTAAATGCTTAAGTTGGTGATCAACAAATAAATCAAACTAACAAATAATAGGTACTATAAATCTTACTTTTTACCCATTCTAGTGACAAAGCTTGAAGTAAATACTAAGATTATGATATAGAACGGATGTTAGTACTCAATTACACATTAGCACTGTACATCTAAGCTGCTAACACAACACTACACACACGTGTAAAATTACATGTAAATGCATCTTACTTATGAACAAAAAAAACTATAATTAATCACATATAAATGCATCTTGAGCCAAACTACAATTCTCCACTCAAGTAGAATGGTTGACCCGTTTTGCCCAGGTAGACCCAAAACAGGTCCAACCCACACCCTCAACACCTTAACCCAAGAATTCTGCATTTCATATACTTCATATTTATATTTATATTTATATATTTATATTTACACATTATATATTGTTATACTCAATCTTAAAAAAAAAATACCAAGATACTTAACCTATATAAATAGCACCATATAATGAAAAAGTATCAAATTAGCAGTAATAGGTTCACTTTATACAAACAAATAAAAATAAAAATAATGTTACTATTCAATTTCATCCTTTCTTGCACCAACTGGTATTTTGATGTTAAAGATTTATGCTATTAAGTGATAAAATACTAATACCTTCGTAAAGATGAGGTCCAAGACTACAGTGCTTTCATTATATTCATAGTATGCTTGTTGACAACTGCAATTTAAACACAAAAAGAGTCGAATTCAATTAAATATGCGCATAAAGAAGTTTGATGCCGAACCCTAAAATTCAATTCAATATTACTCTTTTTATGTGACCCGAGATAAATACCTCTACGAGCAAAGAAAAAGGCATGTAGATCAATAAAATAAACAAAACCCTAAAAAATCAAGATGATTACATGAATTCCTCTTCAGTTTCTTCTTCATACCATTTAGTAAAAAACGTATCAGATTTGCAATCTACAATTTAGATCAGTAAAACAGACGGGTCAATAATTTCGAAAAAAACCCTAAACTTAAAAGAAATATTTACCAGAAAAATTTAATGAACCTCATTAGGGAGATGAAGAACTCCTGAAGAAAAGATGGAGAGATTAATGAGGAGATCTAATCTAGTATTTGAATTTGAAATTTGAATTCACAGTAGAAAAAAAAGTAGGAGCGTGCAGAGTGGAAGGCTCGAGGTCACACTTGTTTTTTAGGGTTCTTTTTAGCTGTGTGTATATATGCAGGTTAGGGCAACGCGATTGGATGAAGAAAATCTTACCAATGGCACTGAAGAAATCTTTGCTGCGATTGATGAAGATGAAGAATCATGGCGGCCGCTGCAATACTTATGTCTTCAATGAATAAAACCCTAATCCTCTCCAAATTTATGATTTTGTATGACAGATTTTGTATGAATGAATAAGAAAAACAAACACAAATAGAAACTAAAGAAATAGTTACCTGTTGCATTTGCAGTTCGATGAATTTGCAGTTCGATGAAGGTCCAGAAGAAGAAAATTAATCGATGGTAGAAAAGATCTTGCAAAAACAATATATACGGAGTAATCTCAGTGAAAATAGGTATTTCTATTTTAGAAGATCCAGATCTAGGATTGAAGAGGAAGTGAATGAGGGATTATTTTGAATTTTTGATAGAGATAAGTGAATGACTGAAGCGTGCTATACATTTTTCAAGATATGCAGCTTTAATTTAAAAATATTACTGATTACTAATACTAAAGATTACTAATGCGTGCTATATGGAGTAATTTTTTATTTTATTTTTTTAGGGGATGATTCTCACACACACTTTTTTGATCCTCACACACCTATTTTAACCTTTTACTGTTCTAATAATACTCAATTGATGTGTGAGGATCAAAAAAGTGTGTGTGAGAATCATCCCCTTTTGGGGATAAGTGATGTCATCAAAGTGTGGTGAGGGAGTGACATGTGTCCTTATAATTTTTTTAAGGTATGGTTTTTATTAAAAAGTGATGTCACTTAAGTGGCATTTTCATAGAATTTAATAGATTATTATAATATCCTATTTTTATTTTATTTTACATAATTAACTTTTAATAGCAATAACATATAATATTTCAAATTATATTTTCAATTACCATATATATATATATATATATATATATATATATATATATATATATATATATATATATATATACACACACACACACACACACACACATATCTATTTACAATTAATGGTTCGTGAATCGTCGAAACTGGTTGAAGGTAATTGGATACATGAACATAGTTTCAAAATTTTCGAGACTCAACATTATAGACTTTGCTTATCGTGTCGAAAACATATAAAGATTAAGTTTAAATTTGGTCGAAAATTTTCGGGTCGTCACATAAAGTTCAACTGTTAGGGACTCGGGAGTCACGAGGGCCGGACACATTAGGGCTAGCTCGGCAAACCATTGATTATAAGCTTTGAGGTCATTTCTGACCACTTTTAAACTTCTTAGCTCGTTTTTGAGCCTTCGAGTCTCTTCACGTGGGAAGTATTCGGTGATCATCTTTTCTCTTAAGTCGGCCCAAGAGAGAGCATGGGCTTCATCGGTACCCACCGGTTGTACATATGTATTCCACCATGTGAGAACGATACCGGCGAAAGTGTGGGTGGAATATTTGACCTTGTATTGGTCCCGGCAACCGCTTATGCTAAAAACATCTTCTGTTTGTTCGAACCATCGAGTGAGAGCAACCGGTCCACCAGTTTCATCGAAAGTGTGAGGTTTGCATCCCATGAAGTTCTTGTAGGAGCACCCCCCCCCCCCCCCCCCCGGTTTAAATTACCGGCTCTATGGTTGTTGTTGTTGTGGTTGTTGTTATTGTTATTGTTGTTGGAGGAGTGACCGGCCATGGCCGCATCTACGGCGGTAGCTATCATTCGTTGAAGAGCTTGTTCAAGAGTTTCATTGCGTGGAACTCAGCGAGGAGGCATTATTCCTTCAAGACACAAGAATATCGTTGATTAGTATTCTCAATAATACTAATCGTGATATGGAATAAAGATAGAAAATTTTCCTTGACCCGCCCTCGATACTCTATGTTATAATGTCGGACCGTCCATATGAGTCACCGTAATATAATCCCGAAAATTATATTACCCTAATTCATATGTGCATTCGACATTACCTCATAAGGTCAAGATGGCGTGTCAATTAAATTAAACAACGTTAGATTAAGATGAAATAGGAGTTAGATACGAATAGAAGAGTTCAAGTATAAATGTGCAAGTAGTCAAGCAAATCCTACTTCAAGTCTATATGCCGGTTGTAGTCTAGACTTACTAATGAACCCTATGACTCGGGGTTGACACCAATGAACTCTAAATCCCTACAACCAACGCTCTGATACCATCTGTAGCGACCCGACAAAATCGTCATTGACGGCGCTGTCACACCCCCAAATTGGGCCGGGGGTATTTGTGACTAATTATATCAAATCAAGCAATTGTATAATGAGAACGACTCTATATGAGACGTTTTATATAACTTTTATTGAGTTTTGCAGCGGAAGATAAATAGTCATTACATTTTATTGAATGAACAAAGCATTAAATGTTTTTGAATGAAATGATAAGTAATGCATGAAGACTCCAAGCATAGCAAGCAATCATCATCAAAGCAGTATATCGACGGCATCTAATTACCTGAGACAAACATGCTTAAAAAGTCAACATGGGGTTGAGTGAATAACATAGGTTTAATTTTGAGTAAATTCGTTAGACCACAAGATTTAATAAAATTCGATATATCATGTATATCAAAAGTATGCCATGAACGTATAATATCAAACTAAACGATTGTACCCCGAGACAATACATATGTAAATGTCGAGATCATTATTATACCACCAATTGACCTGAGGTCAATGGTTCAGGACGTTACTCCCAATAGCGCTATTTATAATAATTCTGTTTGCCACTTTAATTCATCTAGCAATTAATGATATTACAAAGCATGGATTTGTATGTTTCAAATGAACACAATAAAAATACTCATGTTGGTCGCATAATAAGTTTGTACTTGTGTCTAGCATGTTAAAGAATTTAAAATAAAGATGTGTCTCACCCCAATGTAAAAACATAAAAATGTAAAAGCGGGGCTATGAAATTCACCTTAAATAGTTGTTGAAGTATTCCACGCAAGAAAGGAAAGTAAAGCAAGTAAGGGACCGAGATATCAACCTAGAGATAGAATGTACGATCAGATGTTGTCTAATAGACATAAGTATAGTAACTATACTAATGATAATGGTTTTCTAAAAGAAATTCCATTTTCGGAAAGGTTACTATCTATGGAAAGTTTTCACTTTTAGTAACTTTCCAATTATAGAAAGTTCGGGTTATAATCTTTAACAAGATGTTGTACGACTATCTCAAATCTTGTTACTATCATACAAGCCACTTGAATGATCAGTTGTTACCGGGTGCCTAGGTTTCTTGACCAGAATCTATGTCATGGCATTCGAAATCCACAAGCGGTTCCCATAAGGCAACAAGGACCACCCTAGGTCAAATGTAGCGGTGAGGTTCATATATAGTGCACGTTATCTTGATTATAACCTTCACATATTATGGGTGTATAAACTTTATCATATAACTAAGTTAATTATATTTATAGTTACTATAAGTATTACATAACTATTAATAGTTTTATAATTATATGCGCGTTATTATTCAAGCTATAATCACTATCTTAACTTAGATTAATTAATATATATAATATACTAATCATTATCTCATACAATAAATATAACATAATTAGGAATATTATTTGTTATTTAATTTACAAGATACTTAGTAATAAAGCATGTTATTAAACCAATATAATCCATAAATACCTAAATAATTAATTAAATACCTAAGAATCATATACATAATTTTATAGTCTTATTTAATTATTAAAATCAGTAGAAAAATTTAAGAAAGTAATTTTATTACAATTTTGTATTTATATTTATTTCTATTCTTAATTTAATCAAAAAACAAGTTTAATTTTACATAAAATACTAAATAAACCTAAATAATTATTTTTAAAATTTTTATAAGTTTCTTACAGTTAAATAACCAGTAGAAAAATATTTCTTTATTTGTACAATTATTTCCTTATTTACCTCCTATTTACATAATAATAGTATTTAATTACGTAATAATTAATATTTTGACCCATAAATTGATTTTTATAATTTTCTCAGACCTTGACAAAGTTTATGAACCTAGAAAAATTATTTATTTATTTTTATTTACTATGTATATTTTTATTACGAATTTTATATGATTTTCTTGTTTAATTAGTATTTAATTCGTAATTAACTACAAATAATATTCCAAAACTTATCATAATTATTTTTATAAGTACTACTACTATTCTAAATAATTTCCAAACAAATACTACTGATGTGAATATAATTAACAATTTAAAATAACAATTGGGTAAAAAATACAAGAAATAAATGAAATAAATAAAAATAAATAAGAAAATGAAAAGGAAAGTTACCTCAAGACTTCTTCAAGTTTTTAGAGAGGAGATTTTGGTGTGATTTATGAATGAGAAACTAGGAGTCTAGGGGTGTTTATATAGTGCAACTATTAGAGTGTTAGTCAACATAAGGATGTTTTAATTTATGATTTTATTTTATTTTATAATTCTTTTAGTCAACAATAGGTGGTACTAGTTTATATATATTTTTTATATATATTTTTTATTTTAGTCAACATAAGGATGTAATTGTTTAAGATTCTTTAGTCTCATTATTATTATTATTATTATTATTATTATTATTATTATTATTATTATTATTATTATTATTATTATTATTATTATTATTATTATTATTATTATATTTTTTTTTACATTTACTACATGATAAGTATTATTTTCTTTTTACTAATTCATGACTTGTATTTATTTTTTATTTAGTTCCCAATTGTTTTATTATTTATATAAATGTCACTTTTTATTTATTACTTATAGATTAATAGTTATAATATAACAGAAATTCATAAATTTTAATTAGCAGTGAGTGTCGACTAAAAGTTTATTATTTGGTCAACGTTAAATCGATTGTGTATATAACAACCCTTAAATAATTAATACGTATAGTCAGGCAGTAAACTCTAGGGTCATTTCAGAAATTTTAGAAGTCGAAAAGTGAGGGTTGTTATAGTACCTTCCCGTTAATAAAAACTTCGTCTTGAAGTTTTAGGTAGACTTCTCGGATGCATCAGCGGTTGAGAAGAGATGGGGATATTTCTGTTTCATTTGGTCTTCACGTTTCCAGGTATACTCGGGGCCACATCGTAAATTCCAACGGATCTTAACAATAGGTATGTTGCTTTGTTTCAAGCGTTTAGCAGATCGGTCCATGACTTCTACGGGTTCCTTTATGAAGTGCATTTTATCATCAATGCAAATGTCATCCAAAGGAATAACGAGAGTGTCATCAGAGAGACACTTTTTAAGATTAGAAACATGAAATACGTCATGTACGCTGCTAAGTTCAGCATGTAATTCTAATCGATAAGCCACGGGTCTGATCCTTTCAATAATCTTGAAGGGTCCAACAAAACTCGGAGTTAGTTTGCTTCGTTTACCAAAACGAACGACACCATTCCAAGGGGATACTTTCAACATGACTTTGTCACCAACTTGGAATTTCAAATCTTTCCTACCTTTATTAGCATAGCTCTTCTGTCGGGTGCGAGCAGTTTCTATTCGTTTCTTAATCTGAACTATCTTTTCGGTTGTCTCGTGTATGATTTCAGGACCGCTTAACTGTCTGTCCTCTAATTCATCCCAGCACAGTGGGGATCTACATTTTATAAGGCCTCAAAAGGTCCAGCCTTAATACTTGAGTGGTGTAACGACCCGGAATTTTCCGATCCTTCTATACTTATGAGATTAATATTTACACAAATTAAACCTTACCAACATGATAAGCAATTCAAACTGTTGAGACTTATATTTTTGAAAAGAGTTTTACACAACGTTTGACCGTCCAATTTGACCGATGATATCACGAACTATATAACACACGATAATTATACAATTATGTATATGTACATATCTATACATATTTAACATGATTTAAGGATGGTTTAACATTTCATTGTGAACTAACAACAATGAGTTATAAGTATACTTTGAGACCACTAACTTAAGTTTTCAAAACGATAACTATATGTAACGTTCTTTGACATATATACTTACAATCTATAATGTGTTGTGATTTATGTCACCAATATGATTTAAGTGTAATGGGATTAATTTGTAACCAAAATAATCTTGATAAATATCGAACAAGTTTGGGGAAGTGTGGAGTGCACACTTGTTTGAACTTATCAAAAACTATTGCTTATCCTTGTTGGTTAAACATTAATATGTAAATATTATGTGGTATTAACGTGCTAGTTGTTATGTGATAGATGTCTGGCTTAGAACTTATTATCACATTCAGCGACTCCGAACCAGACTCTTCAGATGGTGTTCCAGTCATTAATCTATCCGATGATGAAAACGACACCTTTGGGGAAGACTCACAAGTTCCGGATGAATCAATTGAAGAGGAACCGGAAAGTGATCCCGAGGAGGAAGAAATACAGGAAATTACGAAAGACAAGTTCGAACGAGGAAAGAAACGAAAGGCTACTGAAATGGAAAATCTAAATCCCGAGTCTAGAGAGGATGTTGTGGCACCAACTCCACCAGATACTTCCACACCTATTCCCGCTATTCCTATTAGTTCTATCCCGACATCCAGTTCTTCGGTTCCTCAGCCAAAACGCAGGGAGACAACCAGGATAACCTTTAAGCAATTTCTTTGAACACAAACGCTTTGGGTTAAATGATGCGCTGTTGTTTTAAACCATGGGATCATATAATGTTTTGTATAATATTACTAGTGTGGTTTACTTAATGTTTGATGTAAGATAAGCATATGTAAAATAGTGAAGTGTGAAATGCAATAATTTTCCATGGTTAAGTATTATTTGGGTGGTAGTAATTGATTTTCGTACTAAGCTATTAAGTATGAACTTTAACGGGTAGGTACTACCCTAGATATAATTATAAAACGCTAATAAGAAGAAAAGGCTTTTATAATAATAACTGGTTCATATTATTAATAAGCTACGATGTACTGTAAATACATACTACATCTATAATATTCCATGTGAATAATTATTTTTTCATTCTTATTGAAGATTATGGCGCGATTGAACCGAATGACGGAACAAGAAATCCAGGAACTCATCAATCAGCGAGTGAACGACAGAATGTTTTGGGTCGAGGCTGCAAGAGGTGCTGCAGTTAACCCAAATCCTCGTGTGGGGTGCACTTACAAAACTTTTCAAGGTTGCAAGCCCTCATCATTCAGTGGAACAGAAGGACCGGTCAGTTTAACCCGGTAGATCGAAAAGATTGAGTCTGTGTTTAAAATCAGTGGTTGTATTGAGAAGGACATGACCAAGTATGCATCGTGCACCCTACAAGATAGTGCACTCACATGGTGGAAAAACTATGTGAAGGCCGTAGGAGGAGATGTAGCTTATGATACTCCTTGGGAAGAATTCAAAACAATGCTAATCAACGAATATTGTCCAAGGAACGAGGTTAGGAAGTTGGAAGCTGAATTACGAAGCCTGAAAGCTGTTGGTACTGAACTCACCAACTACAATCAGCGATTCATGGAATTAGCTTTGCTATGTCTCGAATTGGTACCAACCGAAGAACGGAAGATTGAACTGTACAAAGACGGTTTGCCTAAAAAGGTCAAGGCAAATGTTACAGCATCCAAACCCAAGACTATTCATGAAGCTATCACCATGGCGAACGAATTGATGGACCAGATTATTCTGGATAAGAACACCGATGTCAAGACATCGGGAAACAAAAGAAAGTGGGAAGGTAATCATCAACAATCCAACAAGAAACAAGAAACCACGCAAGGTGCGGGTAGTGGTTCAAACTCAGGTTACAAAGGACGAAATCCTTTATGTAACAGATGCCACAAACATCACTCTGGTTATTGTAATGTGGTGTGCAACAATTGTAATCGAAAAGGTCATCTTGCTGAAGATTGTAGGGTTCCTGCTACAAATACAAACGGTACCAAGACTCTTGCCACCAATGCAAATAGAACTGCCTTGGCCACTGTTACTTGTTATGGGTGTGGGAAACAGGGTCATTATAAGAGCCATTGTCCGAATCCAGAGAAGAATAATGGATCTGCACGAGGAAGAGCATTTGTTATTAATGCTAGAGAGGCGTGTGAAGACCCGGAGCTTGTTACGGGTACGTTTACCATTAATAACTTATCCGCATCTATTATATTTGATACTGGTGCCGATAGAAGTTACGTGAGTAGAGACTTTTACGCTAAATTGAATTGTTCATCATTACCTCTAGATGCTAAGTACATGATTGAGTTAGCTAATGGTAAACTAATTAAAGCCGATAAAATTTTCCGTGATTGTAAAATAAATTTAGCCGAAGAAACATTTAAGTTTGATTTGATACCCGTATAATTAGGAAGTTTTGATGTAATAGTCGGCATGGACTGGATATCCAAAATAGGAGCTGAAGTTGTATGCGCCAAGAAGGCAATTCGCATTCCTCGTAAGGATAAAACGCCAGTAATGATTTATGGAGAGAAGGGTAACTCAAAGCTAAAACTCATTAGTTGTTTGAAAGCTCAAAAGTGCTTGAAGAAAGGGTGCTATGCTATCTTAGCATATGTTAATAAAGTCGAAACGAAGGAAAAAGTGAAGAGCATCAATGACGTGCCTGTGGCAAGAGATTTTCCTGAAGTATTTCCGGAAGAGTTACCAGGATTACCTCCATTTAGATCTGTAGAATTTCAAATAGATCTAATACCGGGAGCTGCACCAGTGGCTCATGCTCCATATAGACTTGCACCATCTGAGATGAAAGAGTTACAAAGCCAGTTACAAGAATTACTAGACCGTGGTTTCATTCGACCGAGCACTTCACCGTGGGGAGCTCCAATTTTATTCGTCAAAAAGAAAGACGGATCTTTCCGAATGTGTATAGATTATCGTGAATTAAATAAGTTAACTATCAAGAATCGGTATCCACTACCGAGAATTGATGACTTATTTGATCAATTGCAAGGATCATGTGTTTACTCGAAAATCGACCTAAGGTCGGGCTATCATCAACTACGCGTCAAAGAAGAAGATATTCCGAAAACTGCTTTTCGGACACGCTACGGTCATTATGAATTTTTGGTCATGCCGTTTGGGTTAACGAATGCACCAGCTGTATTCATGGACCTCATGAATTGAGTTTGTAGTCCGTATTTAGATAAGTTTGTTATCGTTTTCATTGACGATATTCTTATCTATTCCAAGAGTGAGCAAGAGCATGAGCAGCATTTAAGATTGGTATTAGAATTATTAAGAAAAAACAATTATACTCTAAATTTTCTAAGTGTGCATTTTGGTTGAAAGAAGTGCAATTTCTTGGCCATGTTGTTAGTAGCAAAGGAATTCAGGTTGACCCAGCTAAAATTGAGGCCATTGAAAAATGGGAGACTCCTAAGACACCAACGCAGATACGCCAATTTTTGGGTTTAGCTGGTTATTATAGAAGGTTTATTCAAGATTTTTCTCGAATAGCTAAACCATTAACAGCGTTAACACAAAAAGGGAAGAAGTACGAATGGACTTCTGAGCAGGAGAGTGCATTTCAATTACTGAAGAAGAAGTTGACTACAGCACCTATTTTATCGTTACCTGAAGGGAACGATGATTTTGAAATATATTGTGACGCTTCGCAACAAGGTTTTGGTTGCGTCCTTATGCAACGGAAGAAAGTTATAGCATACGCATCCCGACAATTGAAGATTCATGAGCGGAATTATACGACGCATGATTTAGAATTGGGAGCAGTAGTGTTTGCATTGAAGATATAGAGACACTACTTATATGGGGTTAAATGTACTGTGTTTACCGATCATAAAAGCCTTCAACATATCTTCGATCAGAAACAGCTGAACATGAGGCAACGTAGGTGGGTCGAGCTGATAAACGACTATGATTGTGAGATTCGCTATCATCCTGGGAAAGCGAATGTAGTGGCCGATGCTCTAAGCAGAAAGGAACGGGAACCAATTCGAGTACGAGCAATGAACATAAAAATTCGCATGAATCTCAACTCACAAATCAAAGAGGCTCAACGAGAAGCTCTTACTAAAGAAAACATAGGAAATGAAATAATGAAGAAGTATGGGAAACAACTCGTTATACGGGAAGACGGAATTCGATATTTTGCAAACCGTATTTGGGTACCAAAGTTGGGTGGATTAAGGAAGTTGATATTGAATGAGGCACATAAGACAAGATACTCGATACATCCTAGAGTTGGAAAGATGTATCAAGATCTTAAGACGCATTATTGGTGGCCTAATTTGAAGACAGACGTTGCAACATATGTTGGGGAATGTTTAACTTGTTCCAAAGTCAAAGCAGAAAACCAGAAGCCGTCAGGGTTACTTCAACAACCAGAAATCCCAGAATGGAAATGGGACGGTATTACCATGGATTTCATTACAAAGTTACCTAAGACTGCCTGGGGTTATGACACCATTTGGGTAATAGTTGATCGTCTCACCAAATCTGCACATTTCTTGCCTATAAAGGAAACGGATAGAATGGAGAAACTATTACGATTATACATAAAGGAAATTGTTTCAAGGCATGGAATACCTATTTCCATTATATCCGATCGTGATAGTAGATTTACATCAAAGTTTTGGCAATCACTACAGGAGGCCCTGGGAGCTCGTTTGGATATAAGCACCGCATATCATCCACAAACTGACGGGCAGAGTGAAAGAACAATTCAGACTCTTGAAGACATGCTCAGGGCATGTGTGATCGATTTTGGAAACGGATGGGATAAATATCTACCATTAGCAGAATTCTCGTATAATAACAGTTATCATGCGAGCATTAAAGCTGCACCATTCGAAGCACTGTATGGAAGGAAGTGTAGATCCACTATCTGTTGGAATGAAGTAGGGGATCGACAATTAACTGGTCCCGAGATCATACACGAAACGACTGAGAAGATAGTACAAATCAAGGAGAGATTGAAAACAGCCCGTAGTCGCCAAAAGAGCTACACCGATGTCCGAAGGAAACCATTAGAGTTTCAGATCGGTGACATGGTTATGTTAAAGGTGTCACCTTGGAAAGGTGTAATACGTTTTGGAAAAAGAGGTAAACTGAACGCAAGGTATGTAGGCCCGTTCAAGATCATCGAACGCATTGGATCGGTAGCTTATCGACTCGAATTACCACAACAACTCACCGGAGTACATAATACATTTCACGTTTCAAACCTTAAGAAGTGTCTTGCAAAGGAAGACCTCACCATTCCTCTTGAAGAAATCCAAGTCGACGAGAAACTACAATTCATAGAAGAACCAGTCAAAATCATGGACCGTGAAGTTAAACAACTCAAGCAGAGCAACATACCAATCGTTAAGGTTCGTTGGAATGCTCGAAGGGGTCCCAAGTTTACTTGGGAATGATAGGATTAGATGAAACAAAAGTACCCACATTTGTTTCCCGAGAACGCAAAATAGGTACAATTTTAAAATTTCGGGACGAAATTTATTTAACGGGTAGGTACTGTAACGACCCGGAATTTTCCGATCGTTCTATACTTATGAGATTAATATTTACACAAATTAAACCTTACCAACATGATAAGCAATTCAAACTATTGAGACTTATATTTTTGAAAAGAGTTTTACACAACGTTTGACCGTCCAATTTGACCGATGATATCACAAACTATATAACACACGATAATTATACGATTATGTATATGTACATATCTATACATATTTAACATGATTTAAGGATGGTTTAACATTTCATTGTGAACTAACAACAATGAGTTATAAGTATACTTTGAGACCACTAACTTAAGTTTTCAAAACGATAACTATATGTAACGTTCTTTGACATATATACTTACAATCTATAATGTGTTGTGATTTATGTCATCAATATGATTTAAGTATAATGGGATTAATTTGTAACCAAAATAATCTTGATAAATATCGAACAAGTTTGGGGAAGTGTGGAGTGCACACTTGTTTGAACTTATCTTGATTATGACGAGGGTTCGGGGGCAGCGCCCCCGATAAGCGGGGTCCAAGGGGTGGCAACCCCTGGCGGGGTCCAAGGGGCAGAGCCCCTGGCTGGGGTCGACATTACTTTATTAAAAATGTCTTAAAATTTTATTTTTGGCCCGGTTGGACCCAAAATAAAAGCCCGATTTTGAGCTTCTTTTACCGTATCATACCCATCATCCATACGTATTTACTATTGGTAAATACACATCAAATCAATATCCTTATCAGCCTTAGATCTGCCCTAGATAAGAGGGAATCTTATTTGTAAGCTAGCATACATTATTACTCAAAAATTCAACACAATAATTTGTCCTTGTTCCCTCAACAATCAGACTATCCTATAAGTATCACCATCACCTTGGTTTTTCATTTCATTCTTACAACCATCTTTCTCTAACCTAAAACACACTCTTAGGAACTCTAAGTGTTCTTCACAATCTCAGCAAATACTCATGAAGAACTAGCTTCATGAACAACCTATAATCATCATAAGAATGTTTGATCAAGATTATTTTCTATCTTTTCCAGTAGCTTTATCCAAGTAACTTGAGGTAGTAACCTTATTCATAATCTTATTTAATTCATATTTATATAGCTATCTTATTTTATGTTATAAAATTTTTAACAACAAGAACATAGTTTGAATGATTTCAAACCTGTTCGCAAACTAAATAGATCCTTCTAATTTGATTTTTAAAACACTTCAAAACCTGTAATATATCATATTATGACAAAATCGGATTAATCATATCTTGGCTAATTAACATAATATTTAATATATATTTACTTATGATTTGATTTTATATATTCCAGGGCCACCAGTAAACAACACGAGAAGATTAATCATAAGACCTCATGATTGTACGCAACACGTCATCTGACAACACGGTACTTTATGTACGCAACACGTCATTTGACAACATGGTACCATGGGTCGAGATTAATTCTGATCAATACGAATACGATGGGGTCTTTATTTATTTTATTGAGCAACTAATTGTGGACCATTAACAACAGACTGCTAACTACGAACTAAGAAAATATTAAAAGTATTATAAGTATATATATATGTAACGATTACTTGAAAAGAAAATATGTTGATATATTATATATATGGTTAGGTTCGTGATATCTATCGGAGACCAAGTCGAGTTAAATACCTTCAAGGAAAAGGTGAGTATATAGTCCCACTTTTAAACTCTAAATATTTCGGGATGAGAATACATGCATTTTATGATTTACGTTATGGACACAAGTGATTAAAAATATATATTCTACGTTGAGTTGTACTACTGGCATACTTCCCTGTAACTTGGTAACTATTATTTACATGAGGTATTGTAAACGCGAATCCTGTAGATAGATCTATCGGGCCTGACAACCCCAACCGGACTGGACGACCAGTATTCAACGGTTGCACAGTACTTCGTTTCGGTAACTACACTTGGTACGGTGTAGTAAGATTTCATAATAAAGGGAATATGCGACGTTGATTAAATGTTAAGTATGGTTATCAAGTGCTCAACAACTTAGAATATTTTTATTAAAACGTTTATATATGAAATCTTGTGGTCTATATTTATAACGCTGCCGGCATTAAACCTATATCTCACCAACTTTATGTTGACGTTTTAAGCATGTTTATTCTCAGGTGATAACTAAAAGCATCTGCTGCAACATGTTGAATTTAAGCAAGATCTTGAGTATGCATATTTGTGTCAAAAATAAAACTGCATATCGGAGGATTTGTAATGTAAAATATGTTGGAGGTCGTATTGTTATTATCACATGTAAAGTTTGTAAGTCTAAGATTATCGCTAAACGATAATCATTATTAAGTTGTTTAAACCTTGTATTTGTAATAAAAGCTATGGTTTGTATTGTAAAAACGAATGCAGTTTTTGAAAAATGTCGCATATAGAGGTCAATACCTCGCGATGAAATCATATGTTATTGTATTCGTCCTTATGGTTAAGGTCGGGTTATGACAAGTGGTAACTATTATTGTAAGAGAATTTAACCAAAGGCAAATGTCTATCCCAGCCTTTGCCGAAGTCGATAACACAAGCGCGAAGCATATCTTCCAACGTTTGAATGGTTCGTTCACTTTGACCATCAGTTTGCGGATGATAAGGAGTACTCATGTCGAGTTGAGTTCCAAGAGCAGTTTGTAAGGATTTCCAGAATCTGGAAGTGAATCTACTGTCGCGATCGGATATGATTGATATAGGAACACCATGACGAGAGACAATTTCTTTGATATACAGTTGTGATAATCTCTCCATCTTGTCAGTTTCCTTGATCAGTAAGAAATGAGCAGATTTAGTAAGACGATCTACTATGACCCATATAGTATCATTGCCACTAGAAGTCTTGGGCAATTTAGTAATAAAGTCCATAGCGATACATTCCCACTTCCACTGCGGAATATCCGGTTGTTGCAGTAAACCAGACGGCTTTTGATGCTCGGCCTTAACTTTTGAACAAGTAAGACAGTTGCTCACATATTCAGCAATATCAGATTTCAGATTAGGCCACCAAAAGAATTCTTTCACATCGTGATACATCTTACTGGAGCCTGGGTGAATAGAATATCTAGTCTTATGTGCTTCATCCAAGACTAGCTTTCGCAGATTTCCAAATTGAGGAACCCAGATACGGTTGTTGTAATACCGTGTTCCGTTTTCCTTGATTTGTAATTGGTTTTCAAATCATGAAGGTCCTTCATGTCCGATATTTTCTTGCTTTATAGCTTCTAGTTGTGCTTCCCAAATTTTAGCTGTCAGATTTGTTTGAATGATCATATTCAAAGATCGCACTCGGATAGGCTTGACTTGGTCCTTTCGACTGAGTGCATCAGCAACAACATTTGCCTTACCAGGATGGTACTTGAGTTCACAGTTGTAGTCATTTAGTAACTCAACCCAACGTCTTTGTCTCATGTTCAGTTGCTTTTGATCAAAGATGTGCTGGAGACTCTTATGATCGGTGAATATGGTGAATTTGATTCCAAAAAGATAGTGTCGCCACATCTTTAATGCAAATACTACAGCTCCTAGTTCCAAGTCGTGGGTAGTATAGTTCTTCTCATGCTTCTTTAATTGTCTGGATGTATATGCAATGACTTTCTGGCGTTGCATTAACACACACCCAAAACCTTGGTTAGAAGCATCACAATAGACTACGAAGTCTTCAGTTCCGTCGGGTAGTGATAAGATTGGTGCGGTAGTCAACATTTCTTTCAGGGTCTGGAACGCAGATTCCTGTTCACTATACCACTCAAAATTTTTATCCTTATGAGTCAACTTGGTGAGTGGTTTGGTAAGAACGGAGAAATCTTTGATAAATCTCCGATAATAACCGGCAAGTCCTAGGAACTGACGAATGTGCTTCGCGTTCTTAGGTGTTTCCCAGTTTTAAATAGCCATGATCTTCGCGGGGTCAACATGTATTCCATCACTGTCAACTACATGTCCCAAAAACTGAAAAGTCTTCAACCAAAAATCACACTTGGAGAATTTAGCATACAACTGTTCCTTCTTTAATAATTCCAGAATTTGTCGGAGATGTTGTTCGTGTTCTTTCTCACTCTTAGAGTAGATGAGAATATCGTCAATGAAAACAATCACAAACTTATCGAGATAAGGCTTGTATACACGGTTTATAAGATCCATGAATACAGCAGGAGCGTTAGTTAACCCAAAGGGCATTACCAAAAATTCGTAATGTCCGTAACGAGTCCAGAAGGCAGTCTTGGAAACATCGGATTCCTTAACTTTAAGTTGATGATATCCAGATCTTAGGTCGATCTTGGAATAGATGCTTGATCCTTGTAAGTGATCAAACAAGTCATTGATTCTAGGGAGAGGATAACGATTCTTGACGGTCAACTTGTTTAGTTCAAAGTAGTCGATACACATCCTCATTGAACCATCTTTCTTTTTAACGAACAATATAGGTGCTCCCCAAGGTGATGAGCTAGGACGAATGAATCCTTTCTCTAGAATCTCTTGTAGTTGCATAGATAGCTCTTTCATTTCTGATGGAGCTAGCTAGTATGGTGCATTTGCAATAGGTGCAGTATCGGGGATCAAATCGATTTGAAGCTCGACTTGTCTTTGTGGTAGAAGACCAGGGAGTTCATCAGGAAAGACTTCAGGAAAGTCTTCAATACGCCGTTCATCTGGATTGACTTCCTTTATTTGAGCCAAAATGGTTTAACATCCTTTCATAAGGTACTTTCGGGTTTTGATGCATGAGATAAGATTAAGTTTGGAACCACTTTTTTCTCCTTGGATAACAAGAATTTCACCAGTTTCGAGAGGAATATTAATTGTCTTATCAAAACACTGGATACCCACTTTCATCGCGGATAACCAATCCATCCATAAGACTATATCAAAGCTTCCTAGTTCAACAGGCAATAAGTCAACCTTGAAGGTTTTATTGGCTAGAGTCAGAGTACATTCCTTGTAGATCCGGTCAACTTTTACAAATTTACCGTTAGCCATTTCTACAAGATACTTAGTGTCTAAGGTTTGGGGTTTCTCATCAAATAAGGCACAAAATTCAGTAGACACATAACTTCTATCAGCACCAGTATCAAATAAAACAGAAGCATAGCAGTTGTTGACAAGAAACATACCAGTGATGACATCCTCTTCGTCCCTAGCTTCTTCAGCAGTCATGACGAATACTCGACCATTAGCCTTGCCAACATCTGCATTCTTAGTGATATCCTCCTTCTTAGGACAATTGGGTTTTGTATGTCCTATTTCACCACAAGAATAGCAAGTAGGAACAAAGGGCTGGTCTTTAGTTGCAGGAGTATATGTTGTAACAGCAGGAAGTCTACAATTTTTACTCAGGTGACCCATCTTCTTACAGTTTCCACATTGAATATTACACTTCCCATTGTGATGTTTTTCACATCTTGAGCAGTAGGGAAGTTTACCAGCATAACCACCTGTTGTAGTATCACCAACTTTCTTGTTTGAATTCTGACATAAACCTTGAGTAGGCTCAAACTTTCTTTTGTTATCAATAGCCTTTACTTCGGTTTGTTTTTCCTTGGCATTTCTCTTCATAGCCATAACCAGATTTTGAGTCATCAACATCGTAGCCTCAATGGTTTCTTTACCAGCAGATATAACATTCCCCTAAATATGAGGAGGAAGACCGATGATATACTTTTCAATATTCTTGCTCTCAGGAGTAACCATACTAGGGCATAGAGCAGCTAGCTCCAGAAATCGATTGTTGTACTCCTCAAATTCAAGATTTTTCATTCTTAACTCCCAGAATTCGACTTCAAATTTTTGGACTTGATTCCTGGGACAATACTTGCCAGCCATCATGGTTTTTAATGTTTCCCAGGGTATGGCTAGAGCAGCAGTCCATCCAACTGTACCAGCATATGCAGTCCACCAAGTTAAAGCTCCACCAGATAGAGTTCCAGTAGCATACTTGACCTTGTCAGCTTCACCGCAGTTACACAGACGAAACACAGATTCCATCTTTTCGAACCAGCGGTTTAGTTCAATTGGTCATTCGGTTCCTTTATAGCTTGGTGGCTTACAACTTATAAATTCTTTATGTGATCATGAGTTCGGAGGGTTTCGGTTTTCGTTATTGTTGTTTTGATTATTGTTGTTGCCTTGAGCGGAAGTAAGGAGTTGTTGAAATTGTTCATTTGTGAGAGTAATGTTAGGAGTGTTGGTGTTGTCATTTGGTTGTCGTCCTCTAGCCATTGTTCTTCAACACATAATTATAGTATTAGTTGAAGAGTTATTGTGCATATAATTTGTAATAATAATCACATAATCACACACATATGGCTAAGGTTAGATAAGTCAAGATATATAACCACTTAACTTTTATTAACAATGAATGGATAAATCATCCTTATTACACAAAGGAAATGAGAAGTACGGTTGGCAATGCCTTTACATAAATGAAATAGACATAATGGACGAAACGAAAATCCTGAGGATTATCAGTCCTTCTTTGAAATGGAGGGTTTGTGTTGATCCTTTTTCCATTCGGGTATTAATGCTTGTGGTGGCCTACTCCTCCACATATATTGCAAGTAGGAATGGTTGCATTAGCTTTGGTTGCAGAAGTTTGAGTTGAGGGAATCGTAACTTTACAATTTTTGACTATGTAACCCACTTTCTTACATTTGGAGCACATAGCGTTACATTTCCCAAGGTGATGTTTCTCACACCTTTGGCAACAAGGAAGGGTTCCTTTATAGCGTTTGTCGGGTTCACCCTTAGAGTCTTTTTGCTCTATCTCTTCCCACTTTATTTTAGCATCTCCTTTCCTCCCAGGTTTGTTAATTAGCTGGTTTGCCATACAAATGGCTTCTTGTATGGTCCTTGGGTTTAATACGACGATGCCCCTTCGGAGTCCATCAGGTAACCCAATGATGTAGTGTTGGATCCCTAGATACTCGGGAGTAGTCATGTGAGGATTCATGAAAGAAAATTCTTGGAATTGGTTGGTGTAGTTTATGAGACTAGCATCCACCATTTCCATGTTCCCAAAATCAGGTCTTTCAATACCCTTGTATGTAGGGAGCTGGTAGTTCATGAAATTCTGATATGAGTAAATAGTCGGAAGGTTTCGCGGTGCGCTATTGTTGTCATTGCTTTGTGTCACAGCCAGCAGTTGTTGGAATTGGGGAGATGTCAAGGTGACGTTTGGAATTGTGTTGCTTGATTCGCCGTGAACCATGTTTCTTCGAAACACAATAAGGTTAGCTTTCTAAGGAAGACGTAAGGCAAGAAGTAAAAGTATGGATAACATATAGCAAGATAATAAGGAATAGGCAATTAAAACTAAAGCAGGAAAGGCTAAAGTCCTAAAGATTGCTAAGGCACCCTAGCTAACACATAAGGCACACATAAAATGCAATCCTGGTTCTCTATAACAAACCTGCTCTGATACCAATCTGTCACACCTCCAAATAGGGCCGGGGGTATTTGTGACTAATTATATCAAATCAAGCAATTGTATAACGAGAACGACTCTATATGAGATGTTTTATATAACTTTTATTGAGTTTTGCAGCGGAAGATAAATAGTCATTACATTTTATTGAATGAACAAAGCATTAAATGTTTTTAAATGAAACGATAAGTAATGCATGAAGACTCCAAGCATAGCACGCAATCATCATCAAAGCAGCATATCGACGACATCTAATTACCTGAGACAAACATGCTTAAAAATTCAACACGAGGTTGAGTAAATAACATAGGTTTAATTTTGAGTAAGTTCGTTAGACCACAAGATTTAATAAAAGTCGATATATCATGTATATCAAAAGTATGCCATGAGCGTATAATATCAAACTAAACGATTGTACCCCGAGATAATACATATGTAAATGTCAAGATCATTATTATACCACCAATTGACATGAGGTTAGTGGTTTGGGACGTTACTCCCAATAGCGCTATCTATAATAATTCCGTTTGCCACTTTAATTCATCTAGCAATTAATGATATTACAAAGTAGGGATTTGTATGTTTCAAATGAACACAATAAAAATACTCATGTTGGTCGCATAATAAGTTTGCACTTGTGTCTAGCATGTTAAAGCATTTAAAATAAAGCATGTGTCTCACCCAAATGTAAAAACATAAAAATGTAAAAGCGGGGCTATGAAATTCACCTTAAATATTTGTTGAAGTATTCCACGAAAGAAAGGAAAGTAAAGCAAATAAGGGACCGAGATATCAACCTAGAGATAGAATGTATGATCAGATATTGTCTAATAGACATAAGTATAGTAACTATACTAATGATAATGGTTTTCTAAAAGAAATTCCATTTTCGGAAAGGTTACTATCTATGGAAAGTTTCCACTTTTAGTAACTTTCCAATTATAGAAAGTTTGGGTTATAATCTTTAACAAGACATTGTAAGACTATCTCAAATCTCGTTACTATCATACAAGTCACTTGAATGATCAGTTGTTACCTGGTGCCCAAGATTCTTGACCAGAATCTATGTCATGGCATTCGAAATCCACAAGTGGTTCCCATAAGGCAACAAGGACCACCCTAGGCCATATGTAGCGGTGAGGTTCATATATAGTGCATGTTATCTTGATTATAACCTTCACATATTATGGGTGTATAAACTTTAATATATAACTATGTTAATTATATATATAGTTACTATTAGTATTACATAACTATTAATAGTTTTATAATTATATGCGCATTATTATTCAAGCTATAATTACTATCTTAAATTAGATTAATTAATATATACAATATACTAATCATTATCTCATACAATAAATATAATATAATTAGGAATATGATTTGTTATTTAATTTATAAGATACTTAGTAATAAAGCATGTTATTAAACCAATATAATCTATAAATACCTAAATGATTAATTAAATACCTAAGAATCATATACATAAGTTTTATAGTCTTAGTTAATTATAAAAATCAGTAGAAAAATTTGAGAAAGTAATTTTATTACAATTTTGTATTTATATTTGTTTCTATTCTTAATTTAATCAAAAAACAAGTTTAATTTTACATAAAATACTAAATAAACCTAAATAATTATTTTTAAAATTTTTATAAGTTTCTTACAGTTAAATAACCTGTAGAAAAATATTTATAAAAATATTTCTTTATTTTTACAATTATTTCCTTATTTACCTCCTATTTACATAATAATAGTGTTTAATTATGTAATAATTATTAATTCGACCCATAAATTGATTTTTATAATTTTCTCAGACCTTGACAAAGTTTATGAACCCATAAAAATTATTTATTTATTTTTATTTACTGTGTATATTTTTATTACGAATTTTATATGATTTTCGTATTTAATTAGTATTTAATTCGTAATTAACTACAAATAATATTCCAAAACTTATCATAATTATTTTTATAAGTACTACTACTGTTATAAATAATTTCCAAACAAATACTACTGATGTGAATATTATTAACAAATTAAAATAACAATTGGGTAAAAAAATACAAGAAATAAATAAAATGAATAAAAATAAATAAGAAAATGAAAAGAAAAGTTACCTCAAGACTTCTTTAAGTTTTTAGAGAGGAGATTTTGGTATGATTTGTGAATGAGAAACTAGGAGTCTAGGGGTATTTATATAGTGCAAGTATTAGAGTGTTAGTCAACATAAGAACGTTTTAGTTTATGATTTTATTTTATTTTATAATTCTTTTAGTCAACAATAGGTGGTACTAGTTTATATATTATATATATATATATATATATATATATATATATATATATATATATATATATATATATATATATATATATATATATATATATATATATATATATATATATATATATATATATATATATATATTTTATTTTTAGTCAACATAAGGATGTAATTATTTAAGATTCTTTAGTCTCATCATCATCATCATCATCATTATTATTATTATTATTATTATTATTATTATTATTATTATTATTATTATTATTATTATTATTATTATTATTATTATTATTATATTTTTTTTTACATTTACTACATGATAAGTATTATTTTCTTTTTACTAATTCATGACTTGTATTGATTTTTTATTTAGTTCTCAATTGTTTTATTATTTATATAAATTTCACTTTTTATTTATTACTTATAGATTAATATATATTAATAGTTATAATATTACAGAAATGCATAAATTTTAATTAGCAGTGAGTGTCGACTAAAAGTTTATTATTTGGTCAACGTTAAATCGATTGTGTATATAATAACCCTTAAATAATTAATACGTATAGTCAGGCAGTAATCCCTAGTGTCATTTCAGTAATTTCAGAAGTCGAAAAGTGAGGGTTGTTATAGGCGCGTCTACTTAAGTCCCGTTACGTGGTCATAAGTCTTTAAAACAACTTTTGACCAAAATATGTCGCATTCATTTCAAATGTAAAGATATTTCAAAGTTTACAAAGTAGTTCAACGACTAAATGTGTTACAACGTTTTAAGTACAAATGAAACATATACGACACAAATTAAAGTAAAGTCAAAAGACGCTCCATGTATGCATGTATACTCGATATCCAAGCAAGTATCAAAAATAGAGTGCGAAAGCATGTATCACCTAGCGTTCAAGGACCTGAGAAAACATATAGAAAACTATCAACGAAAAACGTTGGTGAAATCATAGGTGTATTAGTAAACGTTGTTTTTAAACCACAAGATTTTGTATTTCTATAACGTTGATTATCCAAATCATTTACATTCCAAAGTTGTTATTCGTTTGTGGAGCACCTAATTATCAAGACTTAACTATACACGTACCCTGTTATCATAGTGTTAGAACCTACACTATATACTCGAAAATATATTTCATCCGCTAACGGTATCGAACCGTCCGAATGAGGGCTTGTCAAGCCCGTATGGATCCACACAACATAAGTTCACGTTTACACCCTGCAAGTGTAACTAATGATAATTGAATTGAGGCCTTTTTGTTCTAACTCGTACATGGAATGTTTGTTTTCGTACTTGTGTTCAAAGAATAAAAGTATGATACGTATATGTTTCTCATCCCATAATTTAAAGAGTAAAAGTTGTTGAAAAGGTGGGACTATGATCTCACCTTGAGTGCACGAATATAAATGTACTTCACGAGTAAACGTGTGCAAGAACGAATGCTAGTCTTGACCTAAACAAATAGGTTGTATCAATATTGGTAAACACGGTCGGTCAAAGTTGTTCAATTAGTCATATGGCTCGTTACGACTCGATTAATATAGCATGTGAGTCAAATTGTCAAGTTTCATGCAAGATACAAGTATAAAAGCACGTTAGAACGATTGCATTAGTATTCGGTTAAGTTTGAATAAAAGTCAACTTTGGTCAAGTCAAAGTCAATGAAAAAGTTAACACGTTCGGGTCGGGTCTCGGTCAATTTTTCTGAGTTATATAATCATATATGCGCATGTTAGAACAAGTTACATGTTAATCGGAGGTGCGTAGCATAGTTAGAATTAAATGGTAAACGACCAAGCAAAGCAGAAATCTGTAGTTCATTTGGACGGCGTCCAAAATCACTAGATGGCGTCCTACAATGAAAGCCAGGACGTTGTCCAAGGATTGGGACGACGTCCAAACACCTGTGCAGTTGCAATTGCTGAAATTTCACAAGTGCACAAACCAAACTTCAATTAAACACAAATTGTGAACTGAAAACACTTAAAACATGTATCTTATATCATTGGAAAGGTATTTTGACGAAGAAAACAACTAAGCACATTTTATCAATCAATCCATCATTTAAAACAACCAAATTTGCATTAAATATTCATTATTAATTACATTCAAGATCATAAATGCAATTTGATAATTCGGGAACTTACTACCTACATATAATACGCCGTTTCGTAGGTAATTACGCATTCAATACAACTAAATACTTACTAACAACCTTTCATAGCATTCAATGCATCAAATGTTCATATTTAAGTCTATCAAACCCTAACCAATATCACAAAAATCAATAATCATGTTAGTGAAGTTTTCTTAATCAACCTACACATTAAAATGGAGCTAGTGATGCTAGTAACACATTTAATACATGAACTTTTAACATCTAACAATATTTAAACAACCAAATCTCAAGATCAAACAAGTCATTTTTCAAGTTTAAACTAGTTACACCAAAATAACAAGAACAAGCAAATAAATCACATAATCATGTTAGACTTAAGCCATAGACACTAATTAACACTTTTATAAGTTAAAAACACTAAGAACATGAAATCTAGAGTTTTTAGAAAGTTACCTAAAAGAGATGAAGTTGGTATGAAATTGAAGAGGAAGATGCAAGGATTCCAAATATGTAATTAGTTTTGAAGAACGCTTGCTAGATCGAAAATGGATGATGAATCATTGTTTGAGAGTTTGAGAGTAAAAAGGTGGAAGTATCAAAAAGAAGGGAGGTGATGAATGAGTGGAGGAGGAGGAGGTTTGACTAGTTGACCTAGTCATATCTTTGCCCACTTGACAACATTGGTCCCTCAAGTTTAAAAGTGAGTGCGTGAAATAACCAAACGAATTACCTTAAATACGTAGAGTAAACGAGAGATGTTATAATTAAATAACGGACTTTAAAATAAAATAAACGGAAAGTAAATGGAAAAAGGTGGGTTGTTACACCTAATTTCTATAATTCAGTTTTTTTGTCAATTACATAGTGTAATCAAGTCTAGTGCTCAATTAATGATGTTTTGTATTGTCGTTTATCGTTTGATTGCTCGATTGATGTTGTTTGCATAAAAATGAATTTGTATCTTATTGATCTAATAAAATTGACTTGTGGACTGATCTTATAATATGTTTAGATGAGTAGATCTCGAAAATTTATTATTTTTGGACTTTGATTTCGCTTGATTTCGTTATCGTAAGCTCAAGATATGCTAAATCGAAGTTTTGACTAGGTTATGTTTGTAATCCGAATTTTCTGAGTTGTATGCTTTGTGATTTGGCTAATGAAAAGTGTACTATTGTATTCCTTGTGAAAAATCATGCATGTTAGACTAAAGATTTGCGTCAAAAGCTTTTGTAATGTTCTCGTTGTGTCAAAATGAGGAATTGACTTTTAAAGTGTGCTAACACTGTTTTCAAAGTTAAACGAAATTATGTAGAGTGAACTAGAAATTTATTGAGGCTTTGATCTTCTGGAATATGTTAGTTTATATGTTCCTTTATGTATTTCATTTGCATACTAACATCTAAAAACGTGTTTTTCCATGAGATATAAGCTTGACCAAATGACATGTCTGTTTATTGATTGAAACTGAAGAGTCTGTAAAGATTGGCTAAACTGTACAAATTGGATAAATAGATGTCTTTGATTATTTTATCACTAAAACTTTGGGATGTCTGGAGTTATCTTCAATTGGCCTTACGTCAAAATCTATTTTCTATATTGTTTGAGAAATGTTCTAAAACTGACGCGCGGGCAGAAACTGATTTGATAAACCATAACTAGACCTCTTCTGATATCCAACTTATAGAAATCTTATGAGGGCCGGGTTAAACCTTTTGGAATCAATTTTAAGTCTAGTTGTGATCTGGAGTTGGCCATGATTTTAGGAATTATGTGCTAAACCTTATACTTGATTCTTTCTACGATGCACGTATTTTAAAGACATGCGTTAAACTGCGAATGTGCAATTTGCTTAAATATGAGCTGTAAAGTGATAATTGACCTAGGTTTGACATGTTTCCCATGTTTTCATGACCTACTGAGATGTTTGACTTTAGTTGCCCACTTTGACCGAGTTGACTTTTGGTTTAACTTTAGTTGACTTTTGTTGAATTGCTTGGACTAGTTGACTTTTACTTGCTTGTTGAGTCAGTCTGAGCACTAGGACTTTGTGTACACTATGGGTTGACATAGTGTGACCTATATGTATACTTAAAATGACCTATTTGACTAGGTTACGTTGTTCGGTCGTGATTGTTCGACTGCAGTACAATTTTTCTAAGAGGTTTCAGTGCTTTTGCTAAGGTGAGTCTACAGTCCCTACTACATTTTTACAGGGATGAGATAACATGCTTTTTACAAATGTTTTACATATTAGGAAAAAGTACTTAAACAACTATACATGTGAGTTCAGATCAAAAATCTCTTAGCTTGATTATATTAGTTACTTTACGTAAGCTCGGCTTATAGGGACGGTAGCGTTAGGTTTGACAAACCTCACCTTAACATAACAGGTGCTTATTTTGTTGTTACTTGTATACTTGATTGGTGCATGCTTAGAAAGGGTAAAGGGAAGATGTGTAGCGTTTAGCTATCCGCGGGTTAAAGTTCTATAATCAAGTGCTCATGATAATGTATACTTTTCTTACGATGTTTTCCAGAAATCTTGTGGCCTAACTTTCAAAATGCTTTACTAAACCTGTAGATTTCACTCAACATTTTCGTTGTTTTATATCAGGTCCATAGAGGCAGTACTTCCACTTTACAGAAGTTGTCATGCTTGTTCGCTGCTAGTACTGGATGATGTCCAACATATTTTATCACTTTTATTTTAAGAACACATATTCTCATTGAAAACGATGTTTTAAATAATGCTTTGACTTTACTTATGTTGGTCATTTATGTCAACTACTTTTCAGTTACATTTCTTTAATAAATGACTTTACTTTGATACTTAATGCGAATATTTTTCGGGAACGTCTCATATAGAGGGCGTGGCCGCTAAACTGTGGGACCGGAGTTAATACACCGTTAGTGGATTCTGACGGGGTATTACATTTGGTATGAGAGCAGATCAGTTACCTAGGACTAGGCTGCATTATAGTGTCGAACGTTAGGACATCTATGAGTCTGAACTGTAACCCTAGACTTGTTAAGTTACATGAACCCTAGTTACACTACTTGTTACTTTACTTGATTTCTATAATTGAATGATATGATTACTAAGTGAACTAACCTTGTGTTTTTTTTCTTGAGTGCTAGATGACTTCTTCTAATCCTATCATTCTTACCGACTCCAACACGGAATCCGAGGAAACCGTGCAAGCGCAAGGAAACATCATACTTGAGTTTATGGATGAGACTAAATCTAAACTCGAGATGCAATCTGAATCGGAAGAAGAGCCGGAAGAAGAAGAACTGGAGGAGGATCCCAAGGAGGACCCGGAACCCGAATCAGAATCTGAACCTGATTTACCCGATTCACCTACTCGTTCCCAGTCATCTTTTGTTGATCCCGACTTTATTAACCCCTACGGACCGAGAGGCCACCGTAGGATACCTAAAGGACCTGCTCGAGCTAATAACCCATTCTATAATACTTTTCTCTATGACAACTAATCGCTTGAGATGTGTCATCATTATCATCCCTATGCTGCTTCGACATCTACTTCTAAACCTAGTACATCCACTGCTGCTGCTAATGACAACAACACCAATGACCTCATGTTAAGATTCGAGAACCTAGAGAAGATGGTCGAGTATTTGTTGAAGGAGCTACAAAAACCAAAATAGAGCTGCTTGTTTGGACTAGTTCCACGTTACTAGATACTAACTTATTATTATTTCTTATTAATTGATACTCGCACATACATTGCTAGATGTGGTTTTTATTTCATGGTTTTTACTTATGACATGGTGAATATGTTACTTTCTTTGGTTATTCATGGTTTATGAATGAGAACTTTATTACTTAAGTGTTGGATTTACTAATAACTTATCATGCTTAGTGTTACTACTGCTATTGCTACTTAGTGTTAATGCTACTAGTTTACACTGTCATTACTACTGTTACTACTAAGCACTATGTATCACTACTACTTACTACTAGAATCTTTATGATTTAATATTACTTACTATGCATCACTACCCGTTGCTAGTATATTTTTATGTACCGATTTCATTAACGCTAACCGAGTGTGTTATCTTGACCAGAAAGATAATGCCGCCGAAGCAAGTTACCCAAGCTGATGTTCATTGGTGGATTACCGAAGGAATAACCGAAGCTGTGACAGAACTCCGTAACGAACCCAACATCAACACTGCAAACACTGTAAATCAGCAGAATTAGCGGAACCAGGACACCACCAATGTTTAGAACAATAACCAAGCAGGGTGTACTTATAAGACATTCTTGAGCTGTGCGCCACACTTGTTCAATGGCACCGAAGGCCCAGTTGGTTTGACGCATTGGTTCGAGAAGCTTGAGTCTGTTTTCCGTATAAGCGATTGTAGAGATGCTGATAGGACGAAATTTGCATCTTGTAAGTTATCAGATGAAGCATTGACTTTGTGGAATACTTATGCAAAGTCTGTATGCATGGATCAGGCTTTTGAGACTTCATGGGAGGATTTGAAACAGCAGATGATCGAAGAGTATTGTCCCTACAATAAAATTATTAAGATGGAGCGAGAACTCCAAAACTAGAAGCAAGTGGGTACTGATTTAACCAATTACAATAAGAGATTCTTTAAGCTTGCTCTCATGTGTCCGAATATGGTTAGTCCCGAACGCCGCAAGATCACTCTGTATGTGAAAGGATTGACCGAGAATATTCAGAGCGGTATGACTACTTCGAAGCCGAGGACTATTCAAGAGACTGTTGAGAAGGCTAATGAGTTGATGGATCAAGTTGAATAGCGAGGGAAGACTCATGCATCGACTGATTCTAAAACTTATGATAACAAGAGGAAATGGAACAACAACAATAACTCAGGGAAGAATTTCAACCAGCAGCCCTATAAGAAACAAGATACTACTAAGGGCAACATTGCTACTCCGAATACTAGTTTTGTCTATAAGGGAAGACTCCCAGTGCTAAATGCAATAGGCATCATCCGGGAGATTGCTTAAAGAAGTGTGATAAGTGTAAGAAGAGTAGACATTTGGCTGCAGAATGTAAAGCTGGTTCAAATATATGCTATGGGTGTGAAAAAGATGGTCAATTTAAGAAGGATTGTCCAACTACTAGTAAGAGTGCTGAACCTGCCAGAGGAAGAGCTTTCAACATTAACTCTAGTGAAGCTCGTGATGATCCCAAGCTAGTCACGGGTACGTTTCTACTCGACAATCATCATGTTTATGTACTTCTCGATTCTGGAGCTGATAGAAGCTTTGTGTCGAGAGATTTTTGCCATAATCTTAAGAATCTTGTATCATCATTAGAAAACTTATACTCTATAGAACTAGGGAATAGTAATCTAATGAGTGCTGAGAAGATTTACCGTGATTGTACTTTGATTTTGGTTGGAACATCTTTTAGAATAGATGTGATACCGATTAAGCTAGGAAGTTTCGACCTCGTGGTTGGAATGGACTGGTTAGCAGAGAATAGAGCCGACATTGTTTGTCACCAAAAAGCGTTACGTATTCCTATTACCGAAGATGAACCTTTGATGGTGTATGGAGAGCGCAGCAATACACCTTTACACTTCATTAACTGTTTAAAGGTGCAGAAACACATAAGAAAGGGTTGTCTTGCTATGCTGGTTCACGTGAGAAAAACTGAATCTGAAGGCAAGAAACTCGAAGATGTGCCGATTGTTAGAGAATTTCCTGATGTTTTTCCAGATGAGTTACCCGGATTACCTCCACATAGAGATGTAGAGTTCCAGATTGATTTAGTGCCCGGAGCAGCACCAGTAGCGCGTGCACTGTATAGACTTGCACTACCAGAATTACAAGAGCTGTCTAGTCAACTGCAAGAGATTTTAGACAAGGGATTCATTCGACCAATTTCTTCACCATGGGGAGCTCCTGTACTATTTGTGAAGAAGAAGGATGGATCTATGAGACTCTGTATCGACTACAGGGAATTGAATAAGTTGACTATCAAGAATAGATATCCGTTACCAAGGATTGATGATTTGTTTGATCAGTTGCAAGGATCAACATGTTACTCTAAGATTGATCTGAGGTCCGATTACCATCAGATGAGAGTAAAAGAGATAGATATACCAAAGACAGTGTTTAGAACACGCTATGGACATCATGAATTCATAGTAATGCCATTTGGATTAACGAACGCACTGGCAGTGTTCATGGATCTCATGAACCTTGCATGTAAGCCATATCTGGACAAGTTTGTTATTGTGTTTATCGACGATATTTTGGTATACTCTAAGAATGAGAAAGAACATGAGCAACATCTCCGTTTGCTACTAGAGATGCTCAGTGTAACATCCCGCCTTTTTTCCGTTTTCTTTTCCGTTATACTAATTTAAACTCCGTTACATGTCTATAACATCTCCCGTTAATACGCGTTTTAAAATTTCCATTTAGGTATTTTCCGCACCCGACTACAAACTCGAGGGACTAAAATTAACACGGGGCAAACTAGTTGACTAGGTCACCTAGTCCACCCCAATCACCACCATTCAACCATCTCTCTCTCTCTCTCTCTCTTTCTCTCTAGCAAGAACACACCCAATTTCCAAATTCATTCAATCATCATCTAAATTCGATCTAGGAGGCTTACAACAAAATAAATTACATATTCGTGATCCTCTCTTCATCCTCTTCGTTTTGGTACCAACTTCATCTCGTTTGGGTAACATTTCTAAAACACTAGTTTTCTTTAAATTTGTGTTCTTGACTTAAAAGTATGTTAATTAGTGTCTATGGCTCATTGTGATGTCGTGTAAGTAAATTGTATGCTCGATTTGTTGTTTTTGGTGTAACTAGTTCATTATGAAAATTACTTGCTAAATCCTTGATTTTGGATGATCAAATGTTATTAGATTGTTAATGTGCATGTTTTAAAAGTGTTACTAGTATCATTAGCTTCATTTGGATGTAAAGATTGATCTAAGAAACCTCTTAAACTTGATTATGAAATTTGGTGATTTTTGGTTAGGGTTTCATGAACTAGGAATGGATTTTTGATGCATTAAATGACATGAAATGTTAATTGTAAGTGTTAGGTTGTGTTGTATGCTTAATTACCTTCGAAACGGCATATTGTTCATGTAATTTGGCTATCGAATCATTAAATGGCGTTTATGACTTGTATGCATTGAATGAGGAGCATTGATTGCGGTTTTTGGTTGTTGTAAATGAAAGTTTGATTGATAAAAAGTGCATAGTTGCGTTCCTTGTCAAAATACCTTTCCGGTGATATAAAATGCATGCCTTGAATGTTTGCGGTTTGTAAATTGTGTTGGGATGAGTTTTGATTCGTGCACTTAGGAGTTTACCAGGGCCTGGAAACACCTCAGGACGCCGTCCAGATACCCAGGACGACGTCCCACTCTTCTAACCTAGACGCCGTCTAGGAATTGGGGACGCCGTCCCACTCTTTTAATCGAGACGCCGTCTAGCCATTTGGGACGCCGTCCCATTTGGCTAAAACTGGCTGTTTGCTTTGGTCATTTGACATGAAAATGTTTGCTATGCTACGGACCTCCGATTAACATGAAACTTGGCCAACATGCTCATATATGATTATATAACTTAGAAAAATTGTCGGATATCCAACCCGACCCGTTGACTTTTCTGTTGACTTTGACCCGACCAAGTTGACTTTTAATCAAACTTAACCAAATAATTGTGCAATCGTTCTAACATGTTTTTATACTTGTACCTTGCATGAAACATGACAATTTGATTCACATGCTATTAAGATCGAGTCTTAACGAGCCATAGGACTAATTGAACATCTTTGACCTATTGTGTTCACCGTTATTGATACAAACCTATTGTTTAGGTCAAGACTAGCATTGTTCTTTGCACACGTTTACTTGTCGAAGTACTTTACTACTCGTGCACTCAAGGTGAGATCATAGTCCCACTTTTACTCTTTTTGAACTTACATTTGGGATGAGAAAACATAAACATTTTTTTACTAAGTGAACACAAGTACAGGAAAACAAACATTCTACATACGAGTTTAGAACAAAATCCTCAATTCGATTATCATTAGTTACACTTGCCGGGTGTAAGCGAGAACTTATGTTGTATGGATCCATATGGGTTTGACAAACCCTCATTCAAACGGTTCGCTACCGTTTACGAATGAAATATATTTTTGAGAAACAGTGTATGTTCTAGCACTAAGTGATGGGGTTCAATGGAAGGAAATGTTAAGCATTGATAATTGGGTGCTCGTGAAACAAACTTTTGGAATGTATTACTATTATGTCATTGATGCAAATCTTGTGGTTCACTTGTACTTACTTACTTAAACCTATGATTTCACCAACGTTTTCGTTGACAGATTTCTATGTTTTTCTCAGGTCCTTGAACGATACATGATGCATGCTTCCGCTCATTATTTTGATACTTGCATTGGATGTCGAGTATATATGCATACATGGAGCGTCTTTTGACTACTTTTAAATTGTGTCGCATAAGTTTCATTTGTACATAAAAACTTTGTATCGTAACTTGTGGTGGAACTATTCTCGTAAACTTTGAACAATCTTTACATTTGAAATGAATGCGACATATCTTTTGGTCAAACGTTGTTTTAAAGACTTATGACCACGTAACGGGACCTAAGTAGACGGCGCCGTCAAACATGATTTGGTCGGGTCGCTACAGATGGTATCAGAGCGTTGGTTGTAGGGATTTAGAGTTCATTGGTGTCGACCCCGAGTCATAGGGTACATTGGTGAGTCTAGACTACAACCGGCATATAGACTTGAAGTAGGAATTACTTGACTACTTGTGCATTTATACTCGAACGCTTCTACTCATATCTACTCTTAGTTCATCTTAATCTCACGTTGTTTAATTTGATTGACACGCCACCTTGACTATATGAAATGATGTCGAATGCACATATGAATCAGGGTAATATAATTTCCGGGATTATATTACGGTGACTCATATGAACGTTCCGACATTATGGCATAAAGAATTTAAGGCGAGTCGAGGAAAAACTTCTCTTTATCTTTATTCTATATCACGGTTAGTATTATTGAGAATACTAATCAATGATATTCTTGTGTCTTGAAGGAACAATGGCTCCTCGTCGTGTACGCCGCAATGAAACTCCCGAACAAGCTCTCGAACGGATGATAGCTACCGCCGTAGATGCGGCCATGGCCGGTCACTCATCCAACAACAATAATAATAACAACCACAACAACAACAACAACAACAATGGAGCCGGAAACTCAAACGAGGGATGCTCCTATAAAGCTTTCATGGGGTGCAAACCTCACACTTTTGATGGAACCGGGGGACCGGTCGTGCTCACCCGATGGTTTGAGCAAACGGAAGCCGTCTTTAGCATAAGCGGTTGTCGGGACCAAGACAAGGTCAAATACTCCACTCACACTTTCTCCGGAATTGCTCTAACATGGTGGAACACCTATGTTCAATCGGTGGGTACCGATGAAGCTCATGCCCTCTCTTGGGCCGATCTAAAGGAAAAGATGATTGTTGAGTATTTTCCGCGCGAAGAAACCCGAAAGCTTGAGGAAGAACTAAGAGCTTTGAAAGCGGTCGGAAACGATCTTAAAGCTTATAATCAACGCTTCGCCGAACTATCCTTGATGTGTCCTAATCTTGTTAACCCCGAATCTCAAAGGATTGAGCTCTACATGCTCGGTCTTCCAAAAAGCATCAAACAAGGGGTGATGTCATCCAAACCCACTACTCATCAAGCCGCTATGAACATGGCTCGCCAACTAATTGAAACGGTTGACGAAATCGTAGTTCCGGCACCTAAGGCCGAGGATAAATCGGGCGGCAACAAAAGAAAGTGGGAACCCTCCCAATCAAGCAACAACAACTTTGCCAAGAAATCTTTCACTTTCGACGGCAAGAAGGGTTATGCCGGGAATCTACCTTTTTGCAACAAATGCAACAAACATCACTTTGGCGAATGTAGTAAGCTAATTTGCCATCGGTGCCAAGGAATTGGTCATAAGGCCAACGATTGTAAAAGTGCCACTCCCGTCGCTCGAAAGTGGCCCAATGCACCAAAGACGGGCACTTGTTACGAATGTGGCCAAACGGGTCATTATAGAAATGCATGCCCAAAGAAGAAAGATAACCCCAATACGCGCGGCCGTGCTTTCAACATCAACACCGAGGGAGCCCGGGATGACACTGAACTAGTCACGGGTACGTTTCTTCTCAACAATTCTTATGTCTCTTGCTTATTCGATTCGGGTGCCGATAAATGTTTTGCATCCAAGACTTTGACTCATTCTTTTAGCACTCCACCTCTTCCATTAGATACCACTTATACCATTGAAGTGGCTAACGGGAAACTATTAAGTGCTGACACATATTACCGGGGGTGTACGTTAAACATTTTGGGTAAGGAATTTGAGATTGACTTGATACCCATGGAACTAGGAAGCTTTGATGTAATAATCGGTATGAATTGGTTAGTCAAAACGAAATCTCACATCCTTTGTGATCTTAACGCAATTCGAATTCCTATCGAGAATGGTGAACCTTTGATTGTTTATGGCGATAAGAGTTGCACCAGACTCAACCTCGTTTCGTGCCTTAAAGTTAGAAAACTGCTCCGTAAGGGTTGTTTTGCGATCCTTGCCCACGTTAAGAAAGTCGAGTCCGATGATAAGCATATCGATGATGTGCCAATTGTTAGTGACTTTTCCGATGTATTTCCCGACGAATTGCCGGGTCTTCCACCTCATCGACCGGTTGAATTCCAAATCGATCTTATTCCGGGAGCCGCACCCGTAGCACGTGCACCATATAGACTCGCCCCATCCGAAATGCAAGAATTGCAAAGTCAAATCCAAGAACTACTTGATCGTGGTTTTATCCAACCTAGTCATTCACCTTGGGGCGCTCCGATTTTGTTTGTTAAAAAGAAAGACGGATCCCTACGAATGTGCATTGATTATCGTGAACTAAATAAATTGACGGTTAAGAACCGATATCCTCTTCCTCGCATCGATGACCTCTTTGATCAACTACAAGGGTCTTGTGTATATTCGAAAATCGATCTCCGCTCGGGTTATCATCAATTGAGGGTTAAGGGGGAAGATGTCTCCAAAACCGCTTTCCGAACTCGTTATGGTAGTTATGAATTCCTTGTCATGCCATTTGGTCTCACTAACGCACCGGCGGTGTTCATGGATCTTATGAACCGCGTGTGCAAACCGTATCTCGATAAATTCGTTATTGTGTTCATCGATGATATATTGATCTATTCTAAAAATGAAGAAGAGCACGAACAACATCTCCGACTTGTGCTTGAACTCTTGAGACAAGAACGACTTTATGCCAAATTCTCCAAGTGTGAATTTTGGTTGAAGGAAGTTCAATTTCTTGGTCATGTTGTAAGTGATCAAGGCATTAAAGTCGATCCCACGAAGATCGAAGCCATTAGTAAATGGGAGACTCCTACTACTCCTACTCACATTCGTCAATTTTTGGGTCTCGCCGGGTACTATCGTAGATTCATCAAAAATTTCTCTTTGGTTGCACGTCCTCTAAACGCATTGACTCACAAGGGAAAGAAATTCATTTGGACGACCGAACATGAATCCGCATTCCAAATCTTGAAAACGAAGCTAACCACCGCTCCTATCTTGTCACTTCCCGAAGGCAATGATGACTTTGTTGTATATTGCGATGCCTCAAAACATGGTTTTGGGTGTGTATTGATGCAACGAACAAAAGTCATTGCTTATGCTTCTCGACAACTCAAAATTCATGAACGAAACTATACGACACATGATCTCGAACTCGGAGCCGTTGTCTTTGCACTTAAAATGTGGAGACACTATCTTTATGGAACCAAGAGTACTATCTTCACCGATCACAAAAGCCTTCAACACATTTTCGATCAAAAGCAACTAAACATGAGACAACGAAGGTGGATTGAAACCTTAAACGATTACGATTGCGAGCTTCGTTACCATCCCGGGAAGGCAAATGTAGTAGCCGATGCCTTAAGTCGAAAAGAAAGAGCGGTGCCTCTTCGTGTCCGAGCCTTAAACATCACCATCCACACAAACCTTAATAGCCAAATTCGGGTAGCCCAAGATGAGGCTCTCAAGGATGAAAACATCTCTCTCGAACACTTGAACGTCCTCACCTCTCGATTCGAAGTTAAAGAAACCGGACTCCGATATTTCGCCGGAAGAATTTGGGTGCCTAGTTATGGGGATCTACGAAGCCTTATTTTAGATGAAGCCCATAAGTCACGATACTCGATTCACCCCGGTGCCAATAAGATGTACCACGACCTTAAACAACTATATTGGTGGCCGAACATTAAAAGGGACGTAGCTACTTATGTTTCCAAGTGTTTGACATGTTCCAAGGTCAAAGCCGAACACCAAAGACCGTCCGGACTACTTCGACAACCCGAGATCCCGCAATGGAAGTGGGAAAGGATAACGATGGATTTTATCACCAAACTACCAAAAACGACGGGCGGTTATGATACCATTTGGGTTATTGTTGACCGTCTCACCAAATCCGCACACTTCCTTGCCATGAAAGAAACGGACAAAATGGAGAAACTTGCACAACTTTACATTAAGGAGATCGTAGCCCGACACGGTGTACCATTATCGATTATCTCCGACCGAGATGGCCGTTTCGTTTCTAGATTTTGGCGTACATTGCAAGAAGCGTTGGGAACGCGTTTAGACATGAGCACCGCATATCATCCTCAAACCGATGGACAAAGCGAGCGTACAATTCAAACCTTAGAGGACATGTTACGAGCTTGCGTGGTTGATTTCGGAAAAGCTTGGGACAAGCACTTACCTCTCGCCGAGTTCTCTTACAACAATAGTTATCACGCGAGTATTAAAGCCGCACCTTTTGAAGCGCTATATGGCCGCAAATGTCGTTCACCTCTTTGTTGGGCCGAGGTAGGCGACGTGCAAATCACCGGACCCGAACTCATTCACGAAACCACCGAGAAAATCGTTCAAATCCGAGATAGGCTTAGGACGGCCCGAAGTCGTCAAAAGAGCTATACCGACAAACGACGCAACGATCTTGAATTTCAAGTCGGTGACCGAGTAATGTTAAAAGTCGCACCTTGGAAGGGTGTAATCCGTTTTGGGAAACGCGGGAAGCTAAATCCGCGGTATATTGGTCCTTTCGAAATCTTGGAGCGTATTGGAACCGTTGCTTATCGTTTAGATCTTCCGCCTCAATTGAACTCCGTTCATCCTACCTTCCATGTATCTAACTTGAAAAAGTGTCTTGCCGAACCCGATATCGTCATCCCTTTCGAAGAACTTACTATTGATGACAAACTTCATTTTGTGGAGGAACCGGTTGAAATTGTGGACACCTCCGTCAAGACATTGAAACAAAGCCGAATCCCGATTGTTAAAGTCCGTTGGAACGCCAAAAGGGGACCCGAGTTTACTTGGGAAAGACAAGATCAAATGCGAAGGAAGTATCCTCATCTATTCGTGAATTCGGAAACGCAAGATCTCGAGGAAGAAACAACGACTACTACGCCTACTTAAATTTCGGGACGAAATTTCTTTTAAGGAGTAGGTAATGTAACATCCCGCCTTTTTTTCCGTTTTCTTTTCCGTTATACTAATTTAAACTCCGTTACATGTCTATAACATCTCCCGTTAATACGCGTTTTAAAATTTCCGTTTAGGTATTTTCCGCACCCGACTACAAACTCGAGGGACTAAAATTGACACGGGGCAAACTAGTTGACTAGGTCACCTAGTCCACCCCAATCACCACCATTCAACCATCTCTCTCTCTCTCTCTTTCTCTCTAGCAAGAACACACCCAATTTCCAAATTCATTCAATCATCATCTAAATTCGATCTAGGAGGCTTACAACAAAATAAATTACATATTCGTGATCCTCTCTTCATCCTCTTCGTTTTGGTACCAACTTCATCTCGTTTGGGTAACATTTCTAAAACACTAGTTTTCTTTAAATTTGTGTTCTTGACTTAAAAGTATGTTAATTAGTGTCTATGGCTCATTGTGATGTCGTGTAAGTAAATTGTATGCTCGATTTGTTGTTTTTGGTGTAACTAGTTCATTATGAAAATTACTTGCTAAATCCTTGATTTTGGATGATCAAATGTTATTAGATTGTTAATGTGCATGTTTTAAAAGTGTTACTAGTATCATTAGCTTCATTTGGATGTAAAGATTGATCTAAGAAACCTCTTAAACTTGATTATGAAATTTGGTGATTTTTGGTTAGGGTTTCATGAACTAGGAATGGATTTTTGATGCATTAAATGACATGAAATGTTAATTGTAAGTGTTAGGTTGTGTTGTATGCTTAATTACCTTCGAAACGGCATATTGTTCATGTAATTTGGCTATCGAATCATTAAATGGCGTTTATGACTTGTATGCATTGAATGAGGAGCATTGATTGCAGTTTTTGGTTGTTGTAAATGAAAGTTTGATTGATAAAAAGTGCATAGTTGCGTTCCTTGTCAAAATACCTTTCCGGTGATATAAAATGCATGCCTTGAATGTTTGCGGTTTGTAAATTGTGTTGGGATGAGTTTTGATTCGTGCACTTAGGAGTTTACCAGGGCCTGGAAACACCTCAGGACGCCGTCCAGATACCCAGGACGACGTCCCACTCTTCTAACCTAGACGCCATCTAGGAATTGGGGACGCCGTCCCACTCTTTTAATCGAGACGCCGTCTAGCCATTTGGGACGCCGTCCCATTTGGCTAAAACTGGCTGTTTGCTTTGGTCATTTGACATGAAAATGTTTGCTATGCTACGGACCTCCGATTAACATGAAACTTGGCCAACATGCTCATATATGATTATATAACTTAGAAAAATTGTCGGATATCCAACCCGACCCGTTGACTTTTCTGTTGACTTTGACCCGACCAAGTTGACTTTTAATCAAACTTAACCAAATAATTGTGCAATTGTTCTAACATGTTTTTATACTTGTACCTTGCATGAAACATGACAATTTGATTCACATGCTATTAAGATCGAGTCTTAACGAGCCATAGGACTAATTGAACATCTTTGACCTATTGTGTTTACCGTTATTGATACAAACCTATTGTTTAGGTCAAGACTAGCATTGTTCTTTGCACACGTTTACTTGTCGAAGTACTTTACTACTCGTGCACTCAAGGTGAGATCATAGTCCCACTTTTACTCTTTTTGAACTTACATTTGGGATGAGAAAACATAAACATTTTTTTACTAAGTGAACACAAGTACAGGAAAACAAACATTCTACATACGAGTTTAGAACAAAATCCTCAATTCGATTATCATTAGTTACACTTGCCGGGTGTAAGCGAGAACTTATGTTGTATGGATCCATATGGGTTTGACAAACCCTCATTCAAACGGTTCGCTACCGTTTACGAATGAAATATATTTTTGAGAAACAGTGTATGTTCTAGCACTAAGTGATGGGGTTCAATGGAAGGAAATGTTAAGCATTGATAATTGGGTGCTCGTGAAACAAACTTTTGGAATGTATTACTATTATGTCATTGATGCAAATCTTGTGGTTCACTTGTACTTACTTACTTAAACCTATGATTTCACCAACGTTTTCGTTGACAGATTTCTATGTTTTTCTCAGGTCCTTGAACGATACATGATGCATGCTTCCACTCATTATTTTGATACTTGCATTGGATGTCGAGTATATATGCATACATGGAGCGTCTTTTGACTACTTTTAAATTGTGTCACATAAGTTTCATTTGTACATAAAAACTTTGTATCGTAACTTGTGGTGGAACTATTCTCGTAAACTTTGAACAATCTTTACATTTGAAATGAATGCGACATATCTTTTGGTCAAACGTTGTTTTAAAGACTTATGACCACGTAACGGGACCTAAGTAGACGGCGCCGTCAAACATGATTTGGTCGGGTCGCTACACTCAGGAAGGAGTAATTGTACGCGAAATTTTTGAAATGTGATTTCTGGCTGCAAGAAGTGCAATTTTTGGGTCATATCGTAGGTGTCAATGTTATACAAGTTGATCCTGTAAAGATAGAAACGGTTAAGAAATGGGAGACTCCTAAATCATCAACGCAGATACGACAATTCTTAGGTCTCTCCGGTTATTATAGAAGATTTATTGAGGGACTTTGGTTGCTTGTTGAGAAACCGGTTAAGAAACCAGTTATTATAGAAACGGTTAAGAAACTGAGTTGACTTTGGTTGACTTTTTTTTACTTGCTTGGACTAGTTGACTTTTACTTGCTTGTTGAGTCAGTCTGAGCACTAGGACTTTGCGTACACTATAGGTTGACGTAGTGTGATCTATATGTATACTTAAGATGACCTATTTGACGAGGTTACATTGTTCGGTCATGATTGTTTGACTGCAGTACAATTTTTCTAAGAGGTTTCAGTGCTTTTGCTAAGGTGAGTCTACAGTCCCTACTACATTTTTACAGGGATGAGATAACATGCTTTTTACAAATGTTTTACATATTAGGCACAAGAACTTAAACAACTATACATATAAGTTCAGATCAAAAATCCCTTAGCATGATTATATTAGTTACTTTATGTAAGCTCGACTTATAGGGACGGTACCGTTAGGTTTGACAAACCTCACCTCAACATAACAGGTGCTTATTTTGTTGTTACTTATATACTTGATTGGTGTATGTTTAGAAAGGGTAAAGGGAAGACGTGTAGCATTTAGCTATTCGCGGGTTAAAGTTTTATAATCAAGTGCTCATGATAATGTATACTTTTCTTACGATGTTTTCCAAAAATCTTGTGGCCTAACTTACAAAATGCTTTACTAAACCTGTAGATTTCACTCAACATTTTTGTTAACGTTTTGCATGTTTTATCTCATGTCCATAGAGGCAGTGCTTCCGCTTTGCAGAAGTTGGCATGCTTGTTCGCTGCTAGTTGTAGTGACCCGAACTTTTCTATGATTATATATTAAATGAAAACTATATTTGCATGATTAAATGTTTCCAACATGTTAAGCAATCAAACTTGTTAAGACTTGATTTATTGAAATGAGTTTCATGTAGACAATTGACCACCCAAGTTGACCGGCGATTCACGAACGTTAAAACTTGTAAAAACAACATGATATATATATATATATATGTATATATATATATATATATATATATATATATATATATATATATATATTTAACATGATATTATGATGAGTAAGTATCTCACCAAGTACATTAACAATGAGTTATATACATAAAATGAAAGTAGTGAATTAAGAAACGCGAAACGATATATATAACGGCTATCGTTACAACAACGTCTTACTAAATACATATGTATCATGTTAAGATATTAATACACTATGTTTAACATCATGAAATGAAAATTACATATATCATTAAGCGTATTAACAATGAACTACACGAGTAAGATGAGACTACTAACTTAAGGATTTCGAAACAATACATATATGTAACGATTAACGTTGTAATAGTATTTTACACATATTTATATGATATTAAGATATATTAATACACCATATTAACATGTTAACATAACAATTTAACATCTCATTTAAGTGTAATAACAATGGATCAATTACATTTAACAAGATCGTTAACTTAAAGGTTCCGAAACAACACTTACATATAACGACTAACAATGACTTAACGACTCAGTTAAATGTATATACATGTAGTGTATTAAGATGTATTAATACACTTTTGGAATACTTCATGACATATATCAAAGTACTTCTACTTAACAAAAATGCTTACAATTACATCCTCATTCTTTTCATCAACAATTCTACTCGTATGCACCCGTATTCGTACTCGTACAATACACAGCTTCTAAGATGTATATACTATTGGTATATACACTCAATCATCAGCTCCTTAGCAGCCCATGTGAGTCATTAAACATGTGAGAACCATTATTTGCCAACTAGCATGAAATATCTCACAAAATTACAAAAAATATTATAAATCATTCATGAATTATTTACATGAAAACAAACTTACACATCCTTTATATCTAATCCATATACCAACGACCAAAAACACCTACAAATACTTTCATTCTTCAATTTTCTTCATCTAATTGATCTCTCTCAAGTTCTATCTTCAAGTTCTAAGTGTTCTTCATAAATTCTATAAGTTATAGTTTCATAAAATCAAGAATACTATCAAGTTTGCAAGATTACTTCCAAGCTTTCTAATCTAATCCAAGTAATCATCCAAGATCAAGAAACCTTTGTTTTTTACAGTAGGTTATCTTTCTTATTCAAGGTAATATTCATATTCAAACTTTGATTCGATTTCTATAACTATAAACTATCTTAATTTGAATAAAAATCTTACTTGAACTTGTTTTCGTGTCATGATTCGACTTCAAGAACTTTCAAGCCATCCAAGATTATTTGAAGCTAGATCATTTCTTGTCACTTCCAGAAGGTTTACCTACTAAACTTGAGGTAGTAATGGTGTTCATAACATCATTTGATTCATATATATAAAACAATCTTATTTGAAGATTTGATTCATAATTTTAAACTTGTTCGCAAACAAAGTTAATCCTTCTAAATTGACTTTTAAAATCAACTAAACACATGTTCTATATCTAAATGATATGCTAACTTAATGATTTAAAACCTGGAAACACGAAAAACACCGTAAAACCGGACATACGCCGTCGTAGTAACACCGCGGGCTGTTTTGGGTTAGAAAAATAAAAACTATCTTAATATTTGATTTGGAAGTTTGTTTTCTGGAAAAACAATATTACATATGAACATGATACTATATCCAAAAATCATGGTTAAACACAAAGTGGAAGTATGTTTTTCAAAATGGTCATCAAGATGTCGTTTTTTCGACGGATATGGCTACCTCTTTAAAAAATGACTTGTAACCTGTATTTCTGACTATAAACTTATACTTTTTCTGTTTAGTTTCATAAATTTCAGTTCATTATGAAATCATAGCAACTTGAATCACTCAAAACGGATTTGAAATAAAGAAATGACGGAGAAAACAAAATTTGATAAATTTGCTAGTTTTAGCTACGAAAATTTTGTAACAAATATAGACTAACCATAACTTAACTAACTTATATTGTATTATACATGTATTCTAACATATATTATGTAATCTTGGGATACTATAGACACGTATACAATGTTTTAACATATCATATCGACCCATCTATATATATTATTTGGAACAACCATAGACACTCTATATGCAGTAATGCTTGAGTTAGCTATACATGGTTGAGGTTGATTCCAAAATAATATATATACTTTGAGTTGTGATCTAGCCTGAGACTTGTATACACTGTGTCGTGGATTGATTCGAGATAATATATATTGATTTATTTCTGTACATCTAACTGTGGACAACTAGTTGTAGATTACTAACGTTGGACCGCTAACTTAATAAACTTAAATCATTAAAACGTAATAAAAAATATTGTGAATATATTTCGATCATACTTTGATATATATGTATATATTTGTTATAAGTTCGTGAATCGATCCATGGCCAAGTCTTAAATTTCCGACGAAGTAAAAATCTGTGAAAGTGAATTATAGTCCCATTTTTTAAATCTGATATTTTTGGGATGAGAATACATGCAGTTTTATAAAGTTTTACAAAATAGACACAAGTACGTAAAACTACATTCTATGGTTGAATTATTAAATCGAATATGCCCCTTTTTAGTCTGGTAATCTAAGAATTAGGGAACAGACACACTGATTGACGCGAATCCTAAATATAGATCTATTGGGCTCAAAAAACCCCATCCAAAGTACCGGATGCTTTAGTACTTCGAATTTATCATGTCCGAAGGGAGTCCCGAAATGATAGGGGATATTCTATATGCATCTTGTTAAGGTTGGTTACCAGGTGTTCACCATATGAATGATTTTTATCTCTATGTAGTTTGTGAAATGCCTCATACGAGATGTGTATTTATGAGAAATGAAATCTTGTGGTCTATTATTACAATTTGATAAATATATAGGTTAAACCTATAACTCACCAACATTTTTTGTTGACGTTTTAAGCATGTTTATTCTCAGGTGATTGTTAAGAGCTTCCGCTGTTGCATACTAAATTAAGGACAAGATTTGGAGTCCATGCTTGTATAATATTGTTTAAAAACTGCATTCGAAGGCATATATTGATGTGTAATATTATTGTAAACCATTATGTAATGGTCGTGTGAAAACGTTATATTTTAGATTATCATTATTTGATAATCGTCGTAATATTTTAAAAGTTATGGTTTGTTATAAAATCGAATGCAGCCTTTGAAAAACGTCTCATATAGAGGTCAAAACCTCGCAACGAAATCAATTAATATGGAACGTTTATAATCAATATGAATGGGACATTTCAGTTATTATCCGAGCGTTGGTCTTAGAGAACCAGAAATTTGCATTAGTGTGTCTAACCGAATTTGTTAGGATGCATTAGTGAGTCTGGACTTCGATCGTGTTTTCTTTAAAAATGATTGCTTAACATTTTTTTTTTGTTGGAAACTATATATTATTAACATATAAATATTATGTGATATATTAATCTCTTAACGTGTTTGATATTGTGTGATAGATGTCTACCTCTAATACAAATCCCATCGACTCACCTAATAATAATGAAGAGTCGAATATATATTGGGAAGATTCACAAATTCACGAAGAGGAACCGGAAGAAGAGGAACGGAAGAAGAGGAACCCGAAGAAGAAGAGGTTCCGGGGGAGGAAATATTAGAAACCACTGAAAAACAGATAAATAAAAGAAAATCATCAACCAATGGACCAAAATTAATAATGGTCAATGGTGTTTCCGCCGAGGAAGCAAAATATTGGGAAGATTATCAATTTTCTGATGAATCGGATCCCGATAAGGATTCCGATGATGTTATAGAAATTACCCCGACACAATTTGAAAAGGCAAAAGAAAATAATAAGGGAAGAGGAAAAAAAAATAGAAAAATATGAGTCCAACCCCGATGACCTCTATGTTAACATGAAATGTCCCGATGGAAAATACCGTCAACACCCGCATTTCTTAAGTTTTAGCTATAACCCGGGAATATCTAAGCCACCGAGTCCTTCTAGATCATTTGTGAAAAGAACGGCTCGTATTAGGGGAGCACCATATATCCCTAGGAAATTAGTGAAACAAACCAAGTCTGAAGAAGAAGAAACAAGTGAGTCGGAATAAAGAGTTGTAATCATGCGGTGTAATATATGTAATATAAGTGTGCTTGTACTTTCATGTTGTATGTAAAAAAAATTGCTTGTATTATTTGATAATTATCTTTTACGAATCTATTTCTCGTCTGTTTTACAGTATAAAAACACAATAGACATTAAGGATAAACAACGAAAAATTTTAGAAGACCTACCCGGGGACATGATTGATGAAATCTTGTCTAAAGTCGGTCAGAATTCGTCGGCACAATTATTTACGGCAAAATTAGTTTGTAGAACATTTGAAGAACGTTCCAGGCATGCCTTAGTTTATAAAAGGCTTTCATTTAAAAGATGGGGTATATCACATTGGGGACACCGTAAGTTACGCCGTATTTTCTTTAAAGTGTTAAATGCGGGGAACCCAAATGCAATTTTACGCTACGGGTTAAGAACCTATTTTGACTCAACATATCCCAACGCAGGACTTCGTGAGTTAGAAAGAGCTTCTAACATGCAACATAAAGAAGCATGTTATGCTTACGGGTTAGTGATGTTCGCTTCTCACCAAAGTGAGAAAAAGAACATCGGATTACAAATTTTAAATAAAACCTTCCCACATGTGACGGATTCAGTAGTTAGGGTGAGAAACAAGGTTTTTAGATTATTACGAGGCTGTTGGGCATTACAAAACCCTCGTCCCTTTGACAACGTTACAACATGCTGTCTTGTCAACGGCCACAACGATTATGTTCCACAAGACCAAGGATGGGAAGTAGTTTTAGTAAAACCAGAATGCATGACTTGTTTCTGGACTTATGAATTACGTGTTTTTATTGCCTTTACTGAACGACTTGCTTATTAACTAGGATTGTTGTCATAACTGTTTTGTATCAAAGTTATTGTGTGCTATATTTCATGCTATATGTATAATAGCGGTATTTTAAATTTGTAAAATATTGTATAAAAGTTTGAACGCGAAATATTATTATAATCAGTTTTTCATATAGAATTGTAGTAGTTGAATTGTATATTAGCTACTAAGTATGAACTTAACGTGTAGGTACTACCCGAATTAAAACTATAAAACGCTAATATGAAGAAAAAGCTTTTATAAATGAGTTCATACTATGCTACGAAATACTATTGACTACTCTTAATATTCTATATGATTAACTTAATTCTTTCGGGCTATTTTTGAAGGAAATGGCACCGACGACTCGTCAGAATTTGAACACAAGCGAGGAAGACTTCCGTCTTTTCCTTGCAGCAAACATAGCCGCAGTACAGGCTGCAATGCAAAACAACAACAATAACTCTGAATCTAGCAATGCAAATAACGCCAAAGAAATCGTGTAGAATGCTCCTACAAAGAATTCATTGCCTGTAAACCTCTGGAATTCGATGGAACCAAGGGTCCAATCAGATTGAAACGGTGGACCAAAAAAGTTGAATCGGTGTTTGCCATAAGTAAGTGTACTGAAGAAGACAAAGTAAAGTACGCTACGCATACCTTCACAGGTACTGCATTAACATGGTGGAATATCTATCTAGAGCAAGTGGGACAAGATGCTGCATACGTACTACCGTGGTCAGCATTCAAACATCTGATGACTGAGCAGTATCGTCCCAGAAACGAGTTTAATAAGCTCAAAGTAGAGCTTAAGTGATTACGAACACAAGGATTCGATATTACAACATACGAACGATGATTCACGGAGTTGTGTTTATTGTGCCCAAGAGCGTTCGAAGATGAAGAGGAGAAAATCGACGCATTTGTAAAAGGGATACCAAAAAGGATCCAAGAAGATATAAGTTCACACGAGCCCGCCTCCATACAAAAGGCGAGTCGAATGGCTCATAAACTCATAAATCATATTGAGGAAAGAATCAAAGAGCAGGCGGCCGAAGAAGCCAACACGAAACAAATCAAGTAAAAGTGGGAAGAAACCAGTGACAAGGGTCATAATTTTAACAATCAACACAACAATCACAACTTCAATCGCACCAAATTTCACAACAAAAACCGCAACAACAACCATCCCAACAATAATAACAATCGCAACAACAACCATTTCAATAACAACAAACAACAGAAACAACCATGCTTCAGGTGTGCAGAGTACCATCCGAATGTGTTCTGCACAACATTTTGCACCAAGTGTAAGAGAAGTGGTCATGGCGCGGCAAAATGTGAGGTTTGCGGACCAAAGAACAACAAAAATAAAGAAACAAATAATGTCGAAACAAATAATACCGACGTAGTTTGTTATAAATGTGGAAAACCGGGCCACATTATTAGAAATTGCCCAAACCAATGGAATACTAATGGGCAAGGCTGCGGAAGAGTTTTCAATATTAATGCGGCAGAAGCGCAGGAAGACCCGGAGCTTGTTACGGGTACGTTTCTTATTGACAATACATCTGCTTATGTTTTATTTTATTCGAGTGCGAATAGAAGCTATATGAGTAGAGATTTTTGTGCTAAATTAAGTTGTCCACTGACGCCTTTGGATAATAAATTTATACTCGAATTAGCAAACGGTAAATTAATTACAATAGATAATATATGTCGGAATCGAGAAATTAAACTGGTTAGCGAAACATTTAAGATTGATTTGATACCAGTAGAGTTAGGAAGTTTTGATGTGATAATTGGCATGGACTGGTTGAAAAAGGAGAGAGCAGAGATCGTATGTTACAAAAATGCAATTCGCATTGTACGGGAAAAAGGAAAACCCTTAATGGTGTACGGAGAAAAGAGCAACGCGAAGCTAAATCTTATTAGTAATTTGAAGGCGCAAAAGCTAATAAGAAAAGGTTGCTATGCTATTTTAGCACATGTCGAGAAAGTACAAATCGAAGAAAAGAACATCAATGATGTTCCCGTCGCAAAAGAATTTCCCGATGTATTTCCGAAAGAATTACCGGGACTACCTCCACACCGATCTGTCGAATTTCAAATAGATCTTGTACCAGGAGCTGCACCAATAGCTCGTGCTCCATACAGACTCGCACCCAGCGAAATGAAGGAACTCCAAAGCCAATTACGAGAACTTTTAGAGCATGGTTTCATTCGACCAAGCACATCACCATGGGGAGCTCCTATTTTGTTTATCAAAAAGAAGGATGGTACATTCAGGTTGTATATCGACTACCGAGAGTTGAACAAACTTACCATCGAGAACCGTTATCCACTACCAAGAATCGACGACTTATTTGATCAACTACAAGGCTCGTCGATTTATTCGAAAATCGATTTACGTTCTGGATATCATCAAATGCGGGTGAAGGAGGATGATATTTTGAAAACAGCTTTTAGGACGCGTTACGGTCATTACGAGTTTATGGTTATGCCATTTGGTTTGACTAACGCACCAGCTGTGTTCATGGACCTTATGAACCGAGTGTGTGTACCATATCTTGACAAGTTTGTCATTATTTTTATCGATGACATACTTATCTACTCAAAGAATGATCAAGAGCACGAAGAACATTTGAGAAAAGTGCTAGAGTTGTTGAGGAAAGAAAAACTGTACGCTAAGTTTTCAAAATGTGCATTTTGGTTGGAAGAAGTTCAATTCCTCGGTCACATAGTGAACAAAGAAGGTATTCAGGTGGATCCGGCAAAGATTGAAACCGTTGAAAAATGGGAAACCCCAAAAACTCCGAAACACATACGCCAATTTTTAGGACTAGCTGGTTACTACAGAAGATTCATCCAAGATTTTTCCAAAATAGCAAAACCCTTAACTGCATTAACGCATAAAGGGAAGAAATTTGAATGGAAGGATGAATAAGAAAAAGCATTTCAATTGTTGAAGAAAAAGTTGCACCTATATTGTCATTAACTGAAGGGAATGATGATTTTGTGATATATTGTGACGCCTCAAAGCAAGGTCTCGGTTATGTATTAATGCAACAAACGAAGGTAATTGCGTATGCGTCTAGACAATTGAAGATTCGTGAGCAAAATTATACGACACACGATTTGGAACTAGACGCTGTTGTTTTTGCATTAAAGACTTGGAGGCACTACTTATATGGGGTCAAAAGTATTATATATACCGACCACAAAAGTCTTCAACACATATTTAATCAGAAACAACTGAACATGAGGCAGCGTAGGTGGATTGAGTTATTGAATGATTACGATTTCGAGATTCGTTACCACCAGGGGAAGGCGAATGTGGTAGCCGATGCCTTGAGTAGAAAGGACAGAGAACCTATACGGGTAAAAGCTATGAATATAATTATTCGTACTAACCTTACTACTCAAATAAAGGAGGCGCAACAGGGAGTTGTAAAAGAAGGGAATTTGAAGAATGAAATACCTAAAGGATCGGAGAAACACCTTAATATTCGAAAAGACAGAACTCGGTATAGAGCTGAAAGAATTTCGGTACCAAAGTTTGGAGATGTGAGAGAAATGGTACTTGGGGAAGCACATAAAACTAGATACTCAATACATCCTGGAGCGGGAAAGATATACAAGGACCTCAAGAAACATTTTTGGTGGTCGAGTATGAAAGCCGATATTGCGAGATATGTAGGAGAATGTTTAACGTGTTCTAAGGTCAAAGCTGAACATCAGAAACTAACAGGTCTACTTCAACAACCTGAAATCCCGAAATGGAAATGGGAAAACATTACCATGGATTTCATTACTAAATTGCCAAGGACTGCAAGTGGTTATGATACTATTTGGGTAATAGTCGATCGTCTCACCAAATCAGCACATTTTCTGCCAATGAGAGAAGATGACAAAATGGAGAAGTTGGTGTGATTATACTTGAAAGCAGTTATCTCCAGATATGAAATACCAATCTCTATTATCTCTGATAGGAATGGCAGATTTGTTTCAAGGTTTTGGCAGACATTACAGCAAGCATTAGGAACTCGTCTAGACATTAGTACTGCCTATCATCCACAGACTGATGGGCAGAGCGAAAGGACGATACAAACACTTGAAGACATGCTACGAGTATGTGTTATTGATTTTGGAAACAGTTGGGATCGACACCTACTGTTAGCAGAGTTTTCCTACAACAACAGTTACCACTCGAGTATTGAGATGGCACCGTTTGAGGCACTTTATGGTAGAAAGTGCAGGTCTCCGATTTGTTGGAGTGAAGTTGGGGATAGACAAATTACGGGTCCGGATATAATTCAAGAAACTACCGAGAAGATCATTCAAATTCAACAACGGTTAAAAACCGCCCAAAGTCGACAAAAGAGCTACGCGGACATTAAAAGAAAAGATATAGAATTTGAAATTGGAGAGATGGTCATGCTTAAGGTTTCACCTTGGAAAGGTGTTGTTCGATTTGGTAAACGGGGGAAACTAAATCCAAGATACATCGGGCCATTCAAGATTATAGATCGTGTTGGACCAGTAGCTTACCGACTTGAGTTACCTCAACAACTCGCGGCTTGATATTGCTCTAAACATACATATTATTCGTCGCAATATCACTTATATTTCATAGTTTTTTACCATCTACAAAGACATTCAATGAGCATTTCACGAGAAAAACGATAAAAGTAGACAAGAGCTTGCTATTCGAAGAAACGACGATAAAACGATAGTTTTAACCAAATTTATATCAAGAAACGTTTATCCGAATGAAAGTACAAGATAATTGAAGAAAAGAGTTCAAATGGAAAGTGCCAAGTCAATTTAACGTCAACACGGGATCAACATAGAACAAACGAAAAAGAAAAATAAAGAAAACTGCGATTATCTCTTACGCGAATCGTGTAGAGTCACACGAAACGCGTAGTAATTTAGCCTTACGCGAATCATGTGACCTCTACACGAAACGCGTAATGTTAGGCTGAATTTAATCATTCATCAGATAAGGGCGGCTGCTTTTTGGAGATAAAAACTAATTCTTTTAGAATTGAGATACAGCAATGAAGTCACCTACTACATCTTGTAGGCTTTAAATACGGAGTACTAGTTGAACATCAAGGGGTACAGAAAATATTAGACAACAACACATACAACAATTACTATAGTTAAATATATTGTCATTTTATTACTCTGTAAAATTAGTTTCAATTATTTAGGGGGTATTTTTCGTGATTAAGGGTGTTATTGTACGCGTGAAAGGGGTGTTATTATTGTAATTTTCTACCGTTTGAAGTTAATGAAAGTGAAGATATTTTAGTAAGTTTACTCTGTTAAAATTATCGTTGTTATTATGTTTACATATCTATATTTTTATGTTTACCCTAGTGTAATGAATAGCTAATTTTCCATAGTGTTTGCTTAGATGTAGAGCCCCTAGTGAAATGGATTGTTATCAATTGTAAAAGTTAAAATGTAACTTAGGTATTTTTAATATTGAGCCTAGTTAAAAGAACCATTATTGTGTAATTAGGTATTTAACCCTTGCCACTTAATTTATTAAATTTAAATAACGAAAGTTGTTTTTATTTATATAAATTAAGCTTCAACATTAAAATGATCTAGACGAAATTATGGATAAATTATTAACACCAATTTAGAAATAAACTTCGGTGGTTTGGGTAATATCAATAATTATATGATAGTGAAATTGTAAAAAGGGAAACCGTTACGATTTGGGTATTGGCGAAAGTCAAAACTAGGCCAGGTCTCAATTTAAATACTTAGGGAATAGTAGCTATCTAAAAAAGAATCCGATGAAAATTAGATTTTATTTAGTTAGTCGTAACCTTATATTTATTCGAAAGAAAAATATAAAGTTAAATACTAAAACATTTTAAATAGGGCGTAAACTCAAAACAATCCATGGACCTAGGGGTGACACATTTAAATAAACACTCCCATTTATCCCATTATTATTTCTTGTAAACGTATTATTATCATTATTTATGAATTATTATTTTAAAATATAAAAACAATACATAAAAACATCTAAATCCGTAACAGACTGTTTGTCACATCGTATAAGTCATACGCGAATCGTGTATGGTATACGCGAAACGCGTATGCCTGTAATTCAAACTGTACGATCAGATTCACACAATTCGCGTAGGTTTTAAATTATACGCGTATCGCGTATAAATACGCGAAACGCGTAAGGTAATAACGCGGCTACAGTACCAGTTAGGGTAAAATTAGGGTTTTAATTATTTAATTATTTATATTTAGGTTATTACTATATAATTAATATTAGTTATTATAAAATACCTTAATACATGTTTTAACCTTATAATTAGTGTTAATTAAAAGTTTATAACTTATAATTAGTTTGTAATTAGTTAAATTACTATTCCTAATAATTTATATTAATATAATTAAAACTTGTCATTTAGTTAATTTAAATAAGTTTATATTATAATTACTCAAAACAAAATTCTAAACATATAGTTTTATTAAAAATTACTATTTTACTAATTACCATCTAGTAATATAATTAATGCATCATAATTAGCATAATTTCATTTAGTTCCTTTTTAAGTTATTTATTGTAATCTTGTAATTTTATTTATGAAGTAAATTAGTTAAGTTATTTTCTGTTACTGTTATATTATAAATTCCTAATCCAAAATCCCCTTTAACTAAGTTTGACATCAAAGACTATTAAAAACCATTAAACACTCCATCTCCCTGTGGAACGAATCGGATTTACCGACAAACTAAACTACACGGATAGGACTAGTTGCCTATATATGTGTGAAATCAACCTGAATTCAATAAAATACCACATATACAATAAATCAATTCGTGTAACAAAACAACTCAAATCCGTTCATAAATAAAGGTTACGATCCAGCACATCAACTTTTTGGCGCCGCTGCCGGGGAGTTGGCAGTTAAATAAATAGATAATTTTTCTGATTCGTAGTAGTAGTTGGATTTGTACGTGGACCGAGTTGTTGGATCACCAATTTTATTGGTCAATAGAAGGATCCTTCCCCTCTGCTGCATCTTTTGGCTATTCGAAACGTGGGCAAAATCAGAAGGAAAATCTGTTTGTTTAAGGGTTTTTATCATTGTTTTTATGTTATTCGATACTCTCGAGGAAATTCATTTCCAAGAAAGTTCAAAGTTTTTGAATAAATCCTTTAATTCTTTGTACAATTTCCCAAATTGTATGATCCGTTCAATCCTAAACTCGTTAAACTTAATCCGGAACCTCAAAGAATTAATAAAGGACAAAAAAAACAAAAAGAAATAGGAAGTACTAGTAATTTTAAAACACCGAAAAACACTAAAAAAGAGAAACAAATAGGTAACCCTAGATAAACCTTTAGTGAAGTGATCTCATAATAGAAATTAATGTATGAACTTACGTTCCTCCAATGCTGAATTAACTCCTTCACATCCTGAACCCGAAAGAAAATTCCGCGAACGCTTAAGAGCTCAAGAAGTAGAATCTCTTGCTAAAAATTTAGAGTCACTTTTCTTAGAATCCGACTCTGAACCAATAATTCAACCAATCATAGAGCCGATTATTAAAGAAGAAGAAGAAGAAATGACTGATACAAATCAAACGATGGAAGCATTAATGAAGGCCACAAGAAAAGGTCAAGGCCACGCAATCATCCAACCCACAATGAGTGATGGCTTTGAAATAAAAGGTCAATTTTTACACATGGTAACTAATACATGTCAATTCGGTGGAGCCCCAAATGAGGATGCTAACGAGCATCTTCGTAAGTTTGTAAGCATTTGCAAGCTTTTCAAAATCAAAGATGTCACCGATGAAGTTGCATGTTTAAAAATCTTTCCATGGTCCTTAAAAGATGATGCAAGAGATTGGCTAGACTCATTACCAGAAGGTTATATTGAAAACTGGAATGATATGATGGATAAATTTTTGTCAGAATTCTTTCCTGCTTCAAAAGCAGCAAAATTACAAAGTGACATAAATCACTTTAAACAAAAGCCTAATGAAACTCTTTATGAAGCTTGGACCCGATTCAATAAAATGCTTCGAATATGTCCTCAACACGGGTTGAATACATTCCAAAAGGTCCAAATATTTTATAAAGGAGTCAATGTGGCAACTAGAAAAGATATAGATGTTGCAGCTGGAGGTTCGGTCATGAAGAAAACTCCTGAAGACGCTCACACAATCATTGCTGATTTAGCTTCCCATTCTCATAATTGGCATCAAGAAATAGAATTTTCTAGATCATCAAATGTTGCTAGTATTGAAAGCAATGGTGAAATTTCTTCTTTAAAAGTTCAAATAGCAAATCAAGCAAGGCAAATCGAGAAAGTAACCAAGGAAATGCATGCTATCAGAGTAGGATGTGAACTATGCCAAGGTCCCCATCTTACTAGAGATTGTGATCAAAGTACAATGGAAGAGCAAGCAAATTTCTTAGGTTACTTACGAAAAGGTGAAATGAACTTCAGTGATTTTCCAGCTATAGAAGCAAACAACCGAAAATATCCTCCTATAAACAGCTATCAAGTAGGAGGACCTTCAGGATCAAATAACAATAACTATCAAGGAGGAAATCCAGGTTACCAAAACAACCGGAATTTCCCAAATCAAAGTCAAAGAAATCCGCCACCAGGTTATAATAACCGAAATCAACCTTAACGAAATTATCAAAATAATTTCCAACACAATCAACAACCACAACCACTAGCACTCATGCAACCGCAACCATTAGCAATTATGCAACCTCAACCTGAGAGGAAATCTGGTTTAGAAGATCTCTTGAGAGATTTTATGGTTAAGCATGAGCAAAATGCGGAACTTCAAACTCAGCAAATCCGAAATCAACAAGCCACGATTCAGATTTTAGAAAGAGATGTTGGAAGGATCTCACAGTTACTAGCAGAGAGAACACCAACTGTAAGTAATCCTTCGGTTATACTAAAGAAGAAGGATCCTCAAGCTCCAGCATATTCACAAGTGAATGCTATTTATAGTTTCTGTGAGGATGAAGCAAGTTTCAAAACATCGAAGCATAGTCCTATTTTTACTCTTGGGTGTGAAGATGATGATGAAGAGTGTGATGAGTTTATATTTTCTGATTTATCCAAGATTGATGATTACACTCCTTATCAAGAGATTGATGGTATTCGAGTTGAAAGTGTGAAGAGTATAACATGTGAAGATGAAGGGATCCGAGTTGGTGCAATAACTCCCGAGTATGGTGACTATTTGATGAGGTTGATGTCGGGAAATCATGTGGAAGTAAAGAAAATGGAAATCACCGAGCCTTCCGAGTTTAGGGTTGATGATGATTTGAAGAAGATCAAGGAAGAAGCGGAAGATACGGTGAAGCAAGCACCTAAAGTGGAAGACTATAAAGAACCCATTCCATACCCGCAAGCACTTGCATCCGAAAATCCAAAGGAGAATCATTGTAAGCCTTTAAATACGGATAATATTTGTGTAGATGTACCTTTGGTTGATGTTATTGCAGGTGTGCCAAACTATGGGAAATTCTTGAATGATTTGATGGCAAAAGAAGGAGTGTGTGAGCAAGCATCATCCGCATTCCTTGAAGCAGAATGTGCTGCTATTATGAAGAAGAATGAATTGCCACCTAAGTTAGGTGATCCCGGACCATTCATAGTACCTTGTAAGCTTAATGAATCTAAAACTCTTAGATCATTAGCTGACTCAGGTGCAAGTATAAATCTCATGCCTTATTCCATTTACTCGCATTTGAACTTAGGTGAACTTAAACCGACCAATTCAGGCATTAGATTCATTGATCAATCGGTTAATAAACCTATAGAGATTGCTGAAAACTTAGTAGTAAAAACAAGTGAACTTGAGTTTCTAGCTGACTTTGTAGTTGTAGACATGAAAGAAGATAAGTTTGTACCTATTATTTTAGGTAGACCATTCTTAGCAACTGCAAGTGCTTTAACAGATTGGAAAACAGGAAAACTAGTTTTGAAGGATAGAGGCAAGAGTGCAACCTATCAAACTGAGTTTAGTATGAACCCACCACCCACACCGATAGTTTCAGTGAATATTGTTGACAATGTCAAACCCATTAGTCAACAAGCTAAGTGTGGGGAGGGTGATGAGGAGAAACTAGATAGTAAACCGCCCAATGATAGTGTTGTTGAGAAAACCATGAAAAAGTTATATGGTAGGGTTAGAAATGCTATGTCGAAAAAAGATGAACATTTGAGAGAGAGATTGGTGTCAAACTTATCGAAATTTGAGAAAGATAAGTTAAAAAATTTAGTTAAAGAGTCAAGATTTTCGGACTCTTGGTTATTGTCAAAAATTAATGGCGAGAATGGTTGCGGTAATGGTTCTATTGGAGTAAAGAAGGGTGATGTTTATCACCCCGACGTTAGTTAAAATTGGGGTGGAGTCGCGTGAACGACTCGCTAATAAACTTCACAAATTGTAAATAGTCCCATTCGTGTGTCTCGTTTTTTTAGGTCTACTAAAAATATACCTTTTTATCAATAACCGTAAAAATATATAACTTGTAAATCTTTGTCGTGGATAATGATAGGTTTGACGACCGAATTTATCTCTACCTAATCGATAGGAAACAAAGTTTTAAGTTTGAAAATTAGTTGATTTAGGGGTATACAAAAAAATAGAGTGTATTTTAATTTGTGTAATTTTTATTTTTCATGTACTTAAAATTAAAAATGTTAATAATTTTAACACAAAAATAGAGTGTTTTTATTTTATTTTAAATTTGTTTTCGAAAAACATTAAAAACTTTAACTTTTAATGGATTGAATTTTATAAATTGAAATTAAAAATTTATAAACGGATTAAGATCAGGTGTAACAACCGAATTTCCGTTACAAATATAAATCTATAAAAGATATTTTAAAATCAATTGTTTATAAGTTGAAAAAAAAAAAATACAGACAAAGCATACGCGAATCGTGTAGACCTACACGAAACGCGTGGAATACAAAGCTTACGCGAATCGCGTAGACCTACGCGAAACGCGTAAGGTCAAAAACACTGAACATAACAGATCGGGCAGCAGACCTATTTTCACACTCTAAATTTTATCTTTTCTCTGCTGTGACGAAAACCCAACACAAAAACCCGAAAATCACACCCAAAAACTTAAATTAACACTTCCAATCTTCTCCAATTCTTCAATCTTTCAACATGCCTAGATTGGTAAGGGTCCTAAACCCATTTTACTTAGTGTTCTTCAAGTTTTTCATTATTTTTCTTTATAGCTTTAATCCGATTTATATGCATGTTTTTGTTGAATTTTGCTTGATTAATGCTATATCTATGTTGTTAGTAGGATAATAAACCCGATTAGCATAAAAAAATGATGTTTAATTGGTTATTAAAAAATTAGGGTTTATACAAATTGGGGAAAATTAGGAAATTGATACTGAGGTGTGTTATTTTGGTTGTAATTAGTTGTTTTTGAGTGTTTTGTTAGTAGTTAGAACTTTTGAACATGATTTTGATTGTTTGACTGTGTGATTTTTAATTTTAGCCTAAATTTGTTAATTTTTGCAAGTTCATTTTAATGAATCAAGTATGAACTTTAATGCTATTAAGGATTATTTAGAAGCTGAAATACACGCAATGTGATTGAGTTGAATTAGATACACTTAGATAAATTGTGTGTTTTCACTTGTGAATTAAACTTTGCATATGAAACTTGATTTTTGATTATGATTTTTGGTTTGTTTCTGCTTTATTTTGAATTATAGAACTAAATCTTCCAATGTTGTTGAAATAGATTGATTCATGTGGTGATGAAACAAGCTTATTTGTTGAATTTAAACTCTTTGCTAACATTGACACATCCTATTGGGATGATTTCCTTGTTTTTAAAATGTTATGCAGGGACCATTTAGAATGAGGGCATTTAACCAACAACAAGCACAAGATCAAGTTACCCCCGAAATGGAACAACAACTCTTGAACCTACACCCGATACTGCAATTTCCTAACGAAGTACATCAAAGGGTGCAAAAAGTTAAGGATTTACTCATTCTGGTAAATCGAACCATCTCTCCAGTTTACGTTGTTGATTGGGATCCCCTAGGAGACCCAGTCAACTTAGATACACCGATAAGGGAAATTTTAACCCAAAGTTTCACGAATGAATTTGGGGAAATTAGGTATTATAATGACTTTGAGAGATTGTTTAGGTTAAATTCTCCTGTATACAGAGAATGGTGTTTAGAATTTTATTCTACCGTTAGGATGAATATACACCCGGAAAATATCGAAGATACTAGTTTCCTACAATTTAGATTGGGTGGTGTAGATAGAGTAATGTCCCTAGGCGACATGACTATGGCCTTAGGGATTTATGACGGTAATGAGATGAATGCTCCAGGTTTTTGGGAATATATTTTTACAGGAGCTAGGTATACAGGAGATTATGATTCTTTGAGTGTCTGGCGCTCTTTTTCCCAAAATAATACATATGTAGCAGGCCAAGAATCATACCTTAAGATCACTGATGTTCGCTATCGAATAATTCATAAATTTATAGCGAACACAATTAACCAAAGGGCATTCCTTAATACAGATAAGATTAATTATGTTGACCTTTGGTATTTGGATGCAATTAGAGATAGGGATACATTTATTAGTATACCCTATGGAGTGGCCTACTTTTTGGCCCACTTTGGTAAGGGTGCTCGAGGATCCAGTGACATGTCGGGGGGTCACTATGTCACATGTTTGGCAGCCTGGTTCGGTCTCGACCCGAACGAATTTGACCCTCCAATCCAACCAATAGATCAACCGGTTCGTAATTTGGGATTGGAGGTGTATAAGACAGCTAAGGCTATACGTGTAAGGGGTGGGGTACGTAGTTTAAGGCAACAGGAAGTTGCTGCTCACGCACCTATGGAGGAGGATGATGAACCCGCGAGGGAAGCTAGGAGGAGACGCAGAGAGACAGATCAGGCTAGCTCGTCTCATACAGGTACTTCTGATTTCGATATGCTCCAAAACTCGTTTAACGCATTGAGTTTAGATGTACGTAATTCATATCAAAACTGGGGAGCGAGATCAGAAGATCAGTACACTGCTTTATCTCGGCAATTAGGGGATATTAGGCATACCCAACTAGATCAATATAATATGCTGTCCAACATCCGATATGATCAGAGGGGAATGGGAAATCAATTAGAGTGGGCGCACCAACAGGCATATCTATACGCGTCTAACCCGCAAGCTTACGCACCCTCAGCCTTTCCATCATATCCCCCATGGCAGACACCCAATGACCCTCTACCTCCACCCTATGACCATAACGCCGCCATAGCCGCGAGTCAGGATGCATATAGGCGTTTCTACGAGGAACAACGCCTAAACGAGCAACGGCAGCGACAGCAACAGGAGGAGGGCGAACGAGGAGGACCATTTTGGAGCCCATTTGACTAGTTCTATTGTTTTAAACATTTTTATTTTTTTGGTGTGTAATAACATTATTGTATGGTGTGTTTTAATACTTTTATGTTTCTTATGTTTTATTATATATTAGCAAGAAAGTAGTGTGGGGTAATATTGTTTTGTACGATTGAAGTACAACCCCATGTTTTGTATGCTTTTACATGGTTTTGACAGGTACAGAAGAAAATGCAATTAGACGAAACGAAACATCGAATTACATTGTGATACAAACGTTGGATAAAATCATAGGTAAAACAATTTGAAAATCCAAATCGGTTAACAAAGGAAGTTCCAAATATTCTACACTTTTTGTCCTCTCAAATTTATACATTATTATCTGATTTTATGTAATGAGGGCATTACATAATCTTAAGTGTGGGGTGGGAATATATAAATTCTCGAGAACTTATAAGTTATTGGTTTTTATGAAAATTTGAAAATCTTTAAGCAAATATAACAAATAAATTTTTAAGGTAACTACGAGCAATTAAAGATCAGGTGTAAAAACCGGAATTGTTGTCTCCATACAGTAAAAATACATAAGTATATTTGTTTAAAACGTATAAAAGAAAAAGAAAAAAACATTTATAACAAGAATTTATAAATCCTTATGTTAAGAACCATTTATCACATGTTTCTATGAAGTTATTGCAGATATCATTGCTTTGGAACGTATAAACCTGAATATTCCATTATTACGAGTAATAGAGGATGAATCAAGTCCATCCCGTAAGGAAGTAAAGTCTTCCAAATTGACACACTTGCTAACTTATGTTAGAAGATGTAGTCCAGAACAGCTGTAGGTTGACGAAAAATCTTGTAAAGTCATCCCTAAAATCGGCTGGAAATCCACCTAACCTCAGCATCAAACAGGGTTTTTGGTGGTCAGACTTATCCTAACCATGAGATGGATCTGTCTCGTACAATGGGGGGGCACAATGCAAATTAGCTTTTAAGACTAATGAATCTAATCCCCAGATGGATAATCTCCGTAAAGATTAACCGCATCTATGTTTGACCGCGGTCAACATACATATGCCATAACAAATTGAGGTGTGCAAACTCATGGTTCACCGATGATATTTGGACACGATATAATTTTGTTCTAAAACTTATGCTATTTTATGAATTATATTGGTGTAAAATCATTTTTTTGGACATTCGGCTTCAAGTTCCATGATACTACAATCATGGGGGCGAATAGCTTGCTAATCGCCGACTGAGACTTCGGTTTTCAGTTACCCTCAACCGGAATTTGAGGTTAAAACCGGAAAACGTGTCTAGTGTAAAAACTAGCCTGACATTTTATAAAATCATAAAACGTTTTCACAAGGTCCAATTTTCCCTAAAGATCCAAATTTTTAAACCCTAATCACGAGTTTCATGTTTGTTTCTGTTGTCAGAATTTCGTTTCGTGTGCGTGTGATCCAATAAATACTGTGTTGTGTAATATATTTCATATAGCGTGTGTTTCATTTCGTGTAGTGTGTGTTGTGTGATCTAATGTTCGATAATAAAGATATATATAATGTTCCGATTCTGTTCAAAGATGTAATTGCTTGAGGACAAGCAACGTTCAAGTGTGGGGTATTTTGATATTGCTCTAAACATACATATTATTCGACGCAATATCACTTATATTTCATAGGTTTTTACCATCTACAAAGACATTCAATGAGCATTTCACGAGAAAAATGATAAAAGTAGACAAGAGCTTGCTATTCAAAGAAACGACGATAAAACGATAGTTTTAACCAAATTTATATCAAGAAACGTTTATCCGAATGAAAGTACAAGATAATTGAAGAAAAGAGTTCAAATGGAAAGTGCCAAGTCAATTTAACGTCAACACGGGATCAACATAGAACAAACGAAAAAGAAAAATAAAGAAAACTGCCATTATCTCTTACGCGAATCGTGTAGAGTCACACGAAACGCGTAGTAATTTAGCCTTACGCGAATCGTGTGACCTCTACACGAAACGCGTAATGTTAGGCCGAATTTAATCATTCATCAGATAAGGGCGGCTGCTTTTTGGAGATAAAAACTAATTCTTTTAGAATTGAGATACAGCAATGAAGTCACCTACTACATCTTGTAGGCTTTAAATACGGAGTACTAGTTGAACATCAAGGGGTACAGAAAATATTAGACAACAACACATACAACAATTACTATAGTTAAATATATTGTCATTTTATTACTCTGTAAAATTAGTTTCAATTATTTAGGGGGTATTGTTCGTGATTAAGGGTGTTATTGTACGCGTGAAAGGGGTGTTATTATTGTAATTTTCTACCGTTTGAAGTTAATGAAAGTGAAGATATTTTAGTAAGTTTACTCTGTTAAAATTATCGTTGTTATTATGTTTACATATCTATATTTTTATGTTTACCCTAGTGTAATGAATAGCTAATTTTCCATAGTGTTTGCTTAGATGTAGAGCCCCTAGTGAAATGGATTGTTATCAATTGTAAAAGTTAAAATGTAACTTAGGTATTTTTAATATTGAGCCTAGTTAAAAGAACCATTATTGTGTAATTAGGTATTTAACCCTTGCCACTTAATTTATTAAATTTAAATAACGAAAGTTATTTTTATTTATATAAATTAAGCTTCAACATTAAAATGATCTAGACGAAATTATGGATAAATTATTAACACCAATTTAGAAATAAACTTCGGTGGTTTGGGTAATATCAATAATTATATGATAGTGAAATTGTAAAAAGGGAAACCGTTACGATTTGGGTATTGGCGAAAGTCAAAACTAGGCCAGGTCTCAATTTAAATACTTAGGGAATAGTAGCTATCTAAAAAAGAATCCGATGAAAATTAGATTTTATTTAGTTAGTCGTAACCTTATATTTATTCGAAAGAAAAATATAAAGTTAAATACTAAAACATTTTAAATAGGGCGTAAACTCAAAACAATCCATGGACCTAGGGGTGACACATTTAAATAAACACTCCCATTTATCCCATTATTATTTCTTGTAAACGTATTATTATCATTATTTACGAATTATTATTTTAAAATATAAAAACAATACATAAAAACATCTAAATCCGTAACAGACTGTTTGTCACATCGTATAAGTCATACGCGAATCGTGTATGGTATACGCGAAACGCGTATGCCTGTAATTCAAACTGTACGATCAGATTCACACAATTCGCGTAGGTTTTAAATTATACGCGTATCGCGTATAAATACGCGAAACGCGTAAGGTAATAACGCGGCTACAGTACCAGTTAGGGTAAAATTAGGGTTTTAATTATTTAATTATTTATATTTAGGTTATTACTATATAATTAATATTAGTTATTATAAAATACCTTAATACATGTTTTAACCTTATAATTAGTGTTAATTAAAAGTTTATAACTTATAATTAGTTTGTAATTAGTTAAATTACTATTCCTAATAATTTATATTAATATAATTAAAACTTGTCATTTAGTTAATTTAAATAAGTTTATATTATAATTACTCAAAACAAAATTCTAAACATATAGTTTTATTAAAAATTACTATTTTACTAATTACCATCTAGTAATATAATTAATGCATCATAATTAGCATAATTTCATTTAGTTCCTTTTTAAGTTATTTATTGTAATCTTGTAATTTTATTTATGAAGTAAATTAGTTAAGTTATTTTCTGTTACTGTTATATTATAAATTCCTAATCCAAAATCCCCTTTAACTAAGTTTGACATCAAAGACTATTAAAAACCATTAAACACTCCATCTCCCTGTTGAACGAATCGGATTTACCGACAAACTAAACTACACGGATAGGACTAGTTGCCTATATATGTGTGAAATCAACCTGAATTCAATAAAATACCACATATACAATAAATCAATTCGTGTAACAAAACAACTCAAATCCATTCATAAATAAAGGTTACGATCCAGCACATCACGGCTATACATAACACTTTCCACGTCTCGAATTTGAAGAAATGTTTTGCTAAAGAAGATCTCACAATTCCGCTAGACGAAATCCAAATCAATGAAAAACTTCAATTCATTGAAGAACCCGTCGAAATAATGGATCGTGAGGTTAAAAGGCTTAAGCACAACAAGATACCAATTGTTAAGGTTCGATGGAATGCTCGTAGAGGAACCGAGTTCACCTGGGAATGTGAAGACCAGATAAAGAAGGAATACTCGCACTTATTTCCAGAAGATGCGTCAACACCTCCAACCGCTTAAAATTTTGGGACGAAATTTATTTAACTGGTAGGTACTGTAGTAACCCGAACTTTTTCATGATTATATATTAAATGAAAACTATATTTGCATGATTAAATGTTTCCAACATGTTAAGCAATCAAACTTGTTAAGACTTGATTTATTGAAATGAGTTTCATGTAGACAATTGACCACCCAAGTTGACCGGCGATTCACGAACGTTAAAACTTGTAAAAAAAAACATGATATATATATATATATATATATATATATATATATATATATATATATATATATATATATATATATATATATAACATGATATTATGATGAGTAAGTATCTCACCAAGTACATTAACAATGAGTTATATACATAAAATGAAAGTAGTGAATTAAGAAACGCGAAACGATAGATATAACGGCTATCGTTACAACAACGTCTTACTAAATACATATGTATCATGTTAAGATATTAATACACTATGTTTAACATCATGAAATGATAATTACATATATCATTAAGCGTATTAACAATGAACTACACGAGTAAGATGAGACTATTAACTTAAGGATTTCGAAATAATACATATATGTAACGATTATCGTTGTAATAGTATTTTACACACATTTATATGATATTAAGATATATTAATACACCATGTTAACATGTTAACATAACAATTTAACATCTCATTTAAGTGTAATAACAATGGATCAATTACATTTAACAAGATCGTTAACTTAAAGGTTCCGAAACAACACTTACATATAATGACTAACGATGACTTAACGACTCAGTTAAATGTATATACATGTAGTGTATTAAGATGTATTAATACACTTTTGGAATCATGACATATATCAAAGTACTTCTACTTAACAAAAATGCTTACAATTACATCCTCATTCATTTTCATCAACAATTCTACTCGTATGCACCCGTATTCGTACTCGTACAATACACAGCTTCTAAGATGTATATACTATTGGTATATACACTCAATCATCAGCTCTTTAGCATCCCATGTGAGTCATTAAATATGTGGGAACCATCATTTGGAAACTAGCATAAAATATCTCACAAAATTACAAAAAATATAATAAATCATTCATGAATTATTTACATGAAAACAAACTTACACATCCTTTATATCTAGTCCATATACCAACGACCAAAAACACCTACAAACACTTTCATTCTTCAATTTTCTTCATCTAATTGATCTCTCTCAAGTTCTATCTTCAAGTTCTAAGTGTTCTTCATAAATTCTATAAGTTCTAGTTCATAAAATCAAGAATACTATCAAGTTTGCAAGATTACTTCCAAGCTTTCTAATCCAATCCAAGTAATCATCCAAGATCAAGAAACCTTTGTTATTTATAGTAGGTTATCTTTCTTATTCAAGGTAATATTCATATTCAAACTTTTATTCGATTTCTATAACTATAAACTATCTTAATTCGAATTAAAATCTTACTTGAACTTGTTTTCGTGTCATGATTCTACTTCAAAAACTTTCAAGCCATCCAAGATCATTTGAAGCTAGATCATTTCTTGTCACTTTCAGTAGGTTTAACTACTAAACTTGAGGTAGTAATGGTGTTCATAACATCATTCGATTCATATATATAAAATTATCTTATTTGAAGATTTGAACATGTAATCACTAGAACATAGTTTAGTTAATTCTAAATTTGTTCGCAAATAAAGTTAATCCTTCTAACTTGACTTTTAAAATCAACTAAACACATTTTCTATATCTAAATGATATGCTAACTTAATGATTTAAAACCTGGAAACACGAAAAACACCGTAAAACCGGACATACGCCGTCGTAGTAACACCGCGGGCTGTTTTGGGTTAGAAAAATAAAAACTCTCTTAATCTTTGATTTGGAAGTTTGTTTTCTAGAAAAATGATATTACATATGAACATGATACTATATCCAAAAATCATGGTTAAACACAAAGTGGAAGTATGTTTTTCAAAATAGTCATCAAGATGTCGTTTTTTCGACGGATATGACTACCTCTTTAAAAAATGACTTGTAACATGTATTTCTGACTATAAACTTATACTTTTTCTGTTTAGTTTCATAAATTTCAGTTCATTATGAAACCATATCAACTTGAATCACTCAAAACGGATTTGAAACGAAGAAATGACGGGTAAAACAAAATTTGATAAATTTGCTAGTTTTAGCTACGAAAATTTTGTAACAAATTTAGACTAACCATAACTTAACTAACTTATATTGTATTATACATGTATTCTAACATATATTATGTAATGCTATATATATTATTTGGAACAACCATAGACACTCTATATGCAGTAATGCTTGAGTTAGCTATACAGGGTTGAGGTTGATTCCAAAATAATATATATACTTTGAGTTGTGATCTAGCCTGAGACTTGTATACACTGGATCGTGGATTGATTCGAGATAATATATATTGATTTATTTATGTACATCTAACTGTGGACAACTAGTTGTAGATTACTAACGTTGGACCGCTAACTTAATAAACTTAAATCATTAAAATGTAATAAAAATGTTGTGAATATATTTCGATCATACTTTGATATATATGTATATATTTGTTATAGGTTCGTGAATCGATCCGTGGCCAAGTCTTAAATTTTCTACGAAGTAAAAATCTGTGAAAGTGAGTTATAGTCCCATTTTTTAAATCTGATATTTTTGGGATGAGAATACATGCAGTTTTATAAATGTTTTACAAAATAGACACAAGTACGTAAAACTACATTCTATGGTTGAATTATTAAACTGAATATGCCCCTTTTTAGTCTGGTAATCTAAGAATTAGGGAACAGACACCCTGATTGACGCGAATCCTAAAGATAGATCTATTGGGCTCAAAAAACCCCATCTAAAGTACCGGATGCTTTAGTACTTCGAATTTATCATGTCCGAAGGGAGTCCCGGAATGATAGGGGATATTCTATATGCATCTTGTTAAGGTCGGTTACCAGGTGTTCACCATATGAATGATTTTTATCTCTATGCAGTTTGCGAAATGCCTGATACGAGATGTGTATTTATGAGAAATGAAATCTTGTGGTCTATTATTACAATTTGATAAATATATAGGTTAAACCTATAACTCACCAACATTTTTTGTTGACGTTTTAAGCATGTTTATTCTCAGATGATTGTTAAGAGCTTCCGCTGTTGCATACTAAATTAAGGACAAGATTTGGGGTCCATGCTTGTATAATATTGTTTAAAAACTGCATTCGAAGGCATATATTGATGTGTAATATTATTGTAAACCATTATGTAATGGTCGTGTGAAAATGTTATATTTTAGATTATCATTATTTGATAATCGTCATAATATTTTAAAAGTTATGGTTAGTTTTAAAATCGAATGCAGCCTTTGAAAAACGTCTCATATAGAGGTCAAAACCTCGCAACGAAATCAATTAATATGGAACGTTTATAATCAATATGAACGGGACATTTCACTAGTACTGGATGATGTCCAGCATATTTTATCACTTTTATTTCAAGAACATATATTCGCATTGAAAACGATGTTTTAAATAATGCTTTGAGTTTACTTACGTTGGTCGTTTATGTCAACTACTTTTCAGTTACATTTCTTTAATAAATGACTTTACTTTGATACTTAATGCGAATATTTTTCGGGAACGTCTCATATAGAGGGCGTGACCGCCAAACTGTAGGACCGAAGTTAATACACCGTTAGTGGATTCTGACGGGGTATTACACACATAAACTTCCCTTGCACGACATTTATTATTCACAATATTCTTATTTAGTTCTCAATAATCTATACACATCTAAAGCGCTAACTATATCAGAATAACCCTTAGTGAGAGACTTGGACAGGTACATCCTCTATCTAACAATTTCAAACATTATCCAATCGTTGTCTCTGTTTTCAAGTCATAACACATACCCGGTATCAAACTCAAATCAGGTCAAGGATTTCCTAGTCTTAACGATGTAACATAGGGTTCGTCACCCATGAACTCCACTTTATTCGCATCAACACCCACACCAAAAAGATTACTTTTATTATAGTTTACCTTTAACCCCGAACTCAATTCAAAACACTTTAAAAGTTTCATGAGATTTTCAAAGTTTTCTAAACTCCAAGAGCCAAAGAAGATGGTATCATTAGTGTATTGAAGGTGAGATAAAGGGACTTTATCATTACCTATTTATACACCATGATAAAGATTATTCATGACCGCCTACTTGGTTAACCAATTAAGTCCCTCCGCCGCAATAATAAAAAGTAAGGGAGATTGTTGGTTGAATGTTGGTTAATGAACTAAACGACAAAGTTAAGAATAATGATTAACCAAAGAATATGTTTTGATGATGACACGTACATATGCATAAGTGATGACCAACATCTTAACATAAAACACGCAAGGTTACTAATCCATACTTTATCTTGAAAATGTCCAAGTCAAACATAGCTTAAAGAATAGAATTAAAGATTAGCAAAATACACGGTCAAAGGTACGGTCAACCGTATAGCCAGCCATAGAACCTCAAACTAAATTGCAATGCAGTTTTGTGAACACAAGTTGCACGGTTGCCACCACGGTCAACCGCAGTGCGACCGCAGTTTTCTCTGTTATCACTTTTGACTAAATTAAGTTTGACTAGTTCCCGACATCTATAATTCATGAAACCTTTCTCAACATGCTTAGAATAGATGCCTTCTCCATACTCAATTGAGTTTTGGTCATAAAAACACTAATCGTGGTTAATTACACCTAATGGCATCTTAATGACAAACCAAGATTAAGCATAACACATAAGTGTTAAACAACAACTTGTGATCTTAAATCTTATCTAGACATCCTTAGTATGATCATCAAGTACCAACATACTTAAGCCAATGTCACTAGAACAATAATTACTATTAAAGACGACTTAGTGATTAATTAAGGCTAAATGAAGAACAATGCTTTCAAGTGTAACTAGTAAAGAGTTGTAATCCTAAAATACACTTAGATACATTTAGGATGGTCACCAAGTCCCAACTAGAGATTGCTCTTCCTTGTACATGTGTTGGACATTAATGTGTGCTTACACAATAATCATGCAATATGTTATATTGCAAGTAAGCTTACTAAAAGCTTAAATCATAAGTTGTGCAAATGTCTATATGATTGATCTTAGAGTAACTATCTCTTGCTATGTGTGAGTATTACTTGCTAATATGTTTAATACTCATAGATTTGTCAACTTAATTAATATGCTTGCTATATGCTTACTAGTTAGAATACTAGGATTCAAGCAACTAGCCTACTCCAATAAATTAAGAGATAGTTTTTTGAATCCTACTATAAAAGGCAAGCATTGAAGAGCATTTAAAGCTGACCCTCTTGCATATTTCAAAAGATTATTTCCAGAGATCACCAGGGCCCTAATTACTACTCAAATGTGATCAAGCAAGAGAAGATTCTATGATCTTATAGATATAGAATTTGATTGTTGTAAACTTAGTAATCAAAATCATTAATCTTGTGAGTTTACTTAGTGTAATGTATGTCTTAGTATTGTCTTAGGATCATCATTACAAAGTGTATAAGTCTTGTAACTTCAATTTGTAGAAGCATAGGCTAGCTTAGTGATCTACTTCCTTAAAGGGATTTAGGAAGTTGATTAATCTCATTTGGAGATTAATACTTGTCCAAGGTGAAGACAAGTTGATCTAGGTTGGAGTTGATCTTTCAAAGGGATAAGAAGATTAGGTTTTTTGTCTACCAAAGAAGTTGAAGACTTGTAAATCGGATCTCCACCGGGTTTGGAGAAAAGTGCTTAGTGAAGCAACAAATCCCGATTAGTGTAATCGGGGAGTGGATTAAGGTGGATTAGTTAACATCCACCCGAACCACTATAAATCCTTGTGTCTATGTTCTTTACATTACTTCATTTATCATTTTGAACATATACACTACACACATCAAGTTTGAGTTGAATTGGTTGATCATAGTTAATCGAATTTGGTGATCAATCGAAAAAGTGTTAAAAACATATTAAGTAACTATTCACCCCCCCTTCTAGTTACTTACAGAGATAACGGATCCCCTTGTCTTACGCCTCGCCCGAGTTTGAATTCCTTTGTGGGGGGCCCATTGACAAGTATCGAGATTGAAGCCGCCTTTAAGCAAGATCTAATCCAACCCCTCCATTTTATACCAAAACCCATTAGATTCATCATATCGTCCAAAAATTCCCAACTAAGGCAATCAAAAGCCTTTTCAAAATCAACTTTGAAAATCATACTTCTTTTACGGTTTCTCTTTAAAAAATCCAATGATTCATTCGCAATAAGAGCCCCATCCAAAATATTCCGTCCCTTAATGAAAGCACTTTGCTCAAATCCCACAAGATTCGGAATCACCTTTCTTAGCCTAAGGGAAAGTAACTTCGAAACAATTTTGTAGAAGCTTCCTATCAAGTTTATCGGCCTATATTCATTTAAACTCACCGGTTCCGACTTTTTAGGGATGAGAGTGATAAAAGATGAGTTGCAACCTTCAGAGATTTCACCCGATGACCAAAACCCGTTAATTGCCTCCACTAGATCTTCACGAATTATAGCCTAAAACTTCTTATAAAATAGCATGTTAAACCCATCAGGCCCTGGAGCTTTATTATTTGAACAATCTTTTATCGCACCCCATATTTCTTCTTCCGAAAAAATGACCTCGAGCTCTCTTGCGTCTATTTCAGTGAGGCGAAAACATAAATTATTTTGTGAAGGTACTGACCCAGCAGCTGCTCCATTATTTGATGAAGCCTCATTCGCGTGGACTCCAAGATTAATATCAGGCCTGACAGGCCCAAACTGGTGAGGTTGTGGGGATTGTTGTCCAGCTGCCTGCGACCCAACTTGCTCAGGGCCCAATAACCTTGGCCTGCTTCCTGAGTGTCTCAAAAATTGTTTATGGAAATGCTGAAAAATATAATTTTTAACCACCTCAGGTTCCTCGATCCATTCGCCATCAATATTGATCCCTCGAAAATTACATTTATTATTTTTTCTACGGATTGACGCATGAAAGAATTTTGGGATTCTCGTCCCCATCTATCGTCCATTTGATTCGAGCTTTTTGCTTCAACATGCCTGTTTTGATTTTTTTCTTTTTCTATCCAACACCGTCGACATTTTTACCACAAAGCCGTATTCGAATCACTAAGTGGTTGACACTCCGCCTTTAGCTCCCAATCCATTGCTTCCTTTTTAAGGTTTTTGATTTCATTATCAAGGCCTCCAAACTTTGTATTACTCTAAGATTTAAGAGCCAATTTCACATTCTTTAATCTATCTCTAAAAATACGATCTTTTCTTTTCCCTCGAATTGGTTGATTCCATGCATCTTGAATTACCTCACTAATATCTTTACTATTAAACCACTCATCGAATACTTTAAAGGGTTTTGGACCATAGTCAAGAGCCCTATCCCTAAGCACCAAAGGGCAATGATCCGAAAGATTTCGGTCCAAAGCAATAATCAAGAGGTCTTCCCAAAGGCTAATGAAATTATCCGTAACCAAGAACCTATCAAGTTTACTAAACTTCAAACTATCATCACTAATTCTAGTGAATTTTCTCCCACAAATTGGAACTTCAATTAAGTTGTTTCTTGAGATGAAATCGTTAAACCGATCGGCCCTACTTTTGTGAAATTGAGAATTAAGACGATCCTAAAATTCCCTAACCTCATTAAAATCTCCACATAGAAGCCACGCGGAGTTAATACTATTGATGAGTTTATCTAGCAAATCCCACAATAATTTTTTGTTATGGTCTTTATGTATACCATAGACATTAACTATTGTTGATTCTTCCCCCGGGTTTTTCCATCTCCCTTTAATAGCCAAGAAAAAATCACATCCCGTAGTGCTTTCTACTTCAAACCCACTTTTGTCCCAAATAATTAACAATCCACCCGATTTTCCTACCACTTCCTTTTGAATAAAACCACAATTCGATTTTCCCCAAAGCGATTGTACCCAAGAATCCGAAACGGTCTTACATTTAGTTTCTTGGAAAACCGCAATGCAAGGCCTTCTTTTTAAACAAATGCTACGCACCCACCCAATTTTCCCTTTAACCGTGAAATCACGAACATTTAAAGATAAAATCTTTATTAAAAACAAAACATGAACGATAATGAAAGAAACGGGTACCTACTGATGGTTCAAGGTAGACCATCTCAACCCAATTTGCTCCCCGTACCTTCGAACTTCTTCACTATCAATTGACCTAGACGATACGGTTCCACCCTTTTCAACATCCAATTTCCTCACTTTTCTTTTCCCTGCTTTCCCACAGGATTTACATTTAGAAATGTTACAATTTGACTCACTGTTAGCACGGTTTCTCAGTTTCATGATCCTTGAGCACGTCTGACAGTTTGACATTGCCATCAGATAGCAATCGCTGCAATAAGAAGATTCTGTCTTTCTTGAGGTTCGACTGCTCTTCGGATTGCTTTTTGGGGGTTTCCTGTTACCGCAATATGTTTTCTCATTGGGTTTTTTAATTGCAGAATTTGAAAGTCCATTACCCTCAGTATTAGTCCCCTTTGGTCCATTGTAGTCTGGCCTAAAATTATTTTCACCTGGGTTATTATCGTTGACTTCAGGCCCACAATCTGGCCCAACAAAATTACAATCTAAATTAATGTTGGTCTTTTCACACGTATCTTTGGTAGCTGTATTACACGCGCTATCATTCATGACCCTATCTCCTTTCAAACCCGTATTCAAATTATATTTGAGATTAGGGCTACACCCATTATTATTGTATATGAAGCCAACATTGGAACTCCCACAATGGCCGTTACTCTCCTCAGGTGTCTCAGCAACAACCTCATCATTAATGTTATCTCTTCGGTTCCCAAGAAAACCACGACTCTTCATCTGCAATAACGTCTTCCACATTCCGCTGGTTGTCGGTCAGAGTCTCCATCTTTTCCGGTGAAACATTCTCAAAATTTTTTGAATCAGCTCCTTCACTTTTCTCATCGTCACTTTTAAGAACTTCGTTCAACAGACTAAAATCATCATCCTCCATTGGAAGATCTTCTGAATCTCCATCACTCTCTTCAACACTATACTCATCTGACTCAATTGAATACGAATCACTATAGTAAGAGGGACCATTTTTTTGACATGTCCCATGGCAGCAAGTAGAGTCCCTGTTGTGATTTTGGACATTGTTGTTATACTTGACCTTTCCATCCTCAATGATATTGATGAAGTATTCCTTAGATTTATAGATTAGTTTTAAAGAGTCATTGACCACCTCCGGGTCGTTGAGCTTCACAAAAACTTTCCTGGTTAAGAAACTCTGGTTCCCTGTGAAATTACAATTCTCCAGAACATATACCACTCCATACCATTCAGCAATTGAAGAAAAAGTTTTTTCATTCCAGCAGGGTAATGGAACCCCGTTAATCGAAAGCCAAGCCGTACGACCTTCAGGCCAGCTCCAAAAGAATGATATCGAGAGATTGATGAGCGGTGTAAGTGAAGGTCTTGTATACGTCACACAAGTGGAAAAAACCCTCAACGCAACCGAAGAATACATAAGGGTTCAGGAGCGGTCTAAAATTTTGTGGCTTGAAATTTTGTCCAACAAATGGTTAGGACATAAGCTAAAACCAAACACTTGTGATCATCATGTGAGAACTGCGAAAGAGATTCTTGTATGGTTGAGGGATACAGCTAGACCCATAGTCGAGGAGTTGAAAACGGAGGTCATCGGAGGCCTTAACAATATATTAAATCACAGGTCTACTTATGCGTATTCGATGTATCGTTATACCCAAACACTTGTGTTATCATGTGATGATGATGATGTAACCCAAGAACAACTATTTGGATATTTATCATTATTGATATCTGATGTATCGGCAGCTTGCCTCACCAACTTAGAAGAGGTCATAGAAGATAAATGTTGCAATAATAATGATAACGTAATAGAGAAAATGGAGGAACATATCCATACTGCAGCCCGACTTCTCGATGAGACAACGTGGATAATCAATAAACTTGGTGATTGTCACATGAGTCCTATACCCGTAGCTCGAGAAGACAAACCGTATATTGACAAGTGGTATATATAACAATGGTAAACTACATTATTCAAACTCTTCAAGTAATGATCAGGTAATTGCGTTCAATATATGTCCAAACGTCGTAAGGTTATTTGGTATTTGCACCCATGTACGTGTTTATATCCTTTCAAACACACTCTAATTAACACTTGAACATATATGAACTGCAGAATCAAGCTGATCAAGTCTCTCGAGCAACATCCTCCTTAACGTTGACGCAGAGGCAAACATAAATTATGTTGTATCTGGGATTCTAGTTAATTTCTGAACTTTATCAACTCCAAGTTTCTCTTGTTTTTTTAAATGAAAAAAAAAAACTCTTGTGTGAAGCATGATCATATACATACATATGTATATGTATATTTGTAGTGCGAAAAGTTACTTAATGACAATAGATGCAAGACAATAAATCGCGGTAAATGTGAACATACGCGGTGAGACTGCGCGGAATATTAAAGAGTGCGTAGGCTTCTCGCAGTACTTGTGCGGAATGCCTAAGTGCACGCACATCTTACTTCCGCATAGGTCTCAAACCTATAAATAGGGAGCTTGGCCTCTCATTTTAGGTTGTTGATTCTGGAAGAAGTGCTCTAGCCATATTGATCTCTCTCGTGAGTTTGCCCGAGACTTGATCATTGTTGGTTAAGGTAATTTACGAAGACCGGGACATGATTGTTGATCGTTTAGCACTTAACGAAATATGACAATAAGGTCCCAAAATCCTAATCGACATCCATTGTACCCCTCATTGCACTCAATCCTTAATTAGCCTTCATAGGATGATCTAGGATTGATCAATTGGCTCAACAATTGATCAACAATTCATGGCATGGTAAAATTTGCAACTTCCAACGGTATTACAACAGTTACATCTGCGGTTTCAGAACCATTGTGTGCATCCATAATGGTGGGCGAAAATGTTGGAACAGAAGGCCATGTTGTCGTGGTGGATGCAGATGTGATGATGATAAAATGATTTTGATAAAAATCTGAAGTTCAAATGAAATGTCGTTACGCAAAGATTGTTAGTGCGAACGGTCATAGTATTTGTTAAAGACATTGTTGTTTAGAAGTGAGCATTGTAGAATATGGCAAATGTATTCGAGCAATGTATGCTGCTTGTTAAATACACGTATGTGAATAAATAAATAAAGTTTTTACTTCTATATTGGTGTCATTATACGCGTGCAAAATTATATTGCGAAAACTACGGTCGTGATACATACCAATCATGGTAAGTTGTGCATGTTGGTTTATGAAATAAGGAAAAATTTTACGTCATAGAGTGATGGAAAAGCCCAATTAATGCGGAATTATAATAAGGTTCAGTATGCAACTGATCTTATGAAAACAATGCTATTGAAGTAAATAGCCATTGCAAGATCGCATTTATTATCATGTGCGAAATAAATAATGATCGAAAAACATATGCTTGTAAGAAACTTGTTAACTTGAAAACACTATATAAGTAACAAGCTAGCAATTGTGTAAGTGATGGTAAAGCCCACTTATTGTTTCATTTAAATAATTGAAAAGTGTATGCGAAAAGATTGGTATTTGTAATTTTCCCAAAGTATTTGACTTAGCAATACTTGGATGCTTCGCATACAACATATATTTGCCTAAGGATCATTTCAGCGGACTTAGAAGATTCATAATGTGTATGAGCACGTGCAAACAGGTTGTTTCACATAAGTAATTCCTTGTTATGTGCACAATAATAAGCAATAAAATTGTAAAGGACAATGCTAGTAATTATGAATATTGATAAAGTACTTAAGCGCTATAAAAGTAAACAGTTGCAACGGATAGAAAATATTAACATGGATAAAACTGCGTAAGCTGGCGGTTATGGGTTACAAAATAAAACGCAAAGTTAATTGCGAAATAGCTACAAAGTTACAATTTTAAATCTGCAACATCTTTAAAAGTGACATCTTCTTGTCTGCTGAACGCGACAAGCTCAGGAATATCAATACGCTCTATCGCCTTGCAGGCTTCTGCGTAAATATCCTTTGCAACCTCTATGTCGCAGACTTCCTTTTCAATCGACTCTGGATATGGTGCACCAATACCATACGCAGTCGAGATTGTCGCCAAAAACTCGCAGCGTTCGCAGAGTTTAATTGTAACGAACCTGGATTTTCCGACTTATATTATTAATATTTATTATTAATGCTTGCGTTTTAATAAATGTATTCTTATACATTTTACTTGTTACCGTATTTGAATTTAAATGTCCCGACTCGTCTTTTTGACACGTGCTTTCTTGAATAATATTTAGAATATTATTTACGTTCATGATTAATTATTATTAATCATTTTTAATTAACTAAATGTAAGCAGTTAATTACTTGGGCTTTTTATTTATTTGTTGCATACTTGAACTTGGGCTTATGTTAATGGACTTGGAAGCCCACCCTACTTTTCTTAATGGACTACTAGTAAGCCCACTTTTATGTTAATGATTCTTTAAGACTAAACATGGATTAATTAGTTTAATGAGGAGACAAATGTTTCAAGCATGCATGCTGTAGTGACCCGAACTTTTCCATGTTTATATATATTAATTGAGATTGATATTTACATGATTAAATGTTTCAAACATGTTAAGCAATCAAACTTGTTAAGACTTGATTAATTGAAATATGTTTCATATAGACAATTGACCACCCAAGTTGACCGGCGATTCACGAACGTTAAAACTTGTAAAAACGACATGACGATATATATATGGATATACATATGGTTAACATGAGATTATGATAAGTAAGTATCTCCATAAGTATATTAACAATGAGTTATATACATATAAACAAGACTACTAACTTAAGGATTTCGAAACGAGACATATATGTAACGATTATCGTTGTAACGACATTTAAATGTATATATATCATATTAAGATATATTAATATATCATAATATCATGATAATATAATAATTTAACATCTCATTAGATATAATAAACAATGGGTTAACAACATTAATTGAGATCGCTAACTTAAAGGTTTCAAAACAACACTTACATGTAACGACTAGCGATGACTTAACGACTCAGTTAAAATGTATATACATGTAGTGTATTTAGATGTATTAAAATACTTTTGGAAGACTTCAAGACATATATCAAAACACTCATACTTAACGAAAATGGTTAAAGTTACTTTCCCATTCTTTTCTTTCATCAAGAATTCTAGTCGTATTCTTACCCGTATTATACACAGCTTCAAAACGTACTTACTATAGGTATATACCAATAGGAACTAGCATGGGATTCCACTCTTGATTATGTCATGTATGACTAATCAATTTTAACTTCTACCATGAGCTAGTCAACTAACTAGAACTCCTTTTAACCCCACTCACCACTCACCAATTACCACTCATCATTCACTCCATTTCACTTCCAATTCTCTTTCTAATTCTCTCTCAACACACCACACACTATTATGAACATATTTTTCCAGTAGTTAATCATCATCTTCATCAAAAATCACTTCAAGAATCAAGCTATAATCATCATAGGAAGAACACTTCAAGAACACTTCAAAAATCCCTTCAAGTTTACTAATTTACTTCCAAGCTTTCTAATCCATTCCAAGTAATCATCTAAGATCAAGAAACCTTTGTTATATACAGTAGGTTATCTTTCTTATTCAAGGTAATATTCATATTCAAACTTTGATTCAATTTCTATAACTATAAACTATCTTAATTCGAGTAAAAATCTTACTTGAACTTGTTTTTGTGTCATGATCCTACTTCAAGAACTTTCAAGCCATCCAAGATCCTTTGAAGCTAGATCATTTCTTGTCACTTCCAGTAGGTTTACCTACTAAACTTTAGGTAGTAATGATGTTCATAACATCATTCGATTCATATATATAAAACTATCTTATTCGAAGGTTTAAACTCGTAATCACTAGAACATAGTTTAGTTAATTCTAAACTTGTTCGCAAACAAAAGTTAATCCTTCTAACTTGACTTTTAAAATTAACTAAATACATGTTCTATATCTATATGATATGCTAACTTAATGATTTAAAACCTGGAAACACGAAAAACATCGTAAAACCGGATTTACGCCGTCGTAGTAACACCGCGGGCTGTTTTGGGTTAGTTAATTAAAAACTATGATAAACTTTGATTTAAAAGTTGTTATTCTGAGAAAATAATTTTTATTATGAACATGAAACTATATCCAAAAATTATGGTTAAACTCAAAGTGGAAGTATGTTTTCTAAAATGGTCATCTAGACGTCGTTCTTTCGACTGAAATGACTACCTTTACAAAAACGACTTGTAACTTATTTTTCCAACTATAAACCTATACTTTTTCTGTTTAGATTCATAGAATAGAGTTCAATATGAAACCATAGCAATTTGATTCACTCAAAACGGATTTAAAATGAAGAAGTTATGGGTAAAACAAGATTGGATAATTTTTCTCATTTTAGCTACGTGAAAATTGGTAACAAATCTATTCCAACCATAACTTAATCAACTTGTATTGTATATTATGTAATCTTGAGATACCATAGACACGTATACAATGTTTCGACCTATCATGTCGACACATCTATATATATTTCGGAACAACCATAGACACTCTATATGTGAATGTTGGAGTTAGCTATACAGGGTTGAGGTTGATTCCAAAATATATATAGTTTGAGTTGTGATCAATACTGAGATACGTATACACTGGGTCGTGGATTGATTCAAGATAATATTTATCGATTTATTTCTGTACATCTAACTGTGGACAACTAGTTGTAGGTTACTAACGAGGACAGCTGACTTAATAAACTTAAAACATCAAAATATATTAAAAGTGTTGTAAATATATTTTGAACATACTTTAATATATATGTATATATTGTTATAGGTTCGTGAATCAACAGTGGCCAAGTCTTACTTCTCGACGAAGTAAAAATCTGTGAAAGTGAGTTATAGTCCCACTTTTAAAATCTAATATTTTGGGATGAGAATACATGCAGGTTTTATAAATGATTTACAAAATAGACACAAGTACATGAAACTACATTCTATGGTTGAATTATCGAAATCGAATATGCCCCTTTTTATTAAGTCTGGTAATCTAAGAATTAGGGAACAGACACCCTAATTGACGCGAATCCTAAAGATAGATCTATTGGTCCTAACAAACCCCATCCAAAGTACCGGATGCTTTAGTACTTCGAAATTTATATCATATCCGAAGGGTGTCCCGGAATGATGGGGATATTCTTATATATGCATCTTTTTAATGTCGGTTACCAGGTGTTCACCATATGAATGATTTTTATCTCTATGTATGGGATGTGTATTGAAATATGAAATCTTGTGGTCTATTATTATGATTTGATATATATAGGTTAAACCTATAACTCACCAACATTTTTTGTTGACGTTTTAAGCATGTTTATTCTCAGGTGATTATTAAGAGCTTCCGCTGTCGCATACTTAAATAAGGACGAGATTTGGAGTCCATGCTTGTATGATATTGTGTAAAAACTGCATTCAAGAAACTTATTTTGTTGTAACATATTTGTATTGTAAACCATTATGTAATGGTCGTGTGTAAACAGGATATTTTAGATTATCATTATTTGATAATCTACGTAAAGCTTTTTAAACCTTTATTTATAAAATAAAGGTTATGGTTTGTTTTAAAAATGAATGCAGTCTTTGAAAAACGTCTCATATAGAGGTCAAAACCTCGCAACGAAATCAATTAATATGGAACGTTTTTAATCAATAAGAACGGGACATTTCAGTTGGTATCCGAGCGTTGGTCTTAGAGAACCAGAATTTTGCATTAGTGTGTCTTATCGAGTTTTTTAGGATGCATTAGTGAGTCTGGACTTCGACCGTGTTTACTTGAAAAATGATTGCTTAACAAATTTTGTTGGAAACTATATATTTTTAACATGTGAATATTATGTGATATATTAATCTCTTAACGCGTTTGATATTATGTGATAGATGTCTACCTCTAGAACAAGTCCCATTGACTCACCTAATAATAATGAAGAGTCAAATGTAAATTGGAATGATTCGTGGACTGATTCACAAGTTCCCGAAGAAGAACCGGAAGAAGAGTCAGAACCGGAAGAAGAATCGGAACCGGAAGAAGAATCGGAACCGGATGAAGAAATAGAACTGGTGGGGGAAATAATAAAATGGTTAAGTAAAAGAAAATCCTCAACCAACCGACCAAGGTTAATTATGGTCAATGGTGTTTCCGCCAAGGAAGCAAAATATTGGGAGGATTACCAATTCTCCGATGAATCTGATTCTGACGAGAATTTCGATGATGTTATAGAAATTACCCCAACTGAATTTAAAAAGACAAAAGAAAATAATAAGGGAAAGGGCATAAAAATAGAGAAATCTAATTCCAACCCCGATGAACTTTATATGTATCGTCAACCCCCGAAGTCCTTAAGTTGTAATAATGACCCGGGAACCTCTAAACCACCAGGTTTTTCTAAACCAATGTGGATAACGACGGCTCGTATTAGGGGAACATCATATATCCCTAGAAACTTGTCAAAACGAACCAAAACCGAAGAAGAAGAAACAAGCGAGTCGGAATAAGATAGTTGTATTCGTGTGGTGTAATATATGTAATATAGTGTGCTTATGCTTTATGATATATGTAAAAATTGCTTGTATTAATAAGTATTTTTTTTATGAATCTAACACTTGTCTATTTTACAGTATAAAAACACAAAATGGATAGACAACCCAATATTTTAAGAGACCTACCCGGAGACATGATTGATGAAATCTTGTCTAGAGTCGGTCAGAATTCTTCGGCACAACTATTTAAGGCGAGATCAGTTTGTAAGACATTCGAAAAACGTTCCAAGAATGCCTTGGTTTATAAAAGGCTTTCGTTCGAAAGATGGGGGATATCACATTGGGAAATCCATAAGTTACGATGTGTTTACTTTGACGCATATATTGCGGGGAACCCAAATGCTATTTTACGCAATGGGTTAAGAAATTATTTTGACTCAATATATCCGAATATTGGACTTCGTGATTTAGAAAAAGCGGCTAACATGCAACATAAAGAAGCATGTTATGCTTACGGATTAGTAATGTTCGCTTCTCACCAAAGTGAGAACAAGAACATCGGCCTACAACTATTAAACAAAACGTTCCCACAAGTGACGGAGTCGGTAATTGGGGTAAGAAATGAGGTTTTTAGATTGTTACGGGACTGTTGGACATTACGTAACCCTCGTCCCTTTGACGACGTTACAACACGCTGTCTTATCAACGGCCATAACGGTTATGTTTCACAAGACCAAGGATGGGAAGTAATCCTAGTAAAACCAGAATGCATGACTTGTTTCTGGACGTATGAATTACGTGTCTTTATTGCCTTTGCTGAACGACTTGTGTACTAGCTAGAATTATCTTCACAACTATCTTGTATCAAAGTTATTGTGTGCTATATTTCATGCTTTATGTAAAATAAGCGGTATTGTAAGTTTGTAAAATATTGTATAAAAGTTTGAACGCGAAATATTATTATAATCAGTTTTTCATATAGAATTGTAGTAGTTGAATTGTATATTAGCTACTAAGTATGAACTTAACGGGTAGGTACTACCCGAATTTAAACTTATAAAACGCTAATATGAAGAAAAAGCTTTTATAAATGAGTTCATATTATGCTACGAAATACTATTAACTACTCTTAATATTCTGTATGATTAACTTGTTCCATTTGACTATTTTGAAGGAAATGGCACCGACTACTCGACACACCGTGAATATGAATGAAGAGGAATTCTGTACTTTTCTAGCTTCAAACATAGCCGCAGTACAGGCTGCGCTACATACCAACAATAACCTTGGATCTCACAGTACAGGAAATCGTGTAGGATGCACCTACAAAGAATTCACTGCCTACAAACCTTTGGAATTTGATGGAACCGAAGGACCGATCGGATTGAAACGGTGGACCGAGAAGGTCGAATCGGTGTTTGCCATAAGTAAGTGTACTAAAGAGGGCAAAGTGAAGTACGCTACGCATACCTTCACAGGTTCTGCGTTAACATGGTGGAATACCTATCTAGAGCAAGTGGGACAAGACGATGCGTACGCACTACCGTGGTCAGCATTCAAGCACTTGATGAACGAGAAGTACCGTCCCAGAACTGAGGTCAATAAGCTCAAGACAGAACTTAGAGGGTTACGAACCCAAGGATTTGATATTACCACGTACGAAAGACGATTCACAGAATTGTGCCTATTGTGTCCGGGAGCATTCGAAGATGAGGAAGAGAAGATCGACGCGTTTGTGAAAGGATTACCGGAAAGAATGCAAGAAGATATAAGTTCACACGAGCCTGCCTCCATACAACAGGCATGTAGAATGGCTCACAAACTAGTGAACCAGATTGAAGAAAGAATTAAAGAACAGACTGCTGAAGAGGCCAATGTGAAGCAAGTCAAAAGAAAGTGGGAGGAAAATGGTGATAAGAATCACCAATACAACAACATCAATTACAACAATAATCGCAACAATTATCCCAACAATCGCAACATCAATCGCAACTACAACAAACGGCCCAACAACAACAACAACAACAACAACAACAACTACAACAATCATCCCAACAACAATAATAACTGCAACAACAACAACAATCAGAAGCAGCTATGCCAAAGGTGTGAAAAGTATCACTCGGGGTTCTGCACCAAATTTTGCAACAAGTGTAAAAGAAATGGTCATAGCGCGATGAAGTGTGAGGTCTACGGACCAGGGGTTAATAGAACGAAAGGAACAAATGGTGTCGGAACGAGTAATGGTGGAGCAAGTAGTGTCGGAACAAGTTATGCCAATGTAGTTTGTTATAAATGTGGAAAACCAGGCCACATTATTAGAAATTGCCCGAACCAGGAGAACACGAATGGACAAGGCCGCGGAAGAGTTTTCAATATTAATGCGGCAGAGGCACAGGAAGACCCGGAGCTTTTTACGGGTACGTTTCTTATTGACAATAAATCTGCTTACGTTTTATTTGATTCGGGTGCGGATAGAAGCTATATGAGTAGAGATTTTTGTGCTAAATTAAGTTGTCCATTGACGCCTTTGGATAGTAAATTTTTACTCGAATTAGCAAATGGTAAATTAATTTCAGCAGATAATATATGTCGGAATCGAGAAATTAAACTGGTTAGCGAAACATTTAAGATTGATTTGATACCAGTAGAGTTAGGGAGTTTTGATGTGATAATCGGTATGGACTGGTTGAAAGAAGTGAAAGCAGAGATCGTTTGTTACAAAAATGCAATTCGCATTATACGAGAAAAAGGAAAACCCTTAATGGTGTACGGAGAAAAGGGCAACACGAAGCTACATCTTATTAGTAATTTGAAGGCACAAAAACTAATAAGAAAAGGTTGCTATGCTGTTCTAGCACACGTTGAGAAAGTACAAACTGAAGAAAAGAGCATCAATGATGTTCCCGTCGCAAAAGAATTTCCCGATGTATTTCTGAAAGAATTACCGGGATTACCCCCACATCGATCCGTTGAATTTCAAATAGATCTTGTACCAGGAGCTGCACCAATAGCTCGTGCTCCTTACAGACTCGCACCCAGTGAGATGAAAGAACTGCAAAGCCAATTACATGAACTTTTAGAGCGTGGTTTCATTCGACTAAGCACATCACCGTGGGGAGCTCCTGTTTTGTTTGTCAAGAAGAAAGATGGTACATTCAGGTTGTGTATCGACTACCGAGAGTTTAACAAACTTACCATCAAGAACCGCTACCCACTACCGAGAATCGACGACTTATTTGATCAACTACAAGGCTCGTCTGTTTATTCAAAGATTGACTTACGTTCCGGGTATCATCAAATGCGGGTGAAAGAAGATGATATTCCAAAGACTGCTTTCAGAACACGTTACGGTCATTACGAGTTTATGGTCATGCCGTTTGGTTTAACTAATGCACCAGCTGTGTTCATGGACCTTATGAACCGAGTGTGTGGACCATACCTTGACAAGTTTGTCATTGTATTCATTGATGACATACTTATTTACTCAAAGAATGACCAAGAACACGGTGAACATTTGAGAAAGGTGTTAGAAGTATTAAGGAAGGAAGAATTGTACGCTAAGTTTTCAAAGTGTGCATTTTGGATGGAAGAAGTTCAATTCCTCGGTCACATAGTGAACAAAGAAGGTATTAAGGTAGATCCAGCAAAGATAAAAACTATTGAAAAGTGGGAAACCCCGAAAACTCTGAAACACATACGCCAGTTTTTAGGACTAGCTGGTTACTACAAAAGGTTCATCCAAGACTTTTCCAGAATAGTAAAACCCTTGACTGCATTAACGCATAAAGGGAAGAAATTTGAATGGAAGGATGAACAAGAGAAAGCGTTTCAGTTATTGAAGAAAAAGCTAACTACGGCACCTATATTGTCATTGCCTGAAGGGAATGATGATTTTATGATTTATTATGACGCATCAAAGCAAGGTCTCAGTTGTGTATTAATGCAACGAACGAAGGTGATTTCTTATGCGTCTAGACAATTGAAGATTCACGAGCAAAATTATACGACGCATGATTTGGAATTAGGCGCGGTTGTTTTTGCATTAAAGACTTGGAGGCACTACTTATATGGGGTCAAAAGTATTATATATACCGACCACAAAAGTCTTCAACACATATTTAATCAGAAACAACTGAATATGAGGCAGCATAGGTGGATTGAATTGATGAATGATTACGACTTTGAGATTCGTTACCACCCGGGGAAGGCAAATGTGGTAGCCGATGCCTTGAGCAGGAAGGACAGAGAACCCATTCGAGTAAAATCTATGAATATAATGATTCATAATAACCTTACTATTCAAATAAAGGAGGCGCAACAAGGAGTTTTAAAAGAAGGAAATTTAAAGGATGAAATACCCAAAGGATAGGAGCAGCATCTTAATATTCGGGAAGACGGAACCCGGTATAGGGCTGAAAGGATTTGGGTACCAAAATTTGGAGATATGAGAGAAATGGTACTTAGAGAAGCTCATAAAACCAGATACTCAATACATCCTGGAACGGGGAAGATGTACAAGGATCTCAAGAAACATTTTTGGTGGCCGGGTATGAAAACCGATGTTGCTAAATACGTAGGAGAATTTTTGACGTGTTCTAAGGTCAAAGCTGAGCATCAGAAACCATCAGGTCTACTTCAACAACCCGAAATCCCAGAATGGAAATGGGAAAACATTACCATGGATTTCATCACTAAATTGCCAAGGACTGCAAGTGGTTTTGATACTATTTGGGTAATAGTTGATCGTCTCACCAAATCAGCACACTTCCTGCCAATAAGAGAAGATGACAAGATGGAGAAGTTAGCACGACTGTATTTGAAGGAAGTCATCTCCAGACATGGAATACCAATCTCTATTATCTCTGATAGGGATGGCAGATTTATTTCAAGATTCTGGCAGACATTACAGCAAGCATTAGGAACTCGTCTAGACATGAGTACTGCCTATCATCCACAAACTTATGGGCAGAGCGAAAGGACGATACAAACGCTTGAAGACATGCTACGAGCATGTGTTATTGATTTCGAAAACAGTTGGGATTGACATCTACCGTTAGCAGAATTTTCCTACAACAACAGCTATCATTCAAGCATTGAGATGGCGCCGTTTGAAGCACTTTATGGTAGAAAGTGCAGGTCTCCGATTTGTTGGAGTGAAGTGGGGGATAGACAGATTACGGGTCCGGAGATTATACAAGAAACTACCGAGAAGATCATCCAAATTCAACAACGGTTGAAAACCGCCCAAAGTCGACAAAAGAGCTACGCTGACATTAAAAGAAAAGATATAGAATTTGAAATTGGAGAGATGGTCATGCTTAAAGTTGCACCTTGGAAAGGCGTTGTTCGATTTGGTAAATGAGGGAAATTAAATCCAAGGTATATTGGACCATTCAAAATTATTAATCGTGTCGGACCAGTAGCTTACCGACTTGAGTTACCTCAACAACTCGCGGCTGTACATAACACTTTCCACGTCTCAAATTTGAAGAAATGTTTTGCTAAAGAAGATCTCACTATTCCGTTAGATGAAATCCAAATCAACGAAAAACTCCAATTCATCGAAGAACCCGTCGAAATAATGGATCGTGAGGTTAAAAGACTTAAGCAAAACAAGATACCAATTGTTAAGGTTCGATGGAATGCTCGTAGAGGACCTGAGTTCACCTGGGAGCATGAAGATCAGATGAAGAAGAAATACCCGCATCTATTTCCAGAAGATTCGTCAACACCTTCAACAGCTTAAAATTTCGGGACGAAATTTATTTAACGGGTAGGTACTGTAGTGACCCGAACTTTTCCATGTTTATATATACTAATTGAGATTGATATTTACATGATTAAATGTTTCAAACATGTTAAGCAATCAAACTTGTTAAGACTTGATTAATTGAAATATGTTTCATATAGACAATTGACCACCCAAGTTGACCGGCGATTCACGAACGTGAAAACTTGTAAAAACTACATGACGATATATATATGGATATACATATGGTTAACATGAGATTATGATAAGTAAGTATCTCCATAAGTATATTAACAATGAGTTATATACATTTAAACAAGACTACTAACTTAAGGATTTCGAAACGAGACATATATGTAACGATTATCGTTGTAACGACATTTAAATGTATATATATCATATTAAGATATATTAATATATCATAATATCATGATAATATAATAATTTAACATCTCATTAGATATAATAAACAATGGGTTAACAACATTAATTGAGATCGCTAACTTAAAGGTTTCAAAACAACACTTACATGTAACGACTAACGATGACTTAACGACTCAGTTAAAATGTATATACATGTAGTGTATTTAGATGTATTAAAATACTTTTGGAAGACTTCAAGACATATATCAAAATACTCATACTTAACGAAAATGGTTACAGTTACTTTCCCATTCTTTTCTTTCATCAAGAATTCTAGTCGTATTCTTACCCGTATTATACACAGCTTCAAAACGTACTTACTATGGGTATATACCAATAGGAACTAGCATGGGATTCCACTCTTGATTATGTCATGTATGACTAATTAATTTTAACTTCTACCATGAGCTAGTCAACTAACTAGAACTCCTTTTAACCCCACTCACCACTCACCAATTACCACTCATCATTCACTCCATTTCACTTCCAATTCTCTTTCTAATTCTCTCTCAACACACCACACACTATTATGAACGTATTTTTCCAGTAGTTAATCATCATCTTCATCAAAAATCACTTCAAGAATCAAGCTATAATCATCATAGGAAGAACACTTCAAGAACACTTCAAAAATCCCTTCAAGTTTACTAATTTACTTCCAAGCTTTCTAATCCATTCCAAGTAATCATCTAAGATCAAGAAACCTTTGTTATATACAGTAGGTTATCTTTCTTATTCAAGGTAATATTCATATTCAAACTTTGATTCAATTTCTATAACTATAAACTATCTTAATTCGAGTAAAAATTTTACTTGAACTTGTTTTTGTGTCATGATCCTACTTCAAGAACTTTCAAGCCATCCAAGATCCTTTGAAGCTAGATCATTTCTTGTCACTTCCAGTAGGTTTACCTACTAAACTTGAGGTAGTAATGATGTTCATAACATCATTCGATTCATATATATAAAACTATCTTATTCGAAGGTTTAAACTCGTAATCACTAGAACATAATTTAGTTAATTCTAAACTTGTTCGCAAACAAAAGTTAATCCTTCTAACTTGACTTTTAAAATTAACTAAACACATGTTCTATATCTATATGATATGCTAACTTAATGATTTAAAACCTGGAAACACGAAAAACATCGTAAAACCGGATTTACGCCGTCGTAGTAACACCGCGGGCTGTTTTGGGTTAGTTAATTAAAAACTATGATAAACTTTGATTTAAAAGTTGTTATTCTGAGAAAATGATTTTTATTATGAACATGAAACTATATCCAAAAATTATGGTTAAACTCAAAGTGGAAGTATGTTTTCTAAAATGGTCATCTAGACGTCGTTCTTTCGACTGAAATGACTACCTTTACAAAAACGACTTGTAACTTATTTTTCTGACTATAAACCTATACTTTTTCTGTTTAGATTCATAGAATAGAGTTCAATATGAAACCATAGCAATTTGATTCACTCAAAACGGATTTAAAATGAAGAAGTTATGGGTAAAACAAGATTGGATAATTTTTCTCATTTTAGCTACGTGAAAATTGGTAACAAATCTATTCCAACCATAACTTAATCAACTTGTATTGTATATTATGTAATCTTGAGATACCATAGACACGTATACAATGTTTCGACCTATCATGTCGACACATCTATAGATAATTCGGAACAACCATAGACACTCTATATGTGAATGTTAGAGTTAGCTATACAGGGTTGAGGTTGATTCTAAAATATATATAGTTTGAGTTGTGATCAATACTGAGATACGTATACACTGGGTCGTGGATTGATTCAAGATAATATTTATCGATTTATTTCTGTACATCTAACTGTGGACAACTAGTTGTAGGTTACTAACGAGGACAGCTGACTTAATAAACTTAAAACATCAAAATATATTAAAAGTGTTGTAAATATATTTTGAACATACTTTAATATATATGTATATATTGTTATAGGTTCGTGAATCAACAGTGGCCAAGTCTTACTTCTCGACGAAGTAAAAATCTGTGAAAGTGAGTTATAGTCCCACTTTTAAAATCTAATATTTTGGGATGAGAATACATGCAGGTTTTATAAATGATTTACAAAATAGACACAAGTACGTGAAACTACATTCTATGGTTGAATTATCGAAATCGAATATGCCCCTTTTTATTAAGTCTGGTAATCTAAGAATTAGGGAACAGACACCCTAATTGACGCGAATCCTAAAGATAGATCTATTGGGCCTAACAAACCCCATCCAAAGTACCGGATGCTTTAGTACTTCGAAATTTATATCATATCCGAAGGGTGTCCCGGAATGATGGGGATATTCTTATATATGCATCTTGTTAATGTCGGTTACCAGGTGTTCACCATATGAATGATTTTTATCTCTATGTATGGGATGTGTATTGAAATATGAAATCTTGTGATCTATTATTATGATTTGATATATATAGGTTAAACCTATAACTCACCAACATTTTTTGTTGACGTTTTAAGCATGTTTATTCTCAGGTGATTATTAAGAGCTTCCGCTGTCGCATACTTAAATAAGGACGAGATTTGGAGTCCATGCTTGTATGATATTGTGTAAAAATTGCATTCAAGAAACTTATTTTGTTGTAACATATTTGTATTGTAAACCATTATGTAATGGTCGTGTGTAAACAGGATATTTTAGATTATCATTATTTGATAATCTACGTAAAGCTTTTTAAACCTTTATGTATGAAATAAAGGTTATGGTTTGTTTTAAAAATGAATGCAGTCTTTGAAAAACGTCTCATATTGAGGTCAAAACCTCGCAACGAAATCAATTAATATGGAACGTTTTTAATCAATAAGAACGGGACATTTCACATGCACCTCTTTCCCATATCTTTAACTTATACACCTTCCTAGCATACACCAAGCTCCCATACATGAAAGTTGCAAGTTGACTACCCCCTTTGGGAGACCCCTAAACCGTCAGCTTTGTGAGGGGGAGGGAGTTCATTTTTTTCAATTTTTTTGTTACTTATATGCTTGTATTATTTCATTCCCCACACACACCCTTCTTACACTACTCTCACTCTAAGACTTTTCTCTCTAATTTTTAAGTAAAGAAACTTTATTTTTCTTTCTTTTTCTTCCTTGAAACCGATTTCTATCATCATCATGCTTACTAGTTTTTGTTTGTTTGTTCAAGATCAAACTTTATAGTTTGTATCTTCATGAATCTTGTTTCTTCCTTCCTTAGTTTGATGAGAAGTCAAGAACAAGAATCTAAGCCTGTTAGCTTATGGTTCTACACTTGAAGTTCATCTTTTCTTTCTTTTAAATTCGTGATTTACATATATTGGTCAAGTATTACTAGTTAATCTTGGTCTCATTTTTCTGGAAACTAAAGATTAAACTTTGTAAGTTTAAGAACATGGAAGTTTAACTATCTAGTTATAACTTCATACACTTATGTTAGATCTAAGTTTCTATAACTTATGGTCTTCTAATTTTGTCTAAAACAAGAGCTTATAAGCTTACATATATTTTTCAAGATGAAAATCTAAGTTTCATAACTTATGGTTTCATTAAAGTGAAGATCCAAGTTCTATAACTTAGGGTTTAACTTAAGAACACTAGATCTAGACTTTTTAGTCTAGGATCTTTAAGATCTAACTAAGATCTAAGTTCTACAACTTAAGATCTTGTTTATTTAGTTCACTTTCAAGTTTATAGCTTAATATTACTATTAGAACTCATGTATGTGTCGGATCTAAGATCCTGATGTAACTTTGGTTCATCAACCTACTTGCAACCCTTAAATGAGTTGTGCTACATATATTAGACATACACTAGTGTTATGATGGTCAAAACTTGGTTAAGATGATGCAAACACATCAACGAGTTGTACACTTGAAGTTATAAGCATCAAGGATGAGAACCGTGATGAGCATCAGGCACCAAGAACCCACTGAAGCACTTTGTTTACTCTTTTCTGGATCTTATCAGGCTACCTCGGCTACTGGAAAGTTGATTTCCAGTTATTTCGGTTCGATTAGATGATTTTCCGTTTAGGCCTCGTCTTAATCCGAGTTACGATTTAGGATTTATAGCCTTCCGAAAGTTACTACGCCCTTTTAACGATGTGCTGAAATTTCTGAGCTACTCGTACTTAAACCATCACCACGGTCAAACGAAGACGTGTTTAGTTCTGGAAATTGGTCAGCCACTAGGGACTCATATACGGAGCCATGGCCACTGTTATCACCTCATTTCAGTTTTTATAGTGGTCGTGGCGACTGAACGAAGTCAGCCTTTGTTTCGAACTCTATTCTTGATTGAAACTTACTTTACCCTTTTTGACTTATGATGAATGATGATGATACTTAGGACCTAATTTACATACTTTTAAACCTTTGGGAATGATTTACTGACTTAGTAACTTTTGACTTAGGTTGAGGACCTTTCGGACCAACTACTTGCTTACTTATTCCGTATCGACTTTACTACTTTCCACTGTGAGTTATAGCATCCCTTTTTACTTTAACTATTTTGGGAACTGAGAATACATGCGCGTTTTACGTTTTACATACTAGGCACGAGTACTTTAACTTTATATATGTGTGGGTTATACAACGGCATAAACTTTCCCCTTAGCTCGGTAACGTTTAGTCATTGGTCTTTGAACCGGTGAATGCAAATCTTAGATATGGATCCTTAGGGTTTGACATCCCCACTCAGGCTTGTAGCGCTAGCATTTAACGGGTGTTTAATACTTCGTAAATATACGCACTTGCCAAGTGCACTTTTAGGGGGTGATATTACGTTAAGTTAGTTACCAAGTGCCCACGGTTGAACATATACTTTTCATACTGTTTTGAAATACTGAAATCTCATGGCCTACCTCTAACGACCCGCCAAAATTGCTATTGACGCGGTACGTTATCTACGGTCCTACAGCGAGGTTTCGACCTCTATATGACACGTTTTGATAAAACATTGCATTCATTTTTTTTTTTTTTTAAACATACTTTCTATACATAGAAAGTTTACCAAAATATAGACATATCCCAAATATATATGACAACTTATACAAAATGACTAAATCATCAATTTATTTAATAACAGATTATAACAATAATATTTGAATGCAATGTCTTTTTGAAAATATGGCATAAAAGACTCCATGCAGCACCTTGAGCAAATAGCAAGCAGACAGCGGAAGCACTTTTGAAAAACCTGAGAATAAACATGCTAAAAGTATCAACCAAAAGGTTGGTGAGTTCATAGGTTTATCATAACAATAGTTATCAATAGTTTCAATAGACCACAAGATTTCCGTTTATAAATATATGTACACTCGCAAGTGCATAAAAGTATTCTATAAGTTGTAGGCACCCGGTAACAAGCCTTAACATTCATGTTTTACCCTCTAAAGTACACCAGATCAGGTGTGTTTAAAATAACCTCGAAGTACTAAAGCATCCCATAGTCAGGATGGGGTTTGTCAGACCCAATAGATCTATCTTTAGGATTCGCGCCTACCGTACATAGACAAGTAGTTTAATGTTACCAAGCTAAGGGTATATTTCTGGTTTAAACCTACATAGAATTAGTTTCAGTACTTGTGCCTATTTCGTAAAACATTTATAAAACAGCGCATGTATTCTCAGCCCAAAAATATATATTGCAAAAGCAATTAAAAAGGGAGCAAATGAAACTCACGCATATAAATATTGTAAAATAGTTAATAAAGCATTTGCATGTATTCTCAGCCCAAAATGTATATAAAAAGGGAATAATGAAACTCACCTTTGTAGCCCAATAAACAATTCATGTAGATGTAACCAATACTCGGAATGCAAGTAACCGTAGACCTCATCCTAAAGAATATATGTTGGTTAATAAATGTCTAACAAGCTAGGTCAGGTCATAGGGTTCGTATAGTCCTATTGCTCAAGTCCGACTCATAAATTTAGCAAAATTTAGCAAAAGTCAACAAAAGTCAACGCAAGTCAAAGTAAGTCAAATGTAAGTCAAACGCAAGTCAAACACAGTCAACATGGTTAACACAAGTCAACAATCGCATAAAATTACACAAGTTGGTCAAGTAGTCAAACATAGGTCAAACTTAAGTTATTCATTTTTACTTAGAAAAATTTATATTATTTACATATATGTATTTTTTAGTATTTTGCAGCTGATTCCGGGTCCTACCAAATTTGATATAATACCTTAGGTCGTGACCATTGGAAATTATGTCATCCCACCTTTCTATAGACAGTTTATTTGACAAAAACGGAGTTACGGTTTTAAAGTTATGACCTCGCGAAAACAGTCTCCCGAAACATAAAATGCTGATAAAATTTTTGTTAAGTGTTCAAAATCAGCAACGATTGCCCATTTTCTCGCTTGTTTTATACCTGTTTAGACTCAACAAAATTATACAAATAATATATCGTTTTAAAGTTTGTCGCAAATACTTTCAATACCAAATAATAGTTTTTATCTAAACTTAACTGATTTCAACTTGTGAGTCCTCAAAGTAGGTCCGAGAGTCATTTTGACAATTTTGTTAAAATACTAAAATTTTCGGTTGACGATCCAAATTTGAATCCGGCTGACCTGACTTAACCAAATTTTTATCACAGCTCAAAAATGACATTTTAGATGTGTTGGTGATTTTCGTTTTCCAAAATTATGCATATGGGTCAATTTATGCACGTTTGATCCGAATGAGTCATAAAATTTTCTTTAAACCAAATTTGACCCAAACTCATTTTTAAAGCACCAAAACTTGCAAACATACTTAAATCAATATACGGGATGTGTTACATACCTTTGGTTCTCAAAATTTCGCATATGGGTCAAAATAGGCTCGTATGACCCAAATGGATCATAAACACCCATTTTTACCAAAACATGCCACAACTTATTTTTTAAACACCACAACCTTTAAACTTACTTAAATCGACGTTTGGGAATTTTCTACACTGATCGTTACCCATTTTGACCCATTAAACCCATTTGGTCAAACAAAGTCAATTGCACATAATATTTAGCTTAAATAATGTAGTCAACTTCCAGAATTTTTATAAAAATAAGTACAGGTCCGTTTGACTTAAAATATATGCCAAAATCTCCGTAACTCAAAGTCCTAAAACATATCCAGAGATCAGACTCTAAGTCATAATAGAAAAATCGCAGCAGATTCAAATGCGCCCGACAGTTTTTCAGAAAATTTTCAGCGCGCGCCAGTTTTGTAAATTCTGCCATTTATTCTAGAAAAATGAAAACGACGAACGGCCAATTGGAGATGGCCACAAACATCTCAAATAATCACTGGTAAATAAATCTAAGCAATTCATATAGCCAATTCGTACAGTTTTACAAAATACTACGGACTTCCTGATTTGGATAGAATTTAGACATGTTGTTTTGTAACACATATAACGCATAGCAAACAACGGTTTCAGAAGCTAACATACAAATGACATATGTGAAACAACATGTAAATAACCACATACCAGAAGCACAAGTCCTAAGTCCATCTACAAATCAAGTTATGTCATTCGCTGCAAATTTTTTTGGACAGATTCAATTCGTTTCAGGAGGTCATATTCGAACGCATATAACCGAACATCTAGGAACAATTAGCATGCATACTCTACATGAAAAGTGAAGTACTAATCATATAATTTTCAAAAATCCTCAGCTCATAATCCAGAAATCAATTTAAATGGCGTTTTTCATCTGTTTAAAACGTTGATCAACAAAAGTCGGGTCTAATAATCAATTAAGCATAACGGGAGTTTTAAAAATCCAATTAACATGATATCCGAGTCTATCTTGAGTGTTTTTCACTTGTCTTTTCAACCATGTAACATACATAAATCAATTCATCACCAATCAATACCAGTTTTCAGATTAATGCATAAAACACAACGATAATTCAATTGATCATAACTTGAGTTATACATAGCGAAAATATGCGATTCAAAAGAGCAAACTTATTAATTTTTCACAAGGATTTCATTTATAATTATTTCATAAACTGAAAATATCATATTCATATCAGTAGCATATTATTCAAAAACGTGATCATTCATAAAAACGAGTTAAAACTTCAATTAAGCATAACATGAGCATACGGTAACGAAAATTCGAAATTCCAAAGTCCAAACTTATTAGTTTTTCAAGAGGATTCTGATTATCTCATAATATTATACATTCAACAAGTTTAAGTTTCTGACCTCACACAAAACAAATTCGTGATTCATCAAAAAGTCATCAAACGATCAAATTAACGAATACTATCATGCATACATACAAGGACTTGAGCACTAGACACTATATCTACCCTAAAATGTAACAAAAACATGAAAACCCAAAAATTAGAGTTTTTGAAACTTACACTAATCAAGAAATTATTGGTATAGATGTGTAGAGCTCTTCGAGAGGAGTCCGAATATGTAAACGATTTTATGATCAAGTGATTATTGAAGGTGTTCTTGAGGATGAAAGATTGATGATGATGATGAATAGTAATGGGTGTTCTTGATAAGAGAATAAGATAGATACGTATGTGTGTTTGTTTGGTGAAATGAATCTAGATCAGAAATATAAGTAGAAAAGGGAAGTCACGGTTTAAACTGTAGTAGTCACGGGTAGTTATAAGATATCACGGGTGTAATAATTTGATAAACACGGGTATTATATCTATTTGCAATTATAATTATAGATGTCACAATTTTTAACTGTATGGTCACGGGTTCTATTAAATTCTTATCCGTTATCTAAAACCCAATGTATTTTACTTTAATATGATTTACTTAATTGATTTATTTTGTATTTAAAAAAAATACATTTATATATTGTTCAAAACCTTTTAGAATCTTGACGTTATACTTAGTTGATGTGTTTCATAAAATACTTATTTATTATATTTTTAAATTAGATACTGAAAACATGAATGTTTAAACTAATTTTCTCGCGTTTAGTTTAAGAATATCCTAATTAATACAGTTGATTTTCAAAACTCAATTATTATATAACATAATAACTATTAAAATTAATAATCATACGTTTTGTTGTCTTAAAATATATTTTTCTCATTTTCACTAACCGTAGTGTTTTAAAAAAATAAAATATAACCAATATTAATAATAGTATATTTAAAAAAAATACATACAAAATTGTAAGTTTTAAGCAACGGTTGTTAAGTTCTCAACGAAAAGTTAACGGAAAAAGTCGGGTTATTACATTACCTACCCTTTAAAGAAAATTTCGTCCCGAAATTTTAGTTGGTGTGATTAAACGGCGTTTAAGAAACAAGTGAGGATAGAAATGTTCATCTTGACGTAGAAAGATCGAGCATCTTGTAGGTAAAACGAGATCATAGTCTTTTGATACGAATACCTTTGAATAAACTGCTCGGAGTGCAAGTGTGATATGACATATATGAGAAGGAAATTACGGGTGACTCGAATGATGTCACATATAGAGTCTCAGTATATTCAGATGTCAGCAAAAAAAAATAAAGGATTTATGTAACATGGTACGTGGTGATGTAAAGTTGATCAAGCATTACCACCATCACGTTCCATTAAAACTTCCACATGACTTACCGTAATATAACCACGTTGATCAAGCGTCATTATATTACACTAACTCATGCTTCCATTCCAACATTACTCGAAAATATTTATGGATATAAAACAAGTGTCGTTTTTCAAAATTTATAAATCAAAATGATTTCAAAAAGGGGTGCACTAAAATAGTACGAGAATATAATATTTAATTAATTTAATAATATTGAAAGGGTAATGACATAAGAATGTCTTTGAAACTATTGAGAATCTTCGTGAGTCGGATAAGACTTCTTCCGATTTACAATTCGAGATGTCAGGAGTTTCTGAATCGAAGCATATAAGCACATAATATAACACATATGATATCTATAAAAATATATAAGTAATAACTCATGTAGGAATGTCGAAAATTTCGAAAGTCCTGAATGACGCTTCCTGGCTTTTCAATGACCGGGATGTTGAAAATGAACTCATTTGAGCATGAGAAGGCTTGTAATCAAAGGGAGAAATACTTTCTCACCGATAGTAATAATAATATTATATTAATATCAGAATATGCACATAATCACATATAAGTGTAACGACACGGTTCTAGACTAGATCACTAATGTATCCTAACGGTCCAGGTCAGACACATTAATGCACCTAATTCCCTAGAACCAACGCTCTGATACCATCTCTAACGACCCGCCAAAATCGCTATTGACGCGGTACGTTATCTACGGTCCTACAGCGAGGTTTCGACCTCTATATGATACGTTTTGATAAAACATTGCATTCATTTTTTTTTTAAACATACTTTCTATACATAGAAAGTTTACCAAAATATAGACATATCCCAAATATATATGACAACTTATACAAAATGACTAAATCATCAATTTATTTAATAACGGATTATAACAATAATATTTGAATGCAATGTCTTTTTAAAAATATGGCATAAAAGACTCCATGCAGCACCTTGAGCAAATAGCAAGCAGACAGCGGAAGCACTTTTGAAAAACCTGAGAATAAACATGCTAAAAGTATCAACCAAAAGGTTGGTGAGTTCATAGGTTTATCATAACAATAGTTATCAATAGTTTCAATAGACCACAAGATTTCCGTTTATAAATATATGTACACTCGCAAGTGCATAAAAGTATTCTATAAGTTGTAGGCACCCGGTAACAAGCCTTAACATTCATGTTTTACCCTCTGAAGTACACCAGATCAGGTGTGTTTAAAATAACCTCGAAGTACTAAAGCATCCCATAGTCAGGATGGGGTTTGTCAGACCCAATAGATCTATCTTTAGGATTCGCGCCTACCGTACATAGACAAGTAGTTTAATGTTACCAAGCTAAGGGTATATTTCTGGTTTAAACCTACATAGAATTAGTTTCAGTACTTGTGCCTATTTCGTAAAACATTTATAAAACAGCGCATGTATTCTCAGCCCAAAAATATATATTGCAAAAGCAATTAAAAAGGGAGCAAATGAAACTCACGCATATAAATATTGTAAAATAGTTAATAAAGCATTTGCATGTATTCTCAGCCCAAAATGTATATAAAAAGGGAATAATGAAACTCACCTTTGTAGCCCAATAAACAATTCATGTAGATGTAACCAATACTCGGAATGCAAGTAACCGTAGACCGCGTCCTAAAGAATATATGTTGGTTAATAAATGTCTAACAAGCTAGGTCAGGTCATAGGGTTCGTATAGTACTATTGCTCAAGTCCGACTCATAAATTTAGCAAAATTTAGCAAAAGTCAACAAAAGTCAACGCAAGTCAAAGTAAGTCAAATGTAAGTCAAACGCAAGTCAAACACAGTCAACATGGTTAACACAAGTCAACAACCGCATAAAATTACACAAGTTGGTCAAGTAGTCAAACATAGGTCAAACTTAAGTTATTCATTTTTACTTAGAAAAATTTATATTATTTACATATATGTATTTTTTAGTATTTTGTAGCTGATTCCGGGTCCTACCAAATTTGATATAATACATTAGGTCGTGACCATTGGAAATTATGTCATGCCACCTTTCTATAGACAGTTTATTTGACAAAAACGGAGTTACGGTTTTAAAGTTATGACCTCGCGAAAACAGTCTCCCGAAACATAAAATGCTGATAAAATTTTTGTTAAGTGTTCAAAATCAGCAACGATTGCCCATTTTCTCGCTTGTTTTATACCTGTTTAGACTCAACAAAATTATACAAATAATATATCGTTTTAAAGTTTGTCGCAAATACTTTCAATACCAAATAATAGTTTTTATCTAAACTTAACTGATTTCAACTTGCGAGTCCTCAAAGTAGGTCCGAGAGTCATTTTGACAATTTTGTTAAAATACTAAAATTTTCGGTTGACGATCCAAATTTGAATCCGGCTGACCTGACTTAACCAAATTTTTATCACAGCTCAAAAATGACATTTTAGATGTGTTGGTGATTTTCGTTTTCCAAAATTATGCATATGGGTCAATTTATGCACGTTTGATCCGAATGAGTCATAAAATTTTCTTTAAACCAAATTTGACCCAAACTCATTTTTAAAGCACCAAAACTTGCAAACATACTTAAATCAATATACGGGATGTGTTACATACCTTTGGTTCTCAAAATTTCGCATATGGGTCAAAATAGGCTCGTATGACCCAAATGGATCATAAACACCCATTTTTACCAAAACATGCCACAACTTATTTTTTAAACACCACAACCTTTAAACTTACTTAAATCGACATTTGGGAATTTTCTACACTGATCGTTACCCATTTTGACCCATTAAACCCATTTGGTCAAACAAAGTCAATTGCACATAATATTTAGCTTAAATAATGTAGTCAACTTCCAGAATTTTTATAAAAATAAGTACAGGTCCGTTTGACTTAAAATATACGCCAAAATCTCCGTAACTCAAAGTCCTAAAACATATCCAGAGATCAGACTCTAAGTCATAATAAAAAAATCGCAGCAGATTCAAATGCGCCCGACAGTTTTTCAGAAAATTTTCAGCGCGCGCCAGTTTTGTAAATTCTGCCATTTATTCTAGAAAAATGAAAACGACGAACGGCCAATTGGAGATGGCCACAAACATCTCAAATAATCACTGGTAAATAAATCTAAGCAATTCATATAGCCAATTCGTACAGTTTTACAAAATACTACGGACTTCCTGATTTGGATAGAATTTAGACATGTTATTTTGTAACACATATAACGCATAGCAAACAACGGTTTCAGAAGCTAACATACAAATGACATATGTGAAACAACATGTAAATAACCACATACCAGAAGCACAAGTCCTAAGTCCATCTACAAATCAAGTTATGTCATTCGCTGCAAATTTTTTTGGACAGATTCAATTCGTTTCAGGAGGTCATATTCGAACGCATATAACCGAACATCTAGGAACAATTAGCATGCATACTCTACATGAAAAGTGAAGTACTAATCATATAATTTTCAAAAATCCTCAGCTCATAATCCAGAAATCAATTTAAATGGCGTTTTTCATCTGTTTAAAACGTTGATCAACAAAAGTCGGGTCTAATAATCAATTAAGCATAACGGGAGTTTTAAAAATCCAATTAACATGATATCCGAGTCTATCTTGAGTGTTTTTCACTTGTCTTTTCAACCATGTAACATATATAAACCAATTCATCACCAATCAATACCAGTTTTCAGATTAATGTATAAAACACAACGATAATTCAATTGATCATAACTTGAGTTATACATAGCGAAAATATGCGATTCAAAAGAGCAAACTTATTAATTTTTCACAAGGATTTCATTTATAATTATTTCATAAACTGAAATATCATGTTCATATCAGTAGCATATTATTCAAAAACGTGATCATTCATAAAAACGAGTTAAAACTTCAATTAAGCATAACATGAGCATACGGTAACGAAAATTCGAAATTCCAAAGTCCAAACTTATTAGTTTTTCAAGAGGATTCTGATTATCTCATAATATTATACATTTAACAAGTTTAAGTTTCTGACCTCACACAAAACAAATTCGTGATTCATCAAAAAGTCATCAAACGATCAAATTAACGAATACTATCATGCATACATACAAGGACTTGAGCACTAGACACTATATCTACCCTAAAATGTAACAAAAACATGAAAACCCAAAAATTAGAGTTTTTGAAACTTACACTAATCAAGAAATTATTGGTATAGATGTGTAGAGCTCTTCGAGAGGAGTCCGAATATGTAAACGATTTTATGATCAAGTGATTATTGAAGGTGTTCTTGAGGATGAAAGATTGATGATGATGATGAATAGTAATGGGTGTTCTTGATAAGAGAATAAGATAGATACGTATGTGTGTTTGTTTGGTGAAATGAATCTAGATCAGAAATATAAGTAGAAAAGGGAAGTCACGGTTTAAACTGTAGTAGTCACGGGTAGTTATAAGATATCACGGGTGTAATAATTTGATAAACACAGGTATTATATCTATTTGCAATTATAATTATAGATGTCACAATTTTTAACTGTATGATCACGGGTTCTATTAAATTCTTATCCGTTATCTAAAACCCAATGTATTTTACTTTAATATGATTTACTTAATTGATTTATTTTGTATTTAAAAAAAATACATTTATATATTGTTCAAAACCTTTTAGAATCTTGACGTTATACTTAGTTGATGTGTTTCATAAAATACTTATTTATTATATTTTTAAATTAGATACTGAAAACATGAATGTTTAAACTAATTTTCTCGCGTTTAGTTTAAGAATATCCTAATTAATACAGTTGATTTTCAAAACTCAATTATTATATAACATAATAACTATTAAAATTAATAATCATACGTTTTGTTGTCTTAAAATATATTTTTCTCATTTTCACTAACCGTAGTGTTTTAAAAAAATAAAATATAACCAATATTAATAATAGTATATTTAAAAAAAAAATACATACAAAATTGTAAGTTTTAAGCAACGGTTGTTAAGTTCTCAACGAAAAGTTAACGAAAAAAGTCGGGTTATTACACTACCTTACATTACTGTTATACTTAAACTATAGCTCACCAACATTCGTGTTGACGTTTTTAAGCATGTTTTCTCAGGTGCTTAGAGGTTTGATTGCTTTCGCTGTTGTAATATTGCTGTGTAGACACCCGCTGCTTCTGTTAGAGATGTCTCCGCATGAAACATTTATATTGCATTCAAACTATGTTACTTTTGAAACAATGAATTTGTAATGACCATTGGGTCACGTACTATTATTATTGCCTTCTAATCGTAGAAGCACACTATCGTATGTTAAACATTTGACGTTTGGTTATGACGTCACCTTTTCTTATGAATGCAAACTTATTTTAAAATAGTATATAGTGTTTAACCTTGTAATGATCCTGTTGTTGATGATCCATACACGTTAATTTTATACGGGGCGTCACATTTGGTATCAGAGCATTGGTTGTAGGGAATTAGGTTGCATTAGTGAGTCTAGACCGGACCGAGTAGGATTCACTAATAGGACTAATCTACAACTTGCTAGTTTACTTGTTTCTGCGGAACTTGCTGCATGCTGCTGCTTGCATGCTGCTGCTTACTTTTACTGCTATATGTCGTATACTGCTACTTGCTTTCACTACTGCATGCTACTATCTGCTTTCGATTGCATGATACTTGTTATTATTGTCATGCTATATACTGCTATAGATGATCTAGACTGTCGTAGTTACTCTGCCTAATACGTGCTTGCTATATGACTTACTGACATGGAAAAAGTTATTTTTCCTTGTTCAGATGTCGGATATCCCGCCCATCATCATTGACTTGGACAGTGACTCAGATTCATCTGCCACATCGCCTGCTACTGCTGCCGACTCACAGATCCCGTCATCACTACCCTCCAGTGACTCTGGCGATTCATCCTCTGGGAACAGTAGCCACGCACCTGACCTGATGATCATCTCCGACGGAGACAAGGACCCAGAGGAGATTCCAGCTCCACCTAACCCAGGACTCCCGGAGCCACAGCACCATTCCGGTGGTGCTGTGATTCCTGGGGAAAATGGGGACGGTCCTTTCAGCAATGAGCATGGACATTGGACTAGACGCCTTCTTGATGGACGTGTCACGCTGATCCCGCCCGGCAGATACCGACTTATAACTACCGGTCAGGCACATCCACCTTCAGATGATTCAGACGATTCATCATCCGACGACTCCAGCGAGGAGGATTCCAACGAGGACCCTGAGGAGACGCCCATGCAGCCACCCTCTACCCCGCCAAAGAAGCGGTATCATTTCGATGGTACTGTTATTCCAGGGGTTAACATAGGTGGACCATTCGTGGACGCACGCGGACAGTTGGTTAGGGTTACCGCCCGTAATCGGGTTGTGCCTTACCCTGCCGATCCATTCGTGCGTAAGGCTTCCCGTTATGCAGCATCTACTTCTAGTGCTGGACCGTCTACACCACCTGCTCCACCAGCATCATCTGCACCACCAGCTCCACCTGTACCATCTGCATCGCCTGCCCCACCAGCATCCCCCGTCATCGAGGAACTGACAAGGGAAGTGCATGCCCTTCGTGCTCGGGTAACTGAGCTCGAGGATCAGGTGTCCCACATACTGGACATCCTTTACTCACCGTCACCATAGGGCTATTGTATTAGATTTCATTATGTAATCCCGTTTGTAGTTTCATGTTTTACTCATGTATTGTACGAACCGTATGCGGATGTATGTCACTTTCTTATTTAATGAATGGAACTTGGTGTTGTTTAATTTCTGTACGGTGTTCTATTTACGTTACTGTATGACGATTTTGTGGTATCTGTATCTAGTTGCATTACTTAATTAAAATGCGATGTGTTGATTCCATGTTGGTTACCATATACCGTATACTATTTATTGAATGCTGGATTTTGACTTAAGTTGAAATTTTTGTTTTGAAGATCAATGGCAAATGGAAGATCAACGCCCACAGCAGCACATATTGAGAAAATGATAACTGAACGAATAGCCGCATCAATTGCGAATGTCAACCCCCAAGCTCCACATGTTAACCAGCACAATCATAACGGGTGTACCTATAAGGAGTTTCAAAGCTGCAAGCCCCACAATTTCAGTGGTACTGAGGGCCGGTTGGACTGACGAGGTGGTTTGAGAAATTGGAAGCTGTGTTCCGTGTGAGAAAATGCTCAGAAATGAACAAGACTAAGTATGCCTCCTGTACACTGTCGGACGGCGCTTTAACCTGGTGGAACACACTTGCTCTGGCTAAAGGTATTGACGAGGCTTATGCTACACCCCAGAACAGAGATTCAGAAAATGGAAGCTGAGTTTTGGGAGTTGAAGGTTGTGGGAACCGATCTTAACGGTTATAACCGAAGGTACTTGGAACTAGCTTTGATGTGTCCCACGATGGTTACACCGGCATGAATCAGCATTTCAGACTTTGAAGAAGAAGTTAACCACCACACCTATCCTATCGCTTCCTGAGGGCAGTGACGACTTTGTTGTTTATTGTGATGCATCGAAGAGTGGTTTTGGTTGTGTACTGATGCAACGATCAAAAGTTATTGCCTATGCCTCCCGCCAATTGAAGATTCACGAACGGAACTACACTACTCACGATCTTGAACTTGGAGCCGTTGTCTTTGCGCTCAAATTGTGGAGACATTATTTGTACGGAACTAAGAGCACTATTTTCACCGATCACAAGAGTCTCCAGCACATCTTCGATCAGAAACAACTGAATATGAGACAGCGTCGATGGATCGAGACGCTCAACGACTACGATTGTAAACTTCGTTATTATCCTGGCAAGGCCAATGTTGTAGCTGACGCTTTAAGCCGAAAGGAGAGGATGGCACCTCTTCGTGTTAGGGCTCTGAACATCACCATCCATTCAAACCTCAACAGTCAGATCCGAGTAGCCCAAGATGAGGCTCTCAAGGAGGGGAATATATCTCATGAAAATTTGAACATACTTGTCTCTCAATTCGAGGTTAGGGAGTCTGGACTCCGATGTTATGCCGGAAGAATTTGGGTACCTCTTTATGGAGATCTACGGAACCTTATACTTGATGAAGCACACAAATCGAGATATTCGATTCATCCTGGAGCGGGCAAGATGTACCACGACCTTAAAGAACAGTATTGGTGGCCGAATCTCAAGAAGGACGTTGCGACTTATGTTGGTAAGTGTTTAACTTGCTCAAAAGTTAAGGCCAAGCATCAGAGACCTTCTGGTTTACTTCAACAACTAGAAATCCCACAATGGAAGTGGGAAAGGATAACGATGGATTTTATCACCAAGCTACCAAAAACGGTGGGCGGATACGATACCATCTGGGTTATCGTTGACCGTCTTACCAAATCTGCACACTTTCTAGCGATGAAGGAAACAGATACAATGGAGAGACTTGCTAAACTATACATCAAGGAGGTTGTATCTCGTCATGGTGTACCTTTATCGATCATCTCCGATCGCGATCTCCGTTTTGCTTCTAGATTTTGGCGTTCTTTGCAAGAAGCCATGGGAACTCGTCTTGACATGAGTACTGCTTATCACCCTCAGACTGACGGGCAAAGTGAACGAACAATTCAAACCTTGGAGGACATGTTGCGTGCATGTGTCATTGATTTTGGAAAGGCCTAGGAAAGGCATTTGCCGTTAGCCGAATTTTCTTACAACAACAATTATCACTCGAGCATTAATGCTGCACCTTTTGAAGCGTTGTATGGCCGCAAGTGCCGATCTCCTATTTGTTGGGCCGAAGTAGGCGAAAAGCAAATCACCGAACCCGAGGTAGTCCACGAAACCACGGAGAAGATTGCTTAGATTTAAGCTAGTCTTAAGACTGCCCGCGATTGTCAAAAGAGTTATGCCGATCATAAACGTAAAGACTTTGAATTCAATGTTGGCGACCGGGTAATGTTGAAGGTTGCACCTTATAAATGTGTGATTCGCTTTGGAAAACGTGGAAAGTTGAACCCATGATACATTGGTCCTTTCAAAATCTTGGAACGTGTTGGACCCGTTGCTTACCGTTTGGATCTACCAGCACAATTGAGCTCAGTTCATCCTACCTTCCACGTGTCAAACTTGAAGAAGTGTCTTGCTGCACCTGAACTTATCATACCACTTGAGGAACTTACGATTGACGATAAACTCCACTTTGTGGAAGAATCAGTTGAGATTATGGATCGTGAGATCAAAACTTTGAAACGCAACAAGATTCCGATCGTCCGAGTAAGATGGAATGCCAAACGAGGACCTGAGTTTACCTGGGAGCGAGAGGATCAAATGATGCAGAAGTATCCTCACCTTTTCCCGACTCCTCCATCTACCTCAGCTTAAATTTCGGGACGAAATTTTCTTTAATAGGTGGGTAATATAACGACCTTGGATTTTCCAACGTTTATTTTATTAATAATTGTTGTTATTAATACTTGAGAATTATTAAATGTATGTTATTACATTTATTTGTTACCATGATTGCCCGTACATGACTTTTGAATGCCCGAAACGTCTTTGTGACACGCGTACATTACACGAATAATATTTTTAGATATTATTTACATTCATGATTAAGTTTCATTAATCATTTTAATTAACTAGAGTTACTAGTTAATTACTTGGGTTTTTGTTGGATTAAATTGTTACTTACATGAAACTTGGGCTTGATTAATGTTAATGGACTCTTGAATGAGGACTTATAAGCCCAACCTACTTCTTAATGGACCTTTTAGCCCAACCTACCATGTAAGTATTACCTTGGAACTAAACTAGATAGATTAACTAGTGAAGAATCTAGTTGCAACATACTTGCACCATAATCCCCATGCAATCACCCCTATTATCCATCTTTTTGAACTTTAACATACAATAACCTTGTGGACTTCTCCCCTCCCCTTTTTTTTTGCTGCTGACCGTCGACCTAGGTGGGGTGAGAAGGAGTTCAAATTCCTTTTTTTGTATTACTCTCACTTGCATTCACTTCTCTTTTCTCACACTTCAAACTTGCAACTTACTTTCTCTCATTTTCTCTCTAATACTTGTAAGCATTATGAACATTTCTCCTTTCTTTTCTTGCTTAAAAACCGAATCATATGCATTTATCATCATCATCTTTTGTTTATTGTTAATAGTCTTTGATTATTACTTACTTACTTGTAGTTGTTCTTTACTAGTTACAAGAATCAAACTCTTTAGTTTGATTCTCCATTTATCTTGTATTAACAAGAACACATAAGAACCTAACTTACTAGTTATGTTCTACATTTAATTTCTTGAAAGATTGTAAGTTTATGTGTTGATTAAAATCATACTTGAAGCTCATGAAGTAAACTTAAAGTTTACTTTCTAAAGATCAAACTTTGATTTGAATCTTTAAAGTATGAACAACCATGAACCTTTTACTTGTTTACTTAGTTTATTTCTTTGTATTATGTACTTTAATTTCATGATTGTTGGTTTGAATGGTCAAGTATTACAAGTTAGTCTTGATCTCATACTTTCTTGAACTAAAATTAACTTTAAAAGTTCAAGACCATGTAAGTAAGCTTTCTTTAATTATAACTTTGTATACTTATGCTTGATCTAGACTTTTGAGTCTTGGATCTTCAAGATCTAACTAAGAACTATGTTCTACAACTTAAGATCTTGATTTCATAAGTTCACTTTCAAGTTTGTAACTTATTATTAGTTTTAAAATTCATGTATGTGTTAGATCTAAGACTTTGATGTAACTTTGGTTCATCAAAACACTTGCAACACTTAAGTGAGTTGTGCTTCATGTCTTAGACTTACACTTGGGTTATGATGGTCAAAACTTGGTGAAAATGATGCAAGCACATCAACGAGTTGTACACTTGAAGCTATATGCATCAAGGATGAGAACCATGATAAGCATCGAGCACCAAGAACCACCGGAACCTACTGACCCTACTGTTCTACTGTTTATGTGTCTGACCCATTACAACCTGGGCTACTGTAATTATGATTTTCAGATAGCTTTGTTCGTGTAGATAACTTTTCATATAGGACTCGTCTTAATCCAAGTTACGGTTTAGGATTTATGGCCCTCCGATCGTCACTATGTTCATTTAACGTTGTGCTGAAAATGCTGACCTACTCGCACTTAGACCGTCGCCACGGTCAAACGAAGACGAGTTTGCTTCTGTAATTTTTACCACAACTAAAGGACTCATATATAGAGCCATTTCCACTGTTCTCACCTTATTTCATTAGGTATAGAGGCCGTGGTGACTGACCGAACTCAGCCTTTGTTTTAAACTCTTTTCATGAACAAAACTTACTTTACACCTTTTGTTTGATGATGAATGATGATGACCTTTAAGACCTTATTTACATACTTTTAAACCTATTCGGACGATTTACTGACTTAGTACTATTTGACTTAGGTTGAGGACCCGTTTGGACAACCTTCATTACTTGCTTACTTTCCGAGTCATACTTTACCGCTACTTTATCATTGTGAGTTATAGCATTCCCTTTTTACTTTAACTTATTTTGGGAACTGAGAATATATGCGGATTTTATGTTTTACATATTAGGCACGAGTACTTATACTTATATATGTGTGGGTTATACAATGGCATAAACATTCCCTTTAGCTCAGTAACGTTTAATCATTGGTTTTTGAACCGTGAACGCGAATCTTAGATATGGATCCATAGGGTTTGACATCCCCACTCGGGCTAGTCGCGCTAGCATTTAATGAGTGTTTAATACTTCGTAAACATACGCACTTGCCAAGTGTACTTTCAGGGGGTATAAACGTTAAGTTAGTTACCAAGTGCCCACGGTTAACATATACTTTATCTTACTATTTTGAAATGCTCTTTGTAGCACTGAAATCTCGTGGCCTACCTTACATACTGTTATACTTAAACTATAGCTCACCAACCTTTGTGTTGACGTTTTTAAGCATGTTTTTCTCAGGTGCTTAAGTTTTGCTTCCGCTGTGTACTAGTCTTGCCGTAGACACCCGTTGCTCTAGTGTTATCACCGCATGAACTGTTTATCTTGCATTCAAACTTTAATACATTTGAAACTATGTTTTGTAACGACCTAAGGGTCACATGCATTTATTCATGCTTGCTATTCGTAGAAGCATACTGTTGGTGTAAAACAATTGATGTCGGTTATGACGTCATCTTTTTATCGTGAATGCAACTTCTTTTGAAACAGCATATAGTACTTAACCTTGTAATGATCCTGTTGTTGATGATTCGTACACGATGGTTTTGTACGGGGCATCACAGTATTTGTGGGGACTTCCCAAGTCCATTCAGGGAAATGTCACCTCCTCAAAACCAGCTGATGTCCCGGAAGCTATGCGCATGGCGCACACCCTGATGAACCAAATTACCAGCAAAGAACCAGAAAAGGGGAATTCCGAATCGGGAACTAGTAATGAGAAACGTAAGTGGGACAACAACAAGGGAAGGGTCTTTGATCAAAACCCAGCAAAGAGGCATGAAAGTTTCAAGGGAAACAACTCCAACCCGAACCCTAGCTCAAACCCTAACTACAAGGGTAGTCTCCTGCAGTGCAAGAGATGCTACAAGCATCACACCGGGTATTGCAATGTGGTCTGTGAAAAGTGTAAAAGGACAGGGCATATTGGCAAGGACTGCAAGATCACTACCCCAACTGTGAAGACCAACCCTACTGGGCCAAGAAAATGCTATGAGTGTGGACAACAGAGCCACTTCAGGAATGAATGTCCCAACAAGAGAAAGGATGGCGGGCCAGTGCGTGGAAGAGCTTTCAAGGTAAACGCAAGGGATGCCCGTGAGAACCCTGACTTGGTTACAGGTATATTCACTATCAACAATCTATTAGCTTATGTCCTATTAGATACGGTGCCAATAGGAGTTATGTATGTAGACACTTTTGCTCTAAGATAAATTGGTCGTTAGTTCCTTTAAAGGAGAGTATGCTTGTTTAAGGTAGCCAATGGAAAACTTGAGAAAGTTGACCAAATCAGCCAATGAGGTATTATAAATGTAGCTAGTGTGGATTTTGAGATTGACTTGATACCCATCAAATTGGGAAGTTTTGATGTGATTGTCGGTATGGACTGGTTGACCAAGGTAAGGGCCAAAATTATCTGTGGAGATAAAGCTATTCATATACCACACGGAGATGGTGAGCCACTGATTATTTACGAAGAGAGATGTAACTCGAAGCTGAACCTCATTAGTTGCATGAAAGCACAAAAGATCATGAAGAAAGGACGTCTTGCTGTTTTAGTACATGTGAAAACATTAGAAACTGAGTTGAAGAGCGTGGATGATGTACGAATTGTGAACGAATTTCCCGATGTCTTCCCAGAAGAATTGCCTGGATTACCACCAATGAGAGCAGTGGAGTTTCAGATCGATTTAGTGCCAGGAGCTGCACCTGTAGCTCGCGCACCTTATTAACTTGCACCTTCCGAAATGCAAGAGTTGCAGAGTCAACTACAAGAGCTGATGGACCGTGGATTTATCCAACCAAGTTCTTCACTTTGGGGCACACCTGTTTTGTTTGTGAAGAAGAAGGACGGATCTTTTCGCATGTGTATCGATTATCGTGAGCTGAACAAATTGACAATCAAGAATCGGTATCCTCTTCCCATAATTGATGATCTTTTCGATCAGCTGCAAGGATCAAGCGTTTACTCTAAGATCGATTTGCGATCAGGTTATCACCAGCTGAGGGTGAAGGAGAGTGATGTAATGAAAACTGCATTCAGAACCCGTTATGGTCATTATGAGTTTCTCGTGATGCCATTCGGTTTAACCAACGCACCTGCCGTGTTTATGGATCTCATGAATCATGTATGCAAGCCATACCTGGATAAGTTCGTTATCGTCTTCATAGATGATATCCTCATCTACTCCAAAAGCGAAGAAGAACATGAGCAACATCTTCGACTAGTGCTTGAACTCTTGAGACAAAAGCAACTCTATGCCAAATTCTCCAAGTGTGAGTTTTGGTTGAAGGAAGTCCAATTCCTGAGTCATATTGTGAGCGATCAAGGTATCAAAGTTGAACCCACAATGATCGAAGCTATCAGCAAGTGGGAAACCCCTACTACTCTGACTCATATCCACCAATTTTTAGGTCTCGCCGGTTACTACCGAAGATTTATTGAAGGTTTCTCTCTGATTGCGCGTCCTTTGACCGCGCTGACTCACAAAGGGAAGAAGTTCGTTTGGGAAACCGAACATGAATCAACATTTCAAACCTTGAAGCAGAAATTGACCACCGCGCCTATCTTATCACTTCCTGAAGGCAGTGACGACTTCATTGTGTATTGTGATGCCTCGAAAAATGGTTTTGGTTGCTTATTGATGCAAAGAACGAAGGTCATTGCTTATGCTTCTCGTCAACTGAAGATTCATGAGCGAAACTACACTACTCACGATCTTGAACTTGGAGCCGTTGTTTTTGCGCTCAAATTGTGGAGACACTATCTTTATGGAACTAAAAGTACTATCTTCACCGACCACAAAAGCCTCCAACACATATTCGATCAAAAACAACTGAACATGAGATAGCGACAATGGATTGAGACGCTGAACGACTATGATTGTGAACTTTGTTACCATCCTGGCAAGGCCAATGTTGTAGCCAACGCTTTGAGCCGAAAGGAGAGGATGGCACATCTTCATGTTCGGGCACTGAACATCACAAATCATTCGAATCTCAACAGCCAGATTCGAGTAGCCCAAGATGAGGCTCTCAAAGAGGAGAATATTTCTCATGAACACTTGAACATTCTCGTCTCTCGATTCGAGGTTAAGGAAACTGGACTCCGATACTTCGTCGGAAGAATTTGGGTGCCTAGTTATGGAGATTTGCGAAGCCTCATTCTAGAAGAAGCCCACAAGTCAAGATATTCGATTCATCCAGGAGCCGGTAAAATGTACCATGATCTCAAAGAACAGTATTGGTGGCCTAATCTTAAGAAAGATGTTGCAACTTATGTTGAGAAGTGTTTGACTTGCTCGAAGGTTAAGGCCGAACATCAAAGGCCATCTGGGTTACTTCAGCAACCGAAAATCCCGCAATGGAAGTGGGAAAGGATAATGATTGACTTCATCACGAAACTACCAAAGACGGTGGGCGGATACGATACCATCTGGGTTATCGTTGACCGTCTTACCAAATCTGCACACTTCTTAGCCATGAAAGAAATGGATACGATGGAGAGACTCGCTCAACTATACATAAAGGAAATTGTATCTCGTCATGGTGTGCCCTTATCGATTATTTCAGACCGAGATGCCCATTTTACTTCTAGATTTTGGCGTTCTTTGCAAGAAGCCTTGGGGACTCGTCTCGACATGAGTACTGCGTATCACCCACAGACCGACGGACAAAGCGAACGCACGATTCAGAATTTGTAGGACATGTTACGTGCTTGTGTTATTGATTTCGGAAAGGCTTGGGAGAGGCATTTGCCGCTAGCCGAATTCTCTTATAACAACAGTTATCATTCGAGTATTAATGCCGCACCTTTGAGAGTGTTGTTTAGCCGCAAATTCCGTTCTCCTATTTGTTGGGCCGAAGTAGGCAAAAAGCAAATCACCGGACCCGAATTAGTCCATGAAACAACCGAGAAGATTGTCCAAATTCAAGTGAGACTCAAGATTGCCCGTGATCGCCAAAAGAGTTATGCCGACCTTAAACGTAAAGACTTCGAATTCAACGTAGCTGACCATGTAATGTTGAAGGTCGCACCTTGGAAAGGTGTGATCCGTTTTGGAAAACGTGGAAAGTTAAACCCGCGATACATTGGTCCTTTCGAAATCTTGGAGCGTGTTGGACCCGTTGCATACCGTCTGGATCTTCCGACACAATTGAGCTCAGTTCATCCTACCTTCCACGTATCGAATTTGAAGAAGTGTCTTGTTGAACCGGAACTTGTCATACCACTGGAAGAACTTACGATTGATGACAAACTCCACTTCGTGGAAGAACCTGTTGAAATAATGGATCGTAAGGTCAAAACTTTGAAACGCAACAAGATTTCGATCGTCCGAGTTCGATGGAATGCCAAACGAGGACCTGAGTTTACCTGGGAACGAGAGGATCAAATGATGCAGAAGTATCCTCACCTTTTTCCAACTCCTCCATCTACCTCAGCTTAAAATTTCGGGACGAAATTTTCTTTAACAGGTGGGTAATGTAACGACCCTGGATTTTCCGACTTATATTATTAATATTTATTATTAATGCTTGCGTTTTAATAAATGTATTCTTATACATTTTACTTGTTACCGTATTTGACTTTAAATGTCCCGACTCGTCTTTTCGACACATGCTTTCTTGAATAATATTTAGAATATTATTTACGTTCATGATTAATTATTATTAATCATTTTTAATTAACTAATGTAAGTAGTTAATTACTTGGGCTTTTTATTTATTTGTTGCATACTTGAACTTGGGCTTATGTTAATGGACTTGGAAGCCCACCCTACTTTTCTTAATGGACTACTAGTAAGCCCACTTTTATGTTAATGATTCTTTAAGACTAAACATGGATTAATTAGTTTAATGAGGAGACAAATTTTTCAAGCATGCATGCACCTCTTTCCCATATCTTTAACTTATACACCTTCCTAGCATACACCAAGCTCCCATACATGAAAGTTGCAAGTTGACTACCCCCTTTGGGAGACCCCTAAACCATCGGCTTTGTGAGGGGGGAGGGAGTTCATTTTTTTCAATTTTTTGTTACTTATATGCTTGTATTATTTCATTCCCCACACACACCTTTCTTACACTACTCTCACTCTAAGACTTTTCTCTCTAATTTATAAGTAAAGAAACTTTATTTTTCTTTCTTTTTCTTCCTTGAAACCGATTTCTATCATCATCATGCTTACTAGTTGTTGTTTATTGTTCAAGATCAAACTTTATAGTTTGTATCTTCATGAATCTTGTTTCTTCCTTCCTTAGTTTGATGAGAAGTCAAGAACAAGAATCTAAGCTTGTTAGCTTATGGTTCTACACTTGAAGTTCATCTTTTCTTTCTTTTAAATTCGTGATTTACATATATTGGTCAAGTATTACTAGATAATCTTGATCTCATTTTTCTTGAAACTAAAGATTAAACTTTGTAAGTTCAAGAACATGGAAGTTTAACTATCTAGTTATAACTTCATATACTTATGTTAGATCTAAGTTTCTATAACTTATGGTCTTCTAATTTTGTCTAAAACAAGAGCTTATAAGCTTACATATATTTTTCAAGATGAAAATCTAAGTTTCATAACTTATGGTTTCATTAAAGTGAAGATCCAAGTTCTATAACTTAGGGTTTAACTTAAGAACACTAGATCTAGACTTTTTAGTCTAGGATCTTTAAGATCTAACTAAGATCTAAGTTCTACAACTTAAGATCTTGTTTATTTAGTTCACTTTCAAGTTTATAGCTTAATATTACTATTAGAACTCATGTATGTGTCGGATCTAAGATCTTGATGTAACTTTGGTTCATCAACCTACTTGCAACCCTTAAATGAGTTGTGCTACATATATTAGACATACACTAGTGTTATGATGGTCAAAACTTGGTTAAGATGATGCAAACACATCAACGAGTTGTACACTTGAAGTTATAAGCATCAAGGATGAGAACCGTGATGAGCATCAGGCACCAAGAACCCACCAGAGCACTTTGTTTACTGTTTTCTAGATCTTATCAGGCTACCTCGGCTACTGGAAAGTTGATTTCCAGTTATTTCGGTTCGATTAGATGATTTTCCCTTTAGGCCTCGTCTTAATCCGAGTTACGGTTTAGGATTTATAGCCTTCCGAAAGTCACTACGCCCTTTTAACGATGTGCTGAAATTTCTGACCTACTCGCACTTAAACCATCACCACGGTCAAACGAAGACGATTTTGGTTCTGGAAATTGGTTAGCCACTAGGGGACTCATATACGGAGCCATGGCCACTGGTCTCACCTCATTTCAGTTTGTATAGTGGTCGTGGTGACTGAACGAAGTCAGCCTTTGTTTCGAACTCTATTCTTGATTGAAACTTACTTTACCCTTTTTGACTTATGATGAATGATGATGATACTTAGGACCTAATTTACATACTTTTAAACCTTTGGGAATGATTTACTGACTTAGTAACTTTTGACTTAGGTGGAGGACCTTTCGGACCAACTACTTGCTTACTTATTCCGTATCGACTTTACTACTTTCCACTGTGAGTTATAGCATCCCTTTTTACTTTAACTATTTTGGGAACTGAGAATACATGCGCGTTTTACATTTTACATACTAGGCACGAGTACTTAAACTTTATATATGTGTGGGTTATACAATGGCATAAACTTTCCCCTTAGCTCGGTAACGTTTAGTCATTGGTCTTTAAACCGGTGAATGCGAATCTTAGATATGGATCCATAGGGTTTGACATCCCCACTCAGGCTTGTAGCGCTAGCATTTAACGGGTGTTTAATACTTTGTAAACATACGCACTCGCCAAGTGCACTTTTAGGAGGTGATATTACGTTAAGTTAGTTACCAAGTGCCCACGGTTGAACATATACTTTTCATACTGTTTTGAAATATGAAAATCTCGTGGCCTACCTTACATTACTGTTATACTTAAACTATAGCTCACCAACATTCGTGTTGATGTTTTTAAGCATGTTTTCTCAGGTGCTTAGAGGTTTGATTGCTTCCGCTGTTGTAGTATTGTTGTGTAGACACCCGCTGCTTCTGTTAGAGATGTCTCCGCATGAAACATTTATATTACATTCAAACTATGTTACTTTTGAAACAATGAATTTATAATGACCATTGGGTCACGTACTATTATTATTGCCTTCTATTCGTAGAAGCACACTATCGTATGTTAAACATTTGACGTTGGTTATGACCTCACCTTTTCTTACGAATGCAAACTTATTTTAAAACAACATATAGTGTTTGACCTTGTAATGATCCTGTTGTTGAGGATCCGTACACGTTAATTTTGTACAGGGCGTCACATTAACCGCATTGAGATATGATTGAAACTTTTCAGTAACAGGTTTGGAGTCCATAATTTTGTGACCAAATTCAGGTAAGTAGGCAACATGCTGCTTAAATTGATCGTCTACGGTCGGAAGCTGAGCTTGAGATTCTGCAGCAATAATAAGAGTAGTAACTTGAGCCTCGGAAGCTTTAAGTGCGGTTTGAGCAGCTTCAAGTTCTTTCTTTAATTTCGCATTCTCTTTTTCTAGTCGAGCAGCTTTTTTGCTACCCTGCTTTGCTGCATTGGTTTGAATCTCAACCTCATTAACTAAGCTGTCGCGGTGGCGAACGTCATCAACTAAGAAACAAACTACGGAATATAAATTCTGCACTCTAGCGGTTTCCATTGTTACATCATCAACTTTTTTTCAGCTCCTCAAGAATGTCTTCAGGGACTGCGCGACCAAGATGCTTGATCTGTTCTGCGGCTGTCTCTCGCTCAATATCAACATGTTCGCGGAGATGATCAAATTTTACGGATGTGATCGGACTAGCTGGTGCAAAATTTTTGCCAAAAATATCATCAGGGATTTCTTGGGATATGTTGAATTGAGGTCCCTCTTGTTCTTGAGAACTCTTCGTGAGATCAATAGGCTCTGCACAAAATAATTAATAAAAAGTTATTAAATAAATGCAGTAAGAATGCGAGGCAAAAACAGAAAATAATAGTTAAATAAGTTGCATACTGTGATGACCTGTCCTAATCCACTTGGACGAAGTCTTCAACAACTGGTTCCATTGCGAGGTACAGACCTCTATATATCTTGAACGACTCCATGTAATATCTTTAAAATGAGCAAATGCACAGCGGAAGACTTAATTCGTACCTGAAAATAAATATGCTTAAAAGTGTCAACCAAAAGGTTGGTGAGTTCATAGGTTTATCATATCAATTATTTCAATATATTAATAGACCACAAGATTTCCATTTATAAATATATGTACACTCGCAAGTGTATAAAACCGTTCTGCTTATGTTGAGGCCTCAGTAACCAACCTTGACAATAATATAATAAGTCATCTTCGCAAAGATGGATACGTACACTCGCAAGTGTATAAATAATCCTCGAAGTACTAAACATCCGCCCACTAGCTCTTATGTCTAGTGCAGCCTACAGGATGGGGGTGTTAAGCCCGATAGATCTATCTTTAGGATTCGCGCTTATATGCTCTTATAACATATAACTAAATTACCTAGCATATCAATCCGCAGAATATCATTTTTAATCACTTGTCTCTATTTCGTAAATCATTTATAAAAACAGCGCATGTATTCTCAGCCCAAAAATGTAAAGAGCAAAAGGGAGCAAATGAAACTCACCTATTGTATTTTGTAGTAAAAATACATATATGATATTGAACAACTGAACAATGCAGGGTTGGCCTCGGATTCACGAAACTATATCATTTGTATATATATTAAAATATATAATCGTAATCGAACAAGTGTATATCTATTATTTTATGTATTAAGATTAATGTTCTTATATATATAAAATTTTATTTATACTTACTTTACATTATGATACTTATTTGATAATTAATTAATGTTACTAGTTAAAATGAAATTTTATGTAGTATTAGTATACTTTCTTTAGTAAATATATCTGTATTATATATATATATATATATATATATATATATATATATATATATATATATATATATATATATATATATATATCGTTTGTTTTGTGAAAATATCAATTGTAGTAATACTAGTTTAAGGATAATAATAATACTGATAATAGTAATTTTTGTAAAAATGGTAATTCTATTAATAATGATAAAGTAAAAATAATAGTTTTAGTAAAAATAGCATTTTCAATAGTAATGGTAAGTTTAATAATAATTATCATTTTTAAATAGAAATTTTTAGTGTTCATAACTAATAATACTAATAATATTCCTAATCGTATCTAATAGTCTAATAATGATAATAAATAATAACTTTTATAGATATACCCATTTTAGTAACAATAATAATAATTATTATTATAATAATACTTTTAATGATAATAATAATTAATATCAACAATAACAATTAATAATAATAACAATAATAATAATAATTAATAATAATAAAAATAAATAAATGAGTATACACTTAGAAAATATCCTTAAAAAAAAGAATTGCCCATGACGGGGCTCGAACCGTGACCTCCCGCTAACACAACACGCACACAAACCATGGCTCTGCTGCTCACTTTTCTGATTTAAATCTTAATCTATTTATATTTAAACAGTTTATATTTCTATTTTCCTTTCTTAAAAACCCAAGTTGTATCACTTATACTAACCGAAGACCAGATTCCATTTAGTTTGATAATTGGGCTGTAACCCAATTCAGCAGCCCACTAGAACCTTTAATAGTAATCCACTTAATAACTAAATCAAGCCCAAACATTGTTTTGTGGAACTCGATTCATCCAGTACAGGAAAGGAAAAAAAATATAACATATCTCGCCTCCGGTTATTCATCAATCAATCTTCATCATTCATGGTCATCGTTCCTATCTATCATCATCATTATCAAAATCATACTCGTCAATTCGATCGTGCTGTAGCAATAATACATCAAGTGGGTTTCATTTAAAAACGAAAGCAAACAAAATGGTAACAGTGGATGTGATTTGAGATAGTGTGATTCATTGGTGTTTGATTTAAACCGAATCGAGAAGAAACAGAAACAATATAATTGCAAGTTTAAGTGGTGGTTAACGGTTTTTTATGGGGTTCAATAGGTGGTAGTTTACGTGTGATTTCAGCTGCAACCCGAAACTCTAATAGTAGTGGAAGTGGTTTAATATGATGAAGATGGTGGCGGTGTGGTTGGGTGGTGATGGAGGTTCGATTTGACAACGGAGAAAATATTCAGCGGTTTGGTTCATGATGTAGAGAGAAAGAGATGAGAGAGATGGAAGGTGGCGGTTCATGTTAGAATGGTGAGGTGATTATGGGTGTTGGGTGATGGTGGTTCCCGGTGGTGTTGGTTAATGGCAGCGAACGAGTAGCATAAGTGCAACAGCAGTTTCGAGCAGCATGTTGAAGGGTTATAGTATCAATCCTAAATGGTGTTCATTGGTGATCGTGGTGATTTTTTTAAGAGAGAAAAAATATGGTGATGATTGTGGCTATGGTAGTGGATGATGGAAGATGATGGTGGTTGTAGTGGCGAAGGTGGATGGTTAAAAGGTGGTTGTCGTGGTTCTAATGGTGGTGAATGGAGGCTGTGAATGTGGTAGGGTGATTATGATATACATATATTACATCTATATATATATATAGATATATCTATATTCTATTCTAATATGGAGTAAGTAATAATAGTAAGAATATAATAATAATAATTCAAAAATCATAAATCAGATTGAAAACAGTATAGCAGCCGGCTTGTTGTCCTCTTCTACCGACAGATTTAACCCAAAGTATTATATTGTGTCCATTGCTAAACAGTTAACGTATAAAAGTGTTCCTAAAAATCCCAAATTTTTAGATTAAATATATTTAATTATTTCACTCATTAACTATTTGAAACCTGATCAAAAAGGTTCGATAATTATTTATTTTCTGTTCCAATTTTTGTGTACAGAGTACTAATATTTAAATTTAAAAAGGTGAAAATATTTTTAACAAAACTAAAATCTTCGTAATCAATTTACAGTCCAACTTTTATTTTGATCCTTCGTATATATATATTATATATATGAACACTAACGAAATGTCAACCGAATGTTACAGACGTTTACTATTTAGGCTCGATATCATTCATATTTCATTTTCTTTCTCTCTATATATAATTAGTTTTTAAATAACAAGTTTGCCATATTAATATATGTTATATACTTTTAAACAAATAAATTTAGTATAATTTTATATATTTACAAATAATATTTATGTACATATTTATATATATATATATATATATATATATATATATATATATATATATATATATATATATATATATATATATATATATATATATATATATATATATATATATATATATATATATATATATATATATATATATATAGATATATAGATATAGAGTTTTGAATGATTATAATGTTCTAAGCTGGAAGGAATGTGATAGCACGATTTGATTTTCAAATTTATCAATATCACGGAAGATAAAACCATCAAGAATACATTTTCTTGATATGTTTAGGAGTTAAGTAAAATGAAAGAGTTATGTAACATGGCACATGATGACGTTATGATCTGTGAATCATCATGCTCCAATAGAACTTCCAGCATGACTTACTGTAATATAATCACGTTGGCCAAGCGTCATTATATTATACTAACCCATACTTCAATTCTCAACACTTCTCCACAATTCATTCATAATTTATACTTAGATTTTACAGAAGTTTCCAATATAATGGAATACAGAAAACACGAAGAGGTATATAATTTCAAACGATAATATTTATGAAAATATCCTCAGAATATCGAAGATATTTATGATGATATTCTGGAATTTCTAAGTTCGAAGGTGGATGAAGAAAGATTTTCCACAAGATTTTAACATGACTTCGGAACAAGATATTCTCTAAAGATTTCGGCGGATCTAGAATTACCCGGATTCTTTGAATATAGGGTTTGGTCCTTTTATTTGTCCTTGGTCTCCTTCATGGTTAGCTCAATCCGTTTTTCAGTACCAAATTTTCTATCGAGCGTTCCCTAACACTCCATTCTTTATCATCAACCTCTTGGCCATTTAGGCCATCTACAATTTTACTGTTTCGTCTGCATTTAATGCAGCCATATTTGAATCATCGGTTATCAATCTGAGGTGTTTTCAGGAGAATTGTGCTTTTAGATGATTAAACGCTGATGGTAATATGGTGGAATATAAATGGTTTCCCGGTAACAATAAATGAGCACGCATATATATCAAAGTTATAATAAGGCAAACCCGAATGAAAGTTGAAGTTGACTTGCTGAAGCTGTGACAAAATTGGCTACTTTGAAAAGGGATTGTAAAGTGATTTTTCGGTAATAACAACGCCAAAGGTGCTAGCACAGATACGTGTTAAACGTTTGCTCAGGTTCCGAGTGTTTTTCAGGTGCATAACTATGTGTATCAATCTTTTCTTCCGTAGATGAAGTGCGGTTGATTTATCCTCTTGATTGAGGTGTTTTTAAGAATCATGAAAGGTTTGAACGCAGATTGAAATCGTCAAGATACAAATGAGGTTTAAGATGAAATCAAGTGGCAAACTTAAAGAATTGTACATAAATATTATTTGTAAATATATAAAATTATACTAAATTTATTTGTTTAAAAGTATATAACATATATTAATATGGCAAACTTGTTATTTAAAAACTAATTATATATATAGAGAAAGAAAATGAAATATGAATGATATCGAGCTTAAATAGTAAACGTCTGTAACATTCGGTTGACATTTCATTAGTGTTCATATAGATATAATATATATACGAAGGATCAAAATAAAAGTTGGACTGTAAATTGATTACGAAGATTTTAGTTTTGTTAAAAATATTTTCACCTTTTTAAATTTAAATATTAGTACTTCGTACACAAAAATTGGAACAGAAAATAAATAATTATCGAACCTTTTTGATCAGGTTTCAAATAGTTAATGAGTGAAATAATTAAATATATTTAATCTAAAATTTTGGGATTTTTAGGAACACTTTTATACGTTAACTGTTTAGCAATGGACACAATATAATACTTCGGGTTAAATCTGTCGGTAGAAGAGGACAACAAGCCGGCTACTATACTGTTTTCAATCTGATTTATGAATTATGAATTATTATTATTATATTCTTATTATTATTACTTACTCCATATTAGAATAGAATATAGATATATCTATATATATATAGATGTAATATATGTATATCATAATCACCCTACCACATTCACATCCTCCATTCACCACCATTAGAACCACGACAACCACCTTTTAACCATCCACCTTCGCCACTACAACCACCATCATCTTCCATCATCCACTACCATAGCCACAATCATCACTATATTTTTTCTCTCTTAAAACAATCACCACGATCACCAATGAACACCATTTAGAAATGATACTATAACCCTTCAACATGCTTGAAACTGATGTTGCACTTATGCTACTCGTTCGCTGCTATTAACCAACACCACCGGGAACCACCATCACCCAACACCCATAATCACCTCACCATTCCAACATGAACCACCACCTTCCATCTCTCTCATCTCTTTCTCTCTACATCATGAACCAAACCGCTGAATATTTTCTCTGTTGTCAAATCGAACCTCCATCACCACCCAACCACACCGCCACCATCTTCATCATATTAAACCACTTCCACCACTATTAGAGTTTCGGGTTGCAGCTGCAATCACACGTAAACTACCACCTATTGAACCCCATAAAAAAACCGTGAACCACCACTTAAACTTGCAATTATATTGTTTCTGTTTCTTCTTGATTCGGTTTAAATCAAACACCAATGAATCACACTATCTCAAATCAGATCGACTGTTACCGTTTTGTTTGCTTTCGTTTCTAAACGAAACCCACTTGATATATTATTGCTACAGCACGATCGAATTGACGTGTATGATTTTGATAATGATGATGATAGATAGGAACGATGACCATGAATGATGAAGATTGATTGATGAAGAACCGGAGGCGAGATATGTTATATATTTTTTTTCCTTTCCGGTACTGGATGAATCGAGTTCCACAAAACAATGTTTGGGCTTGATTTAGTTATTAAGTGGATTACTTTTAAAGGTTCTAGTGGGCTGCTGAATTGGGTTACGGCCCAATTATCAAACTAAATGGAATCTGGTCATCGGTTAATATAAGTGATACAACTTGGGTTTTTAAGAAAGGAAAACAGAAATATAAACTGTTTAAATATAAATAGATTAAGATTTAAATCAGAAAAGTGAGCAGCCGAGCCATGATTTGTGTGCGTGTTGTGTTAGCGGGAGGTCATGGGTTCGAGCCCCGTCATGGGCAATTCTTTTTTTTAAGGAGATTTTCTAAGGGTATACTCATTTATTTATTTTTATTATTATTAATTATTATTATTATTGTTATTATTATTAATTGTTATTGTTGATATTAATTATTATTATCATTAAAAGTATTATTATAATTATTATTATTATTATTGTTACTAAAATGGGTATATCTATAAAAGTTATTATTTATTATCATTATTAGACTATTAGATATGATTAGGAATATTATTACTATTATTAGTTATGAACACTAAAAATTTCTATTTAAAAATGATAATTATTATTAAACTTACCATTACTATTGAAAATGCTATTTTTACTAAAACTATTATTTTTACTTTATCATTATTAATAGAATTACCATTTTTACAAAAATTACTATTATCAGTATAATTATTATCCTTAAACTAGTATTACTACAATTGATAATTTCACAAAACAAACGATATATATATATATATATATATATATATATATATATATATATATATATAAATACAGATATATTTACTAAAGAAAGTATACTAATACTACATAAAATTTCATTTTAACTAGTAATATTAATTAAGTATCAAATAAGTATCATAATGTAAAGTAAGTATAAATAAAATTTTATATATATAAGAACATTAATCTTAATACATAAAATAATAGATATACACTTGTTCGATTACGATTATATATTTTAATATATATACAAATGATATAGGTTCGTGAATCCGAGGCCAACCCTGCATTGTTCAGTTGTTCAATGTCATATATGTATTTTTACTACAAAATACAATAGGTGAGTTTCATTTGCTCCCTTTTACTCTTTACATTTTTGGGCTAAGAATACATGCGCTGTTTTTATAAATGATTTACGAAATAGAGACAAGTGATTAAAAATGATATTCTGCGGATTGATGTGCTAGGTAATTTAGTTATATGTTATAAGAGCATATAAGCGCGAATCCTAAAGATAGATCTATCGGGCTTAAAACCCCCATCCTGTAGGCTGCACTAGACATAAGAGCTAGTGGGCGGATGTTTAGTACTTCGAGGATTATTTATACACTTGCGAGTGTACGTATCCATCTTTGCGAAGATGACTTATTATATTATTGTTAAGGTTGGTTACTGAGGCCTCAACATAAGCAGAACGGTTTTATACACTTGCGAGTGTACATATATTTATAAATGGAAATCTTGTGGTCTATTAATATATTGAAATGATTGATATGATAAACCTATGAACTCACCAACTGTTGAAGACTTCGTCCAAGTGGATTAGGACAGGTCATCACACATACCCTCTTCAGACTCTTCGCGGGTAGTGCGTTTGGCACGTTTCTTCGCCGTTGTTGCGGGATTAGTTGCGCTGCTTTTGCGTTTGCCTTTTTCATGGACATCAGGAATGATATTCGTGTTTATCAAAGGTTCCTCAATATCGGTGGCTTCATTATCATCCTCTAAAGAGCGGTGGTATGAGGTGAATCCTCTAATGTCTTTCAAGCGCATAAACTTTGAGAGAGGAATCTTTGTGAAAAAAGCGCAAATGTGTTAATAATAATAACATTTAAAGATTTGTGACTAAATTGTAAAAGGATGAAAGCGTACCATCACCATCTGCATCTTTGCAGATGCCTATTTGATTGGGCCACAGCCAATGAGTGGAAATTCTGCCTACATGAAGAGGTACAATCCCATATAGGCAAATTTGTAAGCGTGCATTGGTAACTAGCTTTAGAGTTTCTTGTTGATACTCGTCAAGATGAGCGCGATCTTTGCTGTTCTTTGCAAATGTGGTTGCCCAAGTATCAACATTTTGATACTCGCGAATGGCAGTCTTTTTAACAAAAAAGAAGGATTGTTGCCAGTTGCCGACATTTTCTTTGGGAGTATCCATTACTCCATTGCGGCACTTAAGTGTAAACCAACTGGAATCATGCGTAAGAATGGTAGAGAACCTACGAAACACATCTAATGAAACTGGCCTGTTAATCGAGTTGCAATACATCTCAAAAAGAATGAGCTTTGCAATCGCGTTAGGATGAAATTGTCCAGGGCTCATTGCAAAGAACTGACACGCACTTAAGAAAAAGTCTGTAAGCGAGAACCTAAGGTTACCTAAGAATAGTGAAGTTTCGTAAATAGCAAAATAATCCTTTGGTGGATTGTTGGCCTTGATACCCGCTGGAGGTGCAATTGGCTCAAATATATCGAGCATTGGATAACTGAGTTTGATCTGCGTAAGTATGTCATCCGTAATGTTGGAGTCGAAGTCATTAACGGATGGACCAGAAACAGATGGAGAGGGGATGCAGACATGGTGAAAATAAGAAATAAAACTTTTATGTTTGATTAAGAGTATGCAAAATAAACGCAGAAATTGGATGAATATGATGAAGATTATGAATGCACCTTTTTGATAGAGAAAATGGCAAGAAAAAGTGAACTTTGAAATATGCGGCTATATCCTCTATTTATACTCTCAAGATTGCAAAGTACCGTTTGCATATAACCATCACAAATCAACAGCTATTAAAATGCGTCAGGATTTCAACGGCTAAATATATAGCGGTTAGAATAAATGATATGACGCAGATGGTTTATTTGACAGATGTGCGTAACTGCGTAAGGAAGTGTAGGTATGAAGGTCACGGAAACTACAATTTTTATTTTTTAGAGTTTATTGTCTTACATTTTTTGCAAAAATGTAACACAATAAACTGGGGGGACTTGATCATATACATACATATGCATATGTATATTTGTAGTGCGAAAAGTTACTTAAAGACGATAGATGCAAGACAATAAACCGCGGTAAATGTGAACATACGCGGTGAGACTGCGCGGAATATTTAAGAGTGTGTAGGCTTTTCGCAGTAGTTGTGCGGAATGCCTAAGTGCACGCACATCTTACTTCCGCATAGATCTCAAACCTATAAATAGGGAGCTTGGCCTCTCATTTTAGGTTGTTGATTCTGGAAGAATTGCTCTAGCCATATTGATCTCTCTCGTGAGTTTACCCGAGACTTGATCATTGTTGGTTAAGGTAATTTACGAAGACCGGGACATGGTTGTTGATCGTTTAGCACTTAACGAAATATGACAATAAGGTCCCAAAATCCTAATCGACATCCATTGTACCCCTCATTGCACTCAATCCTTGATTAGCCTTCATAGGATGATCTTGGATTGATCAAAGCACATGTTTAAAGTATCGTGCGGCCTAGTAGTTTAATTGTTTGTTCATATAGCTTGCAAAATACTAAAATTCTCAAATTTATCCATGACGGATATCTCAGTTAATTGTGACTACTGACTAGTACGGAGTAGTAATTAGGCATCGTTACAAGGTTTCAAACCTCAGTATGTAAACATGCTAGGGGTGTTCACAGAAATGATTAAAAACTTTTACGAGAATATCTTGCTTAATTGTGTACATTTGAGTCTAAAGGAGTCTGTCATGAGGTGAGTTGCCAGACTATTGGTTATGTTACAAGGTTTCAAAATTCAGTATTCAACCCGTTAGCATGAATTTCGCGAGGGCGAAGAATTTCTCGTGATCGCGAGGTTCATAAAACTCAGTTTCGCAATTGCAAAACAATTCTTGCGATCGCGAAGTTGCCAGATTCTGAAATTGGCGTCCGATTTTTCTATATTTCGTGTCACCAGAAAGTTTCGATCACACTTTATCAGGGTCAACATTCAGCCAATCATCTAATCTACCTTTCCAGCATGAATAGCAATCTTGACCTTTCTCTCCATAATATGATTTAGCTTAGGCGGACTTATAGGTGGGTCGAATGGGCGTTGGTATGCATCAAAACACAATTTGAGAATTATTTCGCTCAAATTTACCAGATGCACAAGGCAACGCACAGTCTACCAATTTGAGAATTATTGCGCTCGTGACCTTCATGGCATGCCATTGTTCAACAATCTCTGAATGTTGATTGGGACTTGCTTCTGTGCAACAAAATGCAATGCAATAATTGTTAACATAACTGATACATCTTTTCTCATTGTATACTAAGGGTGCGTTTGATGACACAGAATTATTAAGCGTTGAATAGTTCAAAATTTTAAATGATTCAAAGTATTTGATTGAACTTAGTTATGAACAACAGTAACATGTTTAATAACCACTTTAAATCATCTCAGTAAAATGTGTAAAATTAATGTATTATACTTTTAAATGAATAAATTAATAAAGAATATAATTTATAATTGTTTGATAATAATTTAAAAAAGATATTAAAGAAAATGGAAGTACTGAATGGTTAAGTGTGTATTTCAACTCTAAATGATTCAGCTCAACGGTTCAATATCATTTGTCATTCACATGTCACTGACAAACAAATTGAATGCTTAACGATTTGACATCTAGTGTTGAACCATTCAATAAATAGGTGATCAAACACAACATAATATACACCAATTTCATGGAACAAAAATACACTTCACTCTGCAGTTTTACGATGTTCAAGTGATCCGCAGCGTACCTGGACTTGTTTTCACCGTCCGTCTACAAGATGAACTTTTCAATAGATACATTATCATCTGCTACACTTCATTCTTAATGTTGTTTCCCTGTTGCTGTTAGCCGAAGAATTAACTATTGGTAACATCTCTGAAAATTTTTACCCAAATCGTTTACTAACAATGATCACCAATATTCTCCACAAGAGCATGCATCATCTTTAAAATGATGAAATCGATTCGAATCCCTAACAACAATTTCCCTTCCCTCAATCATCGATATCAACTTAAACACATTATGACAATCACCACAAACCCTAAGATTCTTCACAATCTGCAACAAACTACCAGGAGGTGTCGAAATCAACCCAAACGCAACCGCCAATCTCTCACTATGTTGAAAAATTATATCTTCTTTATGCTCATCTTCAACATCATGAAGAACATAACTCGTATCAGGCAAATACCCTGCATCCCTTAATCTCAATCCCAATTCTTTCAACTTTAAATAAATCAAATCCGATTCAATATGTGAAGTATCACCAGAAACAAACGAATACGTCTTGTTCTTTATTTCAATCCAACTATACCCCGCTTCTTTTTTAACTTTCCTTTCGTCCATTAACTTCCTAACTTTCGTTCGTTCTTGCCAATTACAAGACGTCGCGTATAAATTCGATAACAACACGTACGCAGCTGAATAAGCAACATAAGTTTCTCACCCACAATTTTCCCAATTTCTATGTTTTTATGAACACGAGAAGCAGCCAAAAGTGACCGCCAAATTGTTGAACTGGGTTCAAACGGCATCTTGTTTATAAAAATCAAAGCTTTTTCAAGTAAGCCAGCTCGGCTATACAAATCAACCATACACGAGTAATGTTCTTGTGTCGGGTCAGTACCCAAATCGTTAACCATCATGTTGAAATATCGTTCACCTTAGTTGACTAATCCCGCATGAGTACACGCAGTAATCACACCGATAAACGTGATGTCATCCATTTCAAGATTCTCTTCTCCCATTCGCTCAAATACTTCAAGCGCCTTTTTACCGTACCCGTGTTGCGCGTATCCCGAAATCAACGTGTTCCATGAAACCAAGTCTCGTTCAATTTGTCTTTCGAAAACTTTGTTCGCACTCTCGATATTACCTCGTTTCGCGTACATAGTAACCAGCGCACTACTTACACACAACGCATCATTGTAGTTTTCCTTTATTGCCCTTGCGTGAAACTGTTTCCCGTGCTCGATTGCAGCAAAAGGACTAGCACACGCGTTAAGGATACTCGAAAACGTATACTCGTTCGGTCAGGCCCCATCGTTTGCCAGCTGGAGAAACGCCCGTATAGCCCCATCAACATCACCTAACTGTGCATAACCTGATAAAATGGCAGACCATGTAACAATATCTTTTTCTTTCACACATTCGAAAACTTTAACAGCATCATTAAAGTTTCATATCTTCATATACGCATCCAAAAGCGCAGTCCCAACTGACGTACATGATTCGTAATTCGTCTTGATCGCTTGCGCGTGAATTTGAAAAGGCGATATTGCAGCAAGAATCGTCGAATAAGTGAACTCGTTTGGTTTAACAGCTTCCCTACACATTTTAAAAAATAAATTAACTGCTTTAGTGATGTCACCATTTTGTATATACCCACCGATCATCGCACTCCATGTCACCACGTTTTTAACCCCTTTCAATGTGTTAAATAATCTCATTGTATCATCCATTTGTGAGCTTTTCATATACGAAACCATAAGTGCTGTTCTAACATTAGGGTCCGATTCCAAACCGATTTTTAAAACATCACAATGTACTTGTTTTGTAAAATTTATATCTTTAATGTTTGCACACACTCTTAATATCGTTACAAACACGGATTGTGTTAGTTTGACCCCTGCAAGTCTCATCTTATGGAACAAATCAAGCGCAACTAAATCACGCCCGTTTGCAACGAGACCCGATATCATACCATTCCAAGAAACTGAATCTCTGACTTCCATACGATCAAACACTTTATTAGCGCATTGAACCATACGTGATTTTGAATACATACTAATTAAAGAATTAAACACATATGTTGTCAGTTCAAAACCAAATTTTACAACCATGGTACTTGCATTCCTTTTATAACTGCACCGTTATCAGCTAACACTCCAAGAACTGTTGCAAATGTAAATGGATTAGGCTTGATTCCTTGAGTTTGCATTTGTAAAAAAAGCTCAATAGCCCGATCGTGCAGCCCGGATAACGAATACCCAGTCAGCATTGAAGTCCAAGATACTACATTTGTCTCAGGCATTTCATCGAACACCTTCTCAGCTAACGAAACTCCTTCTGTTTTCGTGTACATATCGATAAGTGAAGTGCCTACGCTAACATCTTCAACGAACCCGTATTTAATACAGTCACAATGTATTTGCTTGCCTATCAATTGATCACACAAGCTTCCACATAATTTTAAAACACAAGAGAAGCTTGCACCATTAACTGCTAACCCCGAACGACGGATTCCTAGAAAATGTTTGAGTCCTTGAGCGTTGTTATTGGTTCGAGCAAACTCAAAAAGAAGGTTGTTATGGTTAGAACTGGAAACGTCTCTTTGAGTCATTTCGTCGAACGGGTTGTGTGCATTGTGAAAAACACCGGGTTCAAACGAATTGGGCTGGGAATTGAGTTCGAGTGTAGAAGCAATGGACTGTGATGAGCGACATTGATTGTAATAACGCATTCGAATCTTTATAAAATGCTGCAGCTTTTGTAAATTCATGATATTGCCGGAATAATGAAATGGAGGGATTGTCGAAGTTGGTTTGATTTTACGTATGTTTTGGTAAAACTAGCGGTAGCCATTAGCTTTTTAAATTTATTTTAGTGTTTAATATATTAGATGAATATGTTAATTAAAGAATAAAATGAGACCCGTATTCGACGGGTAAACCCGAAACATGACACTTTAAAGTCGGGTTCGGGTCCGAGTATTCGGATTTTGGGCAGGATATGGAAGTGGTTTTGATTTCTTCCCCAGGTTTGGGTATGAGGATGAGTTTACATACAAATCCGCATACTCGACCCGCATACTCGACCCGAAAGGATTTCAAATTTCATTAATAACTATAACAAAATTGGATAATAATAATTATATAAACTACAATGTGGTATTGTACAATTGATCTATATTTATATATATTTATTAAGATTTAGAACTCAATTTTATATCATTATTGAAACGTAAACTGAAATAAGTGAATGATAAATGATAATGGTTAACAACGGGAATATTCGATACCAACAAGAAAACCCGATAACCATAGAGTTAGTAAGTATATGGGGATCCCCGTTCACTAATGGGGAAACTCGATAACCCAACGGTTAGTAAGTAAATGGGACCCGATGGGTGTGGGACCGGGTTTTGGGACAAAGTTTCCTAACCGGGTTCGGGTCTAGGATTACCTAAACACGGCTCAAACCCGACCCGATGTCATCCCTAGCTACTTCTTAGCTTTTAGTTTTTTCCACATATCTAAAAACTTTAAGTTTTACGGAACTTTTTATTGAATATGAGCTTTTTAATAAAAGATAAGAACTAAAATAACATTGTGTTGTAGCTCATGTGGTAGTGGTCTGCCTCTCTTAGCAAGAGGGCAAGAGTTCGACTCTCGTGGGGTGCAGCATTGCAACACAATGTTGCCCCTTTACCCTTGAATTTCACCAGGGGTGCCTTGCGCACATCACGTTGCGGGGGCAGTGGGGGAGCGGGATTTACCGCTCATGCCCTCGAATTGGCCGGGTTTCCTCTTGAGCAACATTTGGGGGCGGGTTATGCAACTGCAGGGAGATGGACGCGTATGTGGTTAAGTCCCCATAAGTGATCCCGTATTTCTGTTAAAAAAAATAACTGTCACTAAACACACCCAAAGCCTTGACCACGAGTTCATTTAAATATTTCAAATTATCTAGAAAATATTTTTTTTGTAAATACTCCGTACCATGGAATAAATATTTGAAGACTTGACACCCAGAGCGGTGTCACTAAGAGCTGAAACCTAACAAATAAAATGCGTTTTTCCCCTTAAAGTAACGAATAGTACTAAAATTATTAAAGATATTTTCATAAAAAAAAAAAGAATGATCCGATACATGTACAACAAAAAAAATATCTGCAGCACCATCGAAACTTGGTTTGAGTAGTATGAGAGTAAAATCCAACTTGTGGTACTGCCAACCCAGGTTCGATTCTCACTCCAAGAAGGTCTCTGAGGGGTTTTCTTAACCTTCGATGGTACTGCCAATATCGTTGCGAATTGGGTTTCATCATAACGCGTGTGTGTGGTGACAAATGAGAGCATTCGGTGTCGATATTGCCGTTTAAAAAAACGTGTGTGCCAGTGACAAATGAGAGCATATGTAAATCATCATCTAGGTTAGGGTTATTCAAGGTATCCGGATCGGAGAGTTAAATTCGTAGAGTCCTTAAACGCTCATTCACTACAATCAACATGGATATCAGTCCCTGTGACATATACATCTTCAAGCACATTACGTGTTATCACATAGTGCATGAGATACTCGGTACGCATCATTTTTGCGCATGTGTATTACGCATATATGCTTGGCATATAAGATGACACAATGATTCTCCACATCACAATGCGTGCATGGCCATATTACGTGTTGCGTGACTGTTTGTGTGACGACCCGAAAATTTCCAACCAAATTTAAATTTAATCTTTATATAATTTTGACAAGATAAGCAAAGTTGTAATGTTGAGTCTCGAAAATTTTGAACTGTTTCATATATTCATTTGACTTTCAACTATCTCCGACGATTCACGAACCATTAATTGTAAATACACGTGTATACATATAAATATAAATATATATATATATATATATATATATATATATATATATATATATATATATATATATATATATATATATATATATATATATATATATTAAATAAAAATAATAATATACGATTTAATCGTTAGAACTGAAAATATATAAAATAACAAACGGTATAATTAAATTGTTATTAAAATAAATCTGTATATATATATATATATATATATATATATATATATATATATATATATATATATAGATAGAGAGAGTATATCAAATATAATTATTTAATAATTGTGATACTCGTTGGACGTTTCGATTATTATTTAGAGAAGTTTAATTCGAACTTATATGATTTTAGAATAAACGGTGATTTGAAAATGAGTTCTATAAATTTTAGGCTTACTAAAAATGTATTTAGGATTTAGTTATCAAATTTTAGAACTTTTTATATTTTACCCGGAAATGAGAGAGACGGTTGATGTAATTTTTATTTAACAAATTAGTGATTGAATTTTATACCATAATGACCAAAATAAATAAATATAGTTAATTTAAAAATATGGAATTTTTCTGAAGACTCATATCCGCCACTGATTTACAACGGAGCCCGATATAGCCATCTGTGATAAACTTTCGGTAGAATAATCCAATATATCCGATGGCTAACTGTGCCAGATTATTGATTATGTGATATGATTACTGTGCATTCTTGTTGCTTTCCACAACTTACAAGAGTATTATATTATATATATTATAAATATAACTATATAACTCTATATGCATATACATAACAGCATATAGATATTAAATATAGGATCACCACACCCACTTCACCTTCATCCCTAACCATCCTCGCTGCCACTATTTAATGTTCGAACTTGCAACATCAACCCGAACACTTTTCATTTGATGCTAATCCTTCCACTCGAAAACTGCTCACCTCCTTGTTCGATCTCACCATCTCAACCACAAACCATCATTTATCGATCACTGTTGATCTTGTTTATACGTTCGGTTTGTTTAAACCCAACATCTAACGATCTAAATCTGACTCAGGATAGTTCGACAACCATTGAATCATCAAATCAAACTAAACCATCATCACATCCCCATGATTCGCTGCTGCGTATGTTACTTGCTTCTACTTCTGTAAACCCGCCACCCAAACATCACCAAACCACCTTACACCCTCGCCACCATAACCGACCCCAAAGACACCAACATCGACCACCCGTTATCACTCCATCGAACAAACCCACGTACTATTTTTGTTTTCTGTTGCTTTATGTTTGAGCACCACACGCCACTCAATTCTTTGATTACTATCGAGCCACCATCATCTACAAACCACACCTTTCCACCACCACTCTCACCACTTTCACTAAAACGACTACAATAGTTTCTTCTGTTTCTATTCCTAAACAAAACAGCAACGGACTACATGCTATTTCCATCTATTTCTGTACGAATCACGAACCACTAACCATCAAATTGTTTAACTACTGCTACGCTGTTGTTGCAAGCATAAAATCACCACTCGAAACCCATTTATATTCTTTTGTTATTGTTGCTACTCATTTGTTCGATCAACCGCCAATACCACCTTAAAATCACCCAACAATCACCACCATCCTCCATATCTCTCTCATCCTCTCTCTCCTTTATCTTATTTGTGATCACCGATAGCTATCACCATTCACCACCACAGCCACCATCGAACCACCTATCACCACCATTTAACACCATCACTTGCTGCTGCAGCTCCCATTTTATTGCTATCATTATTATTATTAGTTATTATTATGTTTATTAATATTATTATTATTAGAATTATTATTAAAAATTATCATATTTAAATTATTATTATTATTATTATTAATAAAAGTATTTTTATCAAAATTATCATTTTTATTATTATAAGTATTATCAATAAGAATATTATTTTTAATATTATTATCATTATGATGAAAAGGTTTATTATTATTATCATTATGAAATAATACAAATTATTATTATTTTCGTAAATATTAGTATTAATATATTTTTATAAACAATAGAATTGTTAATATTAACATAAGTATTATTAATTATATTATAACAAGTATTATTATTATGTAATTACTAAAATCAGTATCATAACTATCAATAACAGAAAAATTAATATCTTTACAAGTATTATTATTAATATCATTGTTATTATCATTAATAGAATCAATAATATATAAAATGAATATAGGAAACATATAGGTTATTAATATAAAAATGATATAACTAATAAATTTATATATATATAAATTTGTTCGATTTCAATTATGTGTTAATATATATAAATGATATAGGTTCGTGAATCCGAGGTCAACCCTGCATTGTTCAATTCCGTCGTATGCATATTTTTACTACAAAATATCATATTGTGAGTTCATTTGCTCCCTTTTACTCTTTACATTTTTGGGACTGAGAATACATGCGCAGTTTTTTACAACTGCTTTATTAAATGCTTTTGAAATATTTTTGGACTGCGAATACATGAAATGTTTTTTATAAATGTTTGACGAGATAGACACAAGCAAAACATTCCTCGAATGAATTATTATGCAGACAGAAGTTCTGTGGATTATTATTGAATTATGTGGACATGATAATTGCCACCAATTGATGTGAATATTTTTCCCATGATTATTATTACTTGGTAACCTAAGAATTAGAATCGGATATGGCCCTAATTCACGCGAATTCTAAAGGTAGCTACCGGGTTTAACACCCCCACCCAGAATGTTCACTAGACGGAAGAGCTAGTGGGCGTGGTGTTTAGTACTTCGAAGTTTATATATTATACAGACAAGATGTTCTGTTTTGGGGATATTATTGATGCGCATTATATGTTAAGGTCGGTTACCATATTGATCAATGAAATTGAAATGAATGTTATGTATCGAGAGAATGTTTTTTATACACAGGTTATGTGTATTAGTTTTGTGTACGAGATATGTGCACGATTATTTAAAAATCGCGAGGCAACCTACGGGGGAGAAAAGGATACGAACCTACTCTGCTAAGCATTATGAAAAATGGTTTCGTACACGAGATAGGTGTACTGTATTTAAATCTTGTGATCTATCAAAATGATGAATTTTATTGTTTACGATAAACTTATGAACTCACCAACCTTTTGGTTAACACTTGAAAGCATGTTTATTCTCAGGTATGAAAGAAATCTTCCGCTGTGCATTTGCTCATTTTAGAGATATTACTTGGAGTCATGCATGAAACATTTTAAAAGACGTTGCATTCGAGTCGTTGAGTTCATCAAGATTATTATTAAGTCAATTATAGTTGGATATATTATGAACTGGTATGCATGTCGTCAACTTTCGATGTAATGAAAGTTTGTCTTTTAAAAATGAATGCAATGTTTGTAAAATGTATCATATAGAGGTCAAGTACCTCGCGATGTAACCAAATGTAATATATTCATCCAGATGGATTAGGACGGGTCGTTAAAGTTGGTATCAGAGCTGGTTTAAGCTGTCTCGTCGGCTTAATCGTAGAGGGGGTTCTCACAGTGTTACCTGTGACGAAGCATTGGCTCTTTGATGTTATGCGAGGTGTATACAAAATAGTAGTATTTTTACTACAAAATACTATTAAATACGATACAATTTTACACAAGTTATTTATTTATTTATAGAGTGGATATACCTAAACCTTGCTACAACACTTATAGGCAGTGTACCTAATCGTACAGTAGTGTAGTTTTTAGTAAGTCCGGTTCGTTCCACAGGGATCTTAGCCAAGTTTAACGCTATATTTTTTAAAAACTATATTTGTAAAAATATAAATATATATATATAAGCAGTATTATTATTATAAAAAGGGAGTTTTTACCGTTTAATGACCGGTTTGTCGATTTTAAAACTTAAGTCGCAGTTAAAACCTAATGTAAAATATTAAAAATAAATATAACTTAATTTTAAGCGTAAAGTAAATAACGATAATGAAATTGCAATAAATAAAAATGCGATAAATAAAATGACGATAAATAAAATTGTGATAATTAAAAAGTACGATAATTAAAAGTGCATTTAAATAAAATGACAGCAAATAAAAGTGTGATAATTAAAAGTGCAATTAAATATGAAATAAAGGAATTATGCTTATTTAAACTTCCGTAATCATGATGTTTGACGTGTTGATTTTAGTTTATTACCATGGGTTAATTGTCCTTTGTCCTGGATTATTCAATATGTCCATCTGGTTTTTGTCTATAACAGTCCATCAGTCATAAATATAAAGTGCGAGTGTCCTCGTCAAATTATCCTTATATCCGAAGTCAAATATTCCAACTAATTGGGGACTTAAACTGTAACAAGGTCTTAATACTTTATTTAATAATTACACCAGGATATCGACTGCGTGTAACCCAAGGTTTTAATACTTTGTTAACAATTACGCCAAGTGTCCTTGTACATAATTCACCCCTGTTTTAATAAGTCCATTAACTATTAATCCATTCCCGTGTCCGGTTAAATGAACGATTATTAGTACTTATAAATATCCCGCCCATCGTGTCCGATTGAGTGTATATGGTTATTTATAGGTACGTCCAATTGTAAATATTTATATTAAATTAACAAACTATCATTTAATTAAACAAATATAAAGCCCATTAATAGCCCATAGTCTAATTTCCACAAGTGTCGTTCTTTTGTCCAAACCCCAATTATGGTACAAAGCCCAATTACCCAATTTTAATATTTAGCCCAACATCACGATTACTTCGGCTTAAATAAGCATAATAATAACTTAGCTACGAGACATTAATTTAAAAAGGTTGAACATAACGTACAATGATTAATAATAGCGTAGCGTTACACGGACAGAATTTTGACTTACACCCTTACAACATTCGCTAACATACCCTTATTATTAAAATTAAAATTAAAATTAAAATTATAATATATATATATATATATATATATATATATATATATATATATATATATATATACGTTTGAGAGAGAGATAGATAAAGATGTGTAAAAATTCGGCCAAAACACGCGAACTTTATAGGACCTGAGCTGATACTGTTCACCATGCGACCGCATGGACTTTGCACTTCCCGGCCATGCGATTGCATGGCCTGCTTTTCCAGCTCACATGCTTTTGTTTTTTATTTGCCGACGGTTTTAATAAATAAATATAATATATATATAATTTTAAGAATTATTTATATATTATATTATATTTATGTGCATAGTTGACTTGTAATTTTTAGTCCGTTGCGTCAAGCGTTGAGAGTTGACTCTGGTCCCTGTTCCGGATTTTCGAACGCCTTTTTGTACAATTTAATATCTTGTACTTTGCGTTTTGCAATTTGTAATTTGCACAAAAAATAATTTTCCTTAACTCCCAAAATCCGCGCAAGTCTTTAAGTCAATTTTAGTGGCACTTTTGAGTGCACTATGGCTTTAGTGGCACTTTTCAGGCTTTAGTGGCACTTTTTTCTTCAATTCTTTAATCTTCGTGCTTTGTCTTCACATTTATTTATTTAAACGATTACAACTTAAAAATAGAATAATTACAACTAAAAACTTTACATATTGGGATGATATTGCGACTAAATATATGATCGTTTGGAGCACTATCAAATATCCCCACACTTGAGCGTTGCTTGTCCTCAAGCAATACAGAACTTGAAATTAAATCACACGAATCACTTCTTTATTCTTCACACTTTATACATTAGTGATTTTGATACGGCGGTATAAATAATGATAGTAACGTTGTGGTTTACAGTCCCACATGACTATGAAAATTTAGATCCTTAAGGAAATTGAATCTTTATGAAAACATTTGATCTTTTGAAAACTCATTCTAGCTTTTACCCTAGATAAGTTTTCCGAAATAACCCTTCACCGGTGTTTGCAAAATGTTTTTGTGGGTTTTGTGGGTTTCAGATTTTAAAATTTTAGCTCAAAACTTGCGGTTTTGTGTCACCCACTTGCTAACCTTGTATTTGGAAAGCAACATGTCCAGTATACTTGCTCCGTATATTACCTTTCGGTAAACTACCATCCGGTTGTAAAGGAAAGCGTTGAACAATCAACTGTTAAGGTAATGTCCCGTGACATGCTTTTAATTATGGTCTATAACGTGTCGGATGCAATTACTATCCTTGGTAGGAGCAATAGTAAAGATCACCCTATAGTTTTTCGGTCTGGCACAAGGTCCTGTCTTCGACCATGCTATGCAGCCACCGTTCTTACGGTTGACACCCGATTTGGTTCAGGTGACCTAATGAATTCCATGTGAATTCCTAGGATTTTACGTTCAATGGTAATGAACGCATTGAAAATGGGTTTTCAGAAAACAAATCGGTTTTAATTTGATCAAAATATTTTCTCGTTCAAGCTCGAGTTTAGATATCATCGAATTCTATGAGTTTGTAATTCTCAATCTTTAAAGTCAATCTCAAGGATTGAATAATATCAGTCTTAAAAGCTGATTTTTAATCTTTAAGGAGATTATCTTTTCTGGGGGTCTGATTCATTAGTCTTATTAAGCTAATTTGCACGGCGCCCTCCCCATTTTACGAGACAGATCCTCTCATGGTTAGGATAAGTCTGACCACTTGGCGACCCTGTTTGATGCCGAGGTCCGTGGATTTCCTGCTGATTTTAGAGATGACTTTTCTAGATTTTTCGTCAACCTACAGCTGGTCTGGATGACAACTTCTTGACCTAAATCAAGAAGCGTGTGTCTTTTTCGGAAGACTTTACTTCCTTTTAATGATGGAATTGATTCATCGTGTAGATCCATCTTTCTTTCAAATATATTACAGTAAATCGGGTAAAAATGATTAAAATCATCCAAAACAAAAGTACCTGTAATAATATTGTACAAACATATGTGATACGTGTTTTAAATAACTTGGTAAATTCTTCTCACACTTAGCTTTTATTTATTTTTTTCTTTGCCTTTTTATTCTCCTCTATTCCATTTTAAATGAATTCTAACATTTTGGGTTGTTTCTCCATTTATGTTCTCTCCGAGGTAACAATGATTTCGGTATTAACACCTAGTTTTATCATTCATAAATATGTATAAACATGATTTTGAATTCATTTAGTTGAAAATTTTTCAAATTTTCACAAAATTTGGCGATTAAACTAAGCATAAACTCGAGAGAATTTATAACCCTTCCCCACACTTGAGATCATGCAATGCCCTCATTTGCATGAAATCAGACTATAATTATAAATTCATGAGGGTGATTAGTGTAGAAAAGTGATTAAAAATACACAGTTTGTAATTACTAAGGTCTTCGAATGATAGATGGCGCGCCTCATCGTTCATTCCTTTTGTTGTAATTTCACATATGTTTTGCGTTTTATCGTCAAAATTAGTAGCTTTTGCTGAACTTAATGTCAGTCTTTGAAAGTGCGTTGTTTTACCCTGTTTTGTACATAAGATAAACTACAAACGTACATAATATTTTTATTATATATATATATATATATATATATATATATATATATATATATATATATATATATATATTATAAAACCTTTATTTATTAAAACAATTTAAATGAATGATTTTTAAAATTTTGTTTCCTTTTACTTTAGGTAGTTTCGGTATGTTTACCTAGTCCGTCCCTCGACAAAATGTAAAATTTGTCGTTTTTAAAGCGATTGTTTTAAAAGCAAAGATTTTTGGGTTTTTAAATTTTTTTTTGATATACTTTAGATTAATAATATTAAAAATAATGATAACAAAATTTGTCGCCCCGCCCTCGGGTAAAGCAATTTCGGTTCCATGACCTAGTCTTCAACTTACGATGAATTTTAGAAATCATTTTTTAAACTTAATGATATAAAGTAATTTTTGTTTTTAAAATCACACAAAACTTAAATTTAAAAATGCATATTAATTTCATACAAAACCTACAAAACAAAAATTCAGAATGGGGGGAGAAAACTAGTTCTTTAGTGTCTGCTAGTGGAAAAGACCAATCGGATTCCATTCTCGGAACTACACGAGAACAGAACAACTAACTCTAGACAGCATTTTCTTTTTAGAACATCTGAATCTCCCCACACTTAGGTAGCTATGGTGTCGAAATTGTGGTTAACTTCATTATCAATTTCTCTTGGACCATAATCAACTTGCATATCTGTGACTTTTGCTTTAAGCCATTGGTCGGATTCCTGTGTAATATCCACAAATTCAACTAGTTTCGCCTTTTCTTTAGGCGATAGATTGGATACTAACCGGTTACATAACTTAAAGTTCCCCTTGGTTCTAGCATCGCGAATCCGTTTAATAAGTTTCTTCATTGAACTGTTAATAACGGGATCATTTAATTTCGTACCAACAACGGGATTCTTTGTTATCAGGTCAACATTAGGTGTCACTTCATCTTCCCCACACTTAGGCGTTTTATTATTGTTAAGCACTACCGTTGGAGTTGGTAAAACAACATGGTTCTTACCAATCGTTTTTGTTGGTTCAACGATTTTAGTTGGTGGAGATTTAGACTTTCGACTCACAAAGGTGATCGATTTTTCATCATTACTAAGTGTCATTCTACCCTCTCTTACATCAAATAACACCCCGGTAGACGCTAAGAATGGTCGACCTAAAATTAGAGGAATGTTTGGTTCTTCTTCTATGTCAATGACAATAAATTCAACTAGAAAGGTTAAATTACCCACTTGAACGGGTAGGTTGTCAGCAATTCCAACTGGGTGCTTAATGGTTTGATCAAAAAGTCGAACACTCATTTCCATTGGACTTAACTCACCTACTCCTAATCTCTTATATAATGAAAGAGGCATAACACTCACACTCGCACCTAAATCTGCTAGTGCATCATACATGACACAATCACTAAGTAGACAAGGAACAATAAATTCATCCGGATCACCCAACCTGGGTGGAACTTTTGGTGGAACTGTCTTCACTGGGTTTATCTTTACGGTTTTTATTTCTTGCACTTTCTTATTCTTCTTCTTCTTTCCAGAGGTATCACAAACTTTATTACCTATTACTTTCTCATACTCAACTCTTTTTCTTGGAAACGGGATGGGTGGTTTGTATGGTGCCACCACTGGCTTTACATACTCGGGTGGTGGTGGTGTTGTAACTTCTTCATTGTTACTCATGTCTAAAACCTTCCCATCTTCTGATGCTGGTTTTTCAGAATTTGTTGAGACCATATTAACATTCTCATTCCGAGGATTTACTTCAGTATTACTCGGTAGCTTTCCTTGTTCCCTCTCACTCATCATGCTAGCAAGAGTACCTACGTGTTTTTTTAGATTCAAAATGGAAGCTTGTTGAGTTTTTAATGACTGATCAAACCTCTCATTTGTTTGGGTTTGAGATGTAATAAATTGTGTTTGAGATTCCATTAGCTTTGCCATCATTTCTTCTAAATTTGACTTTTTCTCTTCGGTTTGTTGTGGTGGTTTATACAAACCAGGTCTTTATTGATTGAAAGTGTTGTTTTGAGTTGGTTGGTTATTCGGACCTTGCTGGTTATACGAGTTATTGTTTGGTCCATTTAGATTGTAAAGAATGTTTTGATTTCGATTGAAGTTTGGCCTTGGCGGTTGATAATTATTTTGATAATTATTTCCCGGCCTTTGGTTCATTTAGGAAACATTCTTACGTTGTTCCATCATTTGTTCGATGTGACAATATTTCGTTAAGTGTAGTCCACCGCATTGCTCACAACTGATTCGCATTGCGTGAATATCTTTATTCATCTTTTCCATTCGTTTCTCGAAAGCATCTATTTTTGCGGAAACGGAATCAAAGTCATGGCTAGAATCGGCTCTAGCCGCTTTAGATGAACGAAAGATATCTTTTTCCTGGTGCCACTCATGCGAGTGGGAGGCTGTATTATCAATTATCTTGTGAGCTTCGGAAGCGGTTTTCTTCATAATGGAACCACCAGCTGTTATATCGATGTCTTTTCTTGTAGTGATGTCGCATCCTTGATAGAATATTTGTACTATTTGATAAGTGTCTAAACCATGTTGCGGACATCCTCTTAACAACTTTTCAAATCTTGTCCATGCCTCATATAGAGATTCATTTGGCTTTTGTGTGAACGTAACAATTTCTCCTTGAAGTCTCACTGCTTTAGATGCCGGAAAGAATTGTTTAAGAAAATTTTCAACTAAAACATCCCATGTATCAATCGCCCCTTCAGGTAATGATTCTAACCAATCTTTGGCTTCTCCCTTTAAAGTTCAGGGAAATAACATGAGATAGATCTGTTCATCCTCTACTTCTCTGATTTTAAATAGAGTACAGATCCTATTAAAAGTTCGAAGATGTTCATTTGGATCTTCCTTTGGCGTACCACTATATTGGCATTGATCAGTTATCATGTGTAGGATTTGTCCTTTGATTTCATAATCTAGCGCATTAATGTATGGCTTAATAATGGCGTGACCTTGGCCCGTGCGTGTGGCTCTCATTCGGTCTTCCATACTTAGAGGTTCTGTTATTTCCATAATTGAATTTGTTGAATCTGAATCACTAGAGGATTCTGATTTAACAGTTTGTGGTTCAGGAGGAATGATTAGTGTTTCAGGATCTTGGAATTGTCCTTGAATATCCTCCGGGTTCTCAATTGTGAAGTCGGGTTCAAAAAATGGATTATCGAAAATATGAATTGGAGTACTTGGTCGACTAGATGATAATTCCAAAGAAAAATCAACAGCGGCAATATTAGCTAGATGTCTTGATCGAGTTACAGGTGGTGAACGTATGAAAGGTGGTGAACGTTTTGCTCGGTGCATTCACATAATATCCTATTAGTTATAAAAGACAAAAATTATATAAGTTATTAAATTAATAGAATTTTCTGATTTTGCCCACGTTTCGAATAGCCAATAGATGCAGCAGGTAGCCAGGACCCTTTAAATCGGAAGCCCACAACTAGCCACTAACAAATCCAACTATTACTACGAACCAGAAAATTTTGGATGTCTATCAATTTAACCGCTTAAAATAATTTTTCGTTTTGAAATTTTAGAGAAGAAATAGAAAATTCGGTGTCCTAAAAACTAGAGCGTCGAAAAATAAGAAAGAAAAAGAGTGCGTCGAAAAATAAAAGGTCGAAAAATAAGCGTCGAAAAATAAAAGTCGAAAAATAATAAAATAGAAAAATGCAGCGTCGAAACTTAAAAGTCTAAAAACTAAAAATTAAAACTTACGTCTAAAGGTATTAAAGCTTAAAGGAATTCTATATCCAAAACGGCAGTAACTTAAAAGGCACTAAAATCTTAAAACGGTGTCGCAAAATTCTAAAGCGTCTAAGTCTTAGTCTAATAAATATAAAAAGTGATAAAATAACTTATTTTTATAAAAATATTATTTTTATATTTATTTTATAAAAGTATTAATTTTTATATATTAATAAAACTAATTAAACTTAAAATACAAAAATAATAAAATTAAAACTTAATTATTATTATAATTAACCCTAATTAGGGTTTATATTAATTATAATTAAATTATACTCCGTAATTAATGCAGTACCAGGTTCATTCTGGCGTGTCAGACAAGGCCATGCGGTCGCATGGGTTTCTCGGCTTGTGCTCATGCGATCGCATGAGATCGGATACCAGGTCTGATCTTGGGCTGCTACAGTACCAGGCCGAGGCTTTTATATTATTTTTTTTATAAAATATATAAATAGAATAAATAAAAACTTATATTTTAAAAACTAAAATAAAAATAAAGAAACTTTATAATTTTATATATATTTAACAAACTCTAAAAAAATATATATATATTTTATTTTTCTTTTTATATTTTTGTATTTTTTTAATATTTAAAACGTATTTTTACAAAAGCGTATTTTTACAAAAGTAAACTAAGACTCAATAAAAATCTTTTTTTTATATAGCGTTTCGCTTCCGGTGTTTAAGCAGTCCCTTGCAGCGGCGCCAAAAATACTTGATGTTATGCAAGGTGTATACAAAATAGTAGTATTTTTACTACAAAATACTATTAAATACGATACAATTTTACACAAGTTATTTATTTATTTATAGAGTGGATATACCTAAACCTTGCTACAACACTTATAGGCAGTGTACCTAATCGTACAGTAGTGTAGTTTTTAGTAAGTCCGGTTCGTTCCACAGGGATCTTAGCCAAGTTTAACGCTATATTTTTTAAAAACTATATTTGTAAAAATATAAATATATATATATAAGTAGTATTATTATTATAAAAAGGGGGTTTTTACCGTTTAATGACCGGTTTGTCGATTTTAAAACTTAAGTTGTAGTTAAAACCTAATGTAAAATATTAAAAATAAATATAACTTAATTTTAAGCGTAAAGTAAATAACGATAATGAAATTGCGATAAATAAAAATGCGATAAATAAAATGACGATAAATAAAATTGTGATAATTAAAAAGTACAATAATTAAAAGTGCATTTAAATAAAATGACAGTAAATAAAAGTGCGATAATTAAAAGTGCAATTAAATATGAAATAAAGGAATTATGCTTATTTAAACTTCCGTAATCATGATGTTTGACGTGTTGATTTTAGTTTATTACCATGGTTTAATTGTCCTTTGTCCTGGATTATTCAATATGTCCATCTGGTTTTTGTCCATAACAGTCCATCGGTCATAAATATAAAGTGCGAGTGTCCTCGTCAAATTATCCTTATATCCGAAGTCAAATATTCCAACTAATTGGGGACTTAAACTGTAACAAGGTCTTAATACTTTGTTTAATAATTATACCAGGATATCGACTGCGTGTAACCCAAGGTTTTAATACTTTGTTAACAATTACGCCAAGTGTCCTTGTACATAATTCACCCCTGTTTTAATAAGTCCATTAACTATTAATCCATTCCCATGTCCGGTTAAATGAACGATTATTAGTACTTATAAATATCCCGTCCATCGTGTCCGATTGAATGTATATGGTTATTTATAGGTACGTCCAATTGTAAATCTTTATATTAAATTAACAAACTATCATTTAATTAAACAAATATAAAGCCCATTAATAGCCCATAGTCTAATTTCCACAAGTGTCGTTCTTTTGTCCAAACCCCAATTATGGTACAAAGCCCAATTACCCAATTTTAATATTTAGCCCAACATCACGATTACTTCAGCTTAAATAAGCATAATAATAACTTAGCTACGAGACATTAATTTAAAAAGGTTGAACATAACGTACAATGATTAATAATAGCGTAGCGTTACACGGACAGAATTTCGACTTACACCCTTAAAACATTCGCTAACATACCCTTATTATTAAAATTAAAATTAAAATTAAAATTAAAATTATAATATATATATATATATATATATATATATATATATATATATATATATATATATATATATATATATATATATATATATATATATATATATATAATATACGTTTGAGAGAGAGATAGATAAAGATGTGTAAAAATTCGGCCAAAACACGCGAACTTTATAGGACCTGAGCTGATACTGTTCACCATGCGACCGCATGGATTTTGCACTTCCCGGCATGGCCTGCTTTTCCAGCTCACATGCTTTTGTTTTTTATTTGCCGACGGTTTTAATAAATAAATATAATATATATATAATTTTAAGAATTATTTCTATATTATATTATATTTATGTGCATAGTTGACTTGTAATTTTTAGTCCGTTGCGTCAAGCGTTGAGAGTTGACTCTGGTCCCGGTTCCGGATTTTCGAACGCCTTTTCGTACAATTTAATATCTTGTACTTTGCGTTTTGCAATTTTGTAATTTGCACAAAAAATTATTTTCCTTAACTCCAAAAATCCGCGCAAGTCTTTAACTCACTTTTAGTGGCACTTTTGAGTGCACTATGGCTTTAGTGGCACTTTTCAGGCTTTAGTGGCACTTTTTTCTTCAATTCTTTAATCTTCGTGCTTTGTCTTCACATTTATTTATTTAAACGATTACAACTTAAAAATAGAATAATTACAACTAAAAACTTTACATATTGGGATGATATTGCGACTAAATATATGTTTGTTTGGAGCACTATCACTCTTACTCCTTGCGGTCCGAATATGGTTGGCTTTGCCGAGAGGCATGGCCGTAAAATCAGTGTCTGAGGTATACTCAGTGGTCACCAGGCGGTTAGCTGGGAAGGCACTGGGTGGGATGTGTGGTGTCCCCAACTATGTTAAAGTTAGTATCAGAGCGGTGGTCTTAGCGAACCAGGTCTTGCATTAGTGTGTCTAACTGATAGTTGTTTAGATGCATTAGTGAGTCTGGACTTCGACCGTGTCTGCATGTCAAAAGTTTTGCTTATCATTTCGTGTCGAAAATTACCTACTTATCATTCTTATAGAATCACTTGCTTATCATTCTTAGTCTAGACACATCTTACTGCATTGATTGCATGAATAGTGTATAGACAAAATTCATATCTTAGCCTAACAGCTTCCGAAGAATCCTCCGTAATGTATGGGATTTTGGTATTATATATATACATATGAAAATATGTATTTAAGAATATCAATCTAAATCCTATAATCTATTTCATATCGAAAATCAATTCCCTGATTGTACGAGATGGATCCCGCAACTAGTTCGAGTCCCTCGAATTTCGATAGCTATTCCGATAGTTATTCCGACAGTTATTCCGACATGGATATTCACCTGAGCTCCAAAAGCAGTGTAACCGAAATGGATTAACCAATTAACTACCATCAATACTGGATGAATTGGGGATGGGTTCGTAGTCGACTTAATCAATGGAAACGAGAAGAATGCGATCCTTTCCACCAACCAACTTCACCTCTTGGCGATGAACCTGAAGCACTTACTGATGAACCTATCCGAAACACCATTTTTAGCCTCATTTCTAGAGTAGCTCGACACGATTATATACTATGCACAATTCTAAACCTTATTCATCCGCTCGTTCCGACCGACAATCATCCCGAATAATGGAAGAAGTCAACGAGCTTCGCGCCCGAGTTGTAGCCTTGGAAAATATGGTGCAAAACATACCAGCTTCAGCAACATCACCGGCACCAACAGTACATTCAGTAACAGCACCTGTACCATCAACAACACACGCCTCAACATCTCATTCTGTACCTCGAGTATAATCATCGTTCTACATTATTTATCTTTGTTGGACATGATGATTATGTAATCTCTAATGTTTTAGAGATTATGTACTCTAGTTCTAACCGTAAATCCGATGAGTTTAATATCATTTTAACTCATTAAATCCATGATTACATCTGAAGAAAATATATATGTATATATGTTTTCATAAAGATTGTAATTAAAAATTCTTTTGTACAAACTGTTAATGGTGAAAATATTTTAACGGGTAGGTAACGAGGAATATTTAGATTTCACATTAATAAGTTACACTGTACATTCTTTCAATCTGATTCAACAGGTATTTACTATCCTACTTACATCCACAGATATACGTATCCATTCATCGCAGAATAACTATTATCATTCAATTTCATATTTGGATTTTTTTTTCCTATCAAAATCCAACAAGTGGCATAATGAATAAAACATTTGACAAAATAAAATTTGTTAGAAACAAACAAATTAACTATGAGAAATTATGTTAAGAATCCACGCTAACAAAATTCTAGCTAACTGTTCCTAGCTAACTGTTAATTATGTATTACATTTTATTTATCGCAATTTATTTATCGCAATTTTCATTCTCGCAATTTTATTTATTGTCATTTAATTTCTGTTATTTATTTTATGCATTTTAAATATCGGGACACGTATAAAAGGTTTTGACATATCATATCGACGCATCTATATATATTATTTAAAATAACCATAGACACTCTATATGCAGTAATGCTCGAGTTAGCTATACATGGTTGAGGTTGATTCTAAAATAATATATATACTTTGAGTTGTGATCGAGTCTGAGACATGTATACAATGGGTCACGATACGTATTAATTAATTCGAATATTATATATTAAACTATATATGAATTAATTGAATTACTAACTGTGGACGACTAACTGTGGACTATCAACTTTGGACAATTAAAATGAATTAAAATATTGATTATAACATATGAAACTAAGCATTTCTTCAAGTTTTCCACTTGATTTCATCTTAACCCTCAATTGTATCTTAAAGACTACAATCTGCGTTCAAACCTTTCATGATTCTTGAAAACACCACAACTGTAACGACCCGGAAATTTCCGACCAAATTTAAACCCTAATCTCTATATGTTTCCGACACGATAAGCAAAAACCTGTAATTTTGAGTCTAGAAAGTTTGAAATCTATATTTAGTTAATCAGTTACCCCTTTAACTGTGCCCAACGATTCACGAACAAATTTTGTGTTTAAATAAATATGAAAATATATAAATATATGATATTAAAAATCTATGTATGATATGTATAGATATTAAATAAAAGTATATATATATATATAATATTTTGAATTAATAAAGTATATCTTAATTACTTAGAATTAAAAATATAAAATAATATATAGAATCATTAAGTTGTTATCAAATATATATATATACAAGCTTCATGTTTGAATATTAAATATTAAGTGTATATATTATAGAATTAATAATATGTAATATAAATAGTTAATATAATAAGTTTAATTATAAATTATTCTAGTTATAATAATATTATTGTCATAAATTTTATAGTCAATATTCATTAATAATAATATTATTATGATATATTATTATTTGTATTATTATTTATAATATTGAGTGTTTTACCATTTAAAAAAAAAATTATATAAATGATAAATAATAAGATTAATTATATATAAATACTTATATGTAAGATACAGATATATAACCGATATATTATATATATAAATAAATACGGTATATAAATTCAGATTAATGGTTAATCACGTAATCTGTTTTCCTTTCACCATCAACTCTAGTGATTTATATTTTATTGTTTGATTGAGCTGTACAAGGGCTATTGGATCGTACAAAATAAAAGGGAAGCCAGCTATCAATTTCAGATTTTAATTGATTTTTATTCGATTCTTGTCCCAATTTTTGTTAACTGCCAAAACCATTTCTCTAATACAACCAAATAGCGATCACTTCAGGATACTGCAGCAGAGGGTCGATTTTACCACTTTATATACAGCTACCAGATTAGAAATTTAGGAAAAACAGAAACATAAGAACTATATTTTTTTTTCCTCTGCTTGCGACCACTTCTAACCCTTAACTCAATTCGAATTACTTTTCAAAAACTAATAAAGCCATTTTGTTAGGAATATGTTACTTAATCTTTCTGTAAATTCTCAAATTGTAATTTGTAAAATTGAACATGAATTTTAAGGTCAAAGTTATTTTCCAATTAGTCAACAGAATTGTTCTTTAGAGAAATTCGAACTAGATTTGATGATTCAAGCCCAACTGACGATTCCATCAGGTTTTACAAGTAAATTATAATATATTTCGTTTTATGATCTTGAGCTATAACGTTACCAAATGAAAAAATCGAATTTTTTTTTATTTACACTCGTCGAACAGCTTTCTTTGCTGTTCTTCAATTTTTTTTATTTTTATCCTTTTCGTTTTATTTATTAATCAAAACATGAAATACTATACTGGTTACTAGTAAGCCGTAACCAAAAATTAAATTGTTACTATTATACTCTGGTCGATTTTCATGTGAGGAAGAAGAAGTTTAATTCGATAAATAATACAGTTTATATAGAATAAGAATCTATTTTAAATCAGAAAAAGCAAAGTGGTTTGAATGGTTTGAGGTGTCCGATGCTTACCAATAGGTCGAGGGTTCGAAACCAGGAAGCTGCAAAATATTTTTTTTAATAAAAACAACCTTAAGAGAGTGGGTCTGTTGGGCCGTCGAGATCTAGGCCTAATCAAGTCTGGGCCAGATTCGGGACAAGTTAAATAGATATTCGATTGGTATAATTACAGAAAAACGTAAATAGTTGAATGGTTGGAGGTGTTTCGGGTTAATTGGGTGGTCCAGGGTTCAAGTCTGGTCTGAGGCATTTTTTTTGGAAAAGCTTTAAAGGTAGTATCACTAATACTTATTATTATTATTATTATTATTATTATTATTATTATTATGAATATCATTATTATTACTATTATTATCATTATAACTATTATTATCATTAGGATTATTTTTATTATTAACATTAAGTATTATTAATAAGTATTATTAGTATTAAGAGTTATTATCAAAATTATAATTTTATTTTATTATTATTATTATTATTATTATCATATGTATTAGTATAATTATTAGAAAAATTATATTTTATGATTGTTATCATTAGAATTCCTTATTATTAAACTTATCATTTTTTTTATATAAAAATTATTATTATTATTATTATTATTACAAATTATTGTAGTATCATTAAAATTACTATTTTTATAAACAAAAGATATTTATATAAAATATATTTATTACATATATCATAAGTATATCTAATTTACTAATTTAAAAATAACATATGTAGATATATAACATTAAAAATAATAAATACATTAATATTGTTAACAAGAAAGATATATTATTTTTTATATATAAATATATAAACTGGATTGAATACCATTACATGCTTATTATGTGTTTTAATATATATATTACTGATATAGGTTCGTGAATCCGAGGCCAACTTTATAATTGATCAATGGTGCTATATGTATTTTTACTACAAAATACATTAGGTGAGTATATAGTCCCACTTTTAAACTTTAAATATTTCGGGATGAGAATACATGTATTTTATGTTTTACGCTATGGACACAAGTAACTGAAAAATATATTCTACGTTGAGTTGTACCACTGGCATACTTCCCTGTAGCTTGGTAACTAATATTTACAGCGGTATTGTAAACGCGAATCCTGTTGATAGATCTATCGGGCCTGACAACCCCAACCGGACTGGACGACCAGTATTCAACGGTTGCACAGTACTTCATTTCGTGACTACACTTGGTACAGTGTAGTAAGATTTCATATTAAAGGAAATATGCGACGTGATTAATTGTTAAGTATGGTTACCAAGTGCTCAACCACTTAGAATATTTTTATTAAAATGTTTACATATGAAATCTTGTGGTCCATAGTTATAACGCTGCTAGCAACAAACCTATATATCTCACCAACTTTATGTTGACGTTTTAAAACATGTTATTCTCAGGTACGAATTAAGTCTTCCGCTATGCATTTGCTCAATTTAAGGACATTACTTGGAGTCGACCATCGCAATGGGACCAAATGTTGAAGATATCGTCCAGATGGATAAGGACGGGTCTTTACAGGTGGTATCAGAGCGTTGGTCTTAGCGAACCAGGTCTTACATTAGTGTGTCTGACTAGTAGTTGTTAGAATACATTAATGAGTCTGGACTTTGACCGTGTCTATATGTCAAAAGTTTTGCTTATCATATCTAGTTGGAAACCATCTGCTTATCATCCTTAGGAAATTTTCTGCTTATCATTCTTAAGTCTAGACACGTCTTACTGCATTTAGTGCATCGATAGTGTATAGACAAAATTCATATTTTAGCATATCTGTTACTTTGGACTTTAGTTGACATCTTTTCAAAGATTCTCCGTAATTTACGGGATTTTGGTATTATATATACATATGTAAAGTATGTATAGAAGAGTACCAAATCTAACTTCTATAATCTATTTCATACCAAAAATTCATTTTTCCGATTATACAAGATGGATTTCGCATCTAGTTCAAATTCCTCAGATTATGACAGCTATGCCGATATGGATTTTCATTCAAGCTCCGAAGGCAGCATCACCGGAATGGATCAACTAATCTCCCATCATCTATTCTGGATGAATTGGGGGTGGGTTCGTAATATACTAAGTCACTGGAGACATGAAGAGGGTGATCCCTTCCATCCACCAAATTGCCCTCTTGGCGATGAACCTGAAGCACTTACCGGCGAACATGTTCGAGAAACCATTTTCACTCTCATTTCTAGAGTATCTCGTCACGATTATATACTATCCCATATTTCAGATCTTGTTCATTCGCTCACTCCAACCACCAATCATCCCGGTGTACTAGCAGAAGTTAACGAACTTCGCGCTCGCGTGACGGCTTTGGAGAATACGGTGCGAAGGTTACAAACACCAACAGCAGCACCAGCTGCATAATCCATACCACCATCATCAACACCGACAGTACCCATATCACCCTCAACCACAACCGCGTCGTAAACCTCAACATCACAATTTGTACCTCGGATATCAACATCACTCACCTCAATATCACTATCTGTACTTCGAGTATGATCTTCGTTTTACATATCATTCTATATCGATTATCTTCGCTTTACTTATCGTTCTATCTCATTTATTTTCGTTCGACATGGCAATTATGTAGTCTCTAATGTTCTAGAGGTCATATAATCAAGTGCCAATAATAAATCAAATGAGTATAATATCTTATTGACTCATTAAATCTATGATTACATCCGAAGAAAATATATATGCAAGTATATTTTCATAAAGATTGTAATTAAAAATTCTTTCGTACAAACTGTTAATGATGAAAATATTTTAACGGGTGGGTAGTACCCGAGGAATATTTAGAATTTACATTAATAAGTTACATTGTACATTTTTCGAATCTGATTCAACGATCATTTGCTATCTTGCTTACAACTACCGATATTCGTATCTGTTCACCACCGAATAACCATTTTTATTCAAATTTCATATTTGGATTTTTATCTATCAAAATCCAACAAGTGGCATAATGAAGAAAACATTGGACAAAATAAAAAGTGCTAGAAACAAACAAATTAATTATGAGAAATTCTGTTAGGAATCCACGCTAACTGTTCCTAGTTAACTGTTCCCAGCTAACTATTAATTCCGTATTACATTTTATCGCAATTTAATTTATTGTCATTTAAGTTCTGTTATTTATTTTACGTACTTTAAATAACGGGACACGTACACAAGGTTTCGACCTATCATATCGACCCATCTATATATATATTTCGGAACAACTATAGACACTCTATATGTGAATGTTGGAGTTGGCTATACAGGGTTGAGGTTGATTCCAAAATATATATATACTTTGAGTTGTGATCGACACTGAGACCGGTACACGGGTCACGATACGTATTAATTATATATATTAAATTATATATGAATATATTGAACTGTTGAACTATTGGACCATTGGACAATCGGACTGATAGACTGCTAACTATGGACAAGTAAAATGAATTAAAATATTGATTATAACATATGAAACTAAACTAATCTTCAAGTTTGCCACTTGATTCTATCTTAAACCTCATTTGTATCTCAACGTTTACAATCCGCGTACAAACCTATCAGGATTCTTGAAAATACCTCAATCGAGAAGTTGAACCGACCGCACTTCATCTACAGAAGAAAAGATCTATACACATGAAAAACTCTTGAACCCAAAGTCATAGTTTAACACGTACCGCGACTAATTCTTTAGCATTTATTAGCAAAAACAACCTTACGATTCCTTTTCAAAGTAGCCAATTTTGTCACAGCTTCAGCAGAACAACTTCGACCTTTCATTCGAAAAAGTCTTATTATAACTTTGATATATACGATTGGTTTTCCTCATCGTTACCGGGAAACCTTTCATACTCCGCCATTTTATCATCAGCATTTAATCATCTAAAAACACAATTCGCCCAAAAACACCTCGGATTGATAATCGACGATTCAGATATGACTGCATTAAATGCAGAGGAAACAGTAAAATTTTAGATGGCCTAAATGGCCAAAAGTTTGATGATAAAGAAGGGAATGTTAGGAACGCTCGATAGAAAATTTAGTGCTGAAAAATGGATTGGGCTAACCGTGAAGGAAACAAAGAACAAATACAAGGAATGAACCTGCCTTCAAATAATGCAAATGATTCAGTGTCTGTTGAAACCGTCAGTATGAACCCTACACCTTATTCTCAACTTTTTCAGATGATATTATTCATCATCATCTTATCTTAGATATTATAAGATATCTTCATATTCTCCGCTATACATATTCTCCATATTTCTAAAGATATTTTCACAACTATTCCCATCTGCAATCATCTATCTCCCCGTAATATCTGCGTTACAACATAAAAGAAACTGTGTTAGTTTCTAAATTCTGAAATCTTCAAGTTTAAAATATGAATGTTTTGAAGCAGTGTTGGGAACTGATGCGTGAATTAGTATAATATAATGAAACTTGATCAACTTCATTATATTACAGTAAGTCATGTTAAGTTTCTAATGGGAAGTAATGATTCACAGTACCGTCATCATGTGCCATGTTACACGGCTCTTACATTCTATCCAATCTCCAAACATATTAGGAACATATCATCTTGATAGTTCTATCTTTTCCAGGATATTCTGATAATTTGACAAATCAAAATCGTGCCATTACCATTTCTTTCTAAGAGCATTAGCTATGTTCATTTCAAATTTCATACCTACAAATTCCGGACCATTGCTCATTTGACTCGAGGACGGGAAGAGGAAACGAAAGAATAAAGCTTCAAAAATAGAAATTTGAGTATAAGTCGCAGCAAATAGGAGGGAGCATTAACTGTGGATGACAATGAATATAGAAGAAAGAAGCAAGGACATCGAAGTATAAGGGAAGATATAAAACCCAATAATCACCCAGAAACTACAAACCGTGTATATCAATACGTATTGCGACGTAAAGACACGGGAGAATAAGAAACATTATAATTCCAAGAAAATCATAAAAGTGAATAGATTCTTCTGGCGGCAAATGAAAAAGAAGAATGAAAGATATGAAGGTTAGAAGTATAATAAGAATCAGGATTGGATGGAACATATTAAGAATGAGTAGAGGAAGAAAGAATAAAAGGTGTGGAGAATAAGGAAAACGAAGGGGGTGGATTTATAGCAATATATCCGACAGAGAAATCAGGAACAGATTATTGCATTAATTAAAGAAGATTTTGATTTTCTAAATCGCCGAAGAACCAAATCTTATTACGTAAGATTTTCTTTAAATCCCTTAAATCCCGAAAATCAACAGTAACTACGTCATCGGTTGAAACGAATATATTTATTTACACATTTCGCTCTTTTGTGATAACTTCACTTGTACGCTTCACATGATCGAATCGTTTTATCTATATCTCTCAATAATGATAAAACTCCATTATCACCTCATAATCGTCATGAAAACATTCCTATTATTATTTATGACAACCTCTACCAAATTTCGGGGACGAAATTTCTTTAACGGGTGGGTACTGTAACGACCCGGAAATTTCCGACCAAATTTAAACCCTAATCTCTATATGTTTCCGACACGATAAGCAAAAACCTGTAATTTTGAGTCTAGAAAGTTTGAAATCTATATTTAGTTAATCAGTTACCCCTTTAACTGTGCCCAACGATTCACGAACAAATTTTGTGTTTAAATAAATATGAAAATATATAAATATATGATATTAAAAATCTATGTATGATATGTATAGATATTAAATAAAAGTATATATATATAATATTTTGAATTAATAAAGTATATCTTAATTACTTAGAATTAAAAATATAAAATAATATATAGAATCATTAAGTTGTTATCAAATATATATATATATACAAGCTTCATGTTTGAATATTAAATATTAAGTGTATATATTATAGAATTAATAATATGTAATATAAATAGTTAATATAATAAGTTTAATTATAAATTATTCTAGTTATAATAATATTATTGTCATAAATTTTATAGTCAATATTCATTAATAATAATATTATTATGATATATTATTATTTGTATTATTATTTATAATATTGAGTGTTTTACCATTTAAAAAAAAAAATTATATAAATGATAAATAATAAGATTAATTATATATAAATACTTATATGTAAGATACAGATATATAATCGATATATTATATATATAAATAAATACGGTATATAAATTCAGATTAATGGTTAATCACGTAATCTGTTTTCCTTTCACCATCAACTCTAGTGATTTATATTTTATTGTTTGATTGAGCTGTACAAGGGCTATTGGATCGTACAAAATAAAAGGGAAGCCAGCTATCAATTTCAGATTTTAATTGATTTTTATTCGATTCTTGTCCCAATTTTTGTTAACTGCCAAAACCATTTCTCTAATACAACCAAATAGCGATCACTTCAGGATACTGCAGCAGAGGGTCGATTTTACCACTTTATATACAGCTACCAGATTAGAAATTTAGGAAAAACAGAAACATAAGAACTATATTTTTTTTTCCTCTGCTTGCGACCACTTCTAACCCTTAACTCAATTCGAATTACTTTTCAAAAACTAATAAAGCCATTTTGTTAGGAATATGTTACTTAATCTTTCTGTAAATTCTCAAATTGTAATTTGTAAAATTGAACATGAATTTTAAGGTCAAAGTTATTTTCCAATTAGTCAACAGAATTGTTCTTTAGAGAAATTCGAACTAGATTTGATGATTCAAGCCCAACTGACGATTCCATCAGGTTTTACAAGTAAATTATAATATATTTCGTTTTATGATCTTGAGCTATAACGTTACCAAATGCAAAAATCGAATTTTTTTTTATTTACACTCGTCGAACAGCTTTCTTTGCTGTTCTTCAATTTTTTTTATTTTTATCCTTTTCGTTTTATTTATTAATCAAAACATGAAATACTATACTGGTTACTAGTAAGCCGTAACCAAAAATTAAATTGTTACTGTTATACTCTGGTCGATTTTCATGTGAGGAAGAAGAAGTTTAATTCGATAAATAATACAGTTTATATAGAATAAGAATCTATTTTAAATCAGAAAAAGCAAAGTGGTTTGAATGGTTTGAGGTGTCCGATGCTTACCAATAGGTCGAGGGTTCGAAACCAGGAAGCTGCAAAATATTTTTTTTAATAAAAACAACCTTAAGAGAGTGGGTCTGTTGGGCCGTCGAGATCTAGGCCGAATCAAGTCTGGGCCAGATTCGGGACAAGTTAAATAGATATTCGATTGGTATAATTACAGAAAAACGTAAATAGTTGAATGGTTGGAGGTGTTTCGGGTTAATTGGGTGGTCCAGGGTTCAAGTCTGGTCTGAGGCATTTTTTTGGAAAAGCTTTAAAGGTAGTATCACTAATACTTATTATTATTATTATTATTATTATTATTATTATTATTATTATTATTATTATTATTATGAATATCATTATTATTACTATTATTATCATTATAACTATTATTATCATTAGGATTATTTTTATTATTAACATTAAGTATTATTAATAAGTATTATTAGTATTAAGAGTTATTATCAAAATTAATTTTATTTTATTATTATTATTATTATTATCATATGTATTAGTATAATTATTAGAAAAATTATATTTTATGATTGTTATCATTAGAATTCCTTATTATTAAACTTATCATTTTTTTTATATAAAAATTATTATTATTATTATTATTATTACAAATTATTGTAGTATCATTAAAATTACTATTTTTATAAACAAAAGATATTTATATAAAATATATTTATTACATATATCATAAGTATATCTAATTTACTAATTTAAAAATAACATATGTAGATATATAACATTAAAAATAATAAATACATTAATATTGTTAACAAGAAAGATATATTTTTTTTTATATATAAATATATAAACTGGATTGAATACCATTACATGCTTATTATGTGTTTTAATATATATATTACTGATATAGGTTCGTGAATCCGATGCCAACTTTATAATTGATCAATGGTGCTATATGTATTTTTACTACAAAATACATTAGGTGAGTATATAGTCCCACTTTTAAACTCTAAATATTTCGGGATGAGAATACATGTATTTTATGTTTTACGCTATGGACACAAGTAACTGAAAAATATATTCTACGTTGAGTTGTACCACTGGCATACTTCCCTGTAGCTTGGTAACTAATATTTACAGCGGTATTGTAAACGCGAATCCTGTTGATAGATCTATCGGGCCTGACAACCCCAACCGGGCTGGACGACCAGTATTCAACGGTTGCACAGTACTTCGTTTCGTGACTACACTTGGTACAGTGTAGTAAGATTTCATATTAAAGGGAATATGCGACTTGATTAATTGTTAAGTATGGTTACCAAGTGCTCAACCACTTAGAATATTTTTATTAAAATGTTTACATATGAAATCTTGTGGTCCATAGTTATAACGCTGCTAGCAACAAACCTATATATCTCACCAACTTTATGTTGACGTTTTAAAACATGTTATTCTCAGGTACGAATTAAGTCTTCCGCTGTGCATTTGCTCAATTTAAGGACATTACTTGGAGTCGACCATCGCAATGGGACCAAATGTTGAAGATATCGTCCGGATGGATAAGGACGGGTCTTTACAACAATCGAGAGGATGAACCAACCGCACTTCATCTACGGAAGGAAAGAATTGTGCATATAGTTATGCACCTGAAAAACTCTCGAAAACTGAGTAAACTTTTAACACGTATCTGTGCTAGCTCCTTTGGCGTTGTTATTACCGAAAATAACTTTACAATCCCTTTACAAAATACCAATTTTGTCACAGCTTCAGCAAATCAATTTCGACTTTTTATTCGAATGAACTCTACTTTAATTTTGATATATAAGTTTGCCTTTCGTCATCGTTACTGGGGAACCTTTTATATTTCACCATATTACCAGCAGACGTACCAGCAACCTCGTTACTCCTTGGCTTAAATCTCTTAGACAAATCACAAAGACTAAACCTGCCTTCAAAGAATCCAAATGATTCAGTATCTGCTGAAGTCATTAATGAATACCTTACTCCTGACTCTAAACCTTTACGAACAAATCTTATTCATCGTCCATCATTATTAGAAATTCTAAGATATCATCGTATCTTTCATTTTAAATATCCTCAATATTTCTGAATATATCTTCATAAATATTCTTGTGTGATATTATCTGTATTACATCATAAAAGAAACTGTTAGTTTCTAAATTTCTGAAAAATTCGAGTTTGAATTATGAATGTTTTGAAGTAGTGTTGAAAATTGATGCATTAGTTAGTATAATATAATGACACTTGATCAACGTGATTATATTACAATAAGTCATGCTGAGTTTCTAATGAAACATGATGACTCACAAACTATAACGTCATCATGTGCCATGTTACACGACTCTTATATTCTATCTAATCTATAAATATATCAAGAACATATTTTCTTGACACTCTTATCTTTTCTCTTGAATTCTGGTAATTTGACAAATCAGATTGTGCTATTACCGTTTCTTTCCTAGAACATTAACTATGTTCATTCTGAAATTCATAGCTACGAATTCTGGACCATTATTCGCTTGACTTAAAGCCGGGAAGAGAAAACAAAAGTATGAAACTCCGAAATATAAGGGAGAATATAAAGCCCAATAACAACACATAAATTACAAACCGTGTATATCAATGTTTATCGTAACATAAAGACACGGGAGAATTAAAAACACTATAACCCCAAGGGCGAAGTAGAAGTAAACAGATTCCTCTAGTGGAAGTTAGAAAAGGAGAATGATTATTCAGATAGTCAGGATAAGGACAAGGATCAGAACTGGATTAAGCATTTTCACAATCTTTTGAATTTGAAAATTGAGTATAGGAGCGGTAAAAGTAATGGAACGGAAGAAGTTAATTTATAGTGAAATATCTGATAAAGAAATCAAGGCAGATTTCCGCATTTAATTAAAGAGAATCATAATTTCCTTAATCATCGAAGAATCAAATCTTATTACGAAGATTTTCTTTAAATCCCTGGAATTCCGGAAATCAACCTTGACTACGTCACTGGTTAAGATGAACCTGCATTTATTCATTTCATCCTTTTATGATAGCTTCACTCGTACTCTTCACATAAACGAATTATTTTATCCATATTACTCTATGGTAATAAAACTCTATCTATCAACTCATAATTGTCATGAAAACATTCTTATTGTTAGCCATGACGACCTCGATCAAATTTCGGGGACGAAATTTCTTTAACGGGTAGGTACTGTGACTACCCGGAAATTTTCAACCAAATTTAAACTTAATCTTTATATAATTTCGACAAGATAAGCAAAGTTGTAATGTTGAGTCTCAAAAATTTTGAACTGTTTCATATATTCATTTGACTTTAAACTATCTCCGACAATTCACGAACCATTAACTGTAAATACATGTGTATACATATAAATATAAATAAAAATATAAATATATAAATATATATATATATATATATATATATATATATATATATATATATATATATATATATATATATATATATATATATATATATATATATATATATATGATAATGCTAAAAACGAACATATATTTCATAGCATTATTCCTCAAGAAAGACAAGCTTTTAGTTGCAATTGTTCTATTTACAAGTGATATTCGTTTAAATAATAAAAGGTGAAGACAAAAGACAGATTCGACGAATTGAAGACGCAAACGACCAAAAAGCTCAAAAGAACAAAAGACAATCAAAAAGGTTCCAATTATTGATAAGAAACGTCTCGAAATTACAAGAGTACAAGATTCAAAACGAAAAGTACAAGATATTAAATTGTACGCAAGGACGTTCGAAAATCCGGAACCGGGACCAGAGTCAACTCTTAACGCTCGACGCAACGGACTAAAAATTACAAGTTAACTATGTATATAAATATAATATAATATATAATTAATTATATTAATTATATATATATATTATATTTATATATAAAAAACCGTCGGCAGAGAAAGACTCCAAGATGTGAGCTGGAATTTCAAACTCCGCGACTCGCGGAGTTTGAAGGCCAAAATGGCCGCGAGTCGCGGAGACCCAAAATGAAAAAATGCCTATAAAGCCAACCGAATTCTGAACGCAAAATATCATCTTTTTCTTCCTCATTCATACGTAAAATTTATATTTATATTTATAATTTATATTTTAATTTTAATTATAATTCTAATAATAAGGGTATGTTAGCGAATATTGTAAGGGTGTAAGTCGAAATTCTGTCCGTGTAACGCTACGCTATTTTTAATCATTGTAAGTTATGTTCAACCTTTTTATATTAATGTCTCGTAGCTAAGTTATTATTATGCTTATTTAAAACGAAGTAATCATGATGTTGGGCTAATTACTAAAATTGGGTAATTGGGCTTTGTACCATAATTGGGGTTTGGACAAAAGAACGACACTTGTGGAAATTAGACTATGGGCTATTAATGGGCTTTATATTTGTTTAACTAAATGATAGTTTGTTAATGTTAATATAAAGATTTACAATTGGGCGTCCCTATAAATTACCATATACACTCGATCGGACACGATGGGCGGGGTATTTATATGTACGAATAATCGTTCATTTAACCGGACACGGGAATGGATTAATAGCCACTAGAATAATTAAAACAGGGGTGAAATTACATTCAAGGGTAATTGGTGTAATTGTTAACAAAGTAGTAAAACCTTGGTTTACACGCAGTCGATAACCTGGTGTATTCATTAAACAAAGTATTAAAACCTTGTTACAATTCGAATCCCCAATTAGTTGGAATATTTAACTTCGGGTATAAGAATAATTTGATGAGGACACTCGCACTTTATATTTATGACTGATGGACTGTTATGGACAAAAACCAGACGGACATATTAAATAATCCAGGACAAAGGACAATTAACCCATGGGCATAAAACTAAAATCAACACGTCAAACATCATGATTACGGAAGTTTAAATAAGCATAATTCTTTTATTTCATATTTAATTTCCTTCATTTTATATTTAATTGCACTTCTAATTATCGCATTTTTATTTATTGTTATTTAATCGCACTTTTAATTATCGTACTTTTTAATTATCGCAATTTTATCGCACTTTTATTATTCGCAATTTTATTATCGTTATTTACTTTACGCTTTAAATTAAGTCTTTTATTTATTTAATATTTTACATTAGGTTTTAACTGCGACTAAAGTCTTAAAATCGACAAACCGGTCATTAAACGGTAAAAACCCCCTTTATAATAATAATATTACTTATATATATGTTTGTATTTTTATAAAAGTAAACTAATATAGCGTTGAGCTTTGTTTAAAGATTTCCCTGTGGAACGAACCGGACTTACTAAAAACTACACTACTGTACGATTAGGTACACTGCCTATAAGTGTTGTAGCAAGGTTTAAGTATATCCATTCTATAAATAAATAAATATCTTGTGTAAAATTGTATCGTAGTTAATAGTATTTTCTGCTAAAATTAATAACTATTTTATATACACCTCGCATAACATCAAGTATTTTTGGCGCCGCTGCCGGGGAACTATCTTAAAAGCCGGAAGCGCAACGCTAATATAAAAAAAAAGATTTTTAGTTTACTTTTATTAAAAATTCGTTTTTATAAAAATACGTTTTAAAAATTCGAAAATATAAAAAGAAAAACAAAAATATAAGTATTTTTAAGATTTTGTTAAATATTTAAGTTTTATAAGTTTCTTTATTTTTATTTTAGTTTATAAAAATATAAGTTTTAATATCTTTTATTTAATTAAAAAATAGAAAACAGAAAATAAAAAAAAAAAAAATAAATAAAGAAAACGCGTCGAAGTTAAATCTGTCAACTGAATTTCTGAACCCCGCGAGTCGTGGGGTTTGAAGCATTAAATACCGCAAGTCGCGGAGCTTCTCTGACACACGGACAGAAGCCCTAATTCAGCATTAATTACGGGTTTTAATTAATTATTATTATTATTTAACCCTAATTATGTATTATTATTATTATTAGTTTTATTTTAAGATTTACTTTTTATTTAATTTGTTTTATTTAGTATTAATTAGTTTAATTAATTTGTAAAATTAGTAGTTTTATTAAATAAATAATATAAAAATAATATTTTTATAAAAATTGTACTTTTTACAACTTTTTGTATATTTTTATATTTTGTCCCTTTTTAATCATTGTAGCGTAATATTTGTATTTTTTAGCTCATAATTAATTTTAAATTTAGTTTTTGCCATAGTCATTTTTACTCCTATATTTTTAGGCTTTGCCGTAGAATTCCTTAAGTACTTTTTCTTTAGACTAAGATTTAGGTGCTTTAGAATTTTGCGACGCCATTTTAAGTTTTAGTTTCTTTTTAAGTTATTTCCATTTGGAATTTAGTTTTTCCTGTAAGCTTTAATATTTTTACACGACTTTTACTATGTACCAATTGTCATTCCAATTAGTAATTTCAATTTGCGATTATAATTTTAAGTTAGTTGTAGTAATAAGGTTAGGTTAGTCAAGTATTTTTAAGTTTTTATAAGTTTCTTTTATTTTTCCGTCACCTTTTATTTTTCCGTCACCTTTTATTTTTCAACCATTTTTTTTCTTTTTCGACCTTTTTCGACGAACTCTTTTTCTTTCTTATTTCTCGCTATTCTAGTTTTAGGACATAGATTTTTATTCTACTTCTTATCTAAATTTCTTAAAATTACGAAAATTTATTTTGAGTGGTTAAATTGATAGACATCAAAATTTTCTGGTTCGTAGTAATAGTTGGATTTGTACGTGGACCGGGTTATTGGAGCCAAACAGTCCTCAATTATATTGAGACCAAATGAATCCTGCCCCTCTGCTGCATCTTTTGGCTATTCGAAACGTGGGCAAAATCAGAAAAGTCTATTGATTGGATAACTTATTATAATTTTTCTTTCCTTTTTAAAACTAATAGGATATTTAGTGAATGCACCGAGCAAGACGTTCATCACCTTTTGTACGTTCACCACCTGTAACTAGATCAAGACATTTAGCAAATATAACCGCCGTTGATTTTTCTTTAGAATCGTCATCCAGTCGACCAAGTACTTCAGTTCAAATTTCCGATAATCCATTTTTTGAACCCGACCTCACAATTGAGAATCCGGAGAATATTCAGGAACGGTTCGTAGATCCTGAACCACTAAACTTTCCTCCGGAACCACCAATCATTCAAACAGAGATTGTTGAGGAACGAACCATTAAATCAGAATCATCTAGTGATACCGATTCAACAAATTCAATTATGGAGAATCTGGAACCTTTAAGTATGGAAGACCGAATGAGAGCTAAACGCACTAGCCAAGGTCACGCAATTACTCATCCAGACATTAATGCGCCAGATTATGAAATCAAAGGACAAATTCTACACATGGTGACTAATCAATGCCAATTTAGTGGTGAGCCGAAGGAAGATCCAAATGAACATCTACGTACCTTTAATAGAATCTGCACACTATTTAAAATACGAGAAGTGGAGGATGAACAGATATATCTCATGTTATTTCCCTGGACTTTAAAGGGAAAAGCCAAAGATTGGTTGGAATCGTTACCTGAAGGGGCGATCGATACATGGGACGTTTTAGTTGACAAATTTCTTAAACAATTCTTTCCTGCATCTAAAGCCGTAAGACTTCAAGCAGAAATTGTTACGTTCACACAGAAGCCAAATGAAACTCTATATGAGGCGTGGACAAGATATGGAAAGTTATTAAGAGGATGTCCGCAACATGGTTTAGACACCTGTCAAATAGTACAAATATTCTACCAAGGATGCGACATCACTACAAGAAAAGACATAGATATAGCAGCTGGTGGTTCTATTATGAAGAAAACCGAAACTGATGCTTACAAAATTATTGATAACACTGCTTCCCACTCACATGAGTGGCACCAAGAAAAAGACATCATTAGATCATCTAAAGCAGCTAGAGCCGATTCTAGCCATGACTTAGATTCCATTTCAGCAAAGATAGATGCTGTGGAAAGACGAATGGAAAAGATGACTAAAGATATTCACTCAATACGAATTAGTTGTGAGCAGTGTGGAGGACCACATTTGACAAAAGATTGTCTCAGTATTGAATTAACAATGGAACAAAGAGAGAATATTTCATACATAAACCAAAGGCCTGGAAATAATTATCAGAATAATTATCAACCGCCAAGACCGATTTACAATCAAAACCAGAATTATAACCGAAATATTCCATACAACAACCAACAAGGTCCTAGCAATCAACAAGTATCCAATAATACTTACAATCAGCAAAGACCGAATTTTCAAAACAAACCACCACAACAAACCGATGATAAAAAGCCAAATTTAGAAGATATGATGACAAAGCTAGTTGAAACTCAAACACAGTTTTTCACATCTCAAAAACAAACAAATGAACAAAATGCTCAAGCATTTAGAAATCAACAAGCTTCTATTCAAAATCTGGAACAAGAAGTAAGTAACCTAGCAAGATTAATAGGTGAAAGAAAACCGGGAAGTCTACCTAGTGATACAAATGCTAACCCCCGGAATGAAACAGCTAAAACTATTACCACAAGAAGTGGTACAACACTTAAACCACCTGAAATACCTGTAACTTCTGATGAAACTATTCCTACTCCACAAGAACCACAACCTGATCAAGATAAGGAAAAAGAACCGGTAGTTGAAAAGGTTAATGAAGATAACACAGTTAAGGATAAACCTTATGTTAAACCATACCAACCACCACTTCCTTATCCGAGTAAAATGAAGAAAGAAAAACTTGAAGCCGAGCAATCCAAATTCTTGAATATGTTTAAACAGATAAATGTAAATCTTCCTTTCATTGATGTGATTTCAGGAATGCCAAGATATGCTAAATTCTTGAAAGATCTAATCTCAAATAGAAAGAAAATGGAAGAACTCTCGGCTGTTACTATGAATGCTAATTGTTCAGCAGTGCTGTTGAATAAGATACCAGAAAAATTATCTGATCCAGGAAGTTTCACAATTCCATGTTTTCTGGGTAGTCTTAGTTCAATAGAAGCATTGGCAGACTTAGGTGCTAGTATAAATCTAATGCCGTATTCACTATACACTAAACTAGACCTTGGAGAATTGAAACCAACCAGAATAAGCATACAACTAGCCGATAGATCAATAAAATATCCTAGAGGGATAATGGAGAACATGCTAGTTAAAGTTGGTACTTTAGTATTTCCAGTAGATTTTGTTGTTTTGGACATGGAAGAAGATTCTCAAGTTCCTCTCATATTAGGAAGACCATTCTTAAACACGGCTAAAGCAATGATATACGTGTTCGGTAAGAAACTGACCCTAAGTATAGAGGATGAGAGTGTTACCTTTTCAGTTGATAGAGCAATGCAACAACCACAATCTGCAGATGATACATGTTATTATATTCAAACTATAGATGCACATGCAGAATTATTAGAAGAATTTCCAGAATTACAAGGAACAGGAGAATGTTCTTTAGGAGAAGGTAATGAACCAATTGATGAAGCTGAAATGTTAGCTACACTTATAGCTAATGGATATGAACCAACAACAGAAGAAATTCAAATGCTAAAAGAAGAAGACAGATATCGATATAAATCATCGATAGAAGAACCTCCGAAATTAGAGTTAAAGCCACTTCCAAACCATTTGGAATACGCTTATTTACATGGTGAATCTGAATTACCTGTAATAATATCGTCTTCTCTTACTGAAAATGAAAAATCACAACTCATTTCTGTGTTAAAAGCTCATAAACCAGCCATTGCATGGAAGATTCATGATATTAAAGGAATAAGTCCTTCGTATTGCACACATAAAATCCTTATGGAAGAAGGTCATAAAACGTATGTGCAACGCCAACGAAGACTAAATCCTAATATGCAAGATGTAGTTAAGAAAGAGATTATTAAACTGCTAGATGCAGGTTTGATATATCCAATTTCTGATAGTCCATGGGTAAGCCCAGTTCAATGCGTGCCTAAGAAGGGTGGCATGACTGTCATTACAAATGAGAAAAATGAGCTTATTCCTACTAGGACTGTAACAGGATGGCGTGTATGTATTGATTATAGAAAATTAAATGACGCCACCAGAAAAGATCACTTTCCCTTACCTTTCATAGATCAAATGTTGGAAAGATTAGCCGGAAATAGTTACTATTGTTTTCTAGATGGATTTTCCGGATATTTTCAAATTCCAATAGCACCCGAAGATCAAGAGAAAACCACATTTACGTGCCCTTATGGTACTTTTGCTTACAAACGCATGCCATTTGGACTTTGTAACGCCCCTGCAACCTTTCAAAGGTGTATGATGGCGATTTTTCATGACATGATAGAAGAATGCATGGAAGTTTTCATGGATGACTTTTCAGTCTTCGGTGATACATTTAAATCATGTCTAGTTAATCTGGAACGAATGCTAATTAGATGCGAATAATCAAATCTAGTACTTAATTGGGAGAAATACCATTTCATGGTTAAAGAAGGCATCGTTCTTGGACATAAAATTTCAAAAGAAGGAATTGAAGTGGATAGAGCTAAAGTAGATGTAATTGCTAAACTTCCACATCCCACCAATGTTAGAGGAGTTAGGAGTTTTCTAGGGCATGCCGGTTTTTACCGACGTTTCATAAAAGATTTTTCTAAAATTGCCACTCCTATGAATAAACTCCTAGAAAAGGATGCTCCATTCATCTTTTCAGATGAGTGTATCAAATCTTTTAATATTCTTAAAGAGAAACTCACTAATGCGCCGATCATGATAACACCAAATTGGAATCTACCATTTGAACTAATGTGCGATGCAAGTGATTTTGCAATGGGAGCCGTTTTAGGACAAAGGATTGAAAAACGATTTCAACCTATATATTATGCTAGTAAGACATTACAAGGAGCACAAACAAACTATACAACTACGGAAAAAGAACTCCTTGCTATTGTCTTTGCTTTTGACAAATTTCGATCATATCTCGTTCTAGCAAAAACGGTGGTCTATACAGACCATTCTGCTCTTAGATACCTATTTTCAAAACAAGATGCTAAACCAAGATTAATCCGTTGGATCTTACTCTTACAAGAGTTTGATATTGAAATCCGAGATAAAAGAGGAGCAGAAAATCTCGCCGCTGATCATCTTTCTCGTCTTGAAAATCCTGAATTAGAAGTTCTGAATGAATCAGCCATACAAGACAACTTTCCTGATGAATATCTATTGAAGATAGATTATAAAGAAATCCCATGGTTTGCAGACTATGCAAACTACTTAGTTTGTGGATTCCTTGAAAAAGGATTATCGTACCAAAAACGAAAAAAATTCTTCAGTGATATAAAACACTATTTCTGGGAAGATCCACATCTGTTTAAAAGTTGTCCCGATGGAATAATACGCCGATGTGTATTTGGAGATGAAGCTAGTAAAATTTTAAACCATTGTCACACAGGACCAACAGGAGGGCATTATGAGCCTCAACTAACAGCAAGAAAAGTTTATGATGCTGGATTCTATTGGCCAACAATTTACAAAGACGCACACCTTCTTTGCAAATCCTGTGATGCATGTCAAAGGGCCGGAAAAATAAGTCAACGTGATGAAATGCCACAAAATGTCATCCAAGTATGTGAAGTATTTGACATTTGGGGTATTGACTTTATGGGCCCATTTCCAAAATCTAATAATAATCTATATATACTCGTAGCCATTGATTATGTATCTAAATGGGCGGAAGCACAAGCTCTCCCAACTAATGATGCACGAGTTGTAGTCAACTTTTTAAAACATATTTTTGCAAGGTTTGGAACACCGAAAGCTTTAATAAGTGATCGGGGTACTCATTTCTGTAATAATCAACTTGAGAAAGTTCTTAAAAGATATGGAGTAACTCATAAAATCTCCACCGCATATCATCCACAAACAAGTGGACAAGTTGAAAATACCAACCGAGCTTTAAAACGTATTCTAGAGAAAACCGTAGGATCAAATTCGAAGGAATGGTCCATTAAATTAGAGGATTCACTCTGGGCTTTTAGAACAGCCTACAAAACTCCAATTGGAACCACACCTTTTAGACTTGTTTATGGAAAAGCATGTCATCTTCCAGTAGAAATTGAACACAAAGCATTTTGGGCTTTGAAGACATGTAATCTTGATTTACATGAAGCCGGACGTCTACGATTAAGTCAACTAAATGAATTAGAAGAATTAAGACATGAAGCATACGAAAATTCGTTAATCTATAAAGAAAGAACGAAGAAATGGCATGATAAAAGAATCAGAAGTTCAAAAGAATTTAAAGAAGGAGACAGAGTTCTTCTTTTCAATTCACGATTCAAGCTATTTCCTGGAAAATTGAAATCAAGATGGTCTGGACCATTCATAGTCAAAAGAGTTTTCCCATACGGAACGATAGAATTAATAAATTCAAATGGGATAGAATTTAAAGTTAATGGTCACAGAGTTAAACATTACATACATGGTCCGATGGAAGTCGACAACGAAGTTAATCACAATTTCGACACCACAGCTAACTAAGTGTGGGGAGAATCAAGTCTTTAAAGGATAATATGTATTTCTGTTAGAGTTAGATTGTCTGTTTTCGTGTAGTTCTCGAAAATGGAACCCGAATGGTCTTTCCCTAGCAGACCCTAAAGAACTAGTCTTCTCCCCCCATTCTGAATTTTTATTTTTTTTTAGGTTTTTACGAAATGAAGACTACCTGTTAACTAAACCATGGTCTAATGCTACACGCTTTGATCACTAAACGTAATAATGACATACTACCGAGTGAAATAGTATCAGTAATCAGAGAAAGAATGGACGGAGTTAGAAAAGAATCCAGATGCGAAGATAATAAGTTACAATTTGGTAAAGGAAAATCAAAATCCGCAGCGAAAAGAAGAGCACGACACCTAGAAAGATGTCACAAATGCGGAAAATGGTCACATGGAGGCAAATGTTCAAATAATCAAACCTATTCAAATACCGAATTTGTTACTTTATGCAGAGACGGACCGTTCATATGTTTAGAAGAAAAGGCACTGAATGCTCGAGGTTACGCCTATGTAGCCATGGAAAATCAATTAAACCGACTATCTTATGAATGGAATAGATCATATAACTAAGAAATCTATTTCACAGGTATGTCTGTACAGTTTTTATTTTTATTTTTATTTTTAACCTTTTGATAATAAACGCTAATTTGTTCGCTAAAAAGTATTAAATTGGTATTGAATAAAATTAGGTTTGGCGACCGAAATTATTGATATCATTCAAAAATTTATTACATCACTGCGAAATTTAACGTTTATTCTTAAGGTATAAATATCTTTAAACAATCAACCCAAAATATTTAAAAAATTCGTCATGAGTTAAATTAGGTCTTGGAACCGAAATTACTTTACCAAAAAGAGGGGCGCATATTTTTGATAATATTTGATTGATTAAAGTGGGATAAAAAGACAAAAAGATTTTTAATTTTATTTTTACCATGTTTTTAATCTTAATATTTAAATCTTAAATTAATATTGTAAACTTTGTAAAAACAATATATTTAAAATATTTGAAAAATTAATATAAGTTTGATATGAATTTATAAATTTTTAAATTAAGTTTAGTGTGAATTTTTAATTTTTAAAATATTAATTTTTAATTTTATGCATTTCAAATTTTAAGTTTGGTGTGAATTTTTAATATTAATTTTGAATTTTATATTTAAGTTGTGTGAATTTAAAAACAAAAATTTACTTTATCTCATTAAGTTAAGAATATGATTTTTAAAATTCGTCGTAAGTTGAAGACTAGGTCTTTGAACCGAAATTGCTTTACCCGAGGGAGGGACGAGAACTTTTATTATCATTATTTTTAATCTTATTGAATTAAAGTATGCCAAAAAAAAAAAAAAAAAAAAATCTAAGCTTTTAAAGCAATTGCTTAAAAATGACAAATTTTAAAATTTTGTCGAAGGACGGACTAGGACATCGATCCGAAACGACCTCGTCCTAAATAACAAGGGAAACAAAATTTTAAAATTAATTACTTAATTGTTTTAATAAGTTAATGATTATTAAAAAAAAAAAAAAAAATATACCAAACTCCGCGAGTCGCGGAGTTTGGAGGGTAAATCCCCGCGACTCGCGGAGGGGCCGGATTACAGAAAAAAATAAAAAGAGCTGCACGATCAGTTTCAGTCCCCAACCCAAAAACTCAAAAACTGCTGCGAAAATAGACCCGAAAAACCCGAAAAACACCCCCAAAAATCCCAATTTTTAACCGTTAATCACCAAATTTTTTGCTAAAATCATGTTGAGAAGGATGCTATCTAAGAATTACTCAAGAAAAACGGTAAATTTCTACACCTAAACACCATTTAATTTGAAATTTGGTGTTCTTGAGCAAATTTTTCCCCAATTTGATTTTGATGCTTTTTAGTGTAATTAGACTTAAATTGTTTATGTATTATGCTTGTATAACCTAGATTGATGCTGTTTAACATGATTAGAAGCCTTAAACTTCAAATTTTGAATAATCTAGGGTTTGTGTTCTTGAGCAAATTTGGGGCTTTTTGATATAAACAGGTTATGGCCGATTTTTGTCATGAATTGTTGCTAAAATAAGTAGTGTAACATGTCTAGGTAGTTAAATGATCCAAACTTTGAGCCTAAACATGATTTTGAGAATTAAAGTGGACTTTTTCAAGTCTAAAATTCATGAACTTGATTTTTGAAAGATAATGCCATTTGAGACTTGTTTGATTGCTAGTAATGATTATTTTGACATGTTATTTGAGTTGAATGCTTATGAACTTGACGAACATTTTCGTATATGCTTATTTGAAAAAGTGTAGATTTGATAAAAATGTGAAAATAAGCTTAAGTTTGATATAAATTGATAATGTCATTGTAATTATTTTGATTGATGATTTTGCTGACACTAATGCATATTTGGATGCACAAAAATTGTGTTTGATGTGTTTTGCAGAATGAAAGGGGTGAATCTTCATCCCAAGCCCGCAATGCTCCTGCTGAGAATTTGGAACAACAGGAGGTGGATAACTACTGGAACAACAGGAGGTGGATAACTACTACAAGCAGGATATACCTCATCCAGTCATGACCTTTTCCGATATGCACTTGGAAGAGTTGCACCCGAACCTGAGATTTGACAGACTTTGGATAGATTATCCAAAATATCAAAGGGGTTTGCATACTCTTCATTCTAAGGTTGTTGAGGTACCAAGGGTCATAGAATGGGGACCCTTAGAAGCTGTAGAATTGGCCGAGCCAATTAGGGAATTACTTGTACAGAGGTATGGTAATTCTTCTTTTAATGACTGGATATGTTTATTCACCATACATAGACCTGTATATAAAGTATGGTGTGAAGAATTGTTATGTAGTATAGAGTTGAATGATCGGGTAGCTAGTTTAACCGATCGTTCTTTTATTAGATTTTTGTTAGGCGGTTCGATGCGCCACATGTCTTTACTGGACATGGCTCAGGCTTTACGTATATATACGCCTGAGGAGTTAGCGTCTGCCAATTGTAGAGGATTGATACTAAACGGTAGAAAGATAGATGAGAATTTTGATACACACGGTGTGTGGAGTCAAATGACAAGCCATCACCGTTTCAAAGGGGGAAATTACTCTTATTTGGATATAGATAGAGCCGAATTAAGAGTGATACATAGGTTTTTAGCTAATTCGATTACACAAAGGGGTAAGAACAAAGAAAAAGTAAATGAACAGGATTTGTTTTACCATATGTGTATTCGAGACCCACAAAGCGCTGTAAGTATACCATATTGTGTGGGTTATTATTTATCAGCTATGGTTCGGGGGATGCGACCACATAGCATAATAGGAGGTGGTATTTTTATTACTTTGATTGGTGAATATCTCGGTGTGGATATAAGTCGGGGGGGATTATTACTAGAAGAGCCGGAACCCCGCGATACTATAGGTTTAAATGTATACCATGGTGCGAAAGTTTTGAAGAGGCGAAATAACGCCGCAGTACGATACCATGGTAGACATCCACAGGTGGAGAGAAACCAGCAGCAAGGTAATGTAGGAGGGGGGAATGAGATGCAAGAAATGCATAGGTTTATAGCTTCTCAGGAATACGAAAATGCTAGACAGAGAGCATTTGAAGATTGGCAAGTTCATCAGAACCAGATCATAGCTCATTGCCAACATATAGGTAGAAACTATATTCCTACACCGAAACCCATCTTCCCTCCTTGGTCGATAGAGATGCAGCCACCATATCCTACGTATGACCCTGCCGAAGCATTTTATAGCACTTATGGTTATGCCTGGAACCCCTATTGGTACCAATATCATCCTTAGTTTACTTATTATTTTTTTTATTTTGTAATTTGTAATTATTGATACGTTTAATACTTTTGTTAATATTGTAATCATTTTTATAATTGTCTAACTTTTATTCTTAGATTTTAATAATTTTTGAATGTGGGGTAATATACCAAACTTCAAAAATATGTATATATGTTTGCAGTTTATCTTATGTACACAACAGGGTAAAACAACGCATTTTCAAAGACTGGCATTAAGTTCAGCAAAAGCAACTAATTTTGACGACAAGATGCAAAATATATGTGAAATAACAACAAGACGGAATGAACAAATGATGTGCACCATTTATCATTTAGCAAACAAACGCCAATATATTTGGAAACTTTGGTAAAATTTAATCATTTTCACACAAATCACTCTCAATAATTTAAATTGTTACTGATTTCTTGCAAATGAGGGCATTGCAAGATCTTAAGTGTGGGAAGGGGTTAAATTCTTTCGGATTTTAAAATTTTTATATTAAACACTTGGTTACCATTAAAAATACTAGTAAAGCAGTAGTTGTATTAGAATCTAGTGCTCTCTGATAAAAAAGAACAGCCCTAGTCTTATATACTAACTACCCAATTCTAGTAAAATTTTTCAAAATTTTTAATTAAATGAATTCAAAATCATGTTTATACATATTTATGAACGATAAAACTAGGTTTTAACACCGAAATTATTGTTACCTCGGAAAGGACATAAATTAAGAAACAAACTAAAATGTTAAAATTCATTTAAAATGGAATAGAGGACGATAAAAAGGAAAATAAAAGCCAAGTGCGGGAAAATTTACCAAGTTATTTTAAACATATGTCACATATATCTGTAACAAATAACTGAAAATACTTTTGCTTTGAACTAAACTAAACTGTTTTACCCGAGGAAAGAAAAGAAGAGATGGATCTACATGATGAATCAATTCCATCACTAAAAGGAAGTAAAGTCTTCCGAAAAAGACACGCGCTTCTTGATTTAGGTCATGAAGTTGTCGTCCAGACCAGCTGTAGGTTGACAAAAAATCTAGAAAAGTCATCACTAAAATCAGCAGGAAATCCACGGACCTCAGCATTAAACAGGGTCGCCAAGTGGTCAGATTTATCCTAACCATGAGAAGGATTTATCTCGTATAATGGGGGGGCACCATGCAAATTAGCTGGATAAGACTAATGAATCAGATCCCCAGAAAGGATAATCTCCTTAAAGATTAAAAATCAGCTTTTAAGACTGATATTACTCAATCCTAGAGAATGACCTTAAAGATTGAGAATTACAAACTCATGGAATTCGATGATATCTAAACTCGAGCTTAAACGAGAAAATATTTTGATCAAAAATTACAAACTGATTTGTTTTCTGAAAACCCTATTTTCAATGCGTTCATTACCATTGAACGTAAAATCCTAGGAATTCACCTGGAATTCATTAGGTCACCTGAACTAAATCGGGTGTCAACCGTAAGAACGGTGGTTGCATAGCATGGTCAAAGACAAGACCTTGTGCCAGACCGAAAAAAAAATTATAAGGGTGAGCTTTACTATTGCTCCTACAAAGGATAGTAATTGCGTCTGACACGTTATAGACCATAATTAAAAGCATGTCACGGGACATTGCCTTAACAGTTGCTTGTTCAACGCTTTCCTTTACAACCGGACGGTAGTTTGCCGAAAGGTAATATACGGGACAAGTAAACTGGACGTGTTGCTTTCTAAATACAAGGTTAGCAAGTGGGTGATACAAAACCGCAAGTTTTGAGCTAAAATTTTCAAATCTGAAACCCACCAAACCCACAAAAATATTTTGCAAACACCGGTAAAGGGTTATCCCGGAAAACTTATCTAGGGTAAAAACTAGATTTAATTTTCAAAAGATCAAATGTTTTCATAAAGATCCAATTTCCTTAATGGATCTAAATTTTTATAGTCATGTGGGACTGTAAACCATATCGTTACTACCATTGTTTATACCGCCGTATAGAAAATCACTGATGTACAAAGTGTGAAGAATAAAGAAGTGATTCTAGTATTTCAAGACAATATTGCTTGAGGACAAGCAACGCTCAAGTGTGAGAATATTTGATAATGCTAAAAACGAACATATATTTCATAGCATTATTCCTCAAGAAAGACAAGCTTTTAGTTGCAATTGTTCTATTTACAAGTGATATTCGTTTAAATAATAAAAGGTGAAGACAAAAGACAGATTCGACGAATTGAAGACGCAAACGACCAAAAAAGCTCAAAAGAACAAAAGACAATCAAAAAGGTTCCAATTATTGATAAGAAACGTCTCGAAATTACAAGAGTACAAGATTCAAAACGCAAAGTACAAGATATTAAATTGTACGCAAGGACGTTCGAAAATCCGGAACCGGGACCAGAGTCAACTCTTAACGCTCGACGCAACGGACTAAAAATTACAAGTTAACTATGTATATAAATATAATATAATATATAATTAATTATATTAATTATATATATATTATATTTATATATAAAAAACCGTCGGCAGAGAAAGACTCCAAGATGTGAGCTGGAATTTCAAACTCCGCGACTCGCGGAGTTTGAAGGCCAAAATGGCCGCGAGTCGCGGAGACCCAAAATGAAAAAATGCCTATAAAGCCAACCGAATTCTGAATGCAAAATATCATCTTTTTCTTCCTCATTCATACGTAAAATTTATATTTATATTTATAATTTATATTTTAATTTTAATTATAATTCTAATAATAAGGGTATGTTAGCGAATATTGTAAGGGTGTAAGTCGAAATTCTGTCCGTGTAACGCTACGCTATTTTTAATCATTGTAAGTTATGTTCAACCTTTTTATATTAATGTCTCGTAGCTAAGTTATTATTATGCTTATTTAAAACGAAGTAATCATGATGTTGGGCTAATTACTAAAATTGGGTAATTGGGCTTTGTACCATAATTGGGGTTTGGACAAAAGAACGACACTTGTGGAAATTAGACTATGGGCTATTAATGGGCTTTATATTTGTTTAACTAAATGATAGTTTGTTAATGTTAATATAAAGATTTACAATTGGGCGTCCCTATAAATTACCATATACACTCGATCGGACACGATGGGCGGGGTATTTATATGTACGAATAATCGTTCATTTAACCGGACACGGGAATGGATTAATAGCCACTAGAATAATTAAAACAGGGGTGAAATTACATTCAAGGGTAATTGGTGTAATTGTTAACAAAGTAGTAAAACCTTGGTTTACACGCAGTCGATAACCTGGTGTATTCATTAAACAAAGTATTAAAACCTTGTTACAATTCGAATCCCCAATTAGTTGGAATATTTAACTTCGGGTATAAGAATAATTTGATGAGGACACTCGCACTTTATATTTATGACTGATGGACTGTTATGGACAAAAACCAGACGGACATATTAAATAATCCAGGACAAAGGACAATTAACCCATGGGCATAAAACTAAAATCAACACGTCAAACATCATGATTACGGAAGTTTAAATAAGCATAATTCTTTTATTTCATATTTAATTTCCTTCATTTTATATTTAATTGCACTTCTAATTATCGCATTTTTATTTATTGTTATTTAATCGCACTTTTAATTATCGTACTTTTTAATTATCGCAATTTTATCGCACTTTTATTATTCGCAATTTCATTATCGTTATTTACTTTACGCTTTAAATTAAGTCTTTTATTTATTTAATATTTTACATTAGGTTTTAACTGCGACTAAAGTCTTAAAATCGACAAACCGGTCATTAAACGGTAAAAACCCCCCTTTATAATAATAATATTACTTATATATATGTTTGTATTTTTATAAAAGTAAACTAATATAGCGTTGAGCTTTGTTTAAAGATTTCCCTGTGGAACGAACCGGACTTACTAAAAACTACACTACTGTACGATTAGGTACACTGCTTATAAGTGTTGTAGCAAGGTTTAAGTATATCCATTCTATAAATAAATAAATATCTTGTGTAAAATTGTATCGTATTTAATAGTATTTTCTGCTAAAATTAATAACTATTTTATATACACCTCGCATAACATCAATATATATATATATTAAATAAAAATAATAATATACGATTTAATCGTTAGAACTGAAAATATATAAAATAACAAACGGTATAATTAAATTGTTATTAAAATAAATCTGTTTATGTATGTATATATATATATATATATATATATATATATATATATATATATATAGAAAAAAGTTTAATAATTGTAATACTCGTTGGACGTTTCGATTATTATTTAGAGAAGTTTAATTCGAACTTATATGATTTTAGAAAAAATGGTGATTCAAAAATGAGTTCTATAAATTTTAGGCTTACTAAAAATGTATTTAGGATTTAGTTATCAAATTTTAGAACTTTTTATATTTTACCCAGAAATGAGAGGGACAGTTGATGTAATTTTTATTTAACAAATTAGTGATCGAATTTTATACCATAATGATCAAAATAAATAAATATAGTTAATTTAAAAATATGAGATTTTTCTGAAGACTCTTATCCGCCACTGATTTACAACAGAGCCCGATATAGCCATCCGTGATAAACAGTCGATAGAATAATCCAATATATCTAATGGCTAACTGTGCCAGATTATTGATTATGTGATGTGAATACTGTGCATTCTTGTTGCTTTCCACAACTTACAAGAGTATTATATTATATATATTATAAATATAACTATATAACTCTATATGCATATACATAACAGCATATAGATATTACATATAGGATCACCACACCCACTTCACCTTCATCCCTAACCATCCTCACTTCCACTATTTAATGTTCGAACTTGCAACATCAACCCGAACACTTTTCGTTTGATGCTAATCCTTCCACTCGAAAACTGCTCACCTCCTTGTTCGATCTCACCATCTCAACCATAAACCATCATTTATCGATCACTGTTGATCTTGTTTATACTTTCGGTTTGTTTAAACCCTACCATCTAACGATCTAAATCTGTCTCAGGATAGTTCGACAACTACTGAATCATTAAATCAAACTAAACCATTATCACATCCCCATGATTCGCTGCTGCGTATGTTACTTGCTTCGACTTCTGTAAACCCGCCACCCAAACATCACCAAACCACCTTACACCCTCACCACCATAACCGACCCCAAAGACACCAACATCGACCACCCGTTATCACTCCATCAAACAAACCCACGTACTATTTTTGTTTTCTGTTTCTTCGTTGTTTGAGCACCACACGCCACTCAATTCTTTGATTACTATCGAGCCACCATCATCTACAAACCACACCTTTCCACCACCACTCTCACCACTTTCAAAAAAACGGCTACAATAGTTTCTTATGTTTCTATTCCTGAACAAAACAGCAACGAACTACATGCTATTTCCATCTATTTCTGTACGAATCACGAACCACGAACCATCAAATTGTTTAACTACTGCTGCGCTGTTATTGCAAGCATAAAATCACCACTCGAAACCCATTTATATTCTTTTGTTATTGTTGCTACTCATTTGCTCGTTCAACCGCCAATACCACCTTAAAATCACCCAACAATCACCACCATCCTCCACCTCTCTCTCATCCTCTCTCTCTCCCTTCTCTTATTTGTGATCACCGAGAGCTATCACCATACACCACCACAGCCACCATCAAACCACCTATCACCACCGTTTAACACCATCACTTACTGCTGCTGCTCCCTTTTAATTATGTTTTGATACAGTGAATAAAAGGCGATGATGACGTGTTCTAAGGTCAAAGCTGAGCATCAGAAACCATCAGGTCTACTTCAACAACCCGAAATCCCAGAATGGAAATGGGAAAACATTACCATGGATTTCATCACTAAATTGCCAAGGACTGCAAGTGGTTTTGATACTATTTGGGTAATAGTTGATCGTCTCACAAAATCAGCACACTTCCTGCCAATAAGAGAAGATGATAAGATGGAGAAGTTAGCACGACTGTATTTGAAGGAAGTCGTCTCCAGACATGGAATACCAATCTCTATTATCTCTGATAGGGATGGCAGATTTATTTCAAGATTCTGGCAGACATTACAGCAAGCATTAGGAACTCGTCTAGACATGAGTACTGCCTATCATCCACAAACTGATGGGCAGAGCGAAAGGACGATACAAACGCTTGAAGACATGCTATGAGCATGTGTTATTGATTTCGGAAACAGTTGGGATCGACATCTACCATTAGCAGAATTTTCCTACAACAACAGCTACCATTCAAGCATTGAGATGGCGCCGTTTGAAGCACTTTATGGTAGAAAGTGCAGGTCTCCAATTTGTTGGAGTGAAGTGGGGGATAGACAGATTACGGGTCCGGAGATTATACAAGAAACTACCGAGAAGATCATCCAAATTCAACAACGGTTGAAAACCGCCCAAAGTCGACAAAAGAGCTACGCAGACATTAAAAGAAAAGATATAGAATTTGAAATTAGAGAGATGGTCATGCTTAAAGTTGCACCTTGGAAAGGCGTTGTTCGATTTGGTAAACGAGGGAAATTAAATCCAAGGTATATTGGACCATTCAAGATTATTGATCGTGTCGGACCAGTAGCTTACCGACTAGAGTTACCTCAACAACTCGCGGCTGTACATAACACTTTCCACGTCTCGAATTTGAAGAAATGTTTTGCTAAAGAAGATCTCACTATTCCGTTAGATGAAATCCAAATCAACGAAAAACTTCAATTCATCGAAGAACCCGTCGAAATAATGGATCGTGAGGTTAAAAGACTTAAGCAAAACAAGATACCAATTGTTAAGGTTCGATGGAATGCTCGTAGAGGACCCGAGTTCACCTGGGAGCGTGAAGATCAGATGAAGAAGAAATACCCGCATCTATTTCCAGAAGATTCGTCAACACCTTCAACAGCTTAAAATTTCGGGACGAAATTTATTTAACGGGTAGGTACTGTAGTGACCCGAACTTTTCCATGTTTATATATATTAATTGAGATTGATATTTACATGATTAAATGTTTCCAACATGTTAAGCAATCAAACTTGTTAAGACTTGATTAATTGAAATAGGTTTCATATAGACAATTGACCACCCAAGTTGACCGGTGATTCACGTACGTTAAAACTTGTAAAAAACTATATGATGACATATATATGGTTATATATATAGTTAACATGATATTATGATAAGTAAACATATCATTAATTATATTAACAATGAACTACATATGTAAAAACAAGACTACTAACTTAATGATTTTGAAACGAGACATATATGTAACGTTTATCGTTGTAACGACATTTAATGTATTTATATCATATTAAGAGATATTTGTACATCATAATATCATGATAATATAATAATTTAAAATCTCTTTTGTTATTATAAACATTGGGTTAACAACATTTAACAAGATCGTTAACCTAAAGGTTTCAAAACAACACTTACATGTAACGACTAACGATGACTTAACGACTCAGTTAAAATGTATATACATGTAGTGTTTTAATATGTATTTATACACTTTTGAAAGACTTCAATACACTTATCAAAATACTTCTACTTAACAAAAATGCTTACAATTACATTCTCGTTCAGTTTCATCAACAATTCTACTCGTATGCACCCGTATTCGTACTCGTACAATACACAGCTTTTAGATGTATGTACTATTGGTATATACACTCCAATGATCAGCTCTTAGCAGCCCATGTGAGTCACCTAACACATGTGGGAACCATCATTTGGCAACTAGCATGAAATATCTCATAAAATTACAAAAATATGAGTAATCATTCATGACTTATTTACATGAAAACAAAATTACATATCCTTTATATCTAATCCATACACCAACGACCAAAAACACCTACAAACACTTTCATTCTTCAATTTTCTTCATCTAATTGATCTCTCTCAAGTTCTATCTTCAAGTTCTAAGTGTTCTTCATAAATTCCAAAAGTTCTAGTTTCATAAAATCAAGAATACTTTCAAGTTTGCTAGCTCACTTCCAATCTTGTAAGGTGATCATACAACCTCAAGAAATCTTTGTTTCTTACAGTAGGTTATCATTCTAATACAAGGTAATAATCATATTCAAACTTTGGTTCAATTTCTATAACTATAACAATCTTATTTCAAGTGATGATCTTACTTGAACTTGTTTTCGTGTCATGATTCTGCTTCAAGAACTTCGAGCCATCCAAGGATCCATTGAAGCTAGATCCATTTTTCTCTTTTCCAGTAGGTTTATCCAAGGAAATTAAGGTAGTAATTATGTTCATAACATCATTCGATTCATACATATAAAGCTATCTTATTCGAAGGTTTAAACTTGTAATCACTAGAACATAGTTTAGTTAATTCTAAACGTGTTCGCAAACAAAAGTTAATCCTTCTAACTTGACTTTTAAAATCAACTAAACACATGTTCTATATCTATATGATATGCTAACTTAATGATTTAAAACCTGGAAACACGAAAAACACCGTAAAACCGGATTTACGCCGTCGTAGTAACACCGCGGGCTGTTTTGGGTTAGTTAATTAAAAACTATGATAAACTTTGATTTAAAAGTTATTATTCTGAGAAAATGATTTTTATTATAAACATGAAACTATATCCAAAAATTATGGTTAAACTCAAAGTGGAAGTATGTTTTCTAAAATGGTCATCTAGACGTCGTTCTTTCGACTGAAATGACTACCTTTACAAAAACGACTTGTAACTTATTTTTCCGACTATAAACCTATACTTTTTCTGTTTAGATTCATAAAATATAGTTCAATATGAAACCATAGCAATTTGATTCACTCAAAACGGATTTAAAATGAAGAAGTTATGGGTAAAACAAGATTGGATAATTTTTCTCATTTTAGCTACGTGAAAATTGGTAACAAATCTATTCCAACCATAACTTAATCAACTTGTATTGTATATTATGTAATCTTGAGATACCATAGACACGTATACAATGTTTCGACCTATCATATCGACACATCTATATATATTTCGGAACAACCATAGACACTCTATATGTGAATGTTGGAGTTAGCTATACAGGGTTGAGGTTGATTCCAAAATATATATAGTTTGACTTGTGATCAATACTGAGATACGTATACACTGGTTGTGGATTGATTCAAGATAATATTTATCGATTTATTTCTGTACATCTAACTGTGGACAACTAGTTGTAGGTTACTAACGAGGACAGCTGACTTAATAAACTTAAAACATCAAAATATATTAAAAGTGTTGTAAATATATTTTGAACATACTTTGATATATATGTATATATTGTTATAGGTTCGTGAATCAACCAGTGGCCAAGTTTTACTTCCCGACGAAGTAAAAATCTGTGAAAGTGAGTTATAGTCCCACTTTTAAAATCTAATATTTTTGGGATGAGAATACATGCAGGTTTTATAAATGATTTACAAAATATACACAAGTACGTGAAACTACATTCTATGGTTGAATTATCGAAATCGAATATGCCCCTTTTTATTAAGTCTGGTAATCTAAGAATTAGGGAACAGACACCCTAATTGACGCGAATCCTAAAGATAGATCTATTGGGCTTAACAAACCCCATCCAAAGTACCGGATGCTTTAGTACTTCGAAATTTATATCATATCCGAAGGGTGTCCCGGAATGATGGGGATATTCTTATATATATGCATCTTGTTAATGTCGATTACCAGGTTTTCACCATATGAATGATTTTTATCTCTATGTATGGGATGTGTATTGAAATATGAAATCTTGTGGTCTATTATTATGATTTGATATATATAGGTTAAACCTATAACTCACCAACATTTTTGTTGACGTTTAAAGCATGTTTATTCTCAGGTGTATATTAAGAGCTTCCGCTGTTGCATACTAAAATAAGGACAAGATTTGGAGTCCATGTTTGTATGATATTGTGTAAAAACTGCATTCAAGAAACTGATTTCGATGTAACATATTTGTATTGTAAACCATTATGTAATGGTCGTGTGTAAACAGGATATTTTAGATTATCATTATTTGATAATCTACGTAAAGCTTTTTAAACCTTTATTTATGAAATAAAGGTTATGGTTTGTTTTAAAAATGAATGCAGTCTTTGAAAAACGTCTCATATAGAGGTCAAAACCTCGCAACGAAATCAATTAATATGGAACGTTTTTAATCAATAAGAACGGGACATTTCAGTTGGTATCCGAGCGTTGGTCTTAGAGAACCAGAATTTTGCATTAGTGTGTCTTATCGAGTTTGTTAGGATGCATTAGTGAGTCTGGACTTCGACCGTGTTTACTTGAAAAATGATTGCTTAACAAATTTTGTTGGAAACTATATATTTTTAACATGTGAATATTATGTGATATATTAATCTCTTAACGCGTTTGATATTATGTGATAGATGTCTACCTCTAGAGCAAGTCCCATTGACTCACCTAATAATAATGAAGAGTCAAATGTAAATTGGAATGATTCGTGGACTGATTCACAAGTTCCCGAAGAGGAACCGGAAGAAGAGTCGGAACCGGAAGAAGAATCGGAACCGGAAGAAGAATCGGAACCGGATGAAGAAATAGAACCGGTGGGGGAAATAATAAAACGGTTAAGTAAAAGAAAATCCTCAACCAACCGACCAAGGTTAATTATGGTCAATGGTGTTTCCGCCAAGGAAGCAAAATATTGGGAGGATTACCAATTCTCCGATGAATCGGATTCCGACGAGAATTCCGATGATGTTATAGAAATTACCCCAACTGAATTTAAAAAGGCAAAAGAAAATAATACGGGAAAGGGCATAAAAATAGAGAAGTCTAATTCCAACCCCGATGAACTTTATATGTATCGTCAACCCCCGAAGTCCTTAAGTTGTAACAATGACCCGGGAACCTCTAAACCACCAGGTTTTTCTAAACCAATGTGGAAAACGACGGCTCGTATTAGGGGAACATCATATATCCCTAGAAACTTGGCAAAACGAACCAAAACTGAAGAAGAAGAAACGAGCGTGTCGGAATAAGATAGTTGTATTCGTGTGGTGTAATATATGTAATATAGTGTTCTTATGCTTTATGATATATGTAAAAATTGCTTGTATTAATAAGTATATTTTTTTTATGAATCTAACTCTTGTCTATTTTACAGTATAAAAACACAAAATGGATAGACAACCCAATATTTTAAGAGACCTACCCGGAGACATGATTGATGAAATCTTGTCTAGAGTCGGTCAGAATTCTTCGGCACAACTATTTAAGGCGAGATCAGTTTGTAAGACATTCGAAGAACGTTCCAAGAATGTCTTGGTTTATAAGAGACTTTCGTTTGAAAGATGGGGGATATCACATTGGGAAACCCATAAGTTACGATGTGTTTACTTTGACGCATATATTGCGGGGAACCCAAATGCTATTTTACGCAACGGGTTAAGAAATTATTTTGACTCAATATATCCGAATATTGGACTTCGTGATTTAGAAAAAGCGGCTAACATGCAACATAAAGAAGCATGTTATGCTTACGGATTAGTAATGTTCGCTTCTCACCAAAGTGAGAACAAGAACATCGGGCTACAACTATTAAACAAAACGTTCCCACAAGTGACGGAGTCGGTAATTGGAGTAAGAAATGAGGTTTTTAGATTGTTACGGGACTGTTGGACATTATTTAACCCTCGTCCCTTTGACGATGTTACAACACGCTGTCTTATCAACGGCCATAACGATTATGTTGCACAAGACCAAGGATGGGAAGTAGTCCTAGTAAAACCAGAATGCATGACTTGTTTCTGGACGTATGAATTACGTGTCTTTATTGCCTTTGCTGAACGACTTGTGTACTAGCTAGAATTATCTTCACAACTATTTTGTATCAAAGTTATTGTGTGCTATATTTCATGCTTTATGTAAAATAAGCGGTATTGTAAGTTTGTAAAATATTGTATAAAAGTTTGAACGCGAAATATTATTATAATCAGTTTTTCATATAGAATTGTAGTAGTTAAATTGTATATTAGCTACTAAGTATGAACTTAACGGGTAGGTACTACCCGAATTTAAACTTATAAAACGCTAATATGAAGAAAAAGCTTTTATAAATGAGTTCATATTATGCTACGAAATACTATTAACTACTCTTAATATTCTGTATGATTAACTTGTTCCATTTAACTATTTTGAAGGAAATGGCACCGACTACTCGACACACCGTGAATATGAATGAAGAGGAATTCCGTACTTTTCTAGCTTCAAACATAGCCGCAGTACAGGCTGCGCTACATACCAACAATAACCTTGGATCTAGCAGTACAGGAAATCGTGTAGGATGCACCTACAAAGAATTCACTGCCTGCAAACCTTTGGAATTTGATGGAACCGAAGGACCGATCGGATTGAAACGGTGGACCGAGAAGGTTGAATCGGTGTTTGCCATAAGTAAGTGTACTGAAGAGGACAAAGTGAAGTACGCTACGCATACCTTCACAGGTTCTGCGTTAACATGGTGGAATACCTATCTAGAGCAAGTGGGACAAGACGATGCGTACGCACTACCGTGGTCAGCATTCAAGCACTTGATGAACGAGAAGTACCGTCCCAGAACCGAGGTCAATAAGCTCAAGACAGAACTTAGAGGGTTACGAACCCAAGGATTTGATATTACCACGTACGAAAGACGATTCACAGAATTGTGCCTATTGTGTCCGGGAGCATTCGAAGATGAGGAAGAGAAGATCGACGCGTTTGTGAAAGGATTACCGGAAAGAATCCAAGAAGATATAAGTTCACACGAGCCCGCCTCCATACAACAGGCATGTAGAATGGCTCACAAACTAGTGAACCAGATTGAAGAAAGAATTAAAGAACAGACTGCTGAAGAGGCCAATGTGAAGCAAGTCAAAAGAAAGTGGGAGGAAAATGGTGATAAGAATCACCAATACAACAACAACAGCAATCGCAACAATTATCCCAACAATCGCAACATCAATCGCAACTACAACAAACGGCCCAACAACAACAACAACAACAACAACAACAGCAACTACAACAATCATCCCAACAACAATAATAATCGCAACAACAACAACAATCAGAAGCAGCTATGCCAAAGGTGTGAAAAGTATCACTCAGGGTTCTGCACCAAATTTTGTAACAAGTGTAAAAGAAATGGTCATAGCGCGGCGAAGTGTGAGGTCTACGGACCAGGGGTTAATAGAACGAAAGGAACAAATGGTGTCGGAACGAGTAATGGCGGAGCAAGTAGTGTCGGAGCAAGTTATGCCAATGTAGTTTGTTATAAATGTGGAAAACCAGGCCACATTATTAGAAATTGCCCGAACCAGGAGAACACGAATGGACAAGGCCGCGGAAGAGTTTTCAATATTAATGCGGTAGAGGCACAGGAAGACCCGGAGCTTGTTACGGGTACGTTTCTTATTGACAATAAATCTGCTTACGTTTTATTTGATTCGGGTGCGGATAGAAGCTATATGAGTAGAGATTTTTGTGCTAAATTAAGTTGTCCATTGACGCCTTTGGATAGTAAATTTTTACTCGAATTAGCAAATGGTAAATTAATTTCAGCAGATAATATATGTCGGAATCGAGAAATTAAACTGGTTAGCGAAACATTTAAGATTGATTTGATACCAGTAGAGTTAGGGAGTTTTGATGTGATAATCGGTATGGACTGGTTGAAAGAAGTGAAAGCGGAGATCGTTTGTTACAAAAATGCAATTCGCATTATACGAGAAAAAGGAAAACCCTTAATGGTGTACGGAGAAAAGGACAACACGAAGCTACATCTTATTAGTAATTTGAAGGCACAAAAACTAATAAGAAAAGGTTGCTATGCTGTTCTAGCACACGTCGAGAAAGTACAAACTGAAGAAAAGAGCATCAATGATGTTCCCATTGCAAAAGAATTTCCCGATGTATTTCCGAAAGAATTACCGGGATTACCCCCACATCGATCCGTTGAATTTCAAATAGATCTTGTACCAGGAGCTGCACCAATAGCTCGTGCTCCTTACAGACTCGCACCCAGCGAGATGAAAGAACTGCAAAGCCAATTACAAGAACTTTTAGAGCGTGGTTTCATTCGACCAAGCACATCACCGTGGGGAGCTCCTGTTTTGTTTGTCAAGAAGAAAGATGGTACATTCAGGTTGTGTATCGACTACCGAGAGTTGAACAAACTTACCATCAAGAACCGCTACCCACTACCGAGAATCGACGACTTATTTGATCAACTACAAGGCTCGTCTGTTTATTCAAAGATTGACTTACGTTCCGGGTATCATCAAATGCGGGTGAAAGAAGATGATATTCCAAAGACTGCTTTCAGAACACGTTACGGTCATTACGAGTTTATGGTCATGCCGTTTGGTTTAACTAATGCACCAGCTGTGTTCATGGACCTTATGAACCGAGTGTGTGGACCATACCTTGACAAGTTTGTCATTATTTTCATTGATGACATACTTATTTACTCAAAGAATGACCAAGAACACGGTGAACATTTGAGAAAGGTGTTAGAAGTATTGAGGAAGGAAGAATTGTACGCTAAGTTTTCAAAGTGTGCATTTTGGTTGGAAGAAGTTCAATTCCTCGGTCACATAGTGAACAAAGAAGGTATTAAGGTGGATCCGGCAAAGATAGAAACTGTTGAAAAGTGGGAAACCCCGAAAACTCCGAAACACATACGCCAGTTTTTAGGACTAGCTGGTTACTACAGAAGGTTCATCCAAGACTTTTCCAGAATAGCAAAACCCTTGACTGCATTAACGCATAAAGGGAAGAAATTTGAATGGAATGATGAACAAGAGAAAGCGTTTCAGTTATTGAAGAAAAAGCTAACTACGGCACCTATATTGTCATTGCCTGAAGGGAATGATGATTTTGTGATTTATTGTGACGCATCAAAGCAAGGTCTCGGTTGTGTATTAATGCAACGAACGAAGGTGATTGCTTATGCGTCTAGACAATTGAAGATTCACGAACAAAATTATACGACGCATGATTTGGAATTAGGCGCGGTTGTTTTTGCATTAAAGACTTGGAGGCACTACTTATATGGGGTCAAAAGTATTATATATACCGACCACAAAAGTCTTCAACACATATTTAATCAGAAACAACTGAATATGAGGCAGCGTAGGTGGATTGAATTATTGAATGATTACGATTTTGAGATTCGTTACCACCCGGGGAAGGCAAATGTGGTAGCCGATGCCTTGAGCAGGAAGGACAGAGAACCCATTCGAGTAAAATCTATGAATATAATGATTCATAATAACATTACTACTCAAATAAAGGAGGCGCAACAAGGAGTTTTAAAAGAGGGAAATTTAAAGGATGAAATACCCAAAGGATCGGAGAAGCATCTTAATATTCGGGAAGACGGAACCCGGTATAGGGCTGAAAGGATTTGGGTACCAAAATTTGGAGATATGAGAGAAATGGTACTTAGAGAAGCTCATAAAACCAGATACTCAATACATCCTGGAACGGGGAAGATGTACAAGGATCTCAAGAAACATTTTTGGTGGCCGGGTATGAAAGCCGATGTTGCTAAATACGTAGGAGAATGTTTGACGTGTTCTAAGGTCAAAGCTGAGCATCAGAAACCATCAGGTCTACTTCAACAACCCGAAATCCCAGAATGGAAATGGGAAAACATTACCATGGATTTCATCACTAAATTGCCAAGGACTGCAAGTGGTTTTGATACTATTTGGGTAATAGTTGATCGTCTCACCAAATCAGCACACTTCCTGCCAATAAGAGAAGATGATAAGATGGAGAAGTTAGCACGACTGTATTTGAAGGAAGTCGTCTCCAGACATGGAATACCAATCTCTATTATCTCTGATAGGGATGGCAGATTTATTTCAAGATTCTGGCAGACATTACAGCAAGCATTAGGAACTCGTCTAGACATGAGTACTGCCTATCATCCACAAACTGATGGGCAGAGCGAAAGGACGATACAAACGCTTGAAGACATGCTATGAGCATGTGTTATTGATTTCGGAAACAGTTGGGATCGACATCTACCATTAGCAGAATTTTCCTACAACAACAGCTACCATTCAAGCATTGAGATGGCGCCGTTTGAAGCACTTTATGGTAGAAAGTGCAGGTCTCCAATTTGTTGGAGTGAAGTGGGGGATAGACAGATTACGGGTCCGGAGATTATACAAGAAACTACCGAGAAGATCATCCAAATTCAACAACGGTTGAAAACCGCCCAAAGTCGACAAAAGAGCTACGCAGACATTAAAAGAAAAGATATAGAATTTGAAATTAGAGAGATGGTCATGCTTAAAGTTGCACCTTGGAAAGGCGTTGTTCGATTTGGTAAACGAGGGAAATTAAATCCAAGGTATATTGGACCATTCAAGATTATTGATCGTGTCGGACCAGTAGCTTACCGACTAGAGTTACCTCAACAACTCGCGGCTGTACATAACACTTTCCACGTCTCGAATTTGAAGAAATGTTTTGCTAAAGAAGATCTCACTATTCCGTTAGATGAAATCCAAATCAACGAAAAACTTCAATTCATCGAAGAACCCGTCGAAATAATGGATCGTGAGGTTAAAAGACTTAAGCAAAACAAGATACCAATTGTTAAGGTTCGATGGAATGCTCGTAGAGGACCCGAGTTCACCTGGGAGCGTGAAGATCAGATGAAGAAGAAATACCCGCATCTATTTCCAGAAGATTCGTCAACACCTTCAACAGCTTAAAATTTCGGGACGAAATTTATTTAACGGGTAGGTACTGTAGTGACCCGAACTTTTCCATGTTTATATATATTAATTGAGATTGATATTTACATGATTAAATGTTTCCAACATGTTAAGCAATCAAACTTGTTAAGACTTGATTAATTGAAATAGGTTTCATATAGACAATTGACCACCCAAGTTGACCGGTGATTCACGTACGTTAAAACTTGTAAAAAACTATATGATGACATATATATGGTTATATATATAGTTAACATGATATTATGATAAGTAAACATATCATTAATTATATTAACAATGAACTACATATGTAAAAACAAGACTACTAACTTAATGATTTTGAAACGAGACATATATGTAACGTTTATCGTTGTAACGACATTTAATGTATTTATATCATATTAAGAGATATTTGTACATCATAATATCATGATAATATAATAATTTAAAATCTCTTTTGTTATTATAAACATTGGGTTAACAACATTTAACAAGATCGTTAACCTAAAGGTTTCAAAACAACACTTACATGTAACGACTAACGATGACTTAACGACTCAGTTAAAATGTATATACATGTAGTGTTTTAATATGTATTTATACACTTTTGAAAGACTTCAATACACTTATCAAAATACTTCTACTTAACAAAAATGCTTACAATTACATTCTCGTTCAGTTTCATCAACAATTCTACTCGTATGCACCCGTATTCGTACTCGTACAATACACAGCTTTTAGATGTATGTACTATTGGTATATACACTCCAATGATCAGCTCTTAGCAGCCCATGTGAGTCACCTAACACATGTGGGAACCATCATTTGGCAACTAGCATGAAATATCTCATAAAATTACAAAAATATGAGTAATCATTCATGACTTATTTACATGAAAACAAAATTACATATCCTTTATATCTAATCCATACACCAACGACCAAAAACACCTACAAACACTTTCATTCTTCAATTTTCTTCATCTAATTGATCTCTCTCAAGTTCTATCTTCAAGTTCTAAGTGTTCTTCATAAATTCCAAAAGTTCTAGTTTCATAAAATCAAGAATACTTTCAAGTTTGCTAGCTCACTTCCAATCTTGTAAGGTGATCATACAACCTCAAGAAATCTTTGTTTCTTACAGTAGGTTATCATTCTAATACAAGGTAATAATCATATTCAAACTTTGGTTCAATTTCTATAACTATAACAATCTTATTTCAAGTGATGATCTTACTTGAACTTGTTTTCGTGTCATGATTCTGCTTCAAGAACTTCGAGCCATCCAAGGATCCATTGAAGCTAGATCCATTTTTCTCTTTTCCAGTAGGTTTATCCAAGGAAATTAAGGTAGTAATTATGTTCATAACATCATTCGATTCATACATATAAAGCTATCTTATTCGAAGGTTTAAACTTGTAATCACTAGAACATAGTTTAGTTAATTCTAAACGTGTTCGCAAACAAAAGTTAATCCTTCTAACTTGACTTTTAAAATCAACTAAACACATGTTCTATATCTATATGATATGCTAACTTAATGATTTAAAACCTGGAAACACGAAAAACACCGTAAAACCGGATTTACGCCGTCGTAGTAACACCGCGGGCTGTTTTGGGTTAGTTAATTAAAAACTATGATAAACTTTGATTTAAAAGTTATTATTCTGAGAAAATGATTTTTATTATAAACATGAAACTATATCCAAAAATTATGGTTAAACTCAAAGTGGAAGTATGTTTTCTAAAATGGTCATCTAGACGTCGTTCTTTCGACTGAAATGACTACCTTTACAAAAACGACTTGTAACTTATTTTTCCGACTATAAACCTATACTTTTTCTGTTTAGATTCATAAAATATAGTTCAATATGAAACCATAGCAATTTGATTCACTCAAAACGGATTTAAAATGAAGAAGTTATGGGTAAAACAAGATTGGATAATTTTTCTCATTTTAGCTACGTGAAAATTGGTAACAAATCTATTCCAACCATAACTTAATCAACTTGTATTGTATATTATGTAATCTTGAGATACCATAGACACGTATACAATGTTTCGACCTATCATATCGACACATCTATATATATTTCGGAACAACCATAGACACTCTATATGTGAATGTTGGAGTTAGCTATACAGGGTTGAGGTTGATTCCAAAATATATATAGTTTGAGTTGTGATCAATACTGAGATACGTATACACTGGGTCGTGGATTGATTCAAGATAATATTTATCGATTTATTTCTGTACATCTAACTGTGGACAACTAGTTGTAGGTTACTAACGAGGACAGCTGACTTAATAAACTTAAAACATCAAAATATATTAAAAGTGTTGTAAATATATTTTGAACATACTTTGATATATATGTATATATTGTTATAGGTTCGTGAATCAACCAGTGGCCAAGTTTTACTTCCCGACGAAGTAAAAATCTGTGAAAGTGAGTTATAGTCCCACTTTTAAAATCTAATATTTTTGGGATGAGAATACATGCAGGTTTTATAAATGATTTACAAAATAGACACAAGTACGTGAAACTACATTCTATGGTTGAATTATTGAAATCGAATATGCCCCTTTTTATTAAGTCTGGTAATCTAAGAATTAGGGAACAGACACCCTAATTGACGCGAATCCTAAAGATAGATCTATTGGGCTTAACAAACCCCATCCAAAGTACCGGATGCTTTAGTACTTCGAAATTTATATCATATCCGAAGGGTGTCCCGGAATGATGGGGATATTCTTATATATATGCATCTTGTTAATGTCGATTACCAGGTTTTCACCATATGAATGATTTTTATCTCTATGTATGGGATGTGTATTGAAATATGAAATCTTGTGGTCTATTATTATGATTTGATATATATAGGTTAAACCTATAACTCACCAACATTTTTGTTCACGTTTAAAGCATGTTTATTCTCAGGTGTATATTAAGAGCTTCCGCTGTTGCATACTAAAATAAGGACAAGATTTGGAGTCCATGTTTGTATGATATTGTGTAAAAACTGCATTCAAGAAACTGATTTCGATGTAACATATTTGTATTGTAAACCATTATGTAATGGTCGTGTGTAAACAGGATATTTTAGATTATCATTATTTGATAATCTACGTAAAGCTTTTTAAACCTTTATTTATGAAATAAAGGTTATGGTTTGTTTTAAAAATGAATGCAGTCTTTGAAAAACGTCTCATATAGAGGTCAAAACCTCGCAACGAAATCAATTAATATGGAACGTTTTTAATCAATAAGAACGGGACATTTCAGCTGCTACTGCAGTCTTTATGTTTTTGTTTCAACCGAAAAGGAATAAAGATTATGATACATGAAAACATAAATAAAGATGGTATGTGATCTTTATGTCGACTGTAATTATGAAGATGATTATATATGGATGATGACACTAGGATGATGTGATTATGATGTAATATGATGATGAATGTTACCTGATGCTAAGCGATACCTTTTTGTTTCCACTAAAACCTACGAAGTGGGTTTCAAATTTTTGGACTCCTTTATAAGTAAATGGGTTGCTGAGTGATTTGGGCCGAGAGCTCTATTTTCTTTGTTGGGCTGAAGTGTTTAAATTTTGAGCCGAAGAGTTTATTTGTGTTGGGCCGAGAATGATTAAGATGATGATGATGATAGAAATATGATGAATATGATAAACAGATTCATACAGGTTATATTTAATTAAAATAGGAGATTAATTCAAAAGTTGTTGATCAGTTAGTTGGTTTGTGTGGGTGTTGGGGTTTCAAGAGGTCGCGGGTTCGAGTCTCGCCTGGGGCATTTCTTTTTAGAAAAAGCTTGGAGAGGGTATACACTTTTATTTTATTGCTATTATTATTATTATTAGTTATTATTATGTTTATTAGTATTATTATTATTAGAATTATCATTAAAAATTATCATATTTAAATTATTATTATTATTATTATTATTATTATTATTATTATTATTATTATTATTATTAAAAGTATTTATATCAAAATTATCATTTTTATTATTATATATATTATCAATAAGAATATTATTTTTAATATTATTATCATTATGATGAAAAGGTTTATTATTATTATCATTATGAAAATAATACAAATTATTATTATTTTCGTAAATATTAGTATTAATATCTTTTTATAAACAATAGAATTGTTAATATTAACATAAGTATTATTAATTATATTATCACAAGTATTATTATTATTCTGTAATTACTAAAATCAGTATCATAACCAAGGTTGTAAAAGTCACGAGTCGGGAACGCATCGGTCTAGACCTAAAATGGACGCGTCGGCTGAGTCGGTGACGCGTCGGTGACGCATCAGTCGTTGACCAACGTTGACTTTATTAATAATTTCTTAAATATATATTTATATATATAATAGTTGATTATGTACCATAAATTTCTTAAATAAGAACTTGAATTTAAAAACAATCGAACTTCAAACTTAATTAATGTTACCGAGTACACAATCAGTAAGGACACAGAGAAAAGAGTGGCCCAAAAAATCAAAACAAACCCTAATTTTCAAAACATATCAGATCTTGACGAAAATTTGACTGATTTTGACTGTTTTTGACCAACTTTGACCGTCTTTGACAGATTTTGACTGAAATTTTAGCTTTGACCGTCTTTTGAGTCGTTTTTAGAAAAACGGGACGGAGAGCCCAAAAAAACGACGCATCGGCCGACGCATCGGTCAAGTCGGACGACTTTTACAACACTGATCATAACTATCATTAACAGAAAAATTAATATCTTTACAAGTATTATTATTAATATCATTGTTATTATCATTAATAGAATCAATAATATATAAAATGAATATAGGAAACATATAGGTTATTAATATAAAAATGATATAACTTATAAATTTATATTTATATATATATATATATATATATATATATATATATATATATATATATATATATATATATATATATATATATATATATATATATATATAATTTTTTTGATTTCAATTATGTGTTAATATATATATAAATGATATATGTTCGTGAATCCGAGGTCAACCCTGCATTGTTCAATTCCGCCGTATGCATATTTTTACTACAAAATATCGTATTGTGAGTTTATTTGCTCCCTTTTACTCTTTACATTTTTGGGACTGAGAATACATGCGCTGTTTTTTACAACTGCTTTATTAAATGCTTTTGAAATATTTTTGAACTGCGAATACATGAAATGTTTTTATAAATGTTTGACGAGATAGACATAAGCAAAACTTTCCTCGAATGAATTATTATGCAGACAGAAGTTCTGTGGATTATTATTGAATTATGTAGACATGATAATTGCCACCAATTGATGTGAATATTTTTCCCCTGATTATTATTGCTTGGTAACCTAAGAATTAGAATCGGGTATGACCCTAATTCACGCGAAATCTAAAGGTAGCTACCGGGTTTAACACCCCCACCCAGAATGTTCACTAGACGGAAGAGCTAGTGGGCGTGGTGCTTAATACTTCGAAGTTTATATATTATATAGACGAGATGTTCTGTTTTGGGGATATTATTGATGCGCATTATATGTTAAGGTCGGTTACCATGTTGAGCAATGAAATCGAAATGAATGTTATGTATCGAGAGAATGATTTTTATACACAGGTTATGCGTATTAGTTTTGTGCACGAGATATGTGCACGATTATTTAAAAATCGCGAGGCAACCTACGGGGGAGAAAAGGATACGAACCTACTCTGCTAAGCATTATGAAAAATGGTTTCGTACACGATATAGGTGTATTGTATTTGAATCTTGTGGTCTATCAAAATGATGAATTTTATTGTTTACGATAAACTTATGAACTCACCAACCTTTTGGTTGACACTTGAAAGCATGTTTATTCTCAGGTATGAAAGAAATCTTCCGCTGTGCATTTGCTCATTTTAGAGATATTAATTGGAGTCATTCATGACATATTTCAAAAGACATTGCATTCGAGTCGTTGAGTTCATCAAGATTATTATTAAGTCAATTATAGTTGGATATATTATGAACTGGTATGCATGCCGTCAACTTTCGATGTAATGAAAGTTTGTCTTTTAAAAACGAATGCAATGTTTGTAAAATGTATCATATAGAGGTCAAGTACCTCACGATGTAACCAAATGTAATGTATTCGTCCAGATGGATTCGGACGGGTCGTTAAAGTTTGGCGCGACGATCATGTTGCATTTTACTGCATTGCAAATAGCGCCATTGTATGGTGACCTACTATTCGATGTTACTGCTCTTTTGGGTTACGTGCGGTGGCATATGAAGTAGTTCGATATGATATCTTTTCAATCTATCATATGAAGTAGTTCGATATATCACATGCTTGCACACGCTTACTGATTAAAGTACTGCACTATCCTTAGGGTGCGCCCAGACGATGATGCACCCAGACGATGGTGCGCACAAACGAGGGTGCACCCAGAATGGGGTGCACCATGTGCCCAGACGTGGTGCACCCAGGCAATAAGAAGGGGTGCACCAGAAGACTAAAGGGGTGCACACAGCTTTGCTTAGTGAACAAGAAATAATATTATCCTTAGTTGTAATCCTTTCCCAACCATAATTCCTTTATTCATGGCTATTATTTGAGAAGGATCTAGAACGAATTAAGGGGGATTTAGGGTTAGAGTTTCACTATAAATATGAGCCCTAACCTCATTCATTCAACATGCGATAACGATTTAACAATCACAATCAACAATCCTCTAAGGAATAAGATCATAACGATTTAATGATCTTCCACAATTTATGAGGTACGGCCTGAAGACCCTAACCTAGGGTTTTTCCTACACCTCGTGTAGGGTTTTTCCCTCGCCGACGATCGACCATAACATCCCTTTCGTAGATCATCATCTCAATAAGGGTTATCCACGGTAACCGATGACCGGAGTGTTAACGTCCCCGACATCTAAAAACCCTTCTTTTGCACTTGATCATACTTCTTGTCCCGGCTACATATTTATGTTCGATCAATCATCATTCCCTCTAATCGCCTATAAATACACCCATAGGGTCATTCATTAGACAACATTGGTTATACACTGTTACTCTGCCCAAAAATCTTACTGTAACATTATCTAGCTGGGAATATGACTCCGATAGAGATTCCGATCAATATCAGAGTTAACTTTTACCTAAGATATTAACTTATTCAATCTAATCAAGTGAGGTTAATCTCATCGCTTGTTTTACGCCCTTGGAATCCAGATTTCAAATCAGAGTTTGCACAGTTATTGGAGATAAAAATATTTGATCAGTCGTTTCTCATAAATTAAGCACTTAACTCTAAATCTATAATTTACTAATTTAGATTTAGGCGTGATCAGGTCTCCCGAATAGCGGTGAACCGTTCATCATCTGAACAACAGAAGTCACGTTTGCCAAAACAGAGAAAGAAATGAAGCAATATCTTTTTGCCGGCCAAAATTTAATTTCCGTAAACGGGCTAAACTTTCCAAACTCCGACTCGATAATGTGCCTATTACAAGTCTTCTCGAGTCAGCCGATAAAGATGGTAACATTGTCGTTAATCTGAGCGTCGGAACATGGAAAATCCGGCATCCCATTATCTGCCGGAATATAGCCAACATGGACCTCCGAACCATTACGAGGTAGATTAATCGTTGGAACATCGATTCCAGAAGTTCCGGTAGGAGGTTGGGTTTCAAGGGAAAGAAAAACGGATTTAGGGAGAGAAATGGAAGAACATCGAATTGGGGGTGAGGAGTTCATAACGGCGTAGAAATTAGGGTTATCTAGAAATAAATTTGGTGGCTGAAAGAGTAAATAAAAGTATTTAGAAGAACAAAAGTTGGGAGGTTGAGGGTCGTTAGCGTCGGTGGTGGGAGGAGAAAAGGGAGACCGGTGGAAAAATAAAATAAAATAAAAAGTCCATTGGGTAGGACTTTCTTTTAGCATGTCCAAATCTCTTAAATAATAACTCTTAGATTTTTATTTTATTTTTTATTTTTAATTTTTTACCATTTATACAATGAGTATGTTTAGCAAAACTAGCTACGGAGTATTAGATTTTTAGCTTGTAGCCGAATGCTTTTAGCTGATAACTTTTAGCTTTTTAGCTTTTTAAATATATTTTGGTGTTTGACAAGGGAGTTAAATAAATAGTAAAATGACAAAAAGCTAGAAGCTAAAAGTTAAAAGACAAATGCTACTTCTAGAAGCTTTTCACTTTTAGCATTTCCATCTGTCTAAAGTTTTAAGCTCGTTTAACCAAACATAACTTTTTATTAAATGAGAGTTAACGTAAAAAACTAAAACCTCCAAAAAGCTTCTAAATGCTCCGCCTTAAACATAAAAAATGTACAAGTAACAAAATCTCTAGTAACTAGGGCTAGATAACATATACTAGAAGGAAATATATATCTGGATATGAACTCTTATACATATGAACAACCGATTGTTATCTAAACCGATATTCAAATCATGCATATTTTTTTTTTTCTTTTTTTTTTTATGTCAACAAACACAAGTATATTAACAAGTGAAACTAGCTAGCCATCAAAAAGATAGCTTGGCCCATTATAAGGGTGGCCCTCATTATAGAGTTGGATAAGAGGCCAAAATTAAAGACATAATACAAGCTTAAAGATAACGACTAACAAAAAGCTTTTGAGAATATTGTAAAAAAATCTTCATCTTTGAGATTAGAGTAAAATCCATGGATTTGATTCCCAAATGTAGAATTGAAGGGGAAAGCGTAGACTTGTGTTTGTTGCCCACTCTAAAGCTTTAACCTCTACTTTCTTCGATTGAAGGGAAAAGTATTCGATTGAAGAAAGGCCCCGTTGTTCGAATAAAGTGCTTAAAACATAAATATTATTTTCGCATTCTATGAGCTCCATTCTCTATCGATAGGGTTTTTCTAAACCCCGTTTTTATCTCTTATTGGGCCGAGGTTTTTTTATTTGCTGCTGATGCAGATCATTCCGATCACAGATCACTGATTTGGGCCAAAACCCTTGCTTTCGGGGCCCAAAACCCTTCAAGTTCATAACTCTTGGTTTAAAGTTTTAGGTTTTTGTAAAAAGTGCCATACGCTGTTACATTCGTTTGAAGTTAATGGGTGGGATGCCTTCATGCGTAAACTGATCGACACTGTTAAAAGAAGCTCTAAGGAATTGGCATTCCATCGAAACCATGCATCTTTATCTGATATCGTTAACCATAATAGTAGTAACTACGCTGCAATTCTATTTACGTCGTGTGGAAGAAATTAGGGTTGTTGTTGATGACGGCGGTGCAGGTCCAGAAAAGGAGAAACTTAGGGCTGGATTGAACTCTGCAATTGTTAGAGAGAAACCTAATGTTAAATGGAATGATGTTGCTGGACTTGAAAGTGCTAAACAAGCTTTACAAGAAGCTGTTATCTTACCTGTTAAATTCCCTCAATTTTTTACTGGTTAGTAAGTACTCTATGATTGATATGCTATTTGATTCATAATTGTTTTAATGGGATATAAGAGATTTAGAGAGCGTTTGTGAGTAAGGATTTTAAGTGATTATTATAGGTTATTATGTGTTTCTTATACGTACTTTGAGAAGTGTTTGGGTAAAATTGCTGTGTAGCTTACTTATAATAAGTCTTAAGCTTAGGCTCTTTGTTTAGTTTTAGGGCATGTTTTCTGCTTCCGAGCCTTGTTTTGTCTTTGGATCGATTGTAATTTCGTTCGTGTTTTTCATCGATTGATGAAAGACTTAGTTATATGTTATCGTTATTTTAGGGAAAAAAAAAAAAAAAAAAAAAAAAAAAAAAAGTCTTAAGCTTTAAGATTATAAGATATATTGATGTATTTTTTGATGTTTTATTGGCATATTACGCTCTTTTAGGTTGCATGTTGATAAGTGATAATTATCTGTTTTCAGGTAAAAGACTGCCATGGAGGGCGTTTCTTCTGTATGGTCCACCTGGTACAGGTAAATCATACTTAGCAAAAGCTGTTGCAACTGAAGCTGACTCTACATTTTTCAGGTGTGACATTTGTAATTACGCAATACATTTTTAGTTTTCTATGTAGGCAGTATGTAGAAAACTATGTGAGATAATCACAACTTTAACACCTCTAAATTGTGCAATGTATCATAGTTATTAATTATGTGATACATGTATTCATAAATTTGGTTGCCTGAAATTATTTATTGCAGCGTTTCTTCATCAGATCTAGTTTCAAAGTGGATGGGAGAAAGTGAAAAGCTTGTTTCAAATCTTTTTCAAATGGCACGTGAAAGTGCACCTTCTATTATATTTATTGATGAAATTGATTCTTTGAGTGGCCAACGTGGAGAAGGCAATGAGTGTGAAGCTTCAAGACGTATCAAAACTGAAATTCTTGTTCAAATGCAGGTAATTGGTAGAACTAAAAAACTCATACATTCTATATTTAATAATCACTTCCGTAGAAAACTCTGATTACTCCCGAATTAATCCCAGATTACTTCTTTTAAGAACAGGCCGATTCATTTTTTCGGTATCCGTTACGTCGGATATGGGACAAAAACGGATTTGTTGATCAAAGTCTGTCAAAGTAAAAAATTGGTCATCATTTTTACATGAATTTAAATTCGAATTGTTGAGTTTTATTTTTTATTTTTTATTTTTTTTAACAAATGAACGATTTTGTTTATGTAAATAGACAATTATGTTAAAGTTTATGTTTATGTTTGTGGCTTCCTTCAATATATACACATATAATAATGAAATTTAACATTCAAATGTATAAAAAGTCCAATCGGATTAGTCACCGACTTGTATATAATACATTAATTGCCATGTTTATTCAATACAAGTTTGTGTTTCTCAGGGTGTAGGGACAAATAATGATAAAGTTCTTGTACTAGCAGCAACAAATACACCTTACTCTCTTGATCAGGTTTCATACATAATTACACTCTTAAGTCATTTTGTACATTAAACTGAACTATAACTCTCAGATGATCCTTGCAGGCTATTCGACGGCGATTTGATAAGCGTATATACATTTCACTTCCTGGTCTGAAGGCTCGACAACACATGTTTAAAGTAAGATAGGAGATGTGCTTTTGTTTACTTCTTAACTGAATGGTTTAGCGCTGAATATTGAATCATTCAGCATTCAGTGCGTTTGTGCATTTGTTAGTGACCTCTGAATGATATATGATGCTCATTCAGAGTTGAAACACTCTCTTAACCATTAAGCACCTAAAGTTTCTATAATATACTCCTCAAATCATATCAAGAACACTTCACAAACAAGTAAATTGAACTTTTTATTCATGTTACACGTTATTAAGTTAATTTTACTCAATTCATACCGTTCATTCCGAATGATTATCAAACTGCTTATTTTCATTAAGAACCAAGTTTGTAGTATCTTTGTCTTGGCTCTTTCCGGATTCTTAATCATTCAGATTATGAACCATTCAGCGCTAAATCATTCTGTTTTATCAAACACAACCTTACCCTTAATATGTATGTGTTGCATACCAAATAAGTTGTTTGTTGCTTAATATCCAGGTGCATTTAGGAGATACTCCCAATAACTTAACTGAAAGTGATTTTGAAAGTTTGGCACGTAAATTCGAAGGGTTTTCTGGTTCAGATATTGCTGTTTGTGTAAGTGCGAGCTTACATTTTTCACCTTTCTCTTTGTTATCCCATGTCCATGATATTGAACAACAAAGATTGGTGGGTCGAATGTGTGTTGGTATGCCTCATAACAGGTTTGGGTTGGAAAAGGTTGTCTATTGTACGGGTTGGGTTGACCCGAAATTTTGTTGTGATCCAACTTTATATTATGCACTTGTAATAATATTGAAGATTTTTTTTCTTCGCAAGGCACTTTGAACAATAAATCTATTACGTTAATAAATTAGTAATCTTTATTTTCAAATAAAAACAAAAACAAATAGTAAAGGTTTATGCATTTTAAATAGACCCATATGAGATAGAAGTATAAACTCATGTCAAGTCGATCTCTTAATAAGTAGATAGGTGCTGATTGTACCCTTTACTAATTATGTCTTTTTTGCTTATTCGAATGCTGATGGGCCTTGCAGGTTAAGGACGTTCTGTTGGAACCTGTACGTAAAACTCGAGATGCTATACACTTTGTTAAGACACGCGAAGGTCTGTGGGTACCGTGTGGACCCGAACAACCGGCTGCTACACTGATCACAATGCAGGATCTTGCAGCTCAAGGCCTAGCTGAAAAGGTATTCAAAAGTCAATCAATTAGTTTTAAAATTGCTAAATATAATAAAAAAAAATTGTAGCTTTACTTGATACTACGTATTTATCTTCGTGCCTAATTTTAATCATCTTGTGCTAAATACTTTTTGCCAATTATAAACTTGTAACAGATTTGTCTACCCCCGATTACAAGATCAGATTTTGACAAGGTTCTGGCTAGGCAGAGACCAACAGTGAGTAAAAGCGATCTTGAGGTCCATGAGAGGTTCACAGAAGAGTTTGGAGAAGAAGGTTAACATTGAAAGATTTGATCTCAACAAATGTAGCTTAATTTGGTTGATGTGATGTGTGTAATAGTAAAACCAAACCTCCTTGACCAATCCGAACCTGACATGTGTCACACCCAATCCATTTTTTGGGTTAAAATAACGATAACATAAAACAGTGTCTTTTCATCAATCGATGAAAAAGACGAACAAAAGTACAATCCGATCAAACGCAAACCAAGGATCGGGAGCAGTAAACGATCCCTAAAAACTAACAAAAGAGCCTAAACTAGCTATAACCGAGCCTTGAGCAACCTTAACACAAAATCGTACATGGGTCTCAAATAAAAAGCCACAATCAAAACAATCATAGACTGATCAAATCTTAACGAATACTACATAAAGGACACTAACCAACACCCGTCAAGAACTACTCACCAACCTCTTTACCCTTACCATTCCTCTTCCGAGTCTTTATGATCGGCTTAGCAACCACGCCATCAACCTTCAAACGATTAAATTTTTTGCCTCCGCGGTTCTCAATTGCATATGAAGAAATCTTTGTAGAGCCGCTACCAATCCTAACACCCGGCACGGGAATAGGAAGCGAACCTTCCATCTCAAGACTTTCAAAAAAACCAATGTTCCGATCCACTTTGCAAAACCCGAGACCACTTATTGATTATATTATATGTATAATAATTAATCCAGGGTGATATTTTCACTTGATAATTTGATGGATCCACTTATTGAAAATTGTACTTTACAAACAACTATTGAATAAAACAAGGGTAAATATCAAAAACTTGAGTAGATTTATCATCACCCATAACTAATACTTGTTACGTGTTGGATTATACTACATGTGTGTCTACTGTGTTATTTAAGCTTTTTCAAGGCAGAAGTTGACAATGGTGTTGTGTCCATGTCACCACGTTTTTAACCCCTTTCATTGTGTTAAACAATCTCATTGTATCATCCATTTGTGAGCTTTTAGTATAAGAAACCATAAGTGCAGTTCTAACATTAGGATCTGATTCCATACCGTTTTTTAAAACATAACAATGTACTTGTTTCGTGAAACTTATCTCTTTGATGTTTGCACACACTCTTAATATCGTTACAAACACTGATTGTGTTAGTTTGACCCCTGCAAGTCTCATCTTATGGAACAAATCAAGCGCAACTAAATCACGCCCGTTTGCTACGAGACCCGATATCATTCCGTTCCAAGAAACCGAATCTCTAACTTCCATACGATCAAACACTTTATTAGCGCATTGAACCATACGTGATTTTGAATACATACTAATTAAAGAATTACACACATATGTTGTCAGCTCAAAGCCTAATTTTACAACCATTGTATGTACTTGCATTCCTTTTATAACTGCACCGGTATCAGCTAACACACCAAGAACTGTCGCAAATGTAAATGGATTAGGCTTGATTCCTTCAACTTGCATTTGTAAAAAAAGCTCAATGGCCCGATCATGCAGCCCAGATAACGAATACCCAGTCAGCATTGAAGTCCAAGATACTACATTTCTCTCAGGCATTTCATCGAACACCTTCTCAGCTAACGGAACACCTTCCGTTTTCGTGTACATATCGATAAGAGATGTGCCTACGCTAACATCTTGAACGAACCCGTGTTTAATACAGTCACAATGTATTTGCTTGCCTATTAATTGATCACACAAGATTCCGCATATCTTTAAAACACAAGAGAAGCTTGCACCGTTAACCGCTAATCCCGAACGACGGATTTCAAGAAAATGTTTGAGTGCTTGAGCGTTGTCATTGGTTCGAGCAAACTCGAAAAGAAGGTGGTTATGGTTAGAACTGGAAACGTGTCTTTGAGTCATTTCGTCGAACGGGTTGTGTGCATTGTGAAAAACACCGGGTTTAAACGAATTGGACTGGGATTCGAGTTCGAGTGTAGAAGCAATGGTTTGTGATGAACGACATTGATTATAATAACATGTTCGAATCTTTTTAAAATAATGCAGCTTTTGTAAATTCATGATACTGATGGAATCATGAAATGGAGGGAGTGTCGAAGTTGGTTTGAAGATTTAATGTCAAGAGAGCCACCTGCTATTTTTCTTTCTAATCACAAACCCTAATTTAGCCACATGATATTTTTCTTTCTGATGACAAACCCTAATTATTTTTAGTAGGATGAATGAATGGAGATGATGTTCTAAGAAATAAAAGGATGAAATGACAAATATAACCATCATGTGAAGGCGCACATGGAGGTAGTTAACGAAATTCAACTAATGTATGTTAATCTTATGGATTAACCACACAACATCTGCAAATTTCAGGGTATGCATGTCCAAAGAACTTCAAACATATACATACAATTTTGGACAAACTTTACGAACCAACTGCATAACTTTATACTTTCACTGTTCCGGATTAAGGGTTTGACTAACGAGTGTTCTAAGACACACGATAAGGATGATTTAAAATACTTAAAATTTCCAATTATAACTTAAAATACAACCTCATTTATTTTTATTTATAAACAAAATATTAATTACACAATACATTAATTTTGAAAATTTAGACTTCATCAATGATGCTTATCATTTGCTCTTAGGACAATCGTTAGCTTTTTCCATATTAGTCAGTGATGTTAGTATTGTATATTTCATTAATATAACAAAAGGTTTTTAACATGATAATATGAATCTTATGTCAATCAACCTTGGTGGAGGGGTGAATGTGATGACCCGGAAATTTTTGACCAAATTTAAACTTAATCTTTGTATGATTAACATTTTCGACACGATAAGCAAAGTCTGTAAAACTGAATCTCAAAATTTTTGAACTACTTTTATATATTTAAATACCCTTCGGTTATTTTCGACGATTCGCGAACAATTATATGTAAATAGATACATATATACTATAACTTGAAAAGGTAACAATGTATTAATTATTTGATACCGTACATTAAATTTATTGGTTTAAATATCTATTTGAATATATATGATAAGTTGAAATATTTATTATTAAAATTTATTTATAAATAACTTCCAATGTGTATTTAAAAACTGATTTATGTATATTAAAAAAAATATATACATATATATAATTTCAAGTTATTTAGTAAACGATAGTAACATTTTCAAATTGCTACAGTACCCAAAATGCTACAGTGTTTTCGAAAATCACTATTTGCTACAGTGAAATTGACTTTGCTACAGTGAATTGCTACAGTAACTTTGCTACAGTAAACACTATTTTAAAATGTATTTCAAAAAAATAGTGAGACGATGATTTATAGAAGTAAATGACCAAAACACTCAAATGTATAAGTTATATTTTGAGAGGTATAATTTAGGGATAATCTAAGTCTATATTTTGACAAGTGTACGTGTTACAAAACGTAAAATGCTAGTTTTCTAAGCGTACGAAAATGCGTTTGAAAATCCGGAACCGGGACCCGAGTCAAGAAGAAACGCCCGACGCAACGGACCAAAAATATCTAGTCTACTATGCACAAGAATAAAATATAATATATAAATAATTATATTAATTATTTATATATTTATATTTATTTTATATTATGTCGACAAGCTAGGAGCCAAAACAATGTGAGCTGTCCCTGGTCCTCATGCGAGTCGCATGGCCAGAAGGCCATTTCCATGCGAGTCGCATGACTCCAGATTTCAGGCCAGGTTCTATAAATTGCAACATTTTCTGCCGAGTAAAGAAAGAAAAAAAAAAACACACATACATATATTACTCCGTATTTATTATTATTATTATTATTATTATTATTATTATTATTATTATTATTATTATTGTTATTATTAAGATTAATATTATTATTAATCTTATTATTATTATTAGTAGTATTAATATTATACATAAAATACTACGACGAGGTCTTGAGCGTGTCACTTTCAAAACGAGTTTCCGAGCGAGCTAGAGCTAAGGAAAATATGGGTTATTACCAAGGAGGTTATGGGTAATGTTCGGGGGTATTTTTGTGAAGCAAACCTCGTGTTTATCATCTCCGATGCGTCTACGTGCTTTCCTACAATATTGTATATCAATATTAAACAGTGAGTTTTATAAGATCCCTTTTACTCTCTACATTTTTAGGCTGAGAATACATGCAAATGCTTTATTAACCGATATACAATATTTATATGCGTGAGTTTCATATGATCCCTTTTACTCAATATATTTTTGGGCTGAGAATACATGCGACTGTTTATAAATAATGAAAATACTAGATTTATATGTGTGAGTTTTATAAGATCCCTTTTACTCTCTACATTTTTAGGCTGAGAATACATGCAAATGCTTTATTAACCGATATACAATATTTATATGCGTGAGTTTCATTTGCTCCCTTTTTAATTGCTTTTGCAATATATATTTTTGGGCTGAGAATACATGCACTTTATTTTAAACGCAATGGATACAAGTACATACTAAATTCTACACTGAGTTTGAACCGAAAATCCCTTAGCTTTGGTAACTAGTAACTGCCAGTTATAAGAACTGGTGGGCGCGAGTAGTAGTATATGGATCCATAGGGCTTGATATCCCCGTCCGAGCTAGAGCGCTAGCCTTTTAACGGACGTATGCTATTTGAGAAGCGTACACGTTGGTTTGCGTGTATTATTAAGATGATTATACAAAGGGTACAAATTATATAAACGTTAAAGTTTAGTTACCAGGGTGCTCAATTTTGTAGAACCGATTGATAAACGTTTCGGATGAAACAACTGAAATCTTGTGATCCACCTTTTATGTAAAACCTATTGATAAACGTTTTGAATAAAACAACTGAACTTTTGTAATCCACATTGATATACGGATTATGTGTAATATTAAAACTATGAACTCACCAACCTTTGTGTTGACACTTGAAGCATGTTTATTCTCAGGTTTCTAGAAGTCTTCCGCTGTTTGCTTATATGTTAGACAAGCTATGTGCATGGAGTCATACATGGCATATTTTTCAAGGAAACGTTGCATTCACCAAATCATCACCATGTATCTTATTTTGACTGTACTGTCAACGGAAGTACTATTGTAAACTATTATTTACAGTGATTGTCTATATGTAGAAATCATCAGATGTTGAAAACCTTTGATTTAAATATTCATTTATGGTGTGCCTTTTCAAAAGAATGCAATGTTTACAAAACGTATCATATAGAGGTCAAATACCTCGCAATGAAATCAATGAATGACGTATTGTCCATATGGATTTGGAACGATCGTCACAGTGAATTACAAAGTTAAACAAAACTGGATTCGTAAGCTATGCTTAGAACATGCGATCACTATACTTGAAATTCAAGAATATATTCTTTAAATTTCTTTTATGTCCGGGCGTTGTGGGGAAATTACCACTTTAAACTAGCTTCTTCTAGTGCTCGCGTCCGACTGGGGGGAATTTTAACGATTTGGGACCCTTCGGTATTCACTAGTAGTCGGGTCATATCGTTCGCAAATATTCTCATTGTTGAAGGACAACTTTCAGGTAGTTCTAAAAAGAGCTTCCTTATTAATGTTTATTCACCACAATCTGGGGTTCTTAAACGTAATTTGTGGAAGTATATATCTTGTTTAATGGCCAATAATCTATAGTTAATATTAAATCTCTAATCTTATGATTTTATAAAAAAGCAATTATTCTTTATAAAAATAAATAAAAAAAAGAAAAAATTAGAAGACATCTAGAAGATGTCATAAACACTAATTAAAATAAATTAATAAAAAGAGTAATTATTTATCTTCTATTTTTTAGTAAATTATTTTTTTCCTTTTCACAATAACAACTAAATAATTATTCCGTATTATTTTATAACGAACGTGATTATCTTCTGTATCACATCTTATTATTTTATTTTCTTCAATCATAACAACTAAATAATTTGTGTAAGTTAGAGTGGGGCTAATATTGTGTGGGAATAACAAATCCTTTATAACATACTTAAAATAAAATTTCTTAAACACAAGAAAATATCATTCATTACTCAACTTTTTAAACATAAAATATCGGATCACTTTTTAAAATAATTGAATATCCTATCATAAATATTATTAAAAATATAAATACTCAATTTTAGAGCAAAATTTATAATTATTATATTATTATTATTATTATTATTATTATTATTATTATTATTATTATTATTATTCAACTATGAGTTTTTTTACGGGATTAATTATGTTACATATGTATATACAAAATACACGTCTCAATAAAATGTTGTAATGTAGACTTTTATGACAAGAAAAATAGCAATTGTGATGAAAATTGAATGAATGTCGTGGGAGAATAAATGCATTTCATTTATTCTGATCAAGTTAAGTATATCAATATGTTTGTAAAAACAATGAAAAGTTTCTTAGTCGGAATCTGTGATTCCACTGATCATTAAACTAAATGACTTTAACATTTACGTTCACTTAAAACTTAAAATATATCATTAAACTTTAAATTAAATTAAACTATTTCATTAAAACAGACCCCTAATTTCACGGGATTATTTTAGGGATTTCATCATATTCGGGGACTTTATTGTGGTACGAAAGATTCGGCACTCAATTTTGTTCCTTTTAGCTTAGCTGGCTTAAACACTAAGCTTTCTCCTCACTCACACTTGTAACCAATCCTCACACCTCACAAACACACACAACACCACCTTATTCTCTCAACTTGACATTCTATGCAATCTCAATAAAAACACGAATTCGATCTCTAATCTAATCTGTGTTAACACATATATATATAAAGGCAATAATACATATCTGGATCTGGACTCATACATATTATTAACAACCGATTGGTTATTTAAACCTATATTCAAATCATGCATCTTTATCTGATGTCGTTAACCATGATAGTAGTAACGACGATTACGCTGCATTTCTATCAACGTCGTGCGGAACCAATTAGGGTTGGTGTTGATGACCGCGGTGCAGGTCGTCCAGAACAAGCGAGACTTAGGGCTGGATTGAATTCTGCAATTGTTAGAGAAAAACCTAATGTTAAATGGAGTGATGTTGCTGGACTTGAAAGTGCTAAACAAGCTTTACAAGAAGCTGTTTATTTGCCTATTAATTTCCCTCATTTTTTTACTGGTTAGTACTCTATGATTGATGCTATTTGATTCAAAATTGTTTTAATGGGATATATAAGACTATAGATAATGGTGATTGTGACGTGGTGCACTTTTTGGTCAAGTCAGTAATGTGACCATGGCAGAGAAAGGGGAGTTGTTATGGGGGCTTTTGTCAAATGACGACAATGAAGTGACATTTTATTTTTGAATTTTTGTTTGGTTATTTTAATTATTTTTTATTTATTAAATTTGATAAAATGTAACACTACATATATATAAAAAAAGTTACATTAATAAAAAGGAGAATTACATTAAAAAAACGTCTTTGATACGGAAAAATAAATGAATTCGCATCCGAAATCGTCTCTTGAAAATGTCGTGTGGATACGTCGGAGTTTGCGAAAAATAGTCGTTCCACAAATTAATACCCGCTTGTTCACGATCTCTATTAATAAAACGTGGTGGGTTTCGTTGCACCCGAGTTCTTCTAGGTGGTTTTTCTTCCTCTTCGTCAGACGAGATGTGCTATCGAATAGCAAATCTAGACTAGCGGCTAGAAACTCCATTTTTTGTTCATAAAATTATGTTTATATAAATTGAATTGATAAGTAGAAAGTATGAGAAATGTGTGAAATGAATAATGAAAATTAAGGTTAGATGTGTATGTATTTATATAGGAGGAAAAAAAAAACACATAAAAAAGCCCAACGGATATAATTCATCCACCAATCACAGCTTGACACCTCCCCAAACCTCCCCTCCCTCACCCCGTGATCGGCCGACAAAACGCCGGCTGACAAACGCCCATTTCTGGCGTTTGTCGAGCCATGTGGATGGCAAAGCGGCTAATGCCGCTGCGTTATCCATGGTCTAAGAGATGAGATTTAGAGAGCGTTTGTGAGTATGGATTTTAAGTGATTATTATAGGTTATTATGTGTTTCTTAAACGTAATTTGAGAAGTGTTTGGGTAATATTGCCGTGTAGCTTACTTAAAAGGAAAAAGGTAGTACTATTTTTAGCTTACTTAAACGGATTTATGTGTACTTAGCCCTTGTTTAATTGGCAAAAGCTAGGTTAAGTTTTAGTCATTTGATTTGTTTGAAGGGAGCAACTTGTCAGGTTTAAGGGCTAACTGCAGAGTGAGTGCACTTAAATTGATGTATTCTTTGATTTGATGTTTTATAGGCATATTACGCTCTTTAAGTTGCATGTTGCTAACTGATAATTATCTGTTTTTCAGGTAATAGACTGCCATGGAGGGCGTTTCTTCTGTATGGTCCACCTGGAACGGGTAAATCATACTTGGCAAAAGCTGTTGCAACTGAAGCTGACTCTACATTTTTCAGGTGTGACATTCGTAATTATGTGATACATGTATATGTAAACTTGGTTTTCTGAAATTATCTATTGCAGCGTTTCATCATCAGATCTAGTTTCAAGGTATATGGGAGAAAGTGAAAGGCTTGTTTCAAATCTGTTCCAAATGGCACGTGAAAGTGCACCTTCTATCATATTTATTGATGAAATTGATTCTTTGAGTGGCCAACGTGGTGAAGGCAATGAGAATGAAGCTTCAAGACGTATCAAAACTGAAATTCTTGTTCAAATGCAGGTAATTGGTGGAACTAAAAAACTCAATACATTCTATATTTAATAATCACTTCTGTAAAAAACTCTGATTACTCCCGATAAATCCCAGATTACTTCTTTTAAGAACAGGCCGATCCAATTTTTCGGTATCCGTTACGTCGGATATGGGTCAAAATCGGATTTGTTGGTCAAGGTCTGTCAAAGTAAAAATTGATCATTTTTATATGAATTTAAACTAGAATTTTAGAGGGTTTTTTTTTTTTTTTTTTTTTTTTTTTTTTTTTTTTTAACAAAATGAACGCTTTTGTTTATGTAAATAGACAATTATTATGTTAAAGTTTATGTTTATGTTTGTGGCTTCCTTCAATATATACACATATAATAATGAAATTTAACATTCAAATTTATAAAAAGTCCAATCCGATTAGTAACCGACTTGGCGATTACTCCCTCCACTCCCAGAGTAGCGAATTTTGCAACCTTGTATATAATTGATTGCCATACAAACTTGTGTTTCTTAGGGTGTAGGGACAAATAATGATAAAGTGCTTGTACTAGCAGCAACAAATACACCTTACTCTCTTGATCAGGTTTCAATACATAATTACACGTACTCTTAAGTCATTTTGTACATTAAACTCTGAACTATAACTAACAGATGATCCTTGCAGGCTATTCGACGGCGATTTGATAAGCGTATATACATTTCACTTCCTGATCTGAAGGCTCGACAGCACATGTTCAAAGTAAGATATGTCGTGCTATAACGTATGTCTAGATCTAGTTTCTCACGTTATTTATGTAGCTCCTTAGCCCTAATCCAAATGAAATAATTATATATTCATTTTACCGCAATTAGGTAACAATCTTCAAGAAAAAAGTTATGCTCATGGTAGGAGCTGTGCGTTTGTTTACCTCTTAACAGAACGGTTTAGCGCTGAATGTTTAACCATTCAGCATTCACAGTGCGTTTGTTAGTGACCTCTGAATGACATATGATGCTCATTCAGAGTTGATCTTAACTATTAAGCACCTAAATTTTCTAATATATACTCCTCAAATCATATCAAGAACACTTAACAAACAAGTATATTGAACTTTTTATTCATGTTACACGTTATTAAGTCGATTTTACTCAATTCATACCGTTCATTCCGAATGATTATCAAACTGCTTATTTTCATTTAGAACCAAGTTTGTAGTATCTTTGTCTTGGCTCTTTCCGGATTCTGAATCATTCAGATTATGAACCATTCATCGCTAAATCATTAAGTTTTATCAAACGCATCCTTAATATGTGCTGCATGTCAAATAAGTTGTTTGTTGCTTGATATCCAGGTGCATTTAGGAGATACTCCCAATAACTTAACTGAAAGCGATTTTGAAAATTTGGCACGTAAATCTGAAGGGTTTTCTGGTTCAGATATTGCTGTTTGTGTAAGTGCGAGCTTACATTTTTCACCTTTCTCTTTGTTATCCCTTGTTCATAATATGGTTTAGTAGAGGAGGAAAGATTGGTGGGTCGAATGTGTGTTGGTATGCCTCATAACAAGTTTGGGTTGGAAAAGGTTGTCTATTGTAGGGGGTTGGGTTGACCCGAAAGTTGGTTGTGATCCAGCTTTATATTATGCACTTGTAATAATATTGAACAATTTTTTTTTTTTTTTTTTTTTTTTTTTTTTTTTTTGCAAGGCACTTTGAACAATAATTCTATTACGTTAATAAATTAATAATCTTTATTTTCAAATAAAAACAAAAACAAATATTAAAGGTGTATGCATTATAAATAGACCTTGGACAACCTTTAACCTATTTAAGTCGCTCAAAAGTCAAACCTTCTTCTTCAAGCTGAACCCTTTGATTTCACCCATATGAGATAGAAGTATAAACTTATGTCTTTTTGCTTATTCGAATGCTGATTGGCTTTGCAGGTTAAGGACGTTATGTGGGAACCTGTACGTAAAACTCGAGATGCTATACACTTTGTTAAGACACGCGAAGGTCTGTGGGTACCGTGTGGACCCGAACAACCGGTTGCTACTCTGATCACAATGCAGGAGCTTGCAGCTCAAGGCCTAGCTGAAAAGGTATTCAAAAGTCAATCAATTAGTTTTAAAATTGCTAAATATAATAAGAAAATTGTAGCTTTACTTGATATTTATCTTCATGCCTAATCTTAATCATCTTGTGCTAAATACTTTTTGCCAATTATAAACTTGTAACAGATTTGTCTACCCCCTATTACACGATTAGATTTTGACAAGGTTCTGGCTAGGCAAAGACCAACAGTGAGTAAAAGCGATCTTGAGGTCCATGAGAGGTTCACAGAAGAGTTTGGAGAAGAAGGTTAACAATGAAAGATTATACTACATGTGTGTCTACTGTGTTATTTAAGCTTTTTCAAGGCAGAAGTTGACAATGGTGTTGTGTCCATGTCACCACGTTTTTAACCCCTTTCATTGTGTTAAACAATCTCATTGTATCATCCATTTGTGAGCTTTTAGTATAAGAAACCATAAGTGCAGTTCTAACATTAGGATCTGATTCCATACCGTTTTTTAAAACATAACAATGTACTTGTTTCGTGAAACTTATCTCTTTGATGTTTGCACACACTCTTAATATCGTTACAAACACTGATTGTGTTAGTTTGACCCCTGCAAGTCTCATCTTATGGAACAAATCAAGCGCAACTAAATCACGCCCGTTTGCTACGAGACCCGATATCATACCGTTCCAAGAAACCGAATCTCTAACTTCCATACGATCAAACACTTTATTAGCGCATTGAACCATACGTGATTTTGAATACATACTAATTAAAGAATTACACACATATGTTGTCAGCTCAAAGCCTAATTTTACAACCATTGTATGTACTTGCATTCCTTTTATAACTGCACCGGTATCAGCTAACACACCAAGAACTGTCGCAAATGTAAATGGATTAGGCTTGATTCCTTCAACTTGCATTTGTAAAAAAAGCTCAATGGCCCGATCATGCAGCCCAGATAACGAATACCCAGTCAGCATTGAAGTCCAAGATACTACATTTCTCTCAGGCATTTCATCGAACACCTTCTCAGCTAACGGAACACCTTCCGTTTTCGTGTACATATCGATAAGAGATGTGCCTACGCTAACATCTTGAACGAACCCGTGTTTAATACAGTCACAATGTATTTGCTTGCCTATTAATTGATCACACAAGATTCCGCATATCTTTAAAACACAAGAGAAGCTTGCACCGTTAACCGCTAACCCCGAACGACGGATTTCAAGAAAATGTTTGAGTGCTTGAGCGTTGTCATTGGTTCGAGCAAACTCGAAAAGAAGGTGGTTATGGTTAGAACTGGAAACGTGTCTTTGAGTCATTTCGTCGAACGGGTTGTGTGCATTGTGAAAAACACCGGGTTTAAACGAATTGGACTGGGATTCGAGCTCGAGTGTAGAAGCAATGGTTTGTGATGAACGACATTGATTATAATAACATGTTCGAATCTTTTTAAAATAATGCAGCTTTTGTAAATTCATGATACTGATGGAATCATGAAATGGAGGGAGTGTCGAAGTTGGTTTGAAGGTTTAAGCCACCTGCTATTTTTCTTTCTAATCACAAACCCTAATTTATATACTGGTATTATATACCTCTATCTAAAAGACACAGGAGAAATGAATAGCACTATCCATTTCCCCACTTTCCCCAACCTAAACCCTCTAACTTTTGTTAACATACAAATCGAACCCCCACTTTATACGTATACTTTTCCCCAAATTTCACAAACTTAAACCCCTAACTTTTATTAAAATACAAATTGAACCCCCACTTTACTAACTTTTTTTTTTACTAATATTCAATTTTCACAAACTTAACCCCCTAACTTTTATTAAAATACAAATCGAACTCCCACTTTATACGTATATTTTTTTCCAAATTTCACAAACTTAACCCCCTAACTTTTATTAAAATACAAATCGAACCCCCACTTTACTAACTTTTTTTTTTAAAATAAAACCCGAACGCTAAAAGAAGCAACTTTCACAAAAGGAACAACCCTTCAATGTTAGATGTCGAAAACAATTCTTTTTTACAAAATAGTTCAAGACTTTTTTTTTAACTTGCATTCAAAACGGAGCCCCCGGCGCGAAGCGAGGGCTCCACAACTAGTTAAGTTAATAGAGAAAAGTTATGAATAGTAATCAGGGTCATTTTCGACTTTTCATTTGTTTTTTAATTTTAACTAAATTTCATTTTACCAACAACGTTCCCCATACTTTTTTAAAAAATTCAAATTGACCCCCCAAACAGGGGGTAAAGTGTCAAATAACTATTTTCATAAAAAATCTTAAATAAACTCCACCTAAATATTCACCGGGTCATATCTTCTCGCTCGCAACGAGTTCAATTTTTCCGACGCCATCGTTAAACTCGAAATAATTTTAGGAACACAATGTCACTAGCTATACGCAAAACGGACGCTTTTTAAAAAACGCTAAATATTTGGGGTACTTTTCATACACGTTGATTTTGCGTTAAATTTTTAACAGTCGACAATTTCATAGCGAAATGCGGAGATGCACATATATTGTTAATTTAAAAAAACATTTAAATCTCTCACGGGTTATACCTTTTAGTTCGACTCGAGTTGCGCTTCAACGACATCATCGTTAGCCACAAAATAATTTTACTAAACGCAATACACAAAATAATTTTACTAAACGCAATAAAATACATTGACAACCGAACCCCCGGCTCGAAGCGAGAGTTCGATAACTAGTTTAGGCCAAATGCAAATTTTCTTTCTGATCACAAATCCTAATTATTCTTAGTAGGCGGGATGAATGGAGATGATGTTCTAAGAAATAAAAGGATGAAATGACAAATATAACCATCATGTGAAGGCGCACATGGAGGTAATTAACTAAATTTAGTTAATGTTCGTTAATCTTATGGATTAACCATCTGCAAATTTCAGGGTACGCATGTCCAAAAAACTTCAAATATATACATACAATTTTGGACAAACTTTAAGAATCAACCGCATAATTTTATACTCTCACTATTCCGGATTAAGGGTTTGACTAACGAGTGCCCTAAGAACACACGATAAAAATGATTTAAAACACTTAAAATTTCCAATTATAACTTAAAATACATTTATTAACCTCATTCATTTCTATTTATAAACAAAATATTAATTACACAATACATTAATTTTGGATATTTAGAATTCATCAATGATGCTTATCATGTGCTCTAAGAACACTCGTTAGCTATTCCCATATTACTCAGTGATGTTAGTACTTTATATTTCATCAAAATAACAAAAGGGTTTCAACACGATAATATGAATCTTATGTCCATCAACCTTGGTGGAGGGGTGAATTACAAAGTTAGACAAAACTCGATTCGTAAGCTATGCTTAGAACATGAGATCACTATACTTGGAATTCAAGAATCTATAGTTTCTATTATATTGCTAAAATGATGATGATGTCATTATTAGGCTAATTCATTTGTTAAGAAAAAATCTAAAATAAAAAGAAAAAAATCTAGGTCACTTAAATGATATTATTAATCTTAAGTATTTTATTAGTAAAAAAATTGTACTTATAGTAACTAATAATTTGATAACTTAAATAATGATGTCATTATTATTTTATATATTAATTACTTAATTAAAAATTAGAAAAAAAACAACATAAAAACAAATAATATTTTTAAAACATGATCTTTCGGTTGAAGAATTTTTGGTTGAAATATTAAGGTTATGTTTTTATTCTAATTCATCTTTAATTCTTTTCGAATTAAAGATATGTAATATATTATACGAGGTGTATATATATTAGATATAAATAAATAAACCCCAAAGTGTTTCTTGGTGTGTGAGGCGTAGAAGATGAGCAGAAACAAAAGGTCACGTTTTATTATTATTTTATGTTCGATAAAGATAATATATACGGAGTATTTGTTTTTGTACAAAAAAAGATATTGTACTAAGTTTTACTTCGATTTTCAAAGTTACAAACAATATTTGATATTGTTTTCGAGTTATATACGGACTAGCATCTGATTGGTGTTGTAGTTCATTTATTCTGACCAAGTTAAGTAAAACAATATGTTTGTAAAAATAACGTACAAGTTTCTTACATGGAGCAAAACATGCAGGACATGTTTGTGCATTAGGGCTTCGATATTCTAGTGATTGGTTGTGATATGTTTTATGTATTGTAATGGAACGAAGTTGTTCAAACTCATTAATATAATTATGGTGTTAATTTATTAATTTTGTGTCAAGTTCCTATTTTGCATATTTTATCCATGAATAAGCTATTATTCTAAATTCCGTAGTCGATCACATTTGTGGGAACAAGTGTGAGGTCTAGACTATTATGAACTTGGTTTGGTATACATTCACAGGCTGAATGTGGGGCAAGGTTGCTACCAAGGTTCATAGATATTTGTGGGATACAAATATCGGAAGACCCGCTCTCAAGATTTACTAAATAGAGCCTTTGTGGTTGATCACATGTAATCTTGATCACATGTGATTTATATCGTATATTATTAGTTCAAGTTATTATATATATATATATATATATATATATATATATATATATATATACAAACAATTGTTCGTGAATAGTCGGAAATGGTTGAGGGTTTAATGAATGTATGAAAACATTTAAAAATCTTTTTGATACTCAGGATAACAGGCTTTGCTTATCGTGTCGAAAATATTAAATCATATGGAGATTTGACTTAAAATAAGTCAAAATTTTCCGGATCGTCACAGTACCTACCCGTTAAAGAAATTTCGTCCTGAAATTTGACAGAGATCGTCATGGATGACAATAAGAATATTTTAATGAAGAATACGAGTTGAAAATTTTCGTTTATCATCATTGAGTAATATGAATAAAATAATTCGATTACGCGAAGAGTATGAGTGAAGCTATCGTAAAAGAGTGAAATGAGGAAAGTAAAGGTTCGTCTTATCTTTTGACGTAGTCACGGTTGAATTCTGGAATTCAAGGAATTTAAAGAAAATCTTCGTAATCTATATAAGATTTGATTCTTCGGTAATTAAGGAAATTATGATCCTCTTTAATTAAATGCGGTAATCTGCCTCGATTGCTATGTCTGATATTTCACTATAAATTAACATCTTCCGTTCCATTATTTTCATCACTCCTATACTTTCTTCCTCAATTCATACTTCCAAAAGATCCATTAATATGCTCAATCCTGTACTGATCCTTGCTATTATATTAACCATATATACAGTCATTCTTCTTTTCTATCTTCAACCAGAAGAATATTTTTTACTTCTACAATGCTCTCGGGGTTGTGGTTTTCATAATCCTTCCTTTCCTCTGCCTTTCCATAATTATTGACATCCACGGTTTATGATATTTCATGTTTGTTGTTATTTATACTCCTATTTATGTTTCGAAGTTCCATGTTTTTGTTTTCTCTTCTCGACCTTAAGTAAAGTAGGTAAACTGTCTCGGATTTGTAGTTATGAAGTTTGGAATGAACCTAACTAATGTTCTAAGCAGAAAGGAATCGTAATAGCACGATTTGATTTGTAGATTACCGGAAATCACGGAAAAGATAGAACTATCAAGTAAATATTTTCTTGATATGTTTAGAGGTTAAGTAGAATGAAAGAGTTATGTAACATGACACATGATGAGGGTATGGTCTGTGAATCACTACCATCATCACGTTCCATTAGAAATTAAGCATGACTCACTGTAATATAACCACGTTAGCCAGACGTCATTATATTATACTAACTCATGCTTTCCATTCCCAACACTACTCCAAAAACATTCATAATTTGAACTCGAAGGTTATAGAAATTTAGAAACTAAAACAGTTTCTTTTATGATGTAACAAAGATAGTGCGAAGAGATAAATAATTTCGAACAAGAATAGTTATGAAGATATCTTCAGAAATATTGAAGATATTTATACTGAAAGATACGATGATATCTTAGAATTTTTAAAATATCTAAAATCAAAGGATGATGAAGAAAATTTTTCCGCAAGGATTTAAAATAAGTAAGGAACAAGGTATTTGCTAAAGATTCCATCAGATACTGAATTATCTGGATTCTTTAAGTACATGTTTAGTCTTTGTGATTTGTCCACAGTTTCCTTCATAGTTTGCTCACTCTGTTTTTCAATTCCAAATTTTTCTCCTTTATGAGCTTTTTCAATACACTATTCTTTATTATCAATCTTTTGGCCATTAAGACCATCTACAGCTTTTGCTGCTTCATCAGCCTTTTCAACGTTAACATATCTGAATCATTGGTTATCAATCTGAGGTGTTTTCAAGAATTTTGAAGGGTTTAAACGCATATTGTAATCATTAATATACATATGATGTTTAAGATGAAATCATCGTAGATCTTGAAAGATACGAATATTTTTCTGGGTTCTATGAATAAAAGTGATGTTCTAGTACAGTTTGAATTCAAAGTATGATTTTGAAAGATGTAGGAATCTAAGAGTGATGTCACCTGTTAAATCTTGAATTGGATTCTGATCTATCAAAATCAGAATATGTAATTGAATTTGTATGAAAATGGTTGTTCTATGGTGAACGGATATATATATATATATATATATATATATATATATATATATATATATATATATATATATATATATATATATATATATATATATATATATATATATATATGGATGTAAGTAGTATAGTCAATGACTGTTTAATCAGATTTGAAGAATGTACAGTGTAACATATATTGTGAAATTTAAATATTTCTCGGGTATTACCTACCCGTTAAAATATTTTCACAATTAACAGTTTGTACAAAAGAATTTTTATTACAATCATTATGAAAGTATACATATATGTATATTTTCTTTAGATGTAACATGGATTTAATGAATTAATATAATATTAATCTCATCTGATTTACGGTTAGGACTAGAATAAATATTCTCTAAACTTTAGAGATTACATAATCGCCGCGAAATATTCATCTAATCTGAAATGAAGTTATGAATCAATACTTCATCGTTTATTGTTATTGGTATTCCTTGGTGTATATGGTGCGTATGATGTTGATGCTGGAGGTACAGATTGTGATGTTGAGGCTTGCGATGCGGATGTTGTTGTTGGTGGTACTGGTGTTGTTGGTGTTGATGTTGGTGGTGCTGTTGGTGCTTGTAAATTTTACACCATATTCTCCAAAGCCACTACTCGAGCACGAAGCTCGTTGACTTCTTCCATTACTCCGGGATGATTGGCGCTTGGAATAAGGGAATGAATAAGATTTAGAATTTGAGATATTATATAATTGTTGCGAGATATCCTGTAAATGAGAGTGAAAATTGAAATGTCCCGTTCTTATTGATTAAAAACGTTCCATATTAATTGATTTCGTTGCGAGGTTTTGACCTATATATGAGACGTTTTTCAAAGACTGCATTCATTTTAAAACAAACCATAACCTTTATTTCATCAATAAAGGTTTAAAAAGCTTTACTTAGATTATCAAATAATGATAATCTAAATTATCCTGTTTACACACGACCATTACATAATGGTTTACAATACAAATATGTTACAACAAAATAAGTTTCTTGAATGCAGTTTTTACACAATATCATACAAGCATAGACTCCAAATCTCGTCCTTATTTAAGTATGCGACAGCGGAAGCTCTTAATAATCACCTGAGAATAAACATGCTTAAAACGTCAACAAAAATGTTGGTGAGTTATAGGTTTAACCTATATGTATCAAATTATAATAATAGACCACAAGATTTCATATTTCAATACACATCCCATACATAGAGATAAAAATCATTCATATGGTGAACACCTGGTAACCGACATTAACAAGATGCATATATAAGAATATCCCCATCATTCCGGGACACCCTTCGGATATGATATAAATTTCGAAGTACTAAAGCATCTGGTACTTTGGATGGGGTTTGTTAGGCCCAATAGATCTATCTTTAGGATTCGCGTCAATTAGGGTGTCTGTTCCCTAATTCTTAGATTACCAGACTTAATAAAAAGGGGCATATTCGATTTCGATAATTCAACCATAGAATGTAGTTTCACGTACTTGTGTCTATTTTGTAAATCATTTATAAAACCTGCATGTATTCTCATCCCAAAAATATTAGATTTTAAAAGTGGGACTATAACTCACTTTCACAGATTTTTACTTCGTCGGGAAGTAAGACTTGGCCACTGGTTGATTCACGAACCTATAACAATATATACATATATATCAAAGTATGTTCAAAATATATTTACAACACTTTTAATATATTTTGATGTTTTAAGTTTATTAAGTCAGCTGTCCTCGTTAGTAACCTACAACTAGTTGTCCACAGTTAGATGTACAGAAATAAATCGATAAATATTATCTTGAATCAATCCACGACCCAGTGTATACGTATCTCAGTATTGATCACAACTCAAACTATATATATTTTGGAATCAACCTCAACCCTGTATAGCTAACTCCAACATTCACATATAGAGTGTCTATGGTTGTTCCGAACTATATATAGATGTGTCGACATGATAGGTCGAAACATTGTATACGTGTCTATGGTATCTCAAGATTACATAATATACAATACAACTTGATTAAGTTATGGTTGGAATAGATTTGTTACCAATTTTCACGTAGCTAAAATGAGAAAAATTATCCAATCTTGTTTTACCCATAACTTCTTCATTTTAAATCCATTTTGAGTGAATCAAATTGCTATGGTTTCATATTGAACTCTATTTTATGAATCTAAACAGAAAAAGTATAGGTTTATAGTCGGAAAAATAAGTTACAAGTCGTTTTTGTAAAGGTAGTCATTTCAGTCGAAAGAACGACGTCTAGATGACCATTTTAGAAAACATACTTCCACTTTGAGTTTAACCATAATTTTTGGATATAGTTTCATGTTCATAATAAAAATCATTTTTTCAGAATAACAACTTTTAAATCAAAGTTTATCATAGTTTTTAATTAACTAACCCAAAACAGCCCGCGGTGTTACTACGACGGCGTAAATCCGGTTTTACTGTGTTTTTCGTGTTTCCAGGTTTTAAATCATTAAGTTAGCATATCATATAGATATAGAACATGTGTTTAGTTGATTTTAAAAGTCAAGTTAGAAGGATTAACTTTTGTTTGCGAACAAGTTTAGAATTAACTAAACTATGTTCTAGTGATTACAAGTTTAAACCTTCGAATAAGATAGCTTTATATGTATGAATCGAATGATGTTATGAACATCATTACTACCTTAAGTTCCTTGGATAAACCTACTGGAAAAGAGAAAAAATGGATCTAGCTTCAAAGGATCCTTGGATGGCTCGAAGTTCTTGAAGCAGAAACTTGACACGAAAACAAGTTCAAGTAAGATCATCACTTGAAATATGATTGTTATAGTTATAGAAATTGAACCAAAGTTTGAATATGATTATTACCTTGTATTAGAATGATAACCTACTGTAAGAAACAAATATTTCTTGAGGTTGGATGATCACCTTACAAGATTGGAAGTGAGCTAGCAAACTTGAAAGTATTCTTGATTTTATGTAACTAGAACTTGTAAAATATATGAAGAACACTTAGAACTTGAAGATAGAACTTGAGAGAGATCAATTAGATGAAGAAAATTGAAGAATGAAAGTGTTTGTAGGTGTTTTTGGTCGTTGGTGTATGGTTTAGATATAAAGGATATGTAATTTTGTTTTCATGTAAATAAGTCATGAATGATTACTCATATTTTTGTAATTTTATGAGATATTTCATGCTAGTTGCCAAATGATGGTTACCACATGTGTTAGGTGACTCACATGGGCTGCTAAGAGCTGATCATTGGAGTGTATATACCAATAGTACATACATCTAAAAGCTGTGTATTGTACGAGTACGAATACGGGTGCATACGAGTAGAATTGTTGATGAAACTGAACGAGGATGTAATTGTAAGCATTTTTTTTAAGTAGAAGTATTTTGATAAGTGTTTTGAAGTCTTTCAAAAGTGTATGAATACATATTAAAACACTACATGTATATACATTTTAACTGAGTCGTTAAGTCATCGTTAGTCGTTACATGTAAATGTTGTTTTGAAACCTTTAGGTTAACGATCTTGTTGAATGTTGTTAACCCATTGTTTATTATAACAAATGAGATGTTAAATTGTTATATTATCATGATATTATGATATATAATATATCTCAGTATGATGTATATACAGTTAAATGTCGTTACAACGATAATCGTTACATATATGTCTCGTTTCGAAATCATTAAGTTAGTAGTCTTATTTTTACATATGTATTTCATTGTTAATACACTTAATAATATATTTAATTATCATTTAAAATAATTAACCAAGTGTATCAATATCTTAATATGATTCATATGTACCTAGTAAGACGTTGTTATAACGATAATCGTTATATATATCGTTTTCGAGTTTCTTAAATTAATAGTCTCATTTTTATGTATATAACTCATTGTTAAAATACCTAATGAGATACATACTTATAATAAAAACATGTTAACTATATATATAACCATATATATGTCATCGTATAGTTTTTACAAGTTTTAACGTTCGTGAATCACCGGTCAACTTGGGTGGTCAATTGTCTATATGAAACATATTTCAATTAATCAAGTCTTAACAAGTTTGATTGCTTAACATGTTGGAAACATTTAATCATGTAAATATCAATCTTAATTAATTTATATAAACATGGAAAAGTTCGGGTCACTACAAAAATGGTGTTTCGGACTGGTTCGCCGGTAAGTGCTTCAGGTTCTTCGTCAATAGGGCAATTTAGTTGGTGGAAAGGATCACCTTCTTCTCGTCTCCATTGATTAAGTTGACTATGAACCTGTAGTGACCCGAACTTTTCCATGTTTATATATATTAATTGAGATTGATATTTACATGATTAAATGTTTCCAACATGTTAAGCAATCAAACTTGTTAAGACTTGATTAATTGAAATATGTTTCATATAGACAATTGACCACCCAAGTTGACCGGTGATTCACGAACGTTAAAACTTGTAAAAACTATAAAATGACATATATATGGTTGTATATATAGTTAACATGTTTTTATTATAAGTATGTATCTCATTAGGTATTTTAACAATGAGTTATATACATAAAAATGAGACTATTAATTTAAGAAACTCGAAAACGATATATATAACGATTATCGTTATAACGTCTTACTAGGTACATATGAATCATATTAAGATATTGATACACTTGGTTAATTATGTTAAATGATAAGTAAATATATTATTAAGTGTATTAACAATGAAATACATATGTAAAAATAAGACTACTAACTTAATGATTTCGAAACGAGACATATATGTAACGATTATCGTTGTAACGACATTTAACTGTATATACATCATACTAAGATATATTATATATCATAATATCATGATAATATAATAATTTAACATCTCATTTTTTATAATAAACAATGGGTTAACAACATTCAACAAGATCGTTAACCTAAAGGTTTCAAAACAACACTTACATGTAACGACTAACGATGACTTAACGACTCAGTTAAAATGTATATACATGTAGTATTTTAATATGTATTCATACACTTTTGAAAGACTTCAAGACACTTATCAAAATATTTCTACTTAACAAAAATGCTTACAATTACATCCTCGTTCAGTTTCATCAACAATTCTACTCGTATGCACCCGTATTCGTACTCGTACAATACACAGCTTTTAGATGTATGTACTATTGGTATATACACTCCAATGATCAGCTCTTAGCAGCCCATGTGAGTCACCTAACACATTTGGGAACCATCATTTGGCAACTAGCATGAAATATCTCATAAAATTACAAAAATATGAGTAATCATTCATGACTTATTTACATGAAAACAAAATTACATATCCTTTATATCTAATCCATACACCAACGACCAAAAACACCTACAAACACTTTCATTCTTCAATTTTCTTCATCTAACTGATCTCTCTCAAGTTCTATCTTCAAGTTCTAAGTGTTCTTCATAAATTCTACAAGTTCTAGTTAAATAAAATCAAGAATACTTTCAAGTTTGCTAGCTCACTTTCAATCTTGTAAGGTGATCATCCAACCTCAAGAAATATTTGTTTCTTACAGTAGGTTATCATTCTAATACAAGGTAATAATCATATTCAAACTTTGGTTCAATTTCTATAACTATAACAATCTTATTTCAAGTGATGATCTTACTTGAACTTGTTTTCGTGTCATGATTCTGCTTCAAGAACTTCGAGCCATCCAAGGATCCGTTGAAGCTAGATCTATTTTTCGCTTTTCCAGTAGGTTTATCCAAGGAACTTAAGGTAGTAATGATGTTCATAACATCATTCGATTCATACATATAAAGCTATCTTATTCGAAGGTTTAAACTTGTAATCACTAGAACATAGTTTAGTTAATTCTAAACTTGTTCGCAAACAAAAGTTAATCCTTCTAACTTGACTTTTAAAATCAACTAAACACATGTTCTATATCTATATGATATGCTAACTTAATGATTTAAAACCTGGAAACACGAAAAACACCGTAAAACCGGATTTACGCCGTCGTAGTAACACCGCGGGCTGTTTTGGGTTAGTTAATTAAAAACTATGATAAACTTTGATTTAAAAGTTGTTATTCTGAGAAAATGATTTTTATTATGAACATGAAACTATATCCAAAAATTATGGTTAAACTCAAAGTGGAAGTATGTTTTCTAAAATGGTCATCTAGACGTCGTTCTTTCGACTGAAATGACTACCTTTACAAAAACGACTTGTAACTTATTTTTCCGACTATAAACCTATACTTTTTCTGTTTAGATTCATAAAATAGAGTTCAATATGAAACCATAGCAATTTGATTCACTCAAAACGGATTTAAAATGAAGAAGTTATGGGTAAAACAAGATTGGATAATTTTTCTCATTTTAGCTACGTGAAAATTGGTAACAAATTTATTCCAACCATAACTTAATCAACTTGTATTGTATATTATGTAATCTTGAGATACCATAGACACGTTTACAATGTTTTGACCTATCATGTCGACACATCTATATATATTTCGGAACAACCATAGACACTCTATATGTGAATGTTGGAGTTAGCTATACAGGGTTGAGGTTGATTCCAAAATATATATAGTTTGAGTTGTGATCAATACTGAGATACGTATACACTGGGTCGTGGATTGATTCAAGATAATATTTATCGATTTATTTCTGTACATCTAACTGTGGACAACTAGTTGTAGGTTACTAACGAGGACAGCTGACTTAATAAACTTAAAACATCAAAATATATTAAAAGTGTTGTAAATATATTTTGAACATACTTTGATATATATGTATATATTGTTATAGGTTCGTGAATCAACCAGTGGCCAAGTCTTACTTCCCGACGAAGTAAAAATCTGTGAAAGTGAGTTATAGTCCCACTTTTAAAATCTAATATTTTTGGGATGAGAATACATGCAGGTTTTATAAATGATTTACAAAATAGACACAAGTACGTGAAACTACATTCTATGGTTGAATTATCGAAATCGAATATGCCCCTTTTTATTAAGTCTGGTAATCTAAGAATTAGGGAACAGACACCCTAATTGACGCGAATCCTAAAGATAGATCTATTGGGCTTAACAAACCCCATCCAAAGTACCGGATGCTTTAGTACTTCGAAATTTATATCATATCCGAAGGGTGTCCCGGAATGATGGGGATATTCTTATATATATGCATCTTGTTAATGTCGGTTACCAGGTGTTCACCATATGAATGATTTTTATCTCTATGTATGGGATGTGTATTGAAATATGAAATCTTGTGGTCTATTGTTACGATTTGATATATATAGGTTAAACCTATAACTCACCAACATTTTTGTTGACGTTTAAAGCATGTTTATTCTCAGGTGAATACTAAGAGCTTCCACTGTTGCATACTAAAATAAGGACAAGATTTGGAGTCCATGTTTGTATGATATTGTGTAAAAACTGCATTCAAGAAACTGATTTCGATGTAACATATTTGTATTGTAAACCATTATGTAATGGTCGTGTGTAAACATGATATTTTAGATTATCATTATTTGTTAATCTACGTAAAGCTTTTTAAACCTTTATTTATGATATAAAGGTTATGGTTTGTTTTAAAAATGAATGCAGTCTTTGAAAAATGTCTCATATAGAGGTCAAAACCTCGCAACGAAATCAATTAATATGGAACGTTTTTAATCAATAAGAACGGGACATTTCAGTTGGTATCAGAGCATTGGTCTTAGAGAACCAGAATTTTGCATTAGTGTGTCTTATCGAGTTTGTTAGGATGCATTAGTGAGTCTGGACTTCGACCGTGTTTACTTGAAAAATGATTGCTTAACAAATTTTGTTGGAAACTATATATTTTTAACATGTGAATATTATGTGATATATTAATCTCTTAACGCGTTTGATATTATGTGATAGATTTCTACCTCTAGAACAAGTCCCATTGACTCACCTAATAATAATGAAGAGTCAAATGTAAATTGGAATGATTCGTGGACTGATTCACAAGTTCCCGAAGAAGAACCGGAAGAAGAGTCGGAACCGGAAGAAGAATCGGAACCGGAAGAAGAATCGGAACCGGATGAAGAAATAGAACCGGTGGGGGAAATAATAAAACGGTTAAGTAAAATAAAATCCTCAACCAACCGACCAAGGTTAATTATGGTCAATGGTGTTTCCGCCAAGGAAGCAAAATATTGGGAGGATTACCAATTCTCCGATGAATTGGATTCCGACGAGAATTCCGATGATGTTATAGAAATTACCCCAACTGAATTTAAAAAGGCAAAAGAAAATAATAAGGGAAAGGGCATAAAAATAGAGAAATCTAATTCCAACCCCGATGAACTTTATATGTATCGTCAACCCCCGAAGTCCTTAAGTTATAACAATGACCCGGGAACCTCTAAACCACCAGGTTTTTCTAAACCAATGTGGAAAATTACGGCTCGTATTAGGGGAACATCATATATCCCTAGAAACCTGGCAAAACGAACCAAAATCGAAGAAGAAGAAACGAGCGAGTCGGAATAAGATAGTTGTATTCATGTGGTGTAATATATGTAATATAGTGTGCTTATGCTTTATGATATATGTAAAAATTGCTTGTATTAATAAGTTTTTTTTATGAATCTAACTCTTGTCTATTTTACAGTTTAAAAACACAAAATGGATAGACAACCTAATATTTTAAGAGACCTACCCGGAGACATGATTGATGAAATCTTGTCTAGAGTCGGTCAGAATTCCTCGGCACAACTATTTAAGGCGAGATCAGTTTGTAAGATATTCGAAGAACGTTCCAAGAATGTCTTGGTTTATAAGAGACTTTCGTTTGAAAGATGGGGGATATCACATTGGGAAACCCATAAGTTACGATGTGTTTACTTTGACGCATATATTGCGGGGAACCCAAATGCTATTTTACGCAACGGGTTAAGAAATTATTTTGACTCAATATATCCGAATATTGGACTTCGTGATTTAGAAAAAGCGGCTAACATGCAACATAAAGAAGCATGTTATGCTTACGGATTAGTAATGTTCGCTTCTCACTAAAGTAAGAACAAGAACATCGGGCTACAACTATTAAACAAAACGTTTCCACAAGTGACGGAGTCGGTAATTGGGGTAAGAAATGAGGTTTTTAGATTGTTACGGGACTGTTGGACATTACGTAACCCTCGTCCCTTTGACAACGTTACAACACGCTGTCTTATCAACGGCCATAACGGTTATGTTCCACAAGACCAAGGATGGGAAGTAATTCTAGTAAAACCAGAATGCATGACTTGTTTCTGGACGTATGAATTACGTGTCTTTATTGCCTTTGCTGAACGACTTGTGTACTAGCTAGAATTATCTTCACAACTATCTTGTATCAAAGTTATTGTGTGCTATATTTCATGCTTTATGTAAAATAAGCGGTATTGTAAGTTTGTAAAATATTGTATAAAAGTTTGAACGCGAAATATTATTATAATCAGTTTTTCATATAGAATTGTAGTAGTTGAATTGTATATTAGCTACTAAGTATGAACTTAACGGGTAGGTACTACCCGAATTTAAACTTATAAAATGCTATTATGAAGAAAAAGCTTTTATAAATGAGTTCATATTATGCTACGAAATACTATTAACTACTCTTAATATTCTGTATGATTAACTTGTTCCATTTGACTATTTTGAAGGAAATGGAACCGACTACTCGACACACCGTGAATATGAATGAAGAGGAATTCCGTACTTTTCTAGCTTCAAACATAGCCGCAGTACAGGATGCTCTACATACCAACAATAACCTTGGATCTAGCAGTACAGGAAATCGTGTAGGATGCACCTACAAAGAATTCACTGCCTGCAAACCTTTGGAATTTGATGGAACCGAAGGACCGATCGGATTGAAACGGTGGACCGAGAAGGTCGAATCGGTGTTTGCCATAAGTAAGTGCACTGAAGAGGACAAAGTGAAGTACGCTACGCATACCTTCACAGGTTCTGCGTTAACATGGTGGAATACCTATCTAGAGCAAGTGGGACAAGACGATGCGTACGCACTACCGTGGTCAGCATTCAAGCACTTGATGAACGAGAAGTACCGTCCCAGAACCGAGGTCAATAAGGTCAAGACAGAACTTAGAGGGTTACGAACCCAAGGATTTGATATTACCACGTACGAAAGACGATTCACAGAATTGTGCCTATTGTGTCCGGGAGCATTCGAAGATGAGGAAGAGAAGATCGACGCGTTTGTGAAAGGATTACCGGAAAGAATCCAAGAAGATATAAGTTCACACGAGCCCGCCTCCATACAACAGGCATGTAGAATGGCTCACAAACTAGTGAACCAGATTGAAGAAAGAATTAAAGAACAGACTGCTGAAGAGGCCAATGTGAAGCAAGTCAAAAGAAAGTGGGAGGAAAACGGTGATAAGAATCACCAATACAACAACAACAGCAATTACAACAATAATCGCAACAATTATCCCAACAATCGCAACATCAATCGCAACTACAACAAACGGCCCAACAATAACAACAACAACAACAATAGCAACTACAACAATCATCCCAACAACAATAATAACCGCAACAACAACAACAATCAGAAGCAGCTATGCCAAAGGTGTGAAAAGAATCACTCGGGGTTCTGCACCAAATTTTGCAACAAGCGTAAAAGAAATGGTCATAGCGCGGCGAAGTGTGAGGTCTATGGACCAGGGGTTAATAGAACGAAAGGAACAAATGGTGTCGGAACGAGTAATGGCGGAGCAAGTAGTGTCGGAGCAAGTTATGCCAATGTAGTTTGTTATAAATGTGGAAAACCGGGCCACATTATTAGAAATTGCCCGAACCAGGAGAACACGAATGGACAAGGCCACGGAAGAGTTTTCAATATTGATGCGGCAGAGGCACAAGAAGACCCGGAGCTAGTTACGGGTACGTTTCTTATTGACAATAAATCTGCTTACGTTTTATTTGATTCGGGTGCGGATAGAAGCTATATGAGTAGAGATTTTTGTGCTAAATTAAGTTGTCCATTGACGCCTTTGGATAGTAAATTTTTACTTGAATTAGCAAATGGTAAATTAATTTCAGCAGATAATATATGTCGGAATCGAGAAATTAAACTGGTTAGCGAAACATTTAAGATTGATTTGATACCAGTAGAGTTAGGGAGTTTTAATGTGATAATCGGTATGGACTGGTTGAAAGAAGTGAAAGCAGAGATCGTTTGTTACAAAAATGCAATTCGCATTATACGAGAAAAAGGAAAACCCTTAATGGTGTACGGAGAAAAGGGCAACACGAAGCTACATCTTATTAGTAATTTGAAGGCACAAAAACTAATAAGAAAAGGTTGCTATGCTGTTCTAGCACACGTCGAGAAAGTACAAACTGAAGAAAAGAGCATCAATGACGTTCCCATTGCAAAAGAATTTCCCGATGTATTTCCGAAAGAATTACCGGGATTACCCGCACATCGATCCGTTGAATTTCAAATAGATCTTGTACCAGGAGCTGCACCAATAGCTCGTGCTCCTTACAGACTCGCACCCAGCGAGATGAAAGAACTGCAAAGCCAATTACAAGAACTTTTAGAGCGTGGTTTCATTCGACCAAGCACATCACCGTGGGGAGCTCCTGTTTTGTTTGTCAAGAAGAAAGATGGTACATTCAGGTTGTGTATCGACTACCGAGAGTTGAACAAACTTACCATCAAGAACCGCTACCCACTACCGAGAATCGACGACTTATTTGATCAACTACAAGGCTCGTCTGTTTATTCAAAGATTGACTTACGTTTCGGGTATCATCAAATGCGGGTGAAAGAAGATGATATTCCAAAGACTGCTTTCAGAACGCGTTACGGTCATTACGAATTTATGGTCATGCCGTTTGGTTTAACTAATGCACCAGCTGTGTTCATGGACCTTATGAACCGAGTGTGTGGACCATACCTTGACAAGTTTGTCATTGTTTTTATTGATGACATACTTATTTACTCAAAGAATGACCAAGAACACGGTGAACATTTGAGAAAGGTGTTAGAAGTATTGAGGAAGGAAGAATTGTACGCTAAGTTTTCAAAGTGTGCATTTTGGTTGGAAGAAGTTCAATTCCTCGGTCACATAGTGAACAAAGAAGGTATTAAGGTGGATCCGGCAAAGATAGAAACTGTTGAAAAGTGGGAAACCCCGAAAACTCCGAAACACATACGCCAGTTTTTAGGACTAGCTGGTTACTACAGAAGGTTCATCCAAGACTTTTCCAGAATAGCAAAACCCTTGACTGCATTAACGCATAAAGGGAAGAAATTTGAATGGAATGATGAACAAGAGAAAGCGTTTCAGTTATTGAAGAAAAAGCTAACTACGGCACCTATATTATCATTGCCTGAAGGGAATGATGATTTTGTGATTTATTGTGACGCATCAAAGCAAGGTCTCGGTTGTGTATTAATGCAACGAACGAAGGTGATTGCTTATGCGTCTAGACAATTGAAGATTCACGAACAAAATTATACGACGCATGATTTGGAATTAGGCGCGGTTGTTTTTGCATTAAAGACTTGGAGGCACTACTTATATGGGGTCAAAAGTATTATATATACCGACTACAAAAGTCTTCAACACATATTTAATCAGAAACAACTGAATATGAGGCAGCGTAGGTGGATTGAATTATTGAATGATTATGACTTTGAGATTCGTTACCACCCAGGGAAGGCAAATGTGGTAGCCGATGCCTTGAGCAGGAAGGACAGAGAACCCATTCGAGTAAAATATATGAATATAATGATTCATAATAACCTTACTACTCAAATAAAGGAGGCGCAACAAGGAGTTTTAAAAGAGGGAAATTTAAAGGATGAAATACCCAAAGGATCGGAGAAGCATCTTAATATTCGGGAAGACGGAACCCGGTATAGGACTGAAAGGATTTGGGTACCAAAATTTGGAGATATGAGAGAAATGGTACTTAGAGAAGCTCATAAAACCAGATACTCAATACATCCTGGAACGGGGAAGATGTACAAGGATCTCAAGAAACATTTTTGGTGGCCGGGTATGAAAGCCGATGTTGCTAAATACGTAGGAGAATGTTTGACGTGTTCTAAGGTCAAAGCTGAGCATCAGAAACCATCAGGTCTACTTCAACAACCCGAAATCCCAGAATGGAAATGGGAAAACATTACCATGGATTTCATCACTAAATTGCCAAGGACTGCAAGTGGTTTTGATACTATTTGGGTAATAGTTGATCGTCTCACCAAATCAGCACATTTCCTGCCAATAAGAGAAGATGACAAGATGGAGAAGTTAGCACGACTGTATTTGAAGGAAGTCGTCTCCAGACATGGAATACCAATCTCTATTATCTCTGATAGGGATGGCAGATTTATTTCAAGATTCTGGCAGACATTACAGCAAGCATTAGGAACTCGTCTAGACATGAGTACTGCATATCATCCACAAACTGATGGGCAGAGCGAAAGGATGATACAAACGCTTGAAGACATGCTACGAGCATGTGTTATTGATTTCGGAAACAGTTGGGATCGACATCTACCATTAGCAGAATTTTCCTACAACAACAGCTACCATTCAAGCATTGAGATGGCGCCGTTTGAAGCACTTTATGGTAGAAAGTGCAGGTCTCTGATTTGTTGGAGTGAAGTGGGGGATAGACAGATTACGGGTCCGGAGATTATACAAGAAACTACCGAGAAGATCATCCAAATTCAACAACGGTTGAAAACCGCCCAAAGTCGACAAAAGAGCTACGCTGACATTAAAAGAAAAGATATAGAATTTGAAATTGGAGAGATGTTCATGCTTAAAGTTGCACCTTGGAAAGGCGTTGTTCGATTTGGTAAACGAGGGAAATTAAATCCAAGGTATATTGGACCATTCAAGATTATTGATCGTGTCGGACCAGTAGCTTACCGACTTGAGTTACCTCAACAACTCGCGACTGTACATAACACTTTCCACGTCTCGAATTTGAAGAAATGTTTTGCTAAAGAAGATCTCACTATTCCGTTAGATGAAATCCAAATCAACGAAAAACTCCAATTCATCGAAGAACCCGTCGAAATAATGGATCGTGAGGTTAAAAGACTTAAGCAAAACAAGATACCAATTGTTAAGGTTCGATGGAATGCTCGTAGAGGACCCGAGTTCACCCGGGAGTGTGAATATCAGATGAAGAAGAAATACCCGCATCTATTTCCAGAAGATTCGTCAACACCTTCAACAGCTTAAAATTTCGGGACGAAATTTATTTAACGGGTAGGTACTGTAGTGACCCGAACTTTTCCATGTTTATATATATTAATTGAGATTGATATTTACATGATTAAATGTTTCCAACATGTTAAGCAATCAAACTTGTTAATACTTGATTAATTGAAATATGTTTCATATAGACAATTGACCACCCAAGTTGACCGGTGATTCACGAACGTTAAAACTTGTAAAAACTATACAATGACATATATATGGTTGTATATATAGTTAACATGTTTTTATTATAAGTATGTATCTCATTAGGTATTTTAACAATGAGTTATATACATAAAAATGAGACTATTAATTTAAGAAACTCGAAAACGATATATATAACGATTATCGTTATAACGTCTTACTAGGTACATATGAATCATATTAAGATATTGATACACTTGGTTAATTATGTTAAATGATAAGTAAATATATTATTAAGTGTATTAACAATGAAATACATATGTAAAAATAAGACTACTAACTTAATGATTTCGAAACGAGACATATATGTAACGATTATCGTTGTAACGACATTTAACTGTATATACATCATACTAAGATATATTATATATCATAATATCATGATAATATAATAATTTAACATCTCGTTTTTTATAATAAACAATGGGTTAACAACATTCAACAAGATCGTTAACCTAAAGGTTTCAAAACAACACTTACATGTAACGACTAACGATGACTTAACGACTCAGTTAAAATGTATATACATGTAGTGTTTTAATATGTATTCATACACTTTTGAAAGACTTCAAGACACTTATCAAAATACTTCTACTTAACAAAAATGCTTACAATTACATCCTCGTTCAGTTTCATCAACAATTCTACTCGTATGCACCCGTATTCGTACTCGTACAATACACAGCTTTTAGATGTATGTACTATTGGTATATACACTCCAATGATCAGCTCTTAGCAGCCCATGTGAGTCACCTAACACATGTGGGAACCATCATTTGGCAACTAGCATGAAATATCTCATAAAATTACAAAAATATGAGTAATCATTCATGACTTATTTACATGAAAACAAAATTACATATCCTTTATATCTAATCCATACACCAACGACCAAAAACACCTACAAACACTTTCATTCTTCAATTTTCTTCATCTAATTGATCTCTCTCAAGTTCTATCTTCAAGTTCTAAGTGTTCTTCATAAATTCTACAAGTTCTAGTTACATAAAATCAAGAATACTTTCAAGTTTGCTAGCTCACTTCCAATCTTGTAAGGTGATCATCCAACCTCAAGAAATCTTTGTTTCTTACAGTAGGTTATCATTCTAATACAAGGTAATAATCATATTCAAACTTTGGTTCAATTTCTATAAGTATAACAATCTTATTTCAAGTGATGATCTTACTTGAACTTGTTTTCGTGTCATGATTCTGCTTCAAGAACTTCGAGCCATCCAAGGATCCGTTGAAGCTAGATCCATTTTTTGCTTTTCCAGTAGGTTTATCCAAGGAACTTAAGGTAGTAATGATGTTCATAACATCATTCAATTCATACATATAAAGCTATCTTATTCGAAGGTTTAAACTTGTAATCACTAGAACATAGTTTAGTTAATTCTAAACTTGTTCGCAAACAAAAGTTAATCCTTCTAACTTGACTTTTAAAATCAACTAAACACATGTTCTATATCTATATGATATGCTAACTTAATGATTTAAAACCTGGAAACACGAAAAACACCGTAAAACCGGATTTACGCCGTCGTAGTAACACCGCGGGCTGTTTTGGGTTAGTTAATTAAAAACTATGATAAACTTTGATTTAAAAGTTGTTATTCTGAGAAAATGATTTTTATTATGAACATGAAACTATATCCAAAAATTATGGTTAAACTCAAAGTGGAAGTATGTTTTCTAAAATGGTCATCTAGACGTCGTTCTTTCGACTAAAATGACTACCTTTACAAAAACGACTTGTAACTTATTTTTCCGACTATAAACCTATACTTTTTCTGTTTAGATTCATAAAATAGAGTTCAATATGAAACCATAGCAATTTGATTCACTCAAAACGGATTTAAAATGAAGAAGTTATGGGTAAAACAAGATTGGATAATTTTTCTCATTTTAGCTACGTGAAAATTGGTAACAAATTTATTCCAACCATAACTTAATCAACTTGTATTGTATATTATGTAATCTTGAGATACCATAGACACGTATACAATGTTTCGACCTATCATGTCGACACATCTATATATATTTCGGAACAACCATAGACACTCTATATGTGAATGTTGGAGTTAGCTATACAGGGTTGAGGTTGATTCCAAAATATATATAGTTTGAGTTGTGATCAATACTGAGATACGTATACACTGGGTCGTGGATTGATTCAAGATAATATTTATCGATTTATTTCTGTACATCTAACTGTGGACAACTAGTTGTAGGTTACTAACGAGGACAGCTGACTTAATAAACTTAAAACATCAAAATATATTAAAAGTGTTGTAAATATATTTTGAACATACTTTGATATATATGTATATATTGTTATAGGTTCGTGAATCAACCAGTGACCAAGTCTTACTTCCCGACGAAGTAAAAATCTGTGAAAGTGAGTTATAGTCCCACTTTTAAAATCTAATATTTTTGGGAAGAGAATACATGCAGGTTTTATAAATGATTTACAAAATAGACACAAGTACGTGAAACTACATTCTATGGTTGAATTATCGAAATCGAATATGCCCCTTTTTATTAAGTCTGGTAATCTAAGAATTAGGGAACAGACACCCTAATTGACGCGAATCCTAAAGATAGATCTATTGGGCTTAACAAACCCCATCCAAAGTACCGGATGCTTTAGTACTTTGAAATTTATATCATATCCGAAGGGTGTCCCGGAATGATGGGGATATTCTTATATATATGCATCTTGTTAATGTCAGTTACCAGGTGTTCACCATATGAATGATTTTTATCTCTATGTATGGGATGTGTATTGAAATATGAAATCTTGTGGTCTATTGTTACGATTTGATATATATAGGTTAAACCTATAACTCACCAACATTTTTGTTGACGTTTAAAGCATGTTTATTCTCAGGTGAATATTAAGAGCTTCCGCTGTTGCATACTAAAATAAGGACAAGATTTGGAGTCCATGTTTGTATGATATTGTGTAAAAACTGCATTCAAGAAACTGATTTCGATGTAACATATTTGTATTGTAAACCATTATGTAATGGTCGTGTGTAAACAGGATATTTTAGATTATCATTATTTGATAATCTACGTAAAGCTTTTTAAACCTTTATTTATGATATAAAGGTTATGGTTTGTTTTAAAAATGAATGCAGTCTTTGAAAAACGTCTCATATAGAGGTCAAAACCTCGCAACGAAATCAATTAATATGGAACGTTTTTAATCAATAAGAACGGGACATTTCAGAACCCATCACCATTTCATCCAGAATAGTTGGTGGCTACTTGGTTGATCCATTCCGGTTACCCTGCTTTCGGAGCTCAGGTGGATATCCATATCGAAATAGCTGTCAAAATCCGAGGAACTTGAACTAGTTGCGGGATCCATCTTGTACAATCATGCAAATGATTTTTGATATGAAAATAGATTATAGGACTTAGGTTGGTATTCTTCAATACATAATTTACATATGTATATATAATACCAAAATCCCATAAATTACGGAGGAATTTTCGGAAGATGTTAGGCAAAGTTTACTGTAATAGATATGCTAAGATATGAATTTGTCTATACACTATCTATGTAATAAATGTAGTAAGACGTGTCTAGACTAAGAATGATACGCAGGTAATTTTCGACAAGAAATGATAAGCAAAACTTTTAACATGCAGACACGGTCAAAGTCCACACTCACTAATGCATCCTAACAAAGACCAGTTAGACACACTAATGCAAAATCTAGTTTGTTAAGACCAACACTCTGATACCAACTTTAACGGCCCGTCCAAATCCATATGGACGAATACATCAACGTCTGGCCCCATTGCGAGGTGCTGACCTCTATATGATACGTTTTGTAAACATTGCATTCTTTTAAAAGACACATCGTATATAAATCCAAGGTTTTTGATAACTGATGACTTCTACGTATAGACAATCATCACAAATAATATTTTACAACATAACAACTGTGGCGATTTCCAAATATGATACACGGTGATGATTTTGAATGCAAAGTCTTTTGAAATATGCCATGAACGACTCTATGTAATATCTTTAAAATGAGCAAATGCACAGCGAAAGATTTCTTTAATACCTGAGAATAAACATGCTTAGAAGTGTCAACCAAAAGGTTGGTGAGTTCATAAGTTTATCATAAACAATGATTTCAATAATTTTCAATACACCACAAGATTTCATTTTCATAAACAACATACAGGAATCTCATCTGTATAAAAATCATTTTCCCGATGAACCCCTGGTAAATGACATTAACAAGGATGCATATAGTATATCCCCAAACATACAGGAATCTCATCTGTATAAAATCGAAGTACTAAAGCAGTTCAAATTCTCTGACTGGGGCGTGTAAAAGCCCATAGATCTATCTTTAGGATTCGCATCAATTAGAGGCAATTATAACGTCCAACTAATTCTTAAGCTACCAGGAAAATAAAAGGGATATACGGTATAGTGATCCATCATAGAATGTAGTTAAGTACTTGTGTCTATTTCATCAAACATTTATAAAAACACATGTATTCTCGGCCCAAAAATATATATTGCAAAAGTATTTAGTAAAAAGGGAGCAGATAAACTCACGATACGATATTTGGTAGAAAATATGTGAAATGCCCCGTTCATATCGATTATAAATGTTACATAATAATTGATTTCATTGCGAGGTATTTGACCTCTGTATGATACATTTTACAAATATTGCATTCGTTTTTAAAAGACAAACTTTTATTACAACGAAAGTTGACAGGCATGCATACCATTTCATAATATATCCAAATTATAAATGACTTAATACTAATCTTGTTGAACTCAACGACTCGAATGCAACGTCTTTTGAAATATGCCATGAATGACTCCAAGTAATATCTTTAAAATGAGTAAATGCACAGCGGAAGATTTCTTTCATACCTGAGAATAAACATGCTTAAAAGTGTCAACCAAAAGGTTGGTGAGTTCATAGGGTTATCATAAACAATAAAATTCATTATTTTGATAGACCACAAGATTTAAATGTGCATGGTACAAATGGGCCCGAATCCTATACCCACCTGTAATGTACATACGATTTCTTTTAAATACAGTACACACATCTCGTGTACGAAACCATTTTTCAACAATTCTTAATAACCTTACACATATCTCGTGTACAAAATATCATACACATAGCCTGTGCATAAAATTATTCTCTCTATATATAACCTTTGCTTGATAACTGACCTTAACATTTAATGCACATCATGAATATCCCCAAAATAAACAGAACTTTCAGTCTGTAATAATATATAAACCTCGAAGTACTAAACACCACGCCCACTAGCTCTTCTGTCTAGTGAACATTCTGGGTAGGGGTGTTAAACCTGGTAGCTACCTTTAGGATTCACGTCAATTAGTGGTAATTATAACGTCCAACTAATTCTTAGGTTACCAAGCTATAATAATCAGGGGGAAATATTCGATATAATAACCAACAGAACCTCTCATTTGTATAATAATTAATTAGAGGAATGTTTTGCTTGTGTCTATCTTGTAAAATATTTATAAAACCATTTCATGTATTCTCAGTCCCAAAAATATATATTGCAGAAGCATTTAATAAAAAGGGATCAAATGAAACTCACGCATATAAATATTGTAAAACAGTTATTAAAACTATGCATGAATTTACAGTCCAAAAATGTAATGAGTAAAAGGGATCATATGAAACTCACGATACAATATTTTGTAGTAAAAATATGCATACGACAGAACTGAACAATGCAGGGTTGGCCTCGGATTCACGAACCTATATCAAGTATATATATTAACACATATAATCACATAATTCTTTATATATAATATTTATATATATTAAGTGTTATAGTTATATAAATATATATTTTATTTATATTTTATATTTTCAGTTATATTTTATATATAGTTATTTTGTAAAATAATCAATATTCATACATATAGTTATATTACAATATATATATTTGTAGTTGGTATTATATCAAAAATTAGTAATATGTTATATGTAATATTTATATAATAATGTTATTATGTTTGTAGTAATAATATTACTATAAGAACTATATTCTTATCTTGTAATTACATTTAATCTATTAATATCACATATTATTAATTTTGTAATATTTAATAATTATACTATATATATTATATGATAACACTTTTGAATATTTAATATTTATATATTTTATATCCGTTACAATGTATCTATCAATTATGTATATAAATTTTATATATATATATATATATATATATATATATATATATTCAAATTACTATATCTATAATTATGCTTTATTTATCAAGTTTTATTACATAGATTAATTATATATATTGAAACAATTAAACTCAAAGTATATATATTAATACTTTGTTAACGTTGACAAATTCTGTTCAAAAATCATTTACATTCAATATGCTCTATATAATTAACTAAACAGTTTTAAATAACAAGTTCTAAATTACCTTAAGTTCTTTTAAAATAACTAAATCACATAATAGTTTAATTTATAATATATAATTATTTACATATACATTTCTATTTACAAATAGTGGTTCGTGAATCGTCGCGAGCAGTCGAAGGGTAATTGCATACATGAAAACAGTTCAAAATTTTTGAGACTCAACATTGTAGACTTTACTCATCGTGTCAAAAATATAATATCGTATCAAGAATTTGGTTTAAAATAAGTCGATATTTTTCGGGGTCGTCACAGTACCTACCCGTTAAAGAAATTTCTTCCCGAAATTTGATAGAGATTGTCTTGGCTAACAATAAAAATGTTTTCATGACGAAAATGAGTTGATAAATAGAGTTTTATCATCATTGAATAATATGGATAAAACAATTTGATTATGTGAAGAGTACGAGTGAAGCTATCGCAAAAGAGTGAAATGAGAAAATAGTGTTTCGTCAAATCTTTTGACGTAGATATGGTTGATTTCCAAAGTTCAAGGGATTTAGAGAAATCTTTGTAATAAGATTTGATTCTTCGGTAATTAAGGAAATTAGGATCCTCTTGAATTAAATGCGATAATCTGTCACGATTGCTCTGTCTGCTATTTCACTATGACTTTACCTCTTTCGTTTCATTATTTCCACAACTCCCATCCTCTATACTTTCTTCCTCAATTCATATTTCCAAAAGATTGTGGAAATGCTTCATTCAGTTCTGATCCTTGATCATATTCTGACTATCACAACAATCATCCTTCTATTCCAACTCCCACCGGAGGAATCTGCTTACTTCTACTTTGCTCTTAGGGTAGTGGTTTTCATAATCCTTCCTTGCATCTGTCTTTCCATAATTATTGACATCTATGGTTAATGATCTCTTTTATTTGCTGCGATTTATACTCTTATTTATATTTTGAAGCTTCGTTCTTTTGTTTTCTCCTCTTGTCTTTAAGTACAGTAGGTAATGGTCCAGAATTCGTAGGCATGGAATTTTGAATAAACAGGACTAATGTTCTAAGAGAGAGATTGTAACAGCACCATCTTGATTGGTTAAATTACCAGAATTTAAGAGAAAAGATAGAACTATCAGGAAGATATGTTCTCGATATGTTTAGAGATTAAGCAGAATGTAAGAGTCGTGTAACATGGCACATGATGAAGTTATAGTATGTGAATCATCACGTCCCATTAAAAACTCAGCATGACTTACTGTAATATAATCACGTTGATCAAGTGTCATTATATTATACTAACTCATGCTTCAATTCCCAACACTACTTCAAAATCATTCCTATTTTAAATTCGAATTTTTCAGAATTTAGAAACTAAAACAGTTTCCTTTCTGATGTAACACTAATATCGCGAAGAGATAAATGATTTCAGATAAGAATAGTTATGAAAATATCTTCAAAAATATCGAGGATATTTATAATGAAAGATACGATGATATCTTAGAATTTCTAATATCAAAGGATGATGAAGAAGATTTGTCCGTAAAGGTTTAGAGTCAGGAGCATGGTATTCGCTAAAGATTTTAGCAGATACTGAGTCATCTGGATTCTGTAAATATATATTTTGTCCTGTTGATTTATCCACATTTTCCTTCATGGTTTGCTTAATCCGTTTTCCAGTACCAATTTTCTATTGAGTGTTTCCAACACTCCATTCTTTATCATCAAACTTTTGGCCATTAAGACCATATACAGTTTTTCTGCTTCATCAGCATTCAAAGTTATTATATCTGAATAATTGGTTATCAATCCGAGGTGTTTCAAGAATTTTGAAGGATTTGAATGCAGAATGTAATTGTCAAGATACATAGAATGTTTAGAATGAAATCAAGTGGCAAACTTGAGAAATTATTTACTGTAGTAGGTGTAACTTATTAACGATATTTTAAGTCAAAATATTTCAATTAATATTTCCTACTCTTTTCATACTTTTTAATTGTTCAAGGTTAGTAGTCCAATGTTAGTAGTCCAATATATAATTTAATTAATCAAGACGTATCGTGACCCATTGTATACATGTCTCAGACTCGATCACTGTTGGGATTTAACAAGTTTAAAACTCTTAAAACCATTTAAGAATCATTATAAAAAGGAAGCGTGAAATTACTAATTTAACTTGTTATCTTTAAATTAATTAAAGCTAAATCCCATCTTGGATCAAGTTATGAAATAATGCTTACTAATGAACAAGAAAGGAAGAGTTTAATACCTCCTTAAAACAAGTTTAAGGGCTGCTATAAGTCATGAATGATGATGAAGAAGATGACCAAACAAGACACTAAAACACCCTTGAGTCTTACTTAACCTTATTCACCTTAAAACTAACTTGAAACCCCTTTTTGTTTGCTTGTTAAAACCGACCAGCAGCTGCAGTGAATTAGTGATGATGTTTGATGACTTAAAAGCTTCTAACTTGAAGCCTCAAGTGTAGTATACCCCAAGCTTTGATTACTAACACCATGCAATTTGGTTAGGATTTATTTGACACTACATATGAGCTTGCAATACTACATGAAGAACCCTTTCTTCCTACCTAAAACTCACGGCCAGATTCAACAGAAAAAGAGCTGAAAAATGAGCTGATTACAAGTGGTTTTATATGTATTAAAATGCATGTCTTTTAACCTCACAAGTCTTGGTTCATATACATATTGTACATTGAAGTGACCAAGCTTGAAACCACCTTTTGTTCACCCATAATTTCGGCCAGAATCTCAGCAAAAAGGCTGATTGAAAATGGGCCAGCACTCTCCCAAAAGAATAATATTGTGTCCTCCACTTGCATTCTTGAAATGAGTCAAAAGGCTTGGTTAAAGTGAGCATGCATACACTTGAGAATTATGTCATATTAAAAGTAACAACACAAGCACATGTTGGTCTTCCTTGGGCTATGCAAACCGCCACCACCACTTTGTTTTATAAAAGATTAGTATTTTTATAAAACTTGTAATATTTGTGCTAGTATTTATTTGTTACTTGTATATTTATAAACCCTTTTATAAATATTACACAATGTAAATTGTTTACTCCTATAAACAATTTAAATCCATAGGATATAAGTTATCCAAATAACTTAACTCAAGTGATTATATTTAGAAAACCCATTTTCTAAAATCCAAGTGTCACGTATTTATTTAACGAACCAATCGTCAAGATTAAATACATATAAGGTGTCAGTAAGCTTGTTATTGGGTATGACCCGACTTGGATCATAACACCTTAGCCACATTAATTTTATATGTCTCTCGGGCATACGAAATACCTTCAATCTCCCACTTGTACGAGAAACATAAGAAATTAATGCAAGTGATGGGTACAGCCTAACACACCGTCCATCACCCCTAATATGTTATGACTTTGTGCCATTCAATAACATCATCCCTTTCGAGTTCCCTACTCGAACTGATATATTTAGGTGAATCTTTCATTATATCTTTTCATCCTAGATGTCATGTCAAATCCAAGAGATACAGAGTGACCACTCTCTTATAGATTTAACTTTATCAGGCCTTAAACATCTGACTCTCAACGAATAAGAGGGACAAATTCCATCTTGACTACATACGTCCTAGATACATACTTTGCATTATACCTGAGCTCTTCCTTATGTACTACCATATTTCAGAATAGCGAAGGAAAGAATCAAGGCATAATACTCGGTGAATATTAGGACCCAATATGTATCTCAGGTCAGAGGATAATATGATATTCCCCTTTACTTAAGATTACATGTGATCAACCACAAAGGCTCCATATAGTAAATCTTGAGAGCGGGTCTTCCAATATTTGTATCCCACAAATATCTATGAACCTTGGTAGCAACCCTGCCCCACATTCATGCCGTGAATGTATACCAATCCAAGTTCATAATAGTCTAAACCTCACACTCATTCCCACAAATGTGATTGACTACGGAATTTAGAATAATAGCTTATTCATGGATTAAATATGCAAAATTGGAGCTTAACTCAAAATAAATTAAACCATAATTATATTAATGTGTTTGAACCAGTTCGTTCCGTTACAACACTTAAAACAGATCATGACCAATCACTAGAATATCGAAGCCCTAATGCACAAACATGTCCTTCATGCTTTGCTCCATGTAAGAGCTTCGTGAGTGGATCCGCTATGTTAAGATCTGTGTGAACTTTGCGAATACATATCTTTCCCTTTTCAACTTCATCCCTTATGTAGTTGAAACTCCGCTCAATGTGACGGGTCCTTTGGTGAGCACGAGGTTCCTTGATTTGAGCAATCACACCCTCGTTATCACAAAAGATCTCAAGAGGGTTCTGAATGGAAGGGACCACTCCTAAGTCGTCGATGAATTTCTTCATCCATGCAGCTTCCTTAGCTGCCAATGAGACGGCGATGTATTCTGATTCTGTAGTGGATAAAGCAACAACATTCTATTTATAACTCTTCCAAGAGATCACACCTTCAGTTTGGAAGCTCGCGTCCATGTAACCTTTTACAGCGAGTTCCTCCTCACCAGACCCGTATATATGAAACATATCCTTAGTCCTTCTAAGGCATTTCAATATACTTTTAACCGCAGTCCCATGACTATTTACCGGGTTATTCTGGTATCTACTTGTCGTGCTAAGAGCGCATGACACATCCGATCTAGTGCATATTATCGCGTACATGATTGACCCAATAGCACACGCATATGGGACATTTTTATGCTTTCCTGTTCATCTTTCGTGGTGGGGCACTGAGATGAATTGAGAACCGCTCCTCTTTGAAAGGTATCAAACCTTTCTTAGAGTTTTCCTTCTTGAACCTTTTCAAGCCTTTTCATTGTATGCACTTTGATTCAAACCTATCAATTTCTTGGATCTATCCCTGTAGATCCCAATCCCCAAAATGTATTTTGCTTCTCCAATATCATTAATGGAGAAACAGCTACTTAGCCAAGTCTTAACTTCTTGCATTTGTGGAATATCATTTCCAAATAATAATATATGATCCACACATAGTACGAGGAACATGACAGTACTCCCACTAGATTTCTTGTATACACAAGCTTCATCACCATTATTAATGAAGCCAAATTTCTTGACTTCCTCATTAAAACGATGATTTCACATTATCGATGCTTGTTTCAATCCGTAGATTGATTTTTTTAACTTGTATACTTTATTCGGATATTTCAGATCAACAAAACCTTTAGGCTGAACCATATAGACATCTTCCTTAAGATATCCATTTAGTAAAGCAGTTTTGACATCTATTTGCCATATCATAAAATCATAATGAGAAGCAATGGTAAATAATATCCTAATAGACTTTAGCATCACCACGGGTTTTAAAAAAAGTTTCATCACAGTCAATTCCTTGAGTTTGAGTGAAACCTCTTGCTATAAGTCTAGCCTTGTATGTATCCAAGTTTCCATGTATGTTGGTTTTCTCCTTGAAAAGCCATTTACAATCAACTAACTTAGAGTTAGTAGGTTGTGTAACCAATTCCCAAACTTGGTTGTCATACATGGATTGCATCTCAACGTTCATGGCTTCCTGCCATTTATCCTTATCAATCCGTGATAAAGTATCTTGGTAGTTCGCTGGTTCATCCAAATGAATCACATAGCAACCATCCATGAGAATCCAAATCTCTCAGGAGGATTACTAATCCTACCAGATCTACGAACGTTTTGTACACTTTGATCATTCATTTGATCATTCTCAACATTTTCATGTTGAGTGCTAGTGTTAACCAATTGTGTATCATTTCCTTGATCTTGAACCTCTTCAAGATCTATCTTCCTTTCACTATTTCCTTCCAGAAGGAACTTAGTTTCAAGGAATTCAGCCTTCCGAGCAACAAATACATTCTGCTCGGATGGATCATAGAAATAATATCCCATATCATCCTTGGGATATCCTATGAAGATACACTTCGTGGATCGAGCATTCAACTTATTAGGGACGTAACGCTTAGGATAAGCTTCACATCCCCATACCTTTAAGTATGATAGAGATGGAGGTTTACCAAACCATATCTCATGAGGTGTTCGTTCCACTTTCTTGGTTGGGGCCATATTTAAAATACGAGCCGCATAGCATAGACAATAACCCTAAAATATATATTTTTGAGTTGATTAAGTACTTCATTTTGATATACTTTGAATGCTTCAAATGTTTCGTCCTTGTGTCTTAATAAGTAGACATATCATAAACGACTGAAGTTATCAATGAAAGTAATGAAGTATCCTTCACCATTCCTAGTCATGGACTTAAAGGGTCCACATACATCCAAATGTATTAATCCCAATAAGTCCTTAGCACTTTCATAAGTCCATTTGAAAGGTGCTTTGGTCATTTTGCATTGTAAACAAGATTCACATAAATCAAATGAATCAAGCTCACTTGATTTTAAAAGACCATTCTTTTAAAGTGTATGCATTCGATTCTTGTTTATGTTACCAAGGCGACAATGCCATAAATAGGAATCACTCAAATCCCTTTTGAGTTTCTTGGTGTTTGCATGGAACATTGAGCTATTAAATGATGTGTCATTATGAACCAATTCATTAATACCATTTGAAGGCGAAGCCTTAAGATAGAACATATCATTTAAAGAAACATGAATATCATCATTAATAAAATTAAGATTGAAATCATATTGTCTTAAACGGGAAACTGAAATAATGTTTTGTGTCAACAAAAGTGCATACAAAACATTTTCAATATTAGCTCCAATCCAGTTTAAAGCTTTAACATAAAGTCTCCTTGAGCTTTTACGTGCAACTTTGCACCATTTCCCGTGTAGAGACTTTTGTTCCCGCATTTAGTTTACTTCTTTTGAACCCTTGCAATGAATTACAAATATGAGTTCCACATCCTGTGTCTAATACCCATGTATTAGAAGAAGTAATACTAAGCTCAATGTATTCCATATATACATTACCTGAGGTTTGCCCTGCATCCCTCTTTGTTTTCAACTCCTTTAGGTAGACCGGGCAGTTGCGTTTCTAGTGACCCATCACACGGCAACCAAAGCACGGATCTTTCTTGGGGTATGCTTGTCTGGCAACCTTTTTCCATTTAGTGTTGTTGGTTAGGGCAACCATCTTCCCTTTTCCTTTGCCCTTATAGGTGGGTCCTTTCTTCTTAGCCACCTTTGGCTTAGAAGAGGATTCATTCTTGGATCCACCTTCTTTGATCGTGAGCATGGGTGAAGCCTTTTTACCCATGCTTGATTCATCCGTCCTTAGCATGACATGTAATTCGTCAATGCTCTTATCCCAATCATTCATGCTGTAATTCAACACACATGTGTCAAACCTTTTTGACAAAGAGTTGAGGATAAGGTCCGTGGTTAATTCATTAGACACGGGACTATTGAGACGGTGTAATCGATCAATGAGGCTTTTCATATTTAGTACATTAGATGAAATGGATTGGGAGTTATTTTCTTTTCGAGGATGGACCTCAATGATAGGTTATTAAAGTTGATTGGTGTGTTTGGAATGTTGTTGTTATTGGCGGCCATCTACAAAATTTAACAAAGTTCGTTTAAGTATTAATTTTAATTTAACAATCAATACCCTTTTAGTTTAATTGATCCATGTTAAATTTTAGAATCCAACGGTAAACCAAATTTCGGTTAGGTGACCTTTATCCCGTTATTTGATTTAGCTAGGTAGTCATTCCATGACAATTGCAATCCTTTTGCAACTTCTAATGTATGGGATCATGCAATCCTTTTGCATGGCATATTTATCCCATCAACGCCTATTTGTTCCTCATGCTTCGGTGACCCTAAGTTCATGATTCCCAAATCAAGTCGTCCTACTTGCATAAGCGTGTAAATTTAACATACAAGCGGTTAGGTGACCTTTATCCCACAAGCATGCGAAATTTACCTTAATCATATTAGTTTGCTCATAATGGTTAGGTGACCTTTATCCCATCATGAGTTCCCTAATATGCCTAAGTGTCACACAAAAGGATGGCGTTAAACTTGTTGCCTTGTTTGTAAAAGGGATTTTAAGTTTTCGTTAATTCTAGTTTGAGAAAACTTTTATGCCATACACCAACATGCATTTAGTGTATGGTACTTATGAAAAACCAATTTCATGTCTTGTAATTGAGCCAATTACTTGATATAAACCATTTTATATACGTTATCCTTTTCTTGTTCTTAATAACCATTTATTAAGGTTTTTGGTTGCTATTTTAATTTAACCATTTAAATTGCCGTTTTGCATGTACTTAGTACGTCTAATTTAACCAATTAAATTGTCGTTTTGTTTATTGTTATCTTGTGATTAATTGTATCAACCAAACATACAAAACAATAATCATACAAACAACCACACATGCAAAATAAGTGTGTTCACAATCTAGCCATTTTGGTGGACATTTGTTTAGCCGAAAACAAATGCCACCGGTTAAGGGGTTTTAACACAAAGCAAGAGATTTCCAATCTCCCACTTAACCTTGCATCCAAATGCTCCTTGTGTTCTTCAAGTCTTCATCATCTTGTATCTTCATTTTACAAAATATGTATCCTAATACATTTTTATCTAGAAAATGAAAATACAACCTAATCTATTTTACATACCAAATATAAAATAAATTACATAGCCTTATGAATGAATTATTACATGCCAAATGAATAATATTACAAGCCATATGAATGAATAATATTACAAACCATATGAATCATACAATTCATTCAAACATTCAACCAAATACAAGGTCAAGGCATAGATTGTGAACAACAATATGCAACCAAATATGAACTAAATGGAAGAGCCCAAACCCATTTTTGGGACTCAAACAATTCGGCCTCCTCATCAAACCCACCCAAACCCTTTGATTTTTGCATTCTACATTAATGCATGTTTATAGAATGCAAATATAATGGGTTTAAAACAACTTCTTGAAGCATATTTCATCAACTTCGGCTCGGATACCATTGTTGGGATTTAACAAGTTTAAAACTCTTAAAACCATTTAAGAATCATTATAAAAAGGAAGCGTGAAATTACTAATTTAACTTGTTATCTTTAAATTAATTAAAGCTAAATCCCATCTTGGATCAAGTTATGAAATAATGCTTACTAATGAACAAGAAAGGAAGAGTTTAATACCTCCTTAAAACAAGTTTAAGGGCTGCTATAAGTCATGAATGATGATGAAGAAGATGACCAAACAAGACACCAAAACACCCTTGAGTCTTACTTAACCTTATTCACCTTAAAACTAACTTGAAACCCCTTTTTGTTTGCTTGTTAAAACCGACCAGCAGCTGTAGTGAATTAGTGATGATGTTTGATGACTTAAAAGCTTCTAACTTGAAGCCTCAAGTGTAGTATACCCCAAGCTTTGATTACTAACACCATGCAATTTGGTTAGGAATTATTTGACACTACATATGAGCTTGCAATACTACATGAAGAACCCTTTCTTCCTACCTAAAACTCACGGCCAGATTCAACAGAAAAAGAGCTGAAAAATGAGCTGATTACAAGTGGTTTTATATGTATTAAAATGCATGTCTTTTAACCTCACAAGTCTTGGTTCATATACATATTGTACATTGAAGTGACCAAGCTTGAAACCACCTTTTGTTCACCCATAATTTCGGCCAGAATCTCAGCAAAAAGGCTGATTGAAAATGGGCCAGCACTCTCCTAAAAGAATAATATTGTGTCCTCCACTTGCATTCTTGAAATGAGTCAAAAGGCTTGGTTAAAGTGAGCATGCATACACTTGAGAATTATGTCATATTAAAAGTAACAACACAAGCACATGTTGGTCTTCCTTGGGCTATGCAAACCGCCACCACCACTTTGTTTTATAAAAGATTAGTATTTTTATAAAACTTGTAATATTTGTGCTAGTATTTATTTGTTACTTGTATATTTATAAACCCTTTTATAAATATTACACAATGTAAATTGTTTACTCCTATAAACAATTTAAATCCATAGGATATAAGTTATCCAAATAACTTAACTCAAGTGATTATATTTAGAAAACCCATTTTCTAAAATCCAAGTGTCACGTATTTATTTAACTAACCAATCGTCAAGATTAAATACATATAAGGTGTCAGTAAGCTTGTTATTGGGTATGACCCGACTTGGATCATAACACCTTAGCCACATTAATTTTATATGTCTCTCGGGCATACGAAATACCTTCAATCACAACCCATGATATATATATTATTTTAGAATCAACCACGACCCATTATATGCTAATTCGAGCATTATCGCATATAGTGTCTTATGGGTTATTCAAAATAATATATATAGATGATGTCAATATGATATGTCAAAACATTGTATACGTGTCCTGATTTATCCGACGATATTTAAAATGCGTAAATAACAGTATTTAAATAACGATAAATAAAGTGCGTAAAATAAATGACGATAAATAAAATTGCGATAAATAAATTGCGATAATTAAAATTACGATAAATAAATTGACAATAAATAAAATGTAATTAGGAAATAGTCATAACGATTATAGGAATAGTTAGCTAGGAACAGTTAGCTAGGATTTGGTTAGGATAGATTTATAATTTTTACGTAGTTAATTAATTGGTTACTAATCAATTTTATTTTGTCCATTATTTTCTTCATTATGCCACTTGTCAAATCTTGACTTGGATTTTGATAGGTCAAAATCCGAATATGAAATTGAATTTGAATGAAAATAGTTGTTCTTCGATGAACATATACGTATATGTGTGGATTTGAACAGTATTGTTAATGACTGCTGAATCTGACTTGAAGAATGTACAGTGTAATTTATTAATGTGAAATCTAAATATTCCTCGTGTATTACCTACCCGTTAAAATATTTTCACCATTAACAGTTTGTACAAAAGAATCTTTTAATTACAATCTTTATGAAAATATATATACATATATATTTTCTTCAGATGTAATCATGGATTTAATGAGTTATTATACTATTAAACTCATTTGATTTATCATTAGAACTAGAATACATTATCTCTAAATATTAGAGATTACATAATCGCCATGTCGAACGAAGATAAATGAGGTAGAACGATACGTAGAACGAAGATAATCGATGTAGGACGTCATGTAGTACGATGATTATGCTGGAGGTACAGATTGTGAGTTTGAGGCATGTAGTGTTGAGACTTGTGATGCGGATGTTGTTGTTTGTGGTACTGGTGTTGTCGGTGCTGATGCTGGTGGTACTGTTGATGCCGGTGATGCTGATGGTGCTTGTAAGTTGTGCACCATATTCTCTAAAGCCATTACTCGAGCACGAAGTTCATTGATTTCTTTCATTACCCCGGGATGGTTGGCGGTTGGAACGAGCGGATGAATAAGGTTTTGAATTTGAGATAATATATAATCATGGAGAGATATTCGGGAAATGAAGGTGAAAATGATGTTTCGGACTGGTTCGCCGGTAAATGGTTCAGGTTTTTCGCCAAGAGTGCAGGTTGGTGGGTGGAAAGGATCGCCTTCTTCTCATCTCCATTGATTAAGTCGACTACGAACCCATCCCCAATTTATCCAGAATTGAAGATGACTAATTGGTTGATCCATTCCGATTACACTGCTTTCGGAGCTCGAGTGGAAACCCATATCGGAATAGTTTTCGGAAGCCGAGGAGCTTGAACAGGTTGCGGCATCCATCTTGTATTGTCGGAGAAATGAATTTTTGATAAGAGATAGATTATAGGACCTAGATTGGTATACATGATATGTATATAATACCAAAATCCCATAAATTACGGAGAAATCTTTGGAAGATGTCAAGTAAAGTTTACAGTAACAGATATGCTAATATATGAATTCGTCTGTACAATATCTATGCAATAAATGCAGGAAAACGTGTCTAGACTTGAGAATTATAAGCGTGTAATTTCCGACAAGAAATGATAAGCAAAACTTTTTGACATGCAGCTAAGGTCGAAGTCCAGACTCATTAATGCATCTTAATATTTATCAGTTAGACACACTAATGCAAGACCTAGTTCGCTAAGACCACCGCTCTGATACCAACTAAAATGCCCCATTCATATCGATTATAAACGTTACATAATAAATGATTTCATTGCGAGGTATTTGACCTTTATATGATACATTTTACAAACATTGCATTCGTTTTTAAAAGACAAACTTTCATTACAATGAAAGTTGATAGGCATGCATACCATTTCATAATATATCCAAATTATAAATGACTTAATAATAATCTTGTTGAACTCAACGACTTGAATGCAACGTCTTTTGAAATATGCCATGAATGACTCCAAGTAATATCTTTAAAATGAACAAATGCACGGCGGAAGATTTCTTTCATACCTGAGAATAAACATGCTTAAAAGTGTCAACCAAAAGGTTGTTGAGTTCATAGGTTTATCATAAACAATAAAATTCATAATTTTGATAGACCACAAGATTTAAATGTGCATGGTACAAATGGGCCCGAATCCTATACCCACCTGTAATGTACATGCGATTTATTTTAAATACAGTACACATATCTCGTGTACGAAACCATTTTTCAACAATTCTTAATAAGCGTACACATATCTCGTGTACAAAATATCATAAACATAACCTGTGCATAAAATCATTCTCTCTATATATAACCTTTGCTTGATAACCGACCTTAACATTTAATGCGCATCATGAATATCCCCAAAATAAATAGAACTTTCAGTCTGTAATAATATATAAACCTCGAAGTACTAAACACCACACCCACTAGCTCTTCTGTCTAGTGAACATTCTGGGTGGGGGTGTTAAACCCGGTAGCTACCTTTAGGATTCGAGTCAATTAGTGGCAATTATAACGTCCAACTAATTCTTAGGTTACCAAGCTATAATAATCAGGGGGAAATATTCGATATAATAACAAACAGAACCTCTCGTCTATATGATAATTCATTAGAGGAATGTTTTGCTTGTGTCTATCTTGTCAAATATTTATAAAAGCATTTCATGTATTCTCAGTCCCAAAAATATATATGGCAAACACATTTAATAAAAAGGGATCAAATGAAACTCACGCATATAAATATTGTAAAACAGTTATTAAAACTATGCATGAATTCACAGTCCAAAAATGTAATAAGTAAAAGAGATCATATGAAACTCACGATACGATATTTTGTAGTAAAAATATGCATACGACAGAACTGAACAATGCAGAGTTGGCCTCAGATTCAAGAACCTATATCAAGTATATATATTAACACATATAATCACATAATTCTTTATATATAATATTTATATATATTAAGTGTTGTAGTTATATAAATATATATTTTATTTATATTTTATATTTTCAGTTATATTTTATATATAATTATTTTGTAAAATAATCAATATTCATACCTATAGTTATATTACAATATATATATTTGTAGTTGGTATTATATCAAAATTTAGTAATTTGTTATATGTAATATTTATATAATAATGTTATTATATCTGTAGTAATAATATTACTGTAATAATAATAATACTAATGATAATAATAGTGATAATAAAAATAATTTAAATAAAATTATATATAAAAATTGTGTTAATGTAAATAATAATAATGATAGTAATAATTTTAATTAAAATGTTAATTTTAATGTTAATGATAATAATAATAATAATAATAATAATAATAATAATAATAATAATAATAATAATAATAATAATAATAAAAATAATAATAATAATAATAATAATAATAATAATAATAATAATAATAATAATAATAATAATAATAATAATAATAATAATAATAATAATAATAATAATAATAATAATATTAATAAGAGTAGGTTAGCTACCTCAAAGTAAAGGCTTTCAAAAAAAATCATTTGCCCCAGCCCGGGATCGAACCCGAGACCTCTCGGTTAACACAAACGCATTAAACCACTCAACTGCTACATACCTTTCTGATATATTCTCATATTATAAAATACATAACCCGTATTTTGTTTTGGCCCAACAACAATTTCTTTACCCAATAACACTTTTCGGCCCAATTAACATAACAAGAAACTCGGCACAATTGTTTAACTTTCCTAAGCCCACTTAATAGCTTAATTTAGTATTTGGTTTGGTACTTCTTGAACGTAAATGGAAACAGGAAGCAATACGTGATCCCCATCTTCTAACTACATCATCACGTCATCATCTAGATCATCGATTATCATTATCATTCGATCATAAACATACATCATTATCAATCCTCTCGTCTATCATTCATCTTAATTATCATGACCATCCTTGATCCTACATATGATCATAATCCTTTTTCCTAATCGACAACCTCATCACATCATTTGTTAACATTAATCAAATGGATTCAACAAGGAGTATAAATTGGATGTTGGCCTAACAAGGATAGAGAGTAACGGCCCAATATACACAAGAACATGGCAGCAAAAAAAAAAAAAAAGAAAAAGAAATAGGTGTTGTTTGTTTTTTCACAAGGAGCTCGACAGAAACAGTATGAAAAAGAAAAAAAAATGCATGCTTCCACTTATTCGGTGACTTGTACCCCTCCACTTTAAATTAAACCTTATTTAAACAACAAGTGGGATTTGTCAGATAATCAAGTGCATATATCTAATCTATTCAATCTATCTTTAATCCCTTTTCTTTATCATCTTTTTAAAGTAGTAACAAGCATATCCAAATGTCGGCCCCTTAACCCACTAATGTTTCATTCCTATATAAATAATCAAGTTTGTATGGTTCGATTTACAGCAGTACGCAGCTTTGGTTTGTTTAACATTCGAACCAGAAAAATAGGAAACATGAAAAGTAGAAAAAAAAATGAGGTGGTGGTTCTTTGAGAGCTTAGTTGATCAACAATAAATAGCAGCTAAAAGGGATTATGGTGGCGGTGTGATCATGTATGCGTGGCTGTTTTAATCAGAAGAAACAAAAATAATATAACAGGTGGGTTAATGAGATAGTAAACAGAAACATATGAAGGTATATCAGTATATTGGGTTTCGATCACGATAGAAAACAGGTACAGCAGAAAAAGGAAACTCACTGAAGGTGGTTACTTGGGTTGCACTATTGAATCGAGTACGTGGGATGGTTTTGTTGATGGTGTCGAGTTGGTTAAATGGTTGGAGTTTTAGGTTATGTCTTGTTCTCTTCATGTTTTTTTAATATGTATATGTATATATATATATATATATATATATATATATATATATATATATATATATATATATATATATATATATATATATATATATATATATATATATATATATATATATATATATATTATTTAGAGGGACGGATATAATAACGCAGAAACACCTCGATTTAATATCTTCTCCTGGAACTGACACCAAATTAACTTCTAGTGCATCGACATGGAAGAATCGAATAAAGGATGAAGCCAGGAGAAAAATTTAAAACTGGATAGTGACCTGCAACCGATTTTGTTCTGTATTGAGATCGACATTTCAAATTGGAGCAGACAAGAAGTACAGAAGAAAGAATTTCAATCAGGGAAAAATAAAAAGGAAATTGACTTCTAACTGATTTTGTTATGTAATGGCAACTTGATATCAATCATGTAATAATCTGAAGACAGAATCAAAAATCATATACAGTTAATTCGTGATTAAACTGATTTCCTTCTTTGTATAAATCCGTATATAATTATTATAAATTAATAATTATATATATTTTTTATAATATTAATAATAATACAAGTATTACTAATAATAATAATAAATAATAATAATAATAAAAAATTCAAATCGACCCCACAAACAGGGGGTAAAGTGTCAAATAACCATTTTCATAAAAAATCTTAAATAAACTCCACCCAAATATTCAACGGGTCATATCTTCTTGCTTGCAACGAGTTAAATTTTTCCGACACCATCGTTAAACTCGAAAGAATTTTAGGAACACAATGTCACTAGCTATACGCAAAACGGAGGCCTTTTAAAAAACGCTAAATATTTGGGGTACTTTTCATACACGTTGATTTTGCGTTAAATTTTTAACCGTCGATAATTCCATAGCGAAACGTGGAGATGCACATATATTGTTAATTTAAAAAAACATTTAAATCTCTCACGGGTTATACCTTTTAGTTCGATTCGAGATGCGCTTCAACGACATCAGCGTTAGCCACAAAATAATTTTAGTAAACGCAATACACAAGATAATTTTACTAAATGCAATAAAATACATTGAAAACCGAACCCCCAACGCTAAGCGAGGGTTCGATAACTAGTTTAGGCCAACTGCAAATTTTCTTTCTGATCACAAATCCTAATTATTCTTAGTAGGCGGGATGAATGTAGATGATGTTCTAAGAAATAAAAGGATGAAATGACAAATATAACCATCATGTGAAGGCGCACATGGAGGTAATTAACTAAATTTAATTAATGTCCGTCAATCTTATGGATTAACCATCTGCAAATTTCAGGGTATGCATGTCCAAAAAACTTCAAATATATACATACAATTTTGGACAAACTTTAAGAATCAACCGCATAATTTTATACTCTCACTGTTCCGGATTAAGGGGTGACTAACGAATGCCCTAAGAACACACGATAAAAATAATTTAAAACACTTAAAATTTCCAATTATAACTTAAAATACATTTATTAACCTCATTCATTTCTATTTATAAACAAAATATTAATTACACAATACATTAATTTTGGATATTTAGAATTCATCAATGATGCTTATCATGTGCTCTTAGAACACTCGTTAGCTTTTCCCATATTACTCAGTGATGTTAGTACTTTATATTTCATCAAAATAACAAAAGGGTTTCAACACGATAATATGAATCTTATGTCCATCAACCTTGGTGGAGGGGTGAATTACAAAGTTAAATAAAACTCGATTCATAAGCTATGCTTAGAACATGAGATCACAATACTTGGAATTCAAGAATCTATAGTTTCTATTATATTGCTAAAATGATGATATCATTATTAGGCTAATTCCTTTATTAAGAAAAAATCTAAAATAAAAAGGAAAAAATCTAGGTCACTTAAATGATGTCATTAATCTTAAGTATTTTATTATTAAAAAAAATTGTACTTATAGTAACTAATAATTTGATAACTTAAATAATGATGTCATTATTATTTTATATATTAATTACTTAATTAAAAATTAGAAAAAAAACAACATAAAAATAAATAATATTTTTAAAACATGATCTTCCTGTTGAAGTATTTTTGGTCAAAATATTAAGGTTATGTTTTTATTCTAATTCATCTTTAATTCTTTCCGAATTAAAGATATGTAATATATTATACGAGGTGTATATATATTAGATATAAATAAATAAACCCCAAAGTGTTTCTTGGTGTGTGAGGCGTAAAAGATGAGCAGAAACAAAAGGTCACGTTTTATTATTATTTTTTGTTCGATACAGATAATATATACGGAGTATTTATTTTTGTACAAAAAAGGTATTGTACTAAGTTTTACTTCGATTTTCAAAGTTACAAACAATATTTGATATTGTTTTCGAGTTATATATGGACTAGCATCTGATTGGTGTTGTAGTTCATTTATTCTGACCAAGTTAGGTAAAACTATATGTTTGTAAAAACAACGTACAAGTTTCTTACATGGAGCAAAACATGCAGGACATGTTTGTGCATTAGGGCTTCGATATTCTAGTGATTGGTTGTGATCTGTTTTATGTATTGTAATGGAACGAAGTTGTTCAAACTTATTAATATAATTATGGTGTTAATTTATTAATTTTGAGTCAAGTTCCTATTTTTGCATATTTTATCCATGAATAAGCAATTATTCTAAATTCCGTAGTCGATCACATTTGTGGGAACAAGTGTGAGGTCTAGACTATTTTGAACTTGGTTTGGTATACATTCACAGGCTGAATGTGGGGCAAGGTTGCTACCAAGGTTCATAGATATTTGTGGGATACAAATATTGGAAGACCCGCTCTCAAGATTTACTAAATAGATCCTTTGTGGTTGATCACATGTAATCTTGAGTAAATGCGAATATCATTGTATCCTCTAACCTGAGATACATATTGGGTTCGGATATTCACTAAGTATTGTGCCTTGATTCTTTCTTTCGCTATTCTGAAATATGGTAGTTCATAAGGAAGATCTCATGTATGATACAAAGTATATATCTGGGACGTATGTAGTCAAGATGGAATTTATCCCTCTTATTCATTGAGAGTTAGATGTCTAAGGCCTGATAAAGTTAAATCTAGAAGAGAGTGATCAATCTGTGTCTCTTGGATTTAACATGACATCTAGGACGAAAGGATATAATGAAAAGATTCACCTATTCAAATTCGATATGGAACTCGAAAGGGATGATGTTATTGAATGGCACAAAGTCATAACATATTGGGGGTGATGGACGGTCGTTAGGTGGTATCCATCACTTGCATTAATTTCTTATGTTTCTCGTGAAAGTGGGAGATTGAAGGTTTTTCGTATGCCCGAGAGACATATTGAATTAATGTGGCTAATGTGTTTTGATCCAAGTCGGGTCATACCCAATAACAAGCTTTCCGAGACCTTATTCATATTTGATCTTAGCGGTTGGATCGTTGATTAAATTACGCGTGTGATGACCCGTCCTAATCCACCTGGACGAAGTCATCAACATCTGGTCCCATTGCGAGGTACTGACCAAAATATACCATGAATGATTCCAATTAATATCTTTAAAATGAGCAAATGCACAGCGGAAGATTTCTTTCATACCTGAGAATAAACATGCTTAAAAGTGTCAACCAAAAGGTTGGTGAGTTCATAAGTTTATCATAACAATCACTTCAATATTTTAATAGACCACAAGATTTCCGTTTATATATATGTACACTCCCAAGTGTATAAAAGTATTCTATAAGCTGTTGAGTGCTTCGGTAACCGTACTTAACAATTAATGTGGCATATTCCCTTTATTATGAAATCTCCCTACACTGTACCAAGTGTAGTAAACACGAAGTACTATGCAACCGTTTACGATACTAGAGCGACTAGCCCGGTTGGGGTGGTCAAACCCGATAGATCTATCAATAGGATTTACGCTTACATGTTCTTCTAACATGTAAATATTAGTTACCAAGCTATTAGGGAAGATATGCAAGGGGGTACATGTAGTGACCCGAACTTTTCCATGTTTATATATATATTAAATGAAATTTTTATTTACATGATTAAGTGTTTCCAACATGTTAAGCAATCAAACTTGTTAAGACTTGATTAATTGAAATAGGTTTCATATAGACAATTGACCACCCAAGTTGACCGGTGATTCACGAACGTTAAAACTTGTAAAAACTATACGATGAAATATATATGGTTATATATATAGTTAACATGATTTTATTATAAGTATGTATCTCATTAGGTATTTTAACAATGAGTTATATACATAAAAATGAGACTATTAATTTAAGAAACTCGAAAATGATATATATAACGATTATCGTTATAACAACATCTTACTAGGTACATATGAATCATATTAAGATATTGATACACTTGGTTAATTATGTTAAATGATAAGTAAATATATTATTAAGTGTATTAACAATGAAATACATATGTAAAAATAAGACTACTAACTTAATGATTTCGAAACGAGACATATATGTAACGATTATCGTTGTAATGACATTTAACTGTATATACATCATACTAAGATATATTATATATCATAATATCATGATAATATAACAATTTAACATCTCATATGTTATAATAAATAATGGGTTAACAACATTCAACAAGATCGTTAACCTAAAGGTTTAAAAACAACATTTACATGTAACGACTAACGATGACTTAACGACTCAGTTAAATTATATATACATGTAGTGTTTTAATATGTATTCATACACTTTTGAAAGACTTCAAGACACTTATCAAAATACTTCTACTTAACAAAAATGCTTACAATTACATCCTCGTTCAGTTTCATCAACAATTCTACTCGTATGCACCCGTATTCGTACTCGTACAATACACAGCTTTTAGATGTATGTACTATTGGTATATACACTCCAATTATCAGCTCTTAGCAGCCCATGTGAGTCACCTAACACATGTAGGAACTATCATTTGGCAACTAGCATGAAATATCTCATAAAATTACAAAAATATGAGTAATCATTCATGACTTATTTACATGAAAACAAAATTACATATCCTTTATATCTAATCCATACACCAACGACCAAAAACACCTACAAACACTTTCATTCTTCAATTTTCTTCATCTAATTGATCTCTCTCAAGTTCTATCTTCAAGTTCTAAGTGTTCTTCATAAATTCCAAAAGTTCTAGTTTCATAAAATCAAGAATACTTCCAAGATTGCAAGTTTACTTCCAAGTTTTCTAAATCCATTCCAAGTAATCATCCAAGATCAAGAAACCTTTGTTACTTACAGTAGGTTATCTTTCTAATACAAGGTAATAATCATATTCAAACTTTAATTCAATTTCTATAACTATAACAATCTTATTTCGAGTGGAAATCTTACTTGAAATTGTTTTCGTGTCATGATTCTGCTTCAAGAACTTTCAAGCCATCCAAGGATCCTTTGAAGCTAGATCTATTTTTCTCATTTCCAGTAGGTTTATCCAAGGAACTTGAGGTAGTAATGATGTTCATAACATCATTCGATTCATACATATAAAACTATCTTATTCGAAGGTTTAAACTTGTAATCACTAGAACATAGTTTAGTTAATTCTAAACTTGTTCGCAAATAAAAGTTAATCCTTCTAAATTGAATTTTAAAATCAACTAAACACATGTTCTATATCTATATGATATGCTAACTTAATGATTTAAAACCTGGAAACACGAAAAACACCGTAAAACCGGATTTACGCCGTCGTAGTAACACCGCGGGCTGTTTTGGGTTAGTTAATTAAAAACTATGATAAACTTTGATTTAAAAGTTGTTATTCTGAGAAAATGATTTTTATTATGAACATGAAACTATATCCAAAAATTATGGTTAAACTCAAAGTGGAAGTATGTTTTCTAAAATGGTCATCTAGACGTCATTCTTTCGACTGAAATGACTACCTTTACAAAAATGACTTGTAACTTATTTTTCCGACTATAAACCTATACTTTTTCTGTTTAGATTCATAAAATAGAGTTCAATATGAAACCATAGCAATTTGATTCACTCAAAACGGATTTAAAATGAAGAAGTTATGGGTAAAACAAGATTGGATAATTTTTCTCATTTTAGCTACGTGAAAATTGGTATCAAATCTATTCCAACCATAACTTAATCAACTTGTATTGTATATTATGTAATCTTGAGATACCATAGACACGTATACAATGTTTCGACCTATCATGTCGACACATCTATATATATTTCGGAACAACCATAGACACTCTATATGTGAATGTTGGAGTTAGCTATACAGGGTTGAGGTTGATTCCAAAATATATATAGTTTGAGTTGTGATCAATACTGAGATACGTATACATTGGGTTGTGGATTGATTCAAGATAATATTTATCGATTTATTTCTGTACATCTAACTGTGGACAACTAGTTGTAGGTTACTAACGAGGACAGCTGACAATAAACTTAAAACATCAAAATATATTAAAAGTGTTGTAAATGTATTTTGAACATACTTTGATATATATGTATATATTGTTATAGGTTCGTGAATCAACCAGTGGCCAAGTCTTACTTCCCGACGAAGTAAAAATCTGTGAAAGTGAGTTATAGTCAAACTTTTAAAATCTAATATTTTTGGGATGAGAATACATGCAGGTTTTATAAATGATTTACAAAATAGACACAAGTACGTGAAACTACATTCTATGGTTGAATTATTGAAATCGAATATGCCCCTTTTTATTAAGTCTGGTAATCTAAGAATTAGGGAACAGACACCCTAATTGACGCGAATCCTAAAGATAGATCTATTGGGCCTAACAAACCCCATCCAAAGTACCGGATGCTTTAGTACTTCAAAATTTATATCATATCCGAAGGGTGTCCTGGAATGATGGGGATATTCTTATATATGCATCTTGTTAATGTCGGTTACCAGGTGTTCACCATATGAATGATTTTTATCTCTATGTATGGGATGTATATTGAAATATGAAATCTTGTGGTCTATTGTTACGATTTGATATATATAGGTTAAACCTATAACTCACCAACATTTTTGTTGACGTTTAAAGCATGTTTATTCTCAGGTGAATATTAAGAGCTTCCGCTGTCGCATACTTAAATAAGGACGAGATTTGGAGTCCATGCTTGTATGATATTGTGTAAAAACTGCATTCAAGAAACTTATTTCGTTGTAACATATTTGTATTGTAAACCATTATGTAATGGTCGCGTGTAAACAGGATATTTTAGATTATCATTATTTGATAATCTACGTAAAGCTTTTTAAACCTTTATTGATGAAATAAAGGTTATGGTTTGTTTTAAAATGAATGCAGTCTTTGAAAAATGTCTCATATAGAGGTCAAAACCTTGTAACGAAATCAATTAATATGGAACGTTTTTAATCAATAAGAACGGGACATTTCAGTTGGTATCCAAGCGTTAGTCTTAGAGAACCAGAATTTTGCATTAGTGTGTCTTATCGAGTTTGTTAGGATGCATTAGTGAGTCTGGACTTCGACCGTGTTTACTTGAAAAATGATTGCTTAACAAATTTTATTGGAAACTATATATTTTTAACATGTGAATATTATGTGATATATTAATCTCTTAACGCGTTTGATATTATGTGATAGATGTCTACCTCTAGAACAAGTCCCATTGACTCACCTAATAATAATGAAGAGTTAAATGTAAATTGGAATGATTCGTGGACTGATTCACAAGTTCCCGAAGAGGAACCGGAAGAAGAGTCGGAACCGGAAGAAGAATCAGAACATGAAGAGGAGGAACCGGAGGAGGAAATAGAACCGGTGGGGGAAATAATATAACGGTTAAGTAAAAGAAAATCCTCAACCAACCGACCAAGGTTAATTATGGTCAATGGTGTTTCCGCCAAGGAAGCAAAATATTGGGAGGATTACCAATTCTCCGATGAATCGGATTCCGACGAGAATTCCGATGATGTTATAGAAATTACCCCAACTGAATTTAAAAAGGCAAAAGAAAATAATAAGGGAAAGGACATAAAAATAGAGAAATCTAATTCCAACCCCGATGAACTTTATATGTATCGTCAACCCCCGAAGCCCTTAAGTTGTAACAATGACCCGGGAACCTCTAAACCACCAGGTTTTTCTAAACTGTTGTGGAAAACGACAGCTCGTATTAGGGGAACATCATATATCCCTAGAAACTTGTCAAAACGAACCAAAACCGAAGAAGAAGAAATGAGCGAGTCGGAATAAGATAGTTGTATTCGTGTGGTGTAATATATGTAATATAGTGTGCTTATACTTTATGATATATGTAAAAATTGCTTGTATTAATAAGTATTTTTTTTTTGAATATAACTCTTGTCTATTTTACAGTATAAAAACACAGAATGGATAGGCAACCCAATATTTTAAGAGACCTACCCGGAGACATGATTGATGAAATCTTGTCTAGAGTCGGTCAGAATTCCTCGGCACAACTATTTAAGGCGAGATCAGTTTGTAAGACATTCGAAGAACGTTCCAAGAATTCCTTGGTTTATAAAAGGCTTTCGTTCGAAAGATGGGGGATATCACATTGGGAAATCCATAAGTTACGATGTGTTTACTTTGACGCATATATTGCGGGAAACCCAAATACTATTTTACGCAACGGGTTAAGAAATTATTTTGACTCAATATATCCGAATATAGGACTTCGTGATTTAGAAAAAGCGGCTAACATGCAACATAAAGAAGCATGTTATGCTTACGGCTTAGTAATGTTCGCTTCTCTCCAAAGTGAGAACAAGAACATCGGGCTACAACTATTAAACAAAACATTCCCACAAGTGACGGAGTCAGTAATTGGGGTAAGAAATGAGGTTTTTAGATTGTTAAGGGACTGTTGGATATTACGTAACCCTCGTCCCTTTGACGACATTACAACACGCTGTCTTATCAACGGCCATAACGGTTATGTTCCATAAGACTAAGGATGGGAAGTAGTCCTAGTAAAACCAGAATGCATGACTTGTTTCTGGACGTATGAATTACGTGTCTTTATTGCCTTTGCTGAACGACTTGTGTACTAGCTAGAATTTGTTGGTAGATTGACAAGTTCATAAACACTAAAATCATATTAAGATTCATATTAAAGCGGAAGCATGTAACCCGATTTGAAACTTGTTTACTTTAACCAATTAAAATTAAATCCCAATAATAGATCATGTCATGAAATATACTTACAAACTAAAAGTGGGTTTAGAGTTTTACCTCCTCAAGCTAGTTGAGGGTTACTACAAGATGATGAAGAAGATGATGATGAACAAGCTTCTTACTTGAAGCCTCAAGCTTGAAATACCCACAAGCAATAACCCCAACACCTTTGTAATTAGTTAGGATTTAAATGACACTAGAAATGAGCTTGTAAAAACCAAATTTGGACCTCCCTTTTGGCAATAAAAGGCCACGGCTTTTGCTCAGCTCCAACAGAATTTTTGTGCAGTTTTCTAGCTCTTTTGATATGTTTGAATGCATGTGTGTGTAGAATACTAAGTCCCCTTGGTCTTAGTTAAGCATGGGTAGCAAGTATTAAACAAATGCATGCTTATTCTAACTCCCATGCCACTCACATTGCCATAATATAATATACTTTTATAAAAAAAACTGATTTTATAAAATCAGTTTTTATAAAACTTGATTTCATAAAATACATTTTATAAACTTGTATATATATTATTTGTTATGTATATTTTATAAAACCAATTTTATAAAATGTATCATAACTTAATCAATTATTTAACCTATAAATAATTAAATCCTTGTTATATAAGTTGTTCCATAACTTATATATAAACATATCAAGTAATATTATTTAAGAAACCTTTTCCTTAAAATTCAAGTGTCACGTATTTAATCAATGATCCAATCGTTAAGATCAAATACGAATAAGGTGTCGGTAAGCTTGTTATTGGGTATGACCCGACTTGGATCAAAACATATTAGCCACATTAATTTAATATGTCTCTCGGGCATACGAAAAACCTTCAATCTCCCACTTGCACGAGGAACATAAGAAATTAATGCAAGTGACGGATACCACCTAACGACCGTCCATCACCCCCAATATGTTATGACTTTGTGCCATTCAATAACATCATCCCTTTCGAGTTCTCATCTCGAATATGAATAGGTGAATCTTTTCATTATATCCTTTCGTCCTAGATGTCATGTTAAATCCAAGAGACACAGAGTGATCACTCTCTTCTAGATTTAACTTTATCAGGCCTTAGACATCTGACTCTCAACGAATAAGAGGGACAAATTCCATCTTGACTACACACGTCCTAAATATATACCTTGTATTATACCTGAGCTCTTCCTTATGAACTACCATATTTCAGAATAGTGAAGGAACGAATCAAGGCACAATACTTGGTAAATATCCGAACCCAATATGTATCTCAGGTCAGAGGATACAATGATATTCGCCTTTACTCAAGACTACATGTGATCTACCACAAAGGCTCCATTTAGTAAATCTTGAGAGCGGGTCTTCCAATATTTGTATCCAACAAATATCTATGAACCTTGGTTGAAACCTTGCCCCACATTCATCCCGTGAATGTATACCAATCCAAGTTCATAATAGTCTAAACCTCACATTTGCTCCCACAAATGTGATCGACTACGGAATTTAGAATAATTACTTATTCATGGATAAAATATGCAAAATAGGAACATAACTCAAAACTAATACCATAATTATATTAATGAGTTTGAACAATTTCGTTCCGTTACAATGCTTAAAACAGATCATGACCAATCACTAGAATATCGAAGCCCTAATGCACAAACATGTCCGGCATGTTTTGATCCATGTAAGAGCTTCGTGAGAGGATCCGCTATATTAAGATCTGTGTGAACTTTGTGAATACATATCTTTCCCTTTTCAACTTCATCCCTTATGTAGTTGAATCTCCGCTCAATGTGACGGGTCTTTTGATGAGCACGAGGTTCTTTGATTTGAGCAATCGCACCCTCGTTGTCACAAAAGATCTCAAGAGGGTCCTGAATGGAAGGGACTACTCCTAAGTCGTCGATGAATTTCTTCATCCATGCAGCTTCTTGAGCTGCCAATGAGGCGGCAATGTACTCAGACTCTGTAGTGGATAATGCAACAACATCCTGTTTTGAACTCTTCCAAGAGACCGCACCACCATTTAATGTGAAGACATAACCGGACTGTGATCGAGAATCATCTCGATTAGTTTGGAAACTCGCGTCCACGTAACCTTTTACAGCGAGTTCCTCCTCACCAGACCCATATATTAGAAACATATCCTTAGTTCTCCTAAGGTATTTGAATATACTTTTGACAGCAATCCAATGACTGTTGCCTGGGTTATTCTGGTATCTACTTGTCAGGCTTAGAGCGCATGACACATCCGGTCTCGTGCATATCATTGCATACATGATTGACCCAATAGCAGATGCATATGGGACTTTCTTCATTCTCTCCTGTTCATCTTTCGTGGTGGGGTACTGAGATGAACTAAGGAGCGTTCCTCTTTGAATAGGTACCAAATCTTTCTTAGAGTTCTCCATCTTGAACCTTTTCAAGATTTTTTCAATGTATGCACTTTGATTCAAACCTATCAGTTTCTTGGATCTATTCCTGTAGATCCCAATCCCCAAAACGTATTGTGCTTCTCCAAGATCCTTAATGGAGAAACATTCACTTAGCCAAGTTTTAACTCCTTGCATTGCCGGAATATCATCTCCAAATAACAATATATCATCCACATATAGTACAAGGAACATGATAGTGCTCCCACTAGCTTTCTTGTATACACAAGCTTCATCACCATTTTTAATGAAGCCAAACTTCTTGGCCTCCTCATTAAAACGATGATTCCACATTCTAGATGCTTGTTTCAATCCGTAGATTGACTTCTTTAACTTGCATACCTTTTTAGGATATTTCGGATCAACAAAACCTTCAGGCTGAACCATATAGACATCTTCCTCAAGATGTCCATTTAGGAAAGCGGTCTTGACATCCATTTGCCATATTTCATAATCATAATGAGCAGCAATGGCAAGTAATATCCTAATAGACTTTAGCATTGTCACAGGCGAAAAAGTTTCATCATAGTCAACCCCTTGAGTTTGAGTGAAACCTTTTGCTACAAGTCTAGCTTTATATGTATCCAAGTTCCCATGTATGTCGGTTTTCATTTTGAAAAGCCATTTACAATTAACTAGCCTCAAGCCAGCAGGTTGTGCAACAAGTTCCCAAACTTGGTTGTCATACATGGATTGCATCTCAGCGTTCATGGCTTCCTGCCATTTATCTTTATCAGTCCTTGATAAAGCATCTTGGTAGTTTGTTGGTTCATCCAAATCAACCACATAGCAACCATCCATGAGAAACCCATATCTCTCAGGAGGATTACTAATCCTACCAGATCTGCGAACGTTTCGTGTATTTTGATCATCCATTTGATCATTCTCAACATTTTCATGTTGAGTGCTAGTGTCAACCAATTGTGTATCATCTACTTGATCTTGAATCTCTTCAAGATCTATCTTCCTTTCACTATTTTCTTCCATTAGGAACTTAGTTTCAAGGAATTCAGCCTTTCGAGCAACAAATACATTTTGCTCGGTTGGATCATAGAAATAGTATCCCATGTCATCCTTGGGATATCCTATGAAGATACACTTTGTGGATCGAGCATTCAACTTATTAGGGACGTAACGCTTAGGATAAGCTTCACATCCCCAAACCTTTAAGTATGATAGAGATGGAGGTTTTCCAAACCACATCTCATGAGGTGTTCGTTCCACTTTCTTGGTTGGGGCCATATTTAAAATACGAGCCGCAGAGCATAGACAATAACCCCAAAATGATAGAGGTAACGAGCTTCTAGCCATCATAGATCGAACCATATCCATTAGGGTTCGGTTCCTCCTTTCGGACACACCATTAAGTTGTGGTGTCCCGGGTGGAGTAAGTTGCGAGATAATCCCACAACTTCTAAGATGATCTTGGAAAGCATCGCTTAGGTATTCACCTCCTCTATCGGTACGAAGTACCTTGATTGTCTTATTGAGTTGATTTTGTACTTCGCTTTGATATTCTTTGAATGCTTCAAAAGTTTCGTCCTTATGTCTTAACAAGTAGACATATCCAAAATGACTGAAGTCATCAATGAAAGTAACGAAGTATCTTTCACCATTCCTAGCTATGGTCTTAAAGGGTCCACATACATCCGAATGTATTAATCCCAATAAGTCCTTAGCCCTTTCATAGGTCCCTTTGAAAGGTGCTTTAGTCATCTTGCCTTGTAAACAAGATTCACATACATCAAACGAGTCCATCTCATTTGATTTCAAAAGTCCATTCTTTTGAAGTGTATGCATTCGGTTCTTGTTTATGTGACCAAGGCGACAATGCCATAAATAGGAATCACTCAAATCCCTTTTGAGTTTCTTGGTGCTAGTATGGTATATAGAGCTCGATGATGCGTCATCATGAACCAATTCATAAATTCCATTTGAAGGCGAAGCCTTGAAATAGAATACATTATCTTTAGAAACATGAATATCATCATCAATAAAATTAACAATGTAACCACATTGTTTTAAGCGAGAAATAGAAATAATGTTTCTACACAAATCCGGAGCATACAAAACATTTTCTAAAATAAGTTCCAATCCGCTTGGAAGCTTCAAAACAAAATCTCCCTGAGCTTTAACATGCACCTTTGCACCATTGCCCATATAGAGACTTGATGTTCCCGCCTTATGATCACTTCTTTTGAACCCCTGCAAAGAATTGCAAATATGAGTTCCACATCCCGTGTCTAATACCCATGTATTAGAAGAAGTAATATTAAGCTCAATATATACCATATATATATTACCTGAGGTTTGCCCCGCATCCCTCTTGTCCTTCAACTCCTTAAGATAGACCGGACAGTTTCGTTTCCAATGACCCATCTCACCGCAACCGAAACATGGGTCTTCTTTGGGGTTTGCCTTCTCGGCTACCTTTTGCTTCTTAGCCTTGTTGATGGTTGAAGTAACCATCTTCCCCTTCCCTTTGCCTTGATAGGCGGGTCCTTTTCTCTTAGCCACCTTTGGCTTAGAGGTGTTACCTTTGGACCCACCTTGATCGATTGCTAACACGGGTAAAGCCCTTTTACCCATGCTAGTTTCCGCCGTTCTAAGCATACCGTGAAGCTCACCTATGCTCTTATCCATCCCATTCATATTGTAATTAATTACAAATTGATCAAACCTTTTTGATAGGGAGTTAAGGATAAGATCGGTGGCTAACTCATTTGATATGTTTAGGTTAAGGCGGTTAGCACGATCAATAAGGCTCTTCATCTTAAGCACATAAGATGAAACCGATTGGGTATCATCCATACGACAAGCATGTAGCGCCCGAATGGTCTCGAAACGCTCGACACGCGCTTGTTGAAGGAACATCTCCTTCAATTGCGTTATCATGTCGTATGCACTATGATGCTCGAAATCCTTTTGGAGTTCGGGAATCATAGTCCCAAGCATTAGGCATGAGACTTGAAGGGAGTCGTGGCAATACTTATCGTAAGAGGCCATTGCCTCCACATCATTCTCATCCAGTTGATCGGGAATGGGGTCCTCAAGTACATACGCTTTATCCTCTTGTTTGAGGACAATCCGAAGATAGCGGAACCAATCCATAAAGTTTGTATGGTTGAGTTTGTCTTTCTCTAAGAGAGACCTTAATGATAGGTTGTTCATGTTAAGTGGTGCGTTTTGCATGTTGTTGTTGTTATTAGCGGCCATCTACAAAATTCAACAAAGTCCTTTTAAGTATCGATTTTAAATTCAATAAACAATACCCTTTTAATTTGTTTTATTAAATATTAGAATCCAACGGTAAATCAAATTTCGGTTAGGTGACCTTTATCCCGTCATTTGATTTAGCTAGGTAGTCATAATGACAATTGCAATCCTTTTGCAACTTCTAAGTTATGGGATCATGCAATCCTTTTGCATGGCATATTAATCCCATCAACGCCTATTTGTTCCTCATGCTTCGGTGACCCTAAGTTCATGATTCCCAAATCAAGTCGTCCTACTTGTGTAGACATGTAAATTTAACAAACAAGTGGTTAGGTGACCTTTATCCCACTAGTGTGCGATATTTACCTTATTCATATTAGTCCGCTCATGACGGTTAGGTGACCTTTATCCCGTCAAGAGTTTCTTAATATGTCTAAGTGTTTTCACAAAAGGATGGCGTTTAACTTGTTTACCTTGTTTTAGTTAAAGGGATTTAAGTTTTCTACATTCTAGTTTTAGAAAACAAAATGCTATACACCAACATGCATTTGGTGTGTAGTAAATTTTGAAAAACCCATTTTCATGTCCTTTTAGTAAAACCAATTACTAGTCATGAACCAATTTAATACCTTTTAAATAAACCATTTTATTTAGGTCTAATAACCAATTATTAGTGTCGTTATGTTATGTTTTATTATAACCATTTATAATGTATTAAGCAAGTTGTTAACATGTGATAATCTTGTAGCAACCAATCATACAAACATACACAAACATGTATAACAAAATATGTTCACAATCGGGAGCCATTTTGGTGGGCATTTGTTTAGCCAAAAAACAAATGTCACCGGCAAGGGTTAACAAAAGAAAGCAAGAGATTTTTAAACAAAATCTCCCACTTAATCTTGTAATCTTCAAAGCTCCATCTTGTAATCTTCATCTTGAATCTTCATTTTCTTTTTACAAAATTATATCCTAATACAATTTTTCTAGAAAATGAAATAACAACCTATTCTATTTTTACAAACAAATAGAATAAATTACATGAAAAATTACAAGATTACTTACAACTTATTACACACCAAAATTACAAAATTATTACAAATTAATACAAACCAAATGAATGAATATTACAACCATGAATAATAACCAAGTCATTCAAACATTCAACCACACGGTCTAGGCTCGATTGTGAGCAATAACATAACATCAAATCTTGGCCAAACTTGAAGTCCCAAACCCACTTTTGGGGTCCAAAAATTCGGCCAAACCAACAAACCCACCAAAACTCATGATTTTTACATTCTACTTTCATGCATGTTGGTAGATTGTAAAATAAATGAGTTTACTAGCCAAAAACAAGAAGCATATTAACAAGACTTTGGCTCTAGATACCATTGTTGGTAGATTGACAAGTTCATAAACACTAAAATCATATTAAGATTCATATTAAAGCGGAAGCATGTAACCCGATTTGAAACTTGTTTACTTTAACCAATTAAAATTAAATCCCAATAATAGATCATGTCATGAAATATACTTACAAACTAAAAGTGGGTTTAGAGTTTTACCTCCTCAAGCTAGTTGAGGGTTACTACAAGATGATGAAGAAGATGATGATGAACAAGCTTCTTACTTGAAGCCTCAAGCTTGAAATACCCACAAGCAATAACCCCAACACCTTTGTAATTAGTTAGGATTTAAATGACACTAGAAATGAGCTTGTAAAAACCAAATTTGGACCTCCCTTTTGGCAATAAAAGGCCACGGATTTTGCTCAGCTCCAACAGAATTTTTGTGCAGTTTTCTAGCTCTTTTGATATGTTTGAATGCATGTGTGCGTAGAATACTAAGTCCCCTTGGTCTTAGTTAAGCATGGGTAGCAAGTATTAAACAAATGCATGCTTATTATAACTCCCATGCCACTCACATTGCCATAATATAATATACTTTTATATAAAAAACTGATTTTATAAAATCAGTTTTTATAAAACTTGATTTCATAAAATACATTTTATAAACTTGTATATATATTATTTGTTATGTATATTTTATAAAACCAATTTTATAAAATGTATCATAACTTAATCAATTATTTAACCTATAAATAATTAAATCCTTGTTATATAAGTTGTTCCATAACTTATATATAAACATATTAAGTAATATTATTTAAGAAACATTTTCCTTAAAATTCAAGTGTCGCGTATTTAATCAATGATCTAATCGTTAAGATCAAATACGAATAAGGTGTCGGTAAGCTTGTTATTGGGTATGACCCGACTTGGATCAAAACATATTAGCCACATTAATTTAATATGTCTCTCGGGCATACGAAAAACCTTCAGAATTATCTTCACAACTATCTTGTATCAAAGTTATTGTGTGCTATATTTCATGCTTTATGTAAAATAAGCGGTATTGTAAGTTTGTAAAATATTGTATAAACGTTTGAGCGCGAAATATTATTATAATCAGTTTTTCATATAGAATTGTAGTAGTTGAATTGTATATTAGCTACTAAGTATGAACTTAACGGGTAGGTACTACCCGAATTTAAAATTATAAAACGCTAATATGAAGAAAAAGCTTTTATAAATGAGTTCTTATTATGCTACGAAATACTATTAACTACTCTTAATATTCTGTATGATTAACTTGTTCCATTTGAATATTTTGAAGGAAATGGCACCGACTACTCGACACACCGTGAATATGAAAGAAGAGGAATTCCGTACTTTTCTAGCTTCAAACATAGCCGCAGTACAGGCTGCGTTACATACCAACAATAACCTTGGATCTAGCAGTACAGGAAATCGTGTAGGATGCACCTACAAAGAATTCACTGCCTACAAACCTTTGGAATTTGATGGAACTGAAGGACCGATCGGATTGAAACGGTGGACCGAGAACGTCGAATCGGTGTTTGCCATAAGTAAGTGTACTGAAGAGGACAAAGTGAAGTATGCTATGCATACCTTCACAGGTTCTGCGTTAACATGGTGGAATACCTATCTAGAGCAAGTGGGACAAGATGATGCGTACGCACTACCGTGGTCAGCATTCAAGCACTTGATGAACGAGAAGTACCGTCCCAGAACCGAGGTCAATAAGCTCAAGATAGAACTTAGAGGGTTACGAACCCAAGGATTTGATATTACCACGTACGAAAGACTATTCACAGAATTGTGCCTATTGTGTCCGGGAGCGTTCGAAGATGAGGAAGAGAAGATCGACGCGTTTGTGAAAGGATTACCAGAAAGAATCCAAGAAGATATAAGTTCACACGAGCCCGCCTCCATACAACAGGCATGTAGAATGGCTCACAAACTAGTGAACCAGATTGAGGAAAGAATTAAAGAATAGACGGCTGAAGAGGCCAATGTGAAGTAAGTCAAAAGAAAGTGGGAGGAAAACGGTGATAAGAATCACCAATACAACAACAACAGCAATTACAATAATAATCGCAATAATTAACCCAACAATCGCAACATCAATCGCAACTACAACAAACAGTCCAACAACAACAACAACAACAACAACAACAACAACAACAACAACAACAACAACAATAACAACAACAACAACAACAACAACAACAACAGCAACTACAATAATCGTCCCAACAACAATAACAACCGCAACAACAACAACAATTAGAAGCAGCTATGCCAAAGGTGTGAAAAGTATCACTCGGGGTTCTGCACCAAATTTTGCAACAAGTGTAAAAGAAATGGTCATAGCGCAGCGAAGTGTGAGGTCTACGGACCAGGGGTTAACAGAACGAAAGGAACAAATGGTGTCGGAACGAGTAATGGCGGAGCAAGTAGTGTTGGAGCAAGTTATGCCAATGTAGTTTGTTATAAATGTGGAAAACCGGGCCACATTATTAGAAATTGCACGAACCAGGAGAACACGAATGGACAAGGCCGCGGAAGAGTTTTCAATATTAATGCGGTAGAGGCACAGGAAGACCCGGAGCTTGTTACGGGTACGTTTCTTATTGACAATAAATCTGCTTACGTTTTCTTTGATTCGGGTGCGGATAGAAGCTATATGAGTAGAGATTTTTGTGCTAAATTAAGTTGTCCATTGACGCCGTTGGATAGTAAATTTTTACTCGAATTAGCAAATGGTAAATTAATTTCAGCAGATAATATATGTCGAAATCGAGAAATTAAACTGGTTAGCGAAACATTTAAGATTGACTTGATACCAGTAGAGTTAGGGAGTTTTGATGTGATAATCGGTATGGACTGGTTGAAAGAAGTGAAAGCAGAGATCGTTTGTTACAAAAATGCAATTCGCATTATACGAGAAAAAGGAAAACCCTTAATGGTCTACGGAGAAAAGGACAACACAAAGCTACATCTTATTAGTAATTTGAAGGCACAAAAACTAATAAGAAAAGGTTGCTATGCTGTTCTAGCACACGTCGAGAAAGTATAAACTGAAGAAAAGAGCATCAATGATGTTCCCGTCGCAAAAGAATTTCCCGATGTATTTCCGAAAGAATTACCGGGATTACCCCCACATCGATCCGTTGAATTTCAAATAGATCTTGTACCAGGAGCTGCACCAATAGCTCGTGCTCCTTACAGACTCGTACCCAGCGAGATGAAAGAACTGCAAAGCCAATTACAAGAACTTTTAGAGCGTGGTTTCATTCGACCAAGCACATCACCGTGGGGAGCTCCTGTTTTGTTTGTCAAGAAGAAAGATGGTACATTCAGGTTGTGTATCGACTACCGAGAGTTGAACAAACTTACCATCAAGAACCGCTACCCACTACCGAAAATCGACGACTTATTTGATCAACTACAAGGCTCGTCTGTTTATTCAAAGATTGACTTACGTTCCGAGTATCATCAAATGCGGGTGAAAGAAGATGATATTCCAAAGACTGCTTTCAGAACACGTTACGGTCATTACGAGTTTATGGTCATGCCGTTTGGTTTAACTAATAAACCAGCTATGTTCATGGACCTTATGAACCGAGTGTGTGGACCATACCTTGACAAGTTTGTCATTGTTTTCATTGATGACATACTTATTTACTCAAAGAATGACCAAGAACACGGTGAACATTTGAGAAAGGTGTTAGAAGTATTGAGGAAGGAAGAATTGTACGCTAAATTTTCAAAGTGTGCATTTTGGTTGGAAGAAGTTCAATTCCTCGGTCACATAGTGAACAAAAAAGGTATTAAGGTGGATCTGGCAAAGATAGAAACTGTTGAAAAGTGGGAAATCCCGAAAACTCCGAAACACATACACCAGTTTTTAGGACTAGCTGGTTACTACAGAAGGTTCATCCAAGACTTTTCCAGAATAGCAAAACCCTTGACTGCATTAACGCATAAAGGGAAGAAATTTGAATGGAAGGATGAACAAGAGAAAGCGTTTCAGTTATTGAAGAAAAAGCTAACTACGGCACCTATATTGTCATTGCCTGAAGGGAATGATGATTTTGTGATTTATTGTGACGCATCAAAGCAAGGTCTCGGTTATGTATTAATGCAACGAACGAAGGTGATTTCTTATGCGTCTAGACAATTGAAGATTCACGAGCAAAATTATACGACGCATGATTTGGAATTAGGAGCGGTTGTTTTTGCATTAAAGACTTGGAGGCACTACTTATATGGGGTCAAAAGTATTATATATACCGACCACAAAAGTCTTCAACACATATTTAATCAGAAACAACTGAATATGAGGCAGCGTAGGTGGATTGAATTGTTGAATGATTACGACTTTGAGATTCGTTACCACCCGGGGAAGGCAAATGTGGTAGCTGACGCCTTGAGCAGGAAGGACAGAGAACCCATTCGAGTAAAATCTATGAATATAATGATTCACAATAACCTTACTACTCAAATAAAGGAGGTGCAACAAGGAGTTTTAAAAGAGGGAAATTTAAAGGATGAAATACCCAAAGGATCGGAGAAGCATCTTAATATTCGGGAAGATGGAACCCGGTATAGGGCTGAAAGGATTTGGGTACCAAAATTTGGAGATATGAGAGAAATGGTACTTAGAGAAGCTCATAAAACCAGATACTCAATACATCCTGGAACGGGGAAGATGTACAAGGATCTCAAGAAACATTTTTGGTGGCCGGGTATGAAAGCCGATGTTGCTAAATACGTAGGAGAATGTTTGACGTGTTCTAAGGTCAAAGCTGAGCATCAGAAACCATCAGGTCTACTTCAACAACCCGAAATCCCGGAATGGAAATGGGAAAACATTACCATGGATTTCATCACTAAATTGCCAAGGACTGCAAGTGGTTTTGATACTATTTGGGTAATAGTTGATCGTCTCACCAAATCAGCACAGTTCCTGCCAATAAGAGAAGATGACAAGATGGAGAAGTTAGCATGACTGTATTTGAAGGAAGTCGTCTCCAGACATGGAATACCAATCTCTATTATCTCTGATAGGGATGGCAGATTTATTTCAAGATTCTGGCAGACATTACAGCAAGCATTAGGAACTCGTCTAGACATGAGTACTACCTATCATCCACAAACTGATGGGCAAAGCGAAAGGACGATACAAACGCTTGAAGACATGCTACGAGCATGTGTTATTGATTTCGAAAACAGTTGGGATCGACATCTACCGTTAGCAGAATTTTTCTACAACAACAGCTACCATTCAAGCATTGAGATTGCGCCGTTTGAAGCACTTTATGGTAGAAAGTGCAGGTCTCCGATTTGTTGGAGTGAAGTGGGGGATAGACAGATTACGGGTCCGGAGATAATACAAGAAACTACCGAGAAGATCATCCAAATTCAACAACGGTTGAAAACCGCCCAAAGTCGACAAAAGAGCTACGCTGACATTAAAAGAAAAGATATAGAATTTGAAATTGGAGAGATGGTCATGCTTAAAGTTGCACCTTGGAAAGGCGTTGTTCGATTTGGTAAACGAGGGAAATTAAATCCAAGGTATATTGGACCATTCAAGATTATTGATCGTGTCGGACCAGTAGCTTACCGACTTGAGTTACCTCAACAACTTGCGGCTGTACATAACACTTTCCACGTCTCGAATTTGAAGAAATGTTTTGCTAAAGAAGATCTCACTATTCCGTTAGATGAAATTCAAATCAACGAAAAACTTCAATTTATCGAAGAACCCGTCGAAATAATGGATCGTGAGGTTAAAAGACTTAAGCAAAACAAGATACCAATTGTTAAGGTTCGATGGAATGCTCGTAGAGGACCCGAGTTCACCTGGGAACGAGAAGATCAGATGAAGAAGAAATACCCGCATTTATTTCCAGAAGATATGTCAACACCTCCAACTGCTTAAAATTTCGGGACGAAATTTATTTAACGGGTAGGTACTGTAGTGACCCGAACTTTTCCATGTTTATATATATATATTAAATAAAATTTTTATTTACATGATTAAGTGTTTCCAACATGTTAAGCAATCAAACTTTTTAAGACTTGATTAATTGAAATAGGTTTCATATAGACAATTGACCACCCAAGTTGACCGGTGATTCACGAACGTTAAAACTTGTAAAAACTATACGATGACATATATACGGTTATATATATATAGTTAACATGATTTTATTATAAGTATGTATCTTATTAGGTATTTTAACAATGAGTTATATACATAAAAATGAGACTATTAATTTAAGAAACTCGAAAACGATATATATAACGATTATCGTTATAACAACGTCTTACTAGGTACGTATGAATCATATTAAGATATTGATACACTTGGTTAATTATGTTAAATGATAAGTAAATATATTATTAAGTGTATTAACAATGAAATACATATGTAAAAATAAGACTACTAACTTAATGATTTCGAAACGAGACATATATGTAATGATTATCGTTGTAACGACATTTAACTGTATATACATCATACTAAGATATATTATATATCATAATATCATGATAATATAACAATTTAACATCTCATATGTTATAATAAATAATGGGTTAACAACATTCAACAAGATCGTTAACCTAAAGGTTTCAAAACAACATTTACATGTAACGACTAACGATGACTTAACGACTCAGTTAAAATGTATATACATGTAGTGTTTTAATATGTATTCATACACTTTTGGAAGACTTCAAGACACTTATCAAAATACTTCTACTTAACAAAAATGCTTACAATTACATCCTCGTTCAGTTTCATCAACAATTCTACTCGTATGCACCCGTATTCGTACTCATACAATACACAGCTTTTAGATGCATGTACTATTGGTATATACACTCCAATGATTAGCAATTAGCAGCCCATGTGAGTCACCTAACACATGTAGGAACCATCATTTGGCAACTAGCATGAAATATCTCATAAAATTACAAAAATATGAGTAATCATTCATGACTTATTTACATGAAAACAAAATTACATATCCTTTATATCTAATCCATACACCAACGACCAAAAACACCTACAAACACTTTCATTCTTCAATTTTCTTCATCTAATTTATCTCTCTCAAGTTCTATCTTCAAGTTCTAAGTGTTCTTCATAAATTCCAAAAGTTCTAGTTTCATAAAATCAAGAATACTTCCAAGATTGCAAGTTTACTTCCAAGTTTTCTAAATCCATTCCCATAATCATCCAAGATCAAGAAACCTTTGTTAATTACAGTAGGTTATCTTTCTAATACAAGGTAATAATCATATTCAAACTTTAATTCAATTTCTATAACTATAACAATCTTATTTCGAGTGGAAATCTTACTTGAAATTGTTTTCGTGTCATGATTCTGCTTCAAGAACTTTCAAGCCATCCAAGGATCCTTTGAAGCTAGATCTATTTTTCTCATTTCCAGTAGGTTTATCCAAGGAACTTGAGGTAGTAATGATGTTCATAACATCATTCGATTCATACATATAAAGCTATCTTATTCGAAGGTTTAAACTTGTAATCACTAGAACATAGTTTAGTTAATTCTAAACTTGTTCGCAAATAAAAGTTAATCCTTCTAACTTGACTTTTAAAATCAACTAAACACATGTTCTATATCTATATGATATGCTAACTTAATGATTTAAAACCTGGAATCACGAAAAACACCGTAAAACCGGATTTACGCCGTCGTAGTAACACCGCGGGCTGTTTTGGGTTAGTTAATTAAAAACTATGATAAACTTTGATTTAAAAGTTGTTATTCTGAGAAAATGATTTTTATTATGAACATGAAACTATATCCAAAAATTATGGTTAAACTCAAAGTGAAAGTATGTTTTCTAAAATGGTCATCTAGACGTCGTTCTTTCGACTGAAATGACTACCTTTACAAAAATGACTTGTAACTTATTTTTCCGACTATAAACCTATACTTTTTCTGTTTAGATTCATAAAATAGAGTTCAATATGAAACCATAGCAATTGGATTCACTCAAAACGGATTTAAAATGAAGAAGTTATGGGTAAAACAAGATTGGATAATTTTTCTCATTTTAGCTACGTGAAAATTGGTAACAAATCTATTCCAACCATAACTTAATCAACTTCTATTGTATATTATGTAATCTTGAGATACCATAGACACGTATACAATGTTTCGACCTATCATGTCGACACATCTATATATATTTCGGAACAACCATAGACACTCTATATGTGAATGTTGGAGTTAGCTATACAGGGTTGAGGTTGATTCCAAAATATATATAGTTTGAGTTGTGATCAATACTGAGATACGTATACATTGGGTTGTGGATTGATTCAAGATAATATTTATCGATTTATTTCTGTACATCTAACTGTGGACAACTAGTTGTAGGTTACTAACGAGGACAGCTGACTTAATAAACTTAAAACATCAAAATATATTAAAAGTGTTGTAAATATATTTTGAACATACTTTGATATATATGTATATATTGTTATAGGTTCGTGAATCAACCAGTGGCCAAGTCTTACTTTCCGGTGAAGTAAAAATCTGTGAAAGTGAGTTATAGTCCCACTTTTAAAATCTAATATTTTTGGGATGAGAATACATGCAGGTTTTATAAATGATTTACAAAATAGACACAAGTACGTGAAACTACATTCTATGGTTGAATTATTGAAATCGAATATGCCCCTTTTTATTAAGTCTGGTAATCTAAGAATTAGGGAACAGACACCCTAATTGACGCGAATCCTAAAGATAGATCTATTGGGCCTAACAAACCCCATCCAAAGTACCGGATGCTTTAGTACTTCGAAATTTATATCATATCCGAAGGGTGTCCTGGAATGATGGGGATATTCTTATATATGCATCTTGTTAATGTCGGTTACCAGGTGTTCACCATATGAATGATTTTTATCTCTATGTATGGGATGTATATTGAAATATGAAATCTTGTGGTCTATTGTTACGATTTGATATATATAGGTTAAACCTATAACTCACCAACATTTTTGTTGATGTTTAAAGCATGTTTATTCTCAGGTGAATATTAAGAGCTTCCGCTGTCGCATACTTAAATAAGGACGAGATTTGGAGTCCATGCTTGTATGATATTGGGTAAAAACTGCATTCAAGAAACTTATTTCGTTGTAACATATTTGTATTGTAAACCATTATGTAATGGTCGCGTGTAAACAGGATATTTTAGATTATCATTATTTGATAATCTACGTAAAGCTTTTTAAACCTTTATTAATGAAATAAAGGTTATGGTTTGTTTTAAAATAAATGCAGTCTTTGAAAAACGTCTCATATAGAGGTCAAAACCTCGCAACGAAATCAATTAATATGGAACGTTTTTAATCAATAAGAACGGGACATTTCAGTACAACTCAACGTAGAATATATTTTAAGTACTTATGTCTATTTCGTCAAACATAAAAGCAGCGCATGTAGTCTCAGCCCAAAAATATATATTGCAAAAGCAATTAAAAAGGGAGCAAATGAAACTCACTATACTGTATTTTGTAGTAAAAATACACATGACAGCACTAAACAAGTGCAAGGTTGGCCTCGGATTCACGAACCTATATCAATTATATATATTACCATATATAATTGAAATCGAACAGATATATATATATATATATATATATATATATATATATATATATATATATATATATATATATATATTAGTGATAACATTTTTATATTAATAACTTATAGATTTCATTATTTAATTAAATATATTCATTTTGTATATTTTAAATAGTAAAGACATTAATATAGTAATTTTTTTTTTATAAAGATCATTTATTTGTTAAATTAATAATTGTAATAATACTAGATTAGGGATAATAATAATAATGATAGTAATAATAGTAATAATAAAAATGTTAATTTTTAAAATGATAATTTTAATAAAGATAATAACTTTAACAAAAATGATAATTTTTACTAAAATGATTCTTTTAATAATAATATAATTGTAATGATAATAATAATGATACTAGTAGTAAAAATGATAATAATAATAATAATAATAATAATAATAATAATAATAATAATAATAATAATAATAATAATAATAATAATAATAAAAATAATAATAGTAATAATTTTTGTATTGAAAACTACCTTCATAAAGCCTTTCTAAAAAAATATTGTCCCGAGTAGGGCTCGAACCCGAGACCTCGCGTTCAACCATTTTCATCCGAACCATCGAACCACTCGTTACTTTCTTGAAGTAACTCATACGACTTATTTAATTAACATGTAAAAACAGACTGTTTATCATCATATTCATATTTTCATCATCATATTCCTAACCGTGATCATTCTATTATTATTATCACTTTATTATCTTAATCATCATCATCCTTACTCATCACCATTATTATCTTCATAATAATATAACATCTATCCTAGAATAATCATAACCCTCATAACCCCGTCGTTTTCATTCCATCATCATCATCTTCTCTATCGAGTACCATCATTATTTTCTTTCATCCTCATCATGTTTGGGTGTATGTTGGATTACAAGGTGAAACAGAAACTGCAGCAGTGAAACAAAGACCGAAAATCTCGAGCGGTAGCAGTGGTGGTGGCGTTTTGGGTTTGGTCCGAAGGCAGCAGGCATGTTGCTGTGTAAATGGGTTTCACGAAGGTGAGAGGGAGAGAGAGAGATAGGAGAGTGAGGTGGTTCGATGATGGGGTGGTAACCATGGTGTTTTACAAGTGGATGATGGTGGTGATGATTTGAAACAACCCAACCCGTATTCCATACGATAATTTTTTTTTTAAAATAATACACATTTACGCGCCAATTAAATATGTAAGCCATTCCACAAGTTCCATTTAAACGTACAACAATTTAAATGTTTACAAAAGGCACGAAGGCCATTAATTAAGCTTAATACAAGTTTGACCCACTACAAATGATAGTTTATAATCCAAACGACACTCGAGCATGGTTTGGGGCTAAACTACCCAAAACGTTAGGCCAACTTCAAAAGCTAACCCAAAAGCACCCCCTGTCAAAATAAGCGGGAGACAACTAATCCAACCGTATGCCCTTACCCTTGTCCAAGCCGGAACCTATAAAATGGTAAACAATGAGAGGGTAAGCAAGGCTTAGTGAGTGCAACAATTATACATACACATATATAACTTACTTACATGCAAACACTTACCAAATCCGCATACATACTAGTTACATAATTAGCATACCTTTCACATGTATAATGCTAAGTACCACGATAACAAGGCTAGTATAACAATAGCATATAACACAACAATACAATATGCTACAACACAAGTATAACGTCGATGTTCACAACATCCATAGTACTCAAGATCTCAAGGCTAGCCCAACGAATGGTATCGTCAACATCGAACTTAAATCCCATTCGCCTATATTAATGTGGTATCGTCAACACCGAACTTTAAACCCACATATGAGGTATCGTCAACAACGAACTTTAAACCCTCATCAACGTCCCTACACTAATCGTATGGCATCGTCAACATCGAACTTTAATTCCATACGTATGAGGTATCGTCAACAACGAACTTTAAACCCTCTTCAACAACACAATATACTCTAGGGTATGGTATCGTCAACATCGAACTTTAACCCATACCCCACAAGTAAATAAATTATATACATGCATATATAATTATTCCACTCACCTTAACACTTCGGTGGTGATTTAAATGCTTTCGTATACTTCTAGCAAAGTACCTAATACATAGGTACACATTCAATACACAACTAATGGCAATTACCACATTACTCACACTTTGAGCATTTAATGACCCAATTAGCATTAAATGACTCAACCACACCCAAAACCGCCCTTAAATGGCCAAGACCCGACTTTAATCACTAAAGCTAGTGAATTAAAGTTTGCCAACTTCAACTAACATGAACTTAGGGTAATTCATACCCATTTCACCCAAACTAGGTCAACATTACCCATTTGACCCATTATAACACCCACACTTACCAACTTAGTCAAACATGACCCAATAACATCTCTTTAACTTTAAACAAGTGTGTTAGTGACTAAAAACGCCATTTAACACTTATAACCCCAAATCATATGACCAAACCCTAGGTTATGGCTATTAGGGTTTTCTTTCAACAATCTAACCCAACATCCACCCATTTAACCCTCAAATAGGTCATACAAGTTCCATATGAACAAAACCCTAGCATAAACTATTTTAAATTCAAACATAGAGTTGAGACTTACCAAAACTATCCACTTGTAGCTAATAACAAGGAGAACAACTTTAATTCTTGCTCCTAGGATTGATTCACAAATCTTCACCTCCAAATCTTAAGTTTAATTTAAGTGGGTTTTATGTTTTGGGAGGAAATTGTGAAAGAAAAAGGAAAAGAAATGAGTAATAGAGGATAATTGGTTGGTATTAAAGGCTCCCATCAGATCTACACGCAAAAAGACCAAACTACCCCTAAAACCCTTTTTAAATCGAGCAGAAAAAAGAGTCAGGCCAGCAGATCTACCGCGGCGCGGCTCGTTTGTCGCGGCGCGACGTATCGAAGGAAAAACGACCCCCCTTAACATGCTTTCTGATCCAGGTTCACTTTATTTGTCGCGGCGCGGTCCCGCCCGTCACGGCGCGGCGTTTTCCTAGGCCTGGTCACTTCGACAATTTAACACAAATCGATGGTTCAAACAACTAGCACACCTTATTCACTCTTCCTATGCACGACTAAGCTTCAACCTTAAGTCTCACACGACTCAACGCCATCGCGACACATACATATACACGCTCACGCACGCATTCATAAATATATATATACATATATATATATATATATATATACACACACATATATGCACTAACTCATAAACTAACACTTTGGCTCATTTAATCACATAAACGAACATGTTATAAGCGTGCTAATAATTAAGTTTGTACCTTTGAATGCGCACGGGAAAACAGGGTGTTACAACTCTCCCCCACTTGAATCGGAGCGCGTCCTCGCGATCCAAGCCGCATGACAAGAGGGAAGATAAACCAACACAAACTCTTCGGGCTTCCAAGTAAACTCGGAACCCTTACTACGACGCCATTGAACTTTAAAAGTCCTAACCTCTTTATGTCTCAACCTTTTGACCTTCTCATCAAGTATGGCAATCGGTTCCTCGATATACTCTAACTTATTATTTAGCTCAATCTCGTCTAATGGCACCCAAGATGAATCATCCGCAAGACACTTACGGAGATGAGAAACATGAAATGTATTATTGATCCCCTCAAGCTCTTCAGGTAATTCCAAATGATACGCTACTTCACCAACACGAGCTAAAACTTTAAATGGTCCAATAAACCAAGGAGCTAACTTTCCTCGTTTTCGAAATCGAATAATACCTTTCCGTGCCGAAACCTTAAGCATCACCATGTCACCTTCTTGAAATTCGATCGTTCGTCTACGCTTGTCGGCATACGACTTTTGCCTATCTTGAGCCTTTTTCAAATGTTCTCGAATCATATCAATTTTGCTATTCGTCTCTAAGACCAAATTGGTACTCCCGATTTCCTTTTGTCCTACTTCACCCCAATAAATCGGGGTTCGACACCTACGCCCATAAAGCATCTCATAAGGTGGCATCCCAGTACTAGTATGATAACTATTATTGTACGAGAATTCCACCAAAGGTAAGTGCTCGTCCCAACTACCACCAAAATCGATAATACATGCCCGTAACATATCCTCCAATGTTTGATTCGTACGTTTGGTTTGATCGTCCGTTTGAGGATGATACGCCGTGCTCAACTTCAATTGAGTACCCATATCTTCATGAAACTTTTCCCAAAACCGAGATGTAATGCGAGTATCTCGATCCGAAATAATAGATATAGGAACACCGTGTCGAGAGATGACCTCCTTGATAACCAACTTAGCCAAGGTCTCCAACGATATCGCTTCCTTAATGGGAAGAAACAAAGCACTCTTTGTTAGTCGATCAACTATAACCCAAATCGAATCAAACTGGGTTCTCACCGTTTTAGGTAACTTTGTGATGAAATCCATGGTAATGTGCTCCCATTTCTATTTCGGGATTTCCAACGATTGTAACTTACCATACGGCTTTTGGTGCTCGGCCTTAACTTGCAAACACGTGACGCATTGCTCAACATACTTCGCAACATCACGTTTCACGCCCGGCCACCAATAATCTTTCCTTAAATCAAGATACATTTTCATCGCGCCCGGATGAATGGAATACTTTGACTTATGTGCTTCATCGAGTAGCACTTGTCGGTAATCACCCATCTTAGGCACCCACACTCTTCCTTGAAAAGACAACAAACCACGCGAGCCCCATAGTAATGAACTCCGATTGTCCCACAATTCGCTCCGCATGCTTGTTGTGAACGTAAGCCTCTATTTGAATCACACCGAGTTTTTCAAGAAAATCGTTAGTAATAATCATACGTAACAAACCCAATCGTAACACCGGGTGATGACTCTTTCGACTTAATGCATCCGCTACCACATTCGCCTTGCCCGGATGATACAGTATTTCACAATCATAATCTTTCACCACATCCATCCACCTACGTTGACGATAATTCAAATCTCGTTGATTAAAGAGATGTTTCAAACTTTTATGATCCGAATAAATCGTACTCTTGACACCATACAAGTAGTGGCGCCAAATTTTCAACGCATGTACCACCGCCGCCAACTCAAGATCATGAGTCAGATATCTCGTTTCGTGTTCCTTTAATTGTCGAGAGGCATAAGCGATGACTTTACCTCTTTGCATTAGAACATACCCGAGCCCATTTAACGAAGCATCACAATAGACCGTCATGTCTTCCACTCCTTTCGGCAACACTAACACCGGAGCTTGACACAACTTCTCTTTTAACAGTTTAAAAGCAATTTTTTGCTCGTTCTCCCAATTAAACCTCGCGTTCTTCCTCGTTAATTTCATCAACGAAGAAGCGATCTTAGAAAAGTCTTGGATAAACCGATGATAATAACCGGCCAATCCGAGAAAACTTCGGATTTCCGTAGGCGTAGTCGGTTGTCTCCAACTCTTCACCGTCTCTATCTTCCCCGGATCTACTTGAATACCGTCTTTGTTCACAATATGGCCAAGGAATTGAACCTCCCTTAGCCAAAATTCACATTTGGAGAATTTAGCATGCAACTTCTCCCTTCGTAACGTCTTCAATACTTCCCGCAAATGATGTTCATGTTCGTTCATACTCTTTGAGTAGACTAGTATGTCGTCAATGAACACAATCACCAACTTGTCCAACATAGGTTGGCACACTCGGTTCATAAGATCCATGAATGCCGCCAGTGTATTCGTAAGACCAAAAGGCATTACTACAAACTCAAAATGCCCATAACGCGTTCGAAAAGCCGTTTTCTCAATATCTTCCTCACGAACCAGCATTTGGTGATAGCCGGACCGTAGGTCAATCTTTGAGAAATATGTCGCACCTTGGAGTTGATCAAACAAATCATCAATCCGAGGCAATGGATAATGATTCTTGATCGTCACCTTATTCAACTCTGGATAATCGATGCACATCCGCATACTTCCATCCTTCTTTTTCACGAATAAAACCGGAGCGCCCCATGGCGAAGCACTCGGTCGAATAAAACCCTTCTCAAACAACTCTTGGGGTTTGATTTAACAACTCTTGCATTTCCGTTGGTGCTAAATTATAAGGAGTTTTAGCAATGGGAGTAGCTCCCGGAACCAACTCAATGCGAAATTCACTTGTCTTTCTCCCGGAACACCCGGTAACTCGTCCGGAAAAACGTCTTCGAATTCACTAACCACCGGAATTTCATGAATGGGTGGTGGCTCATCACGAGTATCAACAACATGGGTAAGAAAAGCCATACCACCGCTAACAAGGAAATGACGTGCCCGTGCAAAAGAACATATCGGCACAAGTCTCCTCCGTTTATCACAGTGAATAATTAACTCTCCCCCACTAGGGGTCTTCACACGAATAGATTTCTCATGACACGCGATATCAGCTCTATTACGATGGAGCCAATCCATACCAACAACAATATCAAAATCGCCCAAAGTCATAGGGATGAGATCAATTTTAAAGTTTTCGGCACCAAAAACAACATCACAATTCTTACACACATCAACCACTAGCACCGTCTTGCCGTCCGCTATTTCGACTTCTACCGGACGACTTAACTTAGCTAACAGTGTATCAAGTTTAGGCACAAATTTTGGAGACACAAACGACAAATTTGCACCGCTATCAAAAAGAATCCTTGCCGAATTAGAATTAACCAAGAAAGTACCTGAGACAACTTCGTTGGATTACTTGGCTTCGTCGTTAGTCATCAAATAGTTTCACCCTCGAGCCATACCCGCCGCCTTATCTAGCCTTTTAACATTATCGTTGTTCAAATTGGGACACTCTGACTTTCGGTGTCCTTCTTTGTTGCAATTAAAACAAGTGAGCTTGTTTGTTGAAGTTGGCTTCGGACAATCTCGAGCCATATGTCCACGTACCCCACAATTGTAGTAAGTAGGGACAAAGTTCCCAAAACCACTGGTAGCGCCCTTCTTCACACTATTGACACTTTCGGAACCCTTCTTGTTCTTGTTCTTTTTATTTGAAAAATTCGAATGACTCGAACCTTCAAACTTTCTTTTTGAAAAAGTGAAATCGCTTTTTCTTGGAACCTCCGGCTCAAAACCCCGAACCAACTCGAATAGCTCTTCAAAAGTCTTAGCCATTCCCCTACTAATCTTACCCTTTAACTCATCGTTCAAGGTACGGTAGAAATCTTTCATTAGCTTGTGATCGTCACCAACATATTTCGGGCAAAAACGAGTCTTTGCCAAAAAGGTAGACTTGAGAGTAACCAAGTCCATTGAACCTTGTTGCAAATGATGCAACTCGTCCCGGATTCTATCAAGGTCGGAAGAAGTTCGGTATTCTTGGAAGAATTCCTTCTTAAACTCCTCCCATGTCAAACTCATGCATTGCTCTTCACCATATAAATTGATTTTATCATCCCACCACAACTTGCCTTCTTCACGTAACATGCTAGACCCATACCTCGTCTTCTTTTCGGGAGGACACTCCGCGGTACGGAACGCCCCCTCGATATCGGAAATCCAACAAGTGCTTTTCAATGGATCCCTCACCCCATTAAACATCGGAGGTTGAGTATCCTTGAAGTTTTTGTAGTGGAAGTCCCGCCTTCCTTCACCTCCTTCACCACGAGGATAAATGTTTCTAGCTTCAAGAGCCTCATCGACAGTGGCCTTCATTCGTTCATTAATTAAATCGGTTATTTGCTCGTCAACCAATTCCTTGAAAACCTTTCTCACGCTAACAAGGAAGTCCTCCTTGTAGTTCTTCAAGATGGCCTCAACTTTGGCCGTGAAATCGGGGTCCTCGCTTGTACCACCGATATCATTATCGTGTCCGTTTCTCGTCTTCATTCTATAAAACGGAAAAGGTTAAATCATGAACGAAAAGGAATAACACGTAAGTATATACATGCGCACCACACTACTCCATCTTGCTCAACAGTCGACGTACATTACTCGTTTGACACGATTTGCACCCGTAACAACGGTAGCTAATCGTTGTTACGCGAGCACGTAGCATTAACTTGCTAGTACAACGTCCGTCTTGCTTGATGATTGATAAACACAACACAAAACAATTAGCACAAGGTTAGTTCATATAAACCAAAGCACTAACAAATTCCGATTAGACCTACAAGTCCCGCATAAAGCGCTCACACAATAAAGTCTAAGTCTAGGCACCTATCTCGAGTCGCCTAAATCCCTTAGACCATGCTCTGATACCACTTGAAACAACCCAACCCGTATTCCATACGATAAATTTTTTTTTTTAAAATAATACACATTTACGCGCCAATTAAATATGTAAGCCATTCCACAAGTTCCATTTAAACGTACAACAATTTAAATGTTTACAAAAGACATGAAGGCCATTAATTAAGTTTAATACAAGTTTGACCCACTACAAATGATAGTTTATAATCCAAATGACACTCGAGCATGGTTTGGGGCTAAACTACCCAAAACGTTAGGCCAACTTCAAAAGCTAACCCAAAAGCACCCCCTGTCAAAATAAGCGGGAGACAACTAATCCAACCGTATGCCCTTACCCTTGTCCAAGCTGGAACCTATAAAATGGTAAACAACGAGAGGGTAAGCAAATCTTAGTGAGTGCAACAATTATACATACACATATATAACTTACTTACATGCAAACACTTACCAAATCCGCATACATACTAGTTACATAATTAGCATACCTTTCACATGTATAACGCTAAGTACCATGATAACAAGGCTAGTATAACAATAGCATATAACACAACAATACAATATGCTACAACACAAGTGTAATGATGATGTTCACAACATCCATAGTACTCAAGATCTCAAGGCTAGCCCAACGAATGGTATCGTCAACATCGAACTTAAATCCCATTCGCCTATTTTAATGTGGTATCGTCAACACCGAACTTTAAACCCACATATGAGGTATCGTCAACAACGAACTTTAAACCCTCATCAACGTCCCTACACTAATCGTATGGCATCGTCAACATCGAACTTTAATTCCATACGTATGAGGTATCGTCAACAACGAACTTTAAACCCTCTTCAACAACACAATATACTCTAGGGTATGGTATCGTCAACATCGAACTTTAACCCATACCCCACAAGTAAATAAATTATATACATGCATATATAATTATTCCACTCACCTTAACAATTTGGTGGTGATTTAAATGCTTCCGTATACTTCGAGCAAAGTACCTAATACATAGGTACACATTCAATACACAACTAATGGCAATTACCACATTACTCACACTTTGAGCATTTAATGACCCAATTAGCATTAAATGACTCAACTGCACCCAAAACCGCCCTTAAATGGCCAAGACCCGACTTTAATCACTAAAGCTAGTGAATTAAAGTTTGCCAACTTCAACTAATATGAACTTAGGGTAATTCATACCCATTTCACCCAAACTAGGTCAACATTACCCATTTGACCCATTATAACACCCACACTTACCAACTTAATCAAACATGACCCAATAACATCTCTTTAACTTTAAACAAGTGTGTTAGTGACTAAAAACGCCATTTAACACTTATAACCCCAAATCATAAGACCAAATCCTAGGTTATGGCTATTAGGGTTTTCTTTCAACAATCTAACCCAACATCCACCCATTTAACCCTCAAATGGGTCATACAAGTTCCATATGAACAAAACCCTAGCATAAACTATTTTAAATTCAAACATAGAGTTGAGACTTACCAAAACTATCCACTTGTAGCTAATAACAAGTAGAACAACTTTAATTCTTGCTCCTAGGATTGATTCACAAATCTTCACCTCCAAATCTTAAGCTTAATCTAAGTGGGTTTTATGTTTTGGGAGGAAATTGTGAAAGAAAAAGGAAAAGAAATGAGTAATAGAGGATAAGTGGTTGGTATTAAAGGCTCCTATCAGATCTACACACAAAAAGACCAAACTACCCCTAAAACCCTTTTTAAATCAAGCAGAAAAGGAGTCAGGCCAGCAGATCTGCCGCGGCGCGGCTCGTTTGTCGCGGCGCGACGTATCGAAGGAAAAACGACCCCTCTTAACATGCTTTCTGATCCAGGTTCACTTTATTTGTCGCGGTGCGGTCCCGCCCGTCGCGGCGCGGCGTTTGCCTAGGCCTGGTCACTTCGACAATTTAACACAAATCGATGGTTCAAACAACTAGAACACCTCATTCACTCTTCCTATGCATGACTAAGCTTCAACCTTAAGTCTCACACGACTCAACACCATCGCGACACATATATATACACGCTTACGCACGCATTCATAAATATATATATATATACATATATATATATATATATACACACACATATATGCACTAACTCATAAACTAACACTTTGGCTCATTTATTCACATAAACGAACACATTATAAGCGTGCTAATAATTAAGTTTGTACCTTTAAACGCGCACGGGAAAACGGGGTGTTACATGATTTAAGGTGGTGGCTCGTAAAGATGTTAAGCAAATGCATTCGCAAACTTTGTAAGTTCATAAAAAAAATAAACTGTCTTCATCTTGAATCATTTGAACGGGCAAGAAACCGATATCATTCGTCATATCAATCATCATTCTCTTGGTTTTGGCTTTAAACTCTTCAATATCAACTGTTCCATTCGAGTCTCTGTCGAATTGCTCAAAAAATCATACACATGAGAAAGCTCCTCGGGGTCGGTTTCAACATCGATCCCAAAATGATTTTCAATCATTCTTAACAACTTTAGTTCTTTCAACATCTCTGAATAAGAAAGAAGACCCGTCATGGTTCGTATCCAAGATAGTGAATCGGTATTGAATCGAACCATTGAATGCTTCATCGTCTTGTATAAAGTCGAGAATGATCGCACCGTCTATTAACTCCACACTCATTTTGTTTTATGTTGGTTTTTAATTATATTTGTTGGTAATTTCATATATTGAGTTGTGATACGGGGTTAGTGGCTCGTAGTTGAAGTTAAGCATTGAATTAGTAAGAGAAGTAGAAAAAGAAAATGAGTTTTGAGATTCATTTGAAAACTGAGATTGTATGAAACATTATGAGATTAGAAGGTGGGGTTAGTTTGGTGTTTTGGGAGTTTAATCTTTTTGGATTTCTCTGGATTGTTTTTTTTAGTTGCAATAAGTCGACAAGTAGTACTATATAAATAGACAAGTAGTGGGTATTGGGGTCTATGGTGCGTATAAAAGCAAAAGTGATGGTGATCTTTGATTATAATAATATATCACTAATGTGTTAAATGATCAAATTAAAGTATAAGAAACGTGTAATCTAGTCAGCTTTTTGTTTTCTCTACCAACAGTTTCTTCGGACTGTTAAATCGTACTCCGTTGTTAATCAGTGGCAGATAAAAGTCTTCAGAAAAATCCCAAATTTTTACAATAATTATCTTTATTTATTTTGGTCATTATGGTATAAATTTTTTGTCATTAACTATTAAATAAATACTACATTAATTATTCACTCCCAACCCCAAGTAAAATATGAAAAGTTTTAAAATTCAACCAGTAGTTTCTAAATATATTATTAATTATCTTATAATTTATAAAACTCATTTTTGGATCATCGTTTATTTTAAAATTATATAAGTTTGAATTTAACTTGCTTAATATCAATCGAAATATCAAACGAGTATTACAATTATTTAATATTTATTTTTAATATACTTTATTTATATATAGAGATATATTTTAAATAATAATTATTATAATATCCTATTTTTATTTTATTAATTTTTAATAACAACAACATATAATACTTCAAATTATATTTCAAATCATTATTTATATATACATACACACATATCTATTTACCATTAATTGTTCGTGAATCGTTGAGAGTAGTCGAAAGTCAACTGAATATATGATACAGTTCAATATTTTTGAGACTCAACCTAACAGACTTTGCTTATCGTGTAGAAATCATATAAAGGTTAAGTTTAAATTTGGTCAAAAATTTCCGGGTCGTCACAACGCGACACTTGGATTTTAAGAAAAATGGTTTTCTAAAATGATATCACTTGATGTGTATATAAATTATGGAATAATTTATATAAAATGGATTTAATTATTTATATGTTAAATAATTAATTTAGTTATGTTACATTTTATAAAATTAGTTTTATAAATAATGTATGCATAACAAATAATATGCAAGTTTATGAAATGTATTTTATAAAAACTAGTTTTATAAAATCTAATTTTATAAAACTATTTTATAAAAGAAATGGAAGTGGCATTGGAGTCCATGTAAGCATGCATTTTGACTAGCCATTTGTATGGTTACTTCCAATTTCAAGAGGCATATTAACCAAGACTTGTTGGAGACCACACATACATGCAAAACACATCAAATAAGCAAAAAAATTCTGCTCTCTTTCTTACTGTTGGTCGTAGGGTTTAGAGGGCAAAAGGAGGGTTATTGAGTTTATTTGGAAGCTCATTTCAAGTGTCAAATAAATCCTAACCAAAAGCAAAGGTGTTGAGGTTAAAAAGCTTGGGGTATTACAACTTGAGGCTTCATCTTTTGGAGCTCCATTCATCATCATCTTCATCATTTACTAACTAGCTTGGAGTAGGTATAAACTCATTTCTTTCTTATAGTTTGTAAGTATGTTTCACAACTTGATCCTACTTGGGATTTAACTTTAATTGGTTAAAGATTAACATGTCTTAAATGGTAATAATTAACGCTTCCGCAAAGTTCATTTAAAGAATGGTTTTAAGTATTATGTAACATGTTAAATCCCAACAAAACCTATCAAAAAAGATTCGTCTATTATTTGTTTTCAGTTCCAAGTAATATGTACGGAGTATTAAAACTCATCATAAAGTATTAAATATATTTTTTAGAAATCCTAAAATTTACATAACTTAATTACAGACCAACGTTAATTTTTATATTCTCCTTAGTTCAAATTTAACTTGTTTAATATCAATCGAAATGACAAATGAGTATTACAATCATTAAATAATTATATTCAATTTACTTTATATATGTGTATATATATATATATATATATATATATATATATATATATATATATATATATATATATGTGTATATATATAGATTTATTTTACTAATAACTTTATTATATCGTATATTATTAGTTCAAGTTATTATATTTATATATATATATATATATATATATATATATATATATATATATATATATATAAACAATTTTTCGTGAATCGTCGGAAATGGTTGAGGGTTTAATGAATGTATGAAAACATTTAAAAATCTTTTTGATACTCAGGATAACAGGCTTTGCTTATCGTGTCGAAAATATTAAATCATATGGAGATTTGACTTAAAATAAGTTGAAATTTTCTGGATCGTCACAGTACCTACCCGTTAAAGAAATTTCATCCCGAAATTTGACAGAGATCGTCATGGTTGACAATAAGAATATTTTAATGAAGAATACGAGTTGAAAATTTGCGTTTATCATCATTGAGTAATATGAATAAAATAATTCGATTACGCGAAGAGTATGAGTGAAGATATCGCAAAAGAGTGAAATGAGGAAAGTAAAGGTTCGTCTTATCTTTTGACGTAGACACGGTTGATTTCTGGAATTCAAGGAATTTAAAGAAAATCTTCGTAATCTATATAAGATTTGATTCTTCGATAATTAAGGAAATTATGATCCTCTTTAATTAAATGTGGTAATCTACCTCGATTGCTATGTCTGATATTTCACTATAAATTTACCTCTTCCGTTCCATTATTTTCATCACTCCTATACTTTCTTCCTCAATTCATACTTCCAAAAGATCCGTTAATATGCTCAATCCTATACTGATCCTTGCTATTATATTAACCATATATACAGTCATTCTTCTTTTCTATCTTCCACCAAAAGAATATTTTTTTCTTCTACAATGCTCTTGGGGTTGTGGTTTTCATAATCCTTCCTTTCCTCTGCCTTTCCATAATTATTGGCATCCACGGTTTATGATATTTCATGTTTGTTGTTATTTATACTCCTATTTATGTTTCGAAGTTCCATGCTTTTGTTTTCTCTTCTCGACCTTAAGTAAAGTAGGTAAACTATCTCGGATTTGTAGTTATGAAGTTTGGAATGAACCTAACTAATGTTCTAAGCAGAAAGGAATCGTAATAGCACGATTTGATTTGTAGATTACCGGAAATCACGGAAAATATAGAACTATCAAGTAAATATTTTCATGATATGTTTAGAGATTAAGTAGAATGAAAGAGTTATGTAACATGACACATGATGAGGGTATGGTCTGTGAATCACTACCATCATCACGTTCCATTAGAAATTCAGCATGACTCACTGTAATATAACCACGTTGGTCAGACGTCATTATATTATACTAACTCATGCTTTCCATTCCCAACACTACTCCAAAAACATTCATAATTTAAACTCGGAGGTTATAGAAATTTAGAAACTAAAACAGTTTCTTTTATGATGTAACAAAGATAGCGCGAAGAGATAAATAATTTCGAACAAGAATAGTTATGAAGATATCTTCAGAAATATTGAAGATATTTATACTGAAAGATACGATGATATCTTAGAATTTTTAAAATATCTAAAATCAAAGGATGATGAAGAAAATTTTTCCGCAAGGATTTAAAATAAGTAAGGAGCAAGGTATTTGCTAAAGATTCCATCAGATACTGAATCATCTGGATTCTTTAAGTACAGGTTTAGTCTTTATGATTTGTCCACATTTTCCTTCATAGTTTTCTCACTCTGTTTTTCAATTCCAAAATTTTCTCCTTTCTGAGCTTTTCCAACACACTATTATTTATTATCAATCTTTTGGCCATTAAGTGTAACATCCCGCCTTTTTCCATTTACTTTTTCGTTTAATTATTTAAAGTCCGTTATATGATTATAACATCCCTCGTTAATACGCGTTTTAAAAATATCTCGTTTAGGTAAATCACGCACCCGCAACCGAACTCTAGGGACTAGTTTCGCTAAAGTGCCAAAGAGGTGACTAGCATTTGACTAGTCAACCCCACCTCCCATCTTTTTTCATTTCCATTTTCCTTTTCTTTTACTATTTCCCTATTTTCTTTCAATTCTCCAATTTGAAGATTCATCATCTAAATCCGTTCAAGCAAGCATCAATCAAAACAAATTACATATTTGGAATCCTTGCAACTTCCTCTTCGATTCCATACCGATTTCATTACATTTGGGTAACTTTCTAAAATCACTAGATTTTGTGCTCTTGATGTTTTTAAGTTATAAAGTTGTTAATTAGTGTCTATGGCTCAAGTCTAACATGATTATATGATTTATATGCTCGATCTCATTGTTTGAAGTAACGAGCTTGAATATGAACTTTGGTGAGTTTGATTTGATGATTTGGTTGCTTGAATGTTGTTAAATGATATAAGTACATGTATTAAATATGTTCCTAGTATCACTAGTTTCAATTTGATGTGTAGGTTGCTTGAGAAAACTCCATAAACTTGATTAGTGATTTTGGTGAATTTGGGTTAGGGTTTGATAAGCTTGAAATGAATATTTGATGCATTGAATGCCATGAACTATTGTTAGTAAGTAGTTAGTTGTATTGTATGCTTGATTATCTACAAAACGGCGTATTTTATGTATGCATTAAATGCCCGAATCATAAATGTGCACTTGTAAAATTTGAAGCATTAAATGTGTGCATTGATTGATCATTTGATTTGAAAACTCGGTTATTGCAAATAATGTTTTTGGTTAGTGAAATGTATTTTGTTGTGTTCTTTGTCAAATTACATTTCTAACGATATAAGATACGAGTTCTAAGTGTTAGCGGTTTGTGATTTATGCTTGAAAGAGTTTTGATTTGAGACTTAGACATTTGAGACTGACCAGGTACCAACACACGTTAAATGCCGCGACGCGGCAGTCTTGGGTCGCGGCGCGACCTAAGGCGTGTCCAGGTTCTGACCTACATGGTCAAAATATGAAAAATGTTTGGCACGCTATGGACCTCCAATTCACATGTAACTTGTTCTAACTTGCTTATATATGAATAAAAAAATCAGAAAAATAGTTCGGGACCCGACCCGAATGTGTTGACTTTTTCGTTGACTTTGACTGACCAAAGTTGACTTTTAATCAAACTTAACCAAATGTTGGTGCAATCATTCTAACATGCTTTTATACTTGTACCTTACATGAAAATGACAATTTGATTCACATGCTATTATGATCTAGTCTTAACAAGCCATAGGACTACTTGAACACTTTGACCTATCGTGTTTACCATTATTGATACAAACCTATTTGTTTAGGTCAAGACTAGCATTCGTTCTTGCACACGTATACTTGTTGAAGTACTTTTACATACGTGCACTTAAGGTGAGATCATAGTCCCACTTTTACTCTTTTGAACTTACATTTGGGATGAGAAAACATAAACGTTTCTTTTTACTAAGTGAACTGATAATGCTAAAAATGAACATATATTTCATAGCATTATTCCTCAAGAAAGACAAGCTTTTAGTTGCAATTGTTCTATTTACAAGTGATATTCGTTTAAATATTAAAAGGTGAAGACAAAAGACAGATTTGACGAATTGAAGACGCAAACGACCAAAAAGCTCAAAAGTACAAAAGACAATCAAAGAGGTTCCAATTATTGATAAGAAACGTCTCGAAATTACAAGAGTACAAGATTCAAAATGAAAAGTACAAGATATTAAATTGTACGCAAGGACGTTGGAAAATCCGGAACCAGGACCAGAGTCAACTCTTAACGCTCGACGCAACGGACTAAAAATTACAAGTTAACTATGTATATAAATATAATATAATATATAATTAATTATATTAATTATATATATATTATATATATAAAATAAATCGTTGGCAAGAAAGACTCCAAACATGGGTGAGCTGTAAAAGTAAACTCCGCGACTCGCGGAGTTTGAAGGCAAAATTGGCCACGAGTCGCGGAGCCCCAATTTCTGAAACTCCCTATAAAGCTCGTGCATTCTGATCGTAAAAATTCACCAAAAATATATCCATCTCTCTATCTATATCGTATATATTTATATTTATATTTTAATTTTAATTTTAATTTTAATTTTAATCCTAATAATAAGGGTATGTTAGCAAATGTTGTAAGGGTGTAAGTCGAAATTCTGTCCGTGTAACGCTACGCTATTTTTAATCATTGTAAGTTATGTTCAACTTTTTTATATTAATGTCTCGTAGCTAAGTTATTATTATGCTTATTTAATCCGAAGTAATCATGATGTTGGGCTAATTACTAAAATTGGGTAATTGGACTTTGTACCATAATTGGGGGTTGGACAAAAGAACGACACTTGTGGAAATTAGACTATGGGCTATTAATGGGTTTTATATTAACTAAACAATACCTTGTTAATTTAATATACAAACTTATAATTTGACGTATTTATATATAACCACATACGCTTGACTGGGTACGGTGGGCGGGATATCTATAAATACCAATAATTATTCATTTTACCGGATACGGAACTGGATTAATAGTTAATAAACTTGTTGAAACAAGGGTGAATTACATTCAAGGGTAATTGGTGTAATTGTTAACAAAGTAGTAAAACCTTGGTTTACACGCAGTCGATAACCTGGTGTATTCATTAAACAAAGTATTAAAACCTTGTTACAATTCGAATCCCCAATTAGTTGGAATATTTGACTTCGGGAATAAGAATAATTTGACGAAGGCTTTCGCTCTTTATATTTATGACTGATGGACTATTATGGACAAATCCGTATGGACATATTAAATAATCCAGGACAAAGGACAATTAACCCATGGGCATAAAACTAAAATCAACACGTCGAACATCATGATTACGGAAGTTTAAATAAGCATAATTATTTTATTTCATATTTAATTTCCTTTATTTTATATTTAATTGCACTTCTAATTATCGCATTTTTATTGTTATTGTATTTAATTGCACTTTTAATTATCGTACTTTTTAATTATCGCAAGTTTATTTTATCGCACTTTTATTATTCGCAATTTCATTATCGTTATTTACTTTATGCTTTAATTTAAGTTTTGTATTTATTTTTAATATTTTACATTTGGTTTTAACTGCGACTAAAGTTTTAAAATCGACAAACCGGTCATTAAACGGTAAAAACCCCCCTTTATAATAATAATATTACTTATATATATATATATTTGTATTTTTATAAAAGTAAACTAATATAGCGTTAAACTTTGTTTAAAAAGATTCCCTGTGGAACGAACCGGACTTACTAAAAACTACACTACTGTACGATTAGGTACACTGCCTATAAGTGTTGTAGCAAGGTTTAAGTATATCCGTTCTCTAAATAAATAAATATCTTGTGTAAAATTGTATCGTATTTAATAGTATTTTCCTGCAAAAATATAAGCTATTTTATATACTACTCTGCTAAAACATCAAGTATTTTTGGCGCCGCTGCCGGGGAGTCTCTTAAAAGCCGGAAGCGCAACGCTAATATAAAAAAAAAATTATGTATTTTTAAGATTTTGTTAAATATTTAAGTTTTATAAAGTTTCTTTATTTTTATTTTATAAAAACATAAGTTTTATTTAAGTATTTTGTTTTTATTTAAAAACATAAAAAAAAATATATATAAATCTAGTTTTATGCATTTTATTTATTAAAATTATAAAGTAGTTCTATTTTATTTAAGTTTTTAAAATATAAGTTTTTATTATACACATATTTTTTTAAATATATAAACAGAAAAATTAAAAAAAAAAATTAAATAAAGAAAAACGCGTCGAATTTAAATAAGCTGTCATCTGAATTTCTGAACTCCGCGACTCGCGGGGTTTGCTGCATTGAATACCGCAACTCGCGGAGTAATTCTGACACGCGACAGAAACCCTAAAACTGTGATGACCCGGGAATTTCTGACCGAATTTAAACTTAATCTTTATATGATTTCGATACGATAAGCAAAGTATGTATTGTTGAGTCTAGAAAATTTTGAAACGATGTTCATATATTCAATTGACCTTCGACTGCTCTCGATGATTCACGAAACAATTAATTGTAATTAGATATATGTGTATGTATATATAAATAATAATTCAAAATATAATTTGAAGTATTATATGATGTTATTAAAAATTAATAAAATAAAAATAGAATATTATAATAACTATTACTTAAATATATCTTTATATATAAATAATGTATATAAAAAAATATATATATATATATTAAATGATTGTAATACTCGTTTGATGTTCCGATTGATATTAAGCAAGTTAAATTCAAACTATTGTAATTTAGAAATAAATGGTGACCCGAAAACAAGTTAAACGGTTTATAGATTTGTTAAAAATATAAATAGAATCTATTTGCTTAATTTTAACATTTAGTATTTTTACTTGGGGTTGGGAGCTCATAATTAATTTAATTTTTATTTAAATAATTGTATATAATTAATGACAAATTTTACACCCTAAAAGACTGAAATAAATAGGGTTATTTAATTTAAAATTTTAGAATTTTTCTGAGAACTTTTATCCGCCACTGATTTATCAACGGAGTACGATATTGCAGACCGTGTAAATCTGTCGGTAAAGTGAAGACAAGAAGGGGGCTATATTTTCTTTGTACACGTTTATTTAATATCTAAAGTGTCAACTTGTTTGTTAAATAATGTTAGTATTAGTATATATGGTTACATGTTGCACTCACCACAAAACGAAATCACTTGTAAAATAATTGATTAAGGCGGCTAACTGTACAATTCTAGATTATTAATATTTATTACTGTGTTTATTGCTTTGCACTACTAAATTCATAATATATATACATATCATACTTGTATGTAATATTTGATCACCACTTGTGATTCTTTTCTTCCTTTCTAACCGTCACCTCTTCCATCCTTGAAGCACCATCAACAATCGGATATCACCACCACTCCATCACCTTTTACTCACCGACTGCCACCACATAGAACCACCATGATATCCTCGCCATCCAACACGATTATCTCTCTCTATCTATATATCTCTTAATATTCATCATGAACCATCCTTCTTTGTTAAATTAGCTTTCTATTTTTCTGTGAGCCAACTGTCACCATCATCCATCATAATTTCCATCAAACCCATAATCAAACATCACCACTTGCCATCTTCAATAATCACCATGAGCTTTCACAACTATCATGAAATCACAACTTGTTTTCCTTGTCTGTTACGATGATAAAACCAAACCAACCCATCAAGAACCACCACAAATCTTGTTAAAATTCTGTTACTGTTCGAAAAGCATCAAGCAAACCGAAGACGCCTGCATTTTTCTGATTTGGAGTTTTGTTAAGAATGAGGTGAACTTGAACGTATACAATATTACACGAATATATAATTGTCTTTAAATCTTCCTTTTATTCAAACCCCACAGCCCACCGAAAACCCACTTGCATACACAACATCCAAATGGTTTGGAATTTACAGCGATATATTTGTTGTTGTCGTTGTTTGTTCGTGACCCACACACCACCGACACATATGATATTCAATGTAACCCACATGTCATTAATAATAACTTAGCAAGTTTTTTCTCCTTATCTTGATTGCCAACCAAAAACAAAAGGGACGTTTATGTTATTTGTTTAATAATCGATCATAATGGAGTTAATGATGGTGAGACATGAGGTCTCTTTACAGCTCGACATCATGGTTTCTTGTTCAATCAACAACCGTGTATTTTATTTGATTAGTTGGGTTATTAAGTTATGATTTTCGTTGTAGCATGATATAAGGCTTTTATCACTATTTTTTTATTTTATGTTCCCCACTTGCAAGCTAGAGGATATAAATTGTGAGGGACCGGTATTAGTTTAATGTATGTGGACTAGTGGGCTTATTTGTGATAATGATATCGACGATGATGCTAGTTTAATCATGACGAACTGGTTATGAAACGGTGATGATGAAATCACGATTAAATGATGAGTATGATATGGTTCGTATGATTTCATGATATTGAGCATGATGAGTATTGTGATTTTTAATTGATGTTAACATCACAGTGACAATTATTGATGATGAGGATTGATAGTGGATGCCACAATTGAAAAGGGAAAAGATGGAAACCGTATAACTTGCCTTCCTGTACTGCGGCTTTATAATTTTTTTTTCTCAGATATTAGTTGGGCCTTTATATTCTAAATGGGTTCAATAAACTATTCGGGTTTTGTTAAATGGGCTCTGATTAGGCTTAGATAGTTGGGACGAGATGTTTGATTATGAGGATGAAAGGAGATAGGCGATGCATATTAAGATGAGGTAGAAGATGATACAGATACGTTATGTTAAATAAATATAAATACGGAATTAATCAAGAAAGCATATATGGAGAAATGGTTAAGAGGTGTTTTGGGTTATTGAGAGGTCATGGGTTCGAACCCGGGCTATGGCATTTATTTTTAGGATTTCTTTGAAGGTAGTCTCCTTTTACATCATCATTATTATTATTATTATTATTATTATTATTATTATTATTATTATTATTATTATTATTATTATTATTATTATTATTATTATTATTATTATTATTATTATTATTATTATTATTATTATTATTATTATTATTATTATTATTATTGTTATTATTATTATTATTATTATTATTATTATTATTATTATTATTATTATTATTATTGGTATAAGTATTATTATTATTCTCAATATATTTTTTTATTTTATCTTTATTAGGAAAATAACACAAATTATTACTATTTTCATTAATATTAGTATTAATATCATTTTTGTAATTATTAGTTTTACTATTATTATTTTTATTAACATAGGTATCGATTTTAACAATATCGTTATTATTATTAGTATTATCAATAATAAGAAAGTTATTATTATTAGTAAATCATTATTGTAGAAACTATCATTTTTATTACAGATAGATATTTTGTACCTAAAATATACTTAATACATATATTGTAATTTTATTAATAGTTATATACCTACATATCAAACATAATAACATTATTTATATAAATACTCATATATAACCAAATAATAATATTCTTATATAAACCATATATATATAGATATAATAATATAACTAAATATATATAGATATTAAACATTTTCAATATATACAAACTAAATAAGTATAATATATAATTTAAGATATAATATATAGACTTGTTCGGTTACGATTATGCATATTAATTTATATATAAATGACATAGGTTCGTGAATCCGAGGCCGACCCTACACTTGTTCAATGTCGTTCTATGTATTTTTACTACAAAATACATTAGGTGAGTTCCTTTGATCCCCTTTTACTCTTTACATTTTTGGGCTGAGAATACATGCAAATGCTTTATTAACTGTTTTACGATATTTATATGCGTGAGTTCATCTGCTCCCTTTTTACTCTTTACGTTTTTGGGCTGAGAATACATACAAATGCTTTATTAACTGTTTTACAATATTTATATGCGTGAGTTTCATTATTCCCTTTTTAAATGCTTTTGCAATATATGTTTTTGGGACTGAGAATACATGCGCTGCTTTTATAAATGCTTTACGAAATAGACACAAGTAATCGAAACTACATTCTATGGTTGGATTATCTAATTGAATATGCCCTTTTTATTAAGTCTGGTAATCTAAGAATTAGGGAACAGACAACCTAATTGACGCGAATCCTAAAGATAGATCTATCGGGCCCAACAAGCCCCATCCAAAGTACCGGATGCTTTAGTACTTCGAAATTTATATCATGTCCAATGGAGGATCCCGGAATGATGGGGATATTCTTATATGCATCTTGTGAATGTCGGTTACCAGGTGTTCAATCCATATGAATGATATTTTGGTCTCTATGCATGGGACGTATGTTTATGAGAAATGGAAATATGAAATCTTGTGGTCTATTAAAATTATGAAATGATTATTTATGATAAACTAATGAACTCACCAACCTTTTGGTTGACACTTGAAAGCATGTTTATTCTCAGGTATGAAAGAAATCTTCCGCTGTGCATTTGCTCATTTTAAGGACATTACTTAGAGTCGATCATCGCTCTGGAATCAAATGTTGATGACTTCGTCCAGATGGATTAGGACGGGGCGTTTCAGTTGGTATCAGAGCGGTGGTCTTAGTGAACCGGGTCTTGCATTAGTGTGTCTAACTGATAATCGTTAGGATGCATTAGCGAGTCTGGACTTCGACCGTGTCTGCATGTCAAAAGTTTTGCTTATCATTTTCTAGTCGAAAATCATCTGCTTATCATCCTTAGGAAATTACCTGCTTATCATTCTTAGAGAATCACTTGCTTAACATCCTTAGTCTAGACACATCTTATTGCATTAATTGCATGATTAGTGTATAGACAAAAATTTATATCTTAGCATATCTGCTAATTCATATCTTAGCGTACCTGTTATTGTTACCGATGCCTGACAGCTTCCGTAGATTCCTCCGTAACTTATGGGATTTTAGTATTATATATGCATATGTAAATTATGTACTACAGGGTACTAATCTATATCCTATAATCTATTTCTTATCGAAAATCTTTCATCTGATCGTACGGGATGAATCCCTAAACCAGTTCGAGTCCCTCAGATTCCGATAGCTATTCCGATAGTTATTCCGACAGCTATTCCAATATGGAGTTTCACCTAAGCTCCGAAAGCAGTGTCACCAGAATGAATCAACCAATCATCCATCCTCAATTCATCTGATGGGTTCATAGTCGATTTAATTAATGGAGACGAGTAGAAAGCGATTCTTTCCACCCATCAACCTGCACTCTTGGCGAAGAACCCGAAGCACCTACCGGCGAATCTATCCGAAACACCATTTTCAACTTCATTTCAGAGTAGTTTGACACGATTATATTCTATCCACAATTCTAAACCTTATTCATTCGCTCGTTCCTATCGACGATCATCCCGGAATAATATAAGAAGTCAACGAACTTCGCGCTCGAGTAATCAATTCGGAGAATATGGTGCAAAATGTACCAGCTTCAACAACATCACCGGCACCAACAGTACAATCAATAACAGCACCAGTACCATCAACAATCCATGCTTCAATATCATCATATGTACTTTGAGTATGATCTTCGTTCTACGTATCGTTCTACCTCATTTATCTTCGTTCGACATGGCGAATATGTAATCTCTAAAGTTTTAGAGATTATTTATCCTAGTTCCAACCGAAAAGCAAATGAGTTTAATATCATATTAACTCATTAAATCCATGATTACATCTGAAGAAAATATATATGTATATATGTTTTCATAAAGATTGTAATTAAAAATTCTTTTGTACAAACTGTTAATGGTGAAAATATTTTAACGGGTAGGTAATACCCGAGGGATATTTAAGATTTCACATTAATAAGTTACACTGTACATTCTTCGAAGCTGATTCAACAGTCGTTTACTATCCTACTTACATCCACCGATATACAAATCCATTCACAACAGAATAACTATATTCATCCAATTTCATATTGGGATTTTGATTTATCAGAATCCAACAAGTGGCATAATGAAGAGGACATTTGACAAAATAAAATTTGTTAGAAACAAACAAATTAACTATGAGAAATTTTGTTAAGAATCCACGCTAACTGTTCCTAGCTAATTGTTCCTAGCTAACTGATTACATTTTATTCATCGCAATTTAATTATTGCAATTTACATTCTCGCAATTTTATTTATCGTCATTTAATTTCTGTTATTTACTTTACGCACTTTAATTATCGTCATTTAATTTCTGCTATTTATTTTTGCGCACTTTAAATATCGGGACACGTATACAAGGTTTTAACATATCATATCGACGCATCTATATATATTATTTGGAATCACCATAGACACTCTATATGCAGTAATGATCGAGTTCTCTATACAGGGTTGAGGTTGATTCTCAAATAATATATATACTTTGAGTTGTGATCGAGTCTGAGACATGTACACGGGTCACAATACGTATTAATTAAATTGAACATTATATATTAAACTATATATGAATTATAGAATTGCAAACTTTAGACTATCGACTGTGGACAAATAACATTGGACAATTAAAATGAATTAAAATATTGTTTATAACATATGAAACAAACAATTCTTCAAGTTGCCACTTGATTTCATCTTAAACCTCATTTGTATCTTGACAATTACAATCTGCGTTCAAACCTTTCATGATTCTTGAAAACACCTCAATCGATAGGATGAATCAACCACACTTCACCTACAGAAGAAAAGATTGATGCATATAGTTATGCACCTGAGAAACTCTCGGCAACTGAGTAAAAGTTAACACGTAGCCGCGTCAGATCCTTTGGCATTTATTAGCAAAAATAACTTTGCGATCCCTTTTCAAGGTAGCCAATTTTGTCACAGCTCCAGCAAGTCAACTTCGACTTTTCATTCGAAGTAGCCTTACTATAATCCTGATATATACGATTACCCTTTTGATACCGGGGGATTCTTTTATATTCCACCATATTATCAGCAGACATACCAGCAACCTCGTTACTTCTTGGCTTAAATATCTCTGACAAATCATTATATTTATTCATTGAAACCCTATCATATACTCATTCGTATCTTGTGACGAGAACTGCCATACCAATTATCGGGAATCAGCAATCAGTACTTTGAAAACTCACAGCATATCTACATCAACAGTTATATGTATGACATTTATCTCTTAGAATTATGATCTCTCCTTCTGGAATTCTGAAAAGCACTCAGTCACAAATCAATACTCTGAATGTTGAAAAAGCTGAATGAAGCAGCAGAAACTATAGACAACCGTAAACGACCATAATCATCGAAAGTTTGATGATAAAGAATAGTATGTTGGAAAAGCTCAGAAAAGTTGGAACTGGAAAACGGATTGAGCTAACCACGAAGGATACCAAGGATAAATACAAGGACCATACCATATATTCAAAGAATCTAGGTAATTCTGGATCCGATGAAACCTTCAACGAATATCTTGCTCTGTACTCATGTTAAAATCTTGCGGAAAATCTTCTTCATCAACCATCGAACTTAGAAATTTCAAAAATATCATCATCAATATCTTCGATATTTCTGAGGATATTTTCACAAATATTCTCGTCCGAAATTATATATCTCTTCGTGCTTCCTGTGTATCATTATATTAGAAACACTCAATAGAAAATTTAGTACCGAAAAGTGGATTATGCGAAACTATGAAGGAAACCGTGGACAAATCACAAAGAATATGTTTGACTTCAAAGAATCCAAATAATACAATGTCTGCTGAAGTCTTTAGCGAATATCTTGCTCCTTACTCTAGATCCTTGCGGACAATAGTCTACATCATCCTCTGACCTTAGATATTCAAAGATATTATCATATCTTTCATTATAAATATCCTCCATATTTCTGAAGATATTTTCATAACTAATCTTATCTGAAATCATTAATCTCTCCATGCTATCAGTGTTACATCATATAGAAACTGTTAGTTTCTATATTCTGTAAACTTTCGAGATTAAAATATGAATGTTATTGAAGTAATGTTGGGAACTGATGCAGGAGTTAGTATAATATAATGATAGTTGATCAACGTGATTATATTACAGTAAGTCATGCTGAGTTTCTAAATGGAATGTGATGATTCACAGATCAAAACGTCATCATGCGCCATGTTACACGATTCTTACATTCTATCGAATCTATAAACATATCAAAAACATACTTTCTTTATAGTCTTATCTCTTCCATTGAATTCTGGTAATTTGACAAGTCAGATTGTACTATTACCATTTCTTCTTAGAACATAAACTATGTTCATTCCAAAATACATATCTATGAATTCTGGACCATTATTCGCTTGACTTAAAGTCGAGAAGAGAAAATAAAGTTTGAATTAAGGGAGGAAGAATAAAAGATGTGAGCTGTGGAAATAAAGAAATGAAAGGGATGATTTATAGTAAAATATTTGACGGAGCAATCGGAATAGATTATCGCATTTAACCAAAGAAGAATCTAATTTCCTTGATTACCGAAGAATCAAATCTTTTAGATTTCGAAGATTTTCTTTAAATCCCTTGAATTCCGGAATTCAACTAAGGCAACGTCATAAGTTAAGATGCATCTTATTTTCTAAATTCAATCCTGACTCTGTTAAAAGTTAAGATGCATCTTTACTTTCCTATTTCACTCTTTGGTGATAGCTTCATTCGTACTCTTCGAATAATCGAATTATTTTTATCCATATTACTCAATGATGATAAAAATCTATTTATCAACTCATATTCGTCATGAAAACATTTTTATTGTTAGCCATGATCACCTCACTCAAATCTCGGGACGAAATTTCTTTAACGGGTAGGTACTGTGATGACCCGGGAATTTCTGACCGAATTTAAACTTAATCTTTATATGATTTCGATACGATAAGCAAAGTATGTATTGTTGAGTCTAGAAAATTTTGAAACGATGTTCATATATTCAATTGACCTTCGACTGCTCTCGATGATTCACGAAACAATTAATTGTAATTAGATATATGTGTATGTATATATAAATAATAATTCAAAATATAATTTGAAGTATTATATGATGTTATTAAAAATTAATAAAATAAAAATAGAATATTATAATAACTATTACTTAAATATATCTTTATATATAAATAATGTATATAAAAATATATATATATATATATATATATATATATATATATATATATATATTAAATGATTGTAATACTCGTTTGATGTTCCGATTGATATTAAGCAAGTTAAATTCAAACTATTGTAATTTAGAAATAAATGGTGACCCGAAAACAAGTTAAACGGTTTATAGATTTGTTAAAAATATAAATAGAATCTATTTGCTTAATTTTAACATTTAGTATTTTTACTTGGGGTTGGGAGCTCATAATTAATTTAATTTTTATTTAAATAATTGTATATAATTAATGACAAATTTTACACCCTAAAAGACTGAAATAAATAGGGTTATTTAATTTAAAATTTTAGAATTTTTCTGAGAACTTTTATCCGCCACTGATTTATCAACGGAGTACGATATTGCAGATCGTGTAAATCTGTCGGTAAAGTGAAGACAAGAAGGGGGCTATATTTTCTTTGTACACGTTTATTTAATATCTAAAGTGTCAACTTGTTTGTTAAATAATGTTAGTATTAGTATATATGGTTACATGTTGCACTCACCACAAAACGAAATCACTTGTAAAATAATTGATTAAGGCGGCTAACTGTACAATTCTAGATTATTAATATTTATTACTGTGTTTATTGCTTTGCACTACTAAATTCATAATATATATACATATAATACTTGTATGTAATATTTGATCACCACTTGTGATTCTTTTCTTCCTTTCTAACCGTCACCTCTTCCATCCTTGAAGCACCATCAACAATCGGATATCACCACCACTCCATCACCTTTTACTCACCGACTGCCACCACATAGAACCACCATGATATCCTCGCCATCCAACACGATTATCTCTCTCTATCTATATATCTCTTAATATTCATCATGAACCATCCTTCTTTGTTAAATTAGCTTTCTATTTTTCTGTGAGCCAACTATCACCATCATCCATCATAATTTCCATCAAACCTATAATCAAACATCACCACTTGCCATCTTCAATAATCACCATGAGCTTTCACAACTATCATGAAATCACAACTTGTTTTCCTTGTCTGTTACGATGATAAAACCAAACCAACCCATCAAGAACCACCACAAATCTTGTTAAAATTCTGTTACTGTTCGAAAAGCATCAAGCAAACCGAAGACGCCTGCATTTTTCTGATTTGGAGTTTTGTTAAGAATGAGGTGAACTTGAACGTATACAATATTACACGAATATATAATTGTCTTTAAATCTTCCTTTTATTCGAACCCCACAGCCCACCGAAAACCCACTTGCATACACAACATCCAAATGGTTTGGAATTTACAGCGATATATTTGTTGTTGTCGTTGTTTGTTCGTGACCCACACACCACCGACACATATGATATTCAATGTAACCCACATGTCATTAATAATAACTTAGCAAGTTTTTTCTCCTTATCTTGATTGCCAACCAAAAACAAAAGGGACGTTTATGTTATTTGTTTAATAATCGATCATAATGGAGTTAATGATGGTGAGACATGAGGTCTCTTTACAGCTCGACATCATGGTTTCTTGTTCAATCAACAACCGTGTATTTTATTTGATTAGTTGGGTTATTAAGTTATGATTTTCGTTGTAGCATGATATAAGGCTTTTATCACTATTTTTTTATTTTATGTTCCCCACTTGCAAGCTAGAGGATATAAATTGTGAGGGACCGGTATTAGTTTAATGTATGTGGACTAGTGGGCTTATTTGTGATAATGATATCGACGATGATGCTAGTTTAATCATGACGAACTGGTTATGAAACGGTGATGATGAAATCATGATTAAATGATGAGTATGATATGGTTCGTATGATTTCATGATATTGAGCATGATGAGTATTGTGATTTTTAATTGATGTTAACATCACAGTGACAATTATTGATGATGAGGATTGATAGTGGATGCCACAATTGAAAAGGGAAAAGATGGAAACCGTATAACTTGCCTTCCTGTACTGCGGCTTTATAATTTTTTTTTCTCAGATATTAGTTGGGCCTTTATATTCTAAATGGGTTCAATAAACTATTCGAGTTTTGTTAAATGGGCTCTGATTAGGCTTAGATAGTTGGGACGAGATGTTTGATTATGAGGATGAAAGGAGATAGGCGATGCATATTAAGATGAGGTAGAAGATGATACAGATACGTTATGTTAAATAAATATAAATACGGAATTAATCAAGAAAGCATATATGGAGAAATGGTTAGAGGTGTTTTGGGTTATTGAGAGGTCATGGGTTCGAACCCGGGCTATGACATTTATTTTTAGGATTTCTTTGAAGGTAGTCTCCTTTTACATCATCATCATCATTATTATTATTATTATTATTATTATTATTATTATTATTATTATTATTATTATTATTATTATTATTATTATTATTATTATTATTATTATTATTATTATTATTGGTATAAGTATTATTATTATTATCAATATATTTTTTTATTTTATCTTTATTAGGAAAATAACACAAATTATTACTATTTTCATTAATATTAGTATTAATATCATTTTTGTAATTATTAGTTTTACTATTATTATTTTTATTAACATAGGTATCGATTTTAACAATATCGTTATTATTATTAGTATTATCAATAATAAGAAAGTTATTATTATTAGTAAATCATTATTGTAGAAACTATCATTTTTATTACAGATAGATATTTTGTACCTAAAATATACTTAATACATATATTGTAATTTTATTAATAGTTATATACCTACATATCAAACATAATAACATTATTTATATAAATACTCATATATAACCAAATAATAATATTCTTATATAAACCATATATATATAGATATAATAATATAACTAAATATATATAGATATTAAACATTTTCAATATATACAAACTAAATAAGTATAATATATAATTTAAGATATAATATATAGACTTGTTCGGTTACGATTATGCATATTAATTTATATATAAATGACATAGGTTCGTGAATCCGAGGCCGACCCTACACTTGTTCAATGTCGTTCTATGTATTTTTACTACAAAATACATTAGGTGAGTTCCTTTGATCCCCTTTTACTCTTTACATTTTTGGGCTGAGAATACATGCAAATACTTTATTAACTGTTTTACGATATTTATATGCGTGAGTTCATCTGCTCCCTTTTTACTCTTTACGTTTTTAGGCTGAGAATACATACAAATGCTTTATTAACTGTTTTACAATATTTATATGCGTGAGTTTCATTATTCCCTTTTTAAATGCTTTTGCAATATATGTTTTTGGGACTGAGAATACATGCGCTGCTTTTATAAATGCTTTACGAAATAGACACAAGTAATCGAAACTACATTCTATGGTTGGATTATCTAATCGAATATGCCCTTTTTATTAAGTCTGGTAATCTAAGAATTAGGGAACAGATACCCTAATTGACGCGAATCCTAAAGATAGATCTATCGGGCCCAACAAGCCCCATCCAAAGTACCGGATGCTTTAGTACTTCGAAATTTATATCATGTCCGATGGAGGATCCCGGAATGATGGGGATATTCTTATATGCATCTTGTGAATGTCGGTTACCAGGTGTTCAATCCATATGAATGATATTTTGGTCTCTATGCATGGGACGTATGTTTATGAGAAATGGAAATATGAAATCTTGTGGTCTATTAAAATTATGAAATGATTATTTATGATAAACTAATGAACTCACCAACCTTTTGGTTGACACTTGAAAGCATGTTTATTCTCAGGTATGAAAGAAATCTTCCGCTGTGCATTTGCTCATTTTAAGGACATTACTTAGAGTCGATCATCGCTCTGGAATCAAATGTTGATGACTTCGTCCAGATGGATTAGGACGGGGCGTTTCAAAAACTGCATTTATTACGGATAATTATTAATTATAATTATTATTAACCCTAATTATTATTATTATTATTATTATTATTAGTTTTATTTTAATTTAAGTTTTATTTAATTTATATTTTAGTTTTTTAAGTTTAATTAAATTGTAAAATTAATATTTTTAATAAATAATTAATATAAAAATAATATTTTTATAAAAATTGTACTTTTTACAACTTTTTGTATATTTTTATATTTTGTCCCTTTTTAATCGTTTTAGCGTAATATTTGTATATTTAGCTCATATTTAGTTTTAAACTTAGTTTTTGCCATAGTTATTTTTACTTCTAGATTTTTAGGCTTTGCCGTAAAATCCCTTAAGTACTTTTTCTTTAGACTAAGATTTAGGTGCTTTAGAACTTTGCGACGCCTTTTTAAGTTTTAGTTTCTTTTTAAGTTATTTCCATTTGGGATATAGTTTTTCCTGTAAGCTTTAATATTTTTAGACACCTTTTACTATGTACCAATTATCATTCCAATTAGTAATCTCAATTTGCGATTATAATTTTAAGTTAGTTGTAGTAATAAGGTTAGGTTAGTCAAGTACTTTTAAGTTTTATAAGTTTCTTTAATTTTTCCGTCACCTTTTATTTTTCAACCATTTTTCCTTTTCCGACGAACTCTTTTTCTTTCTTATTTCTCGCTATTCTAGTTTTTAGGACATAGATTTTTATTCTACTTCTTATCTAAATTTCTTAAAATTACGAAAATTTATTTTAAGTGGTTAAATTAATAGACATCAAAATTTTCTGGTTCGTAGTAATAGTTGGATTTGTACGTGGACCGGGTTGTTGGAGCCAAACAGTCCTCAATTATATTGAGACCAAACGAATCCTGCCCCTCTGCTGCATCTTTTGGCTATTCAAAACGTGGGCAAAATCAGAAAAGTCTATTAATTGGATAACTTATTATAATTTTTCTTTCCTTTTAAAAACTAATAGGATATTCAGTGAATGCACCGAGCAAGACGATCACCACCTTTTGTACGTTCACCACCTGTAACTAGATCAAGACATTTAGCAAATATTACTGCCGTTGATTTTTCTTTAGAATCGTCATCCAGTCGACCAAGTACTTCAGTTCAAATTTCCGATAATCCATTTTTTGAACCCGACCTCACAATTGAGAATCCGGAGAATATTCAGGAACGGTTCGTAGATCCTGAACCACTAAACTTTCCTCCGAAACCACCAATCATTCAAACAGAGATTGTTGAGGAACGAACCATTAAATCAGAATCATCTAGTGATTCCGATTCAACAAATTCAATTATGGAGAATCTGGAACCTTTAAGTATGGAAGACCGAATGAGAGCTAAACGCACTGGCCAAGGTCACGCAATTACTCATCCAGACATTAATGCGCCAGATTATGAAATCAAAGGACAAATTCTACACATGGTAACTAATCAATGCCAATTTAGTGGTGCGCCGAAGGAAGATCCAAATGAACATCTACGTACCTTTAATAGGATCTGCACACTATTTAAAATCCGAGAAGTGGAGGATGAACATATATATCTCATGTTATTTTCCTGGACTTTAAAGGGAGAAGCCAAAGATTGGTTGGAATCGTTAACTGAAGGGGCGATCGATACATGGGACGTTTTAGTTGAAAAATTTCTTAAACAATTCTTTCCTGCATCTAAAGCCGTAAGATTTCAAGCAGAAATTGTTACGTTCACACAGAAGCCAAATGAAACTCTATATGAGGCATGGACAAGATATGGAAAGTTGTTAAGAGGATGTCCGGAACATGGTTTAGACACCTGTCAAATAGTACAAATATTCTACCAAGGATGCGACATCACTACAAGAAAAGACATAGATATAGCAGCTGGTGGTTCTATTATGAAGAAAACCGAAACTGATGCTTACAAAATTATTGATAACACTGCTTCCCACTCACATGAGTGGCACCAAGAAAAAGATATCATTAGATCATCTAAAGCAGCTAGAGCCGATTCTAGCCATGACTTAGATTCCATTTCTGCAAAGATAGATGCTGTGGAGAGACGAATGGAAAAGATGACTAAAGATATTCACTCAATACGAATTAGTTGTGAGCAGTGTGGAGGACCACATTTGACAAAAGATTGTCTCAGTATTGAATTAACAATGGAACAAAGAGAGAATATTTCATACATAAACCAAAGGCCTGGAAATAATTATCAGAATAATTATCAACCGCCAAGACCGATTTACAATCAAAACCAGAATTATAACCGAAATATTCCATACAACAACCAACAAGGTCCTAGCAATCAACAAGTATCCAATAATACTTACAATCAGCAAAGACCTAATTTTCAAAACAAACCACCACAACAAACCGATGATAAAAAGGCGAATTTAGAAGATATGATGACGAAGCTAGTTGAAACTCAAACGCAGTTTTTCACATCTCAAAAACAAACTAATGAACAAAATGCTCAAGCATTTAGAAATCAACAAGCTTCTATTCAAAATCTGGAACAAGAAGTAAGTAACCTAGCAAGGTTAATAGGTGAAAGAAAACAGGGAAGTCTACCTAGTGATACAAATGCTAACCCCCGGAATGAAACAGCTAAAGCCATTACCACAAGAAGTGGTACAACATTTAAACCACCGAAAATACCTGTAACTTCTGATGAAACTATTCCTACTCCACAAGAACCACAACCTGATCAAGATAAGGAAAAAGAACCGGTAGTTGAAAAGGTTAATGAAGATAACACAGTTAAGGATAAACCTTATGTTAAACCATACCAACCACCACTTCCTTACCCGAGTAAAATGAAGAAAGAGAAACTTGAAGCCGAGCAATCCAAATTCTTGGATATGTTTAAACAGATAAATGTAAATCTTCCTTTCATTGATGTGATTTCAGGAATGCCTAGATATGCTAAATTCTTGAAAGATCTAATCTCAAATAGAAAGAAAATGGAAGAGCTCTCGGCTGTTACTATGAATGCTAATTGTTCAGCAGTGCTGTTGAATAAGATACCAGAAAAATTATCTGATCCAGGAAGTTTCACAATTCCATGTTTTCTGGGTAGTCTTAGTTCAATAGAAGCATTGGCAGACTTAGGTGCTAGTATAAATCTAATGCCGTATTCACTATACGCTAAACTAGACCTTGGAGAATTAAAACCAACCAGAATAAGCATACAACTAGCCGATAGATCAATAAAATATCCTAGAGGGATAATGGAGAACATGCTAGTTAAAGTTGGTACTTTAGTATTTCCAGTAGATTTTGTTGTTCTGGACATGGAAGAAGATTCTCAAGTTCCTCTCATATTAGGAAGACCATTCTTAAACACGGCTAAAGCAATGATAGACGTGTTCGGTAAGAAACTGACCCTAAGTATAGAGGATGAGAGTGTTACCTTTTCAGTTGATAGAGCAATGCAACAACCATAATCTGCAGATGATACATGTTATTATATTCAAACTATAGATGCACATGCAGAATTATTAGAAGAATTTCCAGAATTACAAGGAACAGGAGAATGTTCTTTAGGAGAAGGTAATGAACCAATTGATGAAGCTGAAATGTTAGCTACACTTATAGCTAATGGATATGAACCAACAACAGAAGAAATTCAAATGCTAAAAGAAGAAGACAGATATCGATATAAATCATCGATAGAAGAACCTCCGAAATTAGAGTTAAAGCCACTTCCAAACCATTTGGAATATGCTTATTTACATGGTGAATCTGAATTACCTGTAATAATATCGTCTTCTCTTACTGAAAATGAGAAATCACAACTCATTTCTGTGTTGAAAGCTCATAAACCAGCCATTGCATGGAAGATTCATGATATTAAAGGAATAAGTCCTTCGTATTGCACACATAAAATCCTTATGGAAAAAGGTCATAAAACGTATGTGCAACGCCAACGAAGACTAAATCCTAATATGCAAGATGTAGTTAAGAAAGAGATTATTAAACTGCTAGACGCAGGTCTAATTTATCCAATCTCTGATAGTCCATGGGTAAGCCCAGTTCAATGCGTGCCTAAGAAGGGTGGCATGACTGTCATTACAAATGAGAAAAATGAGCTTATTCCTACTAGGACTGTAACAGGATGGCGTGTGTGTATTGATTATAGAAAATTAAATGACGCCACCAGAAAAGATCACTTTCCCTTACCTTTCATTGATCAAATGTTGGAAAGATTAGCCGGAAATAGTTACTATTGTTTTCTAGATGGATTTTCCGGATATTTTCAAATTCCAATAGCACCCGAAGATCAAGAGAAAACCACATTCACGTGCCCTTATGGTACTTTTGCTTACAAACGCATGCCATTTGGACTTTGTAACGCCCCTGCAACCTTTCAAAGGTGTATGATGGCGATTTTTCACGACATGATAGAAGAATGCATGGAAGTATTCATGGATGACTTTTCAGTCTTCGGTGATACATTTGAATCATGTCTAGTTAATCTGGAACGAATGCTAATTAGATGCGAACAATCAAATCTAGTTCTTAATTGGGAGAAATGCCATTTCATGGTTAAAGAAGGCATCGTTCTTGGTCATAAAATTTCAAAAGAAGGAATTGAAGTGGATAGAGCTAAAGTAGATGTAATTGCTAAACTTCCACATCCCACCAATGTTAGAGGAGTTAGGAGTTTTCTAGGGCATGCCGGTTTTTACCGACGTTTCATAAAAGATTTTTCTAAAATTGCCACTCCTATGAATAAACTCCTAGAAAAGGATGCTCCATTCATCTTTTCAGATGAGTGTATCAAATCTTTTAATATTCTTAAAGAAAAACTCACTAATGCGCAGATCATGATCACACCAAATTGGAATCTACCATTTAAACTAATGTGCGATGCAAGTGATTTTGCAATGGGAGCCGTTTTAGGACAAAGGATTGAAAAACGATTTCAACCTATATATTATGCTAGTAAGACGTTACAAGGAGCACAAACGAACTATACAACTACTGAAAAAGAACTCCTTGCTATTGTCTTTGCTTTTGACAAATTTCGATCATATCTCGTTCTAGCAAAAACGGTGGTCTATACCGACCATTCTGCTCTTAGATACCTATTTTCAAAACAAGATGCTAAACCAAGATTAATCCGTTGGATCTTACTCTTACAAGAGTTTGATATTGAAATTCGAGATAAAAGAGGAGCAGAAAATCTCGCCGCTGATCATCTTTCTCGTCTTGAAAATCCCGAATTAGAAGTTCTAAATGAATCGGCCATACAAGACAACTTTCCTGATGAATATCTATTGAAGATAGATTATAAAGAAATCCCATGGTTTGCAGACTATGCAAACTACTTAGTTTGTGGATTCCTTGAAAAAGGATTATCGTACCAAAAACGAAAGAAATTCTTCAGTGATATAAAACACTATTTCTGGGAAGATCCACATCTGTTTAAAAGTTGTCCTGATGGAATAATACGCCGATGTATATTTGGAGATGAAGCAAGTAAAATATTAAACCATTGTCACACAGGACCAACATGAGGGCATTATGGGCCTCAACTAACAGCAAGAAAAGTTTATGATGCTGGATTCTATTGGCCTACAATTTACAAAGACGCACACCTTCTTTGCAAATCCTGTGATGCTTGTCAAAGGGCCGGAAAAATAAGTCAACGTGATGAAATGCCACAAAATGTCATCCAAGTATGTGAAGTATTTGACATTTGGGGTATTGACTTTATGGGTCCATTTCCAAAATCTCATAATAATCTATATATACTCGTAGCCATTGATTATGTATCTAAATGGGCGGAAGCACAAGCTCTCCCAACTAACGATGCACGAGTTGTAGTCAACTTTTTAAAACGTCTTTTTGCAAGGTTTGGAACACCAAAAGCTTTAATAAGTGATCGGGGTACTCATTTCTGTAATAATCAACTTGAGAAAGTTCTTAAAAGATATGGAGTAACTCATAAAATCTCCACCGCATATCATCCACAAACAAGTGGACAAGTTGAAAATACCAACCGAGCTTTAAAACGTATTCTAGAGAAAACCGTAGGATCAAATCCAAAGGAATGGTCCATTAAATTGGAGGATGCACTCTGGGCTTTTAGAACAGCCTACAAAACTCCAATTGGAACCACACCTTTTAGACTTGTTTATGGAAAAGCATGTCATCTTCCAGTAGAAATTGAACACAAAGCATTTTGGGCTTTGAAGACATGTAATCTTGATTTACATGAAGCTGGCCGTCTACGATTAAGTCAACTAAACGAATTAGAAGAACTAAGACATGAAGCATACGAAAATTCGTTAATCTATAAAGAAAGAACGAAGAAATGGCATGATAAAAGAATCAGAAGTTCAAAAGAATTTAAAGAAGGAGACAGAGTTCTTCTTTTCAATTCACGATTCAAGCTATTTCCTGGAAAATTGAAATCAAGATGGTCTGGACCATTCATAGTCAAAAGAGTTTTCCCATACGGAACGATAGAATTAATAAATTCAAATGGGATTGAATTTAAAGTTAATGGTCACAGAGTTAAACATTACATACATGGTCCGATGGAAGTCGACAACGAAGTTAATCACAATTTCGACACCACAGCTAACTAAGTGTGGGGAGAATCAAGTCTTTAAAGGATAATATGTATTTCTGTTAGAGTTAGATTGTCTGTTTTCGTGTAGTTCTCGAAAATGGAACCCGAATGGTCTTTCCCTAGCAGACCCTAAAGAACTAGTCTTCTCCCCCCATTCTGAATTTTTATTTTTTTTAGGTTTTTACAAAATGAAGACTGCCTGTGAACTAAACCATGGTCTAATGCTACACGCTTTGATCACTAAACGTAATAATGACATACTACCGAGTGAACTAGTATCAGTAATCAGAGAAAGAATGGACGGAGTTAGAAAAGAATCCAGATGCGAAGAAAATAAGTTACAATTTGGTAAAGGAAAATCAAAATCCTCAGCGAAAAGAAGAGCACGACACCTAGAAAGATGTCACAAATGCGGAAAATGGTCACATGGAGGTAAATGTTCAAATAATCAAACCTATTCAAATACCGAATTTGTTACTTTATGCAGAGACGGACCGTTCATATGTTTAGAAGAAAAGACACTGAATGCTCGAGGTTACGCCTATGTAGCTATGGAAAACCAATTAAACCGACTATCTTATGAATGGGATAGATCATATAACTAAGAAATCTATTTCACAGGTATGTCTGTACAGTTTTTATTTTTATTTTTATTTTTAACCTTTTGATAATAAACGCTAATTTGTTCGCTAAAAAGTATTAAATTGGTATTGAATAAAATTAGGTTTGGCGACCGAAATTATTGATATCATTCAAAAATTTATTACAGCACTGCGAAATTTAACGTTTATTCTTAAGGTATAAATATCTTTAATCAATCAACCCAAAATATTTCAAAAATTCGTCATGAGTTAAATTAGGTTTTGGAACCGAAATTACTTTACCGAAAAGAGGGGCGCATATTTTTGATAATATTTGATTGATTAAAGTGGGATAAAAAGCCAAAAAGATTTTTAATTTTATTTTTACCATGTTTTTAAAATTAATATATAAATCGTAAATTAATATTGTAAACTTTGTAAAAACAATATATTTAAAATTGAAATATTTGAAAAATTAATATAAGTTTGGTGTGAATTTATAATATGAATTTTTAAAATTAAGTTTGGTGTGAATTTTTAATTTTTAAAATATGAATTTTCAATTTTATGCATTTTAAATTTTAAGTTTGGTGTGAATTTTTAATATTAATTTTGAATTTTATATTTAAGTTTTGTGAATTTAAAAACAAAAATTTACTTTATCTCATTAAGTTAAGAATATGATTTTTAAAATTCGTCGTAAGTTGAAGACTAGGTCTTTGAACCGAAATTGCTTTACCCGAGGGAGGGACGAGAACTTTTATTATCATTATTTTTAATCTTATTGAATTAAAGTATGCCAAAAACATTAAAAAACCTCAAAAATCTTAGCTTTTAAAACAATCGCTACAAAAAGACAAATTTTAAAATTTTGTCGAAGGACGGACTAGGACATCGATCCGAAACGACCTCGTCCTAAATAACAAAGGAAACAAAATTTTAAAATTAATTAATTAATTGTTTTAATAAGTTAAAGATTATAAAAAAAAAAAAAGAAATGCCAAACTCCGCGACTCTCGGAGTTTGAAGGGTCCAAACACCGCGAGTCGCGGGAGGACCGAAATACAGAAAAAATAAAAAGAGCTGCAAACTGATCAGTCCACACCCCCAAAACCGAAAACACTGCGAAATACTCCGAAAAAACACCCAAAAACACCCCCAAAATCACAATTTTTAACCGTTAATCACCAAATATTTTACTAAAATCATGTTGAGAAGGATGCTATCTAGGAATTACTCAAGAAAAACGGTAAATTTCTACACCTAAACACCATTTAATCCGAAATTAGTGTTCTTGAGCAATTTTTCCCCCAATTTGATTTTGATGCTTTTTAGTGTAATTAGGCTTAAATTGTTTATGTATTATGCTTGTATAACCTAGATTGATGCTATTTAACATGATTAGAAGCCTTAAACTTCAAATTTTGAGTAATCTAGGGTTTGTGTTCTTGAGCAAATTTGGGGCTTTTTGATATAAACAGGTTATGGCCGATTTTTGTCATGAATTGTTGCTAAATTAAGTAGTGTAACATGTCTAGGTAGTTAAATGATCCAAACTTTGAGCCTAAACATGATTTTGAGAATTAAAGTGGACTTTTTCAAGTCTAAAATTCATGAACTTGATTTTTGAAAGATAATGCCATTTGAAACTTGTTTCATTGCTAGTAATGATTATTTTGACATGTTATTTGAGTTGAATGCTTATGAACTTGGCGAACATTTTCGTATATGCTTATTTGAAAAAGTGTAGATTTGATGAAAATATGAAAATAAGCTTAAGTTTGATATAAATTGATCATGTCATTATAATTATTTTGATTGATGATTTTGCTGACACTAATGCATATTTGGATGCACAAAAATTGTGTTTGATGTGTTTTGCAGACTGAAAGGGGTGAATCTTCATCCCAAGCTCGCAATGCTCCTGCTGAGAATGCGGAACAACAGGAGGTGGATAACTACTACAAGCAGGATATACCTCATCCAGTCATGACCTTTTCTGATATGCACTTGGAAGAGTTGCACCCGAACCTGAGATTTGACAGACTTTGGATAGATTATCCAAAATACCAAAGGGGTTTGCATACTCTTCATTCTAAGGTTGTTGAGGTACTGAGGGTCATAGAATGGGGACCCTTAGAAGCTGTAGAATTGGCCGGGCCAATTAGGGAATTACTTGTACAGAGGTATGGTAATTCTACTTTTAATGACTGGGTACGTTTATTCACCATGCGTAGACCTGTATATAAAGTATGGTGTGAAGAATTGTTGTGTAGTATAGAGTTGAATGATCGGGTAGCTAGTTTAACCGATCGTTCTTTTATTAGATTTTTGTTAGGCGGTTCGATGCACCACATGTCTTTACTGGACATGGCTCAGGCTTTACGTATATATACGCCTGAGGAGTTAGCATCTGCCGATTGTAGAGGGTTGATACTAAACGGTAGAAAGATAGATGAAAATTTTGATACACACGGTGTGTGGAGTCAAATGACAAGCCATCACCGTTTCAAAGGGGGAAATTACTCTTATTTGGATATAGATAGAGCCGAATTAAGAGTGATTCATAGGTTTTTAGCTAATTCGATTACACAAAGGGGTAAGAACAAGGAAAAGGTAAATGAACAGGATTTGTTTTACCATATGTGTATTCGAGACCCACAAAGCGCTGTAAGTATACCGTATTGTGTGGGTTATTATTTATCAGCTATGGTTCGGGGGATGAGACCGCATAGCATAATAGGAGGTGGTATTTTTATTACTTTGATTGCTGAATATCTCGGTGTGGATATAAGTCGGGGGGGATTATTAGTAGAAGAACCAGAACCCCGCGATACTATAGGTTTAAATGTATACCATGGTGCGAAAGTTTTGAAGAGGCGAAATAACGCCGCAGTACCATACCATGGTAGACATCCACAGGTTGAGAGAAACCAACAGCAAGGTAATGTAGGAGGGGGAAATGAGATGCAAGAAATGCAAAGGTTTATAGCTTCTCAGGAGTACGAAAATGCTAGACAGAGAGCATTTGAAGATTGGCAAGTTCATCAGAACCAAATCATAGCTCATTGCCAACATATAGGTAGAAACTATATTCCTACACCGAAACCCATCTTCCCTCCCTGGTCTATAGAGATGCAGCCACCGTATCCTACGTATAACCCTGACGAAGCATTCTATAGCACCTATGGTTATGCCTGGAACCCCTATTGGTATCAATATCATCCCTAGTCTACTTATATTTTTTTATTTTTTTTATTTTGTAATTTGTAATGATTGATACGTTTAATACTTTTGTTAATATTGTAATCATTTTTATAATTGTCTAACTTTTATTCTTAGATTTTAATAATTTTTGAATGTGGGGTAATATACCAAACTTCAAAAATATGTATATATGTTTGCAGTTTATCTTATGTACACAACAGGGTAAAACAACGCATTTTCAAAGACTGGCATTAAGTTCAGCAAAAGCAACTAATTTTGACGACAAGATGCAAAATATATGTGAAATAACAACAAGACGGAATGAACAAATGATGTGCACCATTTATCATTCAGCAAACAAACGCCAATATATTTGGAAACTTTGGTAAAATTTAATCATTTTCACACAAATCACCCTCAATAATTTAAATTGTTACTGATTTCTTGCAAATGAGGGCATTGCAAGATCTTAAGTGTGGGAAGGGGTTAAATTCTTTCGGATTTTAAAAATTTTTACTTTATACACTTGGTTACCATTAAAAATACTAGTAAAGCAGTAGGTGTATTAGAATCTAGTGCTCTCTGATAATAAAGAACAGCCCTAGTCTTATATACTGACTACCCAAATCTAGTAAAATTTTTCAAAATTTTCAATTAAATGAACTCAAAATCATATTTATACATATTTAAGAACGATAAAACTAGGTTTTAACACCGAAATTATTGTTACCTCAAAAAGGACATAAATTGAGAAACAAACCAAAATGTTAAAATTCATTTAAAATGGAATAGAGGACGATAAAAAGGAAAATAAAAGCCAAGTGTGGGAAAATTTACCAAGTTATCTTAAACATATGTCACATATATCTGTAACAAATAACTGAAAATACTTTTGCTTTGGACTAAACTAAACTATTTTACCCAATGAAAGAAAAGAAAAGATGGATCTACACGATGAATCAATTCCATCATTAAAAGGAAGTAAAGTCTTCCGAAAAAGACACGCGCTTCTTGATTTAGGTCATGAAGTTGTCGTCCAGACCAGCTGTAGGTTGACGAAAAATCTAGAAAAGTCATCACTAAAATCAGCAGGAAATCCACGGACCTCAGCATTAAACAGGGTCGCCAAGTGGTCAGATTTATCCTAATCATGAGAAGGATTTATCTCGTACAATGGGGGGGCACCATGCAAATTAGCTTGATAAGACTAATGAATCAGATCCCCAGAAAGGATAATCTCCTTAAAAGATCAAAAATCAGCTTTTAAGCCTGATATTACTCAATCCTTGAGATTGACCTTAAAGATTGAGAATTACAAACTCATGGAATTCAATGATATCTAAACTCGAGCTTGAACGAGAAAATATTTTGATCAAAATTACAAACCGATTTGTTTTCTGAAAACCCTATTTTCAATGCGTTCATTACCATTGAACGTAAAATCCTAGGAATTCACCTGGAATTCATTAGGTCACCTGAACTAAATCGGGTGTCAACCGTAAGAACGGTGGTTGCATAGCATGGTCAAAGACAGGACCTTGTGCCAGACCGAAAAATTATAAGGGTGAGCTTTACTATTGCTCCTACCAAGGATAGTAATTGCGTCCGACACGTTATAGACCATAATTAAAAGCATGTCAGGGGACATTGCCTTAACAGTTGCTTGTTCAACGCTTTCCTTTACAACCGGACGGTAGTTTACCGAAAGGTAATATACGGGACAAGTAAACTGGACGTGTTGCTTTCCAAATACAAGGTTAGCAAGTGGGTGACACAAAACCATAAGTTTTGAGCTAAAATTTTCAAATCTGAAACCCACCAAACCCACAAAAATATTTTGCAAACACCGGTAAAGGGTTATTCCGGAAAACTTATCTAGGGTAAAAGCTAGATTTAATTTTCAAAAGATCAAATGTTTTCATAAAGATCCAATTTCCTTAATGGATCTAAATTTTTATAGTCATGTGGGACTGTAAACCACATCGTTACTACCATTGTTTATACCGCCGTATAGAAATCATTGATGTATAAAGTGTGAAGAATAAAGAAGTGATTCTAGTATTTTTATTTCAAGACTATATTGCTTGAGGACAAGCAATGCTCAAGTGTAGGAATATTTGATAATGCTAAAAACGAACATATATTTCATAGCATTATTCCTCAAGAAAGACAAGCTTTTAGTTGCAATTGTTCTATTTACAAGTGATATTCGTTTAAATATTAAAAGGTGAAGACAAAAGACAGATTCGACGAATTGAAGATGCAAACGACCAAAAAGCTTAAAAGTACAAAAGACAATCAAAGAGGTTCCAATTATTGATAAGAAACGCCTCGAAATTACAAGAGTACAAGATTCAAAACGCAAAGTACAAGATATTAAATTGTACGCAAGGACGTTGGAAAATCCGGAACCAGGACCAGAGTCAACTCTTAACGCTCGACGCAACGGACTAAAAATTACAAGTTAACTATGTATATAAATATAATATAATATATAATTAATTATATTAATTATATATATATTATATATATAAAATAAATCGTCGGCAAGAAAGACTCCAAACATGGGTGAGCTGTAAAAGTAAACTCCGCGACTCGCGGAGTTTAAAGGCAAAATTGGCCGCGAGTCGCGGAGCCCCAATTTCTGAAACTCCCTATAAAGCTCGCGCATTCTGATCGTAAAAATTCACCAAAAATATGTCCATCTCTCTATCTATATCGTATATATTTATATTTATATTTTAATTTTAATTTTAATTATAATTTTAATCCTAATAATAAGGGTATGTTAGCAAATGTTGTAAGGGTGTAAATCGAAATTCTGTCCGTGTAACGCTACGCTATTTTTAATCATTGTAAGTTATGTTCAACCTTTTTATATTAATGTCTCGTAGCTAAGTTATTATTATGCTTATTTAATCCGAAGTAATCATGATGTTGGGCTAATTACTAAAATTGGGTAATTGGGCTTTGTACCATAATTGGGGTTTGGACAAAAGAACGACACTTGTGGAAATTAGACTATGGGCTATTAATGGGTTTTATATTAACTAAACAATACCTTGTTAGTTTAATATACAAACTTATAATTTGACGTATTTATATATAACCACATACGCTTGACTGGGTACGGTGGGCGGGATATCTATAAATACCAATAATTATTCATTTTACCGGATACAGAACTGGATTAATAGTTAATAAACTTGTTGAAATAGGGGTGAATTACATTCAAGGGTAATTGGTGTAATTGTTAACAAAGTAGTAAAACCTTGGTTTACACGCAGTCGATAACCTGGTGTATTCATTAAACAAAGTATTAAAACCTTGTTACAATTCGAATCCCCAATTAGTTGGAATATTTGACTTCGGGAATAAGAATAATTTGACGAAGGCTTTCGCTCTTTATATTTATGACTGATGGACTATTATGGACAAATCCGTATGGACATATTAAATAATCCAGGACAAAGGACAATTAACCCATGGGCATAAAACTAAAATCAACACGTCGAACATCATGATTACGGAAGTTTAAATAAGCATAATTCTTTTATTTCATATTTAATTTCCTTTATTTTATATTTAATTGCACTTCTAATTATCGCATTTTTATTGTTATTGTATTTAATTGCACTTTTAATTATCGTACTTTTTAATTATCGCAAGTTTATTTTATCGCACTTTTATTATTCGCAATTTCATTATCGTTATTTACTTTATGCTTTAATTTAAGTTTTGTATTTATTTTTAATATTTTACATTTGGTTTTAACTGCGACTAAAGTTTTAAAATCGACAAACCGGTCATTAAACTGTAAAAACCCCCCTTTATAATAATAATATTACTTATATATATATATATATTTGTATTTTTATAAAAGTAAACTAATATAGCGTTAAGCTTTGTTTAAAAAGATTCCCTGTGGAACGAACCGGACTTACTAAAAACTACACTACTGTACGATTAGGTACACTGCCTATAAGTGTTGTAGCAAGGTTTAAGTATATTCGTTCTCTAAATAAATAAATATCTTGTGTAAAATTGTATCGTATTTAATAGTATTTTCCTGCAAAAATATAAGCTATTTTATATACTACTCTGCTAAAACATCATGAACACAAGTACAGGAAAACAAACATTCTACATACGAGTTTGAACAAAAATCCTCAATTCGATTATCATTAGTTACACCTGCCGGGTGTAAGCGAGAACTTATGTTATATGGCCATATGGGTTTGACAAACCCTCATTCAAACGGTTCGATACCGTTTACGAATGAAATATATTTTCGAGAAACAGTGTATGTTCTAACACTATTGTGATGGGGTTCTATGGAAGGAATGTTAAGCATTGATAATTGGGTGCTCGTGAAACAAACTTTTGGAATGTATTACTATTATATCAATGTTACAAATCTTGTGGTTCACTTGTACTTACTTACTTAAACCTATGATTTCACCAACATTTTCGTTGACAGATTTCTATGTTTTTCTCAGGTCCTTGAACATTTTGTGATACATGCTTTCGCTCATTACTTTTGATACTTACTTGGATGTCGAGTATATATACATGCATACATGGAGCATCTTTTGGCTACTTTTAAATCGTGTCGCATAGATTTCAATTGTACTTATAACCTTGTAACGTAACTTTTGGATGAACGATTCTTGTAAATTTGGGAACAAATCTTAACTTTTGAAATGAATGCGACATATTTTCGGTCAAACATTATTTTAAAGACTTATGACCACGTAATGGGACCTAAGTAGTCGGCGCCGTCAATGACGATTTTGTCGGGTTGCTACAGATGGTATCAGAGCGTTGGTTGTAGGGATTTTGTGAGGACCCGTCCTTATCCACCTGGACGAAATCATCAACATTTGGTCCCATGGCGATGATCGACTCCAAGTAATGTCCTTAAAATGAGCAAATGCACAGCGGAAGACTTAATTCGTACCTGAGAATAAACATGCTTTAAAGTGTCAACCAAAAGGTTGGTGAGTTCATAGGTTTATCATAACAATCATTTCAATATATTAATAGACCACAAGATTTCATAATCATAAACATAATACACTCGCAAGTGTATGTAAAGCATTCTAAGTGGTTGAGCACTTGGTAACCATACTTAACATTTAATCAATGTCGCATATTCCCTTTATTATGAAATCTCACTACACCGTACCAAGTGTAGTCATCAAAACGAAGTACTGTGCAACCGGTGAATACTGGTCGTCCAGTCCGGTTGGGGTTGTCAGGCCCGATAGATCTATCAACAGGATTCGCGTTTACAATACCCATGTAAATAGTAGTTACCAAGCTACAGGGAAATATGCCAGTGGTACAACTCAACGTAGAATATATTTTTAAGTACTTGTGTCTATTTTGTAAACATTTATAAAAGCAGCGCATGTATTCTCAGCCCAAAAATATATATTGCAAAAGCAATTAAAAAGGGAGCAAATGAAACTCACCATACAGTATTTTGTAGTAAAAATACATATAACATCATTGAACAAGTGTAAGGTTGGCCTCGGATTCACGAACCTATATCAATTTTATATATTAAAACATATAATAATATTCAAACAAGTTTATGTATTAATATTATTAATATATTCGTTATATTAATAATTTATATGTTATTTACTATTATTATATAATGTATTAAGATTAATATATATATATATATATATATATATATATATATATATATATATATATATATATATATATATATATATATATATATATATATATATATATATATATATATATATATATATATATATATATATATATATATTCATATTACTATCTATAATGTATAATACATTTATATATTATGTAACACTTAATTTTTATTATACACAAATACCTTTTTGATTAGCAATACAAAAGTATGTAATATTAGTTTAGGTATGTGATAAATATATTTATTATATAAATATCATTTGCTTGATAAAATAATAATTTTTAAATTATTAATAACAATAAATAGTGATAATAATAATATTGATAATAATAATAATAATAATAATAATAATAATAATAATAATAATAATAATAATAATAATAATAATAATAATAATAATAACAACAATAACAATTAGATAGTAATATTTGTAATAATAATAAAAATAATAATGATAATAATAATAAAAAAAACTACCTTCATGAAACAAGATTTAAAAACAAATAAACCCCCCTGCTCGGGCTCGAACCAAAGATCTCCCGCTTAAACCAAATCTCGCCTAACCATTACTCTATTGCCTATTTTCTGTTTTAATATGGATTTTAATTTCTTTCATCCCATATTTCCCTTTCTTCTTCTTTACCAAAATCAATTTAATCTCTTCCTTATCATCATCTAATATCGATAGCATTAACCTGAATATAATCTAATCCTTATCATGATCATTATCATGTATCTTCATCCCATCATTGTTTTCGGTTATCAAATTACCACATCATATTTATTCCGTTTAATCATCACTATCGATTATGTAACATTACCATTGTAATATCACCATTGTTAATGAAAGGTGTTTGGTTTTATGGTTCGACAGAAATAGCTACAATAGCTGTAGCAGCACGTTCAGTAGCAATAGAAGTAGTAGGTTTATGATGGTTCTTTTCGGACAGAAAAACCGTATAGCCGCTGCAAATGAAAACAGTATATCTTCCTCCTCCATTTTTTATATTACTCATCATCTTTTCTTATTATCTAATCATCATCATCAGACATCAAGAACGAAGAAAAAAAAATAAACACGATGGCCTGATCAGTTTAAACAGAAACTGATAGGGTTTGCAAATTCGTGGCCCATGATGCCTCACGAGCCCAATAGCAATCCGATACAAAAACAGGCTGACCTAATAACATCTCGTTTACAGTCCAATAATGAGGATGTACGGTGTATTTTAGGATCCAAGAAAGAAAAAAAAACAAAACGTTCCTATCCAGACCTAATCATGCAGCAACAATCAATCAATTGATTTGTTTTACTTTTTAATCAAGTGGGGTTTGATGATTTATATTTGTCGGCCAGCAGAAATAAAAGGAACGTGCCATTCATCTTTTTCATCATTCATGGTATTACCCACTCACACAATACCTTTCTTATAATTGGTGTATCCCTAGCCTTCATTATCCACAGATTAAAGAAACATAAATAGCAGAAGAATAAGAGCATAAGGTTAGTGGTCTGAGGTTCAGCTTGCAGCTGAAATATAACGGCTGGTACAGCAATAATTAGTAACAAAGGGTGGTGTTGGTTGGTGACTGCTTTCGAATTTAAATAGGAGAAGAAATAGAAAAGTGTTGCAGGTGATTTTCATGTAGGTAGGTTTCGTTTTTCAAACAATAAAGCAAGTGTAGCAGCACTAAATAGAAACAGTTAGAAATCAACTTGATTGGGTTCGTATGTTAAACAAAAAAAAAGTATTGCTGCAAGAGGGAAAGAATATATTGGGTTAGGTTTCTTGGTGATATTTTGGGTCTTGATCATGGTGTAGGGTTTGTAGGGTTTGAATATGATCGCGAAACAGAAATATAAAGGGTGTTGATGATACGTGGTGAATCGATTTGTTGTTGGGTTTGGTGTGGAGAACGGGAAGGAATAAGGAGGTGAGTGGTGTTCATCTTGGTTCACCGTGGTGGTTTAGTGATAATGGTTGTTTTGTGTTAGTGATCACGAGTCGATTCTTGGTGGTTTGGTTAGAAGTGATGAAGTGGTTGAGGAAAGGATTGATCAAAGGTGGTGACATTCTGTTAATGGGCGTGTGTGTTAGTTTTGGGTCTCTAATGCATATTCATACGTATATCTATATTATATATAGAACATAGATAATGGCGGAATTAAAGCATAGAAATAGTAATAATATCTGATTAATTGACATTGGATACCCAATTGATTCCCTCAACAAACAAACACTTAACCGATTGTTTTATAGCGAGATAATGTCAACACTAAATCTTCAATAAGATATAAAGTCATAAAAAAATGAAGAGACAATGATGTGTAACAGATTAATGGATTTTTCTGTATATATTTTACCTTTATTATATTAATAATTAATAATTAATAAATATAATTAATAATAATTAAAATACTAATAATAATAATAGATTTAATAATAATAATAATAATATCAAAATAATACAATTAATATTAAGAACAATGATTAAAAGTAATATAAATAATATAACAAAATACATGTGTTCACTTTCATATATTATAGATTGGAAATAGTAAAATAACTAATACACATAATAGTTCGTGAATCGTCAGGCATGGTCAAAAGGGTAATTGATTACATGAATATAGATTTCAAAACTTTCTAGACTCAACATTACATATTTTGCTTATCGTGTCAGAAACATATAAAGATTAAGGTTTAAATTTGGTCGGAAATTTCCGGGTCATTACAGTACCTACCCGTTAAAGAAATTTCGTCCCCGAAATTTGATAGAGGTCATCATGGATAACAATAAGAATGTTTTCATGATGAATACGAGTTAGTGAAAAGAGTTTTATCATTTTGATTAATATAAATAAATTTGATTACTCGAAAAGTACGAATGAAGCTATCACTAAATAGTGAAATGCGAGAGACAAATTTCATCATATCCTTTGATTAGTCATGGTTGAATTCCAGAATTCAAGGGATTTAGAGAAAATCTTTGTAATAAGATTTGGTGTTTTCGACAATTTAGGAAATCAAGATCTTCTTTGATTAATGCAATAATCTGTTCTGATTACTCTATCGGATATTTCACTATAAATCCACTCCCTTCTTTCCTATATCTTCCTTACCTCACATCTTCTATTCTTTCTTCTTAATTCCTACTTTCAGACATTCGTCAATATGCTCCATCCCATTCTGATCCTTGATATACTCTTAATTTTCACATCTGTCATTCTGATCTTTCATCTACCTTCGGAGGATTTTATTTACTTCTACTATTATCTTGGGGTTATAGTGTTATTAATTTTCCCGTGCCTTTACGTGGCAATACGTATTGATATGCACGGTTTGTAGTTTCTGGGTTGTTATTGGGTTTTATATCTTCCCTTATATCTCGATGTCCCTGCTTCTGTCTTCTATAATCATTGTCATCCACAGTTAATGCTCTCTCCTATTTGCTACGATTTATACTCCAATTCCTATTTTTGGAGCTTTATTCTTTCGTTTCCTCTTCCCATCCTCGAGTCAAGCGAGCAATGGTCCGGAATTCGTAGATATGAAATTCGGAATGAACATAGTTAATGTTCTAAGAAAGAAATGATAATGGCATGATTTTGACTTGTCAAATTACCAGAATATCCTGGAAAAGACCGAATCATCAAGAAATATTTTCTTGATATGTTTAGAGATTAGATAGAATGTAAGAGTCGTGTAACATGGCACATGATGACGTTATGATCTGTGAATCATCACGTTTCATTAGAAACTCAGTATGACTTACTGTAATATAATCACGTTGATCAAGTGTCATTATATTATACTAACTTATGCATCAGTTCCCAACATTACTTCAATAATATTCATAATTTATACTTAAATTTTACAGAAGTTTTCAATATAATGAAATTCTGAAAACACGAAGAGGTAGATAATTCGGACAAGAATATTCATGAAAATATCCTCAGAAATATCGAAGATATTTATGATGATATTTTTGGAATTTCTAAGTCCAAAAATTGATGGAGAAAATTTTCCGCAAGATTTTAACGTGGGTACCGAGCAAAATATTCTCTAAAGATTTCATCGAATCTAGATTTATCTGGGTTCTATGAATTTAGGGTATGTTACTTGTATTTATCCTTAGTTTCCTTTATGGTTAGCTCAATCTATTTTTCAGTTCCAAATTTTCTGAGCTTTTCAGACATACCATTCTTATTGTCAAGCTTTTGGCCATTAAGACCATCTATAGCTTTCGCTGCTTCGTCAGCATTTTCAAAGTTAACGGATCTGGATCATCGGTTATCAAATCGAGGTGTTTTCCGGAGAATTGTGTTTTGAGATGATTAAATGCTAATGGTAATATGGTGGTATATGAAAGGTTTCCCCTGTAATAATAAAGAGCACGCATACATATCAAGGTTATAATAAGGTTGTTTTGAACGAAGAATCGAAGTTGATTTGCTGGAGCTGTGACAAAAGTGGTTAATTTGAAAAGGAATTTCATTTTTTTTTCGGTAGTAACAATGCCAGCGGAGCTAGCACAGATATGTTTTAAACGTTTACTCAGGTTCTGAGTATTTTCAGGTGCATAACTATATGTATAAATCTTTCCTTCAGTAGATAAAGTGTGGTTGGTTCATCCTCTCGATTAAGGTGTTTTCAAGAATCATGAAAGGTATGAACGCAGATTGTAATCGTTGAGATACAAATGAGGTTTAAGATGAAATCAAGTGGCAAACTTGAAGAGATGTTTAGTTTCATATGTTATAATCAATATTTTAATTCATTTTAATTGTCCAATGTTATTAGTCCACAGTTAACAGTCCAATAATTCATATATAGTTTAATATATAATATTCAAATTAATTAATACGTATCGTGACCCGTGTACTGGTCTCAGTATTGATCACAACTCAAACTATATATATATTTTGGAATCAACCTCAACCCTGTATAGCTAACTCCGTCATTTGCATATAGAGTGTCTATGGTTCTTCCAAGATAGATATATATATGGGTCAATATGATATGTCGAAACCTTGTATACGTGTCCCGTTATTTAAAGTGCGTAAAATAAATACAGAAATTAAATAACGATAAATTAAATTGCGATAAATAAAATGTAATAGGGAATTAACAGTTAGCTGGGAACAGTTAGTTAGGATTTTATCAGCGTGGATTCTTAACAAATTCATCGTAGTTAATTTGTTTGTTTCTAACAAATTTTATTTTGTCCAAAGTTTCTTCATTATGCCACTTGTTGGATTCTGATAAGTCAAAATCCAAATATGAAATTGAATAAAAATGGTTATTCTGTGGTGTACATATTCATATATCGGTGAATGTAAACAAGGTAATAGATGATTATTGAATCAGATTTGAAGAATGTACAGTGTAACTTATTAATGTGAAATCTAAATATTCCTCGGGTATTACCTACCCGTTAAAATATTTTCACCATTAACAGTTTGTACAAAAGAATTTTTTTTAATTACAATCTTTATGAAGATATATATACATATATATTTTTCTTCAGATGTAATCATGGATTTAATGAGTCAATAAGATATTAACTCATTTGATTTACCGTTAGAAATAGAATACATAATCTCTAAAACTTAATCACCATGTCGAACGAAGATAATCGATGTAGAACGATATGTAGAACGAAGATAAAGTAGATAGAACGATACGTAGAACGATGATTATGCTCGAGGTACAGAATGAGATGTTGAGGCATGTGATGTTGAAACTTGGGTTGTTGGTGGTACTGGTGTTGATGTTGCTGAAGCTGGTAAGTTTTGCACCATATTCTCTACATTGACTACCCGAGTGCGAAGTTCGTTGACTTCTTCTATTATTCCGAGATGATTGTCGGTCAGAATGAGCGAATGAATTAGATTTAGAATTTTAGACAGAATATAATCGTGGCGAGATATTCAGGAAATGAGGGTGAAAATGGTGTTTCGAACAAGTTCGTCGGTGAATGCTTCAGGTTCATCGCCAAGAGGTGAATTCGGTTGGTGGAAAGAATCACCTTCTTCTTGTCTTCAATGATTTAGTAGACTACAAACCCATAAGATGAATTGGGGATGGCTGATTAGTTGATCCATTCCGGTCACACTGCATTCGGAGTTCGAGTGGAAATCCATATCGGAATAGCTGTCGGAATAACTATCGAAATAGCTATCGGAATCTGAGGGACTCGAACTGGTTGAGGAATTCATCTCGTACGATCAGATGAAGGATTTTCGATAAGAATTAGATTATAGGATGTAGATTAGTACCCTGCAATACATAACTTACATATGCATATATAATACTAAAATCCCATAAGTTACGAAGGAATCTACGGAAGCTGTCAAGCAAAGTCTACAGTAACAGCTATGCTAGGATGTGAATTAGCAGATATGCTAAGATATGAATTTTGTCTATACACTAATCATGCAATCAATGCAATAAGATGTGTCTAGACTAAGGATGATAAGTAAGTGATTCCTTAAGAATGATAAGCAGGTAATTTTCGACACGAAATGATAAGCAAAACTTTTAACATGTAGACCAGGTTTAAGTCTAGACTCATTAATATAACCTAACAACTACTAGGTCGAAGTTCAGACTCATTAATGCATCCTAACAACTCCTAGTTAGACACACTAATGCAAGACCTGGTTCGCTACGACCACCGCTCTGATACCAACTGTGACGACCCATCCTTATCCACCTGGACGAAGTCATCAACATTTGGTCCCATGGCGAAGATCGACTCCAAGTAATGTCCTTAAAATGAGCAAATGCACAGCGGAAGACTTAATTCGTACCTGAGAATAAACATGCTTTAAAGTGTCAACCAAAAGGTTGGTGAGTTCATAGGTTTATCATAACAATCATTTCAATATATTAATAGACCACAAGATTTCATAATCATAAACATAATACACTCGCAAGTGTATGTAAAGCATTCTAAGTGGTTGAACACTTGGTAACCATACTTAACATTTAATCAATGTCGCATATTCCCTTTATTATGAAATCTCACTACACCGTACCAAGTATAGTCACCAAAACGAAGTACTGTGCAACCGTTGAATAGTGGTCGTCCAGTCCGGTTGGGGTTGTCAGGCCCGATAGATCTATCAACAGGATTCGCGTTTACAATACCCATGTAAATAGTATTTACCAAGCTACAGGGAAATATGCCAGTGGTACAACTCAACGTAGAATATATTTTTAAGTACTTGTGTCTATTTTGTAAACATTTATAAAAGCATCGCATGTATTCTCAGCCCAAAAATATATATTGCAAAAGCAATTAAAAAGGGAGCAAATGAAACTCACCATACAGTATTTTGTAGTAAAAATACATATAACATCATTGAACAAGTGTAAGGTTGGCCTCGGATTCACGAACCTATATCAATTTTATATATTAAAACATATAATAATATTCAAACAAGTTTATGTATTAATATTATTAATATATTCATTATATTAATAATTTATATGTTATTTACTATTATTATATAATGTATTAAGATTAATATTTATATATATATACATACATATATATATATATATATATAGATATATATATATATATATATATATATATATATATATATATATATATATATATATATATATATATATATAATCATATTACTACCTATAATGTATAATACATTTATATATTATGTAACACTTAATTTTTATTATACACAAATACCTTTTTGATTAGCAATACAAAAGTATGTAATATTAGTTTAGGTATGTGATAAATATATTTATTATATAAATATCATTTGTTTGATAAAATAATAATTTTTATATTATTAATAACAATAAATAGTGATAATAATAATATTGATAATAATAATAATAATAATAATAATAATAATAATAATAATAATAATAATAATAATAATAATAATAATAATAATAATAATAATAATAACAATAACAATTAGATAGTAATATTTGTAATAATAATAAAAATAATAATGATAATAATAATAAAAAAAACTACCTTCATGAAACAAGCTTTAAAAACAAATAAACTCCCGTGCTCGGGCTCGAACCAAAGATCTCCCGCTTAAACCAAATCTCGCCTAACCATTACTCTATTGCCTATTTTCTGTTTTAATATGGATTTTAATTTCTTTCATCCCATATTTCCCTTTCTTCTTCTTTACCAAAATCAATTTAATCTCTTCCGTATCATCATCTAATATCGATAGCATTAACCTGAATATAATCTAATCCTTATCATGATCATTATCATGTATCTTCATCCCATCATTGTTTTCAGTTATCAAATTACCACATCATATTTATTTCGTTTAATCATCACTATCGATTATGTAACATTACCATTGTAATATCACCATTGTTAATGAAAGGTGTTTGGTTTTATGGTTCGACAGAAATAGCTACAATAGCTGTAGCAGCACGTTCAGTAGCAATAGAAGTAGTAGGTTTATGATGGTTCTTTTCGGACAGAAAAACCGCATAGCCGCTGCAAACGAAAACAGTATATCTTCCTCCTCCATTTTCTATATTACTCATCATCTTTTCTTATTATCTAATCATCATCATCAGACATCAAGAACGAAGAAAAAAAAATAAACACGATGGCCTGATCAGTTTAAACAGAAACTGATAGGGTTTGCAAATTCGTGGCCCATGATGCCTCACGAGCCCAATAGCAATCCGTTACAAAAACAGGCTGACCCAATAACATCTCGTTTACAGTCCAATAATGAGGATGTACGGTGTATTTTAGGATCCAAGAAAGAAAAAAAAAAACAAAACGTTCCTATCCAGACCTAATCATGCAGCAACAATCAATCAATTGATTTGTTTTACTTTTTAATCATGTGGGGTTTGATGATTTATATTTGTCGGCCAGCAGAAATAAAAGGAACGTACCATTCATCTTTTTCATCATTCATGGTATTACCCACTCACACAATACCTTTCTTATAATTGGTGTATCCCTAGCCTTCATTATCCACGGATTAAAGAAACAGAAATAGCAGAAGAATAAGAGCATAAGGTTAGTGCTCTGAGGTTCGGCTTGCAGCTGAAATATAACGGCTGGTACAGCAATAATTAGTAACAAAGGGTGGTGTTGGTTGGTGACTGCTTTCGAATTTAAATAGGAGAAGAAATAGAAAAGTGTTGCAGGTGATTTTCATGTAGGTGGGTTTCGTTTTTCAAACAATAAAGCAAGTGTAGCAGCACTAAATAGAAACAGTTAGAAATCAACTTGATTGGGTTCGTATGTTAAACAAAAAAAACGTATTGCTGCAAGAGGGAAAGAATATATTGGGTTAGGTTTCTTGGTGATATTTTGGGTCTTGATCATGGTGTAGGGTTTGTAGGGTTTGAATATGATCGCGAAACAAAAATATAAAGGGTGTTGATGATACGTGGTGAATCGATTTGTTGTTGGGTTTGGTGTGGAGACCGGGAAGGAATAAGGAGGTGAGTGGTGTTCATCTTGGTTCACCGTGGTGGTTTAGTGATAATGGTTGTTTTGTGTTAGTGATCACGAGTCGATTCTTGGTGGTTTGGTTAGAAGTGATGAAGTGGTTGAGGAAAGGATTGATCAAAGGTGGTGACATTCTGTTAATGGGCGTGTGTGTTAGTTTTGGGTCTCTAATGCATATTCATACGTATATCTATATTATATATAGAACATAGATGATGGCGGAATTAAAGCATAGAAACAGTAATAATATCTGATTAATTGACATTGGATACCAATTGATTCCCTCAACAAACAAACACTTAACCGATTGTTTTATAGCGAGATAATGTCAACACTAAATCTTCAATAAGATATAAAGTCATAAAAAAATGAAGAGACAATGATGTGTAACAGATTAATGGATTTTTCTGTATATATTTTACCTTTATTATATTAATAATTAATAAATATAATTAATAATAATTAAAATACTAATAATAATAATAGATTTAATAATAATAATAATATCAAAATAATACAATTAATATTAAGAACAATGATTAAAAGTAATATAAATAATATAACAAAATACATGTGTTCACTTTCATATATTATAGATTGGAAATAGTAAAATAACTAATACACATAATAGTTCGTGAATCGTCAGGCATGGTCAAAAGGGTAATTGATTACATGAATATAGATTTCAAAACTTTCTAGACTCAACATTACAGATTTTGCTTATCGTGTCGGAAACATATAAAGATTAAGGTTTAAATTTGGTCGGAAATTTCCGGGTCATTACAGATTTAGAGTCATTGGTGTCAACCCCTAGTCATAGGGTACATTAGTGAGTCTAGACTACAACCGGCATATAGACTTGAAGTAGGAATTACTTAACTACTTGTGCATTTATACTCGAACGTTTCTACTCATATCTACTCTTTGTTCATCTTAATCTCACGTTGTTTAATTTGATTGACACGCCACCTTGACTATATGAAATGAAGTCGAATGCACATATGAATCAGGGTAATATAATTTTCGGGATTATATTACGGTGACTCATATGAACGTTCCGACATTGTGGCATAAAGAATTTAAGGCGAGTCAAGGAAAACTTTTTCCCTCTATCCTTATTCCATATCATGATTAGTATTATTGAAAATACTAATCAACGGTATTCTTGTGTTTTGAAGGAACAATGCCTCCTCGCCGTGTGCCACGCCATGAGACTCCCGAACAAGCTCTACAATAAATGATAGCCACCGCCGTGGATGCGACCATGGCCGGTCACTCCTCCAACAACAACAATAACAACAACCACAACAACAACAATCAAGGAGCCGGTAACTCAAGCGAGGGGTGCTCCTATAAAGCCTTCATGGGGTGCAAACCTCATACTTTTAATGGGACCGGGGGACCGGTTACTCTCACTCAATGGTTCGAATAAACGGAGGCCGTCTTTAGCATAAGCGATTGTCGGGACCAAGATAAGGTCTAATACTCCACTCACACTTTCGCCGGTGTCGTCCTCACATAGTGTAACACCTATGTACAATCGGTGGGTACCGATGAACCTCACGCCCTCTCTTGGGCCGACTTAAGGGAAAAGATGATCGTCGAATATTTCCCTCGTGAAGAAACCCGAAGGCTCGAATAAGAGCTAAGAACTTTGAAAGCGGTCAGAAACGATCTCAAGGCTTATAATCAAAGATTTTCCGGACTAGCCTTGATGTGCCCAAACCTTGTGAACCCCGAAGCTTTAAGGGTTGAACTTTACATGGATGGTCTTCCAAAGAGCATCAAACACGGAGTAATGTCATCCAAACCCACTAATCATCAAGAAGCTTTGAACATGGCCCGCAAGTTGATAGAAACGGTGGACAAAATTGTAGTGCCGGCACCTAAAGCCGAGGATAAGTCGGGTAACAACAAAAGAAAACGGGAAACCCCCCAATCAAGCAACAACAACTTTGCCAAGAAGCCTTACACCTCCGACGGCAAGAAAGGTTATGCCGGAAACCTACCTCTTTGCAACAAATGCAACAAGCACCACTTTGGTGAATGTGGCAAGCTAATTTACCATCGGTGCCAAGGAGTTGGTCATAAGGCCAACGAATGTAAAAGTGTCGCCCCCATCGCTCAAAAGGGGCCCAATGCACCAAAAACGGGCACTTGTTACGAATGTGGCCAAACGGGCCATTATAGAAATGCATGCCCGAAGAAGAAAGATAACCCCAATACGCGCGGCCGAGCTTTCAACAACAACACCGAGGAAGCCCGAGATGACAATGAATTAGTCACGGGTACGTTTTGAAGCGACCCTTCCTAATCCATCCAGACGAAGTCCATATTGATTATAAATGATTCACAACAGTTGATTACATCGTGAGGTACTTGACCTCTATATGATACATTTTACAAACATTGCATTCGTTTTTGAAAAGACAATCTTTCATTGCATCGAAAGTTGATGGCAGGCATACCATTTCATAATATATCTAACTATAATTGACTTAATAATAATCTTGATGAACGCAACGACTCGAATGCAACGTCTTTTGAAATGTGTCATAAATGACTCCAAGTAATATCTCTAAAATGAGCAAATGCACAGCGGAAGATTTCTTTCATATCTGAGAATAAACATGCTTTAAAGTGTCAACCAAAAGGTTGGTGAGTTCATTAGTTTAACATAAATAATCATTTCCATCATTTTAATAGACCACAAGATTTTTATTTCTCATAAATATACGTCCCATGCATAGTGACAAAAATATCATTCATATGGATTGAACACTTGGTAATCGACATTCACAATATGCATATAAGAATATCCCTATTATTCCGGGATCCTCCTTCGGACATGATATAAATTTCGAAGTACTAAAGCATTCGGTACTTTGGATGGGGCTTGTTGGGCCTGATAGATCTATCTTTAGGGTTCGCGTCAATTAGGGTGTCTGTTCCCTAATTCTTAGATTACCGGACTTAATAAAAAGGGGCATATTCAATTTCGATAATTCAACCATATAATGTAGTTTCGATAACTTGTGTCTATTTTGCAAAACATTTATAAAAATTGCGCATGTATTCTCAGCCCAAAAATATAAAGGGTAAAAAGGCAAATGAAACTCACCTAATGTATTTTGTAGTAAAAATACATATGACTATATTGAACAATACAAGGTTGGCCTTGGATTCACGAACCTATATCATTTGTATATTTGTTAATACATGTAATCGTAATCGAATAATTTATATGTTATTATTAGTGATATAGTTGTTATATATATATATATATATATATATATATATATATATATATATATATATATATATATATATATATATATATATTTATGTAATAATCTAATAGGTTTCATTTTATAAATTTTCATTTTATATAAAGAAATATTATTATAGTTAAGTTATGTAATTTAAATATATTTTTGTATATATAAGCTTTATTTATATACTTATAACCGTAAAAACGTCATTAAAACTTTAGTAATATTGATATAGGTAATACTAATAATAATAATAGTAACAATAATAACCATACTTATAATAATAATAATAATAATAATAATAATAATAATAATAATAATAATAATAATAATAATAATAATAATGTTAATAACAGAAATTTTAATAAAAAGAAAAGTTTAATATTTGTGATAATGAAAATAATACTTTTGATAATAATTCCTAGTACCTAATAACAATAACAATCTTTTTACTAATTATGATATTAATAATAATACAACTTAATACTAATACTTTTAATGGTAATTATATTAGTAATCACAATTGTAATTATAAGTATGTTAATTATAATAAATAGTGACTAATACATACATTAATAATAATAATAATAATAATAATAATAATAATAATAATAATAATAATAATAACAATAATAACTAGTAGTCATTAATTGATATTAATAATAACTTATAATAATAACATAAATTGATAATAATAATAACATTCATAGTAATAATAACAATAAAAATAATATTAATAATAATAATAATGAAAGATAAATATTATACCCTTTGAAGGCTTTACTAAAAAGAAATGCTCTAGACAGGATTCGAACCCGCGACCTCCCGCTCAACCGCAACACTCCTAAACCATCCGACCATGTTTACTTTTCTGATTATATTTTGTTCCAGTTTATATATTACTCGTATTGAACTTAAAACATTCAAACAATTCAAACAATTTCGAACTTGAGAGATTACAATTTAATTGACTTTTGAATTCTAAATTTGACTCCTCAAATTCGAACTCGATTTTACGAATTGGAATCTAAAAATTGGAAGAAACATTCACGACAAGATTTAAGACACTTCTGCACTTTTAGATTTTTGAAAATGATTCGTTTTTGAATTATGAGCAAAAGCTTGATACGAACAGAGATAAAAAAAAAATACTTAAACGCCTGTACCATTTAGAAGTAGTGATATATTGTGAGAATGAAAAAATTTAATAGTCTCAATTCAGTGATGTAAGACCCGAATATTTTTATACGCGTAAAGTATATATATATATATATGTACATGAGCATGGAGGTATTTAAATATATATATATATATATATATATATATATATATATATATATATATATATATATATATATATATATGTATAGTTCGGGTTACATATGTACACATATATATAGTTAGAACGAGAAGTACGCGGAGTATGTTAGTGTACGTTGTATGTATGTATAAATTATACGTGTAAATAAGGTGATGGTTATGCATGCATGCAAGGTTGTTAGTAGAAGTTCATTCTAGGGTTTTCAAGAAGGGCTTTCATGCATAATCGAGACGGGAAAGGAACGTACGAGGAAGGTTACCAACCGAGGGCTTAACTAGACAAAAAAGGGAGCAAAACACCCTAACCGTCGCGCCGCGAGGTCTGGTGTCGCGCCGCGAAGGAACAAGCAAAACTGGGATAGAATGAGGATGTTTCGAAGTGCCAGCTCAAGGCAAACGTTACGCCGCGGTGGCCTGGGTCGCGCCGCGGCCATGTCAGGTTCCAGGCTCTTTTTCTTGGTTAAAATGAGGTGTATTCGAGGGTAAAAACATCTTTTCGCGTATGGATCATGAAATGTCCCGTTCTTATTTATTAAAAACGTTCCATATTAATTGATTTCGTTGCGAGGTTTTGACCTCTATATGAGACGTTTTTCAAAGACTGCATTCATTTTTAAACAAACCATAACCTTTATTTCATCAATAAAGGTTTAAAAAGCTTTACGTAGATTATCAAATAATGATAATCTAAAATATCATGTTTACACACGACCATTACATAATGGTTTACAATACAAATATGTTACAACAAAATAAGTTTCTTGAATGCAGTTTTTACACAATATCATACAAGCATGGACTCCAAATCTTGTCCTTATTTAAGTATGCGACAGCGGAAGCTCTTAATAATCACCTGAGAATAAACATGCTTAAAACGTCAACAAAAATGTTGGTGAGTTATAGGTTTAACCTATATATATCAAATCGTAACAATAGACCACAAGATTTCATATTTCAATACACATCCCATACATAGAGATAAAAATCATTCATATGGTGAACACCTGGTAACCGACAATAACAAGATGCATATATAAGAATATCCCCATCATTCCGGGACACCCTTCGGATATGATATAAATTTCGAAGTACTAAAGCATCCGGTACTTTGGATGGGGTTTGTTAGGCCCAATAGATCTATCTTTAGGATTCGCGTCAATTAGGGTGTCTGTTCCCTAATTCTTAGATTACCAGACTTAATAAAAAGGGGCATATTCGATTTCGATAATTCAACCATAGAATGTAGTTTCACGTACTTGTGTCTATTTTGTAAATCATTTATAAAACCTGCATGTATTCTCATCCCAAAAATATTAGATTTTAAAAGTGGGACTATAACTCACTTTCACAGATTTTTACATCGTCGGGAAGTAAGACTTGGCCACTGGTTGATTCACGAACCTATAACAATATATACATATATATCAAAGTATGTTCAAAATATATTTACAACACTTTTAATATATTTTGATGTTTTAAGTTTATTAAGTCAGCTGTCCTCGTTAGTAACCTACAACTAGTTGTCCACAGTTAGATGTACAGAAATAAATCGATAAATATTATCTTGAATCAATCCACGACCCAGTGTATACGTATCTCAGTATTGATCACAACTCAAACTATATATATTTTGGAATCAACCTCAACCCTGTATAGCTAACTCCAACATTCACATATAGAGTGTCTATGGTTGTTCCGAAATATATATAGATGTGTCGACATGATAGGTCGAAACATTGTATACGTGTCTATGGTATCTCAAGATTACATAATATATAATACAAGTTGATTAAGTTATGGTTGGAATAGATTTGTTACCAATTTTCACGTAGCTAAAATGAGAAAAATTATCCAATCTTGTTTTACCCATAACTTCTTCATTTTAAATCCGTTTTGAGTGAATAAAATTGCTATGGTTTCATATTGAACTCTATTTTATGAATCTAAACAAAAAAAGTATAGGTTTCTAGTCGGAAAAATAAGTTACAAGTCGTTTTTGTAAAGGTAGTCATTTCAGTCGAAAGAACGACGTCTAGATGACCATTTTAGAAAACATACTTCCACTTTGAGTTTAACCATAATTTTTGGATATAGTTTCATGTTCATAATAAAAATCATTTTCTCAGAATAAAAACTTTTAAATCAAAGTTTATCATAGTTTTTAATTAACTAACCCAAAACAGCCCGCGGTGTTACTACGACGGCGTAAATCCGGTTTTACGGTGTTTTTCGTGTTTCCAGGTTTTAAATCATTAAGTTAGCATATCATATAGATATAGAACATGTGTTTAGTTGATTTTAAAAGTCAAGTTAGAAGGATTAACTTTTGTTTGCGAACAAGTTTAGAATTAACTAAACTATGTTCTAGTGATTACAAGTTTAAACCTTCGAATAAGATAGCTTTATATGTATGAATCGAATGATGTTATGAACATTATTACTACCTTAAGTTCCTTGGATGAACCTACTGGAAAAGAGAAAAATGGATCTAGCTTCAATGGATCCTTGGATGGCTCAAAGTTCTTGAAGCAAAATCATGACACGAAAACAAGTTCAAGTAAGATCATCACTTGAAATAAGATTGTTATAGTTATAGAAATTGAACCAAAGTTTGAATATGATTATTACCTTGTATTAGAATGATAACCTACTGTAAGAAACAAAGATTTCTTGAGGTTGGATGATCACCTTACAAGATTGGAAGTGAGCTAGCAAACTTGAAAGTATTCTTGATTTTATGAAACTAGAACTTTTGGAATTTATGAAGAACACTTAGAACTTGAAGATAGAACTTGAGAGAGTTCAATTAGATGAAGAAAATTGAAGAATGAAAGTGTTTGTAGGTGTTTTTGGTCGTTGGTGTATGGATTAGATATAAAGGATATGTAATTTTGTTTTCATGTAAATAAGTCATGAATGATTACTCATATTTTTGTAATCTTATGAGATATTTCATGCTAGTTGCCAAATGATGGTTCCCACATGTGTTAGGTGACTCACATGGGCTGCTAAGAGCTGATAATTGGAGTGTATATACCAATAGTACATACATCTAAAAGCTGTGTATTGTACGAGTACGAATACGGGTGCATACGAGTAGAATTGTTGATGAAACTGAACGAGAATGTAATTGTAAGCATTTTTGTTAAGTAGAAGTATTTTGATAAGTGTATTGAAGTCTTTCAAAAGTGTATAAATACATATTAAAACACTACATGTATATACATTTTAACTGAGTCGTTAAGTCATCGTTAGTCGTTACATGTAAGTGTTGTTTTGAAACCTTTAGGTTAACGATCTTGTTAAATGTTGTTAACCCAATGTTTATAATATCAAAAGAGATTTTAAATTATTATATTATCATGATATTATGATGTACGAATATCTCTTAATATGATATATATACATTAAATGTCGTTACAACGATAAACGTTACATATATGTCTCGTTTCAAAATCATTAAGTTAGTAGTCTTGTTTTTACATATGTAGTTCATTGTTAATATAATTAATGATATGTTTACTTATCATAATATCATGTTAACTATATATATAACCATATATATGTCATCATATAGTTTTTTTTTACAAGTTTTAACGTTCGTGAATCACCGGTCAACTTGGGTGGTCAATTGTCTATATGAAACCTATTTCAATTAATCAAGTCTTAACAAGTTTGATTGCTTAACATGTTGGAAACATTTAATCATGTAAACATCAATCTCAATTAATATATATAAACATGGAAAAGTTCGGGTCACTACAGTACCTACCCGTTAAATAAATTTCGTCCCGAAATTTTAAGCTGTTGAAGGTGTTGACGAATCTTCTGGAAATAGATGCGGGTATTTCTTCTTCATCTGATCTTCACGCTCCCAGGTGAACTCGGGTCCTCTACGAGCATTCCATCGAACCTTAACAATTGGTATCTTGTTTTGCTTAAGTCTTTTAACCTCACGATCCATTATTTCGACGGGTTCTTCGATGAATTGGAGTTTTTCGTTGATTTGGATTTCATCTAAAGGAATAGTGAGATCTTCTTTAGCAAAACATTTCTTCAAATTCGAGACGTGGAAAGTGTTATGTACAGCCGCGAGTTGTTGAGGTAACTCAAGTCGGTAAGCTACTGGTCCGACACGATCAATAATCTTGAATGGTCCAATATACCTTGGATTTAATTTCCCTCGTTTACCAAATCGAACAACGCCTTTCCAAGGTGAAACTTTAACCATGACCATCTCTCCAATTTCAAATTCTATATCTTTTCTTTTAATGTCAGCGTAGCTCTTTTGTCGACTTTGGGCGGTTTTCAACCGTTGTTGAATTTGGATGATCTTCTCGGTAGTTTCTTGTATAATCTCAGGACCCGTAATCTGTCTATCCCCCACCTCACTCCAACAAATCGGAGACCTGCACTTTCTACCATAAAGTGCTTCAAACGGCGCCATCTCAATGCTTGAATGATAGCTGTTGTTGTAGGAAAATTCTGCTAACGGTAGATGTCGATCCCAACTGTTTCCGAAATCAATAACACATGCTCGTAGCATGTCTTCAAGCGTTTGTATCGTCCTTTCGCTCTGCCCATCAGTTTGTGGATGATAGGCAGTACTCATGTCTAGACGAGTTCCTAATGCTTGCTGTAATGTCTGCCAGAATCTTGAAATAAATCTGCCATCCCTATCAGAGATAATAGAGATTGGTATTCCATGTCTGGAGACGACTTCCTTCAAATACAGTCGTGCTAACTTCTCCATCTTGTCATCTTCTCTTATTGGTAGGAAGTGTGCTGATTTGGTGAGACGATCAACTATTACCCAAATAGTATCAAAACCACTTGCAGTCCTTGGCAATTTAGTGATGAAATCCATGGTAATGTTTTCCCATTTCCATTCCGGGATTTCGGGTTGTTGAAGTAGACCTGATGGCTTCTGATGCTCAGCTTTGACCTTAGAACACGTCAAACATTCTCCTACGTATTTAGCAACATCGGCTTTCATACCTGGCCACCAAAAATGTTTCTTGAGATCCTTGTACATCTTCCCCGTTCCAGGATGTATTGAGTATCTGGTTTTATGAGCTTCTCTAAGTACCATTTCTCTCATATCTCCAAATTTTGGTACCCAAATCCTTTCATCCCTATACCGGGTTCCGTCTTCCCGAATATTAAGATGCTTCTCCGATCCTTTGGGTATTTCATCCTTTAAATTTCCCTCTTTTAAAACTCCTTGTTGCGCCTCCTTTATTTGGGTAGTAATGTTATTATGAATCATTATATTCATAGATTTTACTCGAATGGGTTCTCTATCCTTCCTGCTCAAGGCATCGGCTACCACATTTGCCTTCCCCGGGTGGTAACGAATCTCAAAATCGTAATCATTCAATAATTCAATCCACCTACGCTGCCTCATATTCAGTTGTTTCTGATTAAATATGTGTTGAAGACTTTTGTGATCGGTATATATAATACTTTTGACCCCATATAAGTAGTGCCTCCAAGTCTTTAATGCAAAAACAACCGCGCCTAATTCCAAATCATGCGTCGTATAATTTTGTTCGTGAATCTTCAATTGTCTAGACGCATAAGCAATCACCTTCGTTCGTTGCATTAATACACAACCGAGACCTTGCTTTGATGCGTCACAATAAATCACAAAATCATCATTCCCTTCAGGCAATGACAATATAGGTGCCGTAGTTAGCTTTTTCTTCAATAACCGAAACGCTTTCTCTTGTTCATCATTCCATTCAAATTTCTTCCCTTTATGCGTTAATGCAGTCAAGGGTTTTGCTATTCTGGAAAAGTCTTGGATGAACCTTCTGTAGTAACCAGCTAGTCCTAAAAACTGGCGTATGTGTTTCGGAGTTTTCGGGGTTTCCCACTTTTCAACAGTTTCTATCTTTGCCGGATCCACCTTAATACCTTCTTTGTTCACTATGTGACCGAGGAATTGAACTTCTTCCAACCAAAATGCACACTTTGAAAACTTAGCGTACAATTCTTCCTTCCTCAATACTTCTAACACCTTTCTCAAATGTTCACCGTGTTCTTGGTCATTCTTTGAGTAAATAAGTATGTCATCAATGAAAACAATGACAAACTTGTCAAGGTATGGTCCACACACTCGGTTCATAAGGTCCATGAACACAGCTGGTGCATTAGTTAAACCAAACGGCATGACCATAAACTCGTAATGACCGTAACGTGTTCTGAAAGCAGTCTTTGGAATATCTTCTTCTTTCACCCGCATTTGATGATACCCGGAACGTAAGTCAATCTTTGAATAAACAGACGAGCCTTGTAGTTGATCAAATAAGTCGTCGATTCTCGGTAGTGGGTAGCGGTTCTTGATGGTAAGTTTGTTCAACTCTCGGTAGTCGATACACAACCTGAATGTACCATCTTTCTTCTTGACAAACAAAACAGGAGCTCCCCACGGTGATGTGCTTGGTCGAATGAAACCACGCTCTAAAAGTTCTTGTAATTGGCTTTGCAGTTCTTTCATCTCGCTGGGTGCGAGTCTGTAAGGAGCACGAGCTATTGGTGCAGCTCCTGGTACAAGATCTATTTGAAATTCAACGGATCGATGTGGGGGTAATCCCGGTAATTCTTTCGGAAATACATCGGGAAATTCTTTTGCAATGGGAACATCATTGATGCTCTTTTCTTCAGTTTGTACTTTCTCGACGTGTGCTAGAACAGCATAGCAACCTTTTCTTATTAGTTTTTGTGCCTTCAAATTACTAATAAGATGTAGCTTCGTGTTGCCCTTTTCTCCGTACACCATTAAGGGTTTTCCTTTTTCTCGTATAATGCGAATTGCATTTTTGTAACAAACGATCTCCGCTTTCACTTCTTTCAACCAGTCCATACCGATTATCACATCAAAACTCCCTAACTCTACTGGTATCAAATCAATCTTAAATGTTTCGCTAACCAGTTTAATTTCTCGATTTCGACATATATTATCTGCTGAAATTAATTTACCATTTGCTAATTCGAGTAAAAATTTACTATCCAAAGGCGTCAATGGACAACTTAATTTAGCACAAAAATCTCTACTCATATAGCTTCTATCCGCACCCGAATCAAATAAAACGTAAGCAGATTTATTGTCAATAAGAAACGTACCCGTAACAAGCTCCGGGTCTTCCTGTGCCTCTACCGCATTAATATTGAAAACTCTTCCACGGCCTTGTCCATTCGTGTTCTCCTGGTTCGGGCAATTTCTAATAATGTGGCCTGGTTTTCCACATTTATAACAAACTACATTGGCATAACTTGCTCCGACACTACTTGCTCCGCCATTACTCGTTCCGACACCATTTGTTCCTTTCGATCTATTAACCCCTGGTCCATAGACCTCACACTTCGCCGCGCTATGACCATTTCTTTTACACTTGTTGCAAAATTTGGTGCAGAACCCCGAGTGATTCTTTTCACACCTTTGGCATAGTTGCTTCTGATTGTTGTTGTTGTTGCGGTTATTATTGTTGTTGGGATGATTGTTGTAGTTGATGTTGTTGTTGTTGTTGTTGTTGTTGTTGGGCCGTTTGTTGTAGTTGCGATTGATGTTGCGATTGTTGGGATAATTGTTGCGATTATTGTTGTAATTGCTGTTGTTGTTGTATTGGTGATTCTTATCACCATTTTCCTCCCACTTTCTTTTGACTTGCTTCACATTGGCCTCTTCAGCAGTCTGTTCTTTAATTCTTTCTTCAATCTGGTTCACTAGTTTGTGAGCCATTCTACATGCCTGTTGTATGGAGGCGGGCTCGTGTGAACTTATATCTTCTTGGATTCTTTCTGGTAATCCTTTCACAAACGCGTCGATCTTCTCTTCCTCATCTTCGAATGCTCCCGGACACAATAGGCACAATTCTGTGAATCGTCTTTCGTACGTGGTAATATCAAATCCTTGGGTTCGTAACCCTCTAAGTTCTGTCTTGAGCTTATTGACCTCGGTTCTGGGACGGTACTTCTCGTTCATCAAGTGCTTGAATGCTGACCACGGTAGTGCGTACGCATCATTTTGTCCCACTTGCTCTAGATAGGTATTCCACCATGTTAACGCAGAACCTGTGAAGGTATGCGTAGCGTACTTCACTTTGTCCTCTTCAGTACACTTACTTATGGCAAACACCGATTCAACCTTCTCGGTCCACCGTTTCAATCCGATCGGTCCTTCGGTTCCATCAAATTCCAAAGGTTTGCAGGCAGTGAATTCTTTGTAGGTGCATCCTACACGATTTCCTGTACTGCTAGATCCAAGGTTATTGTTGGTATGTAGCGCAGCCTGTACTGCGGCTATGTTTGAAGCTAGAAAAGTACGGAATTCCTCTTCATTCATATTCACGGTGTGTCGAGTAGTCGGTGCCATTTCCTTCAAAATAGTTAAATGGAACAAGTTAATCATACAGAATATTAAGAGTAGTTAATAGTATTTCGTAGCATAATATGAACTCATTTATAAAAGCTTTTTCTTCATATTAGCGTTTTATAAGTTTAAATTCGGGTAGTACCTACCCGTTAAGTTCATACTTAGTAGCTAATATACAATTCAACTACTACAATTCTATATGAAAAACTGATTATAATAATATTTCGCGTTCAAACTTTTATACAATATTTTACAAACTTACAATACCGCTTATTTTACATAAAGCATGAAATATAGCACACAATAACTTTGATACAAGATAGTTGTGAAGACAATTCTAGCTAGTACACAAGTCGTTCAGCAAAGGCAATAAAGACACGTAATTCATACGTCCAGAAACAAGTCATGCATTCTGGTTTTACTAGGACTACTTCCCATCCTTGGTCTTGTGCAACATAACCGTTATGGCCGTTGATAAGACAGCGTGTTGTAACGTCATCAAAGGGACGAGGGTTACGTAATGTCCAACAGTCCCGTAATAATCTAAAAACCTCATTTCTTACCCCAATTACCGACTCCGTCACTTGTGGAAACGTTTTGTTTAATAGTTGTAGCCCGATGTTCTTGTTCTCACTTTGGTGAGAAGCGAACATTACTAATCCGTAAGCATAACATGCTTCTTTATGTTGCATGTTAGCCGCTTTTTCTAAATCACGAAGTCCAATATTCGGATATATTGAGTCAAAATAATTTCTTAACCCGTTGCGTAAAATAGCATTTGGGTTCCCCGCAATATATGCGTCAAAGTAAACACATCGTAACTTATGGGTTTCCCAATGTGATATCCCCCATCTTTCAAACGAAAGTCTCTTATAAACCAAGACATTCTTGGAACGTTCTTCGAATGTCTTACAAACTGATCTCGCCTTAAATAGTTGTGCCGAAGAATTCTGGCCGACTCTAGACAAGATTTCATCAATCATGTCTCCGGGTAGGTCTCTTAAAATATTGGGTTGTCTATCCATTTTGTGTTTTTAAACTGTAAAATAGACAAGAGTTAGATTCATAAAAAAAATACTTATTAATACAAGCAATTTTTACATATATCATAAAGCATAAGAACACTATATTCCATATATTACACCACACGAATACAACTATCTTATTCCGACTCGCTCGTTTCTTCTTCTTCGGTTTTGGTTCGTTTTGCCAAGTTTCTAGGGATATATGATGTTCCCCTAATACGAGCCGTCGTTGTCCACATTGGTTTAGAAAAACCTGGTGGTTTAGAGGTTCCCGGGTCATTGTTACAACTTAAGGACTTCGGGGGTTGACGATACATATAAAGTTCATCGGGGTTGGAATTAGATTTCTCTATTTTTATGCCCTTTCCTTTATTATTTTCTTTTGCCTTTTTAAATTCAGTTGGGGTAATTTCTATAACATCATCGGAATTCTCGTCGGAATCCGATTCATCGGAGAATTGGTAATCCTCCCAATATTTTGCTTCCTTGGCGGAAACACCATTGACCATAATTAACTTTGGTCGGTTGGTTGAGGATTTTCTTTTACTTAACCGTTTTATTATTTCCCCCACCGGTTCTATTTCTTCATCCGGTTCCGATTCTTCTTCCGGTTCCGATTCTTCTTCCGGTTCCGACTCTTCTTCCGGTTCCTCTTCGGGAACTTGTGAATCAGTCCACAAATCATTCCAATTTACATTTGACTCTTCATTATTATTAGGTGAGTCAATGGGACTTGTTCTAGAGGTAGACATCTATCACATAATATCAAACACGTTAAGAGATTAATATATCACATAATATTCATATGTTAAAAATATATAGTTTCCAACAAAAATGTTAAGCAATCATTTTTAAAGAAAACACGGTCGAAGTCCAGACTCACTAATGCATCCTAACAAACTCGATAAGACACACTAATGCAAATTTTCTGGTTCTCTAAGACCAACGCTCGGATACCAACTGAAATGTCCCGTTCTTATTTATTAAAAACGTTCCATATTAATTGATTTCGTTGCGAGGTTTTGACCTCTATATGAGACGTTTTTCAAAGACTGCATTCATTTTTAAACAAACCATAACCTTTATTTCATCAATAAAGGTTTAAAAAGCTTTACGTAGATTATCAAATAATGATAATCTAAAATATCATGTTTACACACGACCATTACATAATGGTTTACAATACAAATATGTTACAACAAAATAAGTTTCTTGAATGCAGTTTTTACACAATATCATACAAGCATGGACTCCAAATCTTGTCCTTATTTAAGTATGCGACAGCGGAAGCTCTTAATAATCACCTGAGAATAAACATGCTTAAAACGTCAACAAAAATGTTGGTGAGTTATAGGTTTAACCTATATATATCAAATCGTAACAATAGACCACAAGATTTCATATTTCAATACACATCCCATACATAGAGATAAAAATCATTCATATGGTGAACACCTGGTAACCGACAATAACAAGATGCATATATAAGAATATCCCCATCATTCCGGGACACCCTTCGGATATGATATAAATTTCGAAGTACTAAAGCATCCGGTACTTTGGATGGGGTTTGTTAGGCCCAATAGATCTATCTTTAGGATTCGCGTCAATTAGGGTGTCTGTTCCCTAATTCTTAGATTACCAGACTTAATAAAAAGGGGCATATTCGATTTCGATAATTCAACCATAGAATGTAGTTTCACGTACTTGTGTCTATTTTGTAAATCATTTATAAAACCTGCATGTATTCTCATCCCAAAAATATTAGATTTTAAAAGTGGGACTATAACTCACTTTCACAGATTTTTACATCGTCGGGAAGTAAGACTTGGCCACTGGTTGATTCACGAACCTATAACAATATATACATATATATCAAAGTATGTTCAAAATATATTTACAACACTTTTAATATATTTTGATGTTTTAAGTTTATTAAGTCAGCTGTCCTCGTTAGTAACCTACAACTAGTTGTCCACAGTTAGATGTACAGAAATAAATCGATAAATATTATCTTGAATCAATCCACGACCCAGTGTATACGTATCTCAGTATTGATCACAACTCAAACTATATATATTTTGGAATCAACCTCAACCCTGTATAGCTAACTCCAACATTCACATATAGAGTGTCTATGGTTGTTCCGAAATATATATAGATGTGTCGACATGATAGGTCGAAACATTGTATACGTGTCTATGGTATCTCAAGATTACATAATATATAATACAAGTTGATTAAGTTATGGTTGGAATAGATTTGTTACCAATTTTCACGTAGCTAAAATGAGAAAAATTATCCAATCTTGTTTTACCCATAACTTCTTCATTTTAAATCCGTTTTGAGTGAATAAAATTGCTATGGTTTCATATTGAACTCTATTTTATGAATCTAAACAAAAAAAGTATAGGTTTCTAGTCGGAAAAATAAGTTACAAGTCGTTTTTGTAAAGGTAGTCATTTCAGTCGAAAGAACGACGTCTAGATGACCATTTTAGAAAACATACTTCCACTTTGAGTTTAACCATAATTTTTGGATATAGTTTCATGTTCATAATAAAAATCATTTTCTCAGAATAAAAACTTTTAAATCAAAGTTTATCATAGTTTTTAATTAACTAACCCAAAACAGCCCGCGGTGTTACTACGACGGCGTAAATCCGGTTTTACGGTGTTTTTCGTGTTTCCAGGTTTTAAATCATTAAGTTAGCATATCATATAGATATAGAACATGTGTTTAGTTGATTTTAAAAGTCAAGTTAGAAGGATTAACTTTTGTTTGCGAACAAGTTTAGAATTAACTAAACTATGTTCTAGTGATTACAAGTTTAAACCTTCGAATAAGATAGCTTTATATGTATGAATCGAATGATGTTATGAACATTATTACTACCTTAAGTTCCTTGGATGAACCTACTGGAAAAGAGAAAAATGGATCTAGCTTCAATGGATCCTTGGATGGCTCAAAGTTCTTGAAGCAAAATCATGACACGAAAACAAGTTCAAGTAAGATCATCACTTGAAATAAGATTGTTATAGTTATAGAAATTGAACCAAAGTTTGAATATGATTATTACCTTGTATTAGAATGATAACCTACTGTAAGAAACAAAGATTTCTTGAGGTTGGATGATCACCTTACAAGATTGGAAGTGAGCTAGCAAACTTGAAAGTATTCTTGATTTTATGAAACTAGAACTTTTGGAATTTATGAAGAACACTTAGAACTTGAAGATAGAACTTGAGAGAGTTCAATTAGATGAAGAAAATTGAAGAATGAAAGTGTTTGTAGGTGTTTTTGGTCGTTGGTGTATGGATTAGATATAAAGGATATGTAATTTTGTTTTCATGTAAATAAGTCATGAATGATTACTCATATTTTTGTAATCTTATGAGATATTTCATGCTAGTTGCCAAATGATGGTTCCCACATGTGTTAGGTGACTCACATGGGCTGCTAAGAGCTGATAATTGGAGTGTATATACCAATAGTACATACATCTAAAAGCTGTGTATTGTACGAGTACGAATACGGGTGCATACGAGTAGAATTGTTGATGAAACTGAACGAGAATGTAATTGTAAGCATTTTTGTTAAGTAGAAGTATTTTGATAAGTGTATTGAAGTCTTTCAAAAGTGTATAAATACATATTAAAACACTACATGTATATACATTTTAACTGAGTCGTTAAGTCATCGTTAGTCGTTACATGTAAGTGTTGTTTTGAAACCTTTAGGTTAACGATCTTGTTAAATGTTGTTAACCCAATGTTTATAATATCAAAAGAGATTTTAAATTATTATATTATCATGATATTATGATGTACGAATATCTCTTAATATGATATATATACATTAAATGTCGTTACAACGATAAACGTTACATATATGTCTCGTTTCAAAATCATTAAGTTAGTAGTCTTGTTTTTACATATGTAGTTCATTGTTAATATAATTAATGATATGTTTACTTATCATAATATCATGTTAACTATATATATAACCATATATATGTCATCATATAGTTTTTTTTTACAAGTTTTAACGTTCGTGAATCACCGGTCAACTTGGGTGGTCAATTGTCTATATGAAACCTATTTCAATTAATCAAGTCTTAACAAGTTTGATTGCTTAACATGTTGGAAACATTTAATCATGTAAACATCAATCTCAATTAATATATATAAACATGGAAAAGTTCGGGTCACTACAGATCAGTTGGTGGACATAAATCCCAACCACATATCTTTTTATTTCATTTTCTTTTCCATTTATTTCTCCATTTTCTCTCTAAACTCTAAACACACTCAAGATTCAAGTGGAGATTTGAGGTTCAAGGCTCGTGATTCGACTTTTGGTGCGTGAAGGTTTCTCGTTCCTCTCGTTCTGGGCTACACGAAAGTACAAACAGTAAGTGTTAACTTCAAGATTCATTTTTGATTGATTTCTCATATGATTTGGGATTTAATATGTGTTAATGATCTTGTTGGTTAGTTTAAAGAACCCCACTAGTCATGAACATGAAGGTTTAAACTAGTGATGATGAAAATGGTTGTTTATAATGAGATTAGGGTTTGATTAAAAGAGATTAGTTGATTAAGGAACTTAATTAAAGGGTTAATTCATCTAAAGGTCTTAAGATTTAAAGGATTTGATGAAAGAAGTCATGAACTTGAAAGTTTGACTAGTTTAGTGCATAAAATGGGTTTTTGAGTAAACGATCCTATAAATTGCGTTTAATGGCTATAAGAGTTAAGTTTAGCTATTTCGGGAATGCGGGAAGTGATTTCATAAGTTTTGGACTTTCGAGTATTGTTTTATGCATAAAATGGTGTAAAACACACTTTAGGACCAAATGGGCGGGTCGTGTGTTTAAACGAGTGATCGATTGACCAAACCATGTTTAAATGATGTTGTTGAGGCATAATCACAAGTCATTTGGGATTATGAAGGTTTTTGAGCGAAAAATGGTCATTGGTCAAAGTTGGTCAAATAGGATGTTCTAGAAGAACATAAGTGTTGTTTGAGTCGAATAAGCATCGTGTGTAGCTTATTTGCATTTATACTTTGCGTAGGTGATTTGCGTGAAGTCGGTGGAAGAAGTTAAGGTCGCAGGACACGTTCTTCAAGTATTCAAGGTGAGTGGAATATTTATACATGTATGTATGTGGTTTATTTACTCGTACGCGATGTGGGCCTTAGGCGCCACATCATGAGTATTGGGCGTTGTGTCACAAGACGGTGACTTATTGAGGTTATGGGTTAGGAGAACTACGGGCCGGTAGTGTCTCGTTAGGCGACCCACAAATCAGTGACACCTCATATTGGTTCACAAGGCGGTGACCCTTATAGGATTTCATTAGGTGATTTACAAGTCGGTAATACCTTATAGTGTTCACAAGCCGGTGACACTAGATGGTGAACCACGAGTCGGGGGAGTGATTCACGAGTCGGTGACACTTCATAGTGTTCACAAGTCGGTGACACCTCTTGGAGGTTCACAAGTCGATGACCTCATATGTATTAACCGGTGTTGCACAAGTCGGTGACACCCTATAGTGTTCACAAGTCGGTGACACTTGGTGGTATTTCACGAGTCGGTGATGCCCCATGGCGTTCACAAGTCGGTGACCCATAAGTATTAGTGGTGGTTCGTAAGTCGGTGACACCATATGACGAGTCACAAGTCGGTGACATGGTACGAGTGAGACTCGATGATCTTGGTCGGCTACAAGCCGATAGTAGCAAAGCGGTGAACGGTTAGCGTGTTTATGCCTTTTATGTTAGTTTATAATTGTGGTAATTTATATTCTAACATTGTTGCTAGTCGTATGTTTGGTGTTGCTAGCTCGTTATGCATTTTGTTTACATGGTATTGTATGTGGATGCGTGTAGGTAAATTACATATGTATATGTATAAGTATTGCATTCACTAAGCTTTAGCTTACCCTCTCGTTGTTTATATTTTTCTTTAGGTACAGAAGCGGAATGGCAAGGGTATGCTCGGGATTTAGATGATTTCCCATTTTGATGCTTGCTTGGATTACTTTTGGATTCGACCTAGGATTGGGTAGTTTATCCCCAAACATCATGCTCGTAGTTGTTTGGAACTTAAACTCATTTGGGTCAAAACTTGTATTTTGTAACTTATTCGTATGTTGAATGTTTTAAAGTCGTTGAACTTGTTATTGTATTAAAGATGATTTTGGAAGCATATTTGGGAACTAAAGGTTATCTATACTTTTACGCATAGAAAAAAATATATATATGGGCCGGATTTAAATATGGGTTGGGTTGTTACAAGTGGTATCATAGCATGGTCTAAGGGATTTAGGTGACTTGAGATAGGCGCCTAGACTTAGACTTTTGTGTGTGCTATTATGTGGGACTTGTAGGATTACGGGTCGGTTCGGGTTTTTAGTTAGTGCCTTTGAGAATAGGTGCTTTAACTACGTGTTGATTATGTTGATACTAATCGTGTGGTTTTGTGTTGAATATCTAGCGAGATGGTTGTTGTATTCATGAGCTCGGCATGGCGTGTGAGCGTAATAATGCTTCGCGACCATTATTACGGTTGCAAGCCAAGTCATGCAAGTGATGTACAACAAGTATTGGACTAGATAGGATGCACGAACGTTGTCATACTTATATGAATGTGATTTACTTGTGTTACGTTCCTAACCGAATTCATTTCTTAGAATGAAGACAAGGAATGGACATGATAACGAGGATCAAGGCGAAGACGTCGAGTTTACGGCTAAGGTTGAGGCCATCATTAAACTCTATAAAGTGGAGTTTCTCAAAGATGTTAGAAGGGTGTTCCGGGAATCGGTTGATGAGCAAATAACCGATCTAATTGGTGAACGAATGAAGGTCGCAATCGAGGAAGCACTCGATGCTAGAAATATTTATCCTCGAGGCGAAGGGAGTGAAGGAAATAGGAGGCGGGACTTCCATTTCAAAAACTTCAAGGATGCACAACCACCTATGTTTAATGGGGTAAGGGATCCGTTGAAAAGTACGTGTTGGGTTTCCGACATCGAGGGGGGTTTCCGTACTAGTGAATGTCCTCCCGAGAAGAAAACGAGGTACGGTTCTAGTATGTTACGTGAAGAAGCCAAGTTGTGGTGGGATGACAAGATTCAATTGTATGGAGAGGAACAATGTATGAGCTTGTCATGGGAAGAGTTCAAGAAGGAGTTCTTTAATGAGTACCGAACTTCTTCCGACCTTGATAAAATCTGGGATGAGTTACACAATTTGCGACAAGGTTCGATGGACTTGGTTACTCTCAAGTCTACTTTCTTTGCAAAGACTCGTTTTTGTCCGGAGTATGTTGGTGACAATCACAAGTTGATGAAAGATTTCTACCGTACGATGAATGACGAGTTGAAAGGTAAGATTAGTTGGGGAATGGCTAAGTCTTTTAAAGAGTTGTTTGAGTTGGCACGGGGTTTCGAACCGGAGGTGTCGAAGCCAAGTGTGTTTGATGTTAGTAAACGGAAGCTCGAAGCAACGATGTTTTCGAACAAGAAGAGTAAAAGCGCTACCGAAGGTGTCGGAAGCGTAAAGATGAATGACGCGGGTGGTTCTAAATTCACGTGTTATAATTGTGGACAAATGGGGCATAAGTCTCGTGATTGTCCGTCGGGAAAGGTCACATGTTTTAAGTGCCGGAAAGATGGACACCGGAAGTCGGAGTGTCCCGAGTTGAAGTGATGACTCTCGCGACGTGTATTTAAGGTACTATTCGATTTCGGTACCTACTTTATTTTGTTGTATGCGTGACCTTGAGTTTTGATTGAGTTTATCCAGGTGTTGTAGTGACTAGCTAAGTCGGGTTAATCAATTATTGTTAGGCGTTGACCGGGGCGGGTTGACTAAGGGTATTTGACTAACCGAGCCGGGTTAATCAAATTGTTTTTAGGGGATTAGCCAAGTCGGGTTGACCGAGATAGTTTGACTAACCGAGTCGGGTTAATCAATAGGTTGTTAGGAGTGTTGACCAAGCCGGGTTGACCAAGTGAGTTCTACTTAACCGAGTCGGGTTAATTGATTTGGTGATAAGTGTTAATCGAGGCGGATTGACCAAGCGTATTTGACTAACCGGGTCGGGTTAATTAATTCTTGTTAAGGGTTGACCAAGGGAGTTGAATTAACCAAGTCGGGTTAATCAACAAGTATTAGAGGGTTGACTAAGTTAAGAGTTGACCGGGTGTATTTGGCTTAGCCGAGTTGGTTAGTCACTAGATACTAAGTGTTGACTTGGTCGGATTGGTTGAGGATGTTAACTTATCAACATCGGGATTAGTTGTTGTTAATGGAAGCTTAGCCGGGTCGGGCGCAACCATGATTTGGTAAGAGATCGTTTATATTGCTTCCAATTACATGATGTCGCGATAAAGGGTTGACGTGCAAGATGATGTATAAGTCGCGATGCACATGAGAGTGGGATCCGCAAAAGGGGGCACGTGTTGTCATATTGCGGATCGAGTGACATCGAACGGGTGGAATCTTTGGGATCGAGACTTGATTCCGATGGAAGTTGGTTGTCAAGTCCACATGATGCGTCGTTAGGTGCCTTTTCATACCTACGGATGTGATAGTTGACCTTGATGTTAGTGAGGTTATGTTGAACTTAGGGTACCGGTGAAGAAACCCTTAAGTGCATGAATGACCTAGTTATTATATAGGCAATGGCAACGAGACGATTGCGAAAGTGAGGCTTGTGTGCTAAGTATGAAATTCCTTCGTGTGAGGTGATGAAGGAACATCGTAATTCATCCAGAAGAGTTCATGGTAACGGGGCCGAGTAAACCCAATATTTTGTAAAGACTACCTTGCGGGTAGCGGTAATTTGATGTACAATGTACAAGTTGAGTTGACCTTAGGTCATTGTTTGATGACGACAACGAGGTACAGTGAGTGTCGGTTTCATTAAGTGAAGCGGATTTGCGAAAATTTAGGACTACGACCGGTGGAGAGAATGGTCGGTAGCGTTAGATTACATAATTTTCGCAAGATGATAGTGTCTTGGTGATGAGTTTATGGAACGAGGTACCAAGTGGGGGAGTTGCACTCCCGCACGAAAGTGTTATGGACGAAAATTTCGGATGGTGTTCGTGTTAAATTCGGAATTGGTGTCGAGACCTAGGATTGGTCGGTTCAATGTAGAGTTCGGTTCGGATTAAATCGCCTTTTCGGACCAGAATAAGTTGCTACACGAGGTAGGAATGTAGTGAGATCTAGTCAAGAGGTGACTGGTTGAATTTCTTCTTATTTCAGAAGGTGGTGAGTGAGGTGTAGCGCTCGAAATTGTGGTATTGATGAGTCGATAGCGATGATTTTAATCAAAATGGCAATTTATGGAGAGAAGTCGCCAAAAGAGTTATGAAAAACATTAGAATTTTTGGAAAAAAATTCGAAAGATTTCGAGTTTGGAAGTGAGTCAAAGGACTGCGGGGTGTATGTCCGATTGGTTAAGTAACGAAGATCACGAGGACGTGATCGAGTTTAAGTGGGGGAGAGTTGTAAGACCCGAATATTTTTATACGCGTAAAGTATATATATATATATGTACATGAGCATGGAGGTATATATATATATATATATATATATATATATATATATATATATATATATATATATATATATATATATATATATATATATATATATATATATATATATATATATATATAGTTCGGGTTACGTATGTACACATATATATAGTTAGAACGAGAAGTACGCGGAGTATGTTAGTGTACGTTGTATGTATGTATAAATTATACGTGTAAATAAGGTGATGGTTATGCATGCATGCAAGGTTGTTAGTAGAAGTTCATTCTAGGGTTTTCAAAAAGGGCTTTCATGCATAATCGAGATGGGAAAGGAATGTACGAGGAAGGGTACCAACCGAGGGCTTAACTAGACAAAAAAGGGAGCAAAACATCCTAACCGTCGCGCCGCAAGGTCTGGTGTCGCGCCGCGAAGGAACAAGCAAAACTGGGACAGAATGAGGATGTTTCGAAGTGCCAGCTCATGGAAACCGTCGCGCCGCGGTGGCCTGGGTCGCGCCGCGGCCATGTCAGGTTCCAGGCTCGTTTTCTTGGTTAAAATGAGGTGTATTCGAGGGTAAAAACGTCTTTTCGCGTATGGATCAGTTGGTGGACATAAATCCCAGCCACATATCTTTTTATTTCATTTTCTTTTCCATTTATTTCTCCATTTTCTCTCTAAACTCTAAACACACTCAAGATTCAAGTGGAGATTTGAGGTTCAAGGCTCGTGATTTGACTTTTGGTGCGTGAAGGTTTCTCATTCCTCTCGTTCTGGGCTACACGAAAGTACAAACGGTAAGTGTTAACTTCAAGATCCGTTTTTGATTGATTTCTCATATGATTTGGGATTTAATATGTGTTAATGATCTTGTTGGTTAGTTTAAAGAACCCCACTAGTCATGAACATGAAGGTTTAAACTAGTGATGATGAAAATGGTTGTTTATAATGAGATTAGGGTTTGATTAAAAGTGATTAGTTGATTAAGGAACTTAATTAAAGGGTTAATTCATCTAAAGGTCTTAAGATTTAAAGGATTTGAGGAAAGAACTCATGAACTTGAAAGTTTGACTAGTTTTGTGCATAAAATGGGTTTTTGAGTAAACGATCCTATAAATTGCGTTTAATGGCTATAAGAGTTAAGTTTAGCTATTTCGGGAACGCGGGAAGTGATTTCATAAGTTTTGGACTTTCGAGTATTGTTTTGTGCATAAAATGGTGTAAAACACACTTTAGGACCAAATGGGCGGGTCGTGTGTTTAAACGAGTGATCGATTGACCAAACCATGTTTAAATGATGTTTTTGAGGCATAATCACAAGTCATTTGGGATTATGAAGGTTTTCGAGCGAAAAATGGTCATTGGTCAAAGTTGGTCAAATAGGATGTTCTAGAAGAACATAAGTGTTGTTTGAGTCGAATAAGCATCGTGTGTAGCTTATTTGCATTTATACTTTGCGTAGGTGATTTGCGTGAAGTCGGTGGAAGAAGTTAAGGTCGCAGGACACGTTCTTCAAGTATTCAAGGTGAGTGGAATATTTATACATGTATGTATGTGGTTTATTTACTCGTACGCGATGTGGGCCTTAGGCGCCACATCATGAGTATTGGGCGTTGTGTCACAAGACGGTGACTTATTGAGGTTATGGGTTAGGAGAACTACGGGCCGGTAGTGTCTCGTTAGGCGACCCACAAATCAGTGACACCTCATATTGGTTCACAAGGCGGTGACCCTTATAGGATTTCATTAGGTGATTTACAAGTCGGTAATACCTTATAGTGTTCACAAGCCGGTGACACTAGATGGTGAACCACGAGTCGGTGACACCATAGGTCGGGGGAGTGATTCACGAGTCGGTGACACTTCATAGTGTCTACAAGTCGGTGGCACTTAGCGGTGTTTCACAAGTCGGTGACACCTCTTGGAGGTTCACAAGTCGGTGACCTCATATGTATTGACGAGTGTTGCACAAGTCGGTGACACCCTATAGTGTTCACAAGTCGGTGACACTTGGTGGTATTTCACGAGTCGGTGATGCCCCATGGCGTTCACAAGTCGGTGACCCATAAGTATTAGTGGTGGTTCGCAAGTTGGTGACACCATATGATGAGTCACAAGTTGGTGACATGGTACGAGTGAGACTCGATGATCTTGGTCGGCTACAAGCCGGTAGTAGCAAAGCGGTGAACGGTTAGCGTGTTTATGCATTTTATGTTAGTTTATAATTGCGGTAATTTATATTCTAACGTTGTTGCTAGTCGTATGTTTGGTGTTGCTAGCTCGTTATGCATTTTGTTTGCATGGTATTGTATGTGGATGCGTGTAGGTAAATTACATATGTATATGTATAAGTATTGCATTCACTAAGCTTTAGCTTACCCTCTCGTTGTTTATATTTTTCTTTAGGTACGGAAGCGGAATGGCAAGGGTATGCTCGGGATTTAGATGATTTCCCATTTTGATGCTTGTTTGGATTACTTTTGGATTCGACCTAGGATTGGGTAGTTTATCCCCAAACATCATGCTCGTAGTTGTTTGGAACTTAAACTCATTTGGGTTGAAACTTGTATTTTGTAACTTATTCGTATGTTGAATGTTTTAAAGTCGTTGAACTTGTTATTGTATTAAAGATGATTTTGGAAGCATATTTGGGAACTAAAGGTTATCAATACTTTTACGCATAGAAAAAAAAATATATGGGCCGGATTTAAATATGGGTTGGGTTGTTACAAGTGAAAGGATTAGTTATCAAAAGCAGGTATCGACCATAAGTCACAAGTCAAATAGAATGTAAGAAAAAAATAATAAATAAATAGATAGTGATATGATATAATTCATGCGTACTTTACAGATTATATGCTCATCTTTATTAAGTGTAAATTATATTTATAAAAATAATATTAATTAATAAATTCTGTTAATATTATAAAATAAAATAACAATAATAATAATAATAATAATAATAATAATAATAATAATAATAATAATACTAATAATCTTAGTTTTATTCATGAATATAATGAGGTTAGTAATAATAATACTATAAAAATTTTATATATATTAGATTTCGTAACTATAGATAATAACATTAATAATACAAGTATTGATATTAGTATTGAAAAAAATAATAATATTATTATAACAATTATATTTAAATTTCTCGAACATTCATATTGATTTACTTAGATATCAATCGAATTAATCAACGAGTACTATTATTGTTTACAAAATAGTTATATATATATATATATATATATATATATATATATATATATATATATATATATATATATATATATATATATATATATATCTAGATACTTCAACTACAACATGTTTAATTATATTTTAAATATCTAGTAAATAAAAATATTAATTATATGTATTGAACAAATAATCTCAGAGTGTAACATTATACATTAAATACCTTGTTAACGTTGACAAATTATATTCGAAATCATTTATTCAATATACACTATATATTTAAAATAACAAGTTATAGTTATTTTAAGTTATCTAAAAATAATAATAGTTCATTAATATATCTAACTTATTATATATAGTTATTTACATATATAATCATTTATATATATACATTTGTGTTTAAAATTCAAAGGTTCGTGAATCGTCGGGAATGGTCGAAGGTCAAATGAATTCATAAAACAGTTCAAAGATTTTGAGACTCAGTTTAATAGACTTTGCTTATCGTATCGAAATCAAATAAGATTCAAGTTTAAATTTGGTCGGAAATTCCCGGGTCATCACAGTACCTACCCGTTAAAGAAATTTCGTCCCGAAATTTGAGTGAGGTCGTCATGGCTAACAATAAATATGTTTTCCTGACGAATATGAGCTGATAATTAGAGTTTTATCATTATTGAATAATACAGATAAAATAATTCGATTATTCGAAGAGCACGAATGAAGTTATCACAAAAGAGTGAATTGAATAAATGAAATTTCGTTTTAGCTTTTGACGTTGTCTTGGTTGAATTTAGAAAATGAGATGCATCTTAACTTTTGATGTAGTCAGTGTTGAATTTAGAAAATAAAGTTGATCTTAACTTTTGACGTCGTCTTGATTGAATTCCGGAATTCAAGGAATATAAAGAAAATCTTCGAAATCTAAAAGATTTGATTCTTCGGCGAATAAGGAAATTAAGATCTCTATAATTAAATACGGTGATCTGCCGCGATTACTCTGTCTGATATTTCCATTATAAATTAAGCTCTTCCGTTCCATTATTCTCACCATTCCTATACTTTCTTTCTTAGTTCATATCTCCAAAAGATTTTGAATATGCTTAATCCTATTCTAATCCTTGATATTTTCCTAATTATCATTTCTGTCATCCTTCTTTTCAATCTTCCACTAGAAAGATTTGGTTACTTCTACTATTACCTTGGGGTGATACTATTCTTAATTATACCGTGTCTTTATATTGCTATTCGTATTAATATCCACGGTTTGTAACCTCCGTGTTGTTATTGGGCTTTATATTTTCTCTTATATTTTGGAGCTTTATCCCTTCATTTCTTCTTCTTGCTATTAAACACCGCTTGTAATGGTTGAGAATTCGCAGATATAAACTTCAGAATGAACATTGTTAATGTTCTAAGAAGGAAATCGTAATGGTACGATTTGATTTGTCAAATTACCAGAATTTCTGAGAATAGAACTATCAAGAATATATTTTCTTGATATGTTAGGAGGTGAAGTAGAATGAACGAGTCGTGTAACATGGCACATGATGATGGTATGATCTACTGTGAACCATCACCACGTTTCATTAGAAACTTAGCATGACTTACTATAATATAATCACGTTGATCAAGTGTCATTATATTATACTAACTCATGCATCAATTTCCAATACTACTTCAAAACATTCATATTTTAAGCTTGAAAGTTTACAGAATATAGAAACTAACAGTTTCTATATGATGTAACACTGATAGCACGAAGAGATAAATGATTTCAGATAAGAATAGTTATGAAAATATCTTCAGGAATATGGAGGATATTTATAATGAAAGATACGATAATATCTTTGAATATCTAAGATCATAGGATGATAGAGACTATTGTCAGCAAGGGTTTAGAGTAAAGAGCAAGATATTCGCTAAAAACTTTAGCAGGCATTGAATTATTTGGATTCTTTGAAGTCAAACTTATTCTTTGTGATTTGTCCACGGTTTCCTTCATAGTTTCGCATAATCAGCTTTTCGGTACTAAATTTTCTATTGAGTGTTTCCAATACTCCATTCTTTATCATCAACTTTTAACTGTTGAGGTCATTTACAGTTGTTGCTTCATTCAACTTTTCAAAATTCAGAGCATTAATTTGCAGACTAGGTGCTTTTCAGAATTTCAGAATGGAAGATCATAGTTCTAAGAGATAAATGTTATATGGATACATATAACTGTTGATGTGGAAACGTTGCAAGACTTACAATACAGATTTGCTGATTTCTGGTAATTGGTATGGCAATTCTTGTTATAAAATGCGGATGAGTACATGATGAGACTTCAATAGATAAATATGGTGATTTGTCGTAGAGATTTAAGCCAAGGAGCAACGAGGTTGCTGGTATGTCTACTGATAATATGGTGGGATATAAAAGGTTCCCTGGTAACAATAAAAGAGCACACATATAAATCAAGGTTATAATAAGGTTGTTTCGAATGAAAAATCGAAGTTGACTTGTTGGAGCTGTGACAAAATTTGCTAATTTGGAAAGAGATTGCAAAGTTATTTTGGGTAATAATAACACTAAGAAATTAGCATAGCTACGTTTTAAATGTTTTCTCATTTGTCGAGAGTTTCTCAGGTGAATAGCTATATGCATCAATCTTTTCTTCCGTAGATGAAGTGCGGTTGGTTCATCCTCTCGATTGAGGTGTTTTCAAGAATCATGAAAGGTTTGAACGCAGATTGTAATCGTCAAGATAAAAATGAGGTTTAAGATGAAATCAAGTGGCAAACTTGAAGAATTGTTTAGTTTCCTATGTTATATTTAGTATTTTAATTCATTTTAATTGTCCAATGTTGGCAGTCTACAGTAGATAGTCCACAGTTAACAGTCCAATAATTCATACATAGTTTAATATATAATATTAGAAATAATTAAATTCATATCGTGACCCGTGTACATGTCTCAGACTCGATCACAACTCAAAGTATATATATTATTATAGAATCAACCTCAACCCTGTATAGAGAACTCGATCATTACTGCATATAGAGTGTCTATGGTTATTCCAAATAATATATATATATATATGCGTCGATATGATATGTCAAAACCTTGTATACGTGTCCCGATATTTAAAGTGCGTAAAATAAATAACAGAAATTAAATGACGATAAATAAAGTGCGTAAAGAAAATAACAGAAATTAAATGACGATAAATAAAATTGCCAGAATGTAAATTGCGATAATTAAATTGCGATAAATAAAATGTAATACGGAATTAACAGTTAGCTAGGAACAGTTAGCTAGGATTTTGTTAGCGTGGTTTCTTAACAAATTTTTTCATAGTTAATTCGTTTGTTTCTAACAAATTTTATTTTGTCAAATGTTTTTCTTCATTATGCCACTTGTTGGATTCTGATAAGTCAAAATCCAATTATGAAATTGAATGAAAATGGTTATTTTATGGTGAACGAATTCGTATATCGGTGGTTGTAAGTAGGATAGTAAATGACTGTTGAATCAGATTCGAAGAATGTACAATGTAACTTATTAATGTGAAATCTAAATATTCCTCGGGTATTACCTACCCGTTAAAATATTTTCACCATTAACAGTTTGCACAAAAGAATTTTTAATTACAATCTTTATGAAAACATATATACATATATATTTTCTTCAGATGTAATCATAAATTTAATGAGCTAATATGATATTAATCTCATTTGATTTTTCATTAGAACTAGAATGAATAATCCCTAAAACTTTAGAGATTAGATAATCGCCGTGAAGAACGAAGATAATTGATGTAGAACAATACGTAGAACGATGATTATACTCGAGGTATAGAATGAGATATTAAGGCATGGATTGTTGAGGGTACTGGTGCTGTTATTGATGGTACTGTTGGTGTCAGTGATGTTGCTGAAGCTGGTAACTTTTGCACCATATTCTCCGAATTTATTACTCGGGAGCGAAGCTCGTTGACTTCTTCCATTACTCCAGGATGATTGTCGGTCGGGACGAGAGGATGAATAAGGTTTAGAATTGTGGATAATATATAATAGTTACGAGATATTCTGGAAATGAGGGTGAAAATGGTGTTTCGGACTGATTCGCCGGTAAGTGTTTCAGGTTCTTCACCAAGAGGTGAATTTGGTTGATGGAAAGGATTGCCTTCTTCTCATCTCCATTGATTAAGTCGACTACAAACTCATCATATGAATTGGGGATGGATGATTGGGTGATTCATTCTGCTGACGCTGCTTTGCAGAGCTTAGGTGAACGTCCATGTCGGAATAGCTGTCGGTATAACTATCGGAATAACTATCGGAATAGCTATCGGAATTCGAGGGACTTGAACTGGTTGAAGGATTCATCCCGTACGATCAGATGAAGGATTTTCGATAAGAAATAGAATAGGATGTAGATTAGTACCCTGCAATACATAATTTACATATGCATATATAATACTAAAATCCCATAAGTTACGGAGGAATCTACGGAATACGACAGGCAAAGTTTACAGTAACAGATACTCTAAGATATGGATTTGTCTATACACTATTCATGCAATCAGTGCAGTAAGATGTGTCTAGACTAGGAATGATAAGCAGGTAATTTCCTAAGGATGATAAGCCGATGATTTTCGACAAAAATGATAAGCAAAACTTTTGACATGCAGACACGGTCGAAGTCCAGACTCACTAATGCATCCTAACGACTATCAGTTAGACATACTAATGCAAGACCTGGTTTGCTAAGACCACCGCTCTGATACCAACTGAAGCGACCCGTCCTAATCCATCCAGACGAAGTCCATATTGATTATAAACGATTCACAATAGTTGATTACATTGCGAGGTACTTGACCTCTATATGATACATTTTACAAACATTGCATTCGTTTTTGAAAAGACAATCTTTCATTACATCAAAAGTTGACGGCAGGCATACCATTTTATAATATATCTAACTATAATTGACTTAATAATAATCTTGATGAACGCAACGACTCGAATGCAACGTCTTTTGAAATATGTCATAAATGACTCCAAGTAATATCTCTAAAATGAGCAAATGCACAGCGGAAGATTTCTTTCATACCTGAGAATAAACATGCTTTAAAGTGTCAACCAAAAGGTTGGTGAGTTCATTAGTTTAACATAAATAATCATTTCCATCATTTTAATAGACCACAAGATTTTCATTTCTCATAAACATACGTCCCATGCATAGAGACAAAAATATCATTCATATGGATTGAACACCTGGTAATCGACATTCACAATATGCATATAAGAATATCCCTATCATTCCGGGATCCTCCTTCAGACATGATATAAATTTCGAAGTACTAAAGCATCCAGTACTTTGGATGGGGCTTGTTGGGCCCGATAGATCTATCTTTAGGATTCGCGTCAATTAGGGTGTCTGTTCCCTAATTCTTAGATTACCAGACATAATAAAAAGGGGCATATTCGATTTCGATAATTCAACCATATAATGTAGTTTCGATAACTTGTGTCTATTTCGTAAAACATTTATAAAAATTGCGCATGTATTCTCAGCCCAAAAATATAAAGGGTAAAAAGGCAAATGAAACTCACCTAATGTATTTTGTAGTAAAAATACATATGACTATATTGAACAATGCAGGGTTGGGCTTGGATTCACGAACCTATATCATTTGTATATTTGTTAATACATGTAATCGTAATCGAATAATTTATATGTTATTATTAGTGATATAGTTGTTATATATATATATATATATATATATATATATATATATATATATATATATATATATATATATATATATATATATATATATATATATATATATATATATATATATATATATATATATATATGTAATAATTTAATAGGTTTCATTTTATAAATTTTCATTTTATATAAAGAAATATTATTATAGTTAAGTTATGTAATTTAAATATATTTTTGTATATATAAGCTTTATTTATATACTTATAACCGTAAAAACGTCATTAAAACTTTAGTAATATTGATATAGGTAATACTGATAATAATAATAGTAACAATAATAACCATACTTATAAAAATAATAATAATAATGTTAATAACAGAAATTTTAATAAAAAGAAAAGTTTAATATTTGTGATAATGAAAATAATACTTTTGATAATAATTCCTAGTACCTAATAACAATAACAATCTTTTTACTAATTATGATATTAATAATAATACAACTTAATACTAATACTTTTAATGGTAATAATATTAGTAATCACAATATTAATTCTAATAATAACCATAATTGTAATTATAAGTATGTTAATTATAATAAATAGTGACTAATACATACATTAATAATAATAATAATAACAATAATAACTAGTAGTCATTAATTGATATTAATAATAACTTATAATAATAACATAAATTGATAATAATAATAACATTCATAGTAATAATAACAATAAAAATAATATTAATAATAATAATAATGAAAGATAAATATTATACCCTTTGAAAGCTTTACTAAAAAGAAATGCTCTAGACAGGATTCGAACCCGCGACCTCCCGCTCAACCGCAACACTCCCAAACCATCCGACCATGTTTACTTTTCTGATTATATTTTGTTCCAGTTTATATATTACTCGTATTCACTATGCTTCTTCTTCATTAACCCAAAATCGATTCGATCAGGCTTGTAACATAATCATAACAATACATTAAAAGTTTGAATTCGTAATGAAGCTGAAACATTTATCAATCAGCTGTTGTCGTAAAACAACAAAAAACTATATACATAAATAAAAGAATACAGCAGAATTGCTGTGACGTAAAAAAAATAAACGAAGAACAAAAAAAAAATGATTTCGGTTTTAAGATCGTTTTAAACAAAACTTTCAACATGAATTAAGTCGTAAATCGTCCCTAGAAACATTAAAAATTATCAATTGAACTTAAAACATTCAAACAATTTCGAATTTGAGAGATTACAATTTAGTTGACTTTTGAATTCTAAATTTGACTCCTCAAATTCGAACTCGATTTTACGAATTGGAATCTGAAAATTTGAAGAAACATTCACGACAAGCTTTAAGACACTTCTGCACTTTTAGATTTTTGAAAATGATTCTTTTTTGAATTATGAGCAAAAGCTTGATACGAACAGAGATAAAAAAAATAATTAAATGCCTGTACCATTTAGAAGTAGTGATATATTGTGAGAATGAAAAAATTTAATAGTCTCAATTCAGTGAAAGGATTAGTTATCAAAAGCATGTATCGACCATAAGTCACAAGTTAAATAGAATGTAAGAAGAAAAAAAATAAATAAATTGATAGTGATATGATATAATTCATGCGTACTTTACAGATTATATGCTCATCTTTATTAAGTGTAAATTATATTTATAAAAATAATATGCATTAATAAATTCTGTTAATATTATAAAATAAAATAATAATAATAATAATAATAATAATATTAATAATAATAATAATAATAATAATAATAATAATAATAATAATAATAATAATAATAATAATAATAATAATAATAATAATAATACTAATACTAATAATAATACTAATAATCTTAGTTTTATTCATGAATATAATGAGGTTAGTAATAATAATACTATAAAAAATTTTATATATATTAGATTTCGTAACTATAGATAATAACATTAATAATACAATTATTTATATTAGTATTGAAAAAAAAAATAATATTATTATAACAATTATATTTAAATTTCTCGAACATTCATATTGATTTACTTATATATCAATCGAATTAATCAACGAGTACTATTATTGTTTACAAATTAGTTATATATATATATCAAGATACATAAAATCAATAATTATGTACTCCAATCATGTATGTATATGTATATATATATATATATATATATATATATATATATATATATATATATATATATATATATATATATATATATATATATATATATATATAGATCCTTCAACTACAACATGTTTAATTATATTTTAAATATCTAGTAAATAAAAATATTAATTATATGTATTGAACAAATAATCTCAGAGTGTAACATTATACATTAAATACCTTGTTAACGTTGACAAATTATATTCGAAATCATTTATTCAATATACACTATATATTTAAAATAACAAGTTTTAGTTATTTTAAGTTATCTAAAAAAAATAATAGTTCATTAATATATCTAACTTATTATATATAGTTATTTACATATATAATCATTTATATATATATACATTTGTGTTTAAAATTCAAAGGTTCGTGAATCGTCGGGAATGGTCGAAGGTTAATGAATTCATAAAACAGTTCAAAGATTTTGAGACTCAGTTTACTAGACTTTGCTTATCGTATCGAAATCAAATAAGATTCAAGTTTAAATTTGGTCGGAAATTCCCGGGTCATCACACGTTTCTTCTCAACAACACTTATGTTACTTGTTTATTCGATTCGGGTGCTGATAAATGCTTTGTATCCAAGACTTTGATTCATTCTTTTAGCACTCCACCACTCCTACTAGATACCACTTATACCATTGAAGTGGCCAACAGGAAACTATTGAGTGCCGACACATATTACCGGGGGTGTACGTTAAACATTTTGGGTAATGAGTTTGAAATTGACTTGATACCCATGGAACTAGGAAGTTTTGATGTAATAATTGGTATGAATTGGCTAGCTAAAACGAAATCTCACATCCTTTGTGATCTTAACACAATCCGGATTCCTATCGATAATGGTGAATCTTTGATTGTTTATGGCGATAAGAGTTGCACCGGACTCAACCTCGTTTCATGCATTAAAGTTAGAAAACTACTCCGTAAGGGTTGTTTTGCGATCCTTGATCACGTTAAGAAAGTCGAGTCCGATAAGAAGCACATCGATGATGTGCCAATTGTTAGTGACTATTCCGATGTATTTCCCGACGAATTGCCGGGTCTTCCACCTCATCGACCGGTTGAATTCCAAATCGATCTTATTCCGGGAGCCGCACCCGTAGCACGTGCACCATATAGACTCGCTCCATCCGAAATGCAAGAATTGCAAAGTCAAATCCAAGAACTACTTGATCGTGGTTTTATCCAACCTAGCCATTCAACTTGGGGCGCTCCGATTTTATTCGTTAAGAAAAAAGATGGATCCCTACGAATGTACATTGACTATCGTGAACTAAACAAATTGACAGTTAAGAACCGATATCCTCTTCCGCGCATCGATGACCTCTTTGATCAATTACAAGGATCACGTGTATATTCAAAAATCGATCTCCGCTCGGGTTATCATCAATTAAGGGTTAAGGGGGAGGATGTCTCTAAAACCGCTTTCTGAACTCGTTATGGTAGTTATGAATTCCTTGTCATGCCATTTGGTCTCAGTAACGCACTGGCGGTATTCATGGACCATATGAACCACGTGTGCAAACCGTATCTCGATAAATTCGTCATTGTGTTCATCGATGACATCTTGGTCTATTCTAAAAGCGAAGAAGAATACGAACAACATCTCCGACTTGTGCTTGAACTCTTGAGACAAGAACGACTCTATGCCAAATTCTCCAAGTAAGAATTTTGGTCGAAGGAAGTTCAATTTCTTGGTCATGTTGTAAGTGATCAAGGTATTAAAGTCGATCCATCAAAAATCGAAGCCATTAGTGAATGGGAGACTCCTACTACTCCTACTCACATTCGTCAATTCTTGGGTCTCGCCGGATACTATCGTAGATTCATCAAGGATTTCTCTTTGGTCACTCGTCCTCTAACCGCGTTAACTCATAAGGGAAGAAAATTCGCTTGGACGACCGAACAAGAATCCACATTTCAAATCTTGAAAACAAAGCTAACCACCGCTCCTATCTTGTCACTTCCCGAAGGCAATGACAATTTTGTTGTATATTGCGATGCCTCGAAACATGGTTTTGGGTGTGTATTGATGCAACGAAAGAAAGTCATTGCTTATGCCTCTCGACAATTGAAAATCCATGAACAGAACTATACGACACATGATCTCAAACTCAGAGCCGTTGTCTTCGCACTTAAAATGTGGAGACATTATCTTTATGGAACCAAAAGTACCATCTTCACCGATCACAAAAGCCTCCAACACATCTTCGATCAAAAGCAACTAAACATGAGACAACGACGGTGGATTGAAACTTTAAACGATTATGATTGTGAGCTTCGTTACCATCCCGGGAAGGCAAACATAGTAGCCGATGCCTTAAGTCAAAAAGAAATAGCGGTGCCTCTTCATGTCCGAGCTTTAAACATCACCATCCACACAAACCTTAATAGCCAAATTCCGATAGCCCAAGATGAGGCTCTCAAGGATGAAAACATCTCTCTCGAACACTTGAACATCCTTACCTCTCGATTCGAAGTTAAAGAAACCGGACTCCGATATTTCACCGGAAGAATTTTGGTGCCTAGTTATGGGGACTTACGAAGCCTTATTTTAGATGAAGCCCATAAGTCAAGATATTCGATTCACCCCGGTGCCAATAAGATGTATCACGACCTCAAAGAACAATATTGGTGGCCGAACATTAAAAGGGATGTTGCTACTTATGTTGGAAAGTGCCTAACTTGCTCCAAAGTCAAAGCCGAACATCAAAGACCGTCCGGACTACTTCAACAACCCGAAATCCCGCAATGAAAGTGGGAAAGGATAACGATGGATTTTATCACCAAACTACCAAAGACGGTTGGCGGTTATGATACTATTTGGGTCATTGTAGACCGTCTCACCAAATCCGCGCATTTCCTGGCCATGAAGGAAACCGACAACATGGAGAAACTCGCACAACTATACATTAAAAAAATCGTAGCCTGACACGGTGTGCCCTTATCGATTATCTCTGACCGAGATGGCCGATTTGTTTCTAGATTTTGGCGTACTTTACAAGAAGCGTTGGGAACGCGTTTAGACATGAGCACCGCATAACATCCGCAAACCGACGGACAAAGCGAACGCACAATTCAAACCTTGGAAGACATGCTACGAGCTTGCATTGTCGACTTTGGAAAAGCTTGGGATAAGCACTTGCCTCTCACCGAATTCTCCTACAATAATAGTTATCACGCGAGTATTAACGCCGCACCATTCGAAGCTTTATATGGCCAAAAATGTCGTTCACCTCTTTGTTGGGCCGAAGTAGGCGACACACAAATCACCGAACCCGAACTCATTCATGAAACAACCGAGAAAATTGTTCAAATCCAAGATAGGCTTAGGACGGCCCGAAGTCGTCAAAAGAGCTATACCAACAAACGACGCAACGACCTCGAATTTTAAGTCGGTGACCAAGTAATACTAAAAGTCGCACCTTGGAAGGGTGTAATCCATTTTAGGAAACGCGGGAAGCTAAATCCGTGGTATATTGGTCCTTTCGAAATCTTGGAGCGTATTGGAACCGTTGCTTATCGTTTAGATCTTCCACCTCAATTGAGCTCCGTTCATCCTACCTTCCATGTATCTAACTTGAAAAAGTGTCTTGCCGAACCCGATATCGTCATCCCTCTTGAGGAACTTACTATTGATGACAAACTTCATTTTGTGGAGGAACCGGTTGAAATCGTGGACACCTCCGTCAAGAAGCTAAAACAAAGCCGAATCCCGATTGTCAAGGTCCGTTGGAACGCCAAAAGGGGACCCGAGTTTACTTGGAAAAGACAAGATCAAATGCAAAGGAAATACCCTCACTTATTCCCGGTTCTGGAAACGCAAGATTTCGAGGAAGAAACAACGACTACTACGCCTACTTAAATTTCAGGACGAAATTTCTTTTAAGGAGTAGGTAATGTAATATCCCACCTTTTTCTGTTTACTTTTCCGTTTAATTATTTAAAGTCCGTTATATGATTATAACATCCCTCGTTAATACGCGTTTTAAAAATATCTCGTTTAGGTAAATCACGCACCCGCAACCGAACTCGAGGGACTAGTTTCGCCAAAGTGCCAAAGAGGTGACTAGCATTTGACTAGTCAACCCCACCTTCCATCTTTTTTCATTTCCATTTTCCTTTTCTTTTACTACTTCCCTATTTTCTTTCAATTCTCTAATTTGAAGATTCATCATCTAAATCCGTTCAAGCAAGCATCAATCAAAACAAATTACATATTTAGAATCCTTGCAACTTCCTCTTCGATTCCATACCGATTTCATTACATTTGGGTAACTTTCTAAAATCACTAGATTTTGTGCTCTTGATGTTTTTAAGTTATAAAGTTGTTAATTAGTGTCTATGGCTCAAGTCTAACATGATTATATGATTTATATGCTCGATCTCATTGTTTGAAGTAACTAGCTTGAATATGAACTTTGGTGTGTTTGATTTGATGATTTGGTTGCATGAATGTTGTTAAATGATATAAGTACATGTATTAAATGTGTTCCTAGTATCACTAGTTTCAATTTGATGTGTAGGTTGCTTGAGAAAACTCCATAAACTTGATTAGTGATTTTGGTGAATTTGGGTTAGGGTTTGATAAGCTTGAAATGAATATTTGATGCATTGAATGCCATGAATTATTGTTAGTAAGTAGTTAGTTGTATTGTATGCTTGATTATCTAAAAAATGGCGTGTTTTATGTATGCATTAAATGCCCGAATCATAAATGTGCACTTGTAAAATTTGAAGCATTAAATGTGTGCATTGATTAATCATTTGATTTGAAAAGTCGGTTATTGCAAATAATGTTTTTGGTTGGTGAAATGTATTTTGTTGTGTTCTTTGTCAAATTACCTTTCTAACGATATAAGATACGAGTTCTAAGTGTTAGCGGTTTGTGATTTATGCTTGAAAGAGTTTTGATTTAAGACTTGGACATTTGAGACTGACCAGGTACCAACACACGTTAAATGCCGTGGCGCGGCAGTCTTGGGTCGCGGCGCGACCTAAGGCGTGTCCAGGTTCTGACCTACATGGTCAAAATATGAAAAATATTTGGCACGCTATGGACCTCCGATTCACATGTAACCTGTTCTAACATGCTTATATATGAATAAAAACCTCAGAAAAATAGTTCGGGACCCGACCCGAACGTGTTGACTTTTTCATTGACTTTGACCGACCAAAGTTGACTTTTAATCATACTTAACCAAATGTTGGTGCAATCATTCTAACATGCTTTTATACTTGTACCTTACATGAAACATGTGTGACGACCCGGAAATTTCCGACCAAATTTAAACTTAACCTTTATATGTTTCCGACACGATAAGCAGAATTTGTAATGTTGAATCTCAAAAATTTTGGAACTACATTCATGTAATCAATTACCCTTTGACCGTGTTCGACGATTCACGAACAATTATGAGTATATAGATATGTATATATAATATATAATATTAACTGAAAACATAACAAAGTATTAGATATATGATACTTTACATGAGCGTATTTGTTTCGATATATTTATCGACAGAATTAAGAGATAATATCAAATGATTGAATTATCATATACATTATGATATGATTACGGGCCTATGTTATGAGGTCCACTGTGATTTAAGAAATCTATTCTTTTTGACAACATTCGGAAAATGGTAAAGTGATTTATAAATAAGAACAAATGTGTCAATTAACGAGAACTAGACAAGGGTTAGTGGAAATTCCTGTTTAATTTCCAAGGCATGTTTTATAATATTTTCCTCGTGACCTTGATAAGATAACTATGTTAACTTTCATTTTATTTAATATTAAAATAAGAACGTGGAGTGTAAATAACTTAGATGTTGGATATCGACAAGTTAAGTAACTCGACATTTTTCATTAAGATGATTTCATACGTTTATTTAACCTTTGGACTTTATCCCATGCTTCACCAATAGACTGTAATTTAAAAACTTGAAACCTATTATGAATATATATAATTCTACTTTTCTAAAATGTTTTATGATATAACGATTTCCATTATTTTAACCTTTTAACAAAATGATTCTTAAATATATTTAGTTTTGGGAAAAAAAAATTATCATATTTATTTGATTTAGTTTCAAAAGTACAAAAAACTTTATCAGTTTAAAAAAAACTTTATTATTAAAACGTATATATCTTTTCTAAATATCTAGAACCACTTTTGACAACTCATTACTTAACCAGTATGATAAAGATAATGATATTTATATTTTATTTTATTAAATATATATAATGATTTAAATTAATATTATATATATTTATACGCGTATTATACGTATATAGTTTTATACTTTTACTATACTTTAACTTTACCTTTACTTTACTTTTACTTTACTTTAACTTTAATAATTCATTTTAATAATTCATACTTTAATAATTCACTTTAATAATTCACTTTAATAATTCATACTTTAATAATTCACTTTAATAATTCACTTTAATAATTCATACTTTAATAATTCACTTTAATAATTTACTTTAATAATTCATACTTTAATAATTCACTTTAATAATTCATACTTTAATAATTCAAAAATCTATTATAAATAGAATTGAATAGGTTTCATTATTTCATAGAAACTTGAAAATATATTTCTCTAAACTCTCTCAATCGAATTACATATATATATTTTCTTTGTATTATTTCAAGATATTATTAGTATACATAAAATATTACGACGGAGTTATACTCAAACGATTTCAAAATAAGTTTTCAAACGGGATAGAGCTAAGGAAATTATGGGTTATAGCTATGGAGGTTATGGGTATTGATCGAGGGTATTGCTCGTGAGGTCAACCTAACGTTTATCATTTTCGTTGCGTCTACGTACTTTCCTGCAATATTGAATCACAATATTGATACGTTCGTGAATCCGAGACAAACCCTGCACTTGTTCAGTGCCGTCATATACATAATTGCTGCGAAATACAGTATTGTGAGTTTCATTTGCTCCCTTTTTAATTGCTTTTGCAATATATATTTTTCGGCTGAGAATACATGCGCTGTTTTATAAATGTTTTACGAAGTAGGCACAAGTACTAAAACTAATTCTATGTGGGTTTAAACCAGAAATATACCCTTAGCTTGGTAACATTAAACTACTTGTCTATGTACGGTAGGTGAAATGTCCCGTTCTTATTGATTAAAAACGTTCCATATTAATTGATTTCGTTGCGAGGTTTTGACCTCTATATGAGACGTTTTTCAAAGACTGCATTCATTTTAAAACAAACCATAACCTTTATTTCATCAATAAAGGTTTAAAAAGCTTTACGTAGATTATCAAATAATGATAATCTAAAATATCCTGTTTACACACGACCATTACATAATGGTTTACAATACAAATATGTTACAACAAAATAAGTTTCTTGAATGCAGTTTTTACACAATATCATACAAGCATGGACTCCAAATCTTGTCCTTATTTAAGTATGCGACAGCGGAAGCTCTTAATAATCACCTGAGAATAAACATGCTTAAAACGTCAACAAAAATGTTGGTGAGTTATAGGTTTAACCTATATATATCAAATCATAATAATAGACCACAAGATTTCATATTTCAATACACATCCCATACATAGAGATAAAAATCATTCATATGGTGAACACCTGGTAACCGACATTAACAAGATGCATATATAAGAATATCCCCATCATTCCGGGACACCCTTCGGATATGATATAAATTTCAAAGTACTAAAGCATCCGGTACTTTGGATGGGGTTTGTTAGGCCCAATAGATCTATCTTTAGGATTCGCGTCAATTAGGGTGTCTGTTCCCTAATTCATAGATTACCAGACTTAATAAAAAGGGGCATATTCGATTTCGATAATTCAACCATAGAATGTAGTTTCACGTACTTGTGTCTATTTTGTAAATCATTTATAAAACCTGCATGTATTCTCATCCCAAAAATATTAGATTTTAAAAGTGGGACTATAACTCACTTTCACAGATTTTTACTTCGTCGGGAAGTAAGACTTGGCCACTGGTTGATTCACGAACCTATAACAATATATACATATATATCAAAGTATGTTCAAAATATATTTACAACACTTTTAATATATTTTGATGTTTTAAGTTTATTAAGTCAGCTGTCCTCGTTAGTAACCTACAACTAGTTGTCCACAATTAGATGTACAGAAATAAATCGATAAATATTATCTTGAATCAATCCACGACCCAGTGTATACGTATCTCAGTATTGATCACAACTCAAACTATATATATTTTGGAATCAACCTCAACCCTGTATAGCTAACTCCAACATTCACATATAGAGTGTCTATGGTTGTTTCGAAATATATATAGATGTGTCGACATGATTGGTCGAAACATTGTATACGTGTCTATGGTATCTCAAGATTACATAATATACAATACGAGTTGATTAAGTTATGGTTGGAATAGATTTGTTACCAATTTTCACGTAGCTAAAATGAGAAAAATTATCCAATCTTGTTTTACCCATAACTTCTTCATTTTAAATCCGTTTTGAGTGAATCAAATTGCTATGGTTTCATATTGAACTCTATTTTATGAATCTAAACAGAAAAATTATAGGTTTATGGTCGGAAAAATAAGTTACAAGTCGTTTTTGTAAAGGTAGTAATTTCAGTCGAAAGAACGACGTCTAGATGACCATTTTAGAAAACATACTTCCACTTTGAGTTTAACCATAATTTTTGGATATAGTTTCATGTTCATAATAAAAATCATTTTCTCAGAATAACAACTTTTAAATCAAAGTTTATCATAGTTTTTAATTAACTAACCCAAAACAGCCCGCGGTGTTACTACGACGGCGTAAATCCGGTTTTACGGTGTTTTTCGTGTTTCCAGGTTTTAAATCATTAAGTTAGCATATCATATAGATATAGAACATGTGTTTAGTTGATTTTAAAAGTCAAGTTAGAAGGATTAACTTTTATTTGCGAACAAGTTTAGAATTAACTAAACTATGTTCTAGTGATTACAAGTTTAAACCTTCGAATAAGATAGCTTTATATGTATGAATCGAATGATGTTATGAACATCATTACTACCTTAAGTTCCTTGGATAAACCTACTGGAAAAGAGAAAAATGGATCTAGCTTCAACGGATCCTTGGATGGCTCGAAGTTCTTGAAGCAGAATCATGACACGAAAACAAGTTCAAGTAAGATCATCACTTGAAATAAGATTGTTATAGTTATAGAAATTTAACCAAAGTTTGAATATGATTATTACCTTGTATTAGAATGATAACCTACTGTAAGAAACAAAGATTTCTTGAGGTTGGATGATCAACTTACAAGATTGGAAGTGAGCTAGCAAACTTGAAAGTATTCTTGATGTTATGTAACTAGAACTTGTAAAATATATGAAGAACACTTAGAACTTGAAGATAGAACTTGAGAGAGATCAATTAGATGAAGAAAATTGAAGAATGAAAGTGTTTGTAGGTGTTTTTGGTCGTTGGTGTATGGATTAGATATAAAGGATATGTAATTTTGTTTTCATGTAAATAAGTCATGAATGATTACTCATATTTTTGTAATTTTATGAGATATTTCATGCTAGTTGCCAAATGATGGTTCCCACATGTGTTAGGTGACTCACATGGGCTGCTAATAGCTGATCATTGGAGTGTATATACCAATAGTACATACATCTAAAAGCTGTGTATTGTACGAGTACGAATACGGGTGCATACGAGTAGAATTGTTGATGAAACTGAACGAGGATGTAATTGTAAGCATTTTTGTTAAGTAGAAGTATTTTGATAAGTGTCTTGAAGTCTTTCAAAAGTTTATGAATACATATTAAAACACTACATGTATATACATTTTAACTGAGTCGTTAAGTCATCGTTAGTCGTTACATGTAAATGTTGTTTTGAAACCTTTAGGTTAACGATCTTGTTGAATGTTGTTAACCCATTGTTTATTATAACAAATGAGATGTTAAATTATTATATTATCATGATATTATGATATATAATATATCTTAGTATGATGTATATACAGTTAAATGTCGTTACAATGATAATCGTTACATATATGTCTCGTTTCGAAATCATTAAGTTAGTAGTCTTATTTTTACATATGTATTTCATTGTTAATACACTTAATAATATATTTACTTATCATTTAATATAATTAACCAAGTGTATCAATATCTTAATATGATTCATATGTACCTAGTAAGACGTTGTTATAACGATAATCGTTATATATATCGTTTTCGAGTTTCTTAAATTAATAGTCTCATTTTTATGTGTATAACTCATTGTTAAAATACCTAATGAGATACATACTTATAATAAAAACATGTTAACTATATATATAACCATATATATGTCATCATATAGTTTTTACAAGTTTTAACGTTCGTGAATCACCGGTCAACTTGGGTGGTCAATTGTCTATATGAAACATATTTCAATTAATCAAGTCTTAACAAGTTTGATTGCTTAACATGTTGGAAACATTTAATCATGTAAATATCAATCTCAATTAATATATATAAACATGGAAAAGTTCGGGTCACTACAGTACCTACCCGTTAAATAAATTTCGTCCCGAAATTTTAAGCTGTTGAAGGTGTTGACGAATCTTCTGGAAATAGATGTGGGTATTTCTTCTTCATCTGATCTTCACGCTCCCAGGTGAACTCGGGTCCTCTACGAGCATTCCATCGAACCTTAACAATTGGTATCTTGTTTTGCTTAAGTCTTTTAACCTCACGATCCATTATTTCGACGGGTTCTTCGATGAATTGAAGTTTTTCGTTGATTTGGATTTCATCTAATGGAATAGTGAGATCTTCTTTAGCAAAACATTTCTTCAAATTCGAGACGTGGAAAGTGTTATGTACAGCCGCGAGTTGTTGAGGTAAATCAAGTCGGTAAGCTACTGGTCCGACACGATCAATAATCTTGAATGGTCCAATATACCTTGGATTTAATTTCCCTCGTTTACCAAATCGAACAACGCCTTTCCAAAGTGCAACTTTAAGCATGACCATCTCTCCAATTTCAAATTCTATATCTTTTCTTTTAATGTCAGCGTAGCTCTTTTGTCGACTTTGGGCGGTTTTCAACCGTTGTTGAATTTGGATGATCTTCTCGGTAGTTTCTTGTATAATCTCCGGACCCGTAATCTGTCTATCCCCCACTTCACTCCAACAAATCGGAGACCTGCACTTTCTACCATAAAGTGCTTCAAACGGCGCCATCTCAATGCTTGAATGGTAGCTGTTGTTGTAGGAAAATTCTGCTAACGGTAGATGTCGATCCCAACTGTTTCCGAAATCAATAACACATGCTCGTAGCATGTCTTCAAGCGTTTGTATCGTCCTTTCGCTCTGCCCATCAGTTTGTGGATGATAGGCAGTACTCATGTCTAGACGAGTTCCTAATGCTTGCTGTAATGTCTGCCAGAATCTTGAAATAAATCTGCCATCCCTATCAGAGATAATAGAGATTGGTATTCCATGTCTGGAGACGACTTCCTTCAAATACAGTCGTGCTAACTTCTCCATCTTGTCATCTTCTCTTATTGGCAGGAAGTGTGCTGATTTGGTGAGACGATCAACTATTACCCAAATAGTATCAAAACCACTTGCAGTCCTTGGCAATTTAGTGATGAAATCCATGGTAATGTTTTCCCATTTCCATTCCGGGATTTCGGGTTGTTGAAGTAGACCTGATGGTTTCTGATGCTCAGCTTTGACCTTAGAACACGTCAAACATTCTCCTACGTATTTAGCAACATCGGCTTTCATACCCGGCCACCAAAAATGTTTCTTGAGATCCTTGTACATCTTCCCCGTTCCAGGATGTATTGAGTATCTGGTTTTATGAGCTTCTCTAAGTACCATTTCTCTCATATCTCCAAATTTTGGTACCCAAATCCTTTCAGCCCTATACCGGGTTCCGTCTTCCTGAATATTAAGATGCTTCTCCGATCCTTTGGGTATTTCTTCCCTCTTTTAAAACTCCTTGTTGCGCCTCCTTTATTTGAGTAGTAAGGTTATTATGAATCATTATATTCATAGATTTTACTCGAATGGGTTCTCTGTCCTTCCTGCTCAAGGCATCGGCTACCACATTTGCCTTCCCCGGGTGGTAACGAATCTCAAAGTCGTAATCATTCAACAATTCAATCCACCTACGCTGCCTCATATTCAGTTGTTTCTGATTAAATATGTGTTGAAGACTTTTGTGGTCGGTATATATAATACTTTTGACCCCATATAAGTAGTGCCTCCAAGTCTTTAATGCAAAAACAACCGCTCCTAATTCCAAATCATGCGTTGTATAATTTTGTTCATGAATCTTCAATTGTCTAGACGCATAAGCAATCACCTTCATTCATTGCATTAATACACAACCGAGACCTTGCTTTGATGCGTCACAATAAATCACAAAATCATCATTCCCTTCAGGCAATGACAATATAGGTGCCGTAGTTAGCTTTTTCTTCAATAACTGAAACGCTTTCTCTTGTTCATCATTCCATTCAAATTTCTTCCCTTTATGCGTTAATGCAGTCAAGGGTTTTGCTATTCTGGAAAAATCTTGGATGAACCTTCTGTAGTAACCAGCTAGTCCTAAAAACTGGCGTATGTGTTTCGGAATTTTCGGGGTTTCCCACTTTTCAACAGTTTCTATCTTTGCCGGATCCACCTTAATACCTTCTTTGTTCACTATGTGACCGAGGAATTGAACTTCTTCCAACCAAAATGCACACTTTGAAAACTTAGCGTACAATTCTTCCTTCCTCAATACTTCTAACACCTTTCTCAAATGTTCACCGTGTTCTTGGTCATTCTTTGAGTAAATAAGTATGTCATCAATGAAAACAATGACAAACTTGTCAAGGTATGGTCCACACACTCGGTTCATAAGGTCCATGAACACAGCTGGTGCATTAGTTAAACCAAACGGCATGACCATAAACTCGTAATGACCGTAACGTGTTCTGAAAGCAGTCTTTGGAATATCATCTTCTTTCACCCGCATTTGATGATACCCGGAACGTAAGTCAATCTTTGAATAAACAGACGAGCCTTGTAGTTGATCAAATAAGTCGTCGATTCTCGGTAGTGGGTAGCGGTTCTTGATGGTAAGTTTGTTCAACTCTCGGTAGTCGATACACAACCTGAATGTACCATCTTTCTTCTTGACAAACAAAACAGGAGCTCCCCACGGTGATGTGCTTGGTCGAATGAAACCACGCTCTAAAAGTTCTTGTAATTGGCTTTGCAGTTCTTTCATCTCGCTGGGTGCGAGTCTGTAAGGAGCACGAGCTATTGGTGCAGCTCCTGGTACAAGATCTATTTGAAATTCAACGGATCGATGTGGGGGTAATCCCGGTAATTCTTTCGGAAATACATCAGGAAATTCTTTTGCAATGGGAACATCATTGATGCTCTTTTCTTCAGTTTGTACTTTCTCAACGTGTGCTAGAACAGCATAGCAACCTTTTCTTATTAGTTTTTGTGCCTTCAAATTACTAATAAGATGTAGCTTCGTGTTGCCCTTTTCTCCATACACCATTAAGGGTTTTCCTTTTTCTCGTATAATGCGAATTGCATTTTTGTAACAAACGATCTCTGCTTTCACTTCTTTCAACCAGTCCATACCGATTATCACATCAAAACTCCCTAACTCTACTGGTATCAAATCAATCTTAAATGTTTCGCTAACCAGTTTAATTTCTCGATTCCGACATATATTAACTGCTGAAATTAATTTACCATTTGCTAATTCGAGTAAAAATTTACTATCCAAAGGCATCAATGGACAACTTAATTTAGCACAAAAATCTCTACTCATATAGCTTCTATCCGCACCCGAATCAAATAAAACGTAAGCAGATTTATTGTCAATAAGAAACGTACCCGTAACAAGCTCCGGGTCTTCCTGTGCCTCTGCCGCATTAATATTGAAAACTCTTCCGCGGCCTTGTCCCTTCGTGTTCTCCTGGTTCGGGCAATTTCTAATAATGTGGCCCGGTTTTCCACATTTATAACAAACTACATTGGCATAACTTGCTCCGACACTACTTGCTCCGCCATTACTCGTTCTGACACCATTTGTTCCTTTCGTTCTATTAACCCCTGGTCCATAGACCTCACACTTCGCCGCGCTATGACCATTTCTTTTACACTTGTTGCAAAATTTGGTGCAGAACCCCGAGTGATTCTTTTCACACCTTTGGCATAGCTGCTTCTGATTGTTGTTGTTGTTGCGGTTATTATTGTTGTTGGGATGATTGTTGTAGTTGCTGTTATTGTTGTTGTTGTTGTTGTTGTTGTTGGGCCGTTTGTTGTAGTTGCGATTGATGTTGCGATTGTTGGGATAATTGTTGCGATTATTGTTGTAATTGCTGTTGTTGTTGTATTGGTGATTCTTATCACCATTTTCCTCCCACTTTCTTTTGACTTGCTTCACATTGGCCTCTTCAGCAGTCTGTTCTTTAATTCTTACTTCAATCTGGTTCACTAGTTTGTGAGCCATTCTACATGCCTGTTGTATGGAGGCGGGCTCGTGTGAACTTATATCTTCTTGGATTCTTTCCGATAATCCTTTCACAAACGCGTTGATCTTCTCTTCCTCATCTTCGAATGCTCCCGGACACAATAGGCACAATTCTGTGAATCGTCTTTCGTACGTCGTAATATCAAATCCTTGGGTTCGTAACCCTCTAAGTTCTGTCTTGAGCTTATTGACCTCGGTTCTGGGACGGTACTTCTCGTTCATCAAGTGCTTGAATGCTGACCACGGTAGTGCGTACGCATCGTCTTGTCCCACTTGCTCTAGATAGGTATTCCACCATGTTAACGCAGAACCTGTGAAGGTATGCGTAGCGTACTTCACTTTGTCCTCTTCAGTACACTTACTTATGGCAAACACCGATTCGACCTTCTCGGTCCACCGTTTCAATCCGATCGGTCCTTCGGTTCCATCAAATTCCAACGGTTTGCAGGCAGTGAATTCTTTATAGGTGCATCCTACACGATTTCCTGTACTGCTAGATCCAAGGTTATTGTTGGTATGTAGCGCAGCCTGTACTGCGGCTATGTTTGAAGCTAGAAAAGTACGGAATTCCTCTTCATTCATATTCACGGTGTGTCGAGTAGTCGGTGCCATTTCCTTCAAAATAGTCAAATGGAACAAGTTAATCATACAGAATATTAAGAGTAGTTAATAGTATTTCGTAGCATAATATGAACTCATTTATAAAAGCTTTTTCTTCATATTAGCGTTTTATAAGTTTAAATTCGGGTAGTACCTACCCGTTAAGTTCATACTTAGTAGCTAATATACAATTCAACTACTACAATTCTATATGAAAAACTGATTATAATAATATTTCGCGTTCAAACTTTTAAACAATATTTTACAAACTTACAATACCGCTTATTTTACATAAAGCATGAAATATAGCACACAATAACTTTGATACAAGATAGTTGTGAAGATAATTCTAGCTAGTACACAAGTCATTCAGCAAAGGCAATAAAGACACGTAATTCATACGTCCAGAAACAAGTCATGCATTCTGGTTTTACTAGGAGTACTTCCCATCCTTGGTCTTGTGGAACATAACCGTTATGGCCGTTGATAAGACTGTGTGTTGTAACGTCGTCAAAGGGACGAGGGTTACGTAATGTCCAACAGTCCCGTAACAATCTAAAAACCTCATTTCTTACCCCAATTACCGACTCCGTCACTTGTGGAAACGTTTTGTTTAATAGTTGTAGCCCGATGTTCTTGTTCTCACTTTGGTGAGAAGCGAACATTACTAATCCGTAAGCATAACATGCTTCTTTATGTTGCATGTTTGCCGCTTTTTCTAAATCACGAAGTCCAATATTCGGATATATTGAGTCAAAATAATTTCTTAACCCGTTGCGTAAAATAGCATTTGGGTTCCCCGCAATATATGCGTCAAAGTAAACACATCGTAACTTATGGGTTTCCCAATGTGATATCCCCCATCTTTCGAACGAAAGCCTTTTATAAACCAAGGCATTCTTGGAACGTTCTTCGAATGTCTTACAAACTGATCTCGCCTTAAATAGTTATGCCGAAGAATTCTGACCGACTCTAGACAAGATTTCATCAATCATGTCTCTGGGTAGGTCTCTTAAAATATTGGGTTGTCTATCCATTTTGTGTTTTTATACTGTAAAATAGACAAGAGTTAGATTCATAAAAAAAAAATACTTATTAATACAAGCAATTTTTACATATATATAAAGCATAAGCACACTATATTACATATATTACACCACACGAATACAACTATCTTATTCCGACTCGCTTGTTTCTTCTTCTTCGGTTTTGGATCGTTTTGCCAAGTTTCTAGGGATATATGATGTTCCCCTAATACGAGCCGTCGTTGTCCACATTGGTTTAGAAAAACCTGGTGGTTTAGAGGTTCCCGGGTCATTGTTACAACTTAAGGACTTCGGGGGTTGACGATACATATAAAGTTCATCGGGGTTGGAATTAGATTTCTCTATTTTTATGCCCTTTCCCTTATTATTTTCTGTTGCCTTTTTAAATTCAGTTGGGGTAATTTCTATAACATCATCGGAATTCTCTTCGGAATCCGATTCATCGGAGAATTGGTAATCCTCCCAATATTTTGCTTCCTTGGCGGAAACACCATTGACCATAATTAACCTTGGTCGGTTGGTTGAGGATTTTCTTTTACTTAATCGTTTTATTATTTCCCCCACCGGTTCTATTTCTTCATCCGGTTCCGATTCTTCTTCCGGTTCCGATTCTTCTTCCGGTTCCGACTCTTCTTCCGGTTCCTCTTCGGGAACTTGTGAATCAGTCCACGAATCATTCCAATTTACATTTGACTCTTCATTATTATTAGGTGAGTCAATGGGACTTGTTCTAGAGGTAGACATCTATCACATAATATCAAACGCGTTAAGAGATTAATATATCACATAATATTCACATGTTAAAAATATATAGTTTTCAACAAAATTTGTTAAGCAATCATTTTTCAAGTAAACACGGTCGAAGTCTAGACTCACTAATGCATTCTAACAAACTCGATAAGACACACTAATGCAAAATTCTGGTTCTCTAAGACCAACGCTCGGATACCAACTGAAATGTCCCGTTCTTATTGATTAAAAACGTTCCATATTAATTGATTTCGTTGCGAGGTTTTGACCTCTATATGAGACGTTTTTCAAAGACTGCATTCATTTTAAAACAAACCATAACCTTTATTTCATCAATAAAGGTTTAAAAAGCTTTACGTATATTATCAAATAATGATAATCTAAAATATCCTGTTTACACACGACCATTACATAATGGTTTACAATACAAATATGTTACAACAAAATAAGTTTCTTGAATGCAGTTTTTACACAATATCATACAAGCATGGACTCCAAATCTCGTCTTTATTTAAGTATGCGACAGCGGAAGCTCTTAATAATCACCTGAGAATAAACATGCTTAAAACGTCAACAAAAATGTTGGTGAGTTATAGGTTTAACCTATATATATCAAATCATAATAATAGACCACAAGATTTCATATTTCAATACACATCCCATACATAGAGATAAAAATCATTCATATGGTGAACACCTGGTAACCGACATTAACAAGATGCATATATAAGAATATCCCCATCATTCCGGGACACCCTTCGAATATGATATAAATTTCGAAGTACTAAAGCATCCGGTACTTTGGATGGGGTTTGTTAGGCCCAATAGATCTATCTTTAGGATTCGCGTCAATTAGGGTGTTTGTTCCCTAATTCATAGATTACCAGACTTAATAAAAAGGGGCATATTCGATTTCGATAATTCAACCATAGAATGTTGTTTCACGTACTTGTGTCTATTTTGTAAATCATTTATAAAACCTGCATGTATTCTCATCCCAAAAATATTAGATTTTAAAAGTGGGACTATAACTCACTTTCACAGATTTTTACTTCGTCGGGAAGTAAGACTTGGCCACTGGTTGATTCACGAACCTATAACAATATATACATATATATCAAAGTATGTTCAAAATATATTTACAACACTTTTAATATATTTTGATGTTTTAAGTTTATTAAGTCAACTGTCCTCGTTAGTAACCTACAACTAGTTGTCCACAATTAGATGTACAGAAATAAATCGATAAATATTATCTTGAATCAATCCACGACCCAGTGTATACGTATCTCAGTATTGATCACAACTCAAACAATATATATATTTTGGAATCAACCTCAACCCTGTATAGCTAACTCCAACATTCACATATAGAGTGTCTATGGATGTTCCGAAATATATATAGATGTGTCGACATGATAGGTCGAAACATTGTATACGTGTCTATGGTATCTCAAGATTACATAATATACAATACAAGTTGATTAAGTTATGGTTGGAATAGATTTGTTACCAATTTTCACGTAGCTAAAATGAGAAAAATTATCCAATCTTGTTTTACCCATAACTTCTTCATTTTAAATCCGTTTTGAGTGAATCAAATTGCTATGGTTTCATATTGAACTCTATTTTATGAATCTAAACAGAAAAAGTATAGGTTTATGGTCGGAAAAATAAGTTACAAGTCGTTTTTGTAAAGGTAGTCATTTCAGTCGAAAGAACGACGTCTAGATGACCATTTTAGAAAACATACTTCCACTTTGAGTTTAACCATAATTTTTGGATATAGTTTCATGTTCATAATAAAAATCATTTTCTCAGAATAACAACTTTTAAATCAAAGTTTATCATAGTTTTTAATTAACTAACCCAAAACAGCCCGCGGTGTTACTACGACGGCGTAAATCCGGTTTTACGGTGTTTTTCGTGTTTCCAGGTTTTAAATCATTAAGTTAGCATATAATATAGATATAGAACATGTGTTTAGTTGATTTTAAAAGTCAAGTTAGAAGGATTAACTTTTGTTTGCGAACAAGTTTAGAATTAACTAAACTATGTTCTAGTGATTACAAGTTTAAACCTTCGAATAAGATAGCTTTATATGTATGAATCGAATGATGTTATGAACATCATTACTACCTTAAGTTCCTTGGATAAACCTACTGGAAAATAGAAAAAATGGATCTAGCTTCAACGGATCCTTGGATGGCTCGAAGTTCTTGAAGCAGAATCATGACACGAAAACAAGTTCAAGTAAGATCATCACTTGAAATAAGATTGTTATAGTTATAGAAATTTAACCAAAGTTTGAATATGATTATTACCTTGTATTAGAATGATAACCTACTGTAAGTAACAAAGATTTCTTGAGGTTGGATGATCACCTTACAAGATTGGAAGTGAGCTAGCAAACTTGAAAGTATTCTTGATGTTATGTAACTAGAACTTGTAAAATATATGAAGAACACTTAGAACTTGAAGATAGAACTTGAGAGAGATCAATTAGATGAAGAAAATTGAAGAATGAAAGTGTTTGTAGGTGTTTTTGGTCGTTGGTGTATGGATTAGATATAAAGGATATGTAATTTTGTTTTCTTGTAAATAGGTCATGAATGATTACTCATATTTTTGTAATTTTATGAGATATTTCATGCTAGTTGCCAAATGATGGTTCCCACATGTGTTAGGTGACTCACATGGGCTGCTAAGAGCTGATCATTGGAGTGTATATACCAATAGTACATACATCTAAAAGCTGTGTATTGTACGAGTACGAATACGGGTGCATACGAGTAGAATTGTTGATGAAACTGAACGAGGATGTAATTGTAAGCATTTTTGTTAAGTAGAAGTATTTTGATAAGTGTCTTGAAGTCTTTCAAAAGTTTATGAATACATATTAAAACACAACATGTATATACATTTTAACTGAGTCGTTAAGTCATCGTTAGTCGTTACATGTAAATGTTGTTTTGAAACCTTTAGGTTAACGATCTTGTTGAATGTTGTTAACCCATTATTTATTATAACAAATGAGATGTTAAATTATTATATTATCATGATATTATGATATATAATATATCTTAGTATGATGTATATACAGTTAAATGTCGTTACAATGATAATCGTTACATATATGTCTCGTTTCGAAATCATTAAGTTAGTAGTCTTATTTTTACATATGTATTTCATTGTTAATACACTTAATAATATATTTACTTATCATTTAACATAATTAACCAAGTGTATCAATATCTTAATATGATTCATATGTACCTAGTAAGACGTTGTTATAACGATAATCGTTATATATATCGTTTTCGAGTTTCTTAAATTAATAGTCTCATTTTTATGTGTATAACTCATTGTTAAAATACCTAATGAGATACATACTTATAATAAAAACATGTTAACTATATATATAACCATATATATGTCATCGTACAGTTTTTACAAGTTTTAACGTTCGTGAATCACCGGTCAACTTGGGTGGTCAATTGTCTATATGAAACATATTTCAATTAATCAAGTCTTAACAAGTTTGATTGCTTAACATGTTGGAAACATTTAATCATGTAAATATCAATCTCAATTAATATATATAAACATGGAAAAGTTCGGGTCACTACAGTAGGCGCGAATCCTAAAGATAGATCTATTGGGCCTGACAAACCCCATCCTGACTATGGGATGCTTTAGTACTTCGAGATTATTTTAAACACACCTGATCTGGTATACTTCAAAGGGTAAAACATGAATGTTAAGGCTTGTTACCGGGTGCCTACAACTTATAGAATACTTTTAAACACTTGCAAGTGTACGAATATTTATGGAAACTGAAATCTTGTGGTCTATTACTATTACGGAAATAATTGATTATGATAAACTAATGAACTCACCAACCTTTTGGTTGACACTTTAAAGCAGGTGATGTCAAAGCTAAAGGGTATAAAATACTATTAAATTTTTGCAGGAAATACTATTAAATACGATACAATTTTACACAAGAAATTTATTTATTTATAGAATGGATATACTTAAACCTTGCTACAACACTTATAGGCAGTGTACCTAATCGTACAGTAGTGTAGTTTTTAGTAAGTCCGGTTCGTTCCACAGGGAATCTTTTTTAAACAAAGCTCAACGCTATATTAGTTTACTTTTATAAAAATACAAACATATATATAAGTAATATTATTATTATAAAGGGGGGTTTTTACCGTTTAATGACCGGTTTGTCGATTTTAAAACTTTAGTCGCAGTTAAAACCAAATGTAAAATAATAAATAAATACAAGACTTAATTTTAAGCGTAAAGTAAATAACGATAATGAAATTGCGAATAATAAAAGTGCGATAAAATAAACTTGCGATAATTAAAAAGGACGATAATTAAAAGTGCAATTAAATAACAATAAATAAAAGTGCGATAATTAGAAGTGCAATTAAATATAAAATAAAGGAAATTAAATATGAAATAAAAGAATTATGCTTATTTAAACTTCCGTAATCATGATGTTTGACGTGTTGATTTTAGTTTTATGCCCATGGGTTAATTGTCCTTTGTCCTGGATTATTTAATATGTCCGTCTGGTTTTTGTCCATAACAGTCCATCAGTCATAAATATAAAGTGCGAGTGTCCTCGTCAAATTATTCTTATACCCGAAGTTAAATATTCCAACTAATTGGGGATTTAAACTGTAACAAGATTTTAATACTTTGTTTAATAATTACACCAGGTTGTCGACTGAGTGTAACCCAAGGTTTTAATATTTTGTTATCAATTATACCAAGTGTCCTTTGTACATAATTTCACCCCTGTTTTAATTATTCTAGTGGCTATTAATCCATTCCCGTGTCCGGTTAAATGAACGATTATTCGTACATATAAATACCCCGCCCATCGTGTCCGATTGAGTGTATATGGTAATTTATAGGGACGCCCAATTATAAATCTTTATATTAACATTAACAAACTATCATTTAGTTAAACAAATATAAAGCCCATTAATAGCTCATAGTCTAATTTCCACAAGTGTCGTTCTTTTGTCCAAACCCCAATTATGGTACAAAGCCCAATTACCCAATTTTAGTAATTAGCCCAACATCATGATTACTTCGTTTTAAATAAGCATAATAATAACTTAGCTACGAGACATTAATATAAAAAGGTTGAACATAACTTACAATGATTAAAAATAGCGTAGCGTTACACGGACAGAATTTCGACTTACACCCTTACAACATTCGCTAACATACCCTTATTATTAGGATTAAAATTCAAATTAAAATATAAATTATATATATATTTTACGTATGAATGAGGAAAAGAAAAAGATGGTTTTTTGCGATCAGAATTCGGTTGCTTTTATAGGGATTTTTGAAACTTGGGGCTCCACGACTCGCGGCCTTTTTGGCCTTCAAACTCAGCGAGTCGCGGAGTTTGCAATTACAGCTCACTCTGGTTTGGAGTCTTTCTTGCCGACGGTTTTTATTATTTATTATAATATATAAATAATTATAAGAATTATTTAAATATTATATTATATTTATGTGCATAGTTGACTTGTCATTTTTAGTCCGTTGCGTCGAGCGTTGAGAGTTGACTCTGGTCCCGGTTCCGGATTTTCGAACGTCCTTGCGTACAATTTTATATTTTGTACTTTGCGTTTTGAATCTTGTACTCTTGTAATTTCGAGACGTTTCTTATCAATAATTGGAACCTCTTTGATTGTCTTTTGTACTTTTGAGCTTTTTGGTCGTTTGCGTCTTCAATTCGTCGAATCTGTCTTTTGTCTTCACCTTTTATTATTTAAACGAATATCACTTGTAAATAGAACAATTGCAACTAAAAGCTTGTCTTTCTTGAGGAATAATGCTATGAAATATATGTTCGTTTTTAGCATTATCAAATATTCCCACACTTGAGCGTTGCTTGTCCTCAAGCAATATCGTCTTGAAATACTAGAATCACTTCTTTATTCTTCACACTTTGTACATCAGTGATTTCTATACGGCGGTATAAACAATGGTAGTAACGATATGGTTTACAGTTCCACATGACTATAAAAATTTAGATCCATTAAGGAAATTGGATCTTTATGAAAACATTTGATCTTTTGAAAATTAAATCTAGTTTTTACCCTAGATAAGTTTTCCGGAATAACCCTTTACCGGTGTTTGCAAAATATTTTTGTGGGTTTGGTGGGTTTCATATTTGAAAATTTTAGCTCAAAACTTGCGGTTTTGTGTCACCCACTTACTAACCTTGTATTTGGAAAGCAACACGTCCAGTTTACTTGTCCCGTATATTATCTTTCGGTAAACTACCGTCCGATTGTAAAGGAAAGCGTTGAACAAGCAACTGTTAAGGCAATGTCCCCTGACATACTTTTAATTATGGTCTATAACGTGTCGGACGCAATTACTATCCTTGGTAGGAGCAATAGTAAAGCTCACCCTTATGATTTTTCGGTATGGCACAAGGTCCTGTCTTTGACCACTATGCAACCACCGTTCTTACGGTTGATACCTGATTTGGTTCAGGTGACCTAATGAATTCCAGGTGAATTCCTAGGATTTTACGTTCAATGGTAATGAACGCATTGAAAATAGGGTTTTCAGAAAACAAATCGGTTTGTAATTTTGATCAAAATATTTTCTCGTTCAAGCTCGAGTTTAGATATCATTGAATTCCATGAGTTTGTAATTCTCAATCTTTAAGGTCAATCTCAAGGATTGAGTGATATCAGTCTTAAAAGCTGATTTTTTTAATTTTTTAAGGAGATTATCCTTTCTGGGGATCTGATTCATTAGTCTTATCCAGCTAATTTGCATGGTGCCCCCCCCATTGTACAAGATAAATCCTTCTCATGGTTAGGATAAATCTGACCACTTGGCGACCCTGTTTAATGCTGAGGTCCGTGGATTTCCTGCTGATTTTAGTGATGACTTTTCTAGAATTTTTCGTCAACCTACAGCTGGTCTGGACGACAACTTCATGACCTAAATCAAGAAGCGCGTGTCTTTTTCGGAAGACTTTACTTCCTTTTAATGATGGAATTGATTCATCGTGTAGATCCATCTTTTCTTTTCTTTCATCGGGTAAAACAGTTTAGTTTAGTCCAAAGCAAAAGTATTTTCAGTTATTTGTTACAGATATATGTTACATATGTTTAAGATAACTTGGTAAATTTTCCCACACTTGGCTTTTATTTTCCTTTTTATCGTCCTCTATTCCATTTTAAATGAATTTTAACATTTTAGTTTGTTTCTCAATTTATGTCCTTTCCGAGGTAACAATAATTTCGGTGTTAAAACCTAGTTTTATTGTTCATAAATATGTATAAACATGATTTTGAGTTCATTTAATTGAAAATTTTGAAAAATTTTACTAGAATTGGGTAGTTAGTATATAAGACTAGGGTTGTTCTTTTTTTATCAGAGAGCACTAGATTCTAATACAACTACTGCTTTACTAGTATTTTTAATGGTAACCAAGTGTTTAAGATAAAAATTTTAAAATCCGAAAGAATTTAACCCCTTCCCACACTTAAGATCTTGCAATGCCCTCATTTGCAAGAAATCAGTAACAATTTAAATTATTGAGGGTGATTAGTGTGAAAATGATTAAATTTTTACCAAAGTTTCCAAATATATTGGCGTTTGTTTGCTGAATGATAAATGGTGCACATCATTTGTTCATTCCGTCTTGTTGTTATTTCACATATATTTTGCATCTTGTCGTCAAAATTAGTTGCTTTTGCTGAACTTAATGCCAGTCTTTGAAAATGCGTTGTTTTACCCTGTTGTGTACATAAGATAAACTGCAAACATATATACATATTTTTGAAGTTTGGTATATTACCCCACATTCAAAAATTATTAAAATCTAAGAATAAAACTTAGATAATTATAAAAATGATTACAATATTAACAAAAGTATTAAACGTATCAATAATTACAAATTACAAAAAAAAAATAAGTATACTAGGGATGATACTGGTACCAATAGGGGTTCCAGGCATAACCATAGGTGCTATAGAATGCTTCGGCAGGGTTATACGTAGGATATGGTGGCTGCATCTCTATAGACCAGGGAGGGAAGATGGGTTTCGGTGTAGGAATATAGTTTCTACCTATATGTTGGCAATGAGCTATGATTTGGTTCTGATGAACTTGCCAATCTTCAAATGCTCTCTGTCTAGCATTTTCGTATTCCTGAGAAGCTATAAACCTTTGCATTTCTTGCATCTCATTCCCCCCTCCTACATTACCTTGCTGTTGGTTTCTCTCAACCTGTGGATGTCTACCATGGTATGGTACTGCGGCGTTATTTCGCCTCTTCAAAACTTTCACACCATGGTATACATTTAAACCTATAGTATCGCGGGGTTCCGGTTCTTCTACTAATAATCCCCCCCGACTTATATCCACACCGAGATATTCACCAATCAAAGTAATAAAAATACCACCTCCTATTATGCTATGCGGTCGCATCCCCCGAACCATAGCTGATAAATAATAACCCACACAATATGGTATACTTACAGCGCTTTGTGGGTCTCGAATACACATATGGTAAAACAAATCCTGTTCATTTACTTTTTCCTTGTTCTTACCCCTTTGTGTAATCGAATTAGCTAAAAACCTATGAATCACTCTTAATTCGGCTCTATCTATATCCAAATAAGAGTAATTTCCCCCTTTGAAACGGTGATGGCTTGTCATTTGACTCCACACACCGTGTGTATCAAAATTTTCATCTATCTTTCTACCGTTTAGTATCAACCCTCTACAATCGGCAGATGCTAACTCCTCAGGCGTATATATACGTAAAGCCTGAGCCATGTCTAGTAAAGACATGTGGCGCATCGAACTGCCTAACAAAAATCTAATAAAAGAACGATCGGTTAAACTAGCTACCCGATCATTCAACTCTATACTACACAACAATTCTTCACACCATACTTTATATACAGGTCTACGCATGGTGAATAAACGTACCCAGTCATTAAAAGTAGAATTACCATACCTCTGTACAAGTAATTCCCTAATTGGCCCGGCCAATTCTACAGCTTCTAAGGGTCCCCATTCTATGACCCTCGGTACCTCAACAACCTTAGAATGAAGAGTATGCAAACCCCTTTGATATTTTGGATAATCTATCCAAAGTCTGTCAAATCTCAGGTTCGGGTGCAACTCTTCCAAGTGCATATCGGAAAAGGTCATGACTGGATGAGGTATATCCTACTTGTAGTAGTTATCCACCTCCTGTTGTTCCGCATTCTCAGCAGGAGCATTACGGGATTGGGATGAAGATTCACCCCTTTCAGTCTGCAAAACACATCAAACACAATTTTTGTGCATCCAAATATGCATTAGTGTCAGCAAAATCATCAATCAAAATAATTACAATGACATTATCAATTTATATTAAACTTAAGCTTATTTTCACATTTTTATCAAATCTACACTTTTTTAAATAAGCATATACGAAAATGTTCGCCAAGTTCATAAGCATTCAACTCAAATAACATGTCAAAATAATCATTACTAGCAATTAAACAAGTTTCAAATGGCATTATCTTTCAAAAATCAAGTTCATGAATTTTAGACTTGAAAAAGTCCACTTTAATTCTCAAAATCATGTTTAGGCTCAAAGTTTGGATCATTTAACTACCTAAACATGTTACACTACTTAATTTAGCAACAATTCATGACAAAAATCGGCCATAACCTGTTTATGTCAAAAAGCCCCAAATTTGCTCAAGAACACAAACCCTAGATTATTCAAAATTTGAAGTTTAAGGCTTCTAATCATGTTAAATAGCATCAATCTAGGTTATACAAGCATAATACATAAACAATTTAAGCCTAATTACACTAAAAAGCATCAAAATCAAATTGGGGAAAAAATGGCTCAAGAACACTAATTTCGGATTAAATGGTGTTTAGGTGTAGAAATTTACCGTTTTTCTTGAGTAATTCCTAGATAGCATCCTTCTCAACATGATTTTAGTAAAAAATTTGGTGATTAATGGTTAAAAATTGTGATTTTGGGGTGTATTTTTCGGGTATTTTCGAGCAGTTTTCGCAGTGTTTGTGTGTTTTGTGGGTTGGGACTGATCTGTTTCAGCTATATTTTTTTTTCTGTAATCCGACCCCTCCGCGAGTCGCGGCATTTAAGCCTTCAAACTCCGCGACTCGCGGAATTTGCTTTTTTTTTTTTTTTTTATAATCATTAACTTATAAAACAATTAAGTACTTAATTTTAAAATTTTGTTTCCCTTGTTATTTAGGACGAGGTCGTTTCGGATCGATGTCCTAGTCCGTCCTTCGACAAAATTTTAAAATTTGTCTTTTTGTAGCGATGGTTTTAAAAGCTAAGATTTTTGGGGTTTTTTAATGTTTTTGGCATACTTTAATTCAATGAGATTAAAAATAATGATAATAAAAGTTCTCGTCCCTCTCTCGGGTAAAGCAATTTCGGTTCAAAGACCTAGTCTTCAACTTACGACGAATTTTAAAAATCATATTTTTAACTTAATGAGATAAAGTAAATTTTTGTTTTTAAATTCACACAACTTAAATATAAAATTCAAAATTTATATTAAAAATTCACACCAAACTTAAAATTTGAAATGCATAAAATTAAAAATTTATATTTTAAAAATTAAAAATTCACACCAAACTTAATTTAAAAATTTATAAATTCATACCAAACTTATATTAATTTTTCAAATATTTACAATTTTAAATATATTTTTTTTACAAAGTTTACAATATTAATTTAAGATTTAAATATTAATTTTAAAAACATGGTAAAAATAAAATTAAAAATCTTTTTGGCTTTTTATCCCACTTTAGTCAATCAAATATTATCAAAAATATGCGCCCCTCTTTTCGGTAAAGTAATTTCGGTTCCAAGACCTAATTTAACTCATGACGAATTTTTGAAATATTTTGGGTTGATTGTTTAAAGATATTTATACCTTAAGAATAAACGTTAAATTTCGCAGTGATGTAATAAATTTTTGAATGATATCAATAATTTCGGTCGCCAAACCTAATTTTATTCAATACCAATTTAATACTTTTTAGCGAACAAATTAGCGTTTATTATCAAAAGGTTAAAAATAAAAAAAAATAAAAAAAAAACTGTACAAACATACCTGTGAAATAGATTTCTTAGTTATATGATCTATCCCATTCATAAGATAGTCGGTTTAATTGGTTTTCCATAGCTACATAGGCGTAACCTCAAGCATTCAGTGTCTTTTCTTCTAAACATATGAACGGTCCGTCTCTGCATAAAGTAACAAATTCGGTATTTGAATAGGTTTGATTATTTGAACATTTACCTCCATGTGACCATTTTCTGCATTTGTGACATCTTTCTAGGTGTCGTGCTCTTCTTTTCGCTGCGGAATTTGATTTTCCTTTACCAAATTGTAACTTATTATCTTCGCATCTGGATTCTTTTCTAACTCCGTCCATTCTTTCTCTGATTACTGATACTATTTCACTTGGTAGTATGTCATTATTTCTTTTAGTGATCAAAGCGTGTAGCATTAGACCATGGTATAGTTCACAGGCAGTCTTCATTTTGTAAAAACCTAAAAAAATAAAAATTCAGAATGGGGGGAGAAGACTAGTTCTTTAGGGTCTGCTAGGGAAAGACCATTCGAGTTCCATTTTCGAGAACTATATGAAAACAGACAATCTAACTCTAACAGAAATACATATTATCCTTTAAAGACTTGATTCTCCCCACACTTAGTTAGCTGTGGTGTCGAAATTGTGATTAACTTCTTTGTCGACTTCCATCGGACCATGTATGTAATGTTTAACTCTGTGACCATTAACTTTAAATTCAATCCCATTTGAATTTATCAATTCTATCGTTCCGTATGGGAAAACTCTTTTGACTATGAATGGTCCAGACCATCTTGATTTCAATTTTCCAGGAAATAGCTTGAATCGTGAATTGAAAAGAAGAACTCTGTCTCCTTCTTTAAATTCTTTTGAACTTCTGATTCTTTTATCATGCCATTTCTTCGTTCTTTCTTTATAGATTAACGAATTATCGTATGCTTCATGTCTTAATTCTTCTAATTCGTTTAGTTGACTTAATCATAGACGTCCGGCTTCATGTAAATCAAGATTACATGTCTTCAAAGCCCGAAATGCTTTGTGTTCAATTTCTACTGGAAGATGACATGCTTTTCCATAAACAAGTCTAAAAGGTGTGGTTCTAATTGGAGTTTTGTAGGCTGTTCTAAAAGCCCAGAGTGCATCCTCCAATTTAATGGACCATTCCTTCGGATTTGATCCTACGGTTTTCTCTAGAATACGTTTTAAAGCTCGGTTGGTATTTTCAACTTGTCCACTTGTTTGTGGATGATATGCGGTGGAGATTTTATGAGTTACTCCATATCTTTTAAGAACTTTCTCAAGTTGATTATTACAGAAATGAGTACCCCGATCACTTATTAAAGCTTTCGGTGTTCCAAACCTTGCAAAAAGACGTTTTAAAAAGTTGACTACAACTCTTGCATCGTTAGTTGGGAGAGCTTGTGCTTCCGCCCATTTAGAAACATAATCAATGGCTACGAGTATATATAGATTATTATAAGATTTTGGAAATGGACCCATAAAGTCAATACCCCAAATGTCAAATACTTCACATACTTGGATGACATTTTGTGGCATTTCATCACGTTGATTTATTTTTCCGGCCCTTTGACATGCATCACAGGATTTGCAAAGAAGGTGTGCGTCTTTGTAAATTGTAGGCCAATAGAATCCAGCTTCATAAACTTTTCTTGCTGTTAGTTGAGGCCCATAATGCCCTCCTGTTGGTCATGTGTGACAATGGTTTAAAATTTTACTAGCTTCATCTCCAAATACACATCGGCGTATTATTCCATCGGAACAACTTTTAAACAGATGTGGATCTTCCCAGAAATACTGTTTTATATCACTGAAGAATTTCTTTCGTCTTTGGTACGATAATCCTTTTTCAAGGAATCCACAAACTAAGTAGTTTGCATAGTCTGCAAACCATGGGATTTCATTATAATCTATCTTCAATAGATATTCATCAGGAAAGTTGTCTTGTATGGCCGATTCATTTAGAACTTCTAACTCAGGATTTTCAAGACGAGAAAGATGATCAGCGGCGAGATTTTCTGTTCCTCTTTTATCTCGGATTTCAATATCAAACTCTTGTAAGAGTAAGATCCAACGGATTAATCTTGGTTTAGCATCTTGTTTTGAAAATAGGTATCTAAGAGCAGAATGGTCGGTATAGACCACCGTTTTTGCTAGAACGAGATATGATCGAAATTTGTCAAAAGCAAAGACAATAGCAAGGAGTTCTTTTTCAGTAGTTGTATAGTTCGTTTGTGCTCCTTGTAACGTCTTACTAGCATAATATATAGGTTGAAATCGTTTTTCAATCCTTTGTCCTAAAACGGCTCCCATTGCAAAATCACTTGCATCGCACATTAGTTCAAATGGTAGATTCCAATTTGGTGTTATCATGATCGGCGCATTAGTGAGTTTTTCTTTAAGAATATTAAAAGATTTGATACACTCATCTGAAAAGATGAATGGAGCATCCTTTTCTAGGAGTTTATTCATAGGAGTGGCAATTTTAGAAAAATCTTTTATGAAACGTCGGTAAAAACCGGCATGCCCTAGAAAACTCCTAACTCCTCTAACATTGGTGGGATGTGGAAGTTTAGCAATTACATCTACTTTAGCTCTATCCACTTCAATTCCTTCTTTTGAAATTTTATGTCCAAGAACGATGCCTTCTTTAACCATGAAATGGCATTTCTCCCAATTAAGTACTAGATTTGATTTTTCGGATCTAATTAGCATTCGTTCCAGATTAACTAAACATGATTTAAATGTATCACCGAAGACTGAAAAGTCATCCATGAATACTTCCATGCATTCTTCTATCATGTCATGAAAAATCGCCATCATACACCTTTGAAAGGTTGCAGGGGCGTTGCAAAGTCCAGATGGCATGCGTTTGTAAGCAAAAGTACCATAAGGGCACGTGAATGTGGTTTTCTCTTGATCTTCGGGTGCTATTGGAATTTGAAAATATCCGGAAAATCCATCTAGAAAACAATAGTAACTATTTCCGGCTAATTTTTCCAACATTTGATCTATGAAAGGTAAGGGAAAGTGATCTTTTCTGGTGGCGTCATTTAATTTTCTATAATCAATACATACACGCCATCCTGTTACAGTCCTAGTAGGAATAAGCTCATTTTTTCATTTGTAATGACAGTCATGCCACCCTTCTTAGGCACGCATTGAACTGGGCTTACCCATGGACTATCAGAAATTGGATATATCAAACCTGCATCTAGCAGTTTAATAATCTCTTTCTTAACTACATCTTGCATATTAGGATTTAGTCTTCGTTGGCGTTGCACATATGTTTTATGACCTTCTTCCATAAGGATTTTATGTGTGCAATACGAAGGACTTATTCCTTTAATATAATGAATCTTCCATGCAATGGCTGGTTTATGAGCTTTCAACATAGAAATGAGTTGTGATTTCTCATTTTCAGTAAGAGAAGACGATATTATTACAGGTAATTCAGATTCACCATGTAAATAAGCGTATTCCAAATGGTTTGGAAGTGGTTTTAACTCTAATTTCGGAGGTTCTTCTATCGATGATTTATATCGATATCTGTCTTCTTCTTTTAGCATTTGAATTTCTTCTGTTGTTGGTTCATATCCATTAGCTATTAGTGTAGCTAACATTTCAGCTTCATCAATTGGTTCATTACCTTCTCCTAAAGAACATTCTCCTGTTCCTTGTAATTCTGGAAATTCTTCTAATAATTCCGCATGTGCATCTATAGTTTGAATATAATAACATGTATCATCTGCAGATTGTGGTTGTTGCATTGCTCTATCAACTGAAAAGGTAACACTCTCATCTTCTATACTTAGGGTCAATTTCTTACCGAACACGTCTATCATTGCTTTAGCCGTGTTTAAGAATGGTCTTCCTAATATGAGAGGAACTTGAGAATCTTCTTCCATGTCCAGAACAACAAAATCTAGTGGAAATACTAAAGTACCAACTTTAACTAGCATGTTCTCCATTATCCCTCTAGGATATTTTATTGATCTTTCTGCTAGTTGTATGCTTATTCTGGTTGGTTTCAATTCTCCAAGGTCTAGTTTAGCGTATAGTGAATACGGCATTAGATTTATACTAGCACCTAAGTCTGCCAATGCTTCTATTGAACTAAGACTACCCAGAAAACATGGAATTGTGAAACTTCCTGGATCAGATAGTTTTTCTGGTATCTTATTCAACAGCACTGCTGAACAATTAGCATTCATAGTAACAGCCGAGAGTTCTTCCATTTTCTTTCTATTTGAGATTAGATCTTTCAAGAATTTAGCATATCTAGGCATTCCTGAAATCACATCAATGAAAGGAAGATTTACATTTATCTGTTTAAACATATCCAAGAATTTGGATTGCTCGGCTTCAAGTTTCTCTTTCTTCATTTTACTCGGATAAGGAAGTGGTGGTTGATATGGTTTAACATAAGGTTTATCCTTAACTGTGTTATCTTCATTAACCTTTTCAACTACCGGTTCTTTTTCCTTATCTTGATCAGGTTGTGGTTCTTGTGGAGTAGGAATAGTTTCATCAGAAGTTACAGGTATTTCCGGTGGTTTAAGTGTTGTACCACTTCTTGTGGTAATGACTTTAGCTGTTTCATTCCGGGGGTTAGCATTTGTATCACTAGGTAGACTTCCCGGTTTTCTTTCACCTATTAACCTTGCTAGGTTACTCACTTCTTGTTCTAGATTTTGAATAGAAGCTTGTTGATTTCTAAATGCTTGAGCATTTTGTTCATTAGTTTGTTTCTGAGATGTGAAAAACTGCGTTTGTGTTTCAACTAGCTTCGTCATCATATCTTCTAAATTCGGCTTTTTATCATCGGTTTGTTGTGGTGGTTTGTTTTGAAAATTAGGTCGTTGCTGATTGTAAGTATTATTGGATACTTGTTGATTGCTAGGACCTTGTTGGTTGTTGTATGGAATATTTCGGTTATAATTTTGGTTTTGATTGTAAATCGGTCTTGGCGGTTGATAATTATTCTGATAATTATTTCCAGGCCTTTGGTTTATGTATGAAATATTCTCTCTTTGTTCCATTGTTAATTCAATACTGAGACAATCTTTTGTCAAATGTGGTCCTCCACACTGCTCACAACTAATTCGTATTGAGTGAATATCTTTAGTCATCTTTTCCATTCGTCTCTCCACAGCATCTATCTTTGCGGAAATGGAATCTAAGTCATGGCTAGAATCGGCTCTAGCTGCTTTAGACGATCTAACGATGTCTTTTTCTTGGTGCCACTCATGTGAGTGGGAAGCAGTATTATCAATAATTTTGTAAGCATCAGTTTCGGTTTTCTTCATAATAGAACCACCAGCTGCTATATCTATGTCTTTTCTTGTAGTGATGTCGCATCCTTGGTAGAATATTTGTACTATTTGGCAGGTGTCTAAACCATGTTGCGGACATCCTCTTAACAACTTTCCATATCTTGTCCATGCCTCATATAGAGTTTCATTTGGTTTCTGTGTAAACGTAACAATTTTTGCTTGAAGTCTTACGGCTTTAGATGCAGGAAAGAATTGTTTAAGAAATTTGTCAATTAAAACATCCCATGTATCAATCGCCCCTTCAGGTAACGATTCCAACCAATCTTTGGCTTCTCCCTTTAAAGTCCAGGGAAATAACATGAGATATATCTGTTCATCCTCCACTTCTCGGATTTTAAATAGTGTGCAGATCCTATTAAAGGTACGTAGATGTTCATTTGGATCTTCCTTCGGCGCACCACTAAATTGGCATTGATTAGTCACCATGTGTAGAATTTGTCATTTGATTTCATAATCTGGCGCATTAATGTCTGGATGAGTAATTGCGTGACCTTGGCCAGTGCTTTTAGCTCTCATTCGGTCTTCCATACTTAAAGGTTCCAGATTCTCCATAATTGAATTTGTTGAATCGGTATCACTAGATGATTCTGATTTAATGGTTCGTTCCTCAACAATCTCTGTTTGAATGATTGGTGGCTCCGGAGGAAAGTTTAGTGGTTCAGGATCTACGAACCGTTCCTGAATATTCTCCGGATTCTCAATTGTGAGGTCGGATTCAAAAAATGGATTATCGGAAATTTGAACTGAAGTACTTGGTCGACTGGATGACGATTCTAAAGAAAAATCAACGGCAGTAATATTTGCTAAATGTCTTGATCTAGTTACAGGTGGTGAACGTACAAAAGGTGGTGAACGTCTTGCTCGGTGCATTCACTGAATATCCTATTAGTTTTTAAAAGGAAAGAAAACTTTTAATAAGTTATCCAATTAATAGACTTTTCTGATTTTGCCCACGTTTCGAATAGCCAAAAGATGCAGCAGAGGGGCAGGATTCGTTTGGTCTCAATATAATTGAGGACTGTTTGGCTCCAATAACCCGGTCCACGTACAAATCCAACTATTACTACGAACCAGAAAATTTTGATGTCTATCAATTTAACCACTTAAAATAAATTTTCGTAATTTTAAGAAAATTTAGATAAGAAGTAGAATAAAAATCTCTGTCCTAAAACTAGAATAGCGAGAAATAAGAAAGAAAAAGAGTTCGTCGGAAAAAGATTGAAAAAGAAAAATGGTTGAAAAATAAAAGGTGAGGGAAAATAAAAGAAACTTATAAAACTTAAAAATACTTGACTAACCTAACCTTATTACTACAACTAACTTAAAATTATAATCGCAAATTGAAATTACTAATTGGAATGATAATTGGTACATAGTAAAAGGTGTCTAAAAATATTAAAGCTTATAGGAAAAACTATATCCCAAATGGAAATAACTTAAAAAGAAACTAAAACTTAAAAAGGCGTAGTAAAATTCTAAAGTACCTAAATCTTAGTCTAAAGAAAAAGCACTTAAGGAATTCTACGGCAAAGCCTAAAAATCTAGAAGTAAAAATAACTATGGCAAAATCTAAGTTTAAAACTAAATATGAGCTAAAAATACAAATATTACGCTAAAACAATTAAAAAGGGACAAAATATAAAAATATACAAAAAGTTGTAAAAAGTACAATTTTTATAAAAATATTATTTTTATATTATTTATTTATTAAAACTACTAATTTTATAATTTAATTAAACTAATTAAACTAAATAATACAAATTAATTAAAACTTAAATTAACTACTAAATTAATTAATTATTTAACCCTAATACAATTTAATTAATAATAATTAATAATACTCCGTAATAAATGCAGGATTAGGGCTTCTGTCGTGTGTCAGGTCCCCTCCGCGAGTCGCGGTATTTAAAGCATCAAACTCCGCGAGTCGCGGGGTTCAGAAATTCAGATGACAGCTTACTTTAAATTCGACGCGTTTTTCTTTATTTATATTTTTTTTTTAATTTCTGTTTTTAATTTTCTGTTTTAATAAAAGTATTTATATAATAAAAACTTATATCTAAATAGAAATATTTTATAATTTTATAAATAAAAATCTTAAAACTAGAATTATATATATATATATATATTTTTTTATGTTTTTAAATAAAAACAAAATACTTAAATAAAACTTATGTTTTTATAAAATAAAAACAAAGAAACTTTATAAAACTTAAATATTTATCAAACTCCTAAAAATATTTATATTTTTGTTTTTCTTTTTATATTTTCGAATATTTAAAACGTTTTTTTACAAAAACGAATTTTAATAAAAATAAACTAAAAATCTTTTTTTTTTATATATATTAGCGTTGCGCTTCCGGCGTTTAAGAAGTTCCCCGGCAGCGGCGCCAAAATTACTTGATGTCAAAGCTAAGGGGTATAAAATACTATTAAATTTTTGCAGGAAATACTATTAAATACGATACAATTTTACACAAGAAATTTATTTATTTATAGAATGGATATACTTAAACCTTGCTACAACACTTATAGGCAGTGTACCTAATCGTACAGTAGTGTAGTTTTTAGTAAGTCCGGTTCGTTCCACAGGGAATCTTTTTTAAACAAAGCTCAAAGCTATATTAGTTTACTTTTATAAAAATACAAACATATATATAAGTAATATTATTATTATAAAGGGGGGTTTTTACCGTTTAATGACCGGTTTGTCGATTTTAAAACTTTAGTCGCAGTTAAAACCAAATGTAAAATAATAAATAAATACAAGACTTAATTTTAAGCGTAAAGTAAATAACGATAATGAAATTGCGAATAATAAAAGTACGATAAAATAAACTTGCGATAATTAAAAAGGACGATAATTAAAAGTGCAATTAAATAACAATAAATAAAAGTGCGATAATTAGAAGTGCAATTAAATATAAAATAAAGGAAATTAAATATGAAATAAAAGAATTATGATTATTTAAACTTCCGTAATCATGATGTTTGACGTGTTGATTTTAGTTTTATGCCCATGGGTTAATTGTCCTTTGTCCTGGATTATTTAATATGTCCGTCTGGTTTTTGTCCATAACAGTCCATCAGTCATAAATATAAAGTGCGAGTGTCCTCGTCAAATTATTCTTATACCCGAAGTTAAATATTCCAACTAATTGGGGATTTAAACTGTAACAAGATTTTAATACTTTGTTTAATAATTACACCAGGTTGTCGACTGAGTGTAACCCAAGGTTTTAATATTTTGTTATCAATTATACCAAGTGTCCTTTGTACATAATTTCACCCCTGTTTTAATTATTCTAGTGGCTATTAATCCATTCCCGTGTCCGGTTAAATGAACGATTATTCGTACATATAAATACCCCGCCCATCGTGTCCGATTGAGTGTATATGGTAATTTATAGGGACCCCCAATTGTAAATCTTTATATTAACATTAACAAACTATCATTTAGTTAAACAAATATAAAGCCCATTAATAGCTCATAGTCTAATTTCCACAAGTGTCATTCTTTTGTCCAAACCCCAATTATGGTACAAAGCCCAATTACCCAATTTTAGTAATTAGCCCAACATCATGATTACTTCGTTTTAAATAAGCATAATAATAACTTAGCTACGAGACATTAATATAAAAAGGTTGAACATAACTTACAATGATTAAAAATAGCATAGCATTACACGGACAGAATTTCGACTTACACCCTTACAACATTCGCTAACATACCCTTATTATTAGGATTAAAATTAAAATTAAAATATAAATTATATATATATTTTACGTATGAATGAGGAAAAGAAAAAGATGGTTTTTTGCGATCAGAATTCGGTTGCTTTTATAGGGATTTTTGAAACTTGGGGCTCCGCGACTCGCGGCCTTTTTGGCCTTCAAACTCCGCGAGTCGCGGAGTTTGCAATTACAGCTCACTCTAGTTTGGAGTCTTTCTTGCCGACGGTTTTTATTATTTATTATAATATATAAATAATTATAAGAATTATTTAAATATTATATTATATTTATGTGCATAGTTGACTTGTAATTTTTAGTCCGTTGCGTCGAGCGTTGAGAGTTGACTCTGGTCCTGGTTCCGGATTTTCGAACATCCTTGCGTACAATTTTATATTTTGTACTTTGCGTTTTGAATCTTGTACTCTTGTAATTTCGAGACGTTTCTTATCAATAATTGGAACCTCTTTGATTGTCTTTTGTACTTTTGAGCTTTTTGGTCGTTTGCGTCTTCAATTCGTCGAATCTGTCTTTTGTCTTCACCTTTTATTATTTAAACGAATATCACTTGTAAATAGAACAATTGCAACTAAAAGCTTGTCTTTCTTGAGGAATAATGCTATGAAATATATGTTTGTTTTTAGCATTATCAGCAGGTTTATTCTCAGGTATTAAAGAAATCTTCCGCTGTGCATTAGCTCATTTTAAGGATAATACCTGGAGTCATTCATGACATACTTTGAAAGACGTTGCATTCGAGTCGTTGAGTTCATCAAGATTAATATTAAGTCAATTATAGTTGGATGTAATATGAAATGCTTTGCATGCCGTCAATTTTTGATGTAAAGAAAGTTTGTCTTTTAAAAACGAATGCAATGTTTGTAAAACGTATCATATAGAGGTCAAGTACCTCGCGATGTAATCAACTATTGTGAATTGTTTATAATGTATATGAACGGGTCCTTTCAGTTGGTATCAGAGCAGTGGTCTTAACGAACCAGGTCTTGCATTAGTGTGTCTAACTGATAGTTGTTAAGATGCATTAGTGAGTCTGGACTTCGACCGTGTCTGCATGTCAAAAGTTTTGTTTATCATTTTTAGTCTGAAATCATCTACTTACCATCCTTAGGAAATTACCTGCTTATCATTTGAAATGTCCCGTTCTTATTGATTAAAAACGTTCCATATTAATTGATTTCGTTGCGAGGTTTTGACCTCTATATGAGACGTTTTTCAAAGACTGCATTCATTTTAAAACAAACCATAACCTTTATTTCATCAATAAAGGTTTAAAAAGCTTTACATAGATTATCAAATAATGATAATCTAAAATATCCTGTTTACACGCGACCATTACATAATGGTTTACAATACAAATATGTTACAACGAAATAAGTTTCTTGAATGCAGTTTTTACACAATATCATACAAGCATGGACTCCAAATCTCGTCCTTATTTAAGTATGCGACAGTGGAAGCTCTTAATAATCACCTGAGAATAAACATGCTTAAAACGTCAACAAAAATGTTGGTGAGTTATAGGTTTAACCTATATATTATCAAATCATAATAATAGACCACAAGATTTCATATTTCAATACACATCCCATACATAGAGATAAAAATCATTCATATGGTGAACACCTGGTAACCGACATTAACAAGATGCATATTTAAGAATATCCCCATCATTCCGGGACACCCTTCGGATATGATATAAATTTTGAAGTACTAAAGCATCCGGTACTTTGGATGGGGTTTGTTAGGCCCAATAGATCTATCTTTAGGATTCGCGTCAATTAGGGTGTCTGTTCCCTAATTCTTAGATTACCAGACTTAATAAAAAGGGGCATATTCGATTTCGATAATTCAACCATAGAATGTAGTTTCACGTACTTGTGTCTATTTTGTAAATCATTTATAAAACCTGCATGTATTCTCATCCCAAAAATATTAGATTTTAAAAGTGGGACTATAACTCAATTTCACAGATTTTTACTTCGTCGGGAAGTAAGACTTGGCCACTGGTTGATTCACGAACCTATAACAATATATACTTATATATCAAAGTATGTTCAAAATATATTTGCAATACTTTTAATACATTTTGATGTTTTAAGTTTATTAAGTCAGCTGTCCTCGTTAGTAACCTACAACTAGTTGTCCACAGTTAGATGTACAGAAATAAATCGATAAATATTATCTTGAATCAATCCACGACCCAGTGTATACGTATCTCAGTATTGATCACAACTCAAACTATATATATTTTGGAATCAACCTCAACCCTGTATAGCTAACTCCAACATTCACATATAGAGTGTCTATGGTTGTTCCGAAATATATATAGATGTGTCGATATGATAGGTCAAAACATTGTATACGTATCTATGGTATCTCAAGATTACATAATATACAATACAAGTTGATTATGTTATGGTTGGAATAGATTTGTTACCAATTTTCACGTAGCTAAAATGAGAAAAATTATCCAATCTTGTTTTACCCATAACTTCTTCATTTTAAATCCATTTTGAGTGAATCAAATTGCTATGGTTTCATATTGAACTCTATTTTATGAATCTAAACAGAAAAAGTATAGGTTTATAGTCGGAAAAATAAGTTACAAGTCGTTTTTGTAAAGGTAGTCATTTCAGTCGAAAGAACGACGTCTAAATGACCATTTTAGAAAACATACTTCCACTTTGAGTTTAACCATAATTTTTGGATATAGTTTCATGTTCAAAATAAAAATCATTTTCCCAGAATAAAAACTTTTAAATCAAAGTTTATCATAGTTTTTAATTAACTAACCCAAAACAGCCCGCAGTGTTACTACGACGGCGTAAATCCGGTTTTACGGTGTTTTTCGTGTTTCCAGGTTTTAAATCATTAAGTTAGCATATCATATAGATATATAACATGTGTTTAGTTGATTTTAAAAGTCAAGTTAGAAGGATTAACTTTTATTTGCGAACAAGTTTAGAATTAACTAAACTATGTTCTAGTGATTACAAGTTTAAACCTTCGAATAAGATAGCTTTATATGTATGAATCGGATGATGTTATGAACATCATTACTACCTAAAGTTCCTTGGATAAACCTACTGGAAATGAGAAAAATGAATCTAGCTTCAAAGGATCCTTGGATGGCTTGAAAGTTCTTGAAGCAGAATCATGACACGAAAACAATTTCAAGTATGATTTCCACTCGAAATAAGATTGTTATAGTTATAGAAATTGAATTAAAGTTTGAATATGATTATTACCTTGTATTAGAAAGATAACCTAATGTAATTAACAAATGTTTCTTGATCTTGGATGATTACTTGGAATGGATTTAGAAAACTTGGAAGTAAACTTGCAATCTTGGAAGTATTCTTGATTTTATGAAACTAGAACTTTTGGAATTTATGAAGAACACTTAGAACTTGAAGATAGAACTTGAGAGAGATTAATTAGATGAAGGAAATTGAAGAATGAAAGTGTTTGTAGGTGTTTTTTGTCGTTGGTGTATGGATTAGATATAAAGGATATGTAATTTTGTTTTCATGTAAATAAGTCATGAATGATTACTCATATTTTTGTAATTTTATGAGATATTTCATGCTAGTTGCCAAATGATGGTTCCCACATGTATTAGGTGACTCACATGGGCTGCTAAGAGCTGATCATTGGAGTGTATATACCAATAGTACATACATCTAAAAGCTGTGTATTGTACGAGTACGAATACGGGTGCATACGAGTAGAATTGTTGATGAAACTGAACGAGGATGTAATTGTAAGCATTTTTGTTAAGTAGAAGTATTTTGATAAATGTCTTAAAGTCTTTCAAAAGTGTATGAATACATATTAAAACACTACATGTATATACATTTTAACTGAGTCGTTAAGTCATCGTTAGTCGTTACATGTAAATGTTGTTTTGAAACCTTTAGGTTAACGATCTTGTTGAATGTTGTTAACCCATTGTTTATTATAACAAATGAGATGTTAAATTGTTATATTATCATGATATTATGATATATAATATATCTTAGTATGATATATATACAGTTAAATGTCGTTACAACGATAATCGTTACATATATGTCTCGTTTCGAAATCATTAAGTTAGTAGTCTTATTTTTACATATGTATTTCATTGTTAATACACTTAATAATATATTTACTTATCATTTAACATAATTAACCAAGTGTATCAATATCTTAATATGATTCATATGTACCTAGTAAGACGTTGTTATAACGATAATCGTTATATATATCGTTTTCGAGTTTCTTAAATTAATAGTCTCATTTTTATGTATATAACTCATTGTTAAAATACCTAATGAGATACATACTTATAATAAAATCATGTTAACTATATATATAACCATATATATGTCATCGTATAGTTTTTACAAGTTTTAATGTTCGTGAATCACCGGTCAACTCGGGTGGTCAATTGTCTATATGAAACCTATTTCAATTAATCAAGTCTTAACAAGTTTGATTGCTTAACATGTTGGAAACACTTAATCATGTAAATAACAATTTCATTTAATATATATATAAACATGGAAAAGTTCGGGTCACTACAGTACCTACCCGTTAAATAAATTTCGTCCCGAAATTTTAAGCAGTTGGAGGTGTTGACGTATCTTCTGGAAATAAATGCGAGTATTTCTTCTTCATCTGATCTTAACGCTCCCAGGTGAACTCGGGTCCTCTACGAGCATTTCATCGAACCTTAACAATCGGTATCTTGTTTTGTTTAAGTCTCTTAACCTCACGATCCATTATTTCGACGGGTTCTTCAATGAATTGAAGTTTTTCATTGATTTGGATTTCGTCCAACGGAATAGTGAGATCTTCTTTAGCAAAACATTTCTTCAAATTTGAGACGTGGAAAGTGTTATGTACAGCCGCGAGTTGTTGAGGTAGCTCCAGTTGGTAAGCTACTGGTCCGACACGATCTATAATCTTGAATGGTCCAATATACCTTGGATTTAATTTCCCTCGTTTACCAAATCGAACAACGCCTTTCCAAGGTGCAACTTTAAGCATGACCATCTCTCCAATTTCAAATTCTATATCTTTTCTTTTAATGTCAGCGTAGCTCTTTTGTCGACTTTGGGCGGTTTTCAACCATTGTTGAATTTGGATGATCTTCTCAGTAGTTTCTTGTATTATCTCCGGACCCGTAATCTGTCTATCCCCCACTTCACTCCAACAAATCGGAGACCTGCACTTTCTACCATAAAATGCTTCAAACGGCGCCATCTCAATGCTTGAATGGTAGCTGTTGTTGTAGGAAAATTCTGCTAACGGTAGATGTCGATCCCAACTGTTTCCGAAATCAATAACACATGCTCGTAGCATGTCTTCAAGCGTTTGTATAGTCCTTTCGCTCTGCCCATCAGTTTGTGGATGATAGGCAGTACTCATGTCTAGACGAGTTCCTAATGCTTGCTGTAATGTCTGCCAGAATCTTGAAATAAATCTGCCATCCCTATCAGAGATAATAGAGATTGATATTCCATGTCTAGAGATGACTTCCTTCAAATACAGTCGTGCTAACTTCTCCATCTTGTCATCTTCTCTTATTGGCAGGAAGTGTGCTGATTTGGTGAGACGATCAACTATTACCCAAATAGTATCAAAACTACTTGCAGTCCTTGGCAATTTAGTGATGAAATCTATGGTAATGTTTTCCCATTTCCATTCCGGGATTTCGGATTGTTGAAGTAGACCTGATGGTTTCTGATGCTCAGCTTTGACCTTAGAACACGTCAAACATTCTCCTACGTATTTAGCAACATCGGCTTTCATACCCGGCCATCAAAAATGTTTCTTGAGATCCTTGTACATCTTCCCCGTTCCAGGATGTATTGAGTATCTGGTTTTATGAGCTTCTCTAAGTACCATTTCTCTCATATCTCCAAATTTTGGTACCCAAATCCTTTCAGCCCTATACCGGGTTCCGTCTTCCCGAATATTAAGATGCTTCTCCGATCCTTTGGGTAATTCATCCTTTAAATTTCCCTTTTTTAAAACTCCTTGTTGCGCCTCCTTTATTTGAGTAGTAAGGTTATTATGAATCATTATATTCATAGATTTTACTCGAATGGGTTCTCTGTCCTTCCTGCTCAAGGCATCGGCTACCACATTTGCCTTCCCCGGGTGGTAACGAATCTCAAAGTCGTAATCATTCAATAATTCAATCCACCTACGTTGCCTCATATTCAGTTGTTTTTGATTAAATATGTGTTGAAGACTTTTGTGGTCGGTATATATAATACTTTTGACCCCATATAAGTAGTGCCTCCAAGTCTTTAATGCAAAAACAACCGCGCCTAATTCCAAATCATGCGTTGTATAATTTTGTTCGTGAATCTTCAATTGTCTAGACGCATAAGCAATCACCTTCGTTCGTTGCATTAATACACAACCGAGACCTTTCTTTGATGCGTCACAATAAATCACAAAATCATCATTCCCTTCAGGTAATGACAATATAGGTGCCGTAGTTAGATTTTTCTTCACTAACTGAAACGCTTTCTCTTGTTCATCATTCCATTCAAATTTCTTCCCTTTATGCGTTAATGCAGTCAAGGGTTTTGCTATTCTGGAAAAGTCTTGGATGAACCTTCTGTAGTAACCAGCTAGTCCTAAAAACTGGCGTATGTGTTTCGGAGTTTTCGGGGTTTCCCACTTTTTAACAGTTTCTATCTTTGCCGGATCCACCTTAATACCTTCTTTGTTCACTATGTGACCGAGGAATTGAACTTCTTCCAACCAAAATGCACACTTTGAAAACTTAGCGTACAATTCTTCCTTCCTCAATACTTCTAACACCTTTCTCAAATGTTCACCGTGTTCTTGGTCATTCTTTGAGTAAATAAGTATGTCATCAATGAAAACAATGACAAACTTGTCAAGGTATGGTCCACACACTCGGTTCATAAGGTCCATGAACACAGCTGGTGCATTAGTTAAACTAAACGGCATGACCATAAACTCGTAATGACCGTAACGTGTTCTGAAAGCAGTCTTTGGAATATCATCTTCTTTCACCCGCATTTGATGATACCCGGAACGTAAGTCAATCTTTGAATAAACAGACGAGCCTTGTAGTTGATCAAATAAGTCGTCGATTCTCAGTAGTGGGTAGCGGTTCTTGATGGTAAGTTTGTTCAACTCTCGGTAGTCGATACACAACCTGAATGTACCATCTTTCTTCTTGACAAACAAAACAGGAGCTCCCCACGGTGATGTGCTTGGTCGAATGAAACCATGCTCTAAAAGTTCTTGTAATTGTCTTTGCAGTTCTTTCATCTCGCTGGGTGCGAGTCTGTAAGGAGCACAAGCTATTGGTGCAGCTCCTGGTACAAGATCTATTTGAAATTCAACGGATCGATGTGGGGGTAATCCCGGTAATTCTTTCGAAAATACATCGGGAAATTCTTTTGCAATGGGAACATCATTGATGCTCTTTTCTTCAGTTTGTACTTTCTCGATGTGTGCTAGAACAGCATAGCAACCTTTTCTTATTAGTTTTTGTGCCTTCAAATTACTAATAAGATGTAGCTTCGCGTTGCCCTTTTCTCCGTACACCATTAAGGGTTTTCCTTTTTCTCGTATAATGCGAATTGCATTTTTGTAACAAACGATCTCTGCTTTCACTTCTTTCAACCAGTCCATACTGATTATCACATCAAAACTCCCTAACTCTACTGGTATCAAATCAATCTTAAATGTTTCGCTAACCAGTTTAATTTCTCGATTCCGACATATATTATCTGCTGAAATTAATTTACCATTTGCTAATTCGAGTAAAAATTTACTATCCAAAGGCATCAATGGACAACTTAATTTAGCACAAAAATCTCTACTCATATAGCTTCTATCCGCACCCGAATCAAATAAAACGTAAGCAGATTTATTGTTAATAAGAAACGTACCCGTAACAAGCTCCGGGTCTTCCTGTGCCTCTGCCGCATTAATATTGAAAACTCTTCCGCGGCCTTGTCCATTCGTGTTCTCCTGGTTCGGGCAATTTCTAATAATGTGGCCCGGTTTTCCACATTTATAACAAACTACATTGGCATAACTTGCTCCGACACTACTTGCTCCGCCATTACTCGTTCCGACACCATTTGTTCCTTTCGTTCTATTAACCCCTGGTCCGTAGACCTCACACTTCGCCGCGCTATGACCATTTCTTTTACACTTGTTGTAAAATTTGGTGCAGAACCCCGAGTGATACTTTTCACACCTTTGGCATAGCTGCTTCTGATTGTTGTTGTTGTTGTGGTTATTATTGTTGTTGGGATGATTGATGTAGTTGCTGTTGTTGTTGTTGTTGTTGTTGTTGGGCCGTTTGTTGTAGTTGCGATTGATGTTGCGATTGTTGGGATAATTGTTGCGATTATTGTTGTAATTGCTGTTGTTGTTGTATTGGTGATTCTTATCACCGTTTTCCTCCCACTTTCTTTTGACTTGCTTCACATTGGCCTCTTCAGCAGTCTGTTCTTTAATTCTTTCCTCAATCTGGTTCACTAGTTTGTGAGCCATTCTACATGCCTGTTGTATGGAGGCGGGCTCGTGTGAACTTATATCTTCTTAGATTCTTTCCGGTAATCCTTTCACAAACGCGTCGATCTTCTCTTCCTCATCTTCGAATGCTCCCGGACACAATAGGCACAATTCTGTGAATCGTCTTTTGTACGTGGTAATATCAAATCCTTGGGTTCGTAACCCTCTAAGTTCTGTCTTGAGCTTATTGACCTCGGTTCTGGGACGGTACTTCTCGTTCATCAAGTGCTTGAATGCTGACCACGGTAGTGCGTACGCATCGTCGTGTCCCACTTGCTCTAGATAGGTATTCCACCATGTTAACGCAGAACCTGTGAAGGTATGCGTAGCGTACTTCACTTTGTCCTCTTCAGTACACTTACTTATGGCAAACACCGATTCGACCTTCTCGGTCCACCGTTTCAATCCGATCGGTCATTCGGTTCCATCAAATTCCAAAGGTTTGCTGGCAGTGAATTCTTTGTAGGTGCATCCTACACGATTTCCTGTACTGCTAGATCCAAGGTTATTGTTGGTATGTAGCGCAGCCTGTACTGCGGCTATGTTTGAAGCTAGAAAAGTACAGAATTCCTCTTCATTCATATTCACGGTGTGTCGAGTAGTCGGTGCTATTTCCTTCAAATAGTCAAATGAAACAAGTTAATCATACAGAATATTAAGAGTAGTCAATAGTATCTCGTAGCATAATATGAACTCATTTATAAAAGCTTTTTCTTCATATTAGCGTTTTATAAGTTTAAATTCGGGTAGTACCTACCCGTTAAGTTCATACTTAGTAGCTAATATACAATTCAACTACTACAATTCTATATGAAAAACTGATTATAATAATATTTCGCGTTCAAACTTTTACACAATATTTTACAAACTTACAATACCGCTTATTTTACATATAGCATGAAATATAGCACACAATAACTTTGATACAAGATAGTTGTGAAGATAATTCTAGCTAGTACACAAGTCGTTCAGCAAAGGTAATAAAGATACGTAATTCATACGTCCAGAAACAAGTCATGCATTCTGGTTTTACTAGGACTACTTCCCATCCTTGGTCTTGTGGAACATAACCGTTATGGCCGTTGTTAAGATAGCGTGTTGTAACGTCGTCAAAGGGACGAGGGTTACGTAATGACCAACAGTCTCGTAATAACCTAAAAACCTCATTTCTTACCCCAATTACCGACTCCGTCACTTGTGAGAACGTTTTGTTTAATAGTTGTAGCCCGATGTTCTTTTTCTCACTTTGGTGAGAAGCGAACATTACTAACCCGTAAGCATAGCATGCTTCTTTATGTTGCATGTTAGCCACTTTTTCTAAATCATGAAGTCCTATATTCGGATACATTGAGTTCCCGTTGGTAATTTCTTAACCCGTTGGTAAAATAGCATTTGGGTTCCCCGCAATATATGTGTCAAAGTAAACACATCGTAACTTATGGGTTTCCCAATGTGATATCCCCCATCTTTCAAACGAAAGTCTCTTATAAACCAAGACATTCTTGGAACGTTCTTCGAATGTCTTACAAACTGATCTCGCCTTAAATAGTTGTGCCGAAGAATTCTGACCGACTCTAGACAAGATTTCATCAATCATGTCTCCGGGTAGGTCTCTTAAAATATTGGGTTGTCTATCCATTTTGTGTTTTTATACTGTAAAATAGACAAGAGTTAGATTCATAAAAAAAATACTTATTAATACAAGCAATTTTTACATATATCATAAAGCATAAGCACACTATATTACATATATTACACCACACGAATACAACTATCTTATTCCGACTCGCTTGTTTCTTCTTCTTCGGTTTTGGTTCGTTTTGCCAAGTTTCTAGGGATATATGATGTTCCCCTAATACGAGCCGTCGTTTTCCACATTGGTTTAGAAAAACCTAGTGGTTTAGAGGTTCCCGGGTCATTGTTACAACTTAAGGACTTCGGGGGTTGACGATACATATAAAGTTCATCGGGGTTGGAATTAGATTTCTCTATTTTTATGCCCTTTCCCTTATTATTTTCTTTTGCCTTTTTAAATTCAGTTGGGGTAATTTCTATAACATCATCGGAATTCTCGTCGGAATCCGATTCATCGGAGAATTGGTAATCCTCCCACTATTTTGCTTCCTTGGCGGAAACACCATTGACCATAATTAACCTTGGTCGGTTGGTTGAGGATTTTCTTTTACTTAACCGTTTTATTATTTCCCCCACCGGTTCTATTTCTTCATCCGGTTCCGATTCTTCTTCCAGTTCCGATTCTTCTTCCGGTTCCGACTCTTCTTCCGGTTCCTTTTCGGGAACTTGTGAATCAGTCCATGAATCATTCCAATTTACATTTGACTCTTCATTATTATAAGGTGAGTCAATGGGACTTGTTCTAGAGGTAGACATCTATCACATAATATCAAACGCGTTAAGAGATTAATATATCACATAATATTCACATGTTAAAAATATATAGTTTCCAACAAAATTTGTTAAGCAATCATTTTTCAAGTAAACACGGTCGAAGTCCAGACTCACTAATGCATCCTAACAAACTTGATAAGACACACTAATGCAAAATTCTGGTTCTCTAAGACCAACGCTCGGATACCAACTGAAATGTCCCGTTCTTATTGATTAAAAACGTTCCATATTAATTGATTTCGTTGCAAGGTTTTGACCTCTATATGAGACGTTTTTCAAAGACTGCATTCATTTTAAAACAAACCATAACCTTTATTTCATCAATAAAGGTTTAAAAAGCTTTACGTAGATTATCAAATAATGATAATCTAAAATATCCTGTTTACACGCGACCATTACATAATGGTTTACAATACAAATATGTTACAACGAAATAAGTTTCTTGAATGCAGTTTCTACACAATATCATACAAGCATGGACTCCAAATCTCGTCCTTATTTAAGTATGCGACAGCGGAAGCTCTTAATAATCACCTGAGAATAAACATGCTTAAAACGTCAACAAAAATGTTGGTGAGTTATAGGTTTAACCTATATATTATCAAATCATAATAATAGATCACAAGATTTCATATTTCAATACACATCCCATACATAGAGATAAAAATCATTCATATGGTGAACACCTGGTAACCGACATTAACAAGATGCATATTTAATAATATCCCCACCATTCCGGGACACCCTTCGGATATGATATAAATTTCGAAGTACTAAAGCATCCGGTACTTTGGATGGGGTTTGTTAGGCCCAATAGATCTATCTTTAGGATTCGCGTCAATTAGGGTGTCTGTTCCCTAATTCTTAGATTACCAGACTTAATAAAAAGGGGCATATTCGATTTCGATAATTCAACCATAGAATGTAGTTTCACGTACTTGTGTCTATTTTGTAAATCATTTATAAAACCTGCATGTATTATCATCCCAAAAATATTAGATTTTAAAAGTGGGACTATAACTCACTTTCACAGATTTTTACTTCGTCGGGAAGTAAGACTTGGCCACTGGTTGATTCACAAACCTATAACAAATATGTACATATATATCAAAGTATGTTCAAAATATATTTGCAATACTTTTAATACATTTTGATGTTTTAAGTTTATTAAGTCAGCTGTCCTCGTTAGTAACCTATAATCTAGTTGTCCACAGTTAGATGTACAGAAATAAATTGATAAATATTATCTTGAATCAATCCACGACCCAGTGTATACGTATCTCAGTATTGATCACAACTCAAACTATATATATTTTGGAATCAACCTCAACCCTGTATAGCTAACTCCAACATTCACATATAGAGTGTCTATGGTTGTTCCGAAATATATATAGATGTGTCGACATGATAGGTCAAAACATTGTATACGTGTCTATGGTATCTCAAGATTACATAATATACAATACAAGTTGATTAAGTTATGGTTGGAATATATTTGTTACCAATTTTCACGTAGCTAAAATGAGAAAAATTATCCAATCTTGTTTTACCCATAACTTCTTCATTTTAAATCCGTTTTGAGTGAATCAAATTGCTATGGTTTCATATTGAACTCTATTTTATGAATCTAAACAGAAAAAGTATATGTTTATAGTCGGAAAAATAAGTTACAAGTCGTTTTTGTAAAGGTAGTCATTTCAGTCGAAAGAACGACGTCTAGATGACCATTTTAGAAAACATACTTCCACTTTGAGTTTAACCATAATTTTTGGATATAGTTTCATTTTCATAATAAAAATCATTTTCCCAGAATAAAAACTTTTAAATCAAAGTTTATCATAGTTTTTAATTAACTAACCCAAAACAGCCCGCAGTGTTACTACGACGGCGTCAATCCGGTTTTACGGTGTTTTTCGTGTTTCCAGGTTTTAAATCATTAAGTTAGCATATAATATAGATATAGAACATGTGTTTAGTTGATTTTAAAAGTCAAGTTAGAAGGATTAACTTTTATTTGCGAACAAGTTTAGAATTAACTAAACTATGTTCTAGTGATTACAAGTTTAAACCTTCGAATAAGATAGCTTTATATGTATGAATCGAATGATGTTATGAACATCATTACTACCTCAAGTTCCTTGGATAAACCTACTGGAAATGAGAAAAATGGATCTAGCTTCAAAGGATCCTTGGATGGCTTGAAAGTTCTTGAAGCAGAATCATGACACGAAAACAATTTCAAGTATGATTTCTACTCGAAATAAGATTGTTATAGTTATAGAAATTGAATTAAAGTTTGAATATGATTATTACCTTGTATTAGAAAGATAACCTACTGTAAGTAACAAAGGTTTCTTGATCTTGGATGATTACTTGGAATGGATTTAGAAAACTTGGAAGTAAACTTGCAATCTTGGAAGTATTCTTGATTTTATGAAACTAGAACTTTTGGAATTTATGAAGAACACTTAGAACTTGAAGATAGAACTTGAGAGAGATCAATTAGATGAAGAAAATTGAAGAATGAAAGTTTTTGTAGGTGTTTTTGGTCGTTGGTGTATGGATTAGATATAAAGGATATGTAATTTTGTTTTCATGTAAATAAGTCATGAATGATTACTCATATTTTTGTAATTTTATGAGATATTTCATGCTAGTTACCAAATGATGGTTCCCACATGTGTTAGGTGACTCACATGGGCTGCTAAGAGCTGATCATTGGAGTGTATATACCAATAGTACATACATCTAAAAGCTGTGTATTGTACGAGTACGAATACGGGTGCATACGAGTAGAATTGTTGATGAAACTGAACGAGGATGTAATTGTAAGCATTTTTGTTAAGTAGAAGTATTTTGATAAGTGTCTTGAAGTCTTTCAAAAGTGTATGAATACATATTAAAACACTACATGTATATACATTTTAACTGAGTCGTTAAGTCATCGTTAGTCGTTACATGTAAATGTTGTTTTGAAACCTTTAGGTTAACGATCTTGTTGAATGTTGTTAACCCATTGTTTATTATAACAAATGAGATGTTAAATTGTTATATTATCATGATATTATGATATATAATATATCTTAGTATGATATATATACAGTTAAATGTCGTTACAACGATAATCGTTACATATATGTCTCGTTTCGAAATCATTAAGTTAGTAGTCTTATTTTTACATATGTATTTCATTGTTAATACACTTAATAATATATTTACTTATCATTTAACATAATTAACCAAGTGTATCAATATCTTAATATGATTCATATGTACCTAGTAAGACGTTGTTATAACGATAATCGTTATATATATCGTTTTCGAGTTTCTTAAATTAATAGTCTCATTTTTATGTATATAACTCATTGTTAAAATACCTAATGAGATACATACTTATAATAAAATCATGTTAACTATATATATATAACCATATATATGTCATCGTATAGTTTTTACAAGTTTTAATGTTCGTGAATCACCGGTCAACTCGGGTGGTCAATTGTCTATATGAAACCTATTTCAATTAATCAAGTCTTAACAAGTTTGATTGCTTAACATGTTAGAAACACTTAATCATGTAAATAACAATTTCATTTAATATATATATAAACATGGAAAAGTTCGGGTCACTACATCATTCTTAGTCTAGACACGTCTTGCTGCATTGATTGCATGAATAGTGTATAGAAAAAATTCATATCTTAGCGTATCTACTAAATCATATCTTATCGTATCTATTACCGTAAACTTTGCCTGACATATTCCGTAAATTCCTCCGTAATCTATGAAATCTTTTGATCTATATATATATAGATATTCTATGTAGTTAGAATACCACCCGATAGCCGAAAAATCATTTCGTATCGAAAAATCCTTTATCAAATCGTACGAAATGGAATTCGTCATCAGTTCAAGTTCCTCGGATTCCGAAATGGAATCCCACTCAAGCTCCGAAAGCAGTGTGACTGGAATGGATCAACCAATCAGCCATCATCTATTCTGGATGAATGGGGGATGGGTTCGTAGCCTCCTTAATCATTAGAGACAAGAAGAAGGTGATCCTTTCCATCCACCACATTGCCATCTTGGCAATGAACCTGAAGCACTTATCAGAGAACCTGTCCGAAACACCATTTTCTCTCTCATTTCCAGAGTATCTCGTCATGATTATATACTACACCAAATTCTAGATCTTATTTATCCGCTCGTCCGAACCGACAATCACCCCGGTGTAATAGAAGAAGTCAACGAGCTTCGCGCTCGGGTAGTGGTTTTGGAGAATATGGTGCAAAGGTTACAAACACCAGCAGCAGCACCAGCAACATAACCAGTACCACCATCAACAACATCAATAGTACCATTACCACCATCAACAACAACCGCATTGCAAACCTTAACTTCATAATCTGTCCCATGAGCATCGACGTCATACGCCCTGTAGATACTAAGGAATACCACAACGATGAAGTATTGATTCATAACTTCATTGGGAAAACATTCTACGACGATTATGTAATTTCTAAAGTTTAGAAATTATCTATCCTAGCCTTAACCATAAATCAAGTGAGTTTAATTTAATATTAACCCATTAAATCTATATTACATCTGAAGAAATATACACATATATTTCCATAAAGACTGTAATAAAATTCTTTTGTACAAAATATTAATTGTGACATTTTTTTTAACGGGTAGGTAATACCCGAGAGATATATAAATTCACAATTAATATGTTACATTCTTCGAATCTGATTCAGCAAATCATCCATTATACTCCCTACTTTCACAACAATATACATTCTTTTATAGAAATCAAAACAACCATACTCATTCAAAAATCTAATTACATATTCTGTTTTTGAAATCTCCGAATTCAATTCAAGTTAACCGGTATCATCACTCTTAGATTCTTACATCTTTCAAAGCTATACTTTAACTTCAAAACTGTGTTAGAACATCGTATGTATATTAACGATTATAATCTGTGTTCAAGCCCTTCGAAATACCTGAAGACACTTCAAATAATGAACAATCGAGATGATGATCCAACCACATGTTATCCACAATTACGTACCTGAAAAACTCTTGAAACCAAAGTCATAATTTAACATGTATCCATGTCAGCCCTTTTAGCATTTACTAGCTAAAATAACTTTTCAATCCCTTCTAAAAATAGACGGTTTTGTCACAGCTCCAGCAAACCAACTTCAATTGTTCATTCGAATAAGCATTATTATAATGATTACCCCTTCATCATTATTACCGAGGAACCTTTCATATCTCGCCACATTAGCAGTAAACTTATTAACAACTTCATTGATCTTTGACTTTTCAAAAAATCTTTATATTTATCAAAACCCCATCATTTACTCATCTGCATCTTGTAACGAGAATTGCCATACGAATCATCAGAAATTAGCAATCAGTATTTTAAAATCTCGTAGCATGTCTACGCCAACAATTATATGTGTCTATCTTCTGGACTTATATACTTTGAGTGTGAAGTTTCTGAAAAACACCCTAAACTGCGAACTAGTTCTCAAAATAATGATGAAGCAGCAAAAACTATAAACGACCTTAACAGTAAAAAGTTTGATGATAAAGAGTAGTGTGTTGGCAAAGCTCAGAAAAAGAGAAGATTTGGTACTGAAAAATACGGATTGAGCAAACCATGAAGAAGGCTGTGGATAAATCACAAGGACGAAATCTACCTTCAAAGAATCCAAATGATTCTGTGTCTGCTGAAGTCATTATCGAATACCTTGCTCCTGACTCTAAACCCTTACGGACAATATTCTTCATCATCCTCTGATATTAGAAATTTTAAGATATCATCGTATCTTTCATTATAAATATCCTCCATATTTCTGAAGATATTTCCATAATTATTCTTATCTGAAATCATTTACCTCTTCGTGCTGTCTGTATTACATCATAAAAGAAACTATTTTAGTTTCTAAATTCTGAAACTTTCGAATTTAAAATATGAATATTTTTAAAGTAGTGTTGGGAACTGAAGTATGAACTAGTATAATATAATGACACTTGATCAACGTGATTATATTACAGTAAGTCATGCTGAGTTTCTAAATGGAACGTGATGATTCACAGATCATAACGTCATCATGTGCTATGTTACACGACTCTTGTATTCTCTTTAACCTCTAAAATATCAAGAAAATATTTCTTGATGATTCGGCCTTTTCCGAGGTATTCTAGTAATTTGACAAGTCAAGATTGTAGTGACCCGAACTTTTCCATGTTTATATATATTAATTGAGATTGAAATTTACATGATTAAATGTTTCCAACATGTTAAGCAATTAAACTTGTTAAGACTTGATTAATTGAAATATGTTTCATATAGACAATTGACCACCCAAGTTGACCGGCGATTCACGAACGTTAAAACTTGTAAAAACGACATGACGATATATATTTGGATATACATATGGTTAAAATGAGATTATGATAAGTAAGTATCTCCATAAGTATATTAACAATGAGTTACATACATATAAACAAGACTACTAACTTAAGGATTTCGAAACGAGACATATATGTAACGATTATCGTTGTAACGACATTTAAATGAATATATATCATATTAAGATATATTAATATATCATAATATCATGATAATATAATAATTTAAAATCTCATTTGATATTATAAACATTGGGTTAACAACATTTAACAAGATCGTTAACCTAAAGGTTTCAAAACAACACTTACATGTAACGACTAACGATGACTTAACGACTCAGTTAAAATGTATATACATGTAGTGTTTTAATATGTATTTATACACTTTTGAAAGACTTCAATACACTTATCAAAATACTTCTACTTAACAAAAATGCTTACAATTACATCCTCGTTCAGTTTCATCAATAATTCTACTCGTATGCACCCGTATTCGTACTCGTACAATACACAGCTTTTAGATGTATGTACTATTGGTATATACACTCCAATGATCAGATCTTAGCAGCCCATGTGAGTCACCTAACACATGTAGGAACCATCATTTGGAAACTAGCATGAAATATCTCATAAAATTACAAAAATATGAGTAATCATTCATGACTTATTTACATGAAAATAAAATTACATATCCTTTATATCTAATCCATACACCAACGACCAAAAACACCTACAAACACTTTCATTCTTCAATTTTCTTCATCTAATTAATCTCTCTCAAGTTCTATCTTCAAGTTCTAAGTGTTCTTCATATATTCTACAAGTTCTAGTTACATAAAATCAAGAATACTTTCAAGTTTGCTAGCTCACTTCCAATCTTGTAAGGTGATCATCCAACCTCAAGAAATCTTTATTTCTTACAGTAGGTTATCATTCTAATACAAGGTAATAATCATATTCAAACTTTGGTTCAATTTCTATAACTATAACAATCTTATTTCAAGTGATGATCTTACTTGAACTTGTTTTCGTGTCATGATTCTGCTTCAAGAACTTCGAGCCATCCAAGGATCCGTTGAAGCTAGATCCATTTTTCTCTTTTCCAGTAGGTTTATCCAAGGAACTTAAGGTAGTAATGATGTTCATAACATCATTCGATTCATATATATAAAGCTATCTTATTCGAAGGTTTAAACTTGTAATCACTAGAACATAGTTTAGTTAATTCTAAACTTGTTCGTAAACAAAAGTTAATCCTTCTAACTTGACTTTTAAAATCAACTAAACACATGTTCTATATCTATATGATATGCTAACTTAATGATTTAAAACCTGGAAACACGAAAAACACCGTAAAACCGGATTTACGCCGTCGTAGTAACACCGCGGGCTGTTTTGGGTTAGTTAATTAAAAACTATGATAAACTTTGATTTAAAAGTTGTTATTCTGAGAAAATGATTTTTATTATGAACATGAAACTATATCCAAAAATCATGGTTAAACTCAAAGTGGAAGTATGTTTTCTAAAATGGTCATCTAGACGTCGTTCTTTCGACTGAAATGACTACCTTTACAAAAACGACTTGTAACTTATTTTTCCGACTATAAACCTATACTTTTTCTGTTTAGATTCGTAAAATAGAGTTCAATATGAAACCATAGAAATTTGATTCACTCAAAACGGATTTAAAATGAAGAAGTTATGGGTAAAACAAGATTGGATAATTTTTCTCATTTTAGCTACGTGAAAATTGGTAACAAATCTATTCCAACCATAACTTAATCAACTTGTATTTTATATTATGTAATCTTGAGATAACATAGACACGTATACAATCTTTCGACCTATCATGTCGACACATCTTTATATATTTCGGAACAACCATAGACACTCTATATGTGAATGTTGGAGTTAGCTATACAGGGTTGAGGTTGATTCCAAAATATATATAGTTTGAGTTGTGATCAATACTGAGATACGTATACACTGGGTCTTGGATTGATTCAAGATAATATATATCGATTTATTTCTGTACATCTAACTGTGGACAACTAGTTGTAGGTTACTGAAATGTCCCGTTCTTATTGATTAAAAACGTTCCATATTAATTGATTTCGTTGCGAGGTTTTGACCTCTATATGAGACGTTTTTCAAAGACTGCATTCATTTTAAAACAAACCATAACCTTTATTTCATCAATAAAGGTTTAAAAAGCTTTACGTAGATTATCAAATAATGATAATCTAAAATATCCTGTTTACACACGACCATTACATAATGGTTTACAATACAAATATGTTACAACAAAATAAGTTTCTTGAATGCAGTTTTTACACAATATCATACAAGCATGGACTCCAAATCTCGTCCTTATTTAAGTATGCAACAGCGGAAGCTCTTAATATTCACCTGAGAATAAACATGCTTTAAACGTCAACAAAAATGTTGGTGAGTTATAGGTTTAACCTATATATATCAAATCGTAACAATAGACCACAAGATTTCATATTTCAATACACATCCCATACATAGAGATAAAAATCATTCATATGGTGAACACCTGGTAACCGACATTAACAAGATGCATATATAAGAATATCCCCATCATTCCGGGACACCCTTCGGATATGATATAAATTTCGAAGTACTAAAGCATCCGGTACTTTGGATGGGGTTTGTTAGGCCCAATAGATCTATCTTTAGGATTCGCGTCAATTAGGGTGTCTGTTCCCTAATTCTTAGATTACCAGACTTAATAAAAAGGGGCATATTCGATTTCGATAATTCAACCATAGAATGTAGTTTCACGTACTTGTGTCTATTTTGTAAATCATTTATAAAAACCTGCATGTATTCTCATCCCAAAAATATTAGATTTTAAAAGTGGGACTATAACTCACTTTCACAGATTTTTACTTCGTCGGGAAGTAAGACTTGGCCACTGGTTGATTCACGAACCTATAACAATATATACATATATATCAAAGTATGTTCAAAATATATTTACAACACTTTTAATATATTTTGATGTTTTAAGTTTATTAAGTCAGCTGTCCTCGTTAGTAACCTACAACTAGTTGTCCACAATTAGATGTACAGAAATAAATCGATAAATATTATCTTGAATCAATCCACGACCCAGTGTATACGTATCTTAGTATTGATCACAACTCAAACTATATATATTTTGGAATCAACCTCAACCCTGTATAGCTAACTCCAACATTCACATATAGAGTGTCTATGGTTGTTCCGAAATATATATAGATGTGTCGACATGATAGGTCGAAACATTGTATACGTGTCTATGGTATCTCAAGATTACATAATATACAATACAAGTTGATTAAGTTATGGTTGGAATAGATTTGTTACCAATTTTCACGTAGCTAAAATGAGAAAAATTATTCAATCTTGTTTTACCCATAACTTCTTCATTTTAAATCCGTTTTGAGTGAATCAAATTGCTATGGTTTCATATTGAACTCTATTTTATGAATCTAAACAGAAAAAGTATAGGTTTATAGTCGGAAAAATAAGTTACAAGTCGTTTTTGTAAAGGTAGTCATTTCAGTCGAAAGAACGACGTCTAAATGACCATTTTAGAAAACATACTTCCACTTTGAGTTTAATCATAATTTTTGGATATAGTTTCATGTTCATAATAAAAATCATTTTCTCAGAATAACAACTTTAAAATCAAAGTTTATCATAGTTTTTAATTAACTAACCCAAAACAGCCCGCGGTGTTACTACGACGGCGTAAATCCGGTTTTACGGTGTTTTTCGTGTTTCCAGGTTTTAAATCATTAAGTTAGCATATCATATAGATATAGAACATGTGTTTAGTTGATTTTAAAAGTCAAGTTAGAAGGATTAACTTTTGTTTGCGAACAAGTTTAGAATTAACTAAACTATGTTCTAGTGATTACAAGTTTAAACCTTCGAATAAGATAGCTTTATATGTATGAATCGAATGATGTTATGAACATCATTACTACCTTAAGTTCCTTGGATAAACCTACTGGAAAAGAGAAAAATGGATCTAGCTTCAATGGATCCTTGGATGGCTCGAAGTTCTTGAAGCAGAATCATGACACGAAAACAAGTTCAAGTAAGATCATCACTTGAAATAAGATTGTTATAGTTATAGAAATTGAACCAAAGTTTGAATATGATTATTACCTTGTATTAGAATGATAACCTACTGTAAGAAACAAAGATTTCTTGAGGTTGGATGATCACCTTACAAGATTGGAAGTGAGCTAGCAAACTTGAAAGTATTCTTGATTTTATGAAACTAGAACTTTTGGAATTTATGAAGAACACTTAGAACTTGAAGATAGAACTTGAGAGAGATCAATTAGATGAAGAAAATTGAAGAATGAAAGTGTTTGTAGGTGTTTTTGGTCGTTGGTGTATGGATTAGATATAAAGGATATGTAATTTTGTTTTCATGTAAATAAGTCATGAATGATTACTCATATTTTTGTAATTTTATGAGATATTTCATGCTAGTTGCCAAATGATGGTTCCCACATGTGTTAGGTGACTCACATGGTCTGCTAAGAGCTGATCATTGGAGTGTATATACCAATAGTACATACATCTAAAAGCTGTGTATTGTACGAGTACGAATACGGGTGCATACGAGTAGAATTGTTGATGAAACTGAACGAGGATGTAATTGTAAGCATTTTTGTTAAGTGGAAGTATTTTGATAAGTGTATTGAAGTCTTTCAAAAGTGTATAAATACATATTAAAACACTACATGTATATACATTTTAACCGAGTCGTTAAGTCATCGTTAGTCGTTATATGTAAGTGTTGTTTTGAAACCTTTAGGTTAACGATCTTGTTAAATGTTGTTAACCCAATGTTTATAATATGAAATGAGATTTTAAATTATTATATTATCATGATATTATCATGTATGAATATCTCTTAATATGATATATATACATTAAATGTCTTTACAACGATAATCGTTACATATATGTCTCGTTTAAAAATCATTAAGTTAGTAGTCTTGTTTTTACATATGTAGTTCATTGTTAATATACTTTATGATATGTTTTCTTATCATAGTATCATGTTAACTATATATATATATCCATATATATGTCATCATATAGTTTTTACAAGTTTTAACGTTCGTGAATCACCGATCAACTTGGGTGGTCAATTGTCTATATGAAACATATTTCAATTAATCAAGTCTTAACAAGTTTGATTGCTTAACATGTTGGAAATATTTAATCATGTAAATATCAATCTCAATTAATATATATAAACATGGAAAAGTTCGGGTCACTACAGTACCTACCCGTTAAATAAATTTCGTCCCGAAATTTTAAGCTGTTGAAGGTGTTGACGAATCTTCTGAAAATAGATGCGGGTATTTCTTCTTCATCTGATCTTCATGCTCCCAGGTGAACTCGGGTCCTCTACGAGCATTCCATCGAACCTTAACAATTGGTATCTTGTTTTGCTTAAGTCTTTTAACCTCACGATCCATTATTTCGACGGGTTCTTCGATGAATTGAAGTTTTTCGTTGATTTGGATTTCATCTAACGGAATAGTGAGATCTTCTTTAGCAAAACATTTCTTTAAATTTGAGACGTGGAAAGTGTTATGTACAGCCGCGAGTTGTTGAGGTAACTCTAGTCGGTAAGCTACTGGTCCGACACGATCAATAATCTTGAATGGTCCAATATACCTTGGATTTAATTTCCCTCGTTTACCAAATCGAACAACGCCTTTCCAAGGTGCAACTTTAAGCATGACCATCTCTCCAATTTCAAATTCTATATCTTTTCTTTTAATGTCAGCGTAGCTCTTTTGTCGACTTTGAGCGGTTTTCAACCGTTGTTGAATTTGGATGATCTTCTCGGTAGTTTCTTGTATAATCTCCGGACCCGTAATCTGTCTATCCCCCACCTCACTCCAACAAATCGGAGACCTGCACTTTCTACCATAAAGTGCTTCAAACGGCGCCATCTCAATGCTTGAATGGTAGCTGTTGTTGTAGGAAAATTCTGCTAACGGTAGATGTCGATCCCAACTGTTTCCGAAATCAATAACACATGCTCGTAGCATGTCTTCAAGCGTTTGTATCGTCCTTTCGCTCTGCCCATCAGTTTGTGGATGATAGGCAGTACTCATGTCTAGACGAGTTCCTAATGCTTGCTGTAATGTCTGCCAGAATCTTGAAATAAATCTGCCATCCCTATCAGAGATAATAGAGATTGGTATTCCATGTCTGGAGATGACTTCCTTCAAATACAGTCGTGCTAACTTCTCCATCTTGTCATCTTCTCTTATTGGTAGGAAGTGTGCGGATTTGGTGAGACGATCAACTATTACCCAAATAGTATCAAAACCACTTGCAGTCCTTGGCAATTTAGTGATGAAATCCATGGTAATGTTTTCCCATTTCCATTCCGGGATTTCGGGTTGTTGAAGTAGACCTGATGGTTTCTGATGCTCAGCTTTGACCTTAGAACACGTCAAACATTCTCCTACGTATTTAGCAACATCGGCTTTCATACCCGGCCACCAAAAATGTTTCTTGAGATCCTTGTACATCTTCCCCGTTCCATGATGTATTGAGTATCTGGTTTTATGAGCTTCTCTAAGTACCATTTCTCTCATATCTCCAAATTTTGGTACCCAAATCCTTTCAGCCCTATACCGGGTTCCGTCTTCCCGAATATTAAGATGCTTCTCCGATCCTTTGGGTATTTCATCCTTTAAATTTCCCTCTTTTAAAACTCCTTGTTGCGCCTCCTTTATTTGAGTAATAATGTTATTATGAATCATTATATTCATAGATTTTACTTGAATGGGTTCTCTGTCCTTCCTGCTCAAGGCATCGGCTACCACATTTGCCTTCCCCGGGTGGTAACGAATCTCAAAGTCGTAATCATTCAATAATTCAATCCACCTACGCTGCCTCATATTCAGTTGTTTCTGATTAAATATGTGTTGAAGACTTTTGTGGTCAGTATATATAATACTTTTGACCCCATATAAGTAGTGCCTCCAAGTCTTTAATGCAAAAACAACCGCGCCTAATTCCAAATCATGCGTCGTATAATTTTGTTCGTGAATCTTCAATTGTCTAGACGCATAAGCAATCACCTTCGTTCGTTGCATTAATACACAACCGAGACCTTGCTTTGATGCGTCACAATAAATCACAAAATCATCATTCCCTTCAGGTAATGACAATATAGGTGCCGTAGTTAGCTTTTTCTTCAATAACTGAAACGCTTTCTCTTGTTCATCATTCCATTCAAATTTCTTCCCTTTATGCGTTAATGCAGTCAAGGGTTTTGCTATTCTGGAAAAGTCTTGGATGAACCTTCTGTAGTAACCAGCTAGTCCTAAAAACTGGCGTATGTGTTTCGAAGTTTTCGGGGTTTCCCACTTTTCAACAGTTTCTATCTTTGCCGGATCCACCTTAATACCTTCTTTGTTCACTATGTGACCGAGGAATTGAACTTCTTCCAACCAAAATGCACACTTTGAAAACTTAGCATACAATTCTTCCTTCCTCAATACTTCTAACACCTTTCTCAAATGTTCACCGTGTTCTTGGTCATTCTTTGAGTAAATAAGTATGTCATCAATGAAAACAATGACAAACTTGTCAAGGTATGGTCTACACACTCGGTTCATAAGGTCCATGAACACAGCTGGTGCATTAGTTAAACCAAACGGCATGACCATAAACTCGTAATGACCATAACGTGTTCTGAAAGCAGTCTTTGGAATATCATCTTCTTTCACCCGCATTTGATGATACCCGGAACGTAAGTCAATCTTTGAATAAACAGACGAGCCTTGTAGTTGATCAAATAAGTCGTCGATTCTCGGTAGTGGGTAGCGGTTCTTGATGGTAAGTTTGTTCAACTCTCGGTAGTCGATACACAACCTGAATGTACCATCTTTCTTCTTGACAAACAAAACAGGAGCTCCCCACGGTGATGTGCTTGGTCGAATGAAACCACGCTCTAAAAGTTCTTGTAATTGGCTTTGTAGTTCTTTCATCTCGCTGGGTGCGAGTCTGTAAGGAGCACGAGCTATTGGTGCAGCTCCTGGTACAAGATCTATTTGAAATTCAACGGATCGATGTGGGGGTAATCCCGGTAATTCTTTCGGAAATACATCAGGAAATTCTTTTGCGATGGGAACATCATTGATGCTCTTTTCTTCAGTTTGTACTTTCTCGACGTGTGCTAGAACAGCATAGCAACCTTTTCTTATTAGTTTTTGTGCCTTCAAATTACTAATAAGATGTAGCTTCGTGTTGCCCTTTTCTCCGTACACCATTAAGGGTTTTCCTTTTTCTCGTATAATGCGAATTGCATTTTTGTAACAAACGATCTCTGCTTTCACTTCTTTCAACCAGTCCATACCGATTATCACATCAAAACTCCCTAACTCTACTGGTATTAAATCAATCTTAAATGTTTCGCTAACCAGTTTAATTTCTCGATTCCGACATATATTATTTGCTGAAATTAATTTACCATTTGCTAATTCGAGTAAAAATTTACTATCCAAAGGCGTCAATGGACAACTTAATTTAGCACAAAAATCTCTACTCATATAGCTTCTATCCGCACCCGAATCAAATAAAACGTAAGCAGATTTATTGTCAATAAGAAACGTACCCGTAACAAGCTCCGGGTCTTCTTGTGCCTCTGCCGCATTAATATTGAAAACTCTTTCGCGGCCTTGTCCATTCGTGTTCTCCTGGTTCGGGCAATTTCTAATAATGTGGCCCGGTTTTCCACATTTATAACAAACTACATTGGCATAACTTGCTCCGACACTACTTGCTCCGCCATTACTCGTTCCGACACCATTTGTTCCTTTCGTTCTATTAACCCCTGGTCCGTAGACCTCACACTTCGCCGCGCTATGACCATTTCTTTTACACTTGTTACAAAATTTAGTGCAGAACCCCGAGTGATACTTTTCACACCTTTGGCATAGCTGTTTCTGATTGTTGTTGTTATTGCGGTTATTATTGTTGTTGGGATGATTGTTGTAGTTGCTGTTGTTGTTGTTGTTGTTGTTGTTGGGCCGTTTGTTGTAGTTGCGATTGATGTTGCGATTGTTGGGATAATTGTTGCGATTGCTGTTGTTGTTGTATTGGTGATTCTTATCACCATTTTCCTCCCACTTTCTTTTGACTTGCTTCACATTGGCCTCTTCAGCAGTCTGTTCTTTAATTCTTTCTTCAATCTGGTTCACTAGTTTGTGAGCCATTCTACATGCCTGTTGTATGGAGGCGGGCTCGTGTGAACTTATATCTTCTTGGATTCTTTCCGGTAATCCTTTCACAAACGCGTCGATCTTCTCTTCCTCATCTTCGAATGCTCCCGGACACAATAGGCACAATTCTGTGAATCGTCTTTCGTACGTGGTAATATCAAATCCTTGGGTTCGTAACCCTCTAAGTTCTGTCTTGAGCTTATTGACCTCGGTTCTGGGACGGTACTTCTCGTTCATCAAGTGCTTGAATGCTGACCACGGTAGTGCGTACGCATCGTCTTGTCCCACTTGCTCTAGATAGGTATTCCACCATGTTAACGCAGAACCTGTGAAGGTATGCGTAGCGTACTTTACTTTGTCCTCTTCAATACACTTACTTATGGCAAACACCGATTCGACCTTCTCGGTCCACCGTTTCAATCCGATCGGTCCTTCGGTTCCATCAAATTCCAAAGGTTTGCAGGCAGTGAATTCTTTGTAGGTGCATCCTACACGATTTCCTGTACTGCTAGATCCAAGGTTATTGTTGGTATGTAGCGCAGCCTGTACTGCGGCTATGTTTGAAGCTAGAAAAGTACGGAATTCCTCTTCATTCATATTCACGGTGTGTCGAGTAGTCGGTGCCATTTCCTTCAAAATAGTTAAATGGAACAAGTTAATCATACAGAATATTAAGAGTAGTTAATAGTATTTCGTAGCATAATATGAACTCATTTATAAAAGCTTTTTCTTCATATTAGCGTTTTATAAGTTTAAATTCGGGTAGTACCTACCCGTTAAGTTCATACTTAGTAGCTAATATACAATTCAACTACTACAATTCTATATGAAAAACTGATTATAATAATATTTCGCGTTCAAACTTTTATACAATATTTTACAAACTTACAATACCGCTTATTTTACATAAAGCATGAAATATAGCACACAATAACTTTGATACAAGATAGTTGTGAAGATAATTCTAACTAGTACACAAGTCGTTCAGAAAAGGCAATAAAGACACGTAATTCATACGTCCAGAAACAAGTCATGCATTCTGGTTTTACTAGGACTACTTCCCATCCTTGGTCTTGTGCAACATAACCGTTATGGCCGTTGATAAGACAGCGTGTTGTAACGTTGTCAAAGGGACGAGGGTTACGTAATGTCCAACAGTCCCGTAATAATCTAAAAACCTCATTTCTTACCCCAATTACCGACTCCGTCACTTGTGGAAATGTTTTGTTTAATAGTTGTAGCCCGATGTTCTTGTTCTCACTTTGGTGAGAAGCGAACATTACTAATCCGTAAGCATAACATGCTTCTTTATGTTGCATGTTAGCCGCTTTTTCTAAATCACGAAGTCCAATATTCGGATATATTGAGTCAAAATAATTTCTTAACCCGTTGCGTAAAATAGCATTTGGGTTCCCCGCAATATATGCGTCAAAGTAAACACATCGTAACTTATGGGTTTCCCAATGTGATATCCCCCATCTTTCAAACGAAAGTCTCTTATAAACCAAGACATTCTTGGAACGTTCTTCGAATGTCTTACAAACTGATCTCGCCTTAAATAGTTGCGCCGAGGAATTCTGGCCGACTCTAGACAAGATTTCATCAATCATGTCTCCGGGTAGGTCTCTTAAAATATTGGGTTGTCTATCCATTTTGTGTTTTTAAACTGTAAAATAGACAAGAGTTAGATTCATAAAAAAAATACTTATTAATACAAGCAATTTTTACATATATCATAAAGCATAAGAACACTATATTACATATATTACACCACACGAATACAACTATCTTATTCCGACTCGCTCGTTTCTTCTTCTTCGGTTTTGGTTCGTTTTGCCAAGTTTCTTGGGATATATGATGTTCCCCTAATACGAGCCGTCGTGATCCACATTGGTTTAGAAAAACCTGGTGGTTTAGAGGTTCCCGGGTCATTGTTACAACTTAAGGACTTCGGGGGTTGACGATACATATAAAGTTCATCGGGGTTGGAATTAGATTTCTCTATTTTTATGCCCTTTCCCTTATTATTTTCTTTTGCCTTTTTAAATTCAGTTGGGGTAATTTCTATAACATCATCGGAATTCTCGTCGGAATCCGATTCATCGGAGAATTGGTAATCCTCCCTATATTTTGCTTCCTTGGCGGAAACACCATTGACCATAATTAACCTTGGTCGGTTGGTTGAGGATTTTCTTTTACTTAACCGTTTTATTATTTCCCCCACCGGTTCTATTTCTTCATCCGGTTCCGATTCTTCTTCCGGTTCCGATTCTTCTTCCGGTTCCGACTCTTCTTCCGGTTCCTCTTCGGGAACTTGTGAATCAGTCCACGAATCATTCCAATTTACATTTGACTCTTCATTATTATTAGGTGAGTCAATGGGACTTGTTCTAGAGGTAGACATCTATCACATAATATCAAACGCGTTAAGAGATTAATATATCACATAATATTCACATGTTAAAAATATATAGTTTCCAACAAAATTTGGTAAGCAATCATTTTTCAAGTAAACACGGTCGAAGTTCAGACTCACTAATGCATCCTAACAAACTAGATAAGACACACTAATGCAAAATTCTGGTTCTCTAAGACCAACGCTCTGATACCAACTGAAATGTCCCGTTCTTATTGATTAAAAACGTTCCATATTAATTGATTTCGTTGCGAGGTTTTGACCTCTATATGAGACGTTTTTCAAAGACTGCATTCATTTTAAAACAAACCATAACCTTTATTTCATCAATAAAGGTTTAAAAAGCTTTACGTAGATTATCAAATAATGATAATCTAAAATATCCTGTTTACACACGACCATTACATAATGGTTTACAATACAAATATGTTACAACAAAATAAGTTTCTTGAATGCAGTTTTTACACAATATCATACAAGCATGGACTCCAAATCTCGTCCTTATTTAAGTATGCAACAGCGGAAGCTCTTAATATTCACCTGAGAATAAACATGCTTTAAACGTCAACAAAAATGTTGGTGAGTTATAGGTTTAACCTATATATATCAAATCGTAACAATAGACCACAAGATTTCATATTTCAATACACATCCCATACATAGAGATAAAAATCATTCATATGGTGAACACCTGGTAACCGACATTAACAAGATGCATATATAAGAATATCCCCATCATTCCGGGACACCCTTCGGATATGATATAAATTTCGAAGTACTAAAGCATCCGGTACTTTGGATGGGGTTTGTTAGGCCCAATAGATCTATCTTTAGGATTCGCGTCAATTAGGGTGTCTGTTCCCTAATTCTTAGATTACCAGACTTAATAAAAAGGGGCATATTCGATTTCGATAATTCAACCATAGAATGTAGTTTCACGTACTTGTGTCTATTTTGTAAATCATTTATAAAAACCTGCATGTATTCTCATCCCAAAAATATTAGATTTTAAAAGTGGGACTATAACTCACTTTCACAGATTTTTACTTCGTCGGGAAGTAAGACTTGGCCACTGGTTGATTCACGAACCTATAACAATATATACATATATATCAAAGTATGTTCAAAATATATTTACAACACTTTTAATATATTTTGATGTTTTAAGTTTATTAAGTCAGCTGTCCTCGTTAGTAACCTACAACTAGTTGTCCACAATTAGATGTACAGAAATAAATCGATAAATATTATCTTGAATCAATCCACGACCCAGTGTATACGTATCTTAGTATTGATCACAACTCAAACTATATATATTTTGGAATCAACCTCAACCCTGTATAGCTAACTCCAACATTCACATATAGAGTGTCTATGGTTGTTCCGAAATATATATAGATGTGTCGACATGATAGGTCGAAACATTGTATACGTGTCTATGGTATCTCAAGATTACATAATATACAATACAAGTTGATTAAGTTATGGTTGGAATAGATTTGTTACCAATTTTCACGTAGCTAAAATGAGAAAAATTATTCAATCTTGTTTTACCCATAACTTCTTCATTTTAAATCCGTTTTGAGTGAATCAAATTGCTATGGTTTCATATTGAACTCTATTTTATGAATCTAAACAGAAAAAGTATAGGTTTATAGTCGGAAAAATAAGTTACAAGTCGTTTTTGTAAAGGTAGTCATTTCAGTCGAAAGAACGACGTCTAAATGACCATTTTAGAAAACATACTTCCACTTTGAGTTTAATCATAATTTTTGGATATAGTTTCATGTTCATAATAAAAATCATTTTCTCAGAATAACAACTTTAAAATCAAAGTTTATCATAGTTTTTAATTAACTAACCCAAAACAGCCCGCGGTGTTACTACGACGGCGTAAATCCGGTTTTACGGTGTTTTTCGCGTTTCCAGGTTTTAAATCATTAAGTTAGCATATCATATAGATATAGAACATGTGTTTAGTTGATTTTAAAAGTCAAGTTAGAAGGATTAACTTTTGTTTGCGAACAAGTTTAGAATTAACTAAACTATGTTCTAGTGATTACAAGTTTAAACCTTCGAATAAGATAGCTTTATATGTATGAATCGAATGATGTTATGAACATCATTACTACCTTAAGTTCCTTGGATAAACCTACTGGAAAAGAGAAAAATGGATCTAGCTTCAATGGATCCTTGGATGGCTCGAAGTTCTTGAAGCAGAATCATGACACGAAAACAAGTTCAAGTAAGATCATCACTTGAAATAAGATTGTTATAGTTATAGAAATTGAACCAAAGTTTGAATATGATTATTACCTTGTATTAGAATGATAACCTACTGTAAGAAACAAAGATTTCTTGAGGTTGGATGATCACCTTACAAGATTGGAAGTGAGCTAGCAAACTTGAAAGTATTCTTGATTTTATGAAACTAGAACTTTTGGAATTTATGAAGAACACTTAGAACTTGAAGATAGAACTTGAGAGAGATCAATTAGATGAAGAAAATTGAAGAATGAAAGTGTTTGTAGGTGTTTTTGGTCGTTGGTGTATGGATTAGATATAAAGGATATGTAATTTTGTTTTCATGTAAATAAGTCATGAATGATTACTCATATTTTTGTAATTTTATGAGATATTTCATGCTAGTTGCCAAATGATGGTTCCCACATGTGTTAGGTGACTCACATGGGCTGCTAAGAGCTGATCATTGGAGTGTATATACCAATAGTACATACATCTAAAAGCTGTGTATGGTACGAGTACGAATACGGGTGCATACGAGTAGAATTGTTGATGAAACTGAACGAGGATGTAATTGTAAGCATTTTTGTTAAGTGGAAGTATTTTGATAAGTGTATTTAAGTCTTTCAAAAGTGTATAAATACATATTAAAACACTACATGTATATACATTTTAACCGAGTCGTTAAGTCATCGTTAGTCGTTATATGTAAGTGTTGTTTTGAAACCTTTAGGTTAACGATCTTGTTAAATGTTGTTAACCCAATGTTTATAATATGAAATGAGATTTTAAATTATTATATTATCATGATATTATCATGTATGAATATCTCTTAATATGATATATATACATTAAATGTCTTTACAACGATAATCGTTACATATATGTCTCGATTAAAAATCATTAAGTTAGTAGTCTTGTTTTTACATATGTAGTTCATTGTTAATATACTTTATGATATGTTTTCTTATCATAGTATCATGTTAACTATATATATATATCCATATATATGTCATCATATAGTTTTTACAAGTTTTAACGTTCGTGAATCACCGATCAACTTGGGTGGTCAATTGTCTATATGAAACATATTTCAATTAATCAAGTCTTAACAAGTTTGATTGCTTAACATGTTGGAAATATTTAATCATGTAAATATCAATCTCAATTAATATATATAAACATGGAAAAGTTCGGGTCACTACAGTTACTAACGAGGACAGCTGACTTAATAAACTTAAAACATCAAAATGTATTAAAAGTATTATAAATATATTTTGAACATACTTTGATATATATGTACATATTTGTTATAGGTTCGTGAATCGACCAGTGGCCAAGTCTTACTTCTCGACGAAGTAAAAATCTGTGAAAGTGAGTTATAGTCCCACTTTTAAAATCTAATATTTTTGGGATGAGAATACATGCAGGTTTTATAAATGATTTACAAAATAGACACAAGTACGTGAAACTACATTCTATGGTTGAATTATCGAAATCGAATATGCCCCTTTTTATTAAGTCTGGTAATCTAAGAATTAGGGAACAGACACCCTAATTGACGCGAATCCTAAAGATAGATCTATTGGGCCTAACAAACCCCATCCAAAGTACCGGATGCTTTAGTACTTCAAAATTTATATCATATTCGAAGGGTGTCCCGGAATGATGGGGATATTCTTATATATGCATCTTGTTAATGTCGGTTACCAGGTGTTCACCATATGAATGATTTTTATCTCTATGTATGGGATGTGTATTGAAATATGAAATCTTGTGGTCTATTGTTACGATTTGATATATATATATATAGGTTAAACCTATAACTCACCAACATTTTTGTTGACGTTTAAAGCATGTTTATTCTCAGGTGAATATTAAGAGCTTCCGCTGTTGCATACTAAAATAAGGACAAGATTTGGAGTCCATGTTTGTATGATATTGTGTAAAAACTGCATTCAAGAAACTGATTTCGATGTAACATATTTGTATTGTAAACCATTATGTAATGGTCGTGTGTAAACAGGATATTTTAGATTATCATTATTTGATAATCTACGTAAAGCTTTTTAAACCTTTATTTATGAAATAAAGGTTATGGTTTGTTTTAAAAATGAATGCAGTCTTTGAAAAACGTCTCATATAGAGGTCAAAACCTCGCAACGAAATCAATTAATATGGAACGTTTTTAATCAATAAGAACTGGACATTTCAGTTGGTATCCGAGCGTTGGTCTTAGAGAACCAGAATTTTGCATTAGTGTGTCTTATCTAGTTTGTTAGGATGCATTAGTGAGTCTGGACTTCGACCGTGTTTACTTGAAAAATGATTGCTTAACAAATTTTGTTGGGAACTATATATTTTTAACATGTGAATATTATGTGATATATTAATCTCTTAACGCGTTTGATATTATGTGATAGATGTATACCTCTAGAACAAGTCCCATTGACTCACCTAATAATAATGAAGAGTCAAATGTAAATTGGAATGATTCGTGGACTGATTCACAAGTTCCCGAAGAGGAACCGGAAGAAGAGTCGGAACCGGAAGAAGAATCGGAACCGGAAGAAGAATCGGAACCGGATGAAGAAATAGAACCGGTGGGGGAAATAATAAAACAGTTAAGTAAAAGAAAATCCTCAACCAACCGACCAAGGTTAATTATGGTCAATGGTGTTTCCGCCAAGGAAGCAAAATATTGGGAGGATTACCAATTCTCCGATGAATCGGATTCCGACGAGAATTCCGATGATGTTATAGAAATTACCTCAACTGAATTTAAAAAGGCAAAAGAAAATAATAAGGGAAAGGGCATAAAAATAGAGAAATCTAATTCCAACCCCGATGAACTTTATATGTATCGTCAACCCCCGAAGTCCTTAAGTTGTAACAATGACCCGGGAATCTCTAAACCACCAGGTTTTTCTAAACCAATGTGGACAACAACGGCTCGTATTAGGGGAACATCATATATCCCTAGAAACTTGGCAAAACGAACCAAAACCGAACAAGAAGAAACGAGCGAGTCGGAATAAGATAGTTATATTCGTGTGGTTTAATATATGTAATATAGTGTGCTTATGCTTTATGATATATGTAAAAATTGCTTGTATTAATAAGTATTTTTTTTTATGAATCTAACTCTTGTCTATTTTACAGTATAAAAACACAAAATGGATAGACAACCCAATATTTTAAGAGACCTATCCGGAGACATGATTGATGAAATCTTGTCTAGAGTCGGTCAGAATTCCTCGGCACAACTATTTAAGGCGAGATCAGTTTGTAAGACATTCGAAGAACGTTCCAAGAATGCCTTGGTTTATAAAAGGCTTTCGTTCGGAAGATGGGGGATATCACATTGGGAAATCCATAAGTTACGATGTGTTTACTTTGACGCATATATTGCAGGGAACCCAAATGCTATTTTACGCAACGGGTTAAGAAATTATTTTGACTCAGTATATCCGAATATAGGACTTCGTGATTTAGAAAAAGCGGCTAACATGCAACATAAAGAAGCATGTTACGCTTACGGGTTAGTAATGTTCGCTTCTCACCAAAGTGAGAACAAGAACATCGGGCTACAACTATTAAACAAAACGTTCCCACAAGTGACGGAGTCGGTAATTGGGGTAAGAAATGAGGTTTTTAGGTTATTACGAGACTGTTGGTCATTACGTAACCCTCGTCCCTTTGACGATGTTACAACACGCTGTCTTATCAACGGCCATAACGGTTATGTTCCACAAGACCAAGGATGGGAAGTAATCCTAGTAAAACCAGAATGCATAACTTGTTTCTGGACGTATGAATTACGTGTCTTAATTGCCTTTGCTGAACGACTTGTGTACTAGCTAGAATTATCTTCACAACCATCTTGTATCAAATTTATTGTGTGCTATATTTCATGCTATATGTAAAATAAGCGGTATTGTAAGTTTGTAAAATATTGTGTAAAAGTTTGAACACGAAATATTATTATAATCAGTTTTTCATATAGAATTGTAGTAGTTGAATTGTATATTAGCTACTAAGTATGAACTTAACGGGTAGGTACTACCCGAATTTAACCTTATAAAACGCTAATATGAAGAAAAAGCTTTTATAAATGAGTTCATATTATGCTACGAAATACTATTAACTACTCTTAATATTCTGTATGGTTAACTTGTTCCATTTGACTATTTTGAAGGAAATGGCACCGACTACTCGACACACAGTGAATATGAATGAAGAGGAATTCCGTACTTTTCTAGCTTCAAACATAGCCGTAGTACAGGCTGCGCTACATACCAACAATAACCTTGGATCTAGCAGTACAGGAAATCATGTAGGATGCACCTACAAAGAATTCACTGCCTGCAAACCTTTGGAATTTGATGGAACCGAAGGACCGATCGGATTGAAACGGTGGACCGAGAAGGTCGAATCGGTGTTTGCCATAAGTAAGTGTACTGAAGAGGACAAAGTGAAGTACGCTACGCATACCTTCACAGGTTCTGCGTTAACATGGTGGAATACCTATCTAGAGCAAGTGGGACAAGACGATGCGTACGCACTACCGTGGTCAGCATTCAAGCACTTGATGAACGAGAAGTACCGTCCCAGAACCGAGGTCAATAAGCTCAAGACAGAACTTAGAGGGTTACGAACCCAAGGATTTGATATTACCACGTACGAAAGACGATTCACAGAATTGTGCCTATTGTGTCCGGGAGCATTCGAAGATGAGGAAGAGAAGATCGACGCGTTTGTGAAAGGATTACCGGAAAGAATCCAAGAAGATATAAGTTCACACGAGCCCGCCTCCATACAACAGGCATGTAGAATGGCTCACAAACTAGTGAACCAGATTGAAGAAAGAATTAAAGAACAGACTGCTGAAGAGGCCAATGTGAAGCAAGTCAAGAGAAAGTGGGAGGAAAATGGTGATAAGAATCACCAATACAACAACAACAGCAATCGCAACAATTATCCCAACAATCGCAACATCAATCGCAACTACAACAAATGGCCCAACAACAACAACAACAACAACAACAACAACAACAACAACAACAACAACAACAACAACAACTACAACAATCATCCCAACAACAATAATAACCGCAACAATAACAACAATCAGAAGCAGCTATGCCAAAGGTGTGAAAAGTATCACTCGGGGTTCTGCACCAAATTTTGCAACAAGTGTAAAAGAAATGGTCATAGCGCGGCGAGGTGTGAGGTCTACGGACCAGGGGTTAATAGAACGAAAGGAACAAATGGTGTCGGAACGAGTAATGGCGGAGCAAGTAGTGTCGGAGCAAGCTATGCCAATGTAGTTTGTTATAAATGTGGAAAACCGGGCCACATTATTAGAAATTGCCCGAACCAGGAGAACACGAATGGGCAATGTCGCGGAAGTGTTTTCAATATTAATGCGGCAGAGGCACAGGAAGACCCGGAGCTTGTTACGGGTACGTTTCTTATTGACAATAAATCTGCTTACGTTTTATTTGATTCGGGTGCGGATAGAAGCTATATGAGTAGAGATTTTTGTGCTAAATTAAGTTGCCCATTGACGCCTTTGGATAGTAAATTTTTACTCGAATTAGCAAATGGTAAATTAATTTCAGCAGATAATATATGTCGGAATCGAGAAATTAAACTGGTTAGCGAAACATTTAAGATTGATTTGATACCAGTAGAGTTAGGGAGTTTTGATGTGATAATCGGTATGGACTGGTTGAAAGAAGTGAAAGCAGAGATCGTTTGTTACAAAAATGCAATTTGCATTATACGAGAAAAAGGAAAACCCTTAATGGTGTACGGAGAAAAGGGCAACACGAAGCTACATCTTATTAGTAATTTGAAGGCACAAAAACTAATAAGAAAAGGTTGCTATGTTGTTCTAGCAAACGTCGAGAAAGTACAAACTGAAGAAAAGAGCATCAATGATGTTCCCGTCGCAAAAGAATTTCCCGATGTATTTTCGAAAGAATTACCGGGATTACCCCCACATCGATCCGTTGAATTTCAAATAGATCTTGTACCAGGAGCTGCACCAATAGCTCGTGCTCCTTACAGACTCGCACCCAACGAGATGAAAGAACTGCAAAGCCAATTACAAGAACTTTTAGAGCGTGGTTTCATTCGACCAAGCACATCACCGTGGGGAGCTCCTGTTTTGTTTGTCAAGAAGAAAGATGGTACATTTAGGTTGTGTATCGACTACCGAGAGTTGAACAAACTTACCATCAAGAACCGCTACCCACTACCGAGAATCGACGACTTATTTGATCAACTACAAGGCTCGTCTGTTTATTCAAAGATTGACTTACGTTCCGGGTATCATCAAATGCGGGTGAAAGAAGATGATATTCCAAAGACTGCTTTCAGAACACGTTACGGTCATTACGAGTTTATGGTCATGCCGTTTGGTTTAACTAATGCACCAGCTGTGTTCATGGACCTTATGAACCTAGTGTGTGGACCATACCTTGACAAGTTTGTCATTGTTTTCATTGATGACATACTTATTTACTCAAAGAATGACCAAGAACACGGTGAACATTTGAGAAAGGTGTTAGAAGTATTAAGGAAGGAAAAACTGTACGCTAAGTTTTCAAAGTGTGCATTTTGGTTAGAAGAAGTTCAATTCCTCGGTCAGATAGTGAACAAAGAAGGTATTAAGGTGGATCCGGCAAAGATAGAAACTGTTGAAAAGTGGGAAACCCCGAAAACTCCGAAACACATACGCCAGTTTTTAGGACTAGCTGGTTACTACAGAAGGTTCATCCAAGATTTTTCCAGAATAGCAAAACCCTTGACTGCATTAACGCATAAAGGGAAGAAATTTGAATGGAATGATGAACAAGAGAAAGCGTTTCAGTTATTGAAGAAAAAGCTAACTACGGCACCTATATTGTCATTGCCTGAAGGGAATGATGATTTTGTGATTTATTGTGACGCATCAAAGCAAGGTCTCGGTTGTGTATTAATGCAACGAACGAAGGTGATTGCTTATGCGTCTAGACAATTGAAGATTCACGAACAAAATTATACGACGCATGATTTGGAATTAGGAGCGGTTGTTTTTGCATTAAAGACTTGGAGGCACTACTTATATGGGGTCAAAAGTATTATATATACCGACCACAAAAGTCTTCAACACATATTTAATCAGAAACAACTGAATATGAGGCAGCGTAGGTGGAATGAATTGTTGAATGATTACGACTTTGAAATTCGTTACCACCCGGGGAAGGCAAATGTGGTAGCCGATGCCTTGAGCAGGAAGGACAGAGAACCCATTCGAGTAAAATCTATGAATATAATGATTCATAATAACCTTACTACTCAAATAAAGGAGGCGCAACAAGGAGTTTTAAAAGAGGTAAATTTAAAGGATGAAATACCCAAAGTATCAGAGAAGCATCTTAATATTCGGGAAGACGGAACCCGGTATCGGGCTGAAAGGATTTGGGTACCAAAATTTGGAGATATGAGAGAAATAGTACTTAGAGAAGCTCATAAAACCAGATACTCAATACATCCTGGAACGGGGAAGATGTACAAGGATCTCAAGAAACATTTTTGGTGGCCGGGTATGAAAGCCGATGTTGCTAAATACGTAGGAGAATGTTTGACGTGTTCTAAGGTCAAAGCTGAGCATCAGAAACCATCAGGTCTACTTCAACAACCTGAAATCCCGGAATGGAAATGGGAAAACATTACCATGGATTTCATCACTAAATTGCCAAGGACTGCAAGTGGTTTTGATACTATTTGGGTAATAGTTGATCGTCTCACCAAATCAGCACACTTCCTGCCAATAAGAGAAGATGACAAGATGGAGAAGTTAGCACGACTGTATTTGAAGGAAGTCATCTCCAGACATGGAATACCAATCTCTATTATCTCTGATAGGGATGGCAGATTTATTTCAAGATTCTGGCAGACATTACAGTAAGCATTAGGAACTCGTCTAGACATGAGTACTGCCTATCATCCACAAACTGATGGGCAGAGCGAAAGGACGATACAAACGCTTGAAGACATGCTAAGAGCATGTGTTATTGATTTCGGAAACAGTTGGGATCGACATCTACCGTTAGCAGAATTTTCCTACAACAACAGCTACCATTCAAGCATTGAGATGGCGCCGTTTGAAGCACTTTATGGTAGAAAGTGCAGGTCTCCGATTTGTTGGAGTGAAGTGGGGGATAGACAGATTACGGGTCCGGAGATTATACAAGAAACTACCGAGAAGATCATCCAAATTCAACAACGGTTGAAAACCGCCCAAAGTCGACAAAAGAGCTACGCTGACATTAAAAGAAAAGATATAGAATTTGAAATTGGAGAGATGGTAATGCTTAAAGTTGCACCTTGGAAAGGCGTTGTTCGATTTGGTAAACGAGGGAAATTAAATCCAAGGTATATTGGACCATTCAAGATTATTGATCGTGTCGGACCAGTAGCTTACCGACTTGAGTTACCTCAACAACTCGCTGCTGTACATAATACTTTCCACATCTTGAATTTGAAGAAATGTTTTGCTAAAGAAGATCTCACTATTCCGTTAGATGAAATCCAAATCAACGAAAAACTCCAATTCATCGAAGAACCCGTCGAAATAATGGATCGTGAGGTTAAAAGACTTAAGCAAAACAAGATACCAATTGTTAAGGTTCGATGGAATGCTCGTAGCGGACCCGAGTTCACCTGGGAGCGTGAAGATCAGATGAAGAAGAAATACCCGCATCTATTTCCAGAAGATTCATCAACACCTTCAACAGCTTAAAATTTCGGGACGAAATTTATTTAACGGGTAGGTACTGTAGTGACCCGAACTTTTCCATGTTTATATATATTAATTGAGATTGAAATTTACATGATTAAATGTTTCCAACATGTTAAGCAATTAAACTTGTTAAGACTTGATTAATTGAAATATGTTTCATATAGACAATTGACCACCCAAGTTGACCGGCGATTCACGAACGTTAAAACTTGTAAAAACGACATGACGATATATATATATGGATATACATATGGTTAAAATGAGATTATGATAAGTAAGTATCTCCATAAGTATATTAACAATGAGTTACATACATATAAACAAGACTACTAACTTAAGGATTTCGAAACGAGACATATATGTAACGATTATCGTTGTAACGACATTTAAATGAATATATATCATATTAAGATATATTAATATATCATAATATCATGATAATATAATAATTTAAAATCTCATTTGATATTATAAACATTGGGTTAACAACATTTAACAAGATCGTTAACCTAAAGGTTTCAAAACAACACTTACATGTAACGACTAACGATGACTTAACGACTCAGTTAAAATGTATATACATGTAGTGTTTTAATATGTATTTATACACTTTTTAAAGACTTCAATACACTTATCAAAATACTTCTACTTAACAAAAATGCTTACAATTACATCCTCGTTCAGTTTCATCAACAATTCTACTAGTATGCACCCGTATTCGTACTCGTACAATACACAGCTTTTAGATGTATGTACTGTTGGTATATACACTCCAATGATCAGCTCTTAGTAGCCCATGTGAGTCACCTAACACATGTGGGAACCATCATTTGGCAACTAGCATGAAATATCTCATAAAATTACAAAAATATGAGTAATCATTCATGACTTATTTACATGAAAACAAAATTACATATCCTTTATATCTAATCCATACACCAACGACCAAAAACACCTACAAACACTTTCATTCTTCAATTTTCTTCATCTAATTAATCTCTCTCAAGTTCTATCTTCAAGTTCTAAGTGTTCTTCATATATTCTACAAGTTCTAGTTACATAAAATCAAGAATACTTTCAAGTTTGCTAGCTCACTTCCAATCTTGTAAGGTGATCATCCAACCTCAAGAAATCTTTATTTCTTATAGTAGGTTATCATTCTAATACAAGGTAATAATCATATTCAAACTTTGGTTCAATTTCTATAACTATAACAATCTTATTTCAAGTGATGATCTTACTTGAACTTGTTTTCGTGTCATGATTCTGCTTCAAGAACTTCGAGCCATCCAAGGATCCGTTAAAGCTAGATCCATTTTTCTCTTTTCCAGTAGGTTTATCCAAGGAACTTAAGGTAGTAATGATGTTCATAACATCATTCGATTCATATATATAAAGCTATCTTATTCGAAGGTTTAAACTTGTAATCACTAGAACATAGTTTAGTTAATTCTAAACTTGTTCGCAAACAAAAGTTAATCCTTCTAACTTGAATTTTAAAATCAACTAAACACATGTTCTATATCTATATGATATGCTAACTTAATGATTTAAAACCTGGAAACACGAAAAACACCGTAAAACCGGATTTACGCCGTCGTAGTAACACCGCGGGCTGTTTTGGGTTAGTTAATTAAAAACTATGATAAACTTTGATTTAAAAGTTGTTATTCTGAGAAAATGATTTTTATTATGAACATGAAACTATATCCAAAAATTATGGTTAAACTCAAAGTGGAAGTATGTTTTCTAAAATGGTCATCTAGACGTCGTTCTTTCGACTGAAATGACTACCTTTACAAAAACGACTTGTAACTTATTTTTCCGACTATAAACCTATACTTTTTCTGTTTAGATTCATAAAATAGAGTTCAATATGAAACCATAGCAATTTGATTCACTCAAAACGGATTTAAAATGAAGAAGTTATGGGTAAAACAAGATTGGATAATTTTTCTCATTTTAGCTACGTGAAAATTGGTAACAAATCTATTCCAACCATAACTTAATCAACTTGTATTGTATATTATGTAATCTTGAGATACCATAGACACGTATACAATGTTTTGACCTATCATGTCGACACATCTATATATATTTCGGAACAACCATAGACACTCTATATGTGAATGTTGGAGTTAGCTATACAGGGTTGAGGTTGATTCCAAAATATATATAGTTTGAGTTGTGATCAATACTGAGATACGTATACACTGGGTCGTGGATTGATTCAAGATAATATCTATCAATTTATTTCTGTACATCTAACTGTGGACAACTAGTTGTAGGTTACTAACGAGGACAGCTGACTTAATAAACTTAAAACATCAAAATATATTAAAAGTGTTGTAAATATATTTTGAACATACTTTGATATATATATATATGTATATATTGTTATAGGTTCGTGAATCAACCAGTGGCCAAGACTTACTTCCCGACGAAGTAAAAATCTGTGAAAGTGAGTTATAGTCCCACTTTTAAAATCTAATATTTTTGGGATGAGAATACATGCAGGTTTTATAAATGATTTACAAAATAGACACAAGTACGTGAAACTACATTCTATGGTTGAATTATCGAAATCGAATATGCCCCTTTTTATTAAGTCTGGTAATCTAAGAATTAGGGAACAGACACCCTAATTGACGCGAATCCTAAAGATAGATCTATTGGGCCTAACAAACCACATCCAAAGTACCGGATGCTTTAGTACTTCGAAATTTATATCATATCCGAAGGGTGTCCCGGAATGATGGGGATATTCTTATATATGCATCTTGTTAATGTCGGTTACCAGGTGTTCACCATATGAATGATTTTTATCTCTGTGTATGGGATGTGTATTGAAATATGAAATCTTGTGGTCTATTGTTACGATTTGATATATATATAGGTTAAACCTATAACTCACCAACATTTTTGTTGACGTTTAAAGCATGTTTATTCTCAGGTGAATATTAAGAGCTTCCGCTGTTGCATACTAAAATAAGGACAAGATTTGGAGTCCATGTTTGTATGATATTGTGTAAAAACTGCATTCAAGAAACTGATTTCGATGTAACATATTTGTATTGTAAACCATTATGTAATGGTCGTGTGTAAACAGGATATTTTAGATTATCATTATTTGATAATCTACGTAAAGCTTTTTAAACCTTTATTTATGAAATAAAGGTTATGGTTTGTTTTAAAAATGAATGCAGTCTTTGAAAAACGTCTCATATAGAGGTCAAAACCTCGCAACGAAATCAATTAATATGGAACGTTTTTAATCAATAAGAACTGGACATTTCAAAGATCGTGCCATTACAATTTCCTTCTTAGAACATTAACAATGTTCATTCCGAAATTCATATATACGAATTCTGGACCATTACAAGCGGTGCTTAATCGCAAGAAGAAGAAACGAAAGGACAAAACTCCGAAATAGAAATTGGGGTATAAATCGCAGCAAATAAAAGAGAGCATTAAGTGGGGATGACAATGATTATAGAAGACAGAAGCAGGGACATCAAAATATAAGGGAAGATATAAAACCCAACAACAACCCAGAAACTATAAACCGTATATATCGATGCATATAGCAATATAAAGACACGTGAGAACTAAAAACACTATAAAACCAAGTGTATAGTAGAAGTAAATAGATTCTTTTGGAGGTAGATGAAAAAGAAGAACGGCATATATGAAAGTGAGGAGTATATCGAGAATCAGCACTGGATGAAGCATATTGACGAATAATTTTAAAGTAAGAATTGAGGGAGAAAGAATAGAAGGTGTGAATTAAAAGGAAACGAAGGAGGTGGATTTATAGTGAAATATCCGACAGAAAAATCGAGATGAATCATCACATTAAATCGAAGAGGATCATAATTTCCTTAATCACCGAAGAATCAAATCCTATATAGATTACAAAGATTTTCTTTAATCCGGAGATCAACCGTGATGATGTCAAAAGATAAGGTGAATCCCTATTTTCTCATTTCACTCTTTTACGATAGCTTCACTCATACGTTTTGAGTAATCGAATTATTTTATCCATATTTCTCAATCATAATAAAACCCTATGAATCAACTTATATTCATCATAATAACATTCTTATTATTAGCCATGATGACCTCGATCAAATTTCGGGACGAAATTTCTTTAACGGGTAGGTACTGTGATGACCCGGAAATTTCTGACCAAATTTAAACTTAACCTTTATATGTTTCCGACACGATAAGCAGAATTTGTAATGTTGAATCTCAAAAAGTTTGGAACTACATTCATGTAATCAATTACCCTTTGACCGTGTTCGACGTTTCACGAACAATTATGAGTATATAGATATGTATATATAATATATAATATTAACTGAAAACATAACAAAGTATTAGATATATGATACTTTACATGAACGTATTTGTTTCGATATATTTATCGACAGAATTAAGAGATAATATCAAATGATTGAATTATCATATACATTATGATATGATTACGGGCCTATGTTATGAGGTCCACTGTGATTTAAGAAATCTATTCTTTTTGACAACATTCGGAAAATGGTAAAGTGATTTATAAATAAGAACAAATGTGTCAATTAACGAGAACTAGACAAGGGTTAGTGAAAATTCCTGTTTGATTTCCAAGGCATGTTTTATAATATTTTCCTCGTGACCTTGATAAGATAACTATGTTAACTTTCATTTTATTTAATATGAAAATAAGAACGTGGAGTGTAAATAACTTAGATGTTGGATATCGACAAGTTAAGTAACTCGACATTTTTCATTAAGATGATTTCATACGTTTATTTAACCTTTGGACTTTATCCCATGCTTCACCAATAGACTGTAATTTAAAAACTTGAAACCTATTATGAATATATATAATTCTACTTTACTAAAATGTTTTATGATATAACGATTTCCATTATTTTAACCTTTTAACAAAATGATTCTTAAATATATTTAGTTTTGGAAAACAAAATTATCATATTTATTTGATTTAGTTTCAAAAGTACAAAAAACGTTATCAGTTTAAAAAGAACTTTATTATTAAAACGTATATATCTTTTATAAATATCTAGAACCACTTTTGACAACTCATTACTTAACCAGTATGATAAAGATAATGATATTTATATTTTATTTTATTAAATATATATAACGATTTAAATTAATATTATATATATTTATACGCGTATTATACGTATATAGTTTTATACTTTTACTATACTTTAACTTTACCTTTACTTTACTTTTACTTTACTTTAACTTTAATAATTCACTTTAATAATTCATACTTTAATAATTCACTTTAATAATTTACTTTAATAATTCATACTTTAATAATTCACTTTAATAATTCACTTTAATAATTTATACTTTAATAATTCACTTTAATAATTCACTTTAATAATTCATACTTTAATAATTTACTTTAATAATTCACTTTAATAATTCATACTTTAATAATTCACTTTAATAATTCAAAAATCTATTATAAATAGAATTGAATAGGTTTCATTATTTCATAAAAACTTGAAAATATATTTCTCTAAACTCTCTCAATCGAATTACATATATATATTTTCTTTGTATTATTTCAAGATATTATTAGTATACATAAAATATTAATTCGGAGTTATACTCAAACGATTTCAAAATAAGTTTTCAAACGGGATAGAGCTAAGGAAATTATGGGTTATAGCTATGGAGGTTATGGGTATTGATCGAGGGTATTGCTCGTGAGGTCAACCTAACGTTTATCATTTTCGTTGCGTCTACGTACTTTCCTGCAATATTGAATCACAATATTGATACGTTCGTGAATCCGAGACAAACCCTGCACTTGTTCAGTGCCGTCATATACATAATTGCTACGAAATACAGTATTGTGAGTTTCATTTGCTCCCTTTTTAATTGCTTTTGCAATATATATTTTTGGGCTGAGAATACATGCGCTGTTTTATAAATGTTTTACCAAGTAGGCACAAGTACTAAAACTAATTCTATGTGGGTTTAAACCAGAAATATACCCTTAGCTTGGTAACATTAAACTACTTGTCTATGTACGGTAGGCGCGAATCCTAAAGATAGATCTATTGGGCCTGACAAACCCCATCCTGACTATGGGATGCTTTAGTACTTCGAGATTATTTTAAACACACCTGATCTGGTGTACTTCAGAGGGTAAAACATAAATGTTAAGGCTTGTTACCGGGTGCCTACAACTTATAGAATACTTTTAAACACTTGCGAGTGTACGAATATTTATGGAAACTGAAATCTTGTGGTCTATTACTATTACGGAAATGATTGATTATGATAAACTAATGAACTCACCAACCTTTTGGTTGACACTTTAAAGCAGGTTTATTCTCAGGTATTAAAGAAATCTTTCGCTATGCATTAGCTCATTTTAAGGATATTACCTGGAAGTCATTCATGACATACTTTGAAAGACGTTGCATTCGAGTCATTGAGTTCATCAAGATTAATATTAAGTCAATTATAGTTGGATGTAATATGAAATGCTTTGCATGCCGTCAATTTTTGATGTAAAGAAAGTTTGTCTTTTAAAAACGAATGCAATGTTTGTAAAACGTATCATATAGAGGTCAAATACCTCGCGATGTAATCAACTATTGTGAATCGTTTATAATATATATGAACGGGTCCTTTCAACATGAAAATTTGATTCACATGCTATTATGATCGAGTCTTAACGAGCCATAGGACTACTTGAACACTTTGACCTATTATGTTTACCGTTATTGATACAAACCTATTTGTTTAGGTCAAGACTAGAATTCGTTCTTGCACACGTATACTTGTTGAAGTACTTTTACATACGTGCACTCAAGGTGAGATCATAGTCCCACTTTTACTCTTTTGAACTTACATTTGGGATGAGAAAACATAAACGTTTCTTTTTACTAAGTGAACACAAGTACAGGAAAACAAACATTCTACATACGAGTTTGAACAAAAATCCTCAATTCGATTATCATTAGTTACACTTGCCGGGTGTAAGCGAGAACTTATGTTATATGGCCATATGGGTTTGACAAACCCTCATTCAAACGGTTCGATACCGTTTACGAATGAAATATATTTTCGAGAAATAGTGTATGTTCTAACACTATTGTGATGGGGTTCTATGGAAGGAATGTTAAGCATTGATAATTGGGTGCTCGTGAAACAAACTTTTGGAATGTATTACTATTATATCAATGTTACAAATCTTGTGGTTCACTTGTACTTACCTACTTAAACCTATGATTTCACCAACGTTTTCGTTGACAGATTTCTATGTTTTTCTCAGGTCCTTGAACGTTTTGTGATACATGCTTCCGCTCATTACTTTTGATACTTGCTTGGATGTCGAGTATATACATGCATACATGGAGCATCTTTTGGCTACTTTTAAATCGTGTCGCATAGATTTCAATTGTACTTATAACCTTGTAACGTAACTTTTAGATGAACGATTCTTGTAAACTTGGGAACAAATCTTAACTTTTGAAATGAATGCGACATATTTTCGGTCAAACGTTATTTTAAAGACTTATGACCACGTAATGGGACCTAAGTATTCGGCACCGTCAATGACGATTTTGTCGGGTCGCTACATTAAGACCATCTACAGCTTTTGCTGCTTCATCAGCATTTTTAACGTTAACATATCTGAATCATTGGTTATCAATCTGAGCGTTTTCAAGAATTTTGAAGGGTTTGAACGCATATTGTAATCATCAATATACATATGATGTTTAAGATGAAATCAACGTAGATCTTGAAAGATACGAATATTTTTTTGGGTTTTATAAATAAAAGTGATGTTCTAGTACAGTTTGAATTCAAAGTATGATTTTGAAAGATGTAGGAATCTAAAAGTGATGTCACCTGTTAAATCTTGAATTGGATTCTAATCTGTCAAAATCAGAATATGTAATTGAATTTGTATGAAAATGGTTGTTCTATGGTGAACGGATATATATATATATATATATATATATATATATATATATATATATATATATATATATATATATATATATATATATATATATATATATATATATATATATATATATATATATATATATATATATATATATCTGTGGATGTAACTAGTATAGTCAATGACTGTTTAATCAGATTTGAAGAATGTACAGTGTAACACATATTGTGAAATTTAAATATTTCTCGGGTATTACCTACCCGTTAAAATATTTTCACAATTAACAGTTTGTACAAAAGAATTTTTATTACAATCATTACGAAAGTATACATACATGTATATTTTCTTCAGATGTAACATGGATTTAATGAATTAATATAATATTAATCTCATCTGATTTACGGTTAGGACTAGAATAAATAATCTCTAATCTTTAGAGATTACATAATCGCCGCTAAATATTCATCTAATCTGAAATGAAGTTATGAATCAATACTTCATCGTTTATTGTTATTGGTATTCCTTGGTGTCTATGGTGCGTATGATGTTGATGCTGGAGGTACAGATTGTGATGTTGAGGCTTGCGAAGCAGATGTTGTTGTTGGTGGTACTGGTGTTGGTGGTGTTGATGTTGGTGGTGCTGTTGGTGCTTGTAAATTTTACACCATATTCTCCAAAGCCACTACTCGAGCACGAAGCTCGTTGACTTCTTCCATTACTCTGGGATGATTGGCGCTTGGAACAAGGGAATGAATAAGATTTAGAATTTGAGATATTATATAATCGTTGCGAGATATCCTGTAAATGAGAGTGAAAATGGTGTTTCGGACTGGTTCGCCGGTAAGTGCTTCAGGTTCTTCGTCAATAGGGCAATTTGGTTGGTGGAAAGGATCACCTTCTTCTCGTCTCCATTGATTAAGTCGACTATGAACCCATCCCCATTTCATCCAGAATAGTTGGTGGCTACTTGGTTGATCCATTCTGGTTACACTGCTTTCGGAGCTCAGGTGGATATCCATATCGAAAAACCTGTCGGAATCTGAGGAACTTGAACTAGTTGCGGGATCCATCTTGTACAATCATGCAAATGATTTTTGATATGAAAATAGATTATAGGACTTAGGTTGGTATTCTTCAATACATAATTTACATATGTATATATAATACCAAAATCCCATAAATTACGGAGGAATTTTCGGAAGATGTTAGGCAAAGTTTACTGTAATAGATATGCTAAGATATGAATTTTTCTATACACTATCTATGTAATAAATGCAGTAAGACGTGTCTAGACTAAGAATGATACGCAGGTAATTTCTGACAAGAAATGATAAGCAAAACTTTTAACATGCAGACACGGTCAAAGTCCAGACTCACTAATGCATCCTAACAAAGACCAGTTAGACACACTAATGCAAAATCTGGTTCGTTAAGACCAATGGTCTGATACCAACTTTAACGGCCCGTCCAAATCCATATGGACGAATACATCAACGTCTGGTCCCATTGTGAGGTACTGACCTCTATATGATACTTTTTGTAAACATTACATTCTTTTAAAAGATAAATCGTATATAAATCTAAGGTTTTTTATAACTGATGACTTCTACGTATAGACAATCATCACAAATAATATTTTATAACATAACAACTGTAACGATTTCCAAATATGATACACAGTGATAATTTTGAATGCAAAGTCTTTTGAAATATGCCATGAACGACTCTATTTAATATCTTTAAAATGAGCAAATGCACAGCAAAAGATTTCTTTAATACCTGAGAATAAACATGCTTAGAAGTGTCAACTAAAAGGTTGGTGAGTTCATAAGTTTATCATAAACAATTATTTTAATAATTTTCAATACACCACAAGATTTCATTTTCATAAACAACATACAGGAATCTCATCTATATAAAAATCATTCTCCCGATGAACCCCTGGTAACCGACATTAACAAGGATGCATATAGCATATACCCAAACATACAGGAATCTCATCTGTATAAAATCGAAGTACTAAAGCAGTTCAAATTCTCTGACTGGGGCGTGTAAAAGCCCATAGATCTATCTTTAGGATTTGCGTTAAATAGAGGCAATTATAACGTCCAACTAATTCTTAAGCTACCAGGCAAATAAAAGGGATATACGGTATAGTGATCCATCGTAGAATGTAGTTAAGTACTTGTGTCTATTTCTTCAAACATTTATAAAAACACATGTATTCTCGGCCTAAAAATATATATTGCAAAAGCATTTAGTAAAAAGGGAGCAGATAAACTCACGATACGATATATGGTAGAAAATATGTGAAATGCCCCGTTCATATCGATTATAAATGTTACATAATAATTGATTTCATTGCGAGGTATTTGACCTCTATATGATACATTTTACAAACATTGCATTCGTTTTTGAAAGACAAACTTTCATTACAACGAAAGTTGACAGGCATGCATACCATTTCATAATATATCCAAATTATAAATGACTTAATACTAATCTTGTTGAACTCAACGACTCGAATGAAATGTCTTTTAAAACATGCCATGAATGACTCCAAGTAATATTTTAAAATGAGCAAATGCACAGCGAAAGATTTCTTTCATACCTGAGAATAAACATGCTTAGAAGTGTCAACCAAAAGGTTGGTGAGTTCATAGGTTTATCATAAATAATAAAATTCATAATTTTGATAGACCACAAGATTTAAATGTGCATGGTACAAATGGGCCCGAATCCTATACCCACATGTAATGTACATGCGATTTCTTTTAAATACAGTACACATATCTCGTGTACGAAACCATTTTTCAACAATTCTTAATAACCGTACACATATCTCGTGTACAAAATATCATACACATAACCTGTGCATAAAATCATTCTCTCTCTATATATAACCTTTGCTTGATAACTGACCTTAACATTTAATGCGCATCATGAATATCCCCAAAATAAACAGAACTTTCAGTCTGTAATAATATATAAACCTCGAAGTACTAAACACCAAGCCCACTAGCTTATTCTGTCTAGTGAACATTCTGGGTGGGGGTGTTAAACCCGGTAGCTACCTTTAGGATTCGCGTCAATTAGTGGTAATTATAACATCCAACTAATTCTTAGGTTACCAAGCTATAATAACCAGGGGAAAATATTCGTTATAATAACCAACAGAACCTCTCGTTTGTTTAATAATTCATTAGAGGAATAGTTTGCTTGTGTCTATCTTGTCAAATATTTATAAAAGCATTTCATGTATTCTCAGTCCCAAAAATATTTATTGCAAAAGCATTTAATAAAAAGGGATCAAATGAAACTCACGCATATAAATATTGTAAAACAGTTATTAAAACTATGCATGAATTCACAGTCCAAAATGTAATGAGTAAAAGGGATCATATAAAACTCACGATACGATATTTTGTAGTGAAAATATGCATACGATAGAACTGAACAATGCAGGGTTGGCCTCGGATTCACGAACCTATATCAAGTATATATATTAACACATATAATCACATAATTCTTTATATATAATATTTATATATATTAAGTGTTGTAGTTATATAAATATATATTTTATTTATATTTTCAGTTATATTTTATATATAGTTATTTTGTAAAATAATCAATATTCATACATATAGTTATATTACAATATATATATTTGTAGTTGGTATTATATCAAAAATTAGTAATTTGTTATATGTAATATTTATATAATAAAGTTATTATGTTTGTAGTAATAATATTACTATAAGAACTATATTCTTATCTTGTAATTATATTTAATCTATTAATATCACATATTATTAATTTTGTAATATTTAATAATTATATTATATATTATATGATAACACTTTCGAATATTTAATATTTATATATTTTATATATGTTACAATGTATATATATATATATATATAATTTATATACATAATTGATATATATATATATATATATATATATATATATATATATATATATATATTCAAATTACTATATCTATAATTATGCTTTATTTATCAAGTTTTATTACATAGATTAATTATATATATTGAAACAATTAAACTCAAAGTATATATATTAATACTTTGTTAACGTTGACAAATTCTGTTCAAAAATCATTTACATTCAATATGCTCTATATAATTAACTAAACAGTTTTAAATAACAAGTTCTAAATTACCTTAAGTTATTTTATAATAACTAAATCACATAATAGTTTAATTTATAATATATAATTATTTACATATACATTTCTATTTACAAATAGTGGTTCGTGAATCGTCGCGAGCAGTCGAAGGGTAATTGCATACATGAAAATAGTTTAAAATTTTTGAGACTCAACATTGTAGACTTTACTCATCGTGTCAAAAATATAATATCGTATCAAGAGTTTGGTTTAAAATAAGTCAAAATTTTCGGGGTCGTCACAGTACCTACCCGTTAAAGAAATTTCGCCCCGAAATTTGATAGAGATCCTCATGACTAACAATAAAAATGTTTTCATGACGAAAATGAGTTGATAAATAAAGTTTTATCATCATTGAATAATATGGATAAAATAATTTGATTATGTGAAGAGTACGAGTGAAGCTATCGCAAAAGAGTGAAATGAGAAAATAGTGTTTCGTCAAATCTTTTGACGTAGATTTGGTTGATTTCCAGAGTTCAAGGGATTTAGAGAAAATCTTCGTAATAAGATTTGATTCTTAGGTAATTAAGGAAATTAGGATCCTCTTGAATTAAATGCGATAATCTGTCACGATTGCTCTGTCTGCTATTTCACTATGACTTTACCTCTTTCGTTTCATTATTTCCACAACTCCCATCCTCTATACTTTCTTCCTCAATTCATATTTCCAAAAGATTATGGAAATGCTTCATCCTGTTCTGATCCTTGATCTTATTCTGACTATCACAACAATCATCCTTCTATTCCAACTCCCACCGGAGGAATCTGCTTACTTTTACTTTGCTCTTGGGGTAGTGGTTTTCATAATCCTTCCTTGCATCTGTCTTTCCATAATTATTGACATCTATGGTTAATGATCTCTTCTATTTGCTGCGATTTATACTCCTATTTATATTTTGAAGCTCCTCTTGTCTTTAAGTACAGTAGGTAGTGGTCCAGAATTCGTAGGTATGGAATTTCGAATGAACACGACTAATGTTCTAAGAGATAGATTGTAACAGCACGATCTTGATTGGTTAAATTACCAGAATTCAAGAGAAAAGATAGAACTATCCGAAAGATATGTTCTCGATATGTTTAGAGATTAAGCAGAATGTAAGAGTCGTGTAACATGGCACGTGATGAAGTTATAGTCTGTGAATCATCACATCCCATTAAAAACTCAGCATGACTTACTGTAATATAATCACGTTGATCAAGTGTCATTATATTATACTAACTCATGCTTTAATTCCCAACACTACTTCAAAAACATTCCTATTTTAAATTCGAATTTTTCAGAATTTAGAAACTAAAACAGTTTCCTTTCTGATGTAACACTAATATCGCGAAGAGATAAATGATTTTAGATAAGAATCGTTATGAAAATATCTTCAGAAATATCGAGAATATATATAATGAAAGATACGATGATATCTTAGATTTTCTAATATCGAAGGATGATAAAGAAGATTTGTCCATAAAGGTTAGAGTCAGGAGCAAGGTATTCGCTAAAGATTTCAGCAGATACTGAATCATCTGGATTCTGTAAATACATATTTTGTCCTGGTGATTTGTCCACATTTTCCTTCATGGTTTGCTCAATCCGTTTTCCAATACCAATTTTCTATTGAGTGTTTCCAACACTCCATTTTTTATCCTCAAACTTTTGGCCATTAAGACCATATACCGTTTTCCTGCTTCATCAGCATTTAAAGTTATCATATCTGAATCATTGGTTATCAATCCGAGGTGTTTCAAGAATTTTGAAGGATTTGAATGCAGAATGTAATTGTCAAGATACATAGAATGTTTTGAATGAAATCAAGTGGCAAACTTGAGGAATTATTTACTGTAGTAGGTATAACTTATTAACGATATTTTAAGTCAAAATATTGCAATTAATATTTCCTACTCTTTTCATACTTTTTAATTGTTCAAGGTTAGTAGTCCAATGTTAGTAGTCCAATAGTCTAATAGTCCAATATATAATTCAAATAATCAAGACGTATCTTGACCCATTGTATACATGTCTCAGACTCGATCACAACCCATGATATATATATTATTTTAGAATCAACCACGACCCATTATATGCTAATTCGAGCATTACCGCATATAGTGTCTTATGGGTTATTCAAAATAATATATATAGATGATGTCAATATGATATGTCAAAATATTGTATACGTGTCCTGATTTATCCGACGATATTTAAAAAGCGTAAATAACAGTATTTAAATAATGATAAATAAAGTGCGTAAAATAAATGACGATAAATAAAATTGCGCTAAATAAATTGCGATAATTAAAATTGCGATAAATAAATTGACAATAAATAAAATGTAATTAGGAAATAGTCATAACGGTTATAGGAATAGTTAGCTAGGAACAGTTAGCTAGGATTTGGGTAGGATAGATTTATAATTTTACGTAGTTAATTAATTGGTTACAATAAATTTTATTTTGTTCATTATTTTCTTCATTATGCCACTTGTCAAATCTTGACTTGGATTTTGATAGGTCAAAATCCGAATATGAAATTGAATTTGAATGAAAATAGTTGTTCTTCGATGAACAGATACGTATATGTGTGGATTTGAACAGTATTGTTAATGACTGCTGAATCTGACTTGAAGAATGTACAGTGTAACTTATTAATGTGAAATCTAAATATTCCTCGTGTATTACCTACCCGTTAAAATATTTTTACCATTAACAGTTTATACAAAAGAATCTTTTAATTACAATCTTTATGAAAATATATATACATATATATTTTCTTCAGATATAATCATGGATTTAATGACTTAATATACTATTAAACTCATTTGATTTATCGTTAGAACTAGAATACATTATCTCTAAAACATTAGAGATTACATAATCGCCATGTTGAACGAAGATAAATGAGGTAGAACGATACGTAGAATGAAGATAATCGATGTAGGACGTCATGTAGTACGATGATTATGCTGGAGGTACAGATTGTGAGTTTGAGGCGTGTAGTGTTGAGGCTTGTGATGCGGATGTTGTTGTTGGTGGTACTGGTGTTGTTGGTGCTGATGCTGGTGGTACTGTTGATGCCGGTGATGCTGATGGTGCTTGTAAGTTGTGCACCATATTCTCTAAAGCCATTACTCGAACACGAAGTTCATTGACTTCTTCCATGACCCCGGGATGGTTGGCGGTTGGAACGAGCGGATGAATAAGGTTTTAAATTTGAGATAGTATATAATCATGGCGTGATATTTGGGAAATGAAGGTGAAAATGGTGTTTCGGACTGGTTCACCGGTAAATGCTTCAGGTTCTTCGCCAAGAGTGCAGGTTGGTGGGTGGAAAGGATCGCCTTCTTCTAGTCTCCATTGATTAAGTCGACTATGAACCCATCCCCAATTTATCCAGAATTGAAGATGACTAATTGATTGATCCATTCCGATTACACTGCTTTCGGAGCTTGAGTGGAAATCCATATCGGAATAGCTGTCGGAAGCTGAGGAGCTTGAACGGGTTGCGGCATCCATCTTGTATTGTCGGAGAAATGAATTTTTGATAAGAGATAGATTATAGGACCTAGATTGGTATACATGATATGTATATAATACCAAAATCCCATAAATTACGGAGGAATCTTTGGAAGATGTCAAGTAAAGTTTACAGTAACAGATATGCTAATATATGAATTTGTCTGTACAATATCTATGCAATAAATGCAGGAAAACGTGTCTAGACTTAAGAATGATAAGCATGTAATCTCCGACAAGAAATGATAAGCAAAAATTTTTGACATGCAGCTAAGGTCGAAGTCCAGACTCATTAATGCATCTTAATATTTATCAGTTAGACACACTAATGCAAGACCTGGTTCGCTAAGACCACCGCTCTGATACCAATTGAAATGCCCCGTTCATATCGATTATAAACGTTACATAATAATTGATTTCATTACGAGGTATTTGACCTTTATATGATACATTTTACAAACATTGCATTCGTTTTTAAAAGACAAACTTTTATTACAACGAAAGTTGATAGGCATGCATACCATTTCATAATATATCCAAATTATAAATGACTTAATAATAATCTTGTTGAACTCAACAACTCGAATGCAACGTCTTTTGAAATATGCCATGAATGACTCCAAGTAATATCTTTAAAATGAGCAAATGCACGGCGGAAGATTTCTTTCATACCTGAGAATAAACATGCTTAAAAGTATAAACCAAAAGGTTGGTAAGTTCATAGGTTTATCATAAACAATAAAATTCATAATTTTGATAGACCACAAGATTTAAATGTGCATGGTACAAATGGGCCCAAATCCTATACCCACCTGTAATGTACATGCGATTTCTTTTAAATACAGTACACATATCTCGTGTACGAAACCATTTTTCAACAATTCTTAATAACCGTACACATATCTTGTGTAAAAAATATCATACACATAACCTGTACATAAAATCATTCTCTCTATATATAACCTTTGCTTGATAACCGACCTTAACATTTAATGCGCATCATGAATATCCCCAAAATAAACAAAACTTTTAGTCTGTAATAATATATATACCTCGAAGTACTAAACACCACGCCCACTAGCTCTTCTGTCTAGTGAACATTCTGGGTGGGGGTGTTAAACCCGGTAGCTACCTTTAGGATTCGCGTCAATTAGTGGTAATTATAACGTCCAACTAATTCTTAGGTTACCAAGCTATAATAATCAGGGGGAAATATTCGATATAATAACCAACATAACCTCTCGTCTATATAATAATTCATTAGAGGAATGTTTTGCTTGTGTCTATCTTGTCAAATATTTATAAAAGCATTTCATGTATTCTCAGTCTCAAAAATATATATTGCAAAAGCATTTAATAAAAAGGGATCAAATGAAACTCCCGCATATAAATATTGTAAAACAGTTATTAAAACTATGCATGAATTCACAGTCCAAAAATGTAATGAGTAAAAGGGATCATATGAAACTCACGATACGATATTTTGTAGTAAAAATATGCATACGACAGAACTGAACAATGCAGGGTTGGCCTCGGATTCACGAACCTATATCAAGTATATATATTCACACATATAATCATATAATTCTTTATATATAATATTTATATATATTAAGTGTTGTAGTTATATAAATATATATTTTATTTATATTTTATATTTTCAGTTATATTTTATATATAGTTATTTTATAAAATAATCAATATTCATACATATAGTTATATTACAATATATATATATTTGTAGTTGGTATTATATCAAAAATTAGTAATTTGTTATATGTAATATTTATATAATAATGTTATTATATTTGTAGTAATAATATTACTGTAATAATAATAATACTAATGATAATAATAGTGATAATAAAAATAATTTAAATAAAATTATATATAAAAATTGTGTTAATGTAAATAATAATAATAATGATAGTAATAATTTTAATTAAAATGTTAATTTTAATGTGAATGATAATAATAATAATAATAATAGTAATAATAATAATAATAATAATAATAATAATAATAATAATAATAATAATAATAATAATAATAATAATAATAATAATAATAATAATAATAATAATAATAATAATAATAATAAGAGTAGGTTAACTACCTCAAAGTAAATGCTTTCAAAAAAATCATTTGCCCCAGCCCGGGATCGAACCCGAGACCTCTCGGTTAACACAAACGTATTAAACCACTCGACTGCTACATACCTCTCTGATATATTCTCATATTATAAAATATATAACCCGTATTTTGTTTTGGCCCAACAACAATTTCTCGACCCAATAACACTTTTCGGCCCAATTTACATAACAAGAAACTCGGCACAATTGTTTAACTTTCCTAAGCCCACTTAATAGCTTAATTTAGTATTTAGTTTGGTACTTCTTAATTGTAAATGGAAACAGGAAGCAATACGTGATCCCCATCTTCTAACTACATCATCACGTCATCATCTAGATCATCGATTATCATTATCATTCGATCATAAACATACATCATTATCAATCCTCTCATCTATCATTCATCTTAATTATCATGACCATCCTTGATCCTACATATGATCATAATCCTTTTTCCTAATCGACAACCTCATCACCTCATTTGTTAACATTAATCAAATGGATTCAACAAGGAGTATGAATTGGATGTTGGCCCAACAAGGATAGAGAGTAACAACCCAATATACACAAGAACATGGCAGCAAAAAAAAAAAAAAAAAAATCGGTGTTGTTTGTTTTTTCACAAGGAGCTCGACAGAAACAGTATGAAAAAGAAAAAAAAAACGCATGCTTCCACTTATTCGGTGACTTGTACCCCTCCACTTTAAAATAAACCTTATTTAAACAACAAGTGGGATTTGCCAGATAATCAAGTGCATATATCTAATCTATTTAATCTATCTTTAATCCCTTTTCTTTATCATCTTTTTAAAATAGCAACAAGCATATCCAAATGTCGGCCCCTTAACCCACTAATGTTTCATTATTATATAAATAATCAAGTTTGTATGGTTCAATTTACAGCAGTACGCAGCTTTGGGTTGTTTAACATTCGAACCAGAAAAATAGGAAACATGAAAAGTAGAAAAAAAATTGAGGTGGTGGTTCTTTGGGAGCTTAGTTGATCAACAATAAATAGCAGCTAAAAGGGATTATGGTGGCGGTGTGATCATGTATGCGTGGCTGTTTTAATCAGAGGAAACAAAAATAATATATGGCAGGTGGGTTAATGAGATAGTAAACAGAAACATACGAAGGTATAGCAGTATATTGGTTTTCGATCACGATAGAAATTAGGTACAGCAGAAAAAGGAAACTCACTGAAGGTGGTTACTTGGGTTGCACTATTGAATCAAGTACGTGGGATGGTTTTGTTGATGGTGTCGAGTTGGTTAAATGGTTGGAGTTTTAGGTTATGTCTTGTTCTCTTCATGTTTTTTTAATATGTATATGTATATATATATATATTATTTAGAGGGACGGATATAATAAAGCAGAAACACCTCGATTTAATATCTTCTCCTGGAACTGACACCAAATTAACTTCTAGTGACCTGCAACCGATTTCATTCTGTATTGAGATCGACATTTCAAATTGGAGCAGACAAGAAGTACAGAAGAAAGAATTTCAATCAGGGAAAAATAAAAAAGAAATTGACTTCTAACTGATTTTGTTATGTAATGGCAACTTGATATCAATCATGTAATAATCTGAAGACAGAAACAAAAATCATATACAGTTCGATCGTGAGATTAAACTGATTCCTTCTTTGTATAAATCCGTATATAATTATTATAAAATAATAATTATATATTTTTTATAATATTAATAATAATACAAGTACTACCTATAATAATAATAAATAAATAATAACAATAATGATAATAATATCACTAATAATAATAATAATAAATGATAAAAAATAATATGATAATATTATTACTAACAATAATGATAATAAAAATAATAAGTTAAATGATAATTAATAGTAATGATAACTATAATAATAATAATAAAAATGATGATTTTTAATGATAATAATAGTTACAATAATTATAAAAGTAATAATAATAATAATAATGTAAAATTTTAAATATATCAAACTTTATATTTATATATTATAATTTTAATATATTAATAATACTGATGAAAGTAGTAATAATATTACTATAAGAACTATATTCTTATCTTCTAATTACATTTAATCTATTAATATCACATATTATTAATTTTGTAATATTTAATATTTATACTATATATATATTATATGATAACACTTTTGAATATTTAATATTTATATATTTTATATATGTTACAATGTATCTATCAATTATGTATATAAATTATATATATATATATATATATATATATATATATATATATATATATATATATATATATATATATATATATATATATATATATATATATATATATTCAAATTACTATATCTATAATTATGCTTTATTTATCAAGTTTTATTACATAGATTAATTATATATATTGAAACAATTAAACTCAAAGTATATATATTAATACTTTGTTAACGTTGAAAAATTCTGTTCAAAAATCATTTATATTCAATATGCTCTATATAATTAACTAAACAGTTTTAAATAACAAGTTCTAAATTACCTTAAGTTCTTTTATAATAACTAAATCACATAATAGTTTAATTTATAATATATAATTATTTACATATACATTTCTATTTACAAATAGTGGTTCGTGAATCTTCGAGAGCAGTCGAAGGGTAATTGCATACATGAAAATAGTTCAAAATTTTTGAGACTCAACAGTGTAGACTTTGCTCATCGTGTCAAAAATATAATATCGTATCAAGAGTTTGGTTTAAAATTAGTCGAAATTTTCTGGGTCATCACAATATGCATACGACTGAACTGAATAAATGCAGGGTTGGCCTCGGATTCACGAATCTATATCAATTATATATATATTAAAACATATAATAATATTTAAACAAGTTTATGTATTAATATTATTAACATACTTGTTATATTAATACTTTATATGTTATATTAATAAATAAATTAATTATAACTATTTTATATATTTTAAATAAATAATTAATATCTATATATCAGATTCTTATTAAAGTATTATAAATATTATATAGTAATGCTTAAATATATTATATAATGTATTAATATTTATATATATGATTATATTAAAATATGTTTATATATTATATGTAACTTAATTAATATTATATAATTATAGATAATAAAATTTTATTTAAAAAAAATAGTATGTAATATTAATATAGTTATGATATATGTAATAAATATATTTTTATATAAATATCATTTTTTTGTTAAAATAATAATTATAATAATATTAAAATAATGATAATTTTATTAATAATGATAATTTTAATAATAATGATAATAATATTAATAATAATAATAATACTTATAATAATAATAATAATAATATTAATAATATTAATAATAATAATAATAATAATAATAATAATAATGATAATAATAATAATAATAATAATAATAATAATAATAATAATAATAATAATAATAAATTTTACCATCATCATTATCATCATCTCGTTCATCATCATCTTCATCATCATTCACGATCATTATCATCATCATCTCGTTCATCATCATCGTCATCATGATCATAACATCATCGCAATCATTATCATATCATCCATCATCATCATACGGTATCATTATCATTTCCATCATCATCATCCGGTATCATTATCATTATCATCATCTCGTTCATCATCATCGTCATCATCGTCATCATCAACATCATCATCATCGAAAAAGAAATACGCAGTAGTAGCAGTTAAGCAGTGGCGAAAAATAATGGTTTGAGGGTGTTTTTATGATGGACAGTTGCAGCATTAGGTGGTGGTTTTTGGACCGAGAAACAGCAGCATAAGCTGCTGTTCGATTCAGGAAACAGGAACAGAATAAAAAAACGAATGCAACAATAGTTCAATCAGACAGGAATAGTAATAGGGTTTTGGCTCGATTGAAACAGAAATAGATGGTGATGATGAGGTTGTAGGTCTGTTCGTAAACATGTAATGGATTAGTGTTGCAGTGGTTCAATAACATACAACCACAATAGCGGTTTATCTAGGCTGTAAGAAAAAAAAGATAGATAGCAGCAGCCCTTCGAACAAGTGTAGCAAAAGAGTCGAGCAGCAACCGGTTGCAGGAAATTTTCGATGGTGTCGGTTTCAAGGTGGTGATGATTGAAATGTCCCGTTCTTATTGATTAAAAACGTTCCATATTAATTGATTTCGTTGCGAGGTTTTGACCTCTATATGAGACGTTTTTCAAAGACTGCATTCATTTTTAAAACAAACCATAACCTTTATTTCATAAATAAAGGTTTAAAAAGCTTTACGTAGATTATCAAATAATGATAATCTAAAATATCTTGTTTACACACGACCATTACATAATGGTTTACAATACAAATATTTTACATTGAAATCAGTTTCTTGAATGCAGTTTTTACACAATATCATACAAACATGGACTCCAAATCTTGTCCTTATTTTAGTATGCAACAGCGGAAGCTCTTAGTATTCACCTGAGAATAAACATGCTTTAAACGTCAACAAAAATGTTGGTGAGTTATAGGTTTAACCTATATATATCAAATCGTAACAATAGACCACAAGATTTCATATTTCAATACACATCCCATACATAGAGATAAAAATCATTCATATGGTGAACACCTGGTAACCGACATTAACAAGATGCATATATAAGAATATCCCCATCATTCCGGGACACCCTTCGGATATGATATAAATTTCGAAGTACTAAAGCATCCGGTACTTTGGATGGGGTTTGTTAGGCCCAATAGATCTATCTTTAGGATTCGCGTCAATTAGGGTGTCTGTTCCCTAATTCTTAGATTACCAGACTTAATAAAAAGGGGCATATTCGATTTCGATAATTCAACCATAGAATGTAGTTTCACGTACTTGTGTCTATTTTGTAAATAATTTATAAAACCTGCATGTATTCTCATCCCAAAAATATTAGATTTTAAAAGTGGGACTATAACTCACTTTCACAGATTTTTACTTCGTCGGGAAGTAAGACTTGGCCACTAGTTGATTCACGAACCTTAAGTTTCTTGGATAAACCTACTGGAAAAGAGAAAAATGGATCTAGCTTCAACGGATCCTTGGATGGCTCGAAGTTCTTATATTAGAATGATAACCTACTGTAAGAAACAAAGATTTCTTGAGGTTGGATGATCACCTTACAAGATTGGAAGTGAGCTAGCAAACTTGAAAGTATTCTTGATTTTATGTAACTAGAACTTGTAAAATATATGAAGAACACTTAGAACTTGAAGATAGAACTTGAGAGAGATCAATTAGATGAAGAAAATTGAAGAATGAAAGTGTTTGTAAGTGTTTTTGGTCGTTGGTGTATGGATTAGATATAAAGGATATGTAATTTTGTTTTCATGTAAATAAGTCATGAATGATTACTCATATTTTTGTAATTTTATGAGATATTTCATGCTAGTTGCCAAATGATGGTTCCCACATGTGTTAGGTGACTCACATGGGCTGCTAAGAGCTGATCATTGGAGTGTATATACCAATAGTACATACATCTAAAAGCTGTGTATTGTACGAGTACGAATACGGGTGCATACGAGTAGAATTGTTGATGAAACTGAACGAGGATGTAATTGTAAGCATTTTTATTAAGTAGAAGTATTTTGATAAGTGTATTGAAGTCTTTCAAAAGTGTATAAATACATATTAAAACACTACATGTATATACATTTTAACTGAGTCGTTAAGTCATCGTTAGTCGTTACATGTAAGTGTTGTTTTGAAACCTTTAGGTTAATGATCTTGTTAAATGTTGTTAACCCAATGTTTATAATATCAAATGAGATTTTAAATTATTATATTATCATGATATTATCATGTATGAATATCTCTTAATATGATATATATACATTAAATGTCTTTACAACGATAATCGTTACATATATGTCTCGTTTAAAAATCATTAAGTTAGTAGTCTTGTTTTTACATATGTAGTTCATTGTTAATATACTTAATGATATGTTTACTTATCATAGTATCATGTTAACTATATATATATCCATATATATGTCATCATATAGTTTTTACAAGTTTTAACGTTCGTGAATCACCGGTCAACTTGGGTGGTCAATTGTCTATATGAAACATATTTCAATTAATCAAGTCTTAACAAGTTTGATTGCTTAACATGTTGGAAACATTTAATCATGTAAATATCAATCTCAATTAATATATATAAACATGTAAAAGTTCGGGTCACTACAGTACCTACCCGTTAAATAAATTTCGTCCCGAAATTTTAAGCTGTTGAAGGTGTTGACGAATCTTCTGGAAATAGATGCGGGTATTTCTTCTTCATCTGATCTTCACGCTCCCAGGTGAACTCGGGTCCTCTACGAGCATTCCATCTAACCTTAACAATTGGTATCTTGTTTTGCTTAAGTCTTTTAACCTCACGATCCATTATTTCGACGGGTTCTTCGATGAATTGAAGTTTTTCGTTGATTTGGATTTCATCTAACGGAATAGTGAGATCTTCTTTAGCAAAACATTTCTTCAAATTCGAGACGTGGAAAGTGTTATGTACAGCCGCGAGTTGTTGAGGTAACTCTAGTCGGTAAGCTACTGGTCCGACACGATCAATAATCTTGAATGGTCCAATATACCTTGGATTTAATTTCCCTCGTTTACCAAATCGAACAACGCCTTTCCAAGGTGCAACTTTAAGCATGACCATCTCTCCAATTTCAAATTCTGTATCTTTTCTTTTAATGTCAGCGTAGCTCTTTTGTCGACTTTGGGCGGTTTTTAACCGTTGTTGAATTTGGATGATCTTCTCGGTAGTTTCTTGTATAATCTCCGGACCCGTAATCTGTCTATCCCCCACTTCACTCCAACAAATCGGAGACCTGCACTTTCTACCATAAAGTGCTTCAAACGGCACCATCTCAATGCTTGAATGGTAGCTGTTGTTATAGGAAAATTCTGCTAACGGTAGATGTCGATCCCAACTGTTTCCGAAATCAATAACACATGCTCGTAGCATGTCTTCAAGCGTTTGTATCGTCCTTTCGCTCTGCCCATCAGTTTGTGGATGATAGGCAGTACTCATGTCTAGACGAGTTCCTAATGCTTGCTGTAATGTCTGCCAGAATCTTGAAATAAATCTGCCATCCCTATCAGAGATAATAGAGATTGGTATTCCATGTCTGGAGACGACTTCCTTCAAATACAGTCGTGCTAACTTCTCCATCTTGTCATCTTCTCTTATTGGCAGGAAGTGTGCTGATTTGGTAAGACGATCAACTATTACCCAAATAGTATCAAAACCACTTGCAGTCCTTGGCAATTTAGTGATGAAATCCATGGTAATGTTTTCCCATTTCCATTCCGGGATTTCGGGTTGTTGAAGTAGACCTGATGGTTTCTGATGCTCAGCTTTGACCTTAGAACACGTCAAACATTCTCCTACGTATTTAGCAACATCGGCTTTCATACCCGGCCACCAAAAATGTTTCTTGAGATCCTTGTACATCTTCCCCGTTCCAGGATGTATTGAGTATCTGGTTTTATGAGCTTCTCTAAGTACCATTTCTCTCATATCTCCAAATTTTGGTACCCAAATCCTTTCAGCCCTATACCGGGTTCCGTCTTCCCGAATATTAAGATGCTTCTCCGATCCTTTGGGTATTTCATCCTTTAAATTTCCCTCTTTTAAAACTCCTTGTTGCGCCTCCTTTATTTGAGTAGTAATGTTATTATGAATCATTATATTCATAGATTTTACTCGAATGGGTTCTCTGTCCTTCCTGCTCAAGGCATCGGCTACCACATTTGCCTTCCCCGGGTGGTAACGAATCTCAAAAAAGTAATCATTCAATAATTCAATCCACCTACACTGCCTCATATTCAGTTGTTTCTGATTAAATATGTGTTGAAGACTTTTGTGGTCGGTATATATAATACTTTTGACCCCATATAAGTAGTGCCTCCAATTCTTTAATGCAAAAACAACCGTGCCTAATTCCAAATCATGCGTCGTATAATTTTGTTCGTGAATCTTCAATTGTCTAGAAGCATAAGCAATCACCTTCGTTCGTTGCATTAATACACAACCGAGACCTTGCTTTGATGCATCACAATAAATCACAAAATCATCATTCCCTTCAGGCAATGACAATATAGGTGCCGTAGTTAGCTTTTTCTTCAATAACTGAAACGCTTTCTCTTGTTCATCATTCCATTCAAATTTCTTCCCTTTATGCGTTAATGCAGTCAAGGGTTTTGCTATTCTGGAAAAGTCTTGGATGAACCTTCTGTAGTAACCAGCTAGTCCTAAAAACTGGCGTATGTGTTTCGGAGTTTTCGGGGTTTCCCACTTTTCAACAGTTTCTATCTTTACCGGATCCACCTTAATACCTTCTTTGTTCACTATGTGACCGAGGAATTGAACTTCTTCCAACCAAAATGCACACTTTGAAAACTTAGCGTACAATTCTTCCTTCCTCAATACTTCTAACACCTTTCTCAAATGTTCACCGTGTTCTTGGTCATTCTTTGAGTAAATAAGTATGTCATCAATGAAAACAATGACAAACTTGTCAAGGTATGGTCCACACACTCGGTTCATAAGGTCCATGAACACAGCTGGTGCATTAGTTAAACCAAACGGCATAACCATAAACTCGTAATGACCGTAACGTGTTCTGAAAGCAGTCTTTGGAATATCATCTTCTTTCACCCGCATTTGATGATACCCGGAACGTAAGTCAATCTTTGAATAAACAGACGAGCCTTGTAGTTGATCAAATAAGTCATCGATTCTCGGTAGTGGGTAACGGTTCTTGATGGTAAGTTTGTTCAACTCTCGATAGTCGATACACAACCTGAATGTACCATCTTTCTTCTTGACAAACAAAACAGGAGCTCCCCACGGTGATGTGCTTGGTCGAATGAAACCACGCTCTAAAAGTTCTTGTAATTGGCTTTGTAGTTCTTTCATCTCGTTGGGTGCGAGTCTGTAAGGAGCACGAGCTATTGGTGCAGCTCCTGGTACAAGATCTATTTGAAATTCAACGGATCGATGTGGGGGTAATCCCGGTAATTCTTTCGGAAATACATCAGGAAATTCTTTTGCGACGGGAACATCATTGATGCTCTTTTCTTCAGTTTGTAAAACTAGACGTGTGCTAGAACAGCATAGCAACCTTTTCTTATTAGTTTTTGTGCCTTCAAATTACTAATAAGATGTAGCTTCGTGTTGCCCTTTTCTCCGTACACCATTATGGGTTTTCCTTTTTCTCGTATAATGCGAATTGCATTTTTGTAACAAACGATCTCCGCTTTCACTTCTTTCAACCAGTCCATACCGATTATCACATCAAAACTCCCTAACTCTACTGGTATCAAATCAATCTTAAATGTTTCGCTAACCAGTTTAATTTCTCGATTCCGACATATATTATCTGCTGAAATTAATTTACCATTTGCTAATTCGAGTAAAAATTTACTATCCAAAGGCGTCAATGGACAACTTAATTTAGCACAAAAATCTTTACTCATATAGCTTCTATCCGCACCCGAATCAAATAAAACGTAAGCAGATTTATTGTCAATAAGAAACGTACCCGTAACAAGCTCCGGGTCTTCCTGTGCCTTTGCCGCATTAATATTGAAAACTCTTCCACGGCCTTGTCCATTCGTGTTCTCCTGGTTCGGGCAATTTCTAATAATGTGGCCCGGTTTTCCACATTTATAACAAACTACATTGGCATAACTTGCTCCGACACTACTTGCTCCGCCATTACTCGTTCCGACACCATTTGTTCCTTTCGTTCTATTAACCCCTGGTCCGTAGACCTCACACTTCGCCGCGCTATGACCATTTCTTTTACACTTGTTGCAAATTTTGGTGCAGAACCCCGAGTGATTCTTTTCACACCTTTGGCATAGCTGCTTCTGATTGTTGTTGTTGTTGCGGTTATTATTGTTGTTGGGATGATTGTTGTAGTTGCTGTTGTTGTTGTTGTTGTTGTTGGGCCTTTTGTTGTAGTTGCGATTGATGTTGCGATTGTTGGGATAATTGTTGCGATTATTGTTGTAATTGCTGTTGTTGTTGTATTGGTGATTCTTATCACCGTTTTCCTCCCACTTTCTTTTGACTTGCTTCACATTGGCCTCTTCAGCAGTCTGTTCTTTAATTCTTTCTTCAATCTGGTTCACGAGTTTGTGAGCCATTCTACATGCCTGTTGTATGGAGGCGGGCTCGTGTGAACTTATATCTTCTTGGATTCTTTCCGGTAATCCTTTCACAAACGCGTCGATCTTCTCTTCCTCAACTTCGAATGCTCCCGGACACAATAGGCACAATTCTGTGAATCGTCTTTCGTACGTGGTAATATCAAATCCTTGGGTTCGTAACCCTCTAAGTTCTGTCTTGAGCTTATTGACCTCGGTTCTGGGACGGTACTTCTCGTTCATCAAGTGCTTGAATGCTGACCACGGTAGTGCGTACGCATCGTCTTGTCCCACTTGCTCTAGATAGGTATTCCACCATGTTAACGCAGAACCTGTGAAGGTATGCGTAGCGTACTTTACTTTGTCCTCTTCAGTACACTTACTTATGGCAAACACCGATTCGACCTTCACGGTCCACCGTTTCAATCCGATCGGTCCTTCGGTTCCATCAAATTCCAAAGGTTTGCAGGCAGTGAATTCTTTGTAGGTGCATCCTACACGATTTCCTGTACTGCTAGATCCAAGGTTATTGTTGGTATGTAGCGCAGCCTGTACTGCGGCTATGTTTGAAGCTAGAAAAGTACGGAATTCCTCTTCATTCATATTCACGGTGTGTCGAGTAGTCGGTGCCATTTCCTTCAAAATAGTTAAATGGAACAAGTTAATCATACAGAATATTAAGAGTAGTTAATAGTATTTCGTAGCATAATATGAACTCATTTATAAAAGCTTTTTCTTCATATTAGTGTTTTATAAGTTTAAATTCGGGTAGTACCTACCCGTTAAGTTCATACTTAGTAGCTAATATACAATTCAACTACTACAATTCTATATGAAAAACTGATTATAATAATATTTCGCGTTCAAACTTTTACACAATATTTTACAAACTTACAATACCGCTTATTTTACATATATCATGAAATATAGCACACAATTAATTTGATACAAGATGGTTGTGAAGATAATTCTAGCTAGTACACAAGTCGTTCAGCAAAGGCAATAAAGACACGTAATTCATACGTCCAGAAACAAGTCATGCATTCTGGTTTTACTATGACTACTTCCCATCCTTGGTCTTGTGGAACATAACCGTTATGGCCGTTGATAAGACAGCGTGTTGTAACGTCGTCAAAGGGATGAGGGTTACGTAATGACCAACAATCTCGTAATAACCTAAAAACCTCATTTCTTACCCCAATTACAGACTCCGTCACTTGTGGGAACGTTTTGTTTAATAGTTGTAGCCCGATGTTCTTTTTCTCACTTTGGTGAGAAGCGAACATTACTAAACCATAAGCATAGCATGCTTCTTTATGTTGCATGTTAGCCGCTTTTTCTAAATCATGAAGTCCTATATTCGGATACATTGAGTCAAAATAATTTCTTAACCCGTTGCGTAAAATAGCATTTGGGTTCTCCGCAATATATGCGTCAAAGTAAACACATCGTAACTTATGGGTTTCCCAATGTGATATCCCCCATCTTTCAAATGAAAGTCTCTTATAAACCAAGACATTCTTGGAACGTTCTTCGAATGTCTTACAAACTGATTTCGCCTTAAATAGTTGTGCCGAAGAATTCTGACCGACTCTAGACAAGATTTCATCAATCATGTCTCCGGGTAGGTCTCTTAAAATATTGGATTGTCTATCCATTTTGTGTTTTTATACTGTAAAATAGACAAGAGTTAGATTCATAAAAAAAAATACTTATTAATACAAGCAATTTTTACATATATCATAAAGCATAAGCACACTATATTACATATATTACACCACACGAATACAACTATCTTATTCCGACTCGCTCGTTTCTTCTTCTTCGATTTTGGTTCATTTTGCCAAGTTTCTAGGGATATATGATGTTCCCCTAATTCGAGCTGTCGTTTTCCACAACGGTTTAGAAAAACCTGGTGGTTTAGAGGTTCCCGGGTCATTGTTACAACTTAAGTGATTCGGGGGTTGACGATACATATAAAGTTCATCGGGGTTGGAATTAGATTTCTCTATTTTTATGCCCTTTCCCTTATTATTTTCTTTTGCCTTTTTTAAATTCAGTTGGGGTAATTTCTATAACATCATCGGAATTCTCGTCGGAATCCGATTCATCGGAGAATTGGTAATCCTCCCAATATTTTGCTTCCTTGGCGGAAACACCATTGACCATAATTAACCTTGGTCGGTTGGTTGAGGATTTTCTTTTACTTAACAGTTTTATTATTTCCCCCACCGGTTCTATTTCCTCCTCCGGTTCCTCCTCTTCCGGTTCTGATTCTTCTTCCGGATCTGATTCTTCTTCCGGTTCTTCTTTAGGAACTTGTGAATCAGTCCAATATATATTCGACTCTTCGTTATTATTAGGTGAGTCAATGGGATTTGTGCTAGAGGTAGACATCTATCACACAATATCAAACATGTTAAGAGATTAATATATCACATAATATATACATGTTAATAATATATAGTTTCTAACAAAAATGTTAAGTAATCATTTTTAAATAAAACACGGTAGAAGTCCAGACTCACTAATGCATCCTAACAAACTCGATAAGACATACTAATGCAAATTTTCTGGTTCTCTAAGACCAACGCTCGGATACCAACTGAAATGTCCCGTTCTTATTGATTAAAAACGTTCCAAATTAATTGATTTCGTTGCGAGGTTTTGACCTCTATATGAGACATTTTTCAAAGACTGCATTCATTTTTAAAACAAACCATAACCTTTATTTCATAAATAAAGGTTTAAAAAGCTTTACGTAGATTATCAAATAATGATAATCTAAAATATCTTGTTTACACACGACCATTACATAATGGTTTACAATACAAATATTTTACATCGAAATCAGTTTCTTGAATGCAGTTTTTACACAATATCATACAAACATGGACTCCAAATCTTGTCCTTATTTTAGTATGCAACAGCGGAAGCTCTTAGTATTCACCTGAGAATAAACATGCTTTAAACGTCAACAAAAATGTTGGTGAGTTATAGGTTCAACCTATATATATCAAATCGTAACAATAGACCACAAGATTTCATATTTCAATACACATCCCATACATAGAGATAAAAATCATTCATATGGTGAACACCTGGTAACCGACATTAACAAGATGCATATATAAGAATATCCCCATCATTCCGGGACACCCTTCGGATATGATATAAATTTCGAAGTACTAAAGCATTCGGTACTTTGGATGGGGTTTGTTAGGCCCAATAGATCTATCTTTAGGATTCACGTCAATTAGGGTCTCTGTTCCCTAATTCTTAGATTACCAGACTTAATAAAAAGGGGCATATTCGATTTCGATAATTCAACCATAGAATGTAGTTTCACGTACTTGTGTCTATTTTGTAAATAATTTATAAAACCTGCATGTATTCTCATCCCAAAAATATTAGATTTTAAAAGTGGGACTATAACTCACTTTCACAGATTTTTACTTCGTCGGGAAGTAAGACTTAGCCACTGGTTGATTCACGAACCTTAAGTTCCTTGGATAAACCTACTGAAAAAGAGAAAAATGGATCTAGCTTCAACGGATCCTTGGATGGCTCGAAGTTCTTGTATTAGAAGGATAACCTACTGTAAGAAACAAAGATTTCTTGAGGTTGGATGATCACCTTACAAGATTGGAAGTGAGCTAGCAAACTTGAAAGTATTCTTGATTTTATGTAACTAGAACTTGTAAAATATATGAAGAACACTTAGAACTTGAAGATAGAACTTGAAGATAGAACTTGAGAGAGATCAATTAGATGAAGAAAATTGAAGAATTAAAGTGTTTGTAAGTGTTTTTGGTCGTTGGTGTATGGATTAGATATAAAGGATATGTAATTTTGTTTTCATGTAAATAAGTCATGAATGATTACTCATATTTTTGTAATTTTATGAGATATTTCATGCTAGTTGCCAAATGATGGTTCCCACATGTGTTAGGTGACTTACATGGGCTACTAAGAGCTGATCATTGGAGTGTATATACCAATAGTACATACATCTAAAAGCTGTGTATTGTACGAGTACGAATACGGGTGCATACGAGTAGAATTGTTGATGAAACTGAACGAGGATGTAATTGTAAGCATTTTTGTTAAGTAGAAGTATTTTGATAAGTGTATTGAAGTCTTTCAAAAGTGTATAAATACATATTAAAACACTACATGTATATACATTTTAACTGAGTCGTTAAGTCATCGTTAGTCGTTACATGTAAGTGTTGTTTTGAAACCTTTAGGTTAATGATCTTGTTAACTGTTGTTAACCCAATGTTTATAATATTAAATGAGATTTTAAATTATTATATTATCATGATATTATCATGTATGAATATCTCTTAATATTATATATATACATTAAATGTCTTTACAACGATAATCGTTACATATATGTCTCGTTTAAAAATCATTAAGTTAGTAGTCTTGTTTTTACATATGTAGTTCATTGTTAATATACTTAATGATATGTTTACTTATCATAGTATCATGTTAACTATATATATATCCATATATATGTCATCATATAGTTTTTACAAGTTTTAACGTTCGTGAATCACCGGTCAACTTGGGTGGTCAATTGTCTATATGAAACATATTTCAATTAATCAAGTCTTAACAAGTTTGATTGCTTAACATGTTGGAAACATTTAATCATGTAAATATCAATCTCAATTAATATATATAAACATGGAAAAGTTCGGGTCACTACAATGATGGTGGTGTTTGGTTGTTAAAACTAGACGTGTGAGGGTGGTGATCGAGCATGTGTAGCATGATTGATGGTGGTGTTAAGGTGGCAGTTTCATTTATAAGTTACCAAGCAAATGAAAAATAGGGATATCCGGTATAATTAATCCATCATAGAATGTATTTTCATTACTTGTGCCTATTTTGTAAAACATTTATAAAACTGCATGTATTCTCATCCCAAAAAAATTATATAGTAAAAATGGGACTATAACTCACTTGATAGATTTTTCAAATCATTGAAAAATTAGACTTGGCCTCGAAACGATTTCACAAACCTATAACAATTATATATATATATATATATATATATATATATATATATATATATATATATATATATATATATATATATATATATATATATATATATATATATATATATATATATATATATATATAGTACAATTATATTCATATCATATTTCAATTTCGTGTGATGATTTAAGTTGTCAAGTTAGTAGTCCAATGTTAGTAGTCCAATGTTAGTAGTCCAAATATAGTCCAATAGTCCAATATATAATCTTGGAATTTAATCAAGACGCATTATATATGTATTGTTCTAGACTCAATCATGACCCATTGTACGCATATTGTCTTAGAATTAACCCAGACGTATTGTGTACATGGTGTCTTACGATTTATCCGAACGTATTGCATAACTGTTGTCTTAACTAATCAAGATTATATTATATTGTGTCAGAATTAACCAAGACTAGTATATTACAAGGAAATAGTCATGACATGTTTAAATACATGTAGGATATAGAAAAATTTAGCTAGGATATGGTTAGTATAGATTTTATCAATTTAAAAAGGGTAGCTAAAACTAGCTTTCCTAACCAATATTGTTTTGCCCATAATTTCTTCCTTACAAATTGGTTTTGAGTGAATCAAATTGCTATGGTTTTGTAATGAACTAAATTTTCCAAAACTAAACTGTAAAAGTCTTTGTTTATAGTCAGAGTTACAGGTTACAAATCAATTTAGAAGAAGGTGGTCGTATCCGTCGTAAAAATGACATCTTGATGACCATTTTGAAAAACATACATCCACTTTGAGTTTAACCATGATTGTTGGATATATTATCATATTCATATGAAATAAAAATTTTCTAGAACACAAACTTCCAATTCAAAGTTTAAGATAGTTTTTATATATCCAACCCAAAACAGCCCCCTATTTCTCTACGACGGCGTATGTTCAGTTTTACGGTGTTCTTCATATTTACAAGTTATAAATCCTTATGTTAGCATATCATATAGATATATTACATGTGCTTAAGTGTTTTAAAAAAAAGTCAAGTTAGAAGGATTAACATTGTTTGCAAACAAGTTTAGAATTAACTAATCTATGTTCTAGTGATTATAAGTTATATACTCCGAATAAGATAGCTATATGAATATGAATCAAACAAGATTATGAACAAGGTTACTACCTCAAATCAAATGAATAAGGTTGTTGGAAAAATATGGAATTGATCTTGAGCTTGATGATGTTCTTGAAAGCTTGGAAATTTTTGAAGTAGAATCATGGAATGAAACAAAGTTCAAGTAAGATTGATACTTGATTTAAGATAGTTATGTTTATAGAAATTGAATCAAAGCTTGAATATGATTATTACCTTGATTTAGAATGAAAACATACTGAGATTAACAAAGGTTTCTTGATCTTGTATGATTACTTGGAATGGATTAGAAAGCTTGAAAGTAATCTTGCAAACTTGAAAGGATTCTTGAAGTGTTCTTGAATAATTTTCTTTTGATAATTCTAACTTAGTTTTTGAAGTAGTTTTTGATGAAGAATATGAAGATCATGAAGGAGGTTGATCAAGCTTGTAAGTTGGTGTTTTTAGAGAGTGAATTTAGTTGTAAAAATGAAATGGAAATGATGTAGAGATATAGATATATTTCGTGATATATAGATATATGTATAGATATATTTAGTTTATTTTTGTGCTCATAAGTCATGCTAGTTATCAAATGGTTGGTTCCACATGTTTCTTAATCATTTAGGGCTGCTAAGGAGCAGAATTTTATTGGTATATACCAATAATAAATACATCTAGAAGTTGCGTATAATACGGGTAAAAATACCGTATGAATACGAGTAGAACTCTTGATGTAAACGAATGGAATATGAATAAAGCTATCTTTGTTAAGTATAAGTATATTGAGGTATGTACTTAAGTCATTTAAAAGTGTATTAACACATCTTAAAACGATACAAATAAAACATAAGCAGGTTTATCGTCATTTAAAAGTGTATTAACACATCTTAAATGTTATATATATATATATATATATATATATATATATATATATATATATATATATATATATATATATATATATATAGTCAAAAGTTCAAACGAGAACCACATAAAAAGCGAGAACTGCGAGAACTCTTAATTTTACAAAGATTTTCACACGTAAGTAGATTGAATCACCCATAAATGTTGATGGAGAGTAAGGATGAACATAAAATAGTTTGAAAAAACTTATATTTTAACTATATAATCAAATAAATAGTTTCTCATTCACATGTGCGTATTTTTTTATGAACATGTGAATGATTCATATAATTAACAATTTAACATCTAATTTTGTGGTAATGAACATATGTTTGTTAATGTTATGAACATTAATTAACATTTGCATGTAATTTGTTGCATTTAAATGCATAAAAACTATGAAATTAAGAAGTTCTCGCAGTTCTCGCCTTTTTTGTGGTACTCGTTTGAACCTGTCCCTATATATATATCGTTTCGAAACCTTTAAGTTAGTATTCTTATGTTATGTATATAATTCATTGTTAATATACTTAATGAGATACTTAATTACCATTTTATCAAGTTTGATATATATATATATATATATATATATATATATATATATATATATATATATATATATATATATATATATATATATATATATATGTCCATTTATTTACCATTATATCATTTTTACAAGTTATGACATTCGTGAATCGTCAGACGAACTGGGTGGTTAAACGTTTATATAAAACCCGTTTCAATTATTCAAGTCTTAACAAATATGATTGCTTAACATGTTGGAAATATTTATTTATGTAAATATTGACCTCATATATATATTTACGGAAAAATCCGGGTCGTTACAGTACCTACCCGTTAAAATAAATTTCGTCTCAAAATTTAAGCAGTTGTAGATGTTGACGCGTCATCTGGAAATAAATGCGGATATTTCTGCTTCATCTGATCTTCACGCTTCCAGATGAACTCAGGCCCATGTCTAGCATTCCAACGAACACGTATATGTTGTTATGTTTTAATTATCTGACTTCACGGTCCATGATTTCAACAAGCTCTTCTATGAAATGGAGTTTATCATTGATCTATATTTTTTCAAGAGGAATTACGACATCCTCTTCAGCTAAACATTTCTTCAAATTGGACATGTGAAATGTGTCGTGAACAGCACTCAGTTCCTGCGGTAGCTTTAATCGATAAGCAACTTTTCCAATTCTTTCGGTGATTTCAAAGGGTCCTACGTACCTAGGGCTTAGCTTTCGTCGCTTCCCGAATCATACGACTCCTTTCCAAGGTGATACTTTCAACATCATTTTGTTGCCCTCTTGAAATTCTAACGATTTTCTTCTTACGTCAGCATAACTCTTTTGACGACTCCTGACTGTTTTCAATCGCTGCTGTATTTGAATAATCTTTTCGGTGGTTACATGAATAATCTCTGGTCCAGTAAGCTGTCTATCTCCAAGTTCGCTCCAACAAATAGGTGATCTACACTTTCTACCATAAAGTGATTCAAATGGCGCCGCGTTGATGCTCGTATGATAGTTGTTGTTGTATGAGAACTCTGCCAAGGGTAACTGTCTATCCCAACCAGTTCTAAAGTCAATCACGCATGCCTGTAACATGTCTTCTAACGTCTGTATTGTTCTTTCACTCTGACCATCTATTTGTGGGTGATAAGCAGTGCTCATATCTAATCGAGTTCCCAATGCTTCTTATAATGACTGCCAAAACCGTGATATGAATCGGGAGTCACGATCAAATATGATGGAGATAGGTACACCATATCTGGAAATGACTTCTTTTAAATATAAGCGTGCTAATCTATCCATTTTGTCTGTCTCCTTCATTGGTAGAAAGTGAGCTGATTTGGTAAGACGATCGACTATTACCCAAATCGTATCATAACCACCTACAGTTCTTGGTAAATTAGTAATGTAATCCATGGTAATATTTTTCCTTTTCCATTCCGGGATTTCAGATTGCTAAAGTAGACCTGATGGTTTTTGATGTTCAACTTTGACTTTACAATAAGTCAAACATCTCCCAACATATGTAGTAATATCGGCTTTCATACATGGCCACCAAAAGTGTTTTTTGAGGTCTTGGTACATTTTCCCCGCTCCGGAATGTATTGAGTATCATGTTTTATGTGCTTCATCAAGTACCACTTTCCTCGAATCCCCAAACTTTGGTACCCAAATTCTTTCAGCCAAATATCAGGTTCCGTCTTTCCAAATATTAAGTTATTTATCCAATCATTTGGGTATTTCATTCTCAAAACTTCCTCCTTTTAAAACCCCCTGTTGTACCTCTTTTATTCGAGTAGTAAGGTTAGTATGAATAATTATATTCATAGCTTTTACTCGGATAGGTTCCATTTCCTTTCTAATCAAGGCGTCGGCTACTACATTTGCCTTTCCCGGGTGGTAACAAATCTCACAGTCATAATCATTTAGCAGTTCAATCCACCTACGTTGCCTCATATTCAGTTGCTTTTGATCAAATATATGTTGGAGATTTTTGTGGTCGGTATATATGATACATTTGACCCCATATAAATAGTGTATCCACATCATTAATTCAAAAACAACAACGCCCAATTCTAAATCATGAGTCGTGTAATTTTGCTCGTGAATCTTCAATTGTCTAGACGCATAAGCAATTACCTTCGTACGTTGCATTAACACGCAACCGAGACCTTGCTTTGAAGTAGGGATGGCATCGGGCCGGGTTTGGGCTGGGTTTGAGTAATCCCAGACCCAGACCTGATAAGGAAAACTAGTCCCAAACCCGGACCAAATACCCGACGGGTAAACGGGTTTACGAACTAGCGGTAAACGGGTTTACCCGCGAGTAAACGGGTTTACCCGTGGGTAAATGGGTACCCATTTTTTTAGCAAATAAATACATTACCAAAAGCATATACAATCTATAACTCTGTAAATTATATGCTTTATTATATGTTTATATTTGTACAGTATATATTATTTCTTATTTCCAATTATTATCACTATCAATTTTTAAATATTTTTATAAATCATATTCTTGATTTGAATGCAGATGAAAATGTGAAGTTAATAGATGATAAATACATATATATACATTCATATTTACCTTGTAATCAACATATTTTTTAATTTGATTTTTTTTATTATTCATTTTTAATTATTAATGTTGTTATTATTATTATTATTATTATTATTATTATTATTATTATTATTATGCGAGTATACGGGCCGGGTATACGGGCCGGGTAGACAGGTCTTTATTTAAACCCAGACCCGAACCCGAATATTTTTCGAAAATCAATCCCATACCCGGCCCGAGACCCGTAGACCCGGACCAGACCCGGCCCAATTATGTCGGGTTTCGGTTTTCCCCGTCGGGTTCGGGATTTTTTGCCGTCTCTACTTTTAAGCGTCACAATAAATCACAAAATCATCATTCCCTTCGAGTAATGACAATATAGGTGCTGTAGTTAACTTTTTTTCTTCAATAATTGAAACGCATTTTCTTGCTCATCCTTCCAGTCGAACTTCTTCCCTTTATGCTTTAATGCAGTCAGGGGTTTTACCACTCTGGAAAAGTCTTGGATGAACCTCCTCTAATAACCATCCAATCCTAAAAATTGACGTATGTATGTTGGATTTTTCGAGGTTTCCCACCTTTCTATAGCTTCAATCTTTGCCGGATCAACCTGAATGCCTTCTTTGCTCACTATATGACCGAGGAATTGCACTTCCTCCAACCAAAATGCACACTTAGAAAACTCAGCGTACAGTTCTTCCTTCCTCAACAATTCTAGCACCATTCTCAAATGTTCTTCGTGCTCTTGGTCGTTCTTAGAGTAAATAAGTATGTCATCGATGAAAACAATGACAAACTTGTCCAGATATGGCCCACACACTCGGTTCATGAGATCCATGAATACAGCTAGTGCATTAGTCAATCTAAATGATATAACCATAAAATCTTGATGACCGTATCGCGTTCTAAAAGCAGTCTTTGGGATATCATCCTCCTTAACTCGCATTTGATGATAACTGGAACGTAAATAGATCTTTGAATAAACCGACGAACCTTGCAGTTGATCAAATAAATCATCAATTCTTGGTAGTGGATAACCGTTCTTGATGGTAAGCTTGTTCAACTCTCGGTAATCGATACACAACCTGAACGTATCATCCTTCTTCTTGACAAACAAAACAGGAGCTCCCCACGGTGATATGCTTGGTCGAATGAAACCATGCTCCAATAGTTCTTGTAGTTGACTTTGTAATTCCTTCATTTCGTTGGGTGCAAGTCTATATGGAGCACGGGCTATCAGTGCAGCTCCTGGTACAAGATCTATTTGAAATTTGACGGATCGGTGTGGAGGTAGTCCCGGTAATTCTTTCTGAAATACATCGGGAAATTCTTTTGTGACGGGAACATCATTGATGTTCTTTTCTTCAGGTTTGACTTTCTCGACGTGTGCTATAATGGCATAGCAACCCTTTCTTATTAGCTTTTGCACCTTCAAACTGCTAATAAGATTTAACTTCGCATTACCCTTTTCTCTGTACACCATTAAGGGTCTTCCCTTTTTGCGAAGAATGCGAATCACATTCTTGTAACAAACGACCTCTGTTATTTCTTTTATCAACCAGTCCATGCCAATTATTACGTCAAAACTCCCCAATTCTATTGGTATCAAATTAATTTTAAACATTTCGCCAACCAATATAATTTTTCGGTTCCGGCATATTTTATCAGCTTTAACTAGCTTACCATTTGCTAATTCGAGTAATCATTTATTATCCAAAGGTGTTAATGGACAACTTAGTTTAGCACAAAAATCCCTACTCATATAGCTCTTATCCGCACCCGAATCAAATAAAACATAAGCAGGTTTATCGTCAATAAGAAACATACCCGTAACAAGCTCTGGGTCTTCCTGCGCTTCTGTTATGTTGATGTTGAAGGCTCTTCCACAGCCTTGTCCATTAGTATTCCCTTGGTTCGGGCACTTACTCCTAATATGGCTCAGTTTTCCACATCCATAACAAACAACGGCTCCATTATTCATTCCTGTATTCTTGTTAACCATTGGTCCGTAGACTTCACACTTCACCGCACTATGACCATTTCTATTACACTTGGTACATACTGCCGTACAGAACCAATTCGGATGGTATCCTTCACACCATAAGCATGGAATTTTCTGCCCCTTGTTGTTATTGTTGGAGTTGATGTTGTTGCGGTGGTTATTGTTGTTGGGACGGTTGTTATAGTTGTTGTTGTAGTAGTTGTTATTGGGGTTGCGATTGTTGTTGCAATTGTTGTTGCGATTAATATTGCGATTGTTGTTGCGATTGTTGTTGTGATTTTTGTTGTGATTGTTGTTGTTGTATTAGTGACCCATGTCACTATTTTCTTCCAACTTCCTCTTATCTTCTTTCATTTTTGCCCCCTCGGCCACCTGCCCTTTCATTCTTTCCTCGATCTTGTCCATGAGTTTGTGAGCCATTCTACTTGCGTTCTCCATTGAGGTGGGTGCGTACGCACTTACATTCTTCTAAATTTTTACTGGCAGTCCCTTCACAAATGCGTCAATTTGTTCTTCGTCATCCTCAAATACTCCCGGACACAATAGAGACAACTCTGTGAATCATCTCTTGAACGTAGTGATATCATATCCTTGCGTTCATAGTTCTCTAAGCAATGTCTTGAGCTTATTGACCTCATTCCTGGGACGGTACTGCTCATTCATCTTATGTTTGAATGCTGATCACGGTAGTGCATAAGTGGTATTTTGTCCCACTTGCTCAAGATAGGTGTTCCACCATGTTAACGCAGTACCTGTGAAAGTATGTGTGGCGTATTTTACCTTATCCTCTTCCGCACATTTGCTTATAGCAAATACAGATTCAACCTTCTCGGTCCACTATTTTAGACGGACTGGTCCTTCAGTCCCATCAAACTCCAGGGGTTTACAGGCAGTGAAAGCCTTGTAGGAGCATCCTACACAATTTTCTGTAGAGTTAGTTCCACTGCTAGACCCTGACTGATTTTTGTTGTTGTTGTGCAATGTAGCCTGTACTGCAGCTATGTTCACAGCAAGAAAAGCACAGAAATCTTCCTCGCTCATGTTCAAGGTTTGTCTGGTAGTTGGTGCCATTTCCTTCAAAAATAGCCAAAAGAGTTTAGTTAATCATATAGAATTTTAGGAGTAGTCAATAATATTTTGTAGCATAATATGAACTTATTATTATAAAAGTCTTTTCTTCATATTAGCATTTTATAATTGTAATTCGGGTAGTACCTACCCGTTAAAATTCATACTTAATAGCTAATACACAAATTAACTACTACAATTCTATCATGAAAAACTATGGTAAGTTATTATGTTATCACATAATAATAAGTAGTAATAATAATAATAAACCTTACATGCTTATTTTTATTATTACACAGGAATAAGGAAAATTACATCGCAGATTTTCATACAACTTAAACACACGTTATAATACATATATTACAAGGCATGGTAAAAGGTAATAGATGCGAACTCTTTATTCGGATTTATTTTCTTCTTCTTCTTCAGACTTAGTTCATTTCGCCAAATGTTTGACGAAGTGCGTACTACCCCTAATACGAGCAGTTCTTTTCTCACGCTTTTTAGAAAAATCTAGCCTCTTAGATGTTCTAGGTCGATAATCAAAGTTTAAGTAGTACGGGTGTTTATGGTATGATCGATCAGAGTTATTCCTGATAACCATAGGTCCATAGGGTTCGGGGTCGGGTATTTCCGTTTTAATGGTTACTAATTTCCCCCGAATGTTTTGTTTCCCTTTCAAAAATTGCACCTTGGTAATTTCTACTACTTCATCGGATTCCTCTTTGGAATCCTTCTCGGAATCCTCTTCCGGTTCCTTGGGAAATTGTGAATCTTCCCAGTATTTTTCTTCTTTAACGGTGACACCATCGACTAACTTTATCCTTGGTATAATGGTTGAAGGTTTTGACTCAATATCTGAGTCGCTTGAGAGACTAAGGTGATCAGAGTCGCTTGATAGACTAATGTGATTGGATAAGTCATCTATCACATAATAGCAAACACGTTAAGAGATTAATATATCTTATAATATTTACATGTTAATAATATATAGTTTTCAACAAAAGTGATAAGCAATCGTTTTTAAAGTAGACACGGTCGAAGTCCAGACTCACTAATGCATCCTGGAATTTAATATATAATCTTGGAATTTAATCAAGACTTATTATGTACGTATTGTTCTAGACTCAATGATTAACCATTGTATGAGTATTGTCATAGAATTAACCCAGACGTATTGTGTACATGGTGTCTTACGATTTATCCGAACCTATTGCATAACTGTTGTCTTAACTAATCAAGATTATATTATATTATCTCAGAATTAACCAAGACTAGTATATTACAAGAAAATAGTCATGACATGTTTAAATACATGTAGGATATATGAAAAGTTAGCTAGGATATGGTTAGTAAAGATTTTATCAATTTAAAACCGTAGCTAAAACTAGCTTTCCTAACCAATATTGTTTTGCCCATAATTTCTTCATTACAAATCGGTTTTGAGTGAATAAAATTGCTATGGATTTTTAATGAACTAAATTTTCCAAAACTAAACTGTAAAAGTGTTGGTTTATAGTCGGAGTTACAAGTTACAAATCAATTTAGAAGAAGGTGGTCGTATCCGTCGTAAAAACGACATCTTGATTACCATTTTGAAAAACATACATCCACTTTGAGTTCAACCATGATTTTCGGATATATTATCATGTTCATATGAAATAACATTTTCCTATAACACAAACTTTCAATTCAAAGTTTAAGATAGGTTTTAAATATCCAACCCAAACAGCCCCCGATTTCTCTACGACGGTGTATTTACAGTTTTACGATGTTATTCATATTTACAAGTTATAAATCCTTATGTTAGCATATCATATAGATATATTACATGTGCTTAAGTATTTTAAAAAATTCAAGTTAGAAGGATTAACTTTGTTTGCAAACAAGTTAGAATTAACTAAACTATGTTCTAGTGATTACAAGTTATATACTCCGAATAAGATAGCTATATGAATATGAATCGAACAAGATTATTGTCATGACCCGGAAATTTCGGTCAAATTTAAACTATGATAACTCCGACAAGATAAGAAAATTGATATGTTGCATTAAAATGTTTTCATACATTTAATTAACCTTTAGACTTTACCCTGCGATTTACGAACATACTGTAATTTAAAACTCGAACCCGTCATGATTTATATATGATTTTACTTTCTTAAACGAAGATGTTTTATGATATAATAATTTCTATTATTATAACCTCTTAATAAAATGATTTTGAATATAATTAGTTCTAGAAAACTAAATTTTATAATATTTATATATGAAATGATAAAAATTTACTATTAAACGCTGTTATTTCAAATTAAAAATTTTACGTATTAAGTCATTTTATTTTTATGATATAATTTTTGTAATTTTTTTTAAGAAACTAAGTTAAATTAAAAATGTACAATTTATAAAGCACAACGTACAACAACGTGTAGCTTAAATAGTTGAATTTAAATTAATTCATTTACTATTCATTGAATAGTAAATGAAATGAAATTAATTAATTTACTATTCACATGAAAGCGATATGATAGAAATTATTAATTATAAGTTACATAAAATACCCCTGATGTATTTAATAAATACGACTTTTTTAATTCAATTTGATTCTAAATTTATTATTATATTATTATATTTTATTTAATTATTATTATATTATTATATTTATTACATTATTATATTTAAATTAATATTATATTATATATCTTTGTTCAGTCAAAAACTAGAAAAACGCATATTACGCGTATAAACTTTATAAACAAACCTTTTTAAAGCTAATTTTATAAAGCTTAAGACCAAAACAGATATATATATATATATATATATATATATATATATATATATATATATATATATATATATATATATATATATATATATATATATATATATATATATATATTCAAATATAAAAAGTGAAATTTTTATCCATATTTTTACCCGTCAATTATTAGCAACTGAGTACGAAATACCTAACAAAAATGGGGTGGCTAAGATTACACACGTTTGCTTCCTTTTATTATTATATTATTATTTTATTATTATATTATTACTTTATTATATTATTATAATATTATATTTATTATCTATATATATGTTCGATCATCTGCGAAGACATTCATAAAAACTTCACATATTACTCCGTATCATATTCATTATTATTATTATTATTATTATTATTATTATTATTATTATTATTATTATTATTATTATTATTATTATTATTATTATTATTATTATTATTATTATTATTATTATTAAGAATATTATTATTATTATTAATCTTATATAATTATTTATATTAGTTATGTATACATAAAATACTATGACGAGGTTATGTTCGGGTGATTTCAAAACGAGTTTTCAAATGGGTTAAAGCTAAGGAATTTATGAGTTATATCTAAGTAGGTTATGGGTATTGTTTAGGGGTTTTGTTTGTGAATCAAAGGCCAACCTTGCATTTATCATTTCTGTTGCGTCTGCACACTTTTCCTACAATATTGAACCACAATATTGATACGTGAGTTTCATTTGCTCCCTTTTTAATTGCTTTTGCAATATATATTTTTGGGCTGAGAATACATGCACTTTATTTTAAACGCAATGGATACAAGTACATACTAAATTCTACACCAAGTTTAAACCGAAAATCCCTTAGCTTTGGTAACTAGTAGCTGCCGGTTATAAGAACTGGTGGGCGCGAATAGTTGTATATGGATCCATAGGGCTTGACATCCCCATCTGTTCCAGGTATAGAAACCCTAGCCTGAACTATAAAACAGACGTATGCTATTTGAGTTTAGTACACATTGGTTTGCGTGTATTGTACATGTTGGTTGCATGTATGTTAAAATAGGGGTACTTATTATATAGACGTTAAAGTTTAGTTACCAGGGTGATCAATCTTGTAGAATATTTTGATAAACATTTCTGGATGAAACAACTGAAATCTTGTGATCCACCTTTATATACAGATTATGCGCAACATTAAAACTATGAACTCACCAACCTTTGTGTTGAAACTTTTAAGCATGTTTATTTTCATGTTCCTAGAAGTCTTCCGTTGTTTGCTTATATGTTATACAAGCTACGTGCATGGAGTCATACATGCTTTATTCGAGAAAACTTTGCATTCACAAAATCATCACCATGTATATTATTTTGACTGCATTGTCAACGGACGTAGTATTGTAAACTATTATTTACGGTGATTGGCTATATGTAGAAATCATCAGACGTCATAAACCTTGGAATTTGATATTCATTTATGGTATGCCTTTTCAAAAGAATGCAATGATTACAACACATATCATGTAGAGGTCAGTACCTCACTATGAAATCGATGAATGATGTATTCGTCCAAGTGAATTTGGACGGGTCATCACAATTATGAACAAGGTTACTACTTCAAATCAAATGAATAAGGTTGGTGGAAAAATATGGAATTGATCTTGAGCTTGATATGTTCTTGAAAGCTTGGAAATTTTTGAAGTAGAATCATGGAATGAAACAAAGTTCAAGTAAGATTACTACTTGATTTAAGATAGTTATGTTTATAGAAATTGAATCAAAGCTTAAATATGATTATTACCTTGATTTAGAATGAAAACCTACTGAGATTAACAAAGGTTTCTTGATCTTAGATGATTACTTGGAATGGATTAGAAAGCTTGAAAGTAATCTTGCAAACTTGAAAGGATTCTTGAAGTGTTAATGAATGATTTTCTTTTGATGATTCTAACTTAGTTTTTGGAAGTAGTTTTTGATGAAGAAGATGAAGATCATGAAGGAAGTTGATCAAGCTTGTAAATAGGTATTTTTAGAGAGTGAATTTAGTTGTAAAAATGAAATGGAAATGATGTAGAGATATAGATATATGTCGTGATTAATAGATATATGTATAGATATATTTAGTTTATTTTCTTGCTCATAATCATGCAAGTTGTCAAATGGTTGGTTCCACATGTTTCTTAATCATTTAGGGCTGCTAAGGTTGCTCCCAATGTTGCCGTCAACACAGTCGCTCAGGCCACCGCCCACCTGGGCGCCGTTGGCAGTGATCTGCCCAGGGGGCTACCCAGGCCATCGCCCTCCATTTCGTGCTCCATTTCATGCTTTTTGGTCATATCTGTGGACGGATGATTCGAATGGTTTTGGACTCCAACGGTCAAATTTTTGGCCGTTGGAGATTAATATATATTTTTTTATTTTTTTTCTTTTTAAACTCTATATATACACACATATTTCATATACATTTCATACACACACATCTCATACACATACATTTCATACTCAACATTAAAACTATCTCAAATTATCAATCATTTTATAAATTAAAATGAATCCAAATAACCCAAATTTCGATCCTGATATAAATTTGATATTAATATTAATGATCTTGAATACCACAAATAATCGAGTGCTTGAAGATATCGCAAGACTTGATCATTTAGATGAGTTAAACGATGATGAAGAAGTTGAACCCGTACCAAGGGCACCTATAAGATATTTATATAGAGATCGTGAAGGCCGCGCAAAAGCTTTGTGGAATGATTATTTTTCCGACAATTGTACGTTTCCAGACGATTATTTTCGTAGACATTATCGAATGCGCAAACCTTTGTGTCTTCGTATATATCAAGGTATAATGAATTTTTCTCAAACTCCTATTCCTGAGTATTTTACTTATTTTCATCAAAGACGTGATGCTTGTGGCCTACTTGGTTTTAATATTGTTCAAAAAGTAACATCAGCTATACGTCAACTAGCGTATGCTGCAACGGCCGATCTTTTTGACGAGTATTTGCATATGGGTGAACAAACCTCATATGATTGTTTAAACAAATTTTGCAAATGTATTTTTCACTTGTACGCAACAGAATATTTGAGAAAACTAACTGCACAAGATGTGCAACGTTTGACCACTAAACATGCTCAAATACATGGATTTTCGGGGATGTTAGGAAACATCGATTGTATGCATTGGAGATGGAGAAATTTTCCGGCACGTTGGAAAGGTCATTATACACGAGGTGACCATGGTTACCCGTCAATTATGCTTGAAGTGGTAGCGTCTTATGATGGATGGTTTTGGCACGCTTTATTGGTACTGCGGGATCAAATAATGATATCAATGTACTTAATCAATCTGATTTGTTTAACAACTTATTCGCCGGCGAGTCTCCACCGTGCACGTTTACGGTGAATGGTTGTACGTTTGATAAGGATTATTATTTGGCGAATGGAATTTACCCGGAATGGTCCACACTAGTTAAGTCGTTCAGAAATCCGATTGATCCAAAACAATGAAAGTTCAAGAGGTATCAAGAATCGGCAAGAAAAGATATTGAACGAGCATTTGGAATACTACAAGGTCGATGGACGATTGTTCAACATCCGGCAAGACCATATTATATCCGAAAAAATAGAAGGATTATGTTAACATGTGTGATATTAAACAATATGATAACCGAGGACAACGGCTGTGCATTTTGTGGACTTGAAGAGAATTATCGTCCGATTCGACGTGCACGAGGAACATTCCAAGAAAGGGTTGATGCACATATCCGGGCGGACGCGGAATTATGAGATGTGGGCATTCATCGACTACTACGAGATATGCTTGTAGAACACGTTTATAATCTTCCACCTAATTATCGAATTCGACATGATCCAACAAGAAATCCAAACAATCAAGATAAGCCGGGACCTTCACACGTTAACGATGACAAAGAAAAAGACGAATAATTATAAGTGTTTATGTAATTTTATTTTAAATTCTATGTTTTAATTTTAATTATTTGTAATGTTTTTTTTTAATTATCAATGAAATTTTAGTTTTATGTTATTAAATATTTATTATTTATAATATATATAACTAAATTAATATTATTTTTGAAATAAATAAAAAAATTAAAAATTAAAAAGAAAAAGAAGGAAGGAGTGTCATGGTTGAGAGTGTTTAGTCCTGAGAAGGGAGTGGAAAGGAAGTGATGATGTGGCGCTGAGGACTTAGATGAAGGAGTGTCTCCATTGGGAGCACTCTAAGGAGCAGAATTTTATTGATATATACCAATAGTAAATACATCTAGAAGCTGCGTATAATACGGGTAAAAATACCGTATGAATATGAGTGAAATTCTTGATGAAAACGAATGGGAATACGAGTATAGCTATCTTTGTTAAGTATATGTATATTGATGTATGTACTTAAATCATTCAAAAGTGTATTAATACATCTTAATACGATACATATATATACATTTTAATTTAGGAGTTATTACATTGTTAAACGTTACATATATATATCGTTTCGAAACCTTTAAGTTAGTAGTCTTATTTTATGTATATAATT